>NC_143054.1:66235000-67470000 GCF_052426305.1 Pelodiscus sinensis
GGGAGGAATTGATTTAGTTTATCAAAATTTCTTCCTTTGCTTTGTAATAGCCCTGGGCCAAGTCCTGCCCCCCTTCCACAGCACAGGCATGTACCACCTGAAAGACAATGGAAAGGGTGTCCAGGATGCCTGGATATGGCATAATGGGATCTGAAACCCTACTATGGTTCACAACTGTGCTATGTACAGAATCTATGGACATGAGTGCAGAGGGCCATTTTGGAGAGGGACAGGCTTGACATATTGATATGACCAATGGATTGTCTGGACCCACACGGATCCATTAGCTTGTATGCTTAGCCATGTGCGGGGAGGGATAATGGTGGTGCTGTGCAGTGATTCCATTGCTTGGGCCTGGTTATCGCTTCAGCCCCAAACTCCTGTCTTCTCTATCGAGACCAGAAGATGGTCCTTTGTACCACAGAGCCTGCATCAGCCACCATCAGCCTCTTGGGTTTAGATGCCTGTGGGTGAGAATATGAAGTAAACGTGATAGTTTTGCATATTTCAGAGTATAAATAATCAAATGATGGATGTCGTATTTCCTTTTGCTGAAATGAAATGAATGGAGATGCCTCTCTCCTAGAGCTGGAAGAGACCTTGAAAGGTCATTGTGTCGAGTCCAGTCCCCTGCCTTCACAGCAGGACCAAGTACCATCCCTGACAGATTTTGCCCCAGATCCCTAAATGGCCTCCTCAAGGACTGAACTCACAACTCTGGGTTTAGCAGGCCAATGCTCAAACCACTGAGCTATCCCTCACCCCAATAATTAATGGAGATTGCCTATCTCCTAGAACTGGAAGGGACCTTGAAAGGTCATCGAGTCCAGTCCTCTGCCTTCATAGCAGGACCAAGTACCATCCCTGACAAATTTTTGCCCCAAATCCTTAAATGGCTTCCGCAAGAATTGAACTCAATCCTTTTCTAGCCATGCCACTTGTCCAATTTCTGCTGATGACTCAAAATTAGAGTTGTTAGCTCTTAAGGCATGTTTAAGTGTCTGCACAATGTGTTCCACTAGTGACTAGTCCATTTGTAGCAGGATAGTATGTTGCAGAGTGTATGTCGTGAATTTCATTAAATGTTGGTAATCTTTTGAAATTCTTTTGAGTAGAATTGAGGTCCATTGTCATTCACCACTAGTAATGGTAAACTGTATTGTATAAAGAAGGTACAAAGATGTCCATTGGTCTTAGTAGCTGTAGTAAAAGGCATTCTGAAAAGTTCTGGCCATTTCAAATGGCCATCAATTATGGCCAAAAACATAATCTTCTAATGGTCTGGCAAAGTCCATGTGAATACATGTCCAAAGAGTTTGAGGTCATGACCATGCATGTAGATGAGCTGGGCCAGTATCATACTGAATTTTCTGACTTAGTAAAGCATTTTGTCTTCCTCTCAATGTCTTTTGTCAATTGCTCCACCACCAGACATGACTCAGGACTATGGCCTTCATCTGTACAATGCCTAAATGACCTTTCGGAACATGAGACTGAAGTGCCTTCAGAATAACCACACACATTTCCCATGAGATGCAAACTTCAGTGACACATAATTCATGTTGATGTATCATGAACTTTATACACTGGAGATTCTTGTGATCCAACACTCTACCTGGTAGTACCATTCCCTTCACATGAGAAAGCGTGTCATCCATAGCTGTTTCTTTGATGATGTGCTAATGATGGGGAACCTGTTCATCAAACTGACGTGAAACGCTTCGTCCAAAGTTTCTGTGGATTGATGTGAACTTGAGCATGTCAGGTGCAACAGCCCATCAGAACTATGCTAAGTTCCTTTACGGAACTGAATAGTGTAGGAATGAGCTGCAGTTAGTAATGGAATTCTGTATTGCAGTCCAGAAACTGAAATTAATGTGCAGTGATTCATCAGCAAGGCAATATGTCTATGTTAGAGATGAGTATGGAACTTCCAAATTCTGAAGATAATGCTGAGAGCTTCTCATTCTATTTGCTAAATAGTTATTCTCAGGGTTGGTGAGTGTTCATGAAGCAAAGACAATTGGTTTCTCTCTGCCATCAGGAAAACGTGGGAAATAATAGCTTCCACTCCATATGGTGAAATATTACAAGCCAATTGCAATGGAAAAGAGGCATCAAAGTGAATGAGAATGTGAGCTGAGGTCAATAGTTTCTTGCCTCCTTAAATACACACTCACATACTTTAGACCACTTCCATTGTTCTTTGCTTCTAATAGTTCATGTAAAGGTTCTAATAATGTCACCAAATTAAGCAGGTATTTCCTGTGGTAGTTAAGTGGTCCTAAGCTTGAGCATAGATGTGACAGATTCTGTGGTGATGGCGCCTGAAGAACCGTGTTCTTTTTCTGGTGATTTTCCCGAAGCCCATGGCATCAGATATGTCTAATGTTTTCATCTGAAGATTTGGAAAACTCATATTTTATCTTGATGTACTTTCAGCTTGTGTTCATCCAAATGTTGCAAGACAGAATTGAAATTTCAAATATGAGCCTATTGCTCCTTTCTTGTAGTATCTGTGTTCTTCAAATATCATTGAACTCCATAGAGTCCTGTTAGACTCCATGGCTTTCTGGAACAGGGCGCTTGTGATACTATATTATAAGACTGCATTGTATGCCTCTTAAGCATGTTGAATGTGAGACATTTTGCAAGATGTCAGTTCAATCTCCATTTCTAAGTACAGTAGACATCCTATAATCCAGCACCTTTGGGACGTAGGTGGTGCTGGATTATCGGATATTCCGGAGTATCAGGAGGTACTGCATACTCCCAACCCAATTCCCCTTCTTCCCCCCCAACCTTATGCTTGGGTCCTAGAGCCGCCGGTACAGTCACACGTCTCCCTCCAGGAACTGGGGCACATGCTCTGAGCAGCCGTCTTTTCAATGAGCTGGCCGGGACGCCGTGCGTAACCCAATACCCCTCCTTTTCCCCTTTCCCGGAGCCAAACACCTCCCCTCCCTGCTGTAACCCAATCTCCTCCCCTTCCCCGGAGCCAAACACCTCCCCTCCCTGCTGTAAGCTAATCCCCCTCGCCCTCCAACCTTATGCTTGGGTCCCGGAGCAGCCGGTACAGCCGCATGTCTCCCTCCAGGTGCTGGGGCACGTGCGCTGAGCGGGTGGCTTTTCAATGAGCTGGCCGGGACGCCGTGCATGACCCAGTCCCCTTCCCCTCCCCTCTCCTTCGCCAGAGCCAAACACCTCCCCTCCCTGCTGTAATGCACATGAGAGTGACTGAGCTGAGCGGTTCCGGATTCCATCCCGGTTCCATCTGGAGCGCTTGCCATTTTGATGCTGGACTATCAGGAGTGCTGGACAATTGGGTGCCAGACTATTGGAGTTTTACTATATGTATTGAGCAAATCTAATTTACTGAAACACTGTCTTCCACTAAAAAGAGCAAACAAATTTTCAATACTACGTAATGGATAATAGTCTGCACATAAAACTAGATTCAGTGTCACTTTGAAATCTCCACAAAATTGGACAGAACATCCTTCTTGATCACTGGTATAATGGATGTAGGCCACTGAATATGTGAAAACAGCGACAGGACTCCAATGCTTATTAAGTGGTCCGGCTGTCACCAGAGTCTTCAGTGTATAAGGCACAGCTATGGACTAAAAATACTTTGGCTGACTGTCAGACCTAAGAGTGAGCTTCACTGATACGTTGCTCATCTGAACAAGTTCTTCAAAAATGTTGGTGTGTCTGTCCAGTATTTCTTGAAGATTTTGCGGTTCATTCATGCTGGCTTTGATCTTTGTCCAGTTTGCCTTGGACTTCTCATGTCACAGTCTGAATACTTTCCTTCAATTACATACAAAAATATAACAACTGGGTATCCATCTAATTCAACTTTCATCTTCAGCATGGCTCCATTCTTGTATTCCTTCGATCAAGAGTGTGACCCCGATGTTATCTCAGACTCAAACTTCTGGTAACATATGCTGTGCTAGGTCTTGGCTGATGTCACTAAAACTCTTGCCGTTTTTCCACATTATGAATTCCTGACTATCATTCATTCTTGGGTTCAGTTTTCAGAGGTGTTTTGAATGGATGATTGGATACACCGTGTTGCTAGTTGAGCTGTGCAACTGATCACAGTGATGTGTCCTTTCTTTTGTCATTTCCTGCAAAAGACCTGCCGTGCCTAACAATTCTCAGCCTGCATATAAACAAAGCATCTGGCGGCCTACCACTGGCAAACCGTGGTGAACCGTGTCTGGCCCATGGACCATTTATTGCCCACCTCTGTGGTAGACTATTTTCATGGAGTCCTAGGGCTGGAAGAGACCTCAGGAGGTCATCAAGTGCAGCCCCCTTCCCAAAGCAGGACCAGTCCAACTAAATCATCCCAGCCAGGACTTTGTCAAGCCAGGATTTAAAAACCTCTCGGGATGGAGATTCTACCACTTCCCTAGGTAACCCATTCCAGTGCTTCACCACCCTCCTAATTAAATAGCTTTTCCTAATATCTAACCTAGACCTCCCCCACTGTAACTTAAGACCATTGCTCCTTGTTCTGCCATCCGTCACTACTGAGAACAGCCTCTATGCGTCTTCTTTGGACCCTCCCTTCAGGAAGTTGAAGGCTGCTATCAAATCCCCCTCGCTCTTCTCTTCTGCAGACTAAATAAGCCCAAATAATCAGCCTCTCCTCATAAGTCATGTGCTCCAGCCCCCTAATCATTTTGGTTGCCCTCCACTGGACCCTCTCTAATGTGTCCACATCCTTTCTATAGTGGGGGGAGGGGAAGGGGAGAACTGGATGCAATACTCCAGGTGTGGCCTTACTAGTGCCGAATAAATGGAAATAATAACTTCTCTAGATCTGCTGGCAGTGTTCCTCCTAACGCACCTTAATTAGCCTTCTTGGCTACAAGGGCACACTTTTGACTCATATCCAGCTCCTCATCCACTGAAATCCCCAGGTCCTTTTCTGCTGAACTGCTACTTAGCCAGTCGGTCCCTAGCCTGTAGCAGTGTTTGGGATTCTTCCATCCCAAGTGCAGGACTCTACACTTGTTCTTGTTTAACATCATCAGATTTCTTTTGGCCCAATCCTCCAATTTGTCTTTCATAATGGCTTGCTTTCCAATTTTCCATAATGGCCTGTTAATAGTTCATATACCAATGCTTTCTAGAATGAAACAATACAAGGCAGTGGCCAAAATATTACATAAAAAATGTAAATCACTGGGGGAAAATACTGTGCAGTGAAAAAATAAAAATAATGAATATTTAGGAGGCAGATGCATACCCTTAGTTCTTAGCCAGTCTGATGTGCTTGCTCATTTTTCTGTGTTATATTGTATTAGATCATTATAACTGGAAGATTATATTGTCATGGAGTCTGGGACAGGATATTTCAGGTGTATGGCAGTGGTCTTCATAGTCAATCCCCTGTAGGGAATTGGTTTCAGCTATTGGGCCAAATCTGTAGTGAATAGAATTATTACGTGATGACTTTTTGACAGTTTGTGGTTGTAGTTTAGTTTTTAGTGTCCAAGTATCCTCCAGTGGCAGAATAGACAATCAGAGTTAACCTTAATTGCCACTTCTGTTGTTAATATCAACAAAAAAGCCAAGGATTGGATGAAGAGGGAGAATAAGACAATATCTACAAAATGCACCAGCGTTGGCAGTGAAAAGTAAGAGCTGTCCACATTGTGGTATATAGCTACATGTCTCAGTTAACCAACTCTAGCCCCTCTCTGATGCTGGAGCCTTTCACTAGAGAGAGGAAAGGCTTTGGTAAGGGGAGGCAGTCGGACATGACTTGTTAAATATGGCACAGTAGATGGGGGTGTATAGCTTTGGTGAGTAGAGATCTTTGTGAGGTATGTACTCAGGTACATAGCCACACCCATTCCAAGTCTTCACTCCCATAAGCCATGCTTCCTGGTCTAAATTGCTACTATCGTGGGAGTGAAGAAAGACTTATTACTTGTTAGGGGATGCTATGTGGATATGTATGCTATATGCTGCCAAAAAAGCATGCAGGCTAGACATACCTTAAGGTTTTTTCTACACTTCAGAGGCAATACTGGCAGAGCTATGTTGGCATAGCCCCCAATATAGATAAAGCTACACTGACAGAAGGGTTTTTACAATTGATGTAGGAACAATACCACCCCAAACAATATAGTGATGTCACTAGAACTGCTTTTGGTCAACCTAACTGCATTTCCACTGAGTTGGTCAGGGGTGTATTTTTGTACTCCCATGGTCTTTGATGGAACTAAGCTAATATTACTTTCAAGTGTACAGCAAGCCTAAACTACCATCTTTGCCTCATTATATATTCCCTCAAAAGAACAAGGTTCAGGAACATCAGTAGGGGAGTGAGCAGAATATTCGGTGGCTAAAGGGAGAACCTCAGGGGGCATAAAAATTGCTGATGTTTTAAATTAAAACACTCAGATTGTTTGTTTACATTTAAACTGGATTTTTATTTAAATTACACATTTATTTTCAAATATATATCCACTTAAAATTAAATTTGAAATTGACAACTTTTGAAGCCTAAGCTTTTTATCTATTAAAAGCATTTAATTTAATACAAAATAGTTTTAAAAACAGTCAAACAATTGAACTATTTGAAGTCTCTGGCTAAGGTCCTAAAACCTGAATTTCTTGAATTGCTAAACCAGTGTTTGACAGCAGTAGTCTTCTGCAGTGTAGCAAGAATATTTACTTCATTACAAGTTACTGAACTAGAACAGTTCAATGACTAGTTCATTCAGGTTAAGAAACCAGCTGGAATTCATAATAGGAGGAAAGCTTATTCCCTTTTCCAATTTATGAATAAAAACTAGGCATTAGAGGATGGGATCTACTAGTTTTAAAATCTTGAAGTATACAGTGATACATAATATTTCCTTTGTTTAAAAAATCAGTTTTAAATGCAAAAAATGTTTTGATTATTTTTTTCTCATAAATCCGGCACACATAAGGTATTTTTATATAATAGATATACAGGCAGTCCCTGACTTACGCGGATCCGACTTATGTCGGATCCGCACTTACGAACGGGACTTTTCTCGCCCCGGAGCTCACGGGCGGCGGATCGCCGCCAGTGCCCTCCGGGGCGAGAAAAGCTTCTCCCGGTCTCCCTGGTCTGCTGGGGGGTCCAGCAAAGCCGCTGGACCCCCCCAGCAGACCAGGGACACCTGAGCAAAGCTGCCGCCTGGGCTGCTTTGCTCGTTTGCCCGGGAGCAAAGCTGCCCAGGCAGCGGGACCCCCACCGCCTGGGCGGCTTTGCTCCTGTCCCCCTGGTCTGCTGGGGGGGGGTCCAGTGGCTTTGCTGGATTCCCCCCAGCACCCCAGGGAGACAGGAGCAAAGCCGCACGGGCAGCGGGGTCCCTCCGCCTGTGCGGCTTTGCTCGGGTCTCCCTGGTCTGCTGGGGGGGGAGGGGGCGCAGCTAGCGCGCCCTCCCCCCAGCAGACCAGGCTTTTTTTGCGGGACGCCTCAGGTAGAGCAGCTGGGGTGCTGCCGAGTTGGTCCTGTGGGAACCTACCGGGCAGCGCCCCAGCTGTTCTGTCCCAGGCTCCAAATTCAGCAGCTGTTGAAACTGATCAGGCTGATTCCAGGAAGTTGGGGGCAGAGCAACTCTGCCTCCGGCTTCCTGTAGTCAGCCCCTGGTCAGTTTCAGTGGCAGCAGCTGAATCTGGAGCCAGTTCCGACTTACATACAAATTCAACTTAAGAACAAACCCATAGTCCCTATCTTGTACGTAATCCGGGGACTGCCTGTAATGCAGTATTTATGCATTTGAATTGAATTTTAATTTCCATCCAAAAACAGCCCTATTCAAGTCACAATAAAAAATTAATCATTATCCATTATAAATGAAACTTGAATAACTGTGTATAAATACCAAGGATTGTCCTGGTTAGCAAAAGAAGCACCAAATTTAGTGTAAAGGTGATGTTTATTGCAAATCAACATGTTTTAATGGTTATCAGCAAATGGGAATTAACCTCTCTTTAGGAAAACTACTAAACAGTACAAATAGAAAGCACAAATCAGATTTTAAGTTTCTGTCCCGCTGATTTAATTCATGATTAAAATCAGTTATTTAAATAGCTTTCATTTAAATCAGTCTGCCTTGGAGGAGTTCATCTTATTTTCCATTGTGATCAGTAGTGCTCATGAACAGATCTAGACTTTCACTTAAAAATGTATAAACAAGACAGTAATAACTGGTAGGACATGTCCCATCTACTTGAGGGAAAAGCAGCTATACAGTCCCCCCAAAATGCATGTCACTGCTTCGGTTTTCGACAACAACCACCAGTAATCTGGGTACAATTCCTTGATAAAATGGGGATCAGGTTGCTTGCAGGTACTTTTATGATTTTCCATCAGGTTGCAGATATTTGGAATCTAACACATCTTAAGAGTGGACTTTTTGTGTGTTATGGTCAATTTCCCTGTTAGAAGTGTTAATGTAACTAACAGTATAGCAAACTACAAACTTTGACCACTGAATGCTATCAAGTAAAAGAAAGATAAGGATTTTCATGGCCCTGTGAATAGATTATCTTCACTAACAATGCTATCTCTTCTGAAAAGTTCACAAAATATGCAGCCTTCCCCGTTGCATTTTGCTTTCTTGTTATTGGAAACATATATATCAACTTGCTTCTGGGTGATGTTTTTCTAAGTTGTGTTTATGTTGGCAAATCTGGTGTTACACATAAAATAAACACTAATATTTGGGGAATTAGGCCGTGGTGCAGCAAAACCTTAAGTTCCAGCCCTTATGGAGTTAGGAGATAAAAACAGCAAGAGTTGCAGTGTTATGTCAACATTTTCCAGGCTTCTCTATCTTTATTTTTTATGTAAATAATATTCATTCTTATCTGTTGAGCTTTATATTACAAATAAAGTGAAATATATACATATTTTGCATGAAGTTACATAGAAGTGGTACCATGAACATATCTAGTCTACCCCTAGATCAATGAATTATTCTAGTCACGCACCGCATAATCATCCTATTAAAACAAATGTTTTGTTATCCTTACTGTAAAGAGCGATGTTAGCTAGAGCTGAATGTTAAAAACATGAATTATTTATACATTTTGTATAAGAACTCTCTGTGTGTATGGTGTGCATATAATTCTATAAATATGTAAAACCTAAAATGAAAGACATTGCCTAGTGCTTTTTTAATTATTGCCCTTTTTGGATCTCATGCTCATAAAATTAAATTAATTGGGCCAAATACTCGTCTTATTTTAGTAAGTGGTGAAGCACATTTAAAATTGATTTGCATGTGCATTACAAGTCAAATATTTCAACAGTGTTTATGAGCACCCAGAAGATGTGGTCTGACATTAAAATATTAATATTCGTTGCCAGCTTACATCACTATAATTGTATTTTCTGAATCATAGAACAGAAAAAAGGCAGGGACTGAACTGTGCAATGTATTTTGTGAAATGTACTCAGAGCTGAAATGATGTTTTTAGCTCTTACAGAAATGACCATTTATTAATAATTAAGAGGCACTCAAATTTCAGTGTGATAGAAGCAATGTGTGCTTATTACTTTGAAATCCTTTTGCTTATTTGTATCTACATTGTTTCTCTTACTATGTAATGAGAAGTTATTTTTAGTGGAATAGTCTATCTTGTTTCATTAGCTACAAGTTTGGCACCCATCAGACATTTCCTGTATTTAAAATGCCCTGTAGAGTTAGGTAGGGCACTGAGTCAGTGGTGTACATTATTTACATATCCATGAATTACAGTTCATGTAATAAAGGCAGAAACGTGAATTTACATGGCCTGACAAAGGCAAGTTTCTATTACTCATGTGTAGCCTTTTCCCCCAGGGGTGGGGGGGATCTGTTTTCACCATTTTATGCTAAGTGGGCTGAAGCTAGTATTGGCAAGCACCCAATGCCGATGTCTGACTACTGGCTTGCACCTGCTCTAGCTACTGCCAATCAGCGGGAGTTATTTTGTGTTGTTGGAAAAATCACTGTAACGAGCTAGGAAAGGAGAACTGAGGAAACGTGAAAGGAACAGAACAAAAATAAATAGTCCTGTGCATTAGGTCGTCTGGAGTTTCATAAATCTCATCTCACATTCATAGCATTGCACAGATATTTCTCTAGTTTCATTAAAAAATGAAGTATCTTAAAAATTCAGACATGTCAAAGGAGACACAAAAAACGGAAGCCAGCAATCAGAGTCAAAGCCAGCACAGCACCATTATCTGTTGCCTAGCCATTGTACCATTTGACCCTCCATTTAGATGACTGTGTGGTCTATTAAATTATATTTTCAAAGCACAGCAAGAACACTTATCAGTAAGTGCTAAATCCAAGTCAAGTTTTTACTAGGCAAGCTATTTTTTTGTTAGGCAAATTTTCAAGCATTTGTGTTCAACTAACTCATGAATTTTCATATTCTGGTATTTCAGAAAGAACCAATAGACTGAAATATAGTCTGATTTTTGCAAAAAAAATTTGCAGAAATTTCAGAAGTGATTTCACTATAGTAATGTGTCATCTGACTAAATGTTATTTTGTATAATTAGAAGCAAAACCAAACAAAATTCACAATGTACCTTAGTGAATCAACATAGAGATTTGTCCACAGTGTATAAGCGGGATTCTTCGTCTGCCATGGAAGAATGAAGAAAAACATGATTCTGACTTGAAACACATATTTTTGCAGATTGTGCTGATTCTGGGCATGTTAATCATGACTGGAAACATCTCAATGCTCATTCATTTTTCAGTCCTTATTAGTATTTCCCAGTGTTAAGTCATAGAGAAATGGGGAACATCTGAATAGTCAATTTCATCTAGCCATCTGCCAAATAATTCATGTATCTTTTAGATGTCATTATGTGACAGAAGGCTTTGTGAAATGAAATGTTAAGATTTCTCAGAAGTTCCTGGCATACCAGACAGTATTTGACTCACTACTTGAAATCCCATAAAGTCCTGCCAGCAATGAATGCTTTGTGAAGTACATATCAAAATGGTTTCAATTATGCCTTTTAAAAGACAGTGATAAAACAGTTCTGTCTGCTCCCTTACATCATACCATTCCTTATGTCATTCTAGCATTTTTTTAGTGTTTAATATTTCAGGTCAGTTTTTAGTACTTTAAATATCTCACTGTTTGAGTAACTTGAGGTCTGCCCTGCCATCCCCAGCCTTAGCCCAACCCCAACATCTTTGTCCTCCACTTTTGCTCCAGTTGTGCAGAGTGTCTCTGGCAGAAATCCCATTATACAGCAATAATGTGATATATGCTTAATGTACATGTCACAACTATTTTGTCTGTATTCGTAGTTTCGGAGAGGTTTCTGTATATTTGGTTGTGTCATCACTCAGGAAATTATTATATATATGTTAGGGGAGCATAAAACTGATGAGTTTGGAAAACATTGCCCTGGCCAGGAGGAAGAACTTCTGAATATCAGAAATTTTCACGTTTCAGGCAATGCCCAATCAGGAAAGTGAAGTTTATGAAACCCCACCCATCAACATATGAATAGTTCCTGCCCTCATACACATGAGTGACCTTTAAACAGAAGACCAATTACCCATAAGTGCCACTTAGGTCATCAAAAAAAGAAAATTTAACACTATCTCTTTTCACCTTTGTCCATTGCTTAAAGAAAGTAACTGATTAGCAGGATTAATGCCCGCTCTATCCCATTACAGGTCTGGAAGTACGTCTGAAGACTTTAAATAATACGGAGCTTCATAGACATTACTTGCTCAAGTCTAAAACAGAAAGGTTGGAGATAAGGATATAATTGGCAAAATTATCAACATTAAGGGATGCTTTATTGGGCTATAGCCCAGCAGTAGCTTGATTAAGAATCGCTGACACTTTAGTCTCTGAAGAGCAGCATTAAGAGTCTCTTGCAATATTAGACCATTATTCCTGTGCTAGATTTAATTTGTCAAGGAGGGCATAGATCCAAATCTGCAGGGTGACTTGAAGTTCCTCAAGCTCTTCCAAAACTTAAGTGAGCAAAACTGCTGAAACTCAGTAAGTGAAGACATTATGTTTGCTCACCCTACACAGAATTGTCCCTGGACCAGCCAATCAGGTCTGAATCTATTAATGTAGTTTGTAAAGTAACAGAAACATTTTTGTTCTGAGAGAGATTCAGAAGAGTGCTTTGGCATCAAATATTTATTTGGAGCATGTAATGATATGAGCTCCCAAATATGGATATTAGTCAAACTGGAAAGGTGTTTGATGTCTCTTCTATTGGACTGATTGAATGGGTGTGCAGGTTCTTCATAGTTCATAAAGAAGAACTTTTTGAGTTCCTTCATTCTGGTACTGGGGAAAAATGTCTTTTTACTCCTATCTCCACCTACAGGGGTTTATCTAGTACTAGCATAGATTAAGCAAATAGATTTATTTGGCAAGTTGACCTTGTTAAAAAAAAAAAAAGAATCCAACCACTCTTTTTGGTCCTGGATAAACCCTGTACAGGTTGGACCTCCCTGATCCTGCGCACCCGGGACCTGACCTGTCTCGAAGGAGGGAGTTTGCCAGACATGGGGAGGTCAATTCTGGCACCTCTGCTGCCGGACTCCGGGCTCTCCTGGGTCCATCAGCAGACCCAGCTGGGCTCTCCTCCTGGCCCCCTGGCTCTGCAGCCAGGCTCTCTGTCGCCAGATCACCCAGTCTCCTTCCCTCAGGGTGCTTCTAAGCTCTGCAGCCAGCCGCTGCCGCCTCCAAGCTCTGCAGTCAGCCACTGCTGCTGCCAAGCTCCACTGTCAACCCCAGGACCCAGATCCGCTGCCTGTCTTGGGATGACGCGGGGCTCCACGGCCACCCCCAACATATGCAACTTTGCAGCCAGCCCTTGGACACCAGGCTTAGTTGTTCTGGGGCTGCCACTGTCAGGCTTGGCTGCTCTGGGGTGCCACCCAGCTCTGTGGTAAGCCTCAGGGTTGCCACCGGGCTTTGTAGTCGTCCCCGGGATTTGCTGGATTCCTGGCTCCCTGGCCAGCTCCAAGTGCCAAGCTGGGGCTCTGTGTTCCTAGACCTGAGAAATTCAACCTGTAGTAGGAAGAGGGTCCTCCCCCCACCAAGGCGCAGCTTATCAGCTCAGAATGACCCTGAATACTAAAGGCCAGTACACCCACCCACAGGTTCTCATTTTGTTAGTATCACAATTACTTCACTTTTATGCAAGATGACTGCTTCCAGCATTGTTCAGTAATTATAAATGAAAAATTAAAACAATTCACTTTAATTAAACTGTACTGCAAAAAAGGAATGTTGTTTTCTTTTTAAATAAGATTAAGATGAAGAATAATTTAAAACCCACTTCGGTTCTGGGAAGTGGTAATGTAAAATTACCAGCCTTCTTGTTTCATAGACCTTGCTTGTTGCCATTGTGTATTCACTGAATTATCTTGCATCAATTCTGGTACCGTTGCCAGCTATGAAAAAAATAAGCCAAGTTCTGCTATTTCTTGTATAACAGCAACAGAATTAGCTAAGTTCCAACTGCAGGCCCAAATTCAGCTCCCAAGGAAAAAGCAGCAGAGCTCCATAACTAGAACTGGGGGAAGAATTTGACCTACAGAAACTTTATTACAGGTTCTTACATATGAGCCAATGTGACACAGGTTGATTTTCAGATTCTGTCTTGCACTTGCGTTTAAGGAAGTCATTAGAAAAGCCATCATTTTACTCTTAAATTGAGTGAATTTGAAATGGACTCATTTGATATATTATAAATATTACTCTGTGTCATCTTCACAGTCATATTGCAGAGTATAATCACATTTTAAATATATAATGTGTGATGTATATCTCCCAATGTACAGTTATAATTTCCTAAACTTATTGAAATTTGCATTCTTAGTTGTTGATTATCATTTGGTCAGTTTTATGTGCACAAATTTACTTCTGTTCATTCTGGAGGTAAAGTATATGATTTCCAGTAGGTAGATATAAAAATCAATATGCGACATTGGATATTATATTAACTATTGTGGATAGAGCCACATAATCAATAAACTGAAAAAAAATAAAATGCAATTCCAATGAAGGTGTATTATTGCATTGCAAGACTTTCGCCACTAAAGGGTTATTGTACCGGGGTTTGTTTAAAAAAAGGCATTTTACTGTTTTACAGGTTCATTGTACATTGTCATGTTATAACAACTTAATTTCTTGTTCTCTACAGCACGCATGAAATCAGCATTGTATGAGTTTTGTTTTCACAACATAGTAGTGCAGATATTCAGCTGAAAAACTAAACCAGAAAGAAACTGTATCTAAATGCTTCCTGGTGGCATTAAAAAAAAAAGCATGGAGGCTGCTCAAAGGATAAATCTGCTTCTTTGCAAATTGTAGAAAATGACCATATACAATCAGATTGTTGGGGGAAAATAATTACTGTATAATAGTATTCTAATCATTTTTACTGAAGCAGAACATGTACAATCTGCTCTTACAAAGATACAAATGAAGGAAAGAAAGGGGGAAGAACAAATATAAGAATGTATTATTCCTGTTAATAACAATAGGAGATGTAAACTGATCAATTAAATACAAAGGCTCGTAGTATTAAGTGTTTCCCAGGACAGACAATTAAACAAAGAATTGCCTAGTTCTTATCAGGGAAAGCTGAAGCTGTGGGAAATAAATGTTAAAAAAGTCATATTGAGAGTATTCTAATTATATTTTGTACTTTTCAAAAAATGGAAAACCAAGCTTTACCTCTTTTTTTCCCAAATATTTATATTATTTTTTGTATATCCATATCAACTACATTTTTATGTGTTATATGATTCAAAACATTGCATTACCCTCATTAAGGAAGTATGATTTTAAGTCACCGTCCTACCATTTCTGGAAAAACAAAGGTTTAGGAACGGGTGTACATTGGTAGCATCTCAGAAAAGTTTAGATCATAATTTTCAAAGATGAGTGTGTGAAGTTAGGAGTATAACTTTGCATTTAGGTTCTTAAATAAGTGGCTTGATTTTTTTGGTAATGCAGATGTTGAGTTGGGTTGAACTTGGGAATTTAGTGTATGAACCTCTACTGAAGGAGCTAAAAGATTCATGGCATTTAGTTGGGATGTAAAATCCCATTTTAAATATTAACCAGTTAAACTAGATGTTTAACCAGTTAACTGGCCCATTGCAGCGTGCAGTGGGCAGGAGGCCATTGGAACGGAAGCCACCATGCTGTGGTGAGGGGCTGCTCTGACCTGACTGGGCTGGAGCACTCCCCATCCATGGTGTGACGTGGTGGGCCCGACCGGGCAAGGTGCTGGTTAACTGGCTACCCCTTTCTATCCGTAGCCTATAGGAGACTCACTCATCTCTATAAAAACAACAAGAAGTCCAGTGGCACTTTAAAGACTAACACTAGAAAGGGCAGAATGCCACACCCAGGAGATGTGTGGGTTACAGTGAGCATCCAGTGACTGACATTGGCCTCAGTATATGATACCAGAACGAGGAATGTATGTTGTACTGTAAAGTAGATGAAATAAGTAAATCAAAATTTAGAAAATCTGTTATTAAATATTGTTCTCCATAACTTATTTAATGGGCAGTATGAAGATGGAATGTGCTATATTTTAGAGTAGAGGCTTTATTTAAAACCACCAGAATCATGTGAAGAGGAGTTCATAGCATGATCATTCCAGGGTCCTGAATCTGAACCTGCCAATATTCAGATTAGTTGCAAGAAGTTTTTAATACTGTGACTAATTAGTAATGACTTAAATTAAACAACAAAAGATAAAAAGGTGAACTCGAGGTCTTGTTAAAGCAATCTCCTTATGCAGTCTATGAATGAGCTTCAGTTTAGATTCACTGTTACTTCTTTCTGTGCTGTTAACAGTTGCTACTTAGCTAGAGTATTTAATAAAAAAAAAACCAAATTCATACTGAGAAGATATATATATATATATAAAGTCAGTACAGCGAATTTTTATTAAATTCTAGACTGAAGGACAGCTGTTGTGATAGCCTGACTATAAAAACCCAAACTAAACAACAGAAACAAATGTACCACAGCTATTCATTAGTTCTACAGTAGTTATATTAACACCCCTCCCCCCAAAAAAGCCAACAAAAAACAAGATATATGCCTGGAAGAAGCACTTAATTTAACATGGGTCTGTACATCTAGCAATGATGTCTTTTGTTTGGGATGGGGAAAGATTTAAAATGTTCAATTTTTATGTACATGTAAAAAACAATTAAAAAAAATTAAAAAATGGAGATAGACTATTTCACAGAACTGGAAGGGACCTTGAGACGTCATTGAGACCAGTCCTGTCCAGTCCAGTCCCCTGCCCTCACAGCAGAACCAACTACCATCCCTGACAGATTTGCCCTGATCCCTAAATGGCCTCCTCAAGGGCTGAGCTCACAACCCTGAGTTTAGCAGGTGAACACTCAGACCACTGAGCTATCCCTCCCTGCTTAGCAAGCACCTTTGTCACTGTTCTTGCTGTAGTTAGGATTGATGTATATGCTAAACACCCATAAATGTATCTTCAGCCTTTACAAAATGAGCTGCAACTCCATGAAAATTGTTTCATACCGTACCATGAGGTCACAACCAACTTTTTGAGAATGCTCTTACAGGGCAGTTAGGTATGTTTTATGACAATTTATGTAACTACAGAGAAACTTTTGTTATTTGTTTATTTTCACTTGCTATTAATAGGTAAGGTAGTACTGTATATAGTTTTCTGAAGTACAGGCAGTCCCCGACTTACGCGGATCCGACTTACGTCGGATCCGCAGATACGAACAGGGCTGCCCCAGAGTACACGGACTGCGGGACCTCGCGGTCCTGCCGCCCGTGTACTCTGGGGCTTTCTCTGCGTCTCCCTGGTCTGCAGACCAGGAAGACGCAGAGCAAAGCCGCGGAGGGGCTCGGGCAGCCCAGAGGCGCCTGGGCTGCCCGAGCCCCCCCCTCCCCCGCCCCCCGCGGCTTTGCAAAGCCGCGGGGAAGCCGGCAGCGGAGCAGTCCAGGCGCGCCTGGGGTGCCTCGCTGCCCGAGCCCCCCCCGCAGGTTTGCAAAGCCACGGGGAAGCCGGCAGCGGAGCAGTCCAGGCGCGCCTGGGCTGCCTCGCTGCCCGAGCCCCCCCGCAGGTTTGCAAAGCCACGGGGAAGCTGGCAGCGGAGCAGTCCAGGCGCGCCTGGGCTGCCTCGCTGCCTGAGCCCCCCCGCAGCTTTGCAAAGCTGCGGGGGGGCTCGGGCAGCGAGGCAGCCCAGGCGCGCCTGGACTGCTCCGCTGCCGGCTTCCCCGAGGCTTTGCAAAGCCGAGGGGGGGGCTCGGGCAGCGGGGCACCCCAGGAGCGTCTGGGCTGCTCCGCTGCCGGCTTCCCCGAGGCTTTGCAAAGCCGCGGGGGAAGCCGGCAGCGGGACAGCCCAGACGCCCCGTGGCTGTCCCGCTGTCGGCGTCCTCAGAGGCTTTGCTCCCCGTCTCCCTGGTCTGCTGGTCTCCAGCAGACCAGGGAGATGGGGAGCAAAGCCGCGGAGGACCCAGGCGGCGGGACCGCGGTGCGTCTCGGTCCGCCGCCCGTGTCTTCCTGGTCTGCTGGGGTGGGGGAGTGCGCAGCTAGTACGACCCTCCCCCCCAGCAGACTAAGCTTTTCTCCGGACGCCTGTGGCAGAGCAGCTGGTGTGCTGCCGGTTGGTCCCGCAGTGCCGCTCTGGGCGCTACTGGTCCAACCCAGGAGCACCCCAGCTGCTCTGGTCCTGATTCAGCCGCTGCTGGTCAGTTTCAGCAGCGGCTGAATCAGGACGCCTGGGGCAGAGCAGATGGGGTGCTGCTGGGTTGGTCCAGTAGTGCCGAGGAGCGGCGCTACTGGAGCAACCCAGCAGCACTCCAGCTGCTCTGCCCCAGGCGTCCTGATTTAGCCGCTGCTGAAACTGACCAGCGCTGACTACAGAAAGCCCGAGGCAGAGTTGCTCTGCCCCGGGCTTCCTGGAATCAGCTGCTGATCAGTTTCAGCAGCAGCTGACTTGGGACACTTGGGGTTCTTAAGTTGATTCTGTATGTAAGTCAGAACTGGCGGTCAGTTTCAGCAGCGGCTGAATCTGGACGCCAGTCCCGACTTACATACAGATTCAACTTAAGAACAAACCTACAGTCCCTATCTTGTACGTAACCCGGGGACTGCCTGTAGTTATTACAGATTAAGGAGTGAAATTTGGATCCTAAATTCTTTAGTAAATTTATTTAAAGTAATAATCAGCAATTTAGGATTGAATAAGGATTTTAACTGGGTAACACATTGCAAAGGCAATTTCCCCTCTCTGTATTATTCACATCTACATACTTATTGCTGTAATGACCCACTTCCACCCTGACTTGATTAGCTTCATTAACACAAGCAACTTCTTCCTTATATGTACTCATGCTTCTGTAACTTCCACTCCAATTCACCTGATGAAGTGGGTTTTATCCATGAAAGCTGCGACAGGATTCCTTGTTGATTTTATAATCTATGTCTTCACTTTAAATAGCTGATCAGTAATTGGAATTGCATAAATTCCTTAGCTAAAATGTCCTGTTGCTGAGAAACGTTATTATGGATAGTTCTCTGAAAACATCCACTCAGTGTGCACCGGCAGTCAAAAAAAAAAAAAAAAAAAAAAGCCAACAGAATATTGGGAATCATTTAAAAAGGGATGCAGAATAAGATAGAGACGATCTTATTACCTTTATATGGTATGCCCACATCTTGAATACTGCATATAGATGTGGTCGCCTCATGTCAAAAAAGATATCTTGGCATTGGAAAAGATTCAGAAAAGGGCATAAAATGACTAGGGGTTTGGAACAAGTCCCATATGAAAAGAGATTAAAAAGACTGGGACTTCTCATCTTAGAAAGGAGACGACAAAGTGGGGATATGATAGAGGTATATGAAATCATGACTAATTTGGAAAAAGCGAATAAGGAAAAGTTATTTACTTGTTCTCGTAACATAAGGACTAGGGGTCACCAAATGAAATTAATAGGCAGCAAGTTTAAAACAAACAAAAGGAATTTTTTTTCACACAGCAGATGGTCGGCCTGTGGAACTCCTTGCCAGAGGATGTTGTGAGGTCCAGGACTTTAACAGCATTCAAGAAGGAACTAGATACATTCATGGAGGTTAGGTCCATTAATGGCTAATAAGGATGGGTAGGAATGGTGTCCCTAGCCTCTGTTTGTCAGAGGCTAAGAATGGGTGACAGGACAATGATTGCTTGAAGATTCCCTATTCTGTTCACTCCCTCTGGGGCATCAGGCATTGGCCACTGTCGGAAGACAGGATACTGGGCTAGATGGACCTTTGGTCTGACCCAGTATGACCTTTCTTATATAAACCTAATATATTTCACTTACAAGCATTTGAATATATAATTTAAATTGGAACATTTTAAAAACTATACCCAAGTCAGAATTATTTTTCCTCTTATTAACTTTTCCTATTCATCTGTGCAAAATCCTAGTCTATTAACTTTTAAAATGTTCTTTGAAACTTAAGCAAATAGCGTTCTTCAGTGGAAAACGGTTATACTCATTATGGACTTAATTGTCTATTTGCATTTGAATTTTACAACAGCTTTAAAAATGATTTCCTCTTACCTGGGATTGTGTTTACTTGCTTCAGGTTGCCAGACAGTTATTGCTGCTTGATATGTGAATCAATAATTAAAATAAACAAGCTTAGAAGCCATTTGAAAAAGTAATAATCAGCAAAACATCTAAAATACAATGTTTTTTTGTGCTGTGGTGAGTTGTGTTCATATATTTATAATACTGAAAACATGTCCACTGATCTAAATTACACCAAGAATAAGCTTGGAAGAAGAAGGCAGGGGAGACAGCAAGCACCTGTGTAAAATAATGTTTTCTAGTTGAAGTCACTGTGCTGGCATTTTGACAATTATTTCTGCTTCAGAGATCAAGAGAGCTGACTATTTTAAGCACGGGCCTCAAAAGTTCAAGCAGACCATAGGCCTCAAAAGTACAAGCTAAGGATGTTAAATAACGATTAATTTACTAGTCGAGTAGTCGATGGAATTCCACACTCCTCCTTTGAAATGTACAACAGCCAAAGGGGTAGTGTCGTAAAGAGCCCGGGATCAGCTGTGCGGCGCTGCCCCTTTGAAATGCCACCAAGGCCTTTCGAAGCAGCAGCACTGCGCGGAGCCTGGGATAAGGGCTCTGTGCGGTGTTGCCACTTTGAAGTACCCCTTCCCCACCCTCTGTTTTGCTGCCTCTATGTGATAGAGGCAGTGGGGAGGAGGGGGGAATTATCTAGTTGGCTTGACTATCCAATGAGCATTTCTAGCCTAGAGAAGGGCTCTTTTACTCCTGCCATTCGAATGAGGCCTCTACTGTACCTGAAATCTGAGAGGTGACCACTGATCCGTTTTCTAAATAATACACATTCTTTAAACTCAGTGCGTAGTTCTTCCCAAAACCAGTTAGTGTGCGCCATGTGCACTATGCAGGTGAGCAGTAGTGATGTTCAAGAGTCTATGGCTTGGCCAGATCTGAACAAGACCAGCAAAAACTGGCCACGGCACTTCCAAATGACAGTGCCATGCGGCAAAACAAAGAGGTATTAGAGGCTCTTCAAAAAAAGTCACAAATGCTTAGTACTATAAAGCTTTGTATTTAGTGAACCTGTATAACAAATTAATTTACTTTTTATAATGGAGATTGCCTATCTCCTAGAACTGGAAGGGACCTTGAGTCCAGTCCCCTACCTTTTCAGCAGGACCAAGTACCATCCCCGATGAATTTTTGCCCCAAATAGCCTCTGCAAGGATTGAATTCACAACCCTGGGTTTAGCAGGCCAATGCTCAAACGACTGAGCTATCTGCTGGTCCTCCCCCCCCCCCCTTAAACTAGGTGCCACAGTACTCTTAGAATGTTGTCTTACTGTTGAGATAATAAAAAGCAGAGACCTTATCCATGACTTAAATGTATGAAATTACTCTTTTTTTCCCCACTATTAAGAGTTACCAAGTCTCTCCCATCTTCCAAGTTTTCGGTGATATTTTGGAATTCCAGAATGGCTCTTTTGGTATAAAGATTAGCTTGTAAGTAACAAGAAGTAAGTCTTCAAATATAAACTAGGTATTAACTGCTCATCAACAAGTTTAGGCTTGATTAGATGAAGGTTTTTAATAATCAGAGGGGTGAAGTTCTGGAACAACTTTCCAGGGGGAGTTTTAACCCCACTGGTTTCAAGACTGAGCTTGATACATTTATGGAGAGGATGATGTGATGAGATAGCTTATAATGGCTAATAGCCCATCTGTGACTGCTAGTAGCAAATATTTCCAACAGCTGGAGATGGGACACTAGGTGGGGAGGACTCTGAGTTACCACATAGAATACTTTCTCAGGTGTCTGGCTGGTAGGTCTCACTGACATGCTGAGGGTCTTGATCACCATATTTGGGGTTAGGCGGGAATTTTCCCTCAGGTCAGATTGACAGAGACACAGGGTTTTTTGTTTTTGTCATCAGTGTGGGGTCACTTTCTGGTTTGAATTAGAATAATGGATTTTCTGGAACTTCAAGTTTTTTAATCAAAATTTGAGCACTTGAATAACTTAGCCAGAGCCATATTCTTTTATTGATATGAGTCGGTGAGGTTGTGTAACCTGCAATGTAGAGGAGGTCAGTTGAGGTGATCATGATGGGCCCTTCTGAGTGAGTGTATGAGCTTATGGAGGACACAAATACAAAATTTTGTTTGTGTTCTAAGCACTGTATGTGATTGATAAACAGATGATCACAGAAACCTCAGCTGGGACTGAAACTTATAGCAGGGGATATAAAGAGAGCACAAGGAAGAGGGCTTCCACTTTGATTCAGTGCTGCTGATACAGGCTTTAATCTGCAGTTGTACTAGTTATTACCATGCACAGCTTCTTTATCATCATTTACAGGAGTGGTCTCCAACCTTTTTACACCCAAGATCACTTTTTAAATGTCAGGACAAGCCAAGATCTACCCTATCCCTTCCCTAAGACCCCACCCCTTCCTTGAGGCCCTGCCCTCTCTGTTCCCCTTCTCTCCATCACTTGTTATCCCCGGCCCTTATACACGGTCAGGGTACGGCTACACTGCCACTTTTTCGATCCTTCTGTTGGAAGAAATTTTTCTGACATTTGGCCCATCTAGATTGAGCCAAATGTCAGAAAAACCGATTCCTTTGGAAGCCCCCTTATTCTTCATGGAATGAGGAATACCGCTGCTGCCAAAAGAGCGTGTTTGCTGGAAAAACTCCTGGGCTACATCTACACTGGAATGATTTTCCGGAAATGCTTTTAACTGAAAAGTTTTCCGTTAAAAGCATTTTCGGAAAAGCGCGTCTAGATTGGCAGGACGCTTTTCCTCAAAAGCACTTTTTGCGGAAAAGTGTCCTTGGCCAATCTAGACGCACTTTTCTTCAAAAAAGCCCCGATCGCCGTTCTTGCGATCGGGGCTTTTTTTGCGGAAAACAAATCTCTGCTGTCTACACTGGCCCTTTTACGCAAAAGTTTTTCAGAAAAAGACTTTTGCCCAAACGAGAGCAGTATAGTATTTCCGCAAAAGCACTGACAATCTTACATGAGATCGTCAGTGCTTTTGTAGAAATTCAAGTGGCCAGTGTAGATAGCTGGCAAGTTTTTCCGCAAAAGCAGATGATTTTGCGGAAAAACTTGCCAGTCTAGACACAGCCCTGTAGTCTAGCTGTACCCTCACTGGGTTGAGACAGGCGGTGAGGGCTCTGGGGTGGGAATGACAGTTTTGGGTGTGGGAAAGGGTGAGAGGTGCAAGCTCTGGGAGGGAATTTGGATGCAGGAGGATGTGGAGAAGGGAATGCTGGCTCAGGGAGAGGGCTCCAGGCTGGTGAGTGTTGAGTTCAGGTGGAAGGTTGGGTTGCTGAGCAAACCACAGGCTTGTGGATGTGAGGGTGCAGGAGTTTGGGTTGGGGTATGTGAGGGGCCCAGGGCAGGGAGGTTGGGAGTATAATGGGCTCAGGACACAGATTTGCAGTGTGTGAATGGTGCAGGAGTGTTGTGGCAGAAGACTGAGGATGTGGGAGTTCAAGAATTTGGGGATGTGAGAGGCTCAGGACACAGGGTTCCAGAGTATGATAGGCTCAGATTTGGGGGCAGGATGAGGGTTACGGGAGTGTTATGATGCAGTGGCCAGATGAGGGCTTGGCCCCAATTGGGGGCTTGTTGGCCAGGCTTCATTTTGAAATAAAATATGTCAAACACAAAAGGTTTCAGCATTCTGTTATTTATGAGAGGGGCGGGGAACCTGTTTTGAGTCAGGGGTCACTGACCCACAGAAAAGTCAGTCAGGGCCACACAAATGAGATACAAAAACACAATCCCTCCAAACCCCTCAAGCCTCACTAATGTGGCCCTAATTGTGCTGGTGGGGGCAGGAGACAGGGTGCTATGTCAGGGGACAGAGTACCTGTGGATGCTGAGACAGGGAACAGGGTGCCAGTGGGGCAGAGGACAGGGGACTTGTGGGGGTCTGGGTGAGGGGAGGGGACAGGGACCGGTACCTGGGGATCCTGCAGCTGCATGCCAAGGCCCAGGAAATGCGCGGGCTGCTCCCCTGTCCCCCAAAAAGCAGTCCGTCATGCGTTGGGGACTTTCTTTCCCTGCTGCCTTCCTGCGTGGGGGGGAGGGGGCAGTGGAAATCCCGGACTGTGCCACCTCCAACTGCTCAGGCAGCATGCACCTTGGTCCTCTGCTCCTCACGGCAGCGTGCGCTGCCTGAGCAGTTGGAGCTGATGCAGTCCTGAACTCCCACTCCCTCCTCTCCTCCTTCCCCCGCGCACAGGAAGGCAGCAGGGGAAGAAAGTCCCCAGCATGCAACAGACTGGCATTTTAGGTACCGTGCCAGCTATTTGGGGAAGGGGGAAGAGCAGCCCGTGCACTTCCGGGACCTGGCACGCAGCTGCAGAACTCCCCAGCCCACAGGAAGCCCACTCTACCTCAGTCGTCCTGGGAGGTAGCGTCAGCGCGGGGTTCATCTTGGTGGTGGGGTGGCAGCAAGGGGGTGGCCTGAAAGCCTTGTGATTGACTGGTCTAGCCCCCAGGATCGACCAGTCGACGATCGATGGATTGGTGACCACGGATTTATAGGAAGGCTTCAGGATACCTCTGCTGCTGGAAAGATGCACAAGAAAGACACTGCCTGTCAGGGTTGCATGAGCAGCTTCTTTCCACCTATTGCAACACAGAGGGTATGTCTACAGTAGCCCCCTAGTTCGAACTAGGGAGGCTAATGTAGGCATTCAAAGTTGCAAATGAAGCCTGGGATTTAAATATCCTGGGCTTCATTTGCATTCTTATGTTCTTAAATATCCTGGGCTTCATTTGCATCTTCCCGGGCGCCGCCATTTTTAAATCCCCCTTAGTCCGAACTCCGTTCCCGCGGCTACACGCGGCACAGAGTAGGTAGTTCGAATTAGGATCTCTAATTCGAACTACCGGTACACCTCGTTCCATGAGGAGTAACGGTAGTTCGAATTAGAGATCCTAATTTGAACTACCTACTCCGTGCCACGTGTATCCGTGGGCACGGAGTTTGGACTAAGGGAAATTTAAAAATGGCGGCGCCCGGGAAGATGCAAAGGAAGCCCAGGATATTTAAATCCCCGGCTTCATTTGCAACTTCGAATGCCTACATTAGCCTCCCTAGTTTGAACTAGGAGGCTAGTGTAGACATACCCAAAGAGCGTTGTTGATAAAATACCTTCTCCCTTATTTTAGAGAGCTTTCTCTATGGCATATGGGAAGAGAGGTCATGTCTGCATTGCAAAGCAAAACACTGATTCTCAGAGCCTATGTCAGTTGGTGTGGGCTCATGGGGCTTGGGCGGCAGAGGCTAAAAATAGCAGCATAGATGTTCAAGCTCAGGCTGGAGTTGGACTCTAAGACCCTGTCCCCAGCCCAGGTTTCAGAGCTTTGGCTCGAGGCTGAGCTAGTATCTCGGTGTTGCTCTTGTTAGCCTCTCAGCCTCAGCCCTGTGAGCCTGCGTCAGTTGACTCCGCGCTGCATGTCTTTTATTACAATACTAACCTGTCTTTGAGAGTGCAGTACAATTACTGTGAATTGGACCCGAACCAGACATTTTATGTTTATATTGCAACCATATTGATATTTGTGTAGCTCTGCAGGATCTGTTGCTATTGTCAACAAAAAATCTTTGTCTGTGCTTGATGCAGACAGTGGAGAGAGATTTTATAGTTGGTATATGAGAACTGGCATTTCATGCACATTACAGAACAGTACAGATTGCATTTAGTGTTGAGGTCATCCCAGTAGTAAAAAGGCATAAAGCGGGATGGAAAATCATCTATCCATTTTTCATCTCACTACAGTCAGTTTTGTAGCCGATCCTGTTTCATGCCGAGCCGTCAGACATTTACTGTAATTTGCTATAAAATAAAACAAATGTAGGATTTGCTTGAGAATTGCGGTAGTCTGTTTTCTGTCTTTCTGACTCTTTCCCTTGCTCCCAAAAGGAAATCCACTGGAAGAACTAGCATCAAATTCTGTGACTCCTTGAAACAGCTCGATGCATAATTATGGTCTCAAACTTCTCACCTGGGTCTGATTTATCATTGGGTACAGTGTAGGATCATGCCCTTCACTGAAGACTGAGATTAAAAACAACCCAGGAAGTAACTAGCTTGGAAGAATCATTGGCTTATTTAAACTCTATTCATTATCATGCCAGGCTTCATGGGGCATGGAATGGGTGCCATTTACTCTGGCAGTGTTCCCTAGGTGGCTACCCAGGAGAGTTTCAAATGCCGCCCAGCTGATTAGCAGACCACTGACAGTGCCTGAAGCTGGCACCATCTGTTTCTACTAGTGGTGCACATCTGCATATGCGTTGGTTAACATAACAAATTTATTCTGCACATTGATGGAAAAAAATTAGAGGAAACATTCATGGGCGGATTATGGGTGCTTTGGTGCAAATGTGCTGAGTGGGGACCAAGTGCAGGGATTCCTTTGCCACAGCTCAAAGCTTGCATACAGGGTGCAGCCATAACAAGCGGTGTTGCCGCTTTGAAATACCCCCTCGTCCCCGCCCCCGTACCCCGCTGCTTCTTTCTGTTAGAGGTAGCAAGCGGGGACGGACGGACGAAGGGAGTGACTACTCAACTAGCATGTCGACTATCCGATAATTACTTGCTTATCCGATAGCCGACTAACCCTTCACATCCCTAGTTCAGTTCAGATTATGAACTTCATGTAGGGGTCTCACTGAGGATTGGTTGATTTATGTGATGAAGGGGTCTGAGATTTATATGAACTTTATTTCATATTAAAGTAGCCCTGGGTAGAGTGCTGTGAACCACAACAGATTGCTACCCAGCAATGTTAAGCCTAGACTTCCTGGGGTTAGAGCAGGGCTACTCAACTTTGGAAGCCCCAGGGAGCCACAGTGATTCCCCCAGCACATGCCGAGGACCATAGGTGTGCGCAGCACATTTCATTAGGGTGTGCACTCAGGGAATTTAATTTTTTATTGGCGAACATTTATTGAATACTCAATCATAAAGGACATGCTGCGAGCGAACGCAGGCTTTCTATACATTTCTACATTCGGCGCTTATTGCATAATACAACAATCCATACTTTAAAACTAAAAGAGTGTATCATGCGATTAAATTAAAACTCAAAGCCACTTTTTTTTGGAGACATTAGGGCATACCCCCTGTGCACGCCTATGCCGAGGACCGCAACTTAAGTGTGATTGTATGCAAATATATAGATGCAAATATAGATGCAAATATATGCAAATAGCTTCTTTCACACTGATGGACATGAATATAAAGATTAAGGCAAGACTATACAGTACACAGGCCCCATTTAAGTTTGTTCTGCTGATATTAATACAATGCAATATTTACCTGATTTCCACCCATATGTCAGCACTTTTAATGAACAATGATAGTCCAGGAATTTAACTACTAAAACAGATAGCAACAGAAGACCATTATGTTGACTACTTTTTTGTTTTAGCTCCCACCCGCGGGCTGCAAAAAAACAGGCCACAGGTCACATGTGGCCCAAGAGCCACATGTTGAGTAGCCTTGGGTTAGAGGGACTCAAGTCGGTTGACTCATGTCAGGGAGCCCTGGACTTGATCATCTATGTTGCATTTTAACCCTACATTAAGGATTTTCTGATCTGTGCTCGTACCTAGGGCGTTAGCATCTGCACTGAAGTGTCCAGACCCCAGTCAAAGTAACCCTATTTCAGAGTGCCTAGCTCCTCCACCCCAAACCCCTAATGTCAACGCTCTAGCCCTGCGGATAAGCTACGCTGTAGGAAAACTGCTGCCCTCTCTGTTTCCCAAGTGTGATTGTGCTATTGGTGGGACTCAAAGGCTCATAAGGCTCACCTGATATGTAAACTGCATTATTAGCTCCCTCGGGGGGCTGCCTCAGTAGGATGACAGCAGTTTGAGAGAGTTTTATACTGAACTACCATTGATTGTGAGACCTGGGCTCTTCACATCTTGGCTGAGTCCCACTGGCAGGAGAATGCCCAGGTGCACCAGGTCTGAGAGAGAATCAGGACAATCAGTCTCCAGGGCTGTCAGACTATGGAAATGAAACACTACATCTGTGAATTTTTAAAATGGGGTGTTCAATGAAGGTGATTTTGTTGGTTTGTTTATTTTTGTCGGTTTGTTTTGAAGTTTGACGTAAAATGTAGGTTTTAGAGGAAACAAACTACCCTCCCCCTCCATAACATAGCTGATGCTGGCTGCGGTGGTGTCATGTATCTCGAGGGCATGGGGTGCAGTGTGCTACCGCACTGCCTCCATCTCTCAGGATCTCTCCTCCCTGCCCCTGCTGCTCCCTGGGATCCCCAGGAGACTGTAGGGACATTTGAGGGCTGGCTCCCATTTGTCATCCTCAGTGTTCTCAGCCTGGGCACCTCTTCTGCACATCCAGCTCTGGGGGGTGGGGCAGGGCAAGAGCAAGAACCAGTGAGTGGGGTGGGGACCAAGCAGCTGCTCTGAAGAGAGGGGCAATGGCAGAGTTCCTGGCTCAGCATGGCTGGGGGAGTGATGACCCCAACATCCTGGTGGCCATATGTCAGCTTTAGTCTGGGCAAGCTCTACACTGGACCAGGAAGTTGCTGCCGCAGAAAGAGGATCAGGAGCAAGTGGCAATGGTGCTACCGGCTGTTGCGCTAGCTGCCTGCACTGCTTCTTTCTTACTAGGAACTCTGGGATGCATCTGGAGGACTTCTGGGACCTTAGTCAAGCCAGGGCCAGAGGCACACATGAAAGCCAGGGAGGGCTCATGCCTTAAGTCCCGTCGTAACACAAGCTCAGACCCTCCACCTTAGGTCTGAGCCTTAGGTTAGCACAATTGGTGTGCAGATGCAAGGGCTTATATTGCTGTATTAACATGCCCTGAATGGAATGCTTAAGGGGCCTGCAACAGGATTCTAACAGAGACAGGGTGCCTGGAAAGTGACCCTGGCCATGAAGAGGTACTTGGGTAGCAAATTGCAACCAACCCTTCCTCTGCTGGCTTTAAGAGCCATAATTTAGTTCTCCTTATAAAGTGTTCTGTACCTTACAGTGCTGTACACTGGGTCCACTTTAAATAGCTTTACAACTGTAGCTAACTAGGTGTTGCCTGTTATTAGGAGACAGCATGCCATGGGGATTCAGCTTACTTGCAACCAGCAATTGGAACAATTTTGGTGACAACCATTAAACAATAGTAATTTTGGTTTCATGATGTTCTACCACTGCTTAACTGACTTGGGGGCTTTTGCCCATCATGTTCTGTAGAGTTTTGTCTATTCGACAAGTTTTTTCCAGCAGAAAATATGCTAACGATGGACTCATTAGCATAAGTTGCAACATCATTAGCATATTTTCTGCCATTTCTTTTTGTGCAAGGGGTTTTTGTGCAAAAAGAAGCAGTGTGGATAGGGGGTTTTTTTTGCACAAAAAACCCATTTTGCGCAATATCCTTATGCCTCTCTGGGACAGGCATTAAAAAAAAGTCCACACTGCTTCTTTTTGCACAACAACCCCTTGCACGAAAAGAAACGGCAGAAAATATGCTAATGATGTTGACTGATGCTAATGAGTCCCTCATTAGCATATTTTCTGCTGAAAAAACTTGTAGTATAGACCTAGCCTAGTTGTTTAGCATCAACATTGTTCTCATGATTGTACAAACTCACAGGCAGTAGGCCCAACCTTTAGCCAGTGTTAATCAGCAAGACATGCAGCTACACCAGGGGTACTCAAACTTTGTGATACCACGACCCCCTAAAATTCTAAATGAATGTGTGTGACCGCCCCTTCCTCCCCCACCCACACTGCCCTGGGTCGCTTCCTTCCCCCTTCTCACCAGACTCCTTGCCCTCCTGGGGTTCCTTTGCAGTCCTCAATGCCCTTTCCCCCTGCAGGCTCCTTCCCCCCATCTCTTTCTCCTCTGTGCCTCTTTTCCACCCCGCGTCCCTTTGGTTCCTTTTCTCTCTCCTCTCCTCTGTCCTTCACTCCACTCCTCTGCCTTCTCCTCTGACCCCCATGTGCCCTTATTTACCTCCAGGTCCTCTGCCTCGACCCAATCCCCCAGCCCGCTGCCTGAGGGACCCCGCCCTTTCCCAGCTGGGGAAGTGTTCAGTTGCCTGGCAAGCATGGCCTAGCTGGCCCCTCGCACATCCGCTCCTGCGCCGGCACCGGCCTCATTGTCCGGCAGCCTTGCCTCCTGCTGCAGCTGAGCTGTGCTCCTGGAGTCCCATGGCCCTGGCCACGCTGCACGGCTTGCCGGCGGCTGCCTTTCACTGCCCTGCTGCTCTTCTCGGCCTGGGAGAGAGGGGTTGCAAGTGAAAAACTGAATCCAGCTGTGACACCCCTCTAAGTTGCTCCCACAGTTTGAGAAACACTAAGCTACACTATTTACACCTGCTACGGATGAGGCCAGTACCTTGAGTGTGTTTTTCAATTCAGAGGTTAGAAAATTGAGAGAAATGTGCATTTATCCTAGAAGATTAGTTTTCTCTTTGCATCTATATCTTTGGTGACTGAATTCAGGCAGGTAGGAAGGGACTGGAAGACATTATCCACTAATATAATTAAAATGCCTGCTGGATGAGTAGGCTCCCATTAGGACTGCCGTGTTTTTGGTATTGTTACAGACATTTGACAGATATTGCTATAGGGTGAGATACTTAAGCAGTCATAATTCATCACTGGTCTATGAGAAAAAGAGCAGCTGTAGAAGTAACATCAGTCAGGATGCCAAGAACACTTTGTACAAAACAGTTAAAACAATGAAACCTGCTGAGAGAGCTATGGAGTGTGTGCTAAGAGCTATGGTCTAGGGGCATGGAAGAGTCAGGAATTCTTGGCCAAACCTAAAACAATTTTCATTAGAACATTCAAAGGCATTTTAAAAAAAGAACTGCCCATTTGCCAGATTTCAGCTAGTAAGGCCTCGTTGTTTGGTGCTAGAACTGTTCAAAACAGGTCTGAGATTTTTTTTTTAATTGGGAAAGTGTTTTTTTCCTGCTTTCCTCATATGCAAAAATGTTTTTTTTTTTTGCAAACTTTCTTTTTGAATTCTTCTTGAGTGAAGACCATGACTGTAAAACTGCAGCCTACTAGGTGAAAGTTTCATGTTACAAACAATTGAAAACAAAGGATTATGGTGGGAACAGTGAGGCAGCATTAAATAGATGTCACTAGGACTCTTTTCATAATATGTATTACATATATATTTACCAGATGGATGCAACTTTATAGATGACTATGGATGAAGCTCATTACTTGCAAGGAAAGTAGTAAGAATATGTTTTATGTATTTTTGATGCATTTAAATACATTAATTGATTTTATTTTGGCTTTCTGTTAATAAAATAGGTGAACAGCTTTTTAAGTCTGAAAGTGTTGGTTTACCAATATTTTGTTAGGTCATTAAAGGTGACATACATATGCCAGAATCAAAAAAAAGAATTTCATCAAAGAACTAGAGGTAAGTCTGAAAAGAATCAACTAAAAACCTCCTTACTCTTTGTATGTATTCTTTGTATCTCTCCCAAAGCTATATTGGATCCTTTGAAAAACTAGAACATTGTGTTCTGACTCCCAGCATGAGAGACCATAAAGTTGTTGACTGACTGAAGCAAGACCCAAAGTGGAACTTGATGATATTACTCAGTCGGCTTGAATGTGAATACATTTGAAAACTGCATCTAACCAATTCCAGAATTTTCGGGGGATGTTAATAGGCATGACATGAGTGGACATCTTCATGATTTTTGTGAAGATCAGAAAATGAGAAAAAATTGATTTCTTCACTATTTGGTCAGTAAGAATACAGGGGTTCAGGTTAGGGTGCCAATGAGCTTGCTCGGTTGGCACTATGTGGACCAGTTGTTAATGAAAATCAAGCTTCTGGAAGCTACTTGGCCTCATTCCACTCAGCTGGCCTTCCAAGACAGCCCCTCACTCTCTCTCTGGAAACTTCTACCAGCCACTTCTTTGTACCCCCTTGCCAGTTCCCTCATGCCCTTTGGCCAGGCCCTTCTTTGCCTCCACCCCACTCTAGGCAGTTCCCTTGCCCTCTAGCCTGACCAAATGGGCATTCAGGGGTGTGTGGGGGGAGGTCTGGCTGGATATACAGCATGGCCTATGTAAACAACAAATCTGTTTATCCCAAAAATGTGCTGGATTCTTTGAAGAACCATGGAGATTTGTTCCCTGCCTCAGAGAGTATCTAAGTTAAGAGACACAATAAATTATAAGAAGTACAAACACAAGAGAATGAATGTGACAAGAGGACAGTAATACATACACACGATGACTATGCGGTAACTTAGAGATACATTTCCTAATAATTCCTGGCCTACTCCTCACTCCCTCTTTTGGAAAATCTTGTCTTAAACATGTATTTTTAGGTTGGTGAGGGTTGTTAATTCGTCAGAAAGAAATTATTATTTGTTTTTTTTTACACATTCGTACTCAGCCAGTCATACCCTGCAAAAAGCCCAGGTGTTAGATTTCCTGTTACTCCTCTGTTGTGGCATTCCATTTGTAATGTGCTCCAGATCATACTTTATGTGGTTTCCTCATGCCAGAATACAATGACTTATGGCTGCTGTTGGCAGAGAAAAGATTAAAGTCCGGAATCAGCCTGCAATGTACACATTTCAGAATGTGTATCCCATTCATCTCTGACCATAGGGTGCTCTTCTAGGTATATTTTGTAAAATATTTAAAAGCAGAAGCTGAGAGATCCTGAGGATTTGTGTGTTGTCTCAGTGGAGATAATAAAATGGGGCTTTAGCACATGGTCATTTTTATGTAATTCATAAAAATGAATTCAGATGTTCATTTTGGTTTCAGATGTGTAAAATTCTAGGTTCTCAGAAGGTGTCACTTCCATGTTAATTTAGAATTCGAAGAATGTTTTGAGGTTAAGAGAGTGACTGTATTTTATTAAGAAAACTGTCAAATGGGGACCCCTGGTGACTAAGATGGAATGTGGTATACAGAGAAGCTGGTGGTCTAGGTTTGGGAATGATCTTTGTATTTTTGCCTTTTGGCTGTTGAAACTCAGGTATGCCACAGAATAAGTGATTGTGCTGGCTGCTTTCTCACCATGCTTAATGAACTAGCAGTTAAGCCAAATGATCCATGATTATTTGGAAATAGGTTCCAAGAATACCACTCCCCCCCACCTTTCCCAACTTGAAAATGGGGTCAGGATTTAGAGACAAGTGACATCCCTCCCAATATATAATGGTACATCTACACTACAGAGTAAGATCAAAGCTGCCGCTGTCGATCTTCCAGGGTTCAAATTAGTGGTCTAGTTAAGTGAGAGGGGCACTGTGGTTCCCTTCACGAGGAGTAAGGGAAGTCGAAGGAAGAGTGTTCTTCCTTCAGCTTCCTGCAGTATAGACAGCGCCAAAACCCAAGTTAAACTACTTCGACTTCTGCTACACAATTAATGTAGCTGAAGTTGCGTCTCTTAATTTGACTTTGTATTGTAGTGTAGACATTCCCTAACAGAAAAAGAAGGGAGAAGGGAAAAGGGGGGAAATGTACCTGTCAATTGTAGAGCAGTGCTAATGAGGCTAATTGAGTAGACTGGAAGTGTCCCATACTTAGCTTTCAGTGTCAGTTGGGTGTTGAATATAATGGCCCATCCAGCTCATGTCTTTGTTCAGACCTTGAGAAATAGTGTCAAATTTGCACATGAAGGCCAGTTCCACAGTTTCTCTCTGTAGTTGTTTTTTAAAATTCCTTTGTAGAAGAATGGCTACTTTTAAATCCATTGAGTGCCCAGGGAGGTTAAAATGTTCCTCTACAGGTTTTTGTGTGTTACCATTTCTGAGATCTGACTTGTATCCATTTATTTTTTGTCATAATGACTGTCCAGTTTGGCTAATATACATATCAGAGGGGCATTTCTGGCACTTGTGGCACATATGATATTAGAGGATGTGCAGTGGTATGAGCCACTATCTCTCAGGGCCTGAACAAAGACATGAACTGGATGGGCCATTATATTCAACACACAATTGAAATCAAAAGGTAAGTATGGGACACTTCCAGCCCAATCAATTAACCTCATTAGCACCAGCACTACTATTGACAGGTACTTATTCACCCCCCCCCACCCCTCTCCCTTCTTTTTCTGTTATATATAATGGGAGGTTCTCCCCTTTTTTTTTCTTCACTCTGCTCATTGAGGAAGTAGGTTTTGTCCATGAAAGCTTAAGTTACAGACTAACATGGTTACCTCTCTGAGATATTTTACCATGAGAGTAAACCCTCCTAAGATTTTACATAATTCTAGAATAACCTATCTGCAATTCCAAAATATTACTTTTAAGAAATCTTTTATTTGGTGGGTAATAGTTTAGTATCAGTGAATGACAGGCCTAAAAGATCATATTATAGTTTGTCAGAAAGAGGCAACATATCATTTGCCACTGTTATAATGTAAGTCAAATCACAGAAGAGCAGAAGTTTTATTTTTGGCAGTAGTTACTGTTAACATCACCTAACTTAATGTATACCTGTATTTCCACACACAAACTTAACAAAGTTGAAGTTAAAGTTGCAGACGTAGATCGATGATTTGCAGGAATACAGGCAGTCCCCGGGTTACGTACAAGATAGGGACTGTAGGTTTGTTCTTAAGTTGAATCTGTATGTAAGTCGGAACTGGCATCAGCCGCTGCTGAAACTGATCAGTTTCAACCGCGGCTGAATCTGGATGCCAGTTCTGACTTACATACAGATTCAACTTAAGAAACCCAGGCGTCCCCAAGTCAGCTGCTGCTGAAACTGATCAGCGGCTGATTCCAGAAAGCCTGGGGCAGAGCAACTCTGCCTCGGGCTTCCTGTAGTCAGCCGCTGGTCAGTTTCAGCAGTGGCTGACTTAGGGACGCCTGGGGCAGAGCAGCTGGGGTGCTGCTGGGTTGCTCCAGTAGCATGGCTCCTCAGCGCTACTGGAGCAACCCAGCAGCACCCCAGCTGCTCTGCCCCAGGCGTCCTGATTCAGCCGCTGCTGAAACTGACCAGCAGCGGCTGAATCAGGACGCCTGAGGCAGAGCAGCTGGGGTGCTGTCGGGTTGGTCTGGAGCGGCGCTGTGGGACCAACCCGGCAGCCCCCAGCTGCTCTACCCCAGGGCTAGGCAAGAAAAGCCTGGTCTGCTGGGGGGGGCACTAGCTGCACCCCCCCAGCAGACCAGGGGGACAGGAGCAAAGCCGCGGAGCACGCCCCCAGGGGGACAGCCCAAGCGCGCCCGGGCTGTCCCGCTGCAGGCGTGCTCCAAGGCTTTGCTCCCCATCTCCCTGGTCTGCAGTGAGACAGGGAGCAAAGCCTTGGAGCACGCCCACAGCGGGACAGCCCAGGCGCGCCCGGGATGTCCCGCTGCAGGCGTGCTCCACGGCTTTGCTCCTGTCCCCCTGGTCTGCTGGGGAGGGCGGTCCAGCAAAGCCACTGGACCCCCCCAGCAGACCAGGGATACCAGAGCAAAGCCGCCGCCTGGGCGGCTGTGCTCGTTTGCCCGGGCGCAAAGCCGCCCAGGCGGCGGCTTTGCTCGGGTGTCCCTGGTCTGCTGGGGGTGGTCCAGTGGCTTTGCTGGACCCCCCCAGCAGACCAGGGGGACAGGAGCAAAGCCGCCCAGGCGGCGGGAGTCCTGCTGCCTGGGCAGCTTTGCTCCGGGGCAAACGAGAAAAGCCGCCCAGGCAGCGGGACTCCCGCCGCCTGGGCGGCTTTGCTCGGGTGTCCCTAGTCTGCTGGGGGGGTCCAGCGGCTTTGCTGGCCCCCCCCCAGCAGACCAGGGAGACCGGGAGAAGCTTTTCTCGCCCCGGAGGACACGGGTGGCGACTCGCCGTCCGTGAGCTCCGGGGCGAGAAAAGCCCCGTTCGTAAGTGCGGATCCGACATAAGTCGGATCCACGTAAGTCGGGGACTGCCTGTATTACCTCTTGTGCAGCGTAGTCACAAATACAAAAATTTAGATATCTAGGAAACACAGTGTTAAGATAACATTTCTCCAGCATTGTAAAATTTGCCTCAAGCTTTGCATGGTCTGGGTAAAGATAAAGGGAGTACATGGATTTACTGATCAAAGATATAAATCTAGGGTAAAGGATAATAAGAATTTATCATGCCACTTTTATTAAAAATGAAGACCTCAGGATTTAGAATTCCTTTGGAAAATTTAAGGAGAGGACTACTGATAGTATAGTTATAAATGTTAATTGGAAACAAAGGTGTTAGTTAAAAGTAATTTTGGTACAGTTAGGGTATGTCTAGACTACAGGGTTTTGTCGACAGATAACTGTCAACAAAGCTTCTGTCGACAAAGAGCGTCTAGACTACATCCAGTTCTGTCGACAAAGCAAGCCGCTTTGTCGACATAACAGTGTGGACGCAAAGGACAGTTAGATGCAATAATGCCTTCTATCGACAGAACTCTGTCAACAAAAGGCGTTATTCCTCGTAGAATGAGGTTTATATACGTCGACAAAACTGCTGAGTTTTGTCGATGTTATGTCGACATAGCTCAAAGGCCGTGTGGACGCAGGTATAGTTTTGTCAACAAAAGTCCACTTTTGTCGACAAAACCCTGTAGTCTAGACACACCCATAGATTGCAGTGGCATGGGTATCCAGCTGTTTACGTCAATCTCATATGCATGCCAATGTTCCTCAGCCCTAACTCAGGCAATGTGTGAGGATGATAAATTAGTCTAGCCACCAGGCTGGCTTTGATTGTCAGCTGACACTGCTAACAAGGGTACCAGTTAGTGTATGTTCTGGTGCAGCATTTTTGATGTATGGGCACCTCTTTACTAGGTGCTGAATTGAGCTTTCAGTTCTTTTGCATAAGACTCTTCACCAGGGATGGGCAATAATTTTTGACTGGGGGCCATTTCAGAAATGTTTGAAGGGGCCCCGGGCCACTAGAAGGGGCGAGGCCTCAGGTGCAATGTGGGGGAGGGGAGCAGGACACTTCTGTGCTTCCCCGCCCACAGACCCTGATTGGTCTAGGGGTGGGGGAGCATGCAAAGTCTTTGTCTCCCCAGAGAGAACCACCAGCTGTTCTGAACAGCTGGCGGTTTTCTCTGGGTACCTGTGCCCCTGGTGGTGGGAGGAGACTTTGTGTGCTCCTCCCTGCTGCCCCCAGGTCAATCAGGGTCTGGGGAGGGGGAGAACATGAAGTCTCTTGCTCCCTGGCCCTGCCCTGCAATGAAGCATCATGCTTAGAGTCAACCGCCAGCTGAGCAGCAGCTGGCGGTTGACTTTAAATGCTGAGCCCCTTGCAGGGCAGGAGGAGACTTCATGCACTCCTCCTGTCCCCCAAGCCCTGATTGCCCTGGGGTGGGGGGAGTGCGCAAAGTCTCCTCCTGCCCTGCCAGGAGTGCGTTGTGCTTCTAAACGCCGAGTACTCCTTGCAGGGTGGGAGAAGACTTTGTACGCTTTCCCATGCCCTCAGGCCTGGGGGCGTGGGGAGTGGCAGGGCCACCAAAGACCAGATCAATGTGTTTGAAGGCTGGATCTGGCCTGTGGAGGCTCTTTTGCCCACCCCTGCTCTACACAGCTATGAAATGAGAATTTTAGATTTCTATGAACATGGCCTGGACTTGAACCTGTGATCTAGGGGCAAATTAGCCATCCAGTATTCCCTCAACTTGTTACAATATAATCCAAGACACTGGGCATCACATGACCTGTGTAATATAATGGTAATGCTGTTTCCAGAAATGAGGGTTGCATGATGTTCCTGGACCACAGAGCCCAGGTATAAGGAGTCTGGCTGTGGGGCTTGAGCGCAACGGGCAAGGTGGGGGTGGTGACATAGCCGGGAGCCACATGTTGGAGGGTGCGAGGCAATGCAGCAGGGAGATCTGCCCCGTAGCTAGGCAGTAGCTGGAGTCTGGCAGTGGCTGTAGAGCTGCAGCTGTGCAGCTCTGGCCCCAGCAGCAGCAGCAGAGCCAGGCAACAGTGGGCCTGGGCTGTACCCCTAGCTGGGGCCAGTGTTAAGCGCAGGCCAGAAGGGAGAGACCTCCCCTGGTCTGGCAAATCCCTTTATCTGGGACCAGGGTGCTGGACCAGGAAGGGGAAACCTGTATAAGAATCAATTCAGTGGCTTTAATTAGGGATGTGAATGAGTAACTAATTACCTGGTAAGCATTACCGGGAGCAGCCCCCACAACCCTCCATGGGTGGAGGGCTGCTCCAGCCCCACCAGGCCCACTGTGCTGATAGCTGGGTTGGGAGCCGGTATCCCTGTGTAGGGCTGGCAGAGCTGGCAGCCCCGAGAAGGGCCAGGAGTTGGCAGCCCTGTGTGCTGGGGACCGCTCCAGCTGGGCTGGAGTGGTCCTTCCCGCCCCCCTCCCCCCAGATCCTGCTTAAATCTAATTTTTGACTGGTTAACTGATTAAACGTGATTTTACATCTCTAGTTTTAATTTACTTGCCAGTACGTCACATATTATTTAAAGGCTTAATCCAAAATCCATTGAAATCAATGGACATCAAATGGGGCTCTGAAACATCAGATCATTTGCATTATGTACACTCAGTTCGAGTCTATAGACAATTTTTCTGCTCAGGGGAGACAAACAGCTGCTCAGTGAAAAGCAAAGGTGAGGGAGAAGCAGTACATTGAGTTCCACCTGTTAGAATTATTATCAGAGGTACATGGAGTTCTAATATAACGTTATAATTGCTGTGTATATGCTGTCCACAGTGTCACACATTTGGTTTCAGGGGCTCTCACTTCAGAATTTCCCAAGGCATGAAGCTGGCTGAATGTTTGTGTTTACTCTTATCTTGATCATGACATCATATCACGTGACATCATTGGAATTGTTGTGTTGAAAATGAGCAGGGCTTGAGCCATGCTGGAAGGGTCTAGAACACCATTCAGTCACTCTTTTGGGAGTTGTAACAGTGTTCCAGCACTTCTGGTGCTATCACTTGTGGAAGAACTTAAGTCCATTTCAGCACTTCTTTTATAAAATAACGCTATGAGCCACAGCTCATGCAAAACAGTCCTCTTGTAAAAGATGTTTAAAGATGTAACAGAGATGTTTAAAGATGTAATAGAGTTTCATGGGCATGTTTTATATAGAAATTTAGACTAGATTATCGTAATGTTTATCGTAAGGCCTGTTAGGCCTTAAAATCTATATATCTATGCACAGATTTTTCTTCTGACCTTTCCCAGTATATTTTTACTTTTTAAAATTTGCACGTAATTTGCTATTTCTTCTTTAACATTGGCTAAACCTAGACCTTTAGAAAGTGAAATATTGATAGTGCTGATGCAGGCCACTGCTTTGCAAGCATCTCCAGATATCTCTGTCAGTGCTCCTCAGTCCTGACCTGCAGCATTCCTCTGTTTCTGTCCCTGGCCTCTGACATGCAGGCTACAAAGGGTGGAGAGTTACACCAACTTGTAAGGTAGCTTTTCAATGGGGGTAATTGTCCACTAGTGAGTGGGGAGTGAATAAGACCATCATGCTCATTTTCACTTTGACATTGGAATGCAAACTGTGGAAGGTGAATAATGGTTGCATTATTCTTCACACTGCCTTCTCACAAAATCAGACTTTATCCAGAAATAAAATGTGTTCATTTCAGAACCTTTTTTGTCATCTGAATAAAAGCAAAGGGAAGAAGTCAAATGAGAGAATTTGCCATGGAAATGAATCTGTGAATTACAAAGCAGAGGAAAGCAACGGGCAGGAGAAGAAGGATTTTGGAAAGGATTTTAAAATGTAGGGCCAATCCTGCTCCCATTAAATTCTGTGGGAGTTTTGCCATTGACTTCAGTGGCAGTTATTGGATAAGGTCCTAATTTTGCAATAGTTGAATCTAATGCAGAAGATGATGGTAGTAAGGGAGATTTCTCAACATTTAGAAATCCCACTGTGCTTGAATTTCTGCATGCATGGAAAGCACAAAGAACTCCGTTCTCATTCAAGCACAGTAAAATGTGTGGGTCAGTTCCCAGGGCTCAGACCCCAGCATTTCTGTGAAACAGCAGTGAGCTGGAAAGACATTCTGGCTGTTAATATGCAAATGAAGACCCAACCGTCTCACACGTGTGTTTACACGCATGTACTGTTTCATATTAAACAACAACAGATTGTGTTTTGTTTTATCAGTATTGCTTGGCTGGAAAATGCTCACTGAGAGGTAAGCTTGCGTTCATAGACAGTCTTTGAAGAGTGTGCGGGTGTGCGTGCAGTTGTGGGTGTTTTGAAGGAGCTGAGGGAGAATAATAGGTTTTTAAACTTAATTATAGTAAAACGATAACCTGATGAATGCTGTATATAAAATATTAATAACTTTGAATATTATGGAAGGTGCAGCACAGCAGTCAGAGCATTTATAAAGAAATTTGCTCTTGAAGCAATGTGAAGTATGTTACCCATTCACAGATCTTTCCCAATGGCAGTGAAAATCAGAGCTCTGGGTTGTTAAGAAAGAAAATTTGTAAAGTGGGGAAAGGGAGAAGCGGGAAGAAGCAGCGGTCTGTAGAAGATCAGTGGCATTCCAGTGATGAGTTTAAATTGCAATCTTGATCCCAGTATAATCCAATTTGAATGTGTCTCTGCCTCTGTTTAAAAGTTAGGCTAGGCTGACACCACTTCACAATTTTTTGAGGGGTGGCAACAAGATGTGATTTGAGAACTGTCAGTCAGATGAGTTTAAATTTAACCAAGTTAACAACAGTGCTAGGATGACAGCATCTTATTTGATAAAGAGTTCAGTTAGAAGCAGGAGAAGCTGTGCTAACTAGCTCCTCGTGTTTGTGGCTGGCATGGCTAACTGTTGATTTAGAAGCAAGCAGTTGTAAGATGTAACAGAACAGTAGATCAAATCATCTGTCTAATTTACTTTCCCTAGGAAGAGTGTCAAGCACTGATCATGCTGATTTTCTTTGGGAGACTGTATCTGGCAACCAGGGTAACTAAGAAATAATAAAAACAAAAATAGTCTCAGGTTTTTCAGATTTCTTCAGACACTTAGAAAGATGATGAATCCCAAAGCGTGTGTGTGTGTGTGCGTGTGTGTGTGTGTGTGTGTACAGAAATCCTATTCAGCACTCTAATATTTTAAAATGTGGAATTTATACAACAGAAGAAAATAGCTATAATATCAATCCAGTAGTTTTAGGAGTAATCATTTTTATTAGTCACCACCTTTTTTAGTTTAAAAATGTTCACCAATGTAAAAAGTATGGTGCAAATACTTTAATACAGCTATCTGTGAAGAAAAATATGAATCAAATGTATGTTGCCCCCAATTCATATTACTTTGCCTTTTTCCAGACAGCGCCACTACTCTTTGATTTTTCCATTAGATACCATTTGTTGTCCAAGTCTTCCTTTGGAAAGACACACGTGCTTGTTATGATCACTTTGTATTGGAGACATTTGAGAATCTGAAAAGAGCAGTCAAAGGAAGAAAAGATGTTAAAATGAGAGAATCCTTGGAAGAAGTAAAAGCGACGCAGGCCCTGACTCTGTGGGTGCTCAGGTGCTGGAGCACCCATGAGAAAAAAATTATGGATGCTCAGCACCCAGCAGCAGCTGTGTCAATCAGTTCCTTCTCTTCCCCCTCCCCCGTGCCTCCTGCCATCTGGTGGGCCTCCCCAATCAACTCTTCCCCTCCCTCCCATCGCTTCCCACCCATCACAGATCAGCCGTTCAGCAGTGCACAGTAGGCGTTGAAGGGCAGCGAGGGCAAGACACTCTTGGGGGTGGGAATGGAACTGGGTAGGAAGAGGCAGGGCAGGAAAGTGACCTCGGAGAAAGGAGTGCACTGGGATTAGGGCCTGGGCCGGAGCAGGGGTTGAGTATTCCCTGGAGAAATTAGAAAGTTGTCACCTCTGAAAAGCTATACCTACATTCAGGAGATAGGGGAATGAACAGTCTGTGAGTCAGCTGTGAATGGACTGTTCAAAGTCAGGTTCTTTGTAACAGATAAATATGCAGAATGCAAAACTATGTTGCATCCTTTGTTCAAAATATGATCAAATAATTTATAGTGAGAGAGAGTTTTGAGAGAACTTTTTACACATTTTAATGTGCTGATGTGCATATTACAGTAGTAGGAAAGGAAACATAGACTGCACTGAAAGTAATTGGAACAAAAGAAGAGAATTGCAATATGAATAGGTAAAATGCCATTTAAGAACTAATTATGGTAATTAAATATTAACAGGGTAAAATATTTCTGCAAAAGGAATGATCTTTATTATGGAAGTGTCAGTAGTGAGTTCTTAATTTGGATTATATAGTAATTTCCATGTAAAGCAGAATTAAATCCTCCTTTTTTTGTTCATGGAACTGTAGAGTAAGAAGTTGTAATAGGTCTTTTTCTTGAAAGACTTGCAACATTTTTGGTGGGCAGGTGAACAAAGGCATTTAAGGTGCATTTCAGAAAACAAAATTTTAATTATTCATAGTTATACTAGAAGATTTTCCTGGCATTGCCTGGGTGTTTTAACTCAATTTTTGTTTTTTGTAAATAAAATGAAAATGTACATGCTTCATTAAAATCATTGGTCTGGGGTAGGGATGTAAGCGATTAGTCGACTACCCAATAAGCCTAGGCTATTTGGGTAGTTGAGTCACTACTCGACTGGTTGCTTCCCTCCCCCCTTGCTGAGCCGGTGCTGAGAGGAGACGGCTTAAAAGCTGGCTCCCCCCAGCACCATCTCTGTGGGGGGCAGTGGAAGCAGGGGGGTAGCAGAGACTGGGCGTGAGCCGGGAATCAGCTGACTCCTGGCTCACGCCCAGTCCCAGATGCTGCGCCTCTGCTTTTTAAACTTATTAAGAGCCTGTTGGCTCCTAATGAATTTAAAAATTAGAAGCACGGTGCGGGGAACCCAGCGTGAGCCAGGACAGCTGATTTCTGGCTCACACCAGGTCCCCGCCCCTCCTCACGGCGCACCAGCCTTCTAAATGTACTATTAGTCTGTCAACTCTTAATACATTTGAAAGGCTAAAGTGCAGCAGGAAGGACCTAAAGCCAGCCGGGACAGCTGATTCCCAGTTTGTGAAGGGTCCCCCTCCCTGTGCACCAAACTTTTAAATTTATTTAAATGTATTTAAAAGGCTGCTGTGCAGTGGGGGGAGTCCTGCGTGAGCCGGGAATCAGCTGACCCAGCTCATGCAGGGTCCCTCCTGCTGTGCTTTAACCTTTTAAATGTATTAAGAGCCAACAGGTTCTTAATATATTTAAAAGGCAGAGCTGCAGCGGGGTGAGCTCTCAGGCTGGGAGCTAACCCTGCTGTGGCTCCCCTGCTTATCGACTAATCAACTAGTCGATGGAAAATCCATCAACTAGTCAATTAGTTGACTTAATGAAATTTAACATTCCTACTCTGGGCTGGGGATGAGGGGTTCAGTATTCAAGTTGCCTGGGGAGAGAAGATTACCCCAGCACGCTCTCACTACAGCAGCTTGGGGCCAGGTGAGAAGTGCTTCTCCAGAGCCACTGCAGCTCCAGCAGGTACAGCCTGGGTGCATGTCCCCCAGCTGGGAAAGGTCCAAGATCACTTGTTCTCCAGCTGTGGGGTAGTTCTGGGTTGGGTGCCATGGCTGGGGGGAGATGCACCCTCCTCTGGCCCCAGCATGGAGCAGACATGGCTTTGGGGTTGGGTGAAGCACTCCCTCCCAGGGCCCCGGCACAGAGCTGCCATAGGTGGGAGGAAGCACAGTCCTCTGTTGGCCCAAAATGAACCTGCTGCGGTAACTCTGTACTGGGGCTGGTGATCAGAGATGGCATTTTGCATGCCTACCTTGAGCCCCTGCCTTCCCTGAGCCTGGCCCAAGCCCTCCTTCTACATGTGCTCATTTCTGTCAGTTTTGTGGGCTGTACTTGATACAGTGATTCTGTCTCTTGTTCTATGAGAAGCAATCCCATTGCAGGCCCGTCCCATTTTCCTGACACAACCAGGCTCTTACCTTGCTTTAAGTTATGGTAAAAGGAAGCAGTATACTGAATTTGGTAGGCCTAGCTTTCACCATATAGGAGGAGTTCTTGAGCAAACGCTCGCAAATATATAGTAGATGTGTGCCTTGATTTCATTCTCCCCAGGCGTGACATTAGAAGAGGTTTACAATAGTTAATCTTTGCAATAAGGGTATTGCTTTGCTTACCTGCCCAAGGTAAGTATTCTCATATTAGGTACAATGATACAGCAAGGGCTAATCTGAATGTAAAATATATGAAAATAAGTTCTCATACACTTTCTTTAATTTCTGATGTAATAAGTTTAAATTGTCTCATGCTTCAGCACTATCAAGAGGCATAAGGGGAGCAGGAGAGCAGTATGGATACTAATCCTGAGTCTAGTGGTAAAAGCATGTTACTGGAAGTCAGGACTCCTGGGTTCTGAGACTTCAATGAAGAAATATTGTTTGTAGCCAGGCCACTAGCACAAACCATGTTGTAGAATTTTTGTGTGCACAATTTGAGAGTGAGAGCACTGTGTACAATGGATTGTACAGTAGCATTTAGGCACTTATTGTCTTTCTATTCATAGTGTATATGAAGTTTTTAAAGAGGAAACTCCAGATGTGCAAAGTGGACAAGGAATTAAATATTACTAAGAGGTGCATATACGGATGTCTCTCTGTTTTGGTACAACGGAAAGGGCACTTGTCAGAATAAGGTTAAAAGGGTTGTTTTCCCCTTCCCGTTCTCGCCATCTGCTTCTTTGCCTCTCCTCGGAAGAGAGGAAAAGTTGGTCTCTGGATCATACAAACTTTATTTCCATCAAACATGTTTTGATGAATTTTGGGTAGTTGTAGCCAGACAGTCCCTCCCCCCCCATCTCATCCATCTTATTTGCCTCTCTGAGGTTCCCAAAGCATACAGGGCAGAGAAGTAGCAATAAAATCAGCATAGTCTATGCTGGCTCATCTGATCCTGAGAAGCTGAAAACATAGATATGAGGAGAGAACGATTAAGGCAATAAGCTGGCCTCGAGGCTGCAAGAAGTACCCGGCTGGCACCCATGTTGATACAAACACACAGTCCCTGGAAGAGGAATTTCCCACTGAGAAAAGAATGCCCAGTACTTCCAATTTAGTTATCTCTCTTACAAGTGTAAATTAAGTTCACAACTCCCTTGTAAGAACTGGTCTCACAAAAGACAGACCAGCACCATTTGGCATCACAGATAAGAAAGAGAAATACGTGACCCCATGGGTATATAGGTGGGTACAGCAGCACACTCACTTTTGAGTGTCAATCTACCCTCTACCTGCTGGTCGGGTTAGGTGTTTGACCTCCCGAGGTTCTATGGGGACGCCCACCTCGTATTTTCGTCTTTCCTAGGAATTGAGGGACTGGCCCTGGCCTGACACGCTGGAGTCGAGAGGCACAGAAGGGGGTAAAAATTGTACCTGGATATGGTCCTCTGTCTTAAGTGTACACAGACTTAGAGCTCTTTAAAGGTTAAGCTGTTACTTGGTACTATTATTTCTGTTTTCCTATCTTTATCTTCTTTGTAACCATTTTTAAGATCTATATTTTGCTAGCAGTTAAGAAATAGAACAATAGCCATTGCAACCATATGATTTATAAGCTTCCTCAATAAACCTGTAACTGTTTAAGCTTTAACCTGACTCCTTCAGTTGCTATAACAGAACCAGGCACAATTTAAAAGAACTTCAGCCGATCTTAAGGGACACAGTATAGGAAGAGCTTGGGCGTTTGGATTTGTGTCACACCTAGGTGGCAGAATCCACTGGGGCACCTTTCAGTCTTTCCCCAAGGCTGCCCGCTGCGAAGGAATTACGAATTCTAGCAGCTGAAATCTAAGGTGTTATACGCTCTCCCTGTACACTTATTGGGCACCCGTCAGCCTCCTCCAGGTTGTCTGCTGCAAGGGACCCCGGTCTCAGCAGTTAAAGTCTCGGGTGTATAGCACATACACACTGCCCTGACCGTCGGCTGACAGTAGTCCACAAAAGCTAAGGAAATAGAAAGGGTCCAAAAATGGGAATGCAGCTGGTGGATCAATACATTTCTGATAAGGAAAAAAGATGAAGATGATTTTAGGAGATATAAATAGCACAGTACAAAGACGTAAAAATTGATAGCTGGATCAATTCCTTAATATGCTTTTATATGTGATTAAATCAGTGGAAGAGGCAAGAAGGAAAATACGTTATAGCAGCAATGCTATAACTGTAAATCACGTCAGAATCACAGAGCATGACAGACAGAGAAAGCTAATGGTGTCTCCAAGAAAGAATTTACCGCAGTAATCAGAAAAGAGAGCAAGATAGGGAGGGAAGACTAAGACCAAAAAGTGAGTATAATCTCTACCGTTTTACTTGCAAGTTGCAGTAGAGCAATTTGAGATCCTTTGCATTAAGTGTTGGTGCTAAGTATCTGCTCAGTGACAATATCATTTGAGTGCTTGTGAACATTTCTGTGGGTTCTAATTGTGTGGTTAAAGCTTGCATAATGCCTACATGGAATTTCTTTGTAAATCTCCTCCAAAACATCCGTGAGAAAATGTTGACAATGTGCCTTCCTTAGAGACTTACTGTAAAGCTTATAAAAGGAGCAAGAATAAGCAGTCGGCCATGCATGTTTTAAGAGGATCAAAATCAATTACAGTTGTACATATGCAACTTTCTCAAATGTATGAGCAGCCACATTAGAGGTAAGGATAGGAACAAATAAGTGACTGTACAACTGACGGAGAAATCTCTAACATGCTCTAACAAGCAAGCAAATATTCTCCAAGCCTCTACCAACACCCTCCTTTCCCCCCCTTCTCACTGTCATCTGTTGCAAGAAAGGTTTGTCCTGCACTAGTTGATGGCCATGTGAGGGGCAGGGTATGAGGAGAAAGAGTGATGAAGGAATGTGAAAGCATCAGTGACACGTTATTAACGTTACAGCTACAGGTTTGGATGGTTCATCTTCTTTAAACGTTGAAAAGCAAACACTTGGAGTTAAGATCTAAATTTGATGAAACCTATATAGACAGACATATTTGTTACAGCCATCGGAATTTCATGGCTTTTTAATATGGCCTATGTAAGGCTAAGGTATAGTCAGGGTATTTTTAGTAAAAGTCATAGACAGGTAAAGGGCAATAAACAAAAATTCACAGCCAATGACCTGTCTATGACTTTTACCGTAAATACCCCTGACTAAATCTTAGCTGTTTTTTGGTTCCTGGGCTGCCATCTCCCTTATGGCTCCAGGGTGTTGATGTCATGGGGAGTCCTGGGTGCCGACGGTGGGGTCCTGGTGGAGGTTGACTGCCCGCAACTGCTTGTTGTTCCAATGGACTCCAGGGTGGCCCCTAAGGATGTTACAGCTCCAATGACCCCTGTGGCCAGTGACACTGTCCAAGTAGCTGTCCCTGGGGCAGCTCCAGCAGTGACCTGTGTAGCTGGCCCCAGAGCCAGCTGCTTGTGTGTCCTCTTTGCTTCCAACTGAGTCTATTGTCCAGTCTCAGTATATTCATCTCCCCTCTACCAGCTTTCTTCTTGGTCCATTTCAAATCACACTGCTCTTGCTGAGGATTTTGGTCCTAGATATTACATTGGAAATTGGTAAAAGCTGGCCTCAGTCAATAAACGGTAGCATAAGGAAACTGTACCTCTTCACTTCTGATCTTTTAAACCTGCCTAGTCTTGCACGTCTACCTGCCTCTAAACTGAATCACCATCGATTCCCATCTACCCTCTCACTTCTTGAAATTGCTAAAATCAATCCCTCCTTCTTTGTTTTAACAACCTAAAACCCCAAACCACACCTAATTTATACCTTGTCTTGACTGTTGTAACCAACTGCTTTCTGGCCTTCCTGCCTTTTACCACTTCAGTCTATTTAAAAAAAAAAAAAAAAAAAAAAAAAGCGGCAGCTATAATGTTTTACTGCTCCCAACTTTACTGCCAACTTCTCTCATCTCTTCATTTTCTTCCTCTTCATTTCTGAACGCAGTGTTCTTTGTTGTCACCTTTAAGTAACTTCCAAACACAGAACCTTGCCACGTTTAATTTCTTCCTCTGCTCCGTCCCCTGTGCTGTCTCCTCCCCTCTCAATTGTCACCTTTTCCCTGTCTTGTATGACCAGATAAAATGCCCAGTTCCTTCTTGGTTTGCATTGTGTCTGTACAGCATACACTATAATTTCCTTTGGATGTGGAGCTCTCTAAACATGTTTTGTGAAGTGTACCCCTTCAACTTCTATAAAAATAGTTTTGTAAAAAGTGTTTTACCTAAGGAGCAGTTTCTGGCTTATGAATAATAAAATATACAGTACTTTGACCGTAGATATTAGTTCGTGATATTCATGAATGTTGGCTTCTTTTATCTTGCAGTAGGGCCCTAGGAGACCCATTTGACTGTGGACTCTCCCCAGCATTAGAGAAATATGGTGGAATCTGGTTTTGATTATTAAGATGGTTGGTTATAGGCATGTATGTTCTGTTTGTGTGGATGTTAGCTTTCTGACAGAAAGTCAGCCATGCACTTAGAAACTGATGCTTTCTGTTTCAGCAATTTGCATTTTTACTAGTCTGTCTTCGCTTCTGATGTATAGCCTGTGTTTTTTTGTAAGAGAGATGTTTTCAGTTAACTGGAGAACTAGCTTTCTCACCGCCCCCCCCCATAACCTACAAACGAAATTATCTGAAATCTATACTATGCCTGGTATTGACTTTAAATAACTCTATGGATGTTGTGAGGTTTGAATTTGAATTAGTGGTCCTGAATATGCTTCATTATTGGCTGTCTAACTGCTACTATGCCAGTGTTCTTTGTCTGCCTTAGGATCTGCACAGTGCTGCACTTAGCAATGGCTGCAAGTGTGGACAGAGAAATGAATGGAAGGAATCCTGTGCAAAGCCAAATTTACAAAATGTGTAACACCTGATGAAATTGGAGATGGAAATAAATTTTAGCGGAGAATTTATTTAAATATACTCCGTGGTTAAATTATGGGAAACAAAGTGAGCATGTCAGTAAATGAGGCGGTAGAGAGCACTTTTGTGAATGAGCCGGAATGCTGGGGAAGGTCTGACTCACAAACAATCTCTGTGGAATATGATACAAAGGATGCATTCGCTACAGTGCAGTGTCTCTGAATTGTTTCTAGCACAACTGTGGTATGAAACTGGCATCTATACGAGATGATAATTCTGTCTGTATCTTTGATGTCAGTGTAGTTGAAGCAGAAACAAGAGAGCAGGTGGGAGGATACAATAAATGTGTGTTGCATCCAGACCCTCTGCGTTGCATATAGAAATGCAACAATTAACACTTGTGGGATGCTCAGGAATTTGTTCCATAGCCCTCCTCTCCTCTGAGGAAAATTCAAGAGCATTTCAGAGGTTTAGTGGTAAGAGGCTGCAGTTTTTCAGTTTGCAAAATGTTTCTGATGGCTATTTTGTTTTTTAATCCATAGGTGCAGAAGATGGCATAGTAACAAATTAACCTTCCAATAAGCTGGGGTCCTTTTTCGCCTTCGCATGCAATTTTTGAACTGAGCTGAAGCTTTCATTTTGGATTGAAGGAACTTGCCCACTGCTTGCCCTGGAAACCTTTATCTCCTAATTCATGAGCCAGCAGGATGCGGTCGCTGTGCTTTCAGAACGCCTTCTCATAGCTGCGTACAAAGGCCAAGTGGATAATGTGGTGCAGCTTATCAACAAGGGTGCCAAGGTAGCAGTTACCAAGGTAACAAGAAAAACTCTTTCCAAATTCCCTGGGAAATAGTGTAACTCCTAAACCATTGTCTGAGATAATGTTCTTGTTACTTTACAAATTTAAACATATTGGGAGGGGTTTAAAAGTGTTTTGATTTTTTTCTTTAAATCTGCATTTATTAGCCAGCTTGAACATGAAATAATACATTTCTGTTCCTTCTCTGCTTCCAAGAAGAGGAAAATATATAGTACCAGTACATACTGGACCTTTAAAAATGTGCTATGCTGGATGCCTATGCAATGACATTTTTAAAATGTGCTTTGACTTTTGAGGAATGAACATGCTTTTAAAATTAATTACCATAGAAGAAGAATTGGTGGGGAGGGAGGTCTTGAGTGTGTGCAAAAAGCTCAGGGTATCTTTCAGCAGGGGAGGACTAAAGATAGGTAAGCTGTAAGTAACATGTTTTCTTAAGAGACAGATGTGTTGGTATAATGGGCTATGTTATGGCTGCACTTACTGCTCATAACCTTATTGATTGTTGTCCTGATTTTTATGCCTCTGCAATCTCAGTGCAATTACCCATTTGAGGATTATAAATTTCATTTGCTATTCCAGAGTGGACAGTCAAGAATCGGCCCGTTGTATTAGAAGACTTATAGCAACACTTAAGATTTAAAAAAAGAATGCAGTTGAAATGGACTCACTGCCAGCACTAATCATATTACAAATAATAATTACAAATCATGCAAGTGACATAAGAAAAATTGCTTAGTCTGAGAGCAGAGTTTGAATCTAAACAGAAGTAGGCCTGAAATTATTTTTCTCAATAGTCTGTTAATCACATCTGAATGTGAGAAGAATACTAATGAAATATGATGTTTTCTCCCTCCCTCCTTTTCTCTCTCTTTCTGTCTCCCCCTCTTCATTACTGTATTTTATTTTTTTTAAACCACAAAAACTCGGAATGTTCTCATCCTCCTCTGAAGTTTCCTAGCAGTCACTGTATAAAACAAAAGCCAAGGTTCGATGTGAAAAAGTGTAATTAACATTTAAAAGAAAAACTGATCTGAAGAGAAGTAGTACAACCAATTAAGGGATTTTTACCTCATATGTAGTGATCTGTGAGTAATGTTTTATCTCAATAGGTCAGTGGTTGCCTGTGATGGAGCTCACTGCTTCTCCTAGCACAACAACTAATGTTGTATATAGTTGGTTGTCACTGGAACCTGCTTTGCTTGCTTATGAGACTTGTAGCCAGCTTTCTACTGCCTAGTCACAAGGCTAATTGAGATGTTGAAGAACTGAGGGCAAGGCAGGAGCCATGGGAGAGAGAGAGAGAGAGAGAAGTGGAGGATAAGTGGGTGACATAGAGAATGTGATAGAGTGAGACATGAAAAGGATGGTCTGCGATCTGAGACAAAATTTTAAAACTAAAAAAAATTAATTGGGGAGGAGGAAGTGGGTGGGATTAGACTGGCAATATCTATTGGATCTGTGACTGGTTTATTATTTTGGCAAAATGCTGCACTGGGGCACATTTAGTTTGAATTATATTCCTATGTCAGCTGAGAACACAAAACTTGACCGTGAATATGAGCCTCTGCAAGGCAACTATTAGGGCCATTGGGAGGTTTTAAACAGAAAATGTGAATACTTTAGATAAGGTGCAAAAATAGATTAGAAATGTCTATCAATGGCATCTGATTTCTGAGAAGCTCCCTTTGCTTGGATCATAGTTATTTATTTTTAAAGTCAGAGTGCTCTGGGGAGGTTTCCTGTTTATTTACCATTGCCAGATGGCCTCTTGCTGATATGGTGATACTCAATCCACAGGCCATAACCCATAGTGAATGAGAAAAGCTGTAGTAAAATACTTATTTTGACTCTGTTGTCCATTCATTTGTGCTTGCCACCATCTGTCTAACGCGGGGTGGGCAATAATTTTTTGCCGGGAGCCACTCAGAAATTTTTGAAGTGGCCCTGGGCCGCACTGGAAGGAGCGGGGCCTAAAGCGGAAGGGGCACGGCCAGAATACTTCCCTGCTTCTCCACCCACAGACCATGATTAGTTTGGAGGTGGGGGAGCAGGTGAAGTCTTTTCCCCCTTCCCCCTCCAAAGTTCCCCTTAGGTGCCCATGCCCATGGCAGTGGGAGGAGACTTTGCACGTTCCTCCTTCTGCCCCCAGGCCAGTCAGAGCTTGCAGGCAGGGGAGCGTGCAAAGTCTCCTCCTGGCCTGCCAGGAGCATGTGGCATTTTGCAGGGTGGGGGCAGGGCAGAGGTCTAAAGATATTTGAACAGTGAAAGTTTTAATAAGAGGGCTGAACTGTGGATCTGTAAGGGGCCCTGAAGGCTAGGAAAGTATCAAAGGAATTTCAGGCACACTATACATTGTTATCTACAAATATATTAAAAGGAAATGGAAGACCAAATGGAAGGGTAGGCCCATTGCTCAATGAAGAGGGAGAAACAATAACAGAAAACGTGGAAATGGCAGAGGTGCTTAACAACCTCTTTGTTTAATTTTTCACCAAGAAGGTTGGTAGTGATTGGATGCCTAACACAGTGAATGCTAGTGAGAATGGGAAGTTAAAATAGGAAAAGAACAAGTTACAAATTATTTAGAAAAGTTAGATTTCTCCAAGTTACCATTGCTTGATGAAGTGCATCCTAGAATATTCAAGGAGAGCTGACTTAAGAGATATCTGAGCCATTAGCCATCCTCTCTGAAAAGTCACAAAAGACGGGAGAGATTCCGGAAGACTACAAAAGGGCAATAGAGAGTCCATCTATAAAAAGAGAAATAGGGACAACCCAGGAAACTACAGACAAGTCAGTCTAACTTCTGTGCCAGAAAATATAATGGAACAAATAAGGAATTCATCTGCAAACATCTGGAAAATGATAAGGTAATAGGTAACAGCCAGCATGAATTTGTAAAGAACAAATCATATCAAACCAACCTGATAACTTTCTTTAGTAGGATGATAAGCCTTGTGGATAAGGGGGAAATGATAGATGTGGTACATCTAGACTTTACTTAAAGCATTTAATACAGTCTCGCATGACCTTCTTATCCATAAATTAGGAAAATACAACCCTGATGTGGACTACTATAAAGTGGACACATAATAGGTTGGATAACTGTGCTTGGAGAGTAGTTATCAATGGTTCACAGTCATGCTGTGACTGTGGAAGGGCATAATAAGTGGGATTCTGCAGGGATCCGTTTTGGGACCAACTCTTTTCAGTATCTTCATCAATGATTTAGGTAAAGGCATAGAGGAAAGTCTTATAAAGTTTGCAGATAATACTAAACTGGAAGGAGTTGCAAGTGCTTTGGAGGAGAGGATTATAATTTAAAATTATCTGGATGAACTGGAGAAATGGTCTGAGGTACATAGGATGAAATTCAATAAGGACAAATGCAAAGTTTTCTACTTAGGAAGGAACAATCATTTGCACATATATAAAATGAGAGGTGACTCTATAGGAGGGAGTACTGCAGAAAGGGATCTTTGGGTCTTAGTGGACCACAAGCTAAATATAAGTCAACAGTGTGACACTGTTGCAAAAAGAGCAAACATCATTCTGGGATGCATTCACATGAGTGACGTTAGGAAGGCACGAGAAGTAATTATTGTATCTACTCTGTACTGATTAGGCCTCAACTAGAGTATTGTGTCTAGTCCTGGGCACCACATTTCAGGAAAGATGTGGAAATATTGGAGCGGGTCTGGAAAGGGCAACAACAATGATTTAAAAATCTGGAAAACATAATGTGACGGAAAACTGAAAGAACTGAGTTTGTTTAGTTTGGAAAAGAGAAGACATGATAGCAGCTTTCAGGTACCTAAAAAGGTATTATGAGGAGGGAGATAAATTCTTCTTCTTAACCTCTGATGGGCTTAAATTGCAGCAATGGAGGTTTAGGTTGGACATTAGGAAAAACTTCCTAGGGATGTTCTGGAATCGCCATCTCTGGAAATATTTAAGAGCAGGTTAGATAAACATCTATCAGGGATGATCAGAGGGTGCTTGGTCCTTCTTTGAGGGCAGGGAACTCAACTTACTGACCTCTCAAGGTCCTTTCCAGTTCTAATATTCTATGATTCTATGATATCCACTATCATTCTGAATTCAGGTTTTCCACACCGTTTCAACTACAAAATCCAGTGTTTGGCATTATGATTTCCAGCATAATCTTGGAGCTGATTTAACTACTCCATGAAATTAGTTAATGGAAAACTATGGTTCTAATGTGGAATTATTTGATAATGACTTGTTACAATTATAGTTTTATTTTGAATTATTCACACCTTCCAGGTGTTGCAGTGAGTACAACAGACATGGAAATTATGACATGACCCTGAATATAGGTTGTTATTATTAAATGTTTGTGATACTGATAAAATCTGTTAGCTATATCCATCCTCCAAAATGGATGTTTACAAGTATAAGTTAAAGTTGATTTCAGAGCCATGTAAAACTCAGCAAATTTCATTTTCAGAGGATCATATACATCTTGGATCCATGTGGCTTTCTAATATCCTGAATTTACTTGATTTTTCAGTCTCAAAGAAAAACCCAGTCAACCATAAACTCTTGATTTTACAACAGAACTTTACTAACGTGCAAATTCCTACATCAGTCCAGCTTCAGAAGAAAGGTCTGTGAACTTCTCTGTGATATGACTTTGGAGTTCATAACAAATTATGAAGAATGATGATTTTCACATGGAATGAGTTAGAATGTAAACTTTTGTTAGTGGTTTCTGTTTATACTAAGCACGGCCAGTCCTAACCAATTGGCGGCCCTGGGCAAAATTTGTCGAGGAAAAATAAAGAAAGAGAAAAAAAGGCCAAAATGTGGTCGTGGTCCCTTTCATTGCTGCGTGTTCTGATCAGGCTCTGTCAGCGTCCCCTTAAAAATGGCAGACCTGGGTGACTGCCCAGCTCGTCAGTATCAGGTTTTAGGGGCGAAGTGGTATCTCACTCAATAATAATTACTGGTTTAAATTTTTCTAACTTGTATAGCAATAACAATAAAAATTAATAACTGATTTTTCTAGTAAAACTGAAATGCATATTCTTTCTCTCTCCCTAGCACAAAATTCTTTACAAAATTAACCACAAAGATCTGTTTATTCACATATCTATTTTATGCTTTTTCTGTACTCTGTGATTCGTTACATTCCTCAGTTTTTCTTGTTAGAGTTTATATCATAGTCTAACTATAATTATAAGAATTACTTTTAAAGGCCCTGATCTTATCCTCTTACTTGTTGAAGCCAGCAAGACTTTTCATGGAGTAAGAAGTAGGGATGTAAGTGCGTAGTTGACTAAACTACCTGATAAGCCTAGGCTTATCAGGCAGTCGAGTCGATTACTCGCATTTCCCTCCACCCCCTTGCCTCTGTATCAGCTGGTTCCCCCCGCACTGTCTCTGCAGTGTTGCCTGCAGCCCTGCGGAAAAGGGTTGCTCTGACCAGGCAGGCAGCCTGGCTCAGTCCTGGCTTGCGCTGGGTCCGGGTCCTACCCCCGCTGCAGCTTTGCAGTGTAAATGTACTAAGAACCGAGCTGCTACATTTAAACTGCAGAGCTGCAGCGGGAGTAGCTCCTGGCCCCAGTAGGAGCTGGGACTGAGCGCCTTCCCTTATCGACTAATCGTGTAGTCGATAGAATTTGTATTAACTACATGATTAGCTAATTACCTACCTCTTAACATCCTTAATAAGAAGTGCAGGAAGTACACTCTGACTTTGGAAGAGAAGAAATAGTTGCATCCGAGGACACTAAAACAGATTGTAAACTTGTGCTGGCAAAAACACTTTACAGAAACATTGTACGGGGCTATGCATGCCTGAAGCAAATGGGCTATAGAGTAAGCTCTTTGACTAGAAATTATTTATACTTGTTTATCCTCACTGGATTTATTGGGCACATTTCAAATAAAAGTGAGACTTGTTTATCTTTCAGAATCAAATAATTTAAAATGCTGGTGAGTTGGCAAGCCAATGCAATTCTGTTATCCTGAAAATGAAAGGCCACATAATGTGTTCATTGCTGCTTCAATAAACAAGAGCTTTATCACAAAATATTGTTTTCTTTTAGATATATTGTTTTCTTTATATCCATATGTAAAGAGTTATTTGCATTGGCTAGATGTTTGCATGCTATGAATAAAGCTAAATAAACTAAATTCAGTCAACAAAGATTACACTGAAATGCCCCAGTTTGAATTGTGCTCAAAGATTTATTTATTTTTTGGTTTAGTCAGATTAGCAGTTGACTGTATTCAGCTGAGACTGTCCAGTTTCACTGAAGTCAATATAAGCTGCAAGCATTTAGTGCCTCCACTGAAGTCAATGAGAGTTGAGGGCACTCTGACTCTTCAGGATTTGCATAGAAGATATAAGGACAGCCTGAGCCATATATTCCTCCCTATTTCTATTTCTCTGGTCTTCCAATACCTGCTACTGAGCTCTTCACTGAAGTAAAGGTGCTTTCCAAGTGCCATGGTTTGGGTAGTTCTGCTACTGGGCAGCAAAAATAATTGTGCCTTGCTGTTTAAAAAATATTCAGTTAAAATAAACTGTAAAATCTACCATTTCTATTTTACATTGCATTTGTTATTACATTGCTGTAGAAATGCATATAATACCAGTTGTGCTGATCCTGAAAAGCAACATTCACCACAAATGGTGAGTTGCTGCCACCCACCCACCTACACAAAAATCATGAGTACCTGGTGGAACTGGGAAGAGGAGAGAACCAGTGATCCAAACAGTCCTCTATAAAGGTGTATCACACATAAATAGCTCCAACCCTGGTCTAACCTAACACTTCTTGATGCTTAAATTCTCTCCTCTTGAACCTCCCATTATTCTCTTTCTATTGTTGCCCCTTTTCGCCTGAGTGATTAGTTAATATTTGGAGTCTTGATAGGTTGTTTCTGTTAGGAAGAGAAATTGATGGTGCAAGTCAGGTACTTCTGCAATTCAGTCATCTACAAAAATGTACACAAAGCCCTGTTTCTTAGAACACAATGGAAACCAACAGCAGCAGTTTCCTTGCTCAGAAATCCAAGTCGATCACTCCCATAGGATATGGCTAAGCTATATTTGTGTGGGGAAGTTTGCACTGCCCCTGACAGTATGTTACCTGCTCTGGAAATAAATACTGGACTTTGCCTTCCACAACCTTCAATCTGGCTCTTTCCATGAGCTACGTTTTTAGTTTAAAAATAAATAAATCTGAAAATATAGGCTGTTTGAGCCAACAGACTGGTTGTGTCATAGTGCATGTGCACACCAAGAGTAAGGGAAGGATGCACTGTCAACTTGAACTTTGGTGTTTTCTGACTTGAGTGCTTTCCAAAGCAACCTTAATGCTGTTCTAACATTTTGTTACTTTGATTAATAGTTATAATTACTAATCAGCATTTGTAGCTGGCATCCATGGGTATTCTAGATGCTTCTCTGAGAGAGGCAAGATATACAGCTAACCCTGACTGTTTACAGCTAACAAGCCTAATTTTGCAAATTCTAACTATTAATTGCAGTTCCTACTACTGAGAGTCCACTGATATCACAGTTACTCTTTTTGAAGCCAATGTGACTAATCACTGTAGTTGGGAGTGGGGCTTTGCTGAGTCATAAGTGTTTGGAGAATGAGGCCCAAGCACAGCTGACTGGTGCCTCTAGGGAGAGGGAGTGCAAGGAAGGCCACCCAGAAGAACAGAGAGAGGGCATGAAGAGGCACCCTATTTAGCAATTAACATTTTGGCAGGGACATCGGGAAGCAGTGCACCTTCCGAGTGCTACCACAAGTCACCTACCGGCCTAGGGTTAGCTGAGAAGTGTGTGTAGCTTGAATAGCTTTTTTTGCAGATCATAAAGTTAAGATTATAGCTGCAAAAATTGAATTGCACAATGGAATGGTTATCATTATTCTGTAAAGTGAAAACTGACTACTTCATAGCTAATTCCCTGATTATTTTAAATCCTTGAAGTAGTTACATTATGACTAGCCTGTCACAGCTTAAGCACACATTTTTAACAAATCTTGAAAATAGCCCTCTATTATTAAGTTGGAAAGGTACCAAAATAAAATAAAAATCAGTACTTGTGCTTCTCTTATTTGAAAACCATTTTTTCTTTTCAAAGAATATACATATACTTAAGACAATATAATCAAAAGAAAATGAAGTTAAGGGCCTGATCCAAATCTCACTGACGTCAATGGAAAATCTTCTGTTGACCTCAGTGGCTTTGGATGAATTTCTTGTTGCTAACAGTGAGTGGGTCTTTTATTTCTAACTGTCTGAAAGTTTAATCAGATTCTGTAACCACTGTCTAAAGAAATGTCATAATGATTTTTGGGTTTTGTGTTCAAACTTTATTAAGATTTGGATAAAAAGGTACATCTAAAAACAGAACTGAGTATAAATTACAGTAGCAGCATAGCATAACAGCTGAAAGAAGTAAAGATGTGAGTGCAATAATGTGAAGTAAGGTATGAATAAAGTGAATATATGCAGACCCAAGCTCAGATCCTGCAATCAGCTGGGCTCCGCATGGGCACAAAGGTCTTGTGGAAATGATTGCAGGTTATAAGCCTAAATATAAACCTGTTTTTCAACATCTATACTAGGGATGTTAAATATTGGTTAATTGAATAGTCGATTAACCTAATGAATTCTTACCGGTTACTCGAGAATTTTATAGTCTCGGGGGGGGGGGCGGGAGGGCGAGGAGGGCAGCAGCCAGTGCAATCTGGCCCCTCTCCTGAGGAGCCCCTTGCCACTCCACGCTGCTGCCCTCGTATCAGAGGCAGCAGCACGGGGTGCCAGGCAGGAGTGGGTCTGCAAGGGGAGCCAGCTTAAAACCCAGATCCCCTCATGGACCGGCTGCCCGTCACCCCACACTGTTGCCTCTGATACTGCAGCAGCAGTGTAGGGTGGCAGCAGCCCCTGTCCGAGGGTCTGTATGTCTGATCTCCTGGACCTAGCATGAGCTAGAACTGAGCCAGGCTGCCTGCCCACCTGGTTCTATGTTCTAATATGTTTTAAATGCAGAGCCTCAGCAGGGGTAGGTCCCAGACCTGGCGCAAGCTGTGTTGCTGGCCAGCCTGCTAAAAAAATTACTGGTAGATGTAGGAGGGCAGTGTGTGAAGTTTATAGCATTAACCTATAAGCTTTTGTTTATCAGTTAATCGACTATACCATTACATATCTTGTCTATACCAGCGGTACACAACCCGTGGGGGATCGTGGCTGTCTTCCAGGGTGGGAGAAGTCACAGCGCTGGGCCGGCCGTCATTTTTTCCCCTGGCTCAGCGCAGGGCCGGATGGAGGCATGGGCGAGCCAGGCAGCTGCCCAGGGCGCCAACCGATGGGGGGCGCCTGATGGCAGCTGTAAGGGGTGCATGACGTCCCTTACAGCTGTCATCAGGCACCATGCGCCCGGCTCCTGTAGCGCTGGCCCCTTGGCACTGACCCAGCAGCGCCCTTTCCCACATGGCTGCAGCGCTGGCCAGGGCGGGCTGGGCAGCGCATGTGCCGTGCGCCCCGGGGCCCGCGAGTGGTTGTGGCTGGCCTGTGCATGCGCTGCGCACTCGGGCCCATGGCGCCAAAAGGGCTTGGGCCAGCCCTGGCTCAGCGTGCTTGTGGGGGGAGTGGCAGGCTAGCGGAGGGGCATTTAAGGGGGCTGCGCTTTTATTTTATTTTTTTTGCTCAACCAAAATTTTCCCGGGGTTGCGCTGGGAAAAAGGTTGCACACCACTGATCCATACTAATGAAACTCTGTTCTTAGATCATTAGATCACAAATGTGGATTGCTGCCTTTGAATGTTTAAAAGAAAAAAACTGCCAAAGCATCTGCTGTTCACATAGAACACCATTTTGCAATAGAAATTCATGGGGATAGTTAGTATACTTGTTCAGGGCTGTCTCAATCCATCAGAGAGCCACAGGCAAGCATCTGTTTCTGGGACCCCATTTTGTTGTAGATTTCTTTATTCAGTGCCCTTCTCTCTCTTTGACTCTGTTGGCAATGGCAAAGTGAGATTCAGCTGTGTGTATAATCTCTAGCCAGTCACTCCCGTGGTGCAAATTTGTGTGCAAACAGAGAGAAATTCCTTCATCTGAGTGAGTGGGTTTGTGATCGTATGCACAAGGTGAATCTTTTTCAGTTCACGTGTAAATCCTCATTGGTTTAAAATAAAAGTAAAAAAAAAGTCCACACATCTCTCCCCCAAATGAATTTGGCCCTTGGCATTTGCCTGCATGTTAATCCAGCCCTGCACTTGCAGCTGCTGCACTGATACGAGTCTCAATGCAAGAGCTCCAATCTGTTTTGTCACTAAAGCAGGCACTAAGGAGGATTTACATGATTTGTGGCTCCTTGAGGCAACAATTCATATTTGAATAAAAATTCCTACACACATCTATATAACTCATTACTCTAAATTTAAAAGTCCCTGATTCATATCTACATCATAGACCATGACCACTCCAAAGATTACTAAATTATATCTATCTATCTATCGATCTATCGATCTATCTACACTGCAGAGGCCACTGCAGTTGTTTGTTCTTTCGAAAAAAAATTTAAAGAACAGAGGGGTTTTTCAACATTGGTAAACCTCTTTCTACAAGGAAGAAGCCTTTTTCCGAAAAAGGTTTTTTTGAAAGAGGCCTCCAGGAAAAAACACAGGTGCTCTGGTGGCCACTCCATCCATAGTAATCACAACTTAAATGCGAGATAGCATCAAATCAATGTGGACTCTGTCTTTCAAAAAAGCAGATTGCTTTTTCAATGCGCTTTTGCTGTGTAGATGCTCTCTTTCGAAAGAAGTTTTTCCAGAAGATCTCTTCCGGAAGCTTCTTCTGAAAGAAGCCTGCAGTCTAGATGTAGTCTGCCTATCCATCCATCCATCCATCCATCCATCCATCCATCCATCCATCCATCCATCCATCCATCCATCCATCCATATTTTGGAGCTGTTAAAAACTGGTCAGTGATCTGCATAATAAAAAGCCTGTGTCTGTTTTTGCAGTCACCTCCATGACAACAGCCTTCATTGCAGTGAGCAGCTGAGCTTCCACCCTCACTAGTACCCATATATGCCTTGACACAAGACTGTCTCTCATGCCATGGTGGAGGATGATGAATGTTGCTGCAGGGAGATAGACATAATATTGTCAAAAGAGAGACTCGCCTTCCCCCATCTCCCCAAGTATTGTTGGTAGGGAATTCCTTTTTTAAAAGAAAAATATACAGATGAGTAGAGTGAGATTGTGTTCTCTGTACCCCCATTCCAGATGGCAATCTAGAGACACCATTCTGATGTGGAATCCAAGAAGACCAGAACAGAAGCATGCAAACACTACTCTATTGCTGTTAGGGCCTACAGACATTTTATCAGGTGACTAGAGCCAAGTACCCCGCTGTCCAATGTCTGTTAGCACTGTTACTTGCATGAGCTAGAGAGGGACTGCTGGGGAGAGATTCCAAAGATCTCTCTCTCATGTTGGCTGTGTCTACACTGGCATCCCTTCCGGAAAAGGGATGCTAATGTAGCACTTTGGAATAGGCAAATCCGCGGGGGATTTAAATATCCCCCACGGTATTTGCATTAACATGGCTGCCGCTTTTTTCCGGCTTGGAGGTAAGCCGGAGAAAAGCGCCAGTCTAGACGTGATTCTCTGGAAAATAAAGCCTTTTCCGGAGGATCTCTTATTCCTACTTGAAAGGAGGACTCCAGGAAAAAACACACTTGAAAGTAGGAATAAGAGATCCTCTGGAAAAGGCTTTATTTTCCAGAGAATCACTTCTAGACTGGCGCTTTTCTCCGGCTTATCTCCAAGCCGGAAAAAAGCAGCAGCCATGTTAATGCAAATACCGCAGGGGATATTTAAATCCCCCGCGGATTTGCCTATTCCAAAGTGCTACATTAGCATCCCTTTTCCGGAAGGGATGCCAGTGTAGACACAGCCGTTGAGTTTTCTGTGGGTTTTTCCCCAATAGTTGCTGATTCTGCTGGCCTATGGAGCGTGAGCTTGATCTCTGGCCCTGAACGCAGTTTCCTTGGTTCTCCATGTTGTACCATTACTAGACCACCCTATTCCCTTCTGTGCCTCCAGTTGTAATGCCATTGCATATAAAAAGAAGTAGTAATTTCCCATGTTGACAGGTTTATCATGAGATGCATGATACCTGGGTTTTTTTTCTTAAAGCGTTCCATGTTGGAGTCAAATGGAAACACTAGAATTTCTGCTTTCATTAAAAATGTTTCTAGCCCTCATAGTTGTAATGATAAGCCTGAAAACATGAACCCTAATAGTTGAAAAGCCTTAATGCAAATAAAAAGAACTCCAAATTTATTATTTGTAAACCTTATGATTTTATGCCAGTCTCAGCAGGTTTTGGGCCACTCTTATGATATCCAAATATTCGAGGGCAACTAGAAATGAAATGCACAAAGTGTGTTTTGTTCATTGGTGATGCATATGAGCCAAAGCAAGGAAATTTTAAGTCACCCTTAAGTTGATTCCTTAGCTCTAGTGGTTGAAGGACATGAGTCTCTCTCAGCTCTGGAACTAGGGATGTAAAAGGTCAACCAGTTACCTGGCAAGCATTAGCCTTACTAGCTTGCTTACCTGGTAGTCGGTTAACTGTCCGGAGGCACAGCCCCTTCCTGTTGCAGCCTGGCTGACAGGATTCTAGCCAGCTGGAGCAGCCCGTTGGCCATGGTGCGGCATGACTCTGGTTGGCCAGTGCAGCCCCGTGGTATGGCAGGACCACAGCTGGAGGGAGCAATATGGCAGAATCCTGGCTGACTGCAGCAGCCCCCAGCAGTTCAGTGTGATGGGATGCCACCAGCTGCAGCACCTCCTCACCCATAGAGGGCCAAGCTGGAGGAGCCCCCTGCCTACTGCAGGCTAGCTGGATCCCTATTAACCAATTAAACTATTACAATTATATTTTTCAACCCATTAACCTTTTAAAGGGGTATTTACATCTCTCCCTGGAACAAGCCTTTCCTATCAGTCCTTGGAGGCCTACAACCAACCTTAAGCTATTCATTTGTATGCTCTTATCTGCCAGCCCTGCCTGCCTGTCACACTGCTAGCTGGCTCCATGCCAGTTTTTCTGTGTTTGTGGTCTCAGCTCCTGCTATGATCTTTCTTCTGAACTGTGTCCTGAGTCAAGGAGTGATGGGCAAGTGGGGAGGTGAGTTGGAATACAGAGAAGAAGATGGGAGAGGTTGCTGTTAGGGGACAAGGTAGATCAAGACTGGATATTCTATATACTTCAGAACACCTTAGAGAGGCAGAGAGACTTACTGCCACCAAAAGTTATGATTTGTTCTTCTCAGCAGCCTGAATTCCCCTCTCCTGTTCCTGCATTGTCCACTTCCAAACAGTAAGAAACTGGTCAAAGAGTTTAAAACCTGAGACCAAACACGTCTCCAGTAAAGTCAATGGAGTAACACTAGGAAGCAATTTGGTCCCTAGAGATTAGCTAATATACTAAAGATTAGAATATTCTTTGGAGCCACTATATTTTATGTACCTCAGGTCACTGAATGATGTAGAATGTACCATAAAATGTCACAGCTTGTAACTGGATAGTTTAACAGTGGTGTGCCCCCCATAACATGAATGTCCTGAGTTGTAGTTTTGTTTCACAGATTGTCATATAACTCAAAAAGGGATGTGTGTGTGTGTGTGTGCGCGCACACACACGCACGCACGCAGTGAGTGAGGAAAATTATCCATGGGGTAAACCACTTCTCATATTGAAATAAAAGCTTCATCTTTCTTTCACAATTTATTTTCCACAAAATACCCTTGGCTGTACTCTAGCATTTTTCCACTAGTTGGAGATGGTTATCGGATCAGAAAGTTTCCCTACTGAACATATTTATGTAGTTAATCTTGCTCTTCCTTTAAAGATTGTGAGTTGGCTTCAGGCAGGCTTTTTTCCACTCCATGCGCAGATTACAATAAACTATTATTGTGAAGTATCAGTAACCTACTGGGAAATGAGACAACCTGATTAGATGATTTATTTACTGTAATTAAATAATGTAGAAAGAACCTATAAGCCTGAACTTGTTTGAATCCATATTCATAATCTAAGCATTCAAGTTCATGCCTCAGAATCATTTGTCAAGCTGGCCTTTTTTTTTTTTTTTTTTTAATGTTGCCTAGAGACTCTCTTATTCCTTTTGCTCTTAAGTTACCTGAAACTGATACCAAGCCTGGGATCTCCTCCAAGCTGTAATAAAAGGAAATGTACTCCATGCAGTTGGACCAGTCATTACTTTACCTACAGCCTTAATAAAGGCTATCTTTAGTTCAGATTGGACTTGTAAAAGCAGCAGGTTATTCATTGTACAAACAAAGCTACAACTTCTGGTTTGTTATGTTTTTTTAATTTTGGCGGTGTTCTCACCGACCTTTTGTTTTGGCTGTTTTGTTTATTGAATTTGCCCATGAAGCTTTACTTCTTTCTCAGGGGAAGCTTTCTTTTTCTTTTTCAAAGGCAGACTAAAAGCAGAAAACAAGCTGTCTTCAAAGTTACGGAGAGGCGAAAGCAAAATTTACTGGATGGGAATGAGCCATTCCCTTTTATTTGGGGAAAAATACAAGACAAAACATTTGCACTTTCAAATATTTGAGTTAATTTGATTTTTTTTTAAAAAGAGAAAAATAAGAACAATTAGCTGCACTTTCCAGCTCCAAAGAGTGCTATATAATCATTAACTAAATAATGTGCTCTGGGTATCCTTTCAGCAGGTATGTATGTGGGAAAGACAATTTCATTTTTTTAAATTACATGGAGTAGGCTGAGTTTCCAAGGCCTTAATTACCTATTTAGGAACAGGGGAATTGTCATACCAAGCCAGAGCAGTTCATCTAGTAAAGTGTCTGAGCTCCAGCAGGTGCTTCGGTTGCATGGAGTAACATTCTCATGGGGGAAGTTTCTTACTGACCCCAACCATTTACTTAGATTGTGAACTTCTTGAGATAGGGACTCCCTTTCTGTCCTGTGTTTGTATAGGACCTCGCATGGTGGGGCTGTGCCATACTACGGCTCATAGGCATTATGACAATAAAAATAATAAATAATGATTAATGGTTGTCTTATTCTTTTCCACTTACTGAAAGCCATGAGTAGTTGCTCAGCTCTAGAGCTGTTCATATCTTCTTTTACTGGATTTATCAGTGCAGTTTAACCTGCTCAGTCACAGTAAAATAAAGCTGATGGATTCCAGAAAATAAAGACTATCCAGGGCAGCACAGCCCAGGTTAAAACATCAGTTTATACTTATTAACTACTGGTGGCCAGGGCTGGCCCAAGGGTTTTTGGTGCCTTAGATGAACTATGACTTTGGTACTCTCCCTTCCCCCCACATTCAATATAGAGAAAAGTGAGAAGTCTAGAATGAAATGTTACCTTTATTTTCTTGGCATTAGAAATGAACAATGTACAAATAAAAATAAATATTTTTATTTATTTTTTTCCTCATTAGTCCTAACACAAATATACTGTATAGTGTCCACTCAGTAGCTGACTCCTTAAAGTTGTAACTGTTTTGAGTTGTACACAGTATTTCTGGTCTGTGCTATAAACAGTTGCATTTCAAGTTGCAATTGTGTTTTTCCAAAAGAAGTGATTTTCAGGAAGCCGTGAAAATCTGTATTCCACTGAATTAAATCTGTTTTTGAGTTGTAACCCTTTTGCACTGGGCCATTGATCACGGCTCATAACAAGGAAGAGCAGCTGTTGTTAACTGGCCTTCACTAAGCAACAAGCAACAGTGACTCAATTGTATGACTGAATGGCACTGGGCTACTGAGAGTGACTGAACTGCAGATCCCGCCACCATAGGGCAAACCCAAGTGGGGCTCTTTTGAAGCAATGCCGTGACACATTTTAATGGTATTTACATACACAGTCGTGCTCCACAATGTGAAATAAATAATATAACTCAGCTTCTGACATGGTAAGGATGCACTGATTTACAAGTACAGTATTTGATACTTTCAAATAAGAGATAATATACTAAAATTTTTAAATAGAGAAAAAATCACGTTGATCTAATTTGGCACCCTTTAAAACCTGATGCTCTAAGTCATGGGTGGACAAAGGTCTCTCAGCAGGCCGCATCCAGCCGGCCTTGAGTTTTAATCCAGCCCACAAAGCAATTACAGGCCCCGCCTCTCCACTCCCCCCCCCCCCCCCCCCCCCCCCCCCCCCCGTGCTGCCGCTGGAGAGGAGGCAGCAGTGGGGCTGAGGCTTCTCAATAGGACTGTCCCGGATGCGCCGCTTCTGTGGCCATGTGGTCTGGGGCTGGCCCCAGAGTCTGGAGGCACTGCTGCCATGGTGCCTCTGGGGACAGCCCCAGGCTGCATTGCCTCCGTCCTCCAGAGTGGCTTGGGGCTGCATGGCTGCCGTGCCTCCGGCGCTGGCTCCAAGTTGTGTAGTTGCGGCAGTGGCACCTCCGGGGCAGCCTGTGGCCACGGTGCCTCGGGGCCAGCCCCAAATCACGTGGCCATAGCAACGGTGTCTCTGGTCTCTGGGACCACGTGCCCATGGCAGCAGGGCCTCCCTCTGGGCAGCCGGGACAGCATGGCTGCAGCCATTGCTGCAAGGGAGCATGAAGCCAGGTAAGGTTCCCCCTCATGCCCAGACCACCCCCACCCTGATCCTGTCATTTCCCTCCCCCCCCCCAAGACCCAGCACCCCCAGCTTGCTCCAACACCCTCCCTTGTTCTTGCACTTTCTCTCCTGGCCACACGCTGCACCCTCCCTGGTTCCTGCTCCTTCCACCAGGCCAGACACCCTACTCCCAGCTTGCTTTTGCACCCCAGCTCCTTCCCAGATCTTGCACCCCATCCCAGTCTTGCACACTGTACCCCTCATTTTTGTCCCTACCCCAGAGCCTAAGGAGGTCCATAAAATCCACTAACTCCAGAACCCCAGAAAAGTAAATCTTGCCTATAGGAAGCCCTGAACCTCAGTTTCCTCCTTCCCTTCCCCTCATCCTATGAGGCTGGGGCACCACAGGAGTGAGGTGTCTCAGTTGGGCCAGATCAGTGAGCGTTGGGGGGGTTCGGAGGAGTTTTTTTGCTTCTCACTTGTGTGGTCCTCCACTGATTTTCTTTGGTTCAGTGACCCCAAACCCAGTGACCCACCCTTCCCATAAATAAATAAAGCATTGAAACCTTTTCTGTTGGACATACTATTTTACTTTATTTAAAATGAAGTTTGATAAACTAACATGAAAAAGTTAAAACACTTAATCTGTTTCATAATTTAAATTAAACCATTCTTACGAGCTGCAGGTGATTCAGTAAATAAGGTCACCGTACCCAGCAGGCTAGTTCTCAACCCACCCCTTCTGCCCAAGGCCTGAGGCCCTGCCACTTCAGGGTTGGCCTGCAGCCACTTCTGAAATTTGTGAAGTGGCCCCCCCTTCTAAAATTAATGTCCACCCCTGCTCTAAGTGATCACCTAATTCACTTACATGGTTCAGCTGGCCTGCTGGTGGCTTTTTGTGGAGGAATTGTGATTCTCAGTGGATGAGTGGGTGGTCAACTAGATGACTGGGTTCTTAAATACCTGTCTAAAGTAATTGAAATAAAACTTAGGTTGGACAGTCTTCCAGCATCCCCTTGTTGTCTTTCACTTACTCCTCACATTCCTGAAACTAATTGTTTTACTTACACACACAATTCCTTTTATGCTGTTCTATTCTAATTTAGTCGATTAGGGTTACAATCTTAGCAAACATCCTTTTTTTTTGTTCTTCTTTTGTGTACAGGAGAATCTCTTAATATCTGATTATACTTTGCACCTTCTTTTAAACACACATCCCAATATCTTCCGTAGGAACAGCAGCTGCTCCCATTTTTCTGTAGAGTTCTCATTTAAATTCTGTCAAGTGATAATCCAGTTGAGTGCAATTAAAACTGAACACCCCACTCTTGCCATGTTACTATAGACTTTTATAACACACGTGCTGGGAAAAGCTATTTTCCTAATTTAAAAAAAAATCTCATTTTTAAACGGGCTCTTGCTTCCCTTCTCTCCTAGCCCCCCAAAACTGCACGTCATTTCTGCATCTTACTAATTAAAACTTTCCTGTCCCCTGCAGCCACCAGGAACATAGGTCTGTTGAACAGGAGTAGGCTTCTAGTGAATACTGTGTTAAAAACTGAGTACAGGAGTTAGGGGTTAGCCATGTAGTAAAATAAGTGATATCTGAAAGATTGAGACATTTGTTACCAGTTTAAAGGATACAGTTACATATGTTAACTCAAATCATTGGTTGCCATGCATTCAGTTTTCAACCAGGCAGGCTGGGTTTCGGCTTGTGTGTCCCGATGCCATTTGACAAGCCACAACCAACCTTAAGTAGAAGGAAGGAGGAAGTGTAGCAGTAACAGTCATCCCTGCCTCCTGGGCCAGCAGTATGTGGCGTGGCATGCAGGGGTGGAGCTTTGGGGAAGAGGTCAAGAAGGGGTGAGGCCTCAAGGGAAGAGTGGGGCAGGAACGGGGCTGCAGGGGTCCAGTTATAGCCATGAGAAAGGTGGCAACCCTGGATGTGACACGTGTCATTCTTTCACAGGGGAGCTGCTGACATAAACATGAGTCTTCTAATGCTTATTTCTATGGCAAGACTTTACCACTGTCTTTATAGCACATCTGTCCGACAGTGTGTTTAAGGGGTGAGCTATTCGAACTGATAGTCATGGTTCTCCAGTGGAGAGGACAGAAGCACACAACTGAATAAATTCTACTGTAGAAGGGTATGTCTACACAGCAAAGTTATTTCGAAATAATAGCCCTTATTTCGAAATAACTTTCCTAGCATCTACACAGCCAAACTGCTATTTTGAAATTAAATCGAAATCGTGGAGCGCTTATTTTGAATTTGCTAAACCTCATTCTATGAGGAATAACGCCAAATTCAAAATAGCTAATTCGAAATAAGCGCTGTGTAGATGCTTATTTCGAAATAGGGGGCCTCCAGCCTTCCCAGGATGCCCTGGTGGCCACTCTGGGCACAACCAGGAAAACTTCCTCTCCTCTTCCCCAGCCCCAGAGCCTTTAAAGGGGTAGACTCTGGCCATAGTGCCTGTGCCAGCTCCAGGCCTGCCAGCCCAGAGCCAGCAGTTGCTGCACCTGAACCAGTGGCCCCACTATGAGCCAGGCAGCCAGTGCCAGCCAGCCCTCCACTGCTCCCTGGGCCCAGTCCCCCAGCTCCCAGGAGCTTGCAAGGGACCAGAGAATGTGGGTGCCTATCTGCTCTAGTGCGGAGATCGTGGACCTCATTGAGCTTTGGGGTGAGGCCTCCAATGTCCACAGTCTCCGCACTAAATGGAGGAATGTGGCCGTCTACAGGCGGATGGCTGCCAGCCTGGCCACCAAAGGCCACGTGCGTACCCAGGAGCAGGTGCGCATGAAAATAAAGGAGCTGCGGCAGGCCTATGCCAGAGCCACAGGGGGCAGCTCCCAAAGACGGGCAGACACCTGCTCCTATTTTGACGCCCTGAACCGCATCCTGGGGGGCAGGACGGTCTGTGACACCCCAGGGGTCATCGATCTTGGAGCAGAGGGCCCTGACCAGGGCATGGAGGAGGAGCACCAGGAGCTAAAGGAGCCCAGAGGGAGTGTGCCACGCAGCCAGGACCCCCGAGCTGGCAGACCCTTCACCAGTGTCATCGGGGGAGGCAACAACATGTGAGTGCCATCACTGTCCCCTTCTGGGGGGTGGGGAGGGAGACCAGGGACCTCGCGCGTGGGCCTTGCTTACCATGGATCACACAGCAACCTGTGCACGTGCGAGCATGTGCCGTGCCACCCCTGGGCACGTGGCCCCAGCTGGCTGCCACACAGAGGCCTTGGCCTGTTAGCCACACGTGTGTGAAGAGACATGACATGCTCCTGACCCTGGGGTGGGACACAGCAGGACGCCCTCCCTTCACAAGCCCCCTCCCTCCCCCCAACCCACACTATACACAGCACAGGGGCATGGGTGCAGTCTCGGGGCAGCTCCAACTCCTGGGGATAGCTGGACATCCCAACCATAGCCTATGTGCAAGCACATCAGCTCTGATGGTGCAGGAAATGGTCATCCTCACCTTGCACAGGGGGGCTGGGCTTCACCCACAGTGTCTCCAGGGAGAACTGACCACTTCTTTGTTTCTCCACAGCCGCACCAGCTGCGTGTGCAGGGCGCATCACCCTGCCCAGGACATGCTCTCGCACCCGAGAGCTCTGCAGGCCCACCCGTGCAGTGCAGGGGTACCGACAGCAGCACCTGGGGGCACTGCGAGCCCTGCACCGCACCCTCCAGAACTGGGCGCAAGAAGATCTGGAATTCCGGTGGGAGCAGCTTGCCCAGGGCTGAGCCATCTGCCAACATTTGCAGGCCCTGGTGCAGAGCGTGCTGCCTCCTGCTGCTCCAGCACCTGCTGCCTCCCCAGCTACCGCTCCTCCTCCCACTCCTTCTCCCCCTCCTGCTTCTCCCTCCACACCCTCCCCATCCTCCCGGGGACACCGAGGCCCCCCCATCTGCAGTGCTAGGAGACAGTTGGCCCAGCGAAACCCCCACCGCTAAGCTTCCCCTCCCCCTTCTTCCCCTTGCTTCCCCCTTTCAGCTCCCTCCTTTCAGGTTTCCCTCTCTCCTCTCCCACTCACTCTCCTCCCCTTTCCCGCCTCCTTTCCCCAGTCTCTCCAGAGTTTCATTCCCCCCCCCCCCCGCCCAGTTTTGTTAAATAAAGACAGTTCATGTTTATGAAAAAATGTGTATTTTATTTGCCATCATCGAGATAGACAGGCAAGCAGGGAAACCTGAGAACCGGCTGTCTGGAGGGGAGGGAGTCGCCTTTAAGCACAGACCTCATTTAGCCTCAGGCAACAGCCACACAAGGTAAGTCCTGTCCTGGTGCCCTGCTGGAATTGGTTCCGACCAGCCTTAAATGTGATTCACAGTCCACTCAGTGTGGATGCGCTATTTCAAAATGCATTTTACATGTAGGCACGTTATTTCGAAATAACTTATTTTGAATTAACTATTTCAAAATAAGATATTTCGAAATAATGCTGTAGTGTAGACATACCCAAAATGTAAAACAGAGCTTACATTTCTAAAAAAAAAAGTTTGTGGTATACTTGTATTACTGTGACAACGAGTCAAAGGGTTGTCACAAGGCTGGTGTCATTAAATCCAAATGCAGCAGAAAGTGGTAGGGCAGAGAAGGTAGTTGCAACACATGCAAAATAAGGGAAGTCTTGTTATAAAATGAACGTACAAAGGTTTGCAGTTTTAAACACTAGGCTTCCCAGAGAGAGGTGTGGACAGACCAGTATGAAGAAAAGAGATGCTTGGTGTAAGTTTTGAATGAATACTATGTATTGACCCAGTGGCCTACAAAAATCAGTATTTTCTCTTCATTCACAGCATGGCCGTACCCCTCTACATCTTGCTGCCTACAAGGGGCATCTCCATATTGTCCAGATTTTGCTGAAGGCAGGCTGTGACCTGGACATTCAGGATGATGTAAGTAGATGCAACCATTCTTATACTGAAGGTCCTGCTCTTTCAATCAATGGTTCAGTTTCCAAACAGAGTTAGAGTTTTGCTTCTTATAGGTGGGAGTCAAATTAGAACAGAATCAGGCTTCCGCCTTTTCTAACTTTGAGTTATAACAAGTAGCACTCTACCAGAATCATAGTGAAATTTAGTATTTTTTCAAGCTGTAGCAGAGCATTAAAAGATGCTTTTTTACTCCAGGACAGAGTTAGTAGCACTAGAGGGTTGCCTGCCTGTGTAGAAATATAAGCTCATTTGTGCCATGCAGGAGCCTGATTGAAGCACTTTATGTGATATAATCTACCAGGAATGTTTGCAACAAAATGGACTTCATAACGCAGGAGACACTCTTCTCTAGAGAGCATGGAAAAATGAGCCATTGGCTTGAAGTACTGTATCACCACAAATTGGCTACCAGTGGAATGCTTGCAGTATGAGTTATTCCCTGTGTCTTGTAAGCCTGGGATGATAAATGAACAGTGTAAGTTATTTGTGATCACCTTTACAATTAGCAGATGATAGTTTTAAAAAAGTGAAAGATAAATCATTGGTAATTCTCAGTTTTTCTTTAAAAACAATAATGCGAGAGCTAAATGCTAGGGAAAATGTTGCCTAGATGAGACATGGTATAATTTACACCGTCATTTTAGGTTTCTCACTGACAAATAAGGATTTAGGCTCGTGTTTTTAAAAAAGTATTTAAATAAACATGGCTTGTCCAGATTTGTTGCTGACTCCCATTAACAGAGTAGTTTTGCCTCTAATTTCTGTGGTACTCCCACTTGGGATAGGAGCAGTGCTCCTGCTCTCAGGAATTTTAACATTGTTACGTGTGTCTCTGAGTTTCTCCTGTCAGATTAGTTACTCCACCTGTGTGAGCAGCAGTAGCCGTGTTGGCGGGAGACGCTCTCCCTTCAACATCGTGCTGTCTTCGTGGGGGTTAAGGTTGGTATAACTACATTGCTCAGGCAATGTGGCTATGTAGCAAATTAAACACAGAGTGTAAACTTGACTTGAGTGATGTCTGAATAGTTGTACTATTCAGCTCCTCTTGCAGGGACTGGCCAGCAAAGCCAAACACTATGGTGCTTAGAATATAGGACTAGGCAGATTTTAAATGGTGTTAGGTGACTGAATATGCAGATGGACACTTAGTGTGATTTTTGTTTCAGGTGCATAACTCTCACTTTTTAAAATCCCACTGTGCACTTATCTGAATCTTTGGGTGCCAAAATATCTTGAAAAATCTCACCATTCAACAGCTGGGTCTATTTCCAGCTGCCACTGACATTGAACTTAGGGTAGTCTCTGGTAGGCTTGCAACCTTGATTTTTCTGCTATCGCTCTTGTGCTAAGGAAGTTGTTCTTGAGTCAGTAATTCCATTTCCAGGCTTCTCTTGGCTACAGTTTGTCTCTCTGTAAAACAGGGCTAAGACCTGCTATACACATGTATTGGGGACTTGGATTAATACATGTTTGCCAAGTATTTTCAGACCCTCCCCATGAATGGTGATGTGCACAGCAAGTGCAGAGTATTGCTGTTATAATGAATTTACAAAAAGTATATAAGTACTGTCAGCTTTTTTGTAAGTAAGGTAACTACACTGAGAATCCAAGTTTTACCAATTATTTGTTTACCAGGTGGGATTTTATGGGTGAAAAAAGACAACAAAGTATTGTTCAGTGGGATTGGATTTTTTTAATATTATCACAAAATCTGTGCTATATGTACATCTGACTTTGGATTCTGAGGAAACTCATAACATTAGGCAAACTGGAGAAATTGTAAATTGGAATTTATCATTACATCAGCCAAAGAGTGAGTCTTCCTCTGCAGATATATTCAGTTCATTCACTTTTCCTGTAAACTTTCTCCAAGTTTTGGTTCACCACAGTGTGATGCTGTAACTACAACTAATTTTAACAACAAACTAGAAATGTGGTTATGTTGCAAATGCTACATTTATAGAATTGAATTCCATTTTGGGGTGGTCTTATATTATACTGGATATTGCCTCTAGATACAATGAGAGCACCAAGAATTGTTGTACATTCTGAGGTGTGCTGTTTGGATTTGTTTTAGGGGAAAGAGGGAAGGAGAAAAAAAACTCCAAGTTTGGATATTGTCTCAGTTCTACCTGAGATGAAATGTATTAGCTAAAATTATGTCTGCTTTGCTTTCAGATTGTAAAAAAAAACCCTTCTTGACTATAAATTCCCATAGGAGAATCCATTTTCGTACACTCTGTACTTGAATGATGCAGAAATGTTGCTATTTAGCATATAACCCGTTCATTATGCAGGTCACTGTTACTGTGCATCAGAAACTGAGTACAAAATCCTTTGTCTGTTGGCACTGATGGATTTCAGCATCAAATATTATCAATTAATATCCATTTTAATAATATTATTCAGAACTATAGAGTTAGGTTCAGATTTTAAAATTATGCATAGAGGGACTAATCAGATAACTTATTAAAGTAATTATTTAAATATTTAATTTTCTGTTGTATGCAGAATTATTGTGATTACTAGGGTTGCCAGAGGGTTTCAACAAAAATACCAGACACACTTGACATTACATCACAATCTACATTACATCTTATTTAGAAAATACCGGACATTTATATTTCCTCTCTTATATTTTCTCAATTTCTTTCCCGAACAGAAAGCTCAAATACTGGACTGTCCAGTTCAAAACCGTACACCTGGCAACCCTAGTGATTACATATGAAAATTGTCCTGCAGCTTTAAAAACCTTATCCATGTTCTATTTCATTTTTTAAAATGATGGAGAGTTCAATAACAACATTTTATTTTTAAACTGAATATTTATAGCTAATGTATAAATGCAAGACTAACTTCTCATCTGCCGCATCGTGAATAGAAGTGGATAATTCTAAATGTTGTGAAGAGATTAAAATACTAACTTCATGTTCTGCAGATGTACTTTAAAAAAACTAAGAGACATGAGAATTAGTTGAAGAATGACCTCCAGTGGCCTGGAGTGGGATTATTATGAATTTCAACCTGTGGAAACCAGCTCTATAGAGTATGCAACTCCGGGAACTAATTCTTTCCTTCTCTCTGCTAATCCTGCAAACTCTTATTGGAATGCTAATACAATCTCTGATTGGTCAATGAGTATTCATACAGCACATACTTCAGAAATAGTCAAGGAGAAAGTTGCCCTGGTCAAAGGAATCAAGGAAGAAAAAGAGGAGAAAAACCAGAGGAGAAAGGCTAGGAAGGAACCTAGAAGATCAGAAAGAGAGAAGGAGGTTAGAAATCTTGTGCATCAATCTTGGCTGCATGTGAAATCTTGGATTGGCAGTTTGGCATGTTTGAATTCCTAAAATGATGCATGGTTGCATGGCTGGTTTTTATTCTTGATACTCAGTGAGTACTCTGTGTTTGGAGACTGCCTGGAGAATAGCTTGGCCCAAAGTAGGATCAGCTGCTGCAGCTGTGAAAAGGTTATCTGCTTTTCTGCTATTGGTTTCTTTGTAATTAAAGTGAAATGTTCACAGAAGTAGCTGTTATTTCCCAAAAGCCAATAAGTTAAATGTCTGTTTACTTAACTGTAACAGAATACAAAGATAGACACAAGGAAAAATATTAACAAAAATGAATTGAGTTAACACTATCAAAAGATTCTTATTTAAAGCTATGCTGATCTACTCCATTCTTGTTTCTCATTTGAACTCTGTCACATAGAATGTTCCTGACCTTTAAGGTACGGTAACTATAAGGAGTCACCACGAGTTCTTACAGCTTTGTGTCTTTCACAGTTTTGACCTTGCAACAGCGTCGTATCACAGTAGTAAATAGATGGATTTCTTTTTGTTTTAATGCTAGGATAAATTGGTCTGTGCATAATACTCAATATAATGCTGCATTAGTAATCGCTATGGCAGACTAAATGCTGTGACATTGTTGAATTGTCTGATAGATTTTAAGGCCAAATGAGATCATTGTACTCATCTAGTCTGACCACCTGCACGTTGCAGGCCACAGGACCTCCCCCGCCCACTCCTGTAATAGATTCCTTACCTCTGGCTGAGATACTGACATCCTCAAATCTTCATTTAAAGACTTCAGGCTACAGAGAATTAATCATTTACTCCACTTCAAATCAGCAAGTGACCTGTGCCACATGCTGCAGAGGAAGGCGAATCCCCATGACAGTTTCTGCCAATCTGACTTGGGGAAAATGCCTTCCCAATCTCGAATACAATGATCAGTTAGACCCCGAGGATGCGATCGCTGCATAATAACAGCTGTCAGGAAATACACAACTTGTGCAGTTGTAAGGAGATATAGTCTCAGAGTTATTTCAATCTAGGTAATTTGGATTACATTTTTAAATTTAAGCTTTAATTTAAAGAAAATATGGGCAAGGTCAGACTGATTTAAAAATATTTATTTTACTAATGTTGCCAACTCTTGTGATACCTGGTATTTTTCTTAAAGTCCCAACTCCTGGAACCAGGTAAATATATAAGAATCTCAACTTTTATTTAAAAAAAAAATACTGGCATTCATACTGGTGGTGAAAAGCTTGGAAACGAGCCCTAAAGACACAAAACACAGAAAACAAATATAATTAACCCAAATTGTATTTTTTTTAACAATAGCTTTGTGATTTAAGCTAATTTCATGATTTATTGGGGCATTCTTGAATGATTGGGTTGAAGCAATATTAATTCTACCGTAAAAATTAATAATGTCTTCAATCTTGCTAGAAAAAAACAGGTCCCCTTAAGAACAATGTATAACTCACCTGTTCTGCTAGTTGACTAGGACTCTCTGTATGGAAGCAAGCTATTCCATTATTTCCAGTTATCTGGATCTAATTACTTGCATTCAAGCATGACAAAAATATGGTAATCTTCAGTTTTTAGTGTTTTATTAGAGTCTGTCATTATTTGGTTATGGATTGTATTTTTGTGATTATTACGTCTAGCTGTGTCCAGACTTTCCCCTTCTGTACACTTTCCACATTTCTTCCAGTTGTGTGTTTTGGCAAACATCATCTAGGCGAACTGGATTGTACAGGACTCCCAGTCTGGGAAGCAAAAGGCTCTGATTGGTAATCAGAACTAGGTTTCCTAGATGGCAGTGCAGTGAGCTGTGGAATGTCTTCTCTCTCTCACTGTGTGCCTGAGATAGAATTTGTTTCAGCACCACAGACTCAAAATAGCTGCAGAGAATGAGAAAACAAACACACAAAGATAAGATCTTGGAAGGCCAATGGAATGCGATATAAGAGATCTTTATTCTATGCCCTTTTCTTCCCTACAGATATTGTTGGTCCTTGGAAGTATGGAGCCAAATTAATACGTTAAATTGGTTAGTGCTGTAATAATTTAAAATTTAGGTACTAAGTAACCCTAGTACTGCATCTGGGATGTCCTCTGGTGAGAAGTTGTAACAGTGGCTGTCTTCAGAAATAAAAAGTAGTAAACTTTTGGTCTGCAATAGTTTAAATCTTATTATAATTCCATAACTCTTGGAAACTTTAATGATTGTTGTTTATTGGTATTGTTTTCAACACCAGCCTGTATTTGAATGATATGTGATAAGTTACAGTATATGGGGCACATGTATGTCGTCTGCATAAAGTATGCATGTGTATATATTCATATGGATTCAAAATTTGGTGGGGCAGGCACTGATTACATTTACATTCAATTGCCTCTTTTTACAGGGCGATCAGACTGCCTTGCACCGGGCTACTGTTGTAGGAAATACAGATGTAATAGCAACTCTCATTCAAGAGGGGTGTGCTTTGGACAGACAAGACAAGGTAATGAGAAGACCAGTTGAGTAATAACTACAATGGAAGGTAATATTAGCATACGCGGGAATATGCTGTTTAGAATTTATACTCTAGAGTAAACAATCAGAGCTTTGAATTTAACAGCAGTTCTGCAGTTAAGGCACCCGACTTCTCTTTGGAAATATATTCCTGTTTAACCTACGTTTGACAGAAGTTGATCGTCTTTGAGCCAGAAGTCTGACTTTCTCCTCATGATGCTCATTATTGGCAATAGGAAAGAGATCACATGCTTCAAAGGAAACATATTGCGAGTGAAGCTGTATGTAGTGCTACTGAGAGCAGATCTACACTATGGGGACAAGCTGATTTAAGCTAAGCAATTTGAGTTATGTTAGTAATGTAAGTCAATTTGATGTTGCTTAGATCTACTGCAGGGTCCACACCACACTGGATTGACAGAAGAAACTCTCCTGTTGACTCTCCTTACTTATTTTATTCTGGTGGAATACCAGAGTCAGGGAACAATCGGTGGTTGATTTAATGAGTTTTCAATAGAGTTGCTAGATCAACCCCTGGTGGATTGATTGCCACAGCATCGAACCACCTGATGGTAGAGACATACCTAAGAAAACAGTCCAGTAAAGGTTGAGCAGTGTTGTTTGTTAAGCAAAGACATGAACTGAATGTCTGTGAAGGAACTATGTTTATATCACTACCAGAGTGAGAAAATGGCATTAATTAGCAGGGAATCATTGATTTCTTGAGGTCCTTTCCAGACCTATGATTGTATGATTCTTTGTCATTTCCAACTGGACGTGCTTTGCCTGATGTAGTCAGAGATGATATTGCCCAGCTTGGCAACATAACATAACACCACCCAGTCAGGTTGACTCCCAGTATATTTCTGAACTGATCAGATAGAACATTGAGCTAAATAGTACTCTGTGCAGTAATACATACTGTGGAGCTGCAATATTGATTCTCTAGGAAGTGCTTCGGGCTGTGGAGAAAACATTAGCTAAGTAGGTCTGTACATATTCTACTTCAAATTTTATTGAACCCACATTTCAGATAAGCCTGCTTAAAAGCAAATATTAACTATCTAAACCCTTCCAACACACACATTTTCCCTGCTTAGGTCAGAAGCTGAGTCCCAGGCTATAAATTTTTTATAGAAACCCCCAAAACTATAAAAGCAAAAGCCTTCCATGATATTTGATTTACTAGCCATCCATATGAGGTTTTGGGACAGCCTTCTCCTCATCCCTTAAACTTCCTTAGTGTCTCTGAAGACTCAGCATCAAAATGCAACAAAAAAGTCTGATAGAACTGAAGGCAAATGGTGTGTGTGAAAAGGCTACTCAAAAAACACCCTGTAGAGGGGTAAGGGTTCTGTGACACAAATGTGTGTACCCTGGTGAGAATTCATTGCATTTCTTTGCTGTGCACAGTGTAAAAACCTATGCCATGTACACATGGGGAAGGAAAGCAAGCAGGAGTTAAAGAATATTTAGATAAATTATATGTATTCAAGTTAGCAGGCCTGGTGAAATTCATCATAAAGTAGGTATTTAAGGAAATAGTTGAGGTAATCTCATAACCATTAGTGATTATCTTTGAGAACTCATGGAGGACATCTGAGGTCCCAGAAAACTGGAGAAGAACAAACATAGTACCTAGCATTAAAAAGGGGAACAAAGAGGAGCCAAGGAATTATAAACCAGTCATCTTAATTTTGATACCTGGAACAATACTGGGAAAAAGTGTTAAACAATCAGTTTAAAAGCACCCAGAGGATATAGAGTTTAGGAATAGCTAGTATTGATTTCTCAATAACAGATAATTCAAAACCAATCTAATCCTATCAGAGAGAGAAATTACTTGCCTAGTGGAGTTTGAAAGAAGATGTGATATACAGTGAAAGTTTTGTTATCTGACACTCATGGGGAATAGGGGTTGCCGATTAACTGAATGTGCTGGATACTCAGACTTATTGCTCTGTCCCCAATTCCTACATGGAAGAAACCATGGTGACCAACCCCTGCTTAGGAACACCTGGTGACCCTTCCCCCCAAGCCACAGAGCCACAGATAAATGGGCCAGCTGCCTGAGAGCCCTCCAGCAGATCTGGCTCCCAGCAGCTCAAGGAAGGTCACCAGGTCCTGATGAAATGCATCCCAGGATACTCAAGGAGCTGATAGAGGAGGTATCTGAGCCTTTAGCTATGATCTTTGAAAAATCATGGCAGACAGGGGAGATTCCAGAAGACTGGAAAAGGGCAAATATTGTGCCCATCTATAAAAAGGGGAATAAGAACAACCCAGGAAACTATAGACCGGTCAGTTTAACGTCTGTCCCAGGGAAGATAATGGAGCAGGTAATTAAGGAAATCCTATGCAAACACTTGGAAGGTAATAAAGTGATAGGGAATAGCCAGCATGGGTTTGTGGAGAACAAGTCATGCCAACCTAATCTGATAGCTTTCTTTGATAAGATAACGAGCCTTGTGGATAAGGGAGAAGCGGTGGATGTCATATACCTAGACTTTAGTAAGGCATTTGATACGGTCTCGCATGATATTCTTATTGATAAACTAGGCAAATATAACTTAGATAGGGCCACGATAAGGTGGGTGCATAATTGGCTGGATAACCGTAGTCAGAGAGTTGTTGTTAACGGTTCTAAATCCTGCTGGAAAGGGATAACAAGTGGAGTTCCTCAAGGGTCTGTTTTGGGACCCGTACTGTTCAATATCTTCATCAATGATGTAGATATTGGGATAGAGAGTACGCTTATTAAGTTTGCGGATGATACCAAACTGGGTGGGGTTGCGACTTCTTTGGAGGATAGGGACATAATTCAAAATGACCTTAGCAAGTTAGAGAAATGGTCAGAGGTAAACAGGATGAGGTTTAATAAAGAGAAATGCAAAGTGCTCCACTTAGGAAGGAACAATCAGTTCCATACATACAAGATGGGAAGCGACTGTCTAGGAAGGAGCATGGCAGAAAGGGATCTAGGGGTCATAGTGGACCACAAGTTGAATATGAGTCAACAGTGTGATGCTGTTGCCAAAAGAGCAAATATGATTCTAGCTTGTATCAACAGGTGTGTTGTAAGCAAAACTCGTGAAGTCATTCTGCCACTCTACTCTGCACTAGTTAGGCCTCAGCTGGAGTACTGTGTCTAATTCTAACCAGTGAGAAGCAATGGAGCCCATTTTGTACACATGTCAGTGTAATATGCTTGGTTACGAATACAGGGGTTGGTGAAATAGAGGGAGTTAAGGCTGAAGGTAGGAGATGCCCATGGAAGGTGTTCAAGCCTAGTTCTAGCAAGAACAGGAACATGATTTGTAATGCCCAAACAAGGGTACAGCACCTATATTCTGAATGTAACATTCCTGTGTGGACACAAGACCCTAAACTGCTGCTCTTGTATGTGTGCTCTTTAGGATGGGAATACAGCGCTTCATGAAGCATGTTGGCATGGATTCAGTCAGTCCGCCAAACTGCTTGTTAAAGCAGGGGCTAATGTTCTGGCCAGAAACAAGGTGAGATGCATGTAGAAAGAGCTTTCAATTCAGATATAAAATAGCTTTTTCTCATTGGTGGTGTTTTCTGGTAATGGCATTTCTTAATAGGTGGTGGTCCAGTTCCTAGTGGGGTTTCTCATTCTCTTTGAATTAATTAGGCCTGGCTGATTCCACCACAAACATTAGGAAATTGTGTATTTTGACAGCTGACACAGGAGGAGCTCAGTAATATTTTGAATAATGATATATTAATTATGGCTGAAGCACACTGGAATTGTTATAGTCCGCTATGGTGTCCTAATTTATATCGAGTGGATTCATTCTGATGGGCATGATTAAATGAATATGAATTGAACTAATAGGGAAATAAACTGGATTTTAATGCTATCAGAAATTAGTCAAAGGAATGCATAAACCACAAAAGAAGAAAGACAGTATATCCATTAATGTACTAGGATTGAGTCTTATTAAAAATTTGTGAGGAACTTCAAGTGACTCTTTATATTATAATATCTTATGAGCAATTCAGGAGAACCAAATCCCCTCCCCTGCCAATAAAAACAAGGGGTTTTATGACCCACCAGAATTGCAAACACGATACTTTGTAATGCAAAAATAGGTGAGCCACCAAGTGAGGACTTTAAAATTACATTCTAAATTGGTGCAATATACTATGGCATAACAGTGTCCTTAAGCTCAAAATGAAATACCATTTCTCCCACCCTGTAGTCCAAAGGTTAATAGAATAATCTGAAAAACAGCAAGGGGCGATGTACAGTATATGCTAAATTAAGGCTTGGAATGTTCAACCAGTTGAGCAGTCAGATTGTATGGACATCACTATATGGTGTTACAAGCAACAGGAATTTAGAGCTACTAACCCTATTTTATCTTGGAGCATTTTTTAAAAGAAAATGTATGTACAATTTCAGTAAAAAAGTTTATATGAACCAATAGTTCAAAACTAAACTATACAAACAATACTTACAGAAAAAAGAAAAAGAAAGGAGAGGTATGCACAAAAGCAACTATGAGTAAAACTACATACTCTGCTGACATAGAAACAGTCCCCATATGCTGGGGTGGGCAGTAATTTTTGTGGGGAGGAGGGGAAACATAATGAATTTTTGTACATGGTCACTGGCCAGCTCCAACTCCTGGAAGGGACAGGGTTGGAGACTAGCCTCCCCCCAAAGTTCTCTGAGACCAAAGGCTTTGAATTAAAAACACAAGGAGCTCGCAGTGCCTGATTCCGCCACTACTGCATTGTCTGGCAGCTGCCTGGACTTGCTGTGGCTATTTAAAAGATTTGCGATTCCAGCCCCTGCCAAGGTAGCACTGTGCCTGGGAGCCCTTTAAATAGCCACAGCTCTCCCAGGTGGCTGTCAGGCACTGTGATAGTGGCAGAGCCGCAAGCCCTTTAAATTGCTGTTATTTAAAGGGCTCTCAGCTCCATCCTCTGCCAGGGTAGCACCACCACCATGAGCTATTTAAATAGGATCCTGCTGCCTGAGCCACTGCCTGGAAATTCAGTGGCAGGGGCAGCAGGATATGAATAGAAAGTGGCCAGATGCAGTCTGCAGGCCGGATCAAAGTGTTAGGTGGACCAGATCTGGTCCCTGGACCGCATCTTGCCCTGCCCTGCCCTATGCAGACTACTTGTGGTTACTTTATAATATGTAAACAAAATTGTTTTGATACTGTTTTACTTGATTTATAACATCCGTTTTATGTTCGGGTTAGGGTTTTCAGATGCTCATATTAATATATATTAGACATTCTTTAGATAACTCACATAGTTACAAATATCGGGCAATAAATAGAACTTTTTTCTATGTCCAAAACTGAGGCTACGTCTATACTGCACCTCTCTTGCGCAAAAGCCTATGCAAATGAAGTGCAGATCAGCATATTTCTACACTTCGTTTGCATAATTAATTAGGGGCCTTTTTTGCTCACGAGACTTTTGCACAAAAAAGAGCTGTGTAGACGGCTCCTTTTGGTGCAAAAACCCCCCTCTTGAGTAAGAGCCATTCTTCCTCATTTTTTCGGGAAGAACAGCTCTTGCGCAAGAGGGGGGTTTTGTGCAAAAATGGCCCCTAATTATGCAAATGAAACATGACAATATGCTAATCCATGCTTCATTTGCATAGGCTTTTGCGCAAGAGAGGTGCAGTGTAGATGTAGCCTGAGAGAGTGTGAATGCGTGTGTGTTATAGTCCTGTTAACAGTGTAAGAATTGCTACTCTGTGTACATGGGTGCAATGCACATTAGAATATTTTCACTAAGGAGCTATGAATGCTGCATAAACTGTAGGGGTATGTCTACACTACAGTATTATTTCAAAATAGTTACTTTGAAATAAGATATTTAGAAATAATGAGTCTACACACAAAATGCATTTCAAAATAGCATTTTGCTATTTCGAAATAGCGCGTCCACACTGAATGGACTCTGAATCACATTTAAGGCTGGCCGGAACCAGTTTCAGCAGAGCACCAGGTCAGGACTTAGCCTCGAGCAGCAGCCACACAAGGTATCTGAGGTCTGTGCTTAAAGGGACCCTCCCCCCCAGCCAGCCAGTTCTCAGGTTTCCTTGCTTGCTTGTCTACCTTGACGAGGGACAGCAAGGCATTTTGTCTCTGCATGCTCTGGTTGCCCTCACTCGGGACACCACAGCACTGTGCAGCATGGAGTCAGAGCTGCCCCTGGGCACTCTGGTGCTTTTCTCGGATACGTTGCTGCGAGCCTGGCTGCACTTTCTGCAGGCTGCCACCTGGGAGGTCCATTGGGGGATTGTCAGTATCCAGGAGTCCCTGCGGGAGAGCTTCCACCCTGAGGAGCACTAAGAGCCTCCCTGGTTTGCCCCACTGGGGACTTGTGCCTCATTCCTCCCTCACGTCCTTCCACTTACCCCTCCCTAACTCCTCTTCCTGATGTCAAATAAAATACATATATTTTCATGAACACAAACTCTCTTTATTTAACAAAATGGCAGGGGGGAATGAAACTCTGGTGAGACTGGGGAAAGGAGGCAGGAGAGGGGAGAAGAGACGGTGGGAGAGAAGAGGGGGAAACCTGGGAGGAGGGAGCTGGAAGCAGGAAAGAAGGGGGAGGGGAAGCTTAGGGCTCAGGGTCTTGCTGGACCAACTTGATTTTCATGCAAATCTGCTCCTGGGTTTGCATGTGGCCTTTGGGGGCCAGGCTGGCAGCTATCCTGCCCTAGATGGCCGCATTCCTCCGTCTAGTGCAGAGATCATGGATGTTGGGGGCATCCCCCCCAAACCTGAATAAGGTCCATGATCTCCACTGTGGACCAGGAAAGCACCCATCTTCTCCGGGTCCTGGCAGGTTCCCGGGAGCTGGCAGACTGCTCCTGGGGAGCGGTGGCTGCCAGTGGCTTGCTGGCTCATGTTTTGGGGCCACTGGGTCAGGGGCAGTGACTGCTGGCTCTGGGCTGGCAGGCTTGGAGCTGGCACAGGCACTGTGGCCAGAGTCTAGCCCTTTAAGTGCTCTGGGGAGGAGGGGAGGGAGAGGAGTGTTCTTGGTTGAGGCCGGAGTGGCCACCAGGGCTGGAGGCCCCCTATTTTGAAATAAGTGTCTACACAGCACTTATTTCGAAATAGCTATTTCAAATCTGGTGTTGTTCCTCGTAGAATGAGGTTTATCAAATTCAAAATAAGCGCTCCGCTATTTTGAATTTATTTCGAAATAGCAGTTTGGCTTTGTAGACGCTAGGAAAGTTATTTCGAAATAAGGGCTGTTATTTTGATATAACTTTGATATGTAGACATACCCGAAGACATTTTGATACTGCCTTCTCTTAAAAAGTGTGTGAATACAGTAGATAGGCAAACACACACAGCTAGAATCCAAAGGGTAGCATGCCAGTGTTCAAACATACACACACCTTGCTTCTGCTTTCAATGGCAATGAAGAATTTTCCTAACTTTACTGAATAATTCAATTTTATTTTCACTTCATCAAAGCTGGCTTCTTTTCATGCTTCTCAACTTCTTAATGCACTTAAAGATTCAACCCAATGGGTCTATCAACATGATAAAATACAAAGCATAGCAGCAGTCAGTGTGTACAGGCAGTCCCTGGGTTACGTACAAGATAGGGACTATAGGTTTGTTCTTAAGTTGAATTTGTACGTAGCTCGGAACTAGCGCCAGATTCAGCCGCTGCTGAAACTGACCAGGGGCTGACTACAGGAAGCCCGAGGCAGAGTTGCTCTGCCCCCAGCTTCCTGGAATCAGCCACTGATCAGTTTCAACAGCGGCTGAATCTGGAGCCTGGGACAGAACAGCTGGGGCGCTGCCGGGTAGGTCCCCCCAGATCCAACCCGGCAGCACCCCAGGCGTCCACAACAAAAGCCTAGTCTGCTGGGGGGGGGAGGGCACTAGCTGCGCGCCCCCCCCCCCAGCAGACCAGGGAGACCCGGACCCGGGGTTTGCTCGGGGTGTCCCTGGTCTACTGGGGACCCCTCCCAGCAGACCAGGGACACCCTGAGCAGATCAGGGACACCCGGAGCAAAGCCTTGGAGGCGCAGAACCCCGCCGCCTCTGCAGCTTTGCTCGGGGTGTCCCTGGTCTGCTGGGGACACCCCCAACAGACCAGGGAAACCCGGAGCAGCTTTTCTCGCCCCGGAGGACGCGGTGGCGGGACCACTGCGCGTCTGGGTGGTCCCGCCACCCGCGAGTTCCGGGGCGAGAAAAGCCCCGTTCGTAAGTGCGGATCTGACATAAGTCGGATCTGCATAACTCGGGGACTGCCTGTATATGCTCTGGCAAGGTCATGATATAAACATTTTCATAGTTACATGTTTTTTTAAATTCAAAATGTTAAATTTTAAAAACTGCAACAAATTAAGTGCATTGGCTTGGAAAAGTTCTAGGAAGTAACTAGGAAAAATTCTAGGAGAACAGTGTCATCTAGCTAATATGATTACCAGATACAAAAAGGGGCTATGTACTGCAGATTAATTAGTCATAGGGAGTTTTATTTACTTAAATTACGTGCTTTTAAAATATTCATTGAATTTGATGCTTGCAACTGTTGCTGAATTATTTTGGAAATGGAAGTTTATCATTTGCTCCCTGAACACTGGCCGTGATAGTGCAAACTTCTCCTACTCTCAATACCTGCCTCTGCTGTGTCCTAAAGGAAACATCTCTGTGGCAAAGAGGGTAGCTCTGTCTCCAGGCCCATTCGATCAATAGCTTGTTTTTTGCTGAGAAAACCAACAACATACTTGGGTAGGTTTTGTGATGCGACCAGAAACAAGGTTACAGGTTCACTTTTCATCAGTGACTGATCAGAAGTCATTTATAGTTTTAAAAGTTTAAAATTCAGCAGTGAGACATACATTGTGTATTGAGATGGGGTGGTCGTATTTGCTTGCTTTGTTTTTTGACTTTTGTTAATTTTCTAAAGATGTCATTTGTATTTTTCTGTCTCTTTCCTAAGGCAGGTAACACACCTCTGCACTTGGCCTGCCAAAATAGCCACTCTCAAAGTACTCGTGTTTTGTTACTTGGAGGATCTCGGGCAGATCTAAAAAATAATGTAAGTTTAAAAAAACAGATTTTTCAAATTGATTATTCTGTTTCAGCTTGTGCAAATACTGCTTTCAAAATACCAAACTTTGTCTTTCTGTTTGTTATGACTAGGAGAAAAATAACAACAAAATGACTAAACAGTGGGTATTAAAAAATATAGTAAGACTTATAAAGGTATTGCTTATAATAGTTTTGAAGACCAAGGGAGAAAAAACAATTAAAAGATGCATGCATTGTTTTCTGCTGTTATATACACCTGAATGCAAGCTGTCCTTGGTTGCTCATTTGAAGATATAGGATGGCCCCACCTGAATACTGTAACAGAAGTATTTGTGCTGTATTTGAAGAATTTTTTGGACTCCTACAGAACCCTCTAATATTTCCACTTTCAGAGACATTCCTCTCTTGGGGCACATAGGCATTGTGTGTGGGTCTATCCAAAGAACTTCATGTGGTTTTCAAATGGCTTTCCTGCCTTTTTTGTGGGGTCTGGCATAAAATAGGCACAGCATCTAAAAAATGAAGCCAGACATACATGAGTTTTGTAAAGCCAGCAAAAGAGCATAGTACAGTTTGAAAGTCTCTTAACCAGGATTCTCTGGGCCGGCAACATCCATGGTCCAGCAAGCATGTTGCAGGACCACAGAGTCCTGGTGGAGAGCCAGTGGTAAGGATCCCTGCTGGCCGGGCTGCCCGCAGCAAGCTGATGGCAGGGTTGGGAGACCCGGTAAGTGGCTGCCTGCTGGGGCTGGGAGCCATAGTAGCTCGGTGGGGCAGGGAGCCACGGCACACAGCTGCACAGCAGGTCTTGGAGCTCCAACGTAGCATGTTGCAGCTGCCCAGAGGGTCTCAGAGCCCCAGTGAGGCATGCGTGGCTACCCGGAGCCATGGCAGCAATGGCTGCCCACTGAGGTCAGCAGGGCCAACAGGAGGTGGGGAGCTATCCGGGAAGCCAGAGGGCTGGGCTGGAGGGTTGGTGGCAGGGGTCCAGAAATGACCTCCCCTAGTCTGGCAAAAATGCTCATCTAAGACCAGTAAGGTTCCCAGAGTGCTGGGCCAGGGAGGGTCAATCTGTAATCTAAATGCTTGAGGCCTTGTGTTTTGCATTCACTATAGAATTTCCAGCCCATGTCCAAGGACTTTGTGAACTGTGTGTATATCGGTGACCTTTCTGTAGGTCATACTTGTCCCATTCTCGTTATGTTGCTATACAGTATTGGTTTTGATTTCAGTAGAATAGACATGATTTATAAATACAGACCAGCTCCTCTAATGTATACATACTATAAGAAGACAATGTTGAAATAGAAAAAGGAATTTTCTTGCCTCATTTGGAATCCATACCCCCTCTCTGGAGATTGCTAAATCTCTCCAGCCGTGATTATTCATTGTGCACCAATCAGCAGGTACTGTACTGGAACTGGCTTGTTAAAAAAGTCTCTGGGATATGCTACTTCCTGATCCCTCTTACCAGGCATAACTTCTCCTCCACCATCCCACCTACTTCCTCTATGAAGTAATTTAAGCAATTTGTGTGAAGCAAATTGTGCCCCCCCCTCAAATTTGTCTCAGGTTGATAATGGCATAGTGCTTGAGATGTGCTCAAGGGCAGTTAGTCTCTTCCTTTCCTTTCCTTTCCTTTCCTTGTTAACAGTGTTGGGGGGAATGGAACAGTGTTTATGTTGCACTCCCTGTCAGTACCCAGCCTGAGCCAGAGAAGCTAGTAATCCAGTGAGCAGACCAACTTCGGTGATAAAAAAATTCTGTGCCACCTGAAGCACATTGCACATATGCAAAGAAGTCGTTAACAATGCTGTCTACATATAGGAAACATAGGGCCAGATCCTTAATGGATCTTCAATGGAATTATGACAGTTTATACTAGCTGAAGATCTAGTCCATAGCTTCCTTGACCTACATCTTCTGCACGTCTCTGGAGAATAAACACTCACTATACAACAACAGAAGCAGTCATTTTGTTTCATTAGCTTTCAGAGCAAAAAATAAGTAGAAAGCAACTAAGTCATTTGACCCCCAGAGAAATAATTCAGTAAAGATGCTTCCATGTCATTCACTACATCTCCAGTTTAGTGTTTAATAGCTTCTTTCATACCCAAACACCCTGACAAGCATTAGCTTTTCTATTATGACAACATGCTTAGAGCTTTGTTTCTGTTTGCAGGCAGGAGATACCTGTTTGCACGTTGCTGCTCGTTATAATCACTTGCCCATCATTAGGGTACTCCTCAGTGCTTTCTGTTCTGTCCATGAAAAGAACCAGGTCAGTGCATGAACTTCACTGCAGGCATGCACCTTTTTATAAGGCTAACAATTGGAATGAGGGATCATTTACCATATATGCTCCATTTTAATATGCATTTCTCTGTAACCTAAAGATGCCAGGACTTCTAAATATAGCCTTAAAGAAATGGTGTGCCTGTGGTTTATTATCATTTCAGAACATATTGCCACATTTACATTTCTAATTTATAACATTTTCTGTTTATTATGCTGCATAGAAATATATGTATTTTTTTTTTAAATGGGGAAAGAGGTGTGAATTAATGGTTAGAGCAGAAGTCTGTAGGAGTAAAAAAGGAATATTATCATCTGCCTTACAGAAGTTGTGGTGAGGCAGAACTCATTAATGTTTGTAAGGTGATTTACAAAGCAACATAAATGTTGTTTTTAATTAACATTTTGTAGTATTTTCTCTATTTGTCCAGTCGTTTTTGCTTTAGTGGATAGCAAAAATGTGGAAAACGGAAGCAAAACTTGTTTTAAGTACAACAGAATAATTAAGCTAAATGAGGATTAAACGTCCAGGTTAATTTGATAAGGGAAATAATTGAATGCTGCCCCTGCTGAACATCTTAGCTGAACAACTGCAAAATGAGGCCTGCTCAGGGGCTTATTATGGTTGCTGTGCACAGAGCTGCTGGCACCATAGGAATGCACCTCTCCCTCAGCTGTGTTAGCACCCTGCTGGAGGCCAGAAGAGAGTACCTCTACTCTGGCTGCAGCAGCTCTCTGGTGCTTATGATGGGGTGTCCACCCCACACAAGGCAGTCTACAGTTACTTCCCAGTAGGAGCTGCTGCAGCTGAGGGAGAGATGTGCTTCTTAGGTCCCAGCAGGAGGGCGAGACTAAGAAAGGAGCTCTAGGGGTTGCAGGCCGGGATCCTGGGCTACAGCTCTTAAAACCCCCGTGTTCTAGACCAGTCCTTCCTGGTGTGGGGAAGCAGCTGTCATTCCTTCCCCCCTCCCAGGTTGGAGCCGCATTGCTGCGAGTGCCAAGAAGCTCTTTCCCTGTGCTGTCCTTCCCAATGGGACCTGTGGGGAGAGGTGGTACCTGAAGGTGAGCACAGGGTAGCCTGGGCCATGTTACACCACCTACCCCCCCCCAAACAGGACCTTCCCCAGGTGAGTACCCCAAGCCCGAGGCCCTTCCTGCACCCTAACAGCTACCCAGACCCTGTAGTCCCACTCTAATGTCCTTTATTAAGTTCTTTTCCACACTCCAGACACCTTGGTCTCAGCGTGGAGCTCCATATTGTACCTCATATACCTCACCCCTACCCCAGAGTCTGCACCCCTTAGACAGAGCCTTAATCCCCTCCCAACCTGAACCCTCTCCCACACGCCAAACCCCTCAGCTCCACCCCTACCACAGATCATCTATGTGCAGAATGCATTTTGATTTGGGCACCAATATGAAGGTGACATGTCACACATCATCTCCATATTGATTCTCATAACAAAATTCATTTTGCACATAGAAATAAAAAACTAGAGGGAATACTGGGTGAGAGGTACAGTGGAATGAATTAGTCCATTTACAAATGTACTAAAGAAAAATTATATAGTACCAAACTATCTAATGTTACTGAGACACTTTCCATACACAGCATGGCGCAGGATCATACTTAGGTTTACTGATTTGTATGTACAATGTTGTTTTTCAAATGGAAAATGTTACAGCAAATCAAATGCAGTCAGCCAAATTAATTTGGCTATGTAATTTCATGCATAAATATGCAATTTTGTTTTGGGAAATGAATTTAGTTGCTTGTGAGCTACTGAGTGATAATATTGACTGGGATTAGCATTGTGCAGACCCATTCTGCCTGTACACTTCAGCATTTCCAAATCTCCTAAATTGTTGATGGCAAGCATGTGTTATCTGTGGCTGCATGTGGTCAGTGTTGTTTTTCATTTGTACTTGCAATATATATCTAGAAGTTAAATGCCGTTTATATATTGTGTAGCGACTTAAATAGTTATGTTCCAACAGCTGTCTTAAGGTACATCCATATATCATGTAAAAATCAAACCATCTTGTTGCAGTTCATCAAAGATTATTTTTCAACTTTTCAAGTACAAGAAACAGCTTGTATGTTCATAACCACCTGGTCATCAAAATCCAGATAATTAAACTCATGAAACTGGAATAGAGATAAGCAGGGCTTGACAAATGGTGGCGAAACCTACTCACCAGCCCCACATTGTGCATGCGCGCGCCGCTGGTGAACGGGGCAACCGGCTGAAATCTACTCGCCACGGGCAAGTAGATTCAGTGATTTGTAAAGCCTGGGAGATAAGGATACACTGTAAGCCCCAGTTGTGCCTTCAGCAATGCTGCATTTGAGGACAGATTTGGGTCAAGTGCTTTTGGGTTTCCAGCATCATTTTCCTCTGTGAGCATATTCACATGGATCAGTTAATTGAACAGAAACCCGGCTAATCCCAACCCTACTTGCCTTCCTCAAAAGCATGTGATTTAGCCCAGATCTTGAAGTCTACCTTTCTGTTGTTCAGCTCTTATTAAAGTTCTGTTGTCATGTAATTACATTTGGACCTACAATCATAAAGGGGTATAAGAAAACAGGAAATGAAGTACATACAAATCAAAGATGTCTGCTAGTATGTTGTGTACTTTGTAAATTTCAGGCTGGAGATACTGCACTTCATGTTGCTGCTGCATTAAATCATAAAAAGGTGGTCAAACTCTTACTGGAAGCAGGAGCTGATGGGACAATTGTCAACAATGTAAGTACATGTGGAATTACTTCAGTTCTTTACCTTAATTTTTTTTAAACCATTTTGCTGGCTGAAAATACGTAGACGTTAGCTATTAAGTAAATTAAAAAGCTTGATTTTTTTTTTTTACACAACTTTTCGACTTTAGGGTATTTCAGCCATTTCTTTTTTGATGCTAGTTGAAGGAAATAATTTATTCTTTTTCTTTTCAGGCAGGTCAGACTCCTCTAGAGGTTGCTAGACAGCACAATAATCCTGAGGTTGCTCTTCTCCTTGCTAAGGCACCACAGGTACATTACAAATGTCTTTATTAGTATCAAATCCCGCAGCATCCCATAGTCTGGGAGAGGTCCTGGAACTCTGATACAGCTGCAGTTGGATTTTGGGCAATCTCCTTACATACCCACATGTGCATAGATATGCAGTATAGGGGTGTTAGATAGCAATTAACTGAACAGTTGTATAACCACACAAAATATTATTGATTACATGACTATTTGATAGCCACCGGGGGTGGGGCCAGCAGCCAGTGTACTCCTGGCCCCACTCCCAAGGCCCTGCTACCCCATGCAGCAGCCTCTATAGCATAGGGGGTAGATGGGAGCTGGTCTGCGAGGGGAGCTGGTTTTAAAACCAGTGCAGGGTGGCAGCAGCCCCTGTTCATAGAGGTCCTGAGCAACCTGCAGACAGAGGCTGTGCCGGCATCCCATGTCTCAGGCTCTGTCCGTGGGAGGGGTCGAGCTCTTTGCAGACAGAGGCTGCTCCGCTGCAGCCTCTCCGTCCGCTGCTGCTTCTGATAGAGAGGCAGCAGCATAGTGGGGGGGGCGGGAGGAAGCAGCTCATGTGAGCCGATATGCGGGGGAGCTACCTTGAAAGCCAGCTTCCTGCGTATACTGGTTCCCACCTGCCCCCCATACCTTCCACACTGCTGCCTCTGCTAGGCAGCAGTGCTAAGATGGGGGAAGGACAGGCAGCTTCACAAATCTGGTGCTTGTGGGGAGCCAACTCCTGCTCTCCCTCCATTGCTGCCTCTGATACAGAGTTGATAAGATTAACCGATAAGCGCAGGCTTATTGGTTAATTGTGTACTCAGCTACACGTTGACATCCCTAATACAGGGCAAACTAGAAGACTGTCCTTCCAAAAAAGGTCTGTGGGATAGCAAATAAATAAGCCTGTATTGTTGCCCAATTCCTGTAACACATCAGTGGAAAAAGTGATGATGTTAATGTTACTTTGTTTCAGGTTTTGCGTTTTAACCGTGGAAGAAGCCTTAGAAAGAAGAGAGAGAAACTCAAAGAGGAAAGACGAGCTCAGTCTGTGCCAAGAGACGAGGTGGTACAGAGTAAGGTATAGACAATTATTACCAAGTTAATGCGTTACAAAGCAGGGAAGTCTGACCTAGCTATTACAAAAAAATCTTCCAGCACTAAATTCACTTGCATCTACATAAGAAATCTCACCTTTTGAGTAGCTCTGCAGCAGGCACCAGGAGATAAACAAGTCGCTTATTTCAACCAATCCTATAGGAGTTACTAGTTTTATACTTTTCAGGGATGCTCAGAGTGGGGTATCTTATCAATCCTAACACAGCATATCTTGCATTGTGTTGGAGACCCGATGGTGGTGATTCTCATAAGTGCATGACAACTTAAAATTAGGGATGGAGCAAAAACAAACACTTACAACTTCCTATCTGTTGTAAACAGGGCAGTGTCTCAGCTGCTGAGGATACTCACAGCAGTGACCAGGTGCCTCAGAGGAAAGGAGAGCTGAAAGATGATCCCCACTCAGCTTCACCAGAGCCCAAAGGAAAGAACAACAAAAAGAGAAAGCCAAGAGAAAAGGTACCAATACATTTAAAATAACAGAGAGAGGGACGCCTGTTGAATTATGCAGCGGTCCCATTTCCTAGTGAAGGGTTAAGTACACCATCTCCCCAGCCCTCCCGGTGTCTCTTGGTCTAAGTAGGAGAGAGGAGAGTCAGCTAGTTTCTAAAATTCCAAGCAGCATTTATTTATTTAGTAAATTGGGGAATGATGTGTACAAAATTTGCAAACAATACCGAACTCCTCAAGATAGTTAAGACCAAAGCAGACTGTATAGAGCTTCAAAAGGATCTCACAAAACAGTAAATTGATAAGTGCAAAGTAGTGCATATTGGAAAACATAATCCTAACTATACATACAAAATGATGGGGACTAAATTAAGTATTACCAGTCAAGAGAAAGATTGTGGAGTCATCATGGATAATTCTCTGAAAACATCCACGCAGCACTCAAAAAAGGAAACAATGTTAGAAATTAATTTAGAAATGGATAGAGAATAGAACAGAGCATATCTTATTGCCTCTGTTATAAATCCATGGTATGCCCACATATTGAATACTGCATACAGATGTCACCTCATCTCAAAAAAGGTGTGTTAGCACTGAAAAAAGTTCAGAAGAGGGCAGAAAAAATTATTAGGGTTTTGGAATGGTTGCCATAGGAAGAGAGATTAAAAAGACAGGGACTTTTCATCTTAGAAAAGAGAAGACTAAGGGGCGATATCATAGAGGTTTATAAAATCATGACTGGTGTGGAGAAAGTGAATAAGGAAAAATTATATTATTCCCATAACATAAAAACAAGGGGTCAATAAATGAAAATTGTAAGTAGCAGGTTAATAGTAGGTTAAAACAAACAAAAGGAAGTACTTCTTCATACAATGCAAAGTTAACCTGTGGAACTCCTTGCCAGAGGATGTTGTGAAGGCCAGGATACTGGGCTAGATGGACCTTTGATCTGACTCAGTATGGCTGTTTTTATGTTCAGATTTCAGCACTCTCGGACCCTGCTTCACCAGCTGACCAGCAAACAGTCTCTGGTCCCCAGCAAAGCTTGCCTAAGCATCGTAGAAGTAAACATCGTTGCTCATCTCCACCACCCCCACATGAGTTCAGAGCCTACCAGCTTTACACATTGTATCGTGGAAAGGATGGAAAAGTAATGCAGGTAAACAAACTGTCACTGTCAAAAATCAGGGAGTACAACAAATGCCTAGTGGGATTTGAGCAGTTAGGAAATGAAACAAAGATGACCCTTCCCTGTTTTCAAGGATATTATGTAATTAATTCTTCAGTTTGTGATATGGGATTAATTTGAATTTTAGAATGAAACATGGCACACAATAAGTTGGTTTTATGCATACCAAGTGGTCTCTGTTTAAGAGCTTTTGATTCATGAAGTATTTCCTATTTGCAGATAAGGTGCAAACAATGATTAAAAATTATGCTAGCATTCTGTTAGTTTCCGCTTTGGAATATTATTACCTATTTGCAGTAAGAAAAGCTAGGAGTTGTATGAATGCAAAGGCACAATCCCTGCACTGAAGAGTTTACAGTCTAAACAGAAAAGCTGAATATGTGTAGTATCCTTTTGTTTCAGTTTCTTGTCTTTACTAAATTCGATTTATTGGCGTTCTAGAATTACTAGAGGCATAGGTTTAACATACTATTGATAATCTTTGACCTGTGAGATTAGCTAAAATTCAAGGTCCAAGAAGAATCTGATGAGTCAGGTATTTCTTTGATGCAGTCCTGCTTACTTACAAATAAGGAACAAGTCCTTTCTCCCTGATCAGAGGAAGCATTAAACAGGCCTGCTGTTTGCTTCTCTCTCTCTTTCTGTGGTGTTTCTCCCACTTTTCTTGTCATACACAAGTCTATTAAAACAATATGCAACAAAGCCCCTGGACCATCCAGTTCTAACTCCTGAACAGCCTACTACATGCTTCTGTTTTAGATAGAAGCTATTGTTTCAGATACTCGGTTCCATAAAGGAGATTTCATTGCTCCCTGCAACTATCTTAAATGAAATGGTGGTGGTGATGCCCTCCCATATGAAATAGAGCAGGCAAGTTAGTGAACCAGGAACAGCAAATCACATAAATAGAGCCCTGCAAATCCACAGATATACACATGATACGCATTGTATCTGTGGAAATCCACATCCTCAGACATTGATATCTGCAGATCTTTTTTGAGGATATGGATGCAAATCCACATTTATTATTTAGAACCCTGCAAATCTGAGGCTATCCATGGATCAATTTTGCAAATGTGGATGCCAATTTTGTATACTCGCACATAATTTACTTCACTTTAGACATTGTAATTTGCTAACCTCATGATATGCAATGGATATTCCACCCATTTGTTTGAATTAATATAGTTCTCCTAAATGTGAATCTGCAGATATTCACCTAAAGTCTTTTTTAGAACAGCACAAAAACATGCAATACCATTATCAAATGGCTCCCCTATTGAGATGAAGAACCTTTTGAATGTAAAGGAAGAGACTATGATCTGATGAGTGTATTGCATCTAACCACTACCAGTTCCCTGCCAGATCCGGCCCCCCCACGCTGCTGCGTTTCACAGAGGCTTTTAAGGTGGCTCCCGCCTGATACACAGGCAACAGCACTGGGGGAAACGGCTTGGTGGGGGAGTAGGAAGGAGGTGGATCCCCATGTTCACTGGCTCACTTCCCTCCTTCCCCCCCACCTCAATACAGCGGCTAGGGACTGTGTGTGTAAGTGTTAGGGTTAACTGTGTACTCAGATACATGTTCACATGCACATCTGCATACTGTACCAAGACACATTCAAGAAAGCAGTGCCTCCCATCTCTGAAATATCAGAACATAAACTTTTATCCTCCCTGGCTGTGCTTGAGAAATCAGATATATCAGAAGGTAGGAATGGAATTTAACAGAAACTGAAACTCAAAGGTGAAAGTAGATTAAGTTTCTTGTAGGTATGGTTGTTGCATCCCCCCAGATGGGGGCTTAGGGCAAGGGAATGGGAGGACTTCGATCCTCTAAGAAACTTAAGTGTGGGGGGCTCAGGACAGGAGATGGAGTTATGGGCGGGGGGTAGCAGAAATAAGAAAAGGAGCTTGTGGGTGAGGAGCTCAGGACAGGGAGCTGATGGTGTGGGGGGTACAGGATTCAGGGTTGGGGATGTGTGAGGAGGGGGTCAGGGCAGGGGACTGGGAGTGTGGGGAGCTCGGAGCAGGAAAATGTGAGGGGTGTGGAGGTGAGAGCAGGGGCCTTGGGTGTGTGTAAGGGTGAGTATAAGGAGGGCTGCAGCTGCACATACCATGTCACTACTGCTTTTCTTCCCCTGCCTATCAGGGAGTGAGGGGAAGTGCATAGCCTGCAGGCATCCCTGCTATGTCCTTCCCCTCAGAAGCTGGGAGGGAGAGGATCCTTGTTGTCCATCTGGAGTCTCAGGGAAATTAACAGTGCTCCATACAGATCACATTGGAGAACCACAGCCTAAAATCACTCCCAAACAAAATATTCTTCATATGTCTGTTTCCTTCCTCATGCACGCCATGAGAGGTTATCAGCACAGTAATGCAGTACCAAAGCAAATTAGCTAGGGGACAGGAAGTTCAATTAGAGAAGTAGTAGTGAAAATTTGCAGACTGGATACATGTTAATAAGACAGAAGGGTAAATCAAGCTATTTTGCTATTCCTTATGCTCTCAGGCCCCAATAAATGGATGTCGTTGTGAGCCACTGATTAATAAACTGGAGAATCAGCTAGAGGCAACGGTGGAGGAGATAAAAGCTGAGTTTGGGACAGTGCAGGATAAGATGAATATCAAGCTGGGCCAGATGGAAAACAAAACTCAACATCAAGTAAGAAAATGCTCCAGAGATATGCTGTTAATATTAGTGCCATGATTAAGGCTCAGTAAATATTTTCATAATTACACACACACACTATGAAAATGAACTTTACATAGATTGTGAAAATACATATACAGTGAAATTCACACCTATTACCTTTAAACTATGATGTTCCACAAAGAGCTCTGTTACAAGCCAGAGTCCTCAGAAGAATAGCTGCAATAAACTGCTCAGTTTGCACAGTGAATCTGAACTGGTTACGTTCATTTTTTAGGTCTGATAGACTAAGGACTACAGATGTTAAATTTAGTTTAATCAACTAATCTATGGATTTTCCATCGATTAGTTGATAAGCAAGGGAGCTGCAATGGGGTTAGTTTCCCGCCCAAGAGCTAACCCCACTGCGGCTTTACCTTTTACTGTATTAAGTCCCTGTCTTCCCTGCGGAGACAGTGCTGGGGATAACTGGCTTTTAAGCTGGCTCCCCCCACCACTGGCTCCTGCTCCCCCTTTGCTGCCTCTGATAGATAGGGGAAGCGACTAGTTGAGGGATAGTCAACTATCCAATAAGCTTTTGCTAATCAGATAGTCGACTAATCGCTTACATCCCTACTAAGGATAGTGCTGCAGCTGTTGGACTCCAATAAAGAAAATGTTTAAATTTTAGTTAAAACATAGTTTTTAATTATACAGATTTGTATGTACTGCTTTCCCATCCCCTTTCATATAACCAAGGTTTAATACTATTTGACACTGTTCCTAGAAATAAAGGGTGAGACTCAAAAGATTCATGATAATTGATCTGACATACAGGGATTGTTTTTAACGTCATTTGAACTGAGCTTCTGTGTTTTACCGCAGCTCCGTGTTTTAGATAAGTTAATGGCTGAGAGACTGTCTGCAGAGAGAACAGAGTGCCTTCATCGTCTTCAACAGCATGCTGAGCTTGAAAAAAATGAGGGAGAAAAACGGCAGGTATGGGAGGAACAACTGAACATGAATGAGTAGCAGGGCTGGGTTAATTCAAAAGTCTGGTTCTAGTAAACATTGAAATGTCTGCATGCTTATTTGGCTCTCTGAAATATTTGAAGTTAACTTAGTTTTTTTAGTGAGGGTGGAAAGGGGTATTTCCAGAAATCGAGAAGTCTGGTGTGAGCTCACACAGCTTATAGCTAGGAGTATGGAAACATTAACAAAGACTTCTTTTCCTTTAAATAATCTCTGGAAGTTTTAACAAAACACAGCATTTTGAACAATGTAACTAACTGACATCCCTTTCAACTTTTACTCTCTTGATCCTGGTGTTGACATTTTATTAGTTCTCCTGTCACCAGTATGTCTTTAGATAGACCACACCTGATTATTTTTTTATATATATATATATATATATATATATATATATATATATATATATATATATATATATATATATATATAAAGAAGTTTAAGCCTTCTTTCTACAACCTCAAAAAAAATCTTTTTTCTTCTTAGGTGATCATCTTTTCACTGTATGAAGATTCCCCCTCCTCTATTCCTCAAACACACTCTTTCTTGATCTGTCTCTACCTTCTCCCTCTGAAAAACACTTTCATGGAGAAAGGCAGAAGAGTCAGCCCTTCCCTGTATCGCAATACCATGCTTTCCCCAAATTTAGCATTGCTGCAAATAAACCTGTCTTTCTTAGACTTATTTCTTTAACAGAATATTGAACAGATATTCTTATTCTCTAGCTCAGGCGTGGGCAAAATACCCTCCATGGGCCAGATCCAGCCCACAGATGCAACGGGGAGCCTCAGGCAGATTCCTGCCTTGACCCATGCTTCCCCACCCCCATCTCAATACTGCTCAGAAAAGTGACTCTTTCTCAGCTGTGAGCCCAGGGGAGAGGGGTAGTGGTGCTTGATTCATTGCTTCCGCCCCCGGAACAATCCCATTGGCCGATTTCTGGCCAATGAGAGCTGCCTGTTTGAAGAACAGGCAGCACATGAAGCACCACTTTTCTTCCCTCAGCCTATATGTGGGCGGGGCCAAGATCTGTCTATGACGACAGGAATGATAGCAATTTAACCTGTTAAAGTGGTTTGGGGATGAGACACAGATCATCAAGAGAAAATACTTTGGAGGCAAAAAGAAGAGTAAAATATCAAAAATAATTAGTCAACTGGGAAAATGTTAAGTTTAACCAGTTAACCGATTAAATAGTGGGGGGAGGGGGGAAAGCTTGCTTCAGCCCAGCCAAGCTGGAGCGCCCCTGCCTGCAGTGGGCCATGTGGGGCTGATGCAGCCCTCTGTCTGTGGGTGGGGGACTGCTCCAGCCCCCATGGATTAACTGTAACCATTCACATTCCTACTGTCTTGTATGACTAAAACCAGAAAATTACCATTTACTATGATGCACAGTAATTGTCAGTGAGGGCTGCTTTTATAAACACTTTACTGTGGCACAGGCACATTACCATGAGCTCTATCACAGATGGACTTCTGAAGATTGTAACTGGAGTGACACATACAACTTAAAATCTGGCAACTTGTATCTAAAATATATTTCTCTTGCAGATTTCCTTGGTGGATGAATTGAAATCCTGGTGCATGTTAAAGATTCAGAATCTGGAGCTGAAGCTTTCTGGAGATTCTCGGTCTTCAAGACCAAAATCAACTCTGTCCACTTGTGAGTCCCTCACTGAGACCCTGGATACAGAGAACCTCCATACTGCCAAAGACTGTAGAACTAACCAGAGCCCACTACAGTCAGAGGACTCACAGCAGCATTCTTATATCACACTTCAGAACAGTCTCTCAGGAGACATCGGGAGAAGTAGAGTCCAGACATCAGAACAAAGCTTTGGAAAGCATTACTGTCCTGTTCAACAGGATACTACATCAGGTAAAATCTTGTTAGACATGTATATAGTATTCAAAGACATGCGAATTAACAGGGGAAGCTTTCACAGAATAAAAATGCCACAATTACTCAACTGCAGTGGTATCCTTTCCTTCTAGTCATTAATACCTCTTTTCACCCACTTCCATGTTTTTTGGTTAAAACATGTTGTTTCCTTCAAGGCCACCACTAAAGTTTCAGGATTTTGTTGGCAAAAATTTACCTCATCTTTTTTGACACTGTGGCTGGGTATGATACGTTACTGTTCCTACATTTTTCTTGCCAAATCTTCAGCTAGTGAAAATAGATGTAATTGCTATGACGTTTCTACCTCTTTCTGGGGCAGTGGAGAGCTGTGTTTTCTCACAACCTACTCTTCTTATATGTCAGCATGCACTGAATTGTCAAATGTCCATTGAATCGACTATACTGTATTTTTTTATTGGTGCATGCAGAGTACCCCGTTACAAACAGGCTATTCTTTTATGATTTATCTACCCCAACTCCATGCACACTTTGGCTGTGTCTAGACTGCACCCCTTTTCCGTAAAAGGGATGCAAATTAGACACATCGCAATTGCAAATGAAGCGGGGATTTAAATCCCCCCGCTTCATTTGCATAAAAATGGCTGCCGCTTTCTCCTGGCTCGGAGCTTTGCTGGAAAAAAGCGCCAGTCTAGACACGGATCTTTCAAAAAGTAAAGCCTTTTCCGAAAGATCCCTTATTCCTCTTAAAATAAGGAATAAGGGATCTTTCGGAAAAGGCAAAGCTCCGAGCCGGAAAAAAGAGGCAGCCATTTTTATGCTAATGAAGCGGGGGGGATTTAAATCCCCGCTTCATTTGCAATTGCGATGTGTCTAATTTGCGTCCCTTTTATGGAAAAGGGATGCAGTCTAGACACAGCCTTTTTGTTTATACTTCCTTTATAACTTGGTTGATAATCACAACAGGAGTGCATTCCATTTATGAAATACATATTGTTTCCTGTTTCTAATATTACTTCATGAACAGCTTACTAAGTATAGTTCTACTAGCATACACTAACCTAAACACCAAAAGCCTGTCCTTTGTGATGTCCAATCTTGCTGGCCTACAGAAAAGGCATCCTTGTGATCTCATCACAATCTATATTTTTGGGCAAGTAGGTTTCATTTTGTTTTGAATGTGTGTTAAGTAACAAGCCTGTGAATTTATCTATAGAAAGACGTGATATAAGACAATATATTACAACCTCTACAAAACGTTTTTTTTTAATTTATAGGTGCAGAGCAACAAATGACAGCTGGTGGTACAGCTCCTTCTGCAATCCCTCAAGTTGTTAGGCCTAAAGACAAAGCTTTTAGTTCCGCTGCTTTTGACAGATTCCAGCAGGAAGTGCCATTGTCAGAGCATTCAGGTTCCAAATTAAGACATGTTAAGGTACAGACTGCTTTGCAGCCCCTGAGTGTGTGTGAAAAGACTGAGCAACAGAGTGGGTACTTCATAAACAAAGGAACTCAAACCAAAAAGTCTGGCAAAAGTGGGCAGTCCAGACACAGACCCCAGCAACATACAGTAACGTATCATACCCAGCCACAGCAACCATCTGCTCTGCCTGGAGATCAACCAGCCCCACAGATCAAAGACACTTCACAAGCTTTGGAGATCACTCAGTACTTTTTTGAGGCTGTTTCCACTCAAATGGAAAAGTGGTATGAGCGCAAGATTGAAGAAGCCCAGTGCCAAGCTAATCAAAAAGCACAGCAAGACAAAGATGCACTCAAGGAGTATATTAAAAGTTTAGAAGAAGAGCTCAATAAATTAAGGACGAAAGTGCAAAAAGAAAGCTAGCATCAACAAAATATGTGTAGGAATGGAAATTGAGGAATTCGTTTTTATTTGAACTATGGTGTGGCTGATTTGGGGATTGATTAGCATGTAAAGTATTACACCCAATACCTACAAATATAAAAACTGACCCTTTTAATAAGATGTAATTTTTGAGTTAAGAAACTCCAGAATTACAGGGAATTAATATTAAAAAAAGATTCTGTCCATGTAGTCACAGTAGATCTCTGCAGGTGGGACTATTTTGTGAGATTCATTTTATTCCAAGCCCATAAAATTTTAGTCAGAAATTAGAATTACCAGGTATTTCACCACAAGGTACCAATAACCTAAATTACATTGTGAAAGATGAGTTTTCCCATTTCCTTGTAGGTCACAAAAAACATCCATTTGAAATTATTTTTTTAGAAATAAGTTACTTGTTTATAGCAGCTTCCCACTGATACTTCCCTTTGCCTTAGGTTTGCATTATTCATGCACATTACAACTTTGACTTCTCTGTAACTGTTTTGAATAATTATTACAGGTTATGTGATTAGTGAAGGTATTTGTATTCAAGTAACCTTACTGAAAAGTTGTAATTTCTTATTTCAGTTGAGTGGCAAATATTTTCCCAAGATCCCACTATGTTTTATGAGCAGCAGTACATTCATAGGCAAGACTCTTCCTCTGAGATGTCTCATTCTCCTGTAGAAAATTGGAATTTAAACACATAGACCTAGTGTGAATTGCTGGCTCTATTGAAGTCAGTGACAAAGCTCCCACTGTCTTCAGTATGGCCAGAATTACACTCCAAACTACTTGCCTCACATGTTGTCTCTAGCACCTCTTAAGTGACGAGGGATGTTAAAATTTGTATATTTTTGAAATTTTCAGTGGTTACATGTTTACACGGCGGAGGCAGAAGCCAATGTTTATGGGGAGCCAGCTTTTAATTTGGCTCCCTATGAGCACTGGCTCCCCCTGCCGCATGTATTGGATCCTGCCTCCCCTCCCTCACTGCTGCCTCTGATACAGAGGCAGTAGAGGGGCAGTGAGCTCTGCGGAAGGCAGCAGCCTAGTGGGGAGGGGAGAGGCAGCTCCATAGGAGCCAGCTTCACACATGCACTGGTTCCCACCTCTCCCCCTGTGCTGCTGCCTCTGATAGAGAGGCAGCAGCAGGGGGTGAGGGCAGTGTGTGTGTGTAACTGTGTACACGTTCACATACCTTTGTGTCCTCCTCTTTCTTTTTTTTTTCCACATCCAATTTCCTTTAAGTAAAAAAGGGAAGAATTATGTATGTCCATTGTTTTCTAAAGGAAAATCCATTCCACAGATCACCAGTCTTAATAATTACACAACTGCAAAATGACTAGTGGAATGCCAAGGCTGACTGAACGGAACAGGAAATTCTGGTAGCAGTTTGCCTACATCTTTTTCCATAAAATGAAAACTTCCAACCTTAATGAACTGCTATTGAGAATATTTGTTTATCAGCATTTATACTGCAGTAGTGTCTTAAGGCCTTAACTGTGTCGGGCCCCAGTTCCGCTCAGTAATGTACAAACATAAATTACCATATATAGCTGCAGTTCTAGCCCTCTTAATCTCTTAGGGGCTCCAAAAATACTGATAATAGAGACAAGGTTATTTAACAGAGATCATGATAATCCAGGAACAGCTATCCTAAATTACTCCACTTAAACTGTAATATTATGACAAGGGAAAAAAAGCAAGCAATCTCTTGACTAAAAATCCAGATGACCAAATCATACTTCACAGTATTGTAAACATGACATTAACTCTTTAGAAATTGAGCTTGTATCTTTTTTAGTAAGTGTATAAAGCAAAGAAAATTGTATTATATTACAGTATTTTTAATTCGTCTTAATGCACTATTAAGACAAGTACAGTGTATCTGTAGTAATGGGGATATCTTTTATTGGTAATGCTTTGACTTCAGTAGTCAAAAATAATTAGACATTTTCATGTTTACAACTTTTTACAGACAATTGTTTAAACTACTGTAGGAATGCAGAAGCATGTTGTCTATTTAATTTTTGTATTGTCTTGATACAAAAGGTGAATGTTTTTGCAGAGTAATTAAACTTAAGTGTTGTTCAGAAAGCTATCTTTCATGAATTTTCTGGCGTTACAGATTTGAATATTGTAGTTCAGGAGTAGGAACTGAGAGGCTTCTTAAAATAATAATTATAGAAGTCCCCTGAATTCTAATCCCAGTTTTCCTGCTAATTTACTGTTTCTAAAGTATAGATGTGGATAATATTTAATTTCTGTCCTTATCATAGAGAACTGCTGTAATAATTAACTAATTTAGGGGCGGGTATTATTCATCCAACCAAATATTTACCATCTGACATAGGAAAAGGGGAGCCTTTTCTGGCATTCTCCCCCACCCCCTATTCTACACAAAAGGCACAATTTAAGGATTCTTGACTGCTACAAACCTAATCCACATAACTTTTTACAGACACACCCAAAATGAATCCCTGTATTCCAGGAGAGTTTCTAATTCCTGCATGAACTCCTACAGAGCTCATAACTCGTAGGTTTCTGGCCAAAAAATTCACATCATACTTACTGGAGCCTGACTCCTTAACAGAACCAGTTGGCTTAGACACCTCATGGGATGCTCTCAGTCAAGAACTGTATCTCGGGTGGAAGTCTTAAATTGTCCAAAGTGGGTCAGAAGTGACAAAGTTAGTTTTGATCTGTAACGTTTGGTACATAAAATTGTTCATAAAAACTAAGCATAAGCTTGAGTAAAGAAATTTATAAACTGGATGTCTGAACTAAAAACTGTGAATACACAGGTTAAAGACAGGTAAGAACACAGAATTGCTATAACAAATTAAAGTGAAAGGAAATGCCCGTGCTTAGGATTGCTAGATGTTGGTTTTGATTAACAGTGTCACTCCTTTCTGTATATGCTTTTCTGGAGGTAGCTGACAGCTTGTTGAGTGGAGAGATAAGAAAGGCTTTACTGAGGGTCAGAGCTTCACAAATCATGGTTGTCGCCCTTCTCTTCACTTGCTAAGTCCTGAGGATCTTCTGCCACATCATTCTCCTGCATCAGAATGATGCTCTGATCTCATGAGGATAGTGGAGGGAGACAAAAAACATTGCAATGCCTGGGATATGAACTGGATATTCCTTATATTACTTACTCTCTGTTTGTGTGTCAATGCCTCCTTATTTCTTCTACCTCTTTTTTGGCTTCTGTCCCCTAACTCTTGGCCTACACTAGGGAGATATCTCAAAATAAGGGGGGTTATGTTGAAATAAATGGAGTGTCCTCAAAATAATGGTCTTATTAGTGAAGTAACAACTCCTGCTTTCCACGAGGAATAATGCTAATTTTGAAATATAGATTGTACATCTGAAAACTGATACTCGCTGGTCCAGCAACATCCTTGGTCCTTGAACCACAGATAATCCTGGACCAGAGCGCCCTGGAGCTGAATGGCAGCCTGGAGGAACCTCACAGCAGTGCTGAGGCCAGGCACTGAGACCACATTGCCTCAAGGCCTGTGCCAGCCCCCAAAATCCACAATGTTAGATACAATACACTAGGTGCTGGACAGAAAAGAACAAAAAACAATTAGACAATATTGGTCAGTATGATTTGCAAGAAAGTGTAATCCTGCAGCAGCAGGCATAGAGAAAGGAGAGCTGGGTGGGGTTCTGTGTGTAGTAAAGATGTTAAATTGAAGTTACCTGGTGTAGTTGATAAGGACCACTCTGCAGAGCCACAGCAGGGTTAGCTCCAGAAGCCTGCTTGAGCCAGAACAAGCAATCCCGGCTGTGCTGGCTCTGGGAGCCACCTGCACCGTGGCTCTGCATTTTAAATGTAGTAAGAGCCACTAGGCTTTTACTGTATTTAAAATGCAGACACGCAGCATCCCAGACCAGCACGAACTGGGACTGCTTGGTTCCATCTTGCAATGAGTCCAGCAGCCTTCAGAAAAAAAATGTCAGCTCCTATTGGCCAGAAACTGGCCAATGGGAGCTGGAGGATTTTGCTATGGGGTAGGGACAGCATGCAAAGCTTCCTCCTCCCTGCCCAGATAGCATAGTAATTAGCAGCCTGCTGTTTAAAATGGCTGCTCTACTGTGTAGTAAGTGTGTTGGTGAGGTGGCCACAGGCCACATCTGGCCCACTAGCCGCCTCTTGCCCACAATGGCATAACAAGTGGAGTTTCACAGGGATCAGTTTTGGGATCAGTTCTGTTCCATATCTTCATCAATGATTTAGATAATGGCATAAAGACTATGTTTACCACTGAGTGTGTCAAGTTCTGGGCACCACATTTTCAGGAAAAATGTGGAGAAATTGGAGAAGGTCCAGAGAAGAGCAACAAAAATTATTAAAGAGCTAGAAAACATGACCTATGAAGGAAGACTGAAAGAACTGGGTTTGTTTCATTTTGAAAAGAGAAGACAGAGAGGAGACTTGATAGCAATTTTCAAGTACCTAAAAGGGTGTTATTAAGAAAGAGGAGGGGAGAATATTATTCTCCTTAATGCCTGATGATAGGACAAGAGGCAGTTTGGCTTAAATTGCAGCAAGGGAGGTTTAGGTTGGACACTGGGAAAAATTCTCAGTGTCAGGGTAGTAAAACTGGAGTAAATTGCCTATGTTTCTGTGAAATTGTGGAATCTCCATTCATTGGAGATATTTCAGAGCAGGTTAGATGAACATCTATTAGGGATGATCTATGGTGTGTGGTCCTGCTGTGAGTGCAGGGGACTGGTCTTGATAACCTCTCAAGATCTATTTTAATTCTAGTAGTCTATGATGAAAAAATCAGGACATACTAATAAAGAGCCAACTTCCAGAGTACTGATTTTCTTTTGAATCATTCATTTTTATAAAATTATCCTGTCAGTGTCCCTTTAAGAAATCTATGGGAGCAATCTCTCTTAATGGAAACCACAGATCTATGTATTCCAGTGTCTTGTCATTGGCAGTAGCCAGAACCAGATGCTTCAGAGAGAGGCTCAAAAAACCACACAGACAACATATTCTGGAATGTAGCCAAACTACAGGAGAAATTCTTTCTAGCAGTCTATCAGTCACTGAGGGGCTGGCTAACCAGCCTGATTGAAAGACTAAGTCTGCAGGTACAGCTTTGAAAAACCTTGGTCTGCTACTTATTAGAAATGAACCAAGACATAGTAACTGGCAGCTGTATTTATCTGTTGTTTGGGTATATAACTATTTACTTTCAGAGAAACTCAACCTCCTTTACTTTTGAAATTAATATAAACAAAATATGTTGCTATTCATGTGGGGAATACAGCATAAGGAAAGGCCACAACATTACTATACCTCTTCTGTTTGTCTACTTTATGCTGGATATAAACACTTGTCAGTATAATCACAAGAAGGTATTTGTGAATAAACCTATGCAGGTTAAATTCTCTCACTTCTTCAAACAATGACCAGGATCACATTATCACCTATATATGAGGAATTTTCTTAGTATTTTGAACAAGTTTCTTATGAAACAGAACTACTTAAGAGATACGAATGTAGAAAAACAAACACAAAAATCTCGTTTAAGTTTATTTTCTTTCGTTGCCAATGCTGCTGTTATTCAGCACTTTCTGCTTGTCCCTCAAAAGTACTATGTCGCACTTTTGAGTATTTAAACAAATACGGCATAATTTGTCTACAACTGCCAAATATGCTGGATAAGATAAGAAGAGAAAGGAAATAATGGTACTGTATGATATTCTACCTTGAAACATTACCGATATCTTAGCATAAGACCATGTGCTGCATTCTAGAGAAAGTCCAGTACTTCCCACAGTGGATGAAAGTCCATTGGCTCTCAGAATCAAGGTTAGGAGTTTGCCAGCTGAAGTGTTCTCTCAAGTTCTTGAAGCTGCATGTTGCCCTGAGTAATCATCATCCTAATTGCATCCTGTAAAGTGAAAAGGAATCTGTTGGATTGAACTTATATATTGTAATACACTACAGTATAAACTTTTTGCAAGAGTTGCATTTTTCACTCAATTTCTTTGCCTGGGTCGTCAAGGCAATTCAGCCTCTAAGACAATGAAGACTTAAACAATATGTTCATTATTGGAGCTAGGTGAAGCAACTGTCTCTCACCAACAAAGACACTCTCTCACCCACCTTTTGTCTCGGATATCCTGAGATCAAAACGGCTACAACACTGTATGTTAATCTGACAGTCATTTTTCCTTAAATTCTTAACAGTGCCATTGGAGGTTATTTCTGTGGCTTAAATGTTAGAGGAAAAGTTTCTTTGATTCCAAATCTAACTAAATTAGTATTTTCTTTATACATCTATGCCCTTTCCAACATTTCTGTGAATAAATGGTGAGAACCACAGATGTGCATTGCAGAGAGTGATTTTTAAGAGATAAATGATGTTGACATTGTTTTGGAATAAGGTTGTTAAGGACTAGTCAAATGCCTATTAGGTAGTCAATCGACTAGTTGATTTCCCCTCCCCCCTTGCTGCTTCTATCAGATAGAGGCAGCAAAGCAGGGGGGAAGAAGGGGTACTTCAAAGTGGCAGTGCCACACAGCTGAGCCAGGGATCAGCTGTGTGGCACTGCCGCTTTGAAGCCCCAAGGCAGCGTTTCAAAGAGGCAGCCGCCGTGGAGCCCGGGGTCAGCTGGGGAGTCCTCAACTGACTCTGGGCTCCACAGCACTGCCCCTTTGAAACACTGCGTTGGCATTTCAAACGGGCAGCGCCATGGAGCCCGAGGTCAGCTGGGGACTCCCTAGCTGAACCCGCACGGCAGTTCAACAGAATCTGGGATCAGCTGGGGACTCCCTAGCTGACCCCAGGTTCTGGGGAAATGCCACACGGAACCCGGGGTCAGCTGGGAGTCTCCCGCTGACCCTGGGCTCTATGAAATGCACAAGAGCCCCTGTTGGGAACTCTTGTACATTTCAAAGCAGGCATGCCCGCGTGCAGCCCGGAGTCAGCAGGACTTCCCGCTGGCCCTGGGCTGCATGCAGAGTTCTGTATTCCTCCTCTGAAACGTGCAAGAGCCCTAGCAATGGCTCTTGTACATTTCAAAGGAGGAATGCAGAAGTGCCTATTGACTAGTAGTCAATGGAAATGTCGTCAACTACTCGACTAGTCAATTAACCGCAATTTAACATCCTTATTCTGGAATTCTTTATATCACTTAGCCTGCATAATTCCAGCTAGTTATGCCTCAGTACTGATTAAGAAAGGTGCAAAAGCTGACAAACAGGGGAGTAGAAATGTTTGAGGAAAGGTGAAATTGTACCCACACATTGCTCTTTCAGTTTAAATCAATACTAATTTAAATATGACTCATAGATGATATAAAAATGCAGCCCCAGCATATGTAAACTTATAATTGCTTTTCACCATTCAACACAAAACTGTAATATTTTTGTCTGATTCTTATTGCAAGCAGTTTGTTTTCATTTTTAATTCCAATTTACTCAATTTACAGAATCAAAAAAACTTTACAAGCAAGCAAAAAAGAAGGGAAAGTGGTGATAGTTTTCATAAGATTCCAAGGCCAGAGAGAATCAGTGTAATTATCTAGTCCACCCTTCTATGTAACATAAGCCATAAAACTTTCCCCAAATCATTCCTAGAAAAAAGAGGGAGGGGGACACTGTACTGCTGGATTCGGGCCGCTACCTCTGTCCCATGGCCCAGCAAGAGTTGTGCAGTGTCCCCGAACGCCAATCAAAGCGGCTGGCTCTGGGGGAAGGGAGAGCATGTATTCTGTGCACTGCAAGCCCTTGAGGGGCCTTTCTGCACTGCCCCTGCCCCCAATACATCTCACAACTCCCACTGACTGAAAAATGGCCAATGGCAGTTGCCTGGGCCATGCTTGCACAGTTCAGGCAGCACGCAAGGCCCACCCTCCCGAATCCTAGGGGCTAGTGATATGCACAGGACCCTAGAAGCCAGCCACTTTGAGGGGTTTGTGGGGGCACAAAAGGCAAGAAGTCTTCCTGATGGCACCCCGGGCTGCTGGCTGGGAGCTGCCTGGCACCTGAGCCCCTCCCTTCCCTCAATCCTCTGTTCCACCTCCTGCACCCAAGTCATAACCCAAACCCTCTGCATCCCTAACTCCTGCACTCATACCAACACTCAGACCCTATACTCCAATCCCCTTCATCACCCACCCCAGGTCACAATGCTCTCCCAGACCTGACCCCCTCCTATATCCCTCCTCCAGGTCAGAATAATTTCCTGCACCCATACCCATATCGACTTCCAGATCCTGTATCCCATCCCTGCCTCAGTTCACAACCCCTTCCTTCACCCAAACTTACCCTGAGTTCCGTTCTGAACTCAACCTCCATCCCAGACCCCACACCTTCTCCATTAATATCATGGAAGAGAATCACCCTTGACCACTTATCAAATACTTGGGAGTGGCCCCCCTCATAAAAATTATTGTCCATGCCTGTCCTACAGCACGTGTCATTGGATCATATTATATCTTTCTTTCCAAGGCTGAAGAGGCCATTATTAAATATTTGTTCCCTGTTTATGTACTTACAGACTGTGTCACCCCAATCTTTTTTTTGTTAAACTAAATAGATTGGATCTTTCACTAAATCCTGTTTTCTAGTCTTTTAATCATCCTGTATGGCTTTTGTATAAACCTTACTCATTTTAGTAAAATCAACAAAATAGATTCTAAAAAAGCTTACAGAAGTCTTGGCACAGTTCTTAAAAAAACATAGCAAAAAACCTATGATTTGTAGCACTAAGTGTGCTGCCAAATATATAAAGGGCACTGCTATGAGGCTGCTGCCTCCTATTCATCACCTCATCTATAGCATCTTTATTTTTTTTGAATTCTTCCCTTGCCCACTCCTTTAGATAGTGCCGATCAGCTTCAGTAGGTACCCGACGAATAGCCTGCAGAATTCTTCTATATAACTGAAGAACCTGCTGCCTTCTCAAGAACTGAAAAAAAAGGGGGAGGAGGAGGAAAGCCAGTTACATCGGTTGTGCCAGTCATCTCCAGTCAGTTATATAATCAAAGACAGAATTTTAAAAAACCTTTATAGAGTTTTAAGCCAAATACCACGTGGAAATTAAAGAAACCAAGAGAAAATACCTGCTATGAAAGTTTAATCTATAATAAGCTTAAAATTTAGAAGACAAATAGAGTACATTTTAAATTTGAATTGCCTAATCTGAGTTGGGTTATTGGAATAGAGGGAAATTTGTAAAAAGGACTAGAAACATCCATTATTATCTATATTGCAAAATGCCTAATCATAGGCCAGGACGTGTACGTGTACGTGTGTGTGTGTAAAAAAATAACACAGAAAGATGATCCCGGTCTCATGCATCATATAATCTATAGCCTGCTCTACATATACTTTTCCCACTAATATAACTATTTCAGTGTGTGGGGGGGGGGGAAGGGGAGTGAGCTCACTATATTTAGATTAGGAAGAATTAATTTGTAGGGGCAAATGTCAATTTCTCTATATATGCACAAATCAATAAAATATTTCTATTGATATTCAAAATGTACAGATAGGCAAAGCAAGAAAAATACTGCTTGAGAACTTATGAGAGGTTGATTTAAAGATCTTTACTCTGTATGTTTTGACAATTTATGTTTTAAAGATGATAAAATATTTAACTTTTGAATTTCAATGACTACTGTCCTTAAGTGATTGTCTGAACCCCTTGCAAGGCCCCCTCATAATTTAAGTATGAAAATGTAAATAGCCAAAAACTGAAAATAAAGCTTAACAATAACATCAATGTTATCTATTTAAAAAAAAAAATCAAAATTCTGCTAAACCTAGTTACATTGGTACAACCCTAGGCTGTGTCTACATTGGTGCGATTTGCACAAAAGCAGCCGCTTTTGTGCCAAAACGTGCTGCCTGTCTACATTGGCCACGAGTTCTTGCGCAAGAACACTGACGTTCTAATGTATGAAATCAGTGCTTCTTGCACAAGAACTATGATGCTCCCACTCAGGAATAAGTCCTCTTGCGCAACTGTTCTTGCGCAAGAGGCCAGTGTAGACAGGCAACATGAATTACTTGTGCAAGAAAGCCCTGTGGTTAAAATGGCCATCGGAGCTTTCTTGTGCAAGAGAGCGTCTACACTGGCAAGGATGCCAGTGCAGACGCTCTCTTCTGGAAACGTTTTTGCACAGGAACTCTTCTGCAAAAGAGTTCTTGCGCAAAATCATGCCAGTGTAGACGTAGCCTAGCTAATGTGGATGTAATTATACCAGTATAAAGTGCATCATTTCCCAACACCTCTAGGTGTTGCAGCTCTAGGTATACCAATATAAGCACTTTTATATAAGTACTACAGTGTCTACATTTAGGGGTGTAATACTACTTTAACTATACTGTGCAGTATAACATTTGCACAGACAAGCTATAAATATAAGACAAGAGACAACAAACAGATACAGAGGGGAGAGCTGAAAAACAAAAGATAATAATGGTCAATATGGTTAGACACTGGTCTCAGCAAACCAGCTGCATGACTATTGTCATTTTTGTAAGCATTACAGCAAGAGAGAGGTGCAATTGCTGATGTTTCTGGAGCACTAACCCCAGGCATGAGGGGCAGCATGGGAGAAAGCACAAAGAAGCTTTGAGATTTTAAAAAGTGGATGATCATTAAGGGTACGCCTAGACTGCAAGCTTCTTTCAAAAGAGAGCATCCATACCTCAAAGCTGGATCAAAAAAGCGATCTGCTTTTTCGAAAGAGTGTGTCCAGACTGCATGGACGCTCTTGTGAAAGAAAGCCCTGATTGCTATTCATAGAATGGGCACCAGGGCACCTGTGCTTTTTTCAATTGCATTTTCTTTCGAAAAATGTCCCTGTTCTGTGTCCACAGAGCTCTTTCGAAAAAGGCGTTCTTCCTCAGAATTTGAGGTTTACCAATGTTGAAAACCCCCCTGCGTTTTCTATTTAATTTAGAAAGAACACAACTGCAGTGTGGATGCAGGTGACGTTTTTTCGAAAAAAGGGCAGTTTATTCGAAAAAACCAGGTAGTATAGGCATACCCTTAGGTGGGCATCACTAACAAAATGGAAGCAGGGGTCAACGTCTCTATAGTTTATGAGAGTTAATAGGTAACTTGGGGATTGAAAATGGAGAAGAGAGGGAACAGATGAAGGGAGGGCATGGTCAAAGTGATGTGCTAGGAAAATGATCCTTGCAGCAGCCTTCTGAATGGATATTAGCAGGACAAGATTACTTTTTCAAGGCCAGAGAAGAGGCTGTTGCAGTGATTGGAGTAAGAGTTAAAACTCTTTAGATGCTTAGGCAAGGTTGTATGTTAAAGATATTCTACAACAATAACTGGGAATATTTAGACAGTTTAGATGTGAGATTCCAGAAAGAAAGCAGAGTCAAAGATCACATCAAGTTCTGACAGGGAGTAGGGATGTAATAGTGTGGTCGACTAAACAATTAACTGATAAGGTGCTTATTCGTTAACGTTATCGACAACATGCAACATCCACACCCTCAAGTAAATTTTTTTAGCAGGCTAGCTGACAGGCTGGCTCAATCCCAGCTTGTGCCACGACCCAGCATCAACCCCCATGCTGGCTCTTAGTGCTTATAGTACAGAGCCACGGTGGGAGCTGATGTCAGACCCAGCAGGAGCTGGGATTGAGTGGAAGCAGTGCTACCCCTTATTAACTGTGTAGTCAACAAAATTTGTGTGGATTACACAATTAACGAATTACCCACTTCTTAACATCCCTACCAGGGAGGACAGAGGAGGTATCCACAGTGCTTGAGAAATGGGGGAGGAAAAGATTATGAGTTTAAGCTGCCAACTGAATCTTCAAGAGAGATCAGAGACAGAGGCTAGATTTCAGTTTGGACAGAAACAGATAGATTCAGAGATCAGTGATGTTGGCATAGAAATAACTGAATGCAAGGTGGAACCTACAGAGAACTGGGAGAGGGGATGAGGAGGATTCTTCAAACAACATGCTGAAGGAACAATTAGAGAGAAAAAAAATCAAGAAAGGACTAGTCACCAAAGCCAAGCCAGCTGAGTTTTGCAGAGGAAGAGCACAGCTGTGTCAAATAACGCTGTGAGGTGCAGGAGGAATAAGCACTATGTCTGAGGGGGCATTAGAGATACTGGGCATGTCTACTTGTACAGAGTTCCCCCATCAGTACAACAAAGCCACCTCTGCGGGTGGCAGAAGCTCTGCGGAGGGAGACGCTCTTGCACCCGCACATCACTGAGGACCAGCACTGGGGGTGGAATTCATGTCGCCCCGGGGCGGTTTCTTTCCACGCCGCGGCTCAACGCACATGCAGAGACCGGAGTCCCGGTGGGGTGGGAGGGGAGGCCGCTGGGTGGAGCTGTGGGTGCTTGGCCGGATTCAAAACTGGCCCGAGCCCCCCACCCAAGGTGCCCCCGAGCGGCTCAGCAGAGACTCCGGCTGTGAAAAAACCGCAGGCCTGTGCCAGCCCCCGGGCAGCGCCCGCCGAGCTCTGAGCCACGTGTCGGCCCGCGGGGGGAGTTCTCCGCCTCCACCCGGCCAGGCCGCACCGGCCCGGGACGAGCCACCGAGTTTCCCGGCCGGGAGCTGCGCCCGGGCCCCAAGATGCGGGGCCTGGAGCCCCCGGCAGCAGCGACTCCCTCGACCGCGGGCCCGCCCGCCAGTCTGGTCCGGGCCGCCCATTCCCCGGGCCGCGGCGAGACGGGACCCCGCGGCCGGTACCTGCTTCAGCGTCAGCGCTGGCGGAAGCAGCCGGGCTCCGGCCATGGCGCCAAGCCCCGCGGCGAGAGCCGGGCCCGTTGGCCCGGGGGGGAGGAGGTTGGAGGCCCGGCCTCGATCTGCGCAAGCGCCGGGCCGCGCCCCGCCTCCGCCTCCGCCCCCTAAGTGCGGCGGTCGCTGCAGCGCCCCCTGCCCGGCCGTGGCACCTGTGCAGCCCTGGGGGCGGCCGTTTACCGGTCCGAGGCCAGACGAGCATATACGCCCGGGAAAGCTCCGTTTACATGTTGAAGGTGTCGCGGGACCATGTGCTGCTGTGTAAGTTTTCCCAGTTACAGACGAACCCCGCTCCCCTCTTGAAGCTTTTACACATTTTTTGGAGACTCTGGGAGGTGCTGCAGGATTACACATCGCTTTTAAAATCCCCCCGCTCCCCGCTTACAGACTAACCGGGCTACCCACCCACAGCTTAGGAAAGGTTTCCGACACCGTAACTCCACCCTCACACAAGAAGCATATTCCTAGAATGTCATTGTTTTGTTTCCGTCCGCTCTTCCTCAGCTTCCTTTTGGGGGATTTGGTAAGAATATTTTAGGCTGTGCAAAATCCCATCTTCTGCACATAGCTACTTCTCGGCATCCTATGTCCGCTCTATAGGCAGCTTCTTTTGAACTTGGCTGCCCTTCATTCATTTCCATGGTTTAAAGGGTAGCATTCTTACTTTTTCCTCTATTTCCCTCTTGGATATAGCCCTGTGTCCCTGCCAAAATTTTGATTGCTAAGTAGAATGCTCCCTTATGCCTCCTCCCTGTTCCTCTGGATGGACCTGCCTGCACTGTTCCCCTCACAGGCTCCAGTCACCTGTGCTTCTGTTGCTGAGATGTTCCCATTGAATGGGAACAGCAAGGTGACTCTATTGTATCCCTGGTCAGAAGGGATGTATCATGACAAGTCCTGCTGAAATTAATTGAAATTATTAAAATGGGAGACTAATAATAAAAATATATTTTTAAATTGGTATGTAAGTCCAAAAGCTGAATGCTATTTTAATCAATTGATGTAAACATTCCTAAGCCTAAAATCAGTCAATAAGTTATAAAGTACCCATTAGCATGTGAACAGTATTAGAGATGTTAAAATGAAGATTGTTTTCAAGTGTGTAACTGTTGAAATTTTCAGCAGTTACACATGGATATGGGGGGGAAGGCAGCAGTGCGGGGGGGGAGCACTGGCTCCCACCTGTTCCCTTCTCCACCCCCCCCCCCCATTATAGGCAGCAGCATGGGGGAGGAGAGAGAAGCTTATGTGTAACCAACATTTCAGTATTCAGACTTTCCACGTATGCATGTAGAATCCTAAGGGAGCTAGGTAAACTAGCTTGTCAGCAAATTTATATTGGCTAAGTAGCACAAATCAGCCAGAATGTTTAGGAAGCTGAAGCCACCAATAAAAACCTTAGAAAAGTGGCAACCCCTCAAAGTCTAAAACAAGTGAAATCTGTGAAGTAATGTCACCTATCTTATTTGAGGACTGTTTGTGTGATGTTCCAAAAACGTAAAGCATTATATGTTTACCAAATATTATTCCTGTGCGGTAGCTATTTTTGCTTCCTCAAGTGACAAGGAATTAACACCATCATTACAAACAGTGGTACATTGTTTTATTAGTACAGACAATAAGATGCATAGCTTTTGCAATGAAAAAGTCATGTATAAGCTTTAAGACACTTGGCTAAATAAATGTCTCTAATGTCTGTCTGGGACGGGGGCAAACTTCACAGTGTAAAATGATAATGCAGGGAAGATTATATCGTGGCATGTTTCATAAAAATACCCTGCAGACATTATCAAACAACCAGCAATAATTATTAAATAGTATGTGTTTAATCACAAAACACACTTTTAAGTATTCAAGTATTATATTTTGGTTGTGGAAACCCATTTTTCCCTCACCCACAGATACTACCACATGTGTTCAGTTAAAATAGTATTTTTCCAAGGCTGTTGAAGTACTTCCAATACAAGAAGTTCCTTCCCAGAAACAAGACTGCTCTTTTACTGCTATGAGCAGGAATGGAAATCACTCCCTTCAAGGATATGAACATTCCAAATAAAAATTCAAAGTAATAAATTACAACAGCGGTGGGGGAAGGTTTCATTATTATAGGGATAGGCAAATAAGTGAATACAGTCTTTCACTATTGCATAGGTCTCCTGCATTAGCAAATGGGGACAACACACCTAAAGCATTTCTTTTCTAGGCTGTCTGAATATCAGAAGGCAGATCCTGCACTTAAATCCTGGATAGAGAAAGATTTCATCAAAACACTGATGAAATGCAGTCACACTTCAGAAATTTAGCAGCAGTCAGATGTTTACTTGGCTTTGTAAATTCTATAGACTCTCTGAGGCAGTCACCAGTTCAAACCACTGTCGCAGGGCATCACTGAGAGTCTCTGGGAGTGCATTCACATCTCTGAGGATTATGTAGAATGGGAATGGGAACTCCTCCATGTAGGTTCTGATTTCAGGCATTTCTCCAGGCCCTTTGAATATAGGTACTTTAATGTCCAAGATGGAATCCTGTAAAAGAGTTAAAGGGATGACTAGAGACTGTTGGTACCATTTATCTACTTTTTCAAACACATTTCCCCACCATTACACAATTAAAGGCAAAATATTTTAAAATAAAACCCCCTATTTGGTAAGCCATATAGGACAGGTATAAAGCTAGGGGGGGAAGTGCATTTTTTCTCATATACTTATAGTCCTAAAACTTTACTGAGCATAGAGTTATAAAATGAAGTAGACTAAATTAGATGTTTTGGGAACATTAAACTAACACATAAGCAAATGCCAAGGAAAGACAAGAGACTAACATGATATGATCCAGGTGGTAACAGGTTCACTCTGCTTTTCTGTTGTATCATTCCCTAAGCATGCCTTTCCACTGACTTAAGACTGTAAAGCAATTTGGAGCAGAAATTGTTCCTACTCACATCTGTACAGTGGCTTGCACAAGGGGCCTGCTTCTGAGTGTATACTTTCATAACAAATGTTAAATTACAAACCCAGATTAACCCTACATTAACCCTACCCCTGCTTCTTGTACAGGAAAATAGCACTTACATTGCTCTGTGAAGCAGATCTGAAAGTTCCATATTGAAAAGCAAATTTTATCACCCCAAATTTAAGTTTGATATTAAAACCATGTTTAATCAGAACTGTGACAAATTGATATTAATTTTAATAACTAATCAGGAAGGATTTATAGAACTATCTTAGAGTTATCCTGTTGCCAGTCAGTTTTCTTCCTATTTTCATCCTCAAAAGTATTGTACAGGTTGAACCAGAGAATTTGCTGAACCACAGGATAGGGGTGTAATAGTCAAATAGTAATAATATAGTCAATTAACCAAAAACAAGCAAAAGCTTATTGGTTAATGCTATAGACAACATGCATTGACCTCTCTCTCTCACCCAGTCAGTAAATTTTTTAGCAGGCTGGCCAGCAGCCTGGCTCAGTCCTGGCTTGCAATGGGTCCAGGACCTACCCCTGCTGCAGCTCTGCAACCCAGATCAGTCCTGGCTCATGCGAGGTCCAGGACCTACCCCCGCTGCAACTCTGCATTTAAAGTGAATTAGGAGCCAGGCAGGCAGGCAGCCCAGCTCAGTTCTGGTTTGCACTGGGTCCGTAAGCTCAGTCCTGCCAAGACAAGGGCTGCTGCCACTCAGCACTGCTGCCTTTTTACAAGAGGCAGCAGCACAGAGCAACAGGCAGCTGGTTTTTAAACTGGCTCCCCTTTGCAGACCAGCTCCTGCCTGACACCCTGCACTGCTGCCGGCCCCACCCCAGGGGACTATATAATAGTTGATTAACCGATAAAAATTCATGAGGTTACTCGACTATTCAATTAACTGATATTTAAAATCCCTACCACAGGAGGTCAATACTGTCTAGCAGCATTATGTCCACTGCTTACAGGGACTTCTTAGAAGACATTTAGCGTAACAAAACACTAAAGAACAACACAGAGCATGCAGAGCCAGGACTGGTGGCTCTAAACAAACTTTATGGGACTGTGGGAAACTTGGTTGCACCTATGATAAGCGGACATTTGGTTAACTAAAATCATGACAGACCACAGATAGTGCTGGGCCAGAGAGATACTTGAGCTGATTATTCCTCAATAAGATGCACTGCAATAATTCTGTTGGTTGGGTTGTGAAAAATACACTGCCCCGACTGACATAAGTTTCACTAACAAAAGCACCAGTATGAAATTTAATTTTCTGTTCCTCCTGAAACTCCCACACATCTCATTTTCCAAATCCAGACCACCCAACACACCCCACTACCACTCTTTGCAATTTGCCCAATCCAAATGCTAACAAGCAGCTCACTCTCTCAGCTGTTTTACTTTGTCCAATATTGGATCCCTGTCATCTTCATGCTTGGTGTCCGAAATTATAATTTTAAATTAAAATTAGAGGGAATGAAACAGCTCCTGTCAACTAGGCCTTTACATCCCTAGTTGAGGGAGCACTGACAGATGCTGCACATGAATGTAATTATAATTACTTTAAGAGATAGTGAACAGCAAAGTGAAGCAAATAATTATTTTATATTAAACAAAGTATCTGTGCTGACTCTTACAAAAGGCATAACCGTAGCTGTGGTTGCAAATGTACAACAGCTAGAAAAAATGATCTCAGTATAAATTCCCAGCCAATTTGATAAGGAAATACAAAGGCAACCATTAAAAATACACACATAGCTTTCCATTCATTACACTATAATGTTGTTTTGTTGTCCACACTCACTCACCCGGGAATTAGGGTTGTCTAATACAACAAAAATGACAAAGATATTGGCATTCTGAGCTGCCTGAACTGCTGCTGTGACTCGTTCCTTGCCTTCTAGGAAAAGGCCTCTTCCATCAGATACTATCAAGAGCAGCTGCGCGGTTTCTATGCACAGGAAAAACAATATTTTCAGTTCCAATAAATAAGAACTTCTAACTCTCAAATTGAAAACAAAACCAGTGTATTTTATCATAATTTATTTTTGTTGTATGCATAATGGAAAACTCTAATAATAACTTCCATAAGAAAAAGTTGCGTCAATTATTCTGTGACTTTTATAAATTCAATTATATCCCCAAACAGATCACAAAGAGAATTTCTGTCCTGGAAACATGAGTTAGGCTTTGTCTACACTAGTACTTTTGTTGGTCGAGTTGTGAAAAATACACTGCCCTGACTAACATAAGTTTCGCTGAGAAAAGCCACCGGTATGGACAGCACTGTGTTGGTAGGAAATGTTCTCCCACCAACAGAGCGTAGCTGCACTGGAGAGCTGCTGCACGGTCTTTAGTATAGACATAACCTTAAAACAATTTTAAAATAGTCATTACTGCCATAAGCAATGACAACAGGCAGAAAAACCAAACAAGTGAATATGGATCTGGTTTTGCATTCCTTGCTCACCTACACCTGTCAGATAGGAATTTTGGGTGCATTAGGAATTCAAAGATTAGGCACTAGCTCGGCAGACTTGACTTGCTGCACATCTCTCTTAAAGGGTTTAATCAACTTCCACTGAAATCACTGGGAACCCTTCTGAAAGCCAATGATTTCAAAAGGAGGTTGGTCTGGCTCTAAATCAGTGTGTTTCTATAAAATATGCTACAATTTAAGTGCATTAAACTGTTTCTAAACACAATTTAGTTTCTTCTTTTGTTCTTTGGCTAAATACCCATAAAGTCTATGCAGAATGTCCATTACAATTTTTTTTCTGAGAAAATGAAGCACAAAAACATGATCTGGACCACATCTATTTTTTTGCTTTCTTTGAAAGATTCTCAAATGAATCCTTTTGGTTTTGCTTAATTTGCTACTTAATACTGCACACACGATGCAAACTTCCAGCTTTTAAAATGGAAGTGATGAAAGATTTCAGCCTCATAACCAAACCTTCCATTTGAACACTGAAAAGTAAGTAAGTGTCACCATCTCAGTGCTGCAAGTCTGTACAGTTTTGCTTTATGATGGCACAGGGAAAATATTGCATCAAGACTGTAATGAGATCTATGTTGCCACGGTTGCAAGCATGGTTATAGCATTACAAATGTACTTACCTGGATTGATATTTTGAGACAACTGCTGTGCTGCAGCAAACATATTTGCTGATGATTCTAGAAACTGCAGAGAAGACACACAAGAGAACAGTAAGCTAATATAAGCAGACACATTAATGTTGGAGAGCTTTTTAAAACAACTGAAAAGGTTTAGAGAGTTCATCAGACTTTTCTCACATTTTATACAAGTTACTACTGAATGTGAAACATGGCTGGAGTAGTCTTGGTGTACACCAATGGCTGCTATTCTTGATGGCAGTGTTTGCATATTATGGATGCCAGAACCGCAAGATGGTCCAACAAAGGAGAAAACTCAGGCAAGGTCCAAAAGGTACAAGATTTTTTTTTTAAATGATCCAAAACCAAGAGATTGATTTTGGTACGCTGATCCTCTGCAGAGCAAGTCCTGGTGGTTAGCCAATTAAGAGACACTAGTATTCAAGTCTGGAGTTCTCTTCCTCCCTCTGGCCCTAATCCTACATTGGGATTAAGGCTACGAGTTGGTCCGAGAGGTTGCAAATTTCATTATTTCATGTGACCTCTAAGACTTCAGAATGAGCAGCAGCTCTCCAGCTGTCAGCCTCCAGTGGTAGTGCTTACTGGTTCTATCCCACTCTAGCTTCCATGATTTATTGTTTATTGCTGCAACCTGTTTGTGATTTTTATTAAAATACCCCACAAAAGGATCCACTAAAGTAAATTCCTGATGGACTTAAATGAGACTCTGCCCCCCAAGCACTTAAATAGGATTCTGCATTAAATGCAGACGTGTATGCTAGTAAATTCAAAAGCAGAATTAGCACCTGTATCAAAAATATAGCTTACAATACTGTCTGAACTGGGGGACTACGAAGAGAGAAGGGCACAAACAAAAGTGATACTGATGTGTATTAACTATTGCAACAAAATGCTAAGCCCTTACCTACTAAAAGGTTAATTTGTTGTAGAGTGGAACAGTCATGCCATTTAGGTTATTTTGTTTTTTTATAAACACAAACAGTATCTACACAAACAACAGTACCTGAAGGTTTGTCTAGGACAAAAATTCTGCAACCCTGCAAGTGTAAGAGGTACTTTTGCATACCTGAGCTATCCTAGTTTTCTTTTGTTGAAATTTACAGTGGCGTAATATCCGTGTTCCTGATTGGTCACTGAATGGTTCATGAAATGGGTGCAGAAGTTGAACTGTCTCTCCAAAGCTGAAATATAGTGTCATATTTGTGTTTTAAAAACATATTAAATAAAAACATATTGCTAATTTTGCTCTAAGAAATAATTCCCTGCTTAAAATATTCTCACCTGCATACAGCAATCTGCCCCACTTCTAGAAGAGTCAATGCATTTCCAATCACTGCCAGAGATTCATATGCAAGCTAGAAAAAAAGTTAATCAAGATGAAACAAAATGTTGAAAGTATTGCTGTATGCAGGGTTGCTATAGCCATGTCCATCCCAGGATGCTAGACAGATAAGGTTGATAAGGTCACATCTTTCATTGGACCAACTCCTATTGGTGACAGATAAAAGCCACAGAGCTACACAGGTCTGGGAAAGGTACTCAGTATCACAGTTAAATATCAGTTCAAATATGTAATTTAGCTGTTCCAGCACAGGACACTTTCAGCCTACTTAATTAGCCTCATTAGCACCAGTCCTACAACTGACTGGTTCCATCCCCTTCCTCTTTTTCTGTTATAAATTCTAGGTTTCAGTTATTCCTCTTCACCTCATCTGATGAAATGGGTTTTGACCACGAAAACTCATGACAGTGTATACATTTTTATTAGTCTCTAAGGTGCCACAGGGTTACTCGTTTGTGAAAAGTATTCATCACAGGCAAATGTGGTCATTTTGTCATGTATTTATTTTCCTGTGAGAGTTCATTCAAAAGCACAGTGATTGTCTGCTTTCATTCACATAGCTATTGGGGCATTAATACACTAGATGAGGTACACTGATTTTGTGGTGAAGTGTTGACTATCATGCTCAATTAAAAGCATATCAAAGTTCAATGTCATAATCCAGTAAAATCAAATTTAAATACTGCTTAAGTTTTTTTTATAATTGTGTGTGTATGTGTATCAAATATAACCCTAGCACAAAAAGTTAGAAAACAAAATCTGAATTTATATTAATGAATTTCAGTATACTGATGCTATGCAGTTAGCATGCAGCATCCAATTTCAGGATTTCAGTTAACAGTTTAGGCTGATGAATGTAAATTAAATTGCTACAATAATCAGACTGAGGGGATCACAACTTTTTTTTTTTTTACTCGATACACATTTTGTATTTTATACATAACTATGTTGCTCATTTATCAGTGAAGCACAAAATATGCATTCTATACAACAATTCAAAAATGATACTTTTAATAGCAGAGTTTGATTAAGGATTAGAAACTTCTTAAACTAGCTCCATTTTTATGTGATATATTAAATTAATAGTGAACTCTCCTGTAAACTGAATCCTCTATCAGAGTCATCAAGTCCTGCCTACTCAACAGCAACTTTAATGCAGAACAATTCTTCATATAAATCAGCTCCTCTTCTCATACATAGTTATAAAAAAGACCATGTCTACTGTTACTGCTTCATCATTACTCTGTAGAATAGATTCCTTCCAAGATTTTATTTGCCTTACCTGTTTGGAGTGGTTGTCTACCATACTAGATGAGTCATCAATAGCCAAACAAATCTGATACTGACGTTTGCTGGGTTTGGTTCTTCGTAACCAGATCTTATCCTTTCGGAACTGACTGGCAATATATGGAATCACTTTGCGCATGTTCAGTCTTTTTCCTGTTCTGTAATCACCTCTGATAGTTAAGGAGTCAACAAAAATATTAGTGTGGAGATTCATTTTATTGGTAATAGTTTATACATTTTGATAATAATTCACAGCAACACTGGGTCTAAATTTAGACTCTTATGTCCATGTTTAGGCTCCCTATAAATTGGTCTGATTTTCAGCTCCATTCAAAACTCCCAATGGAGCTGAAAATCAGACCAATTTATAGGGAGCCTAAACATGCATTTGAAAACAGACTTTTAAGGTAAATGCCTAACTAGCATATTAGGAGCTTGATTTTAGGTACCTAGTATTGAAAATTTTGGTATAAAATTATTTGACTTAAATCTTATTCACAATCACTTGGAGCTAAAAGGTGAACTATGCAGAGAAGATTTTGAGTTCCAACATTATTTTGACTCGCTAGAGCGTCAGATGAAATCAGTTTGAACACTGTATAAAAATATTCCAAAAACCAACAGACACAAGGAAGTAAAGTCTTATAATTCTTCACTACTATACCACATCATCAAATCACTAATTAAAGAATAAAATAAATGTGCATGCATACGGGAAACAGTTATTACAAATGTTAGATGATACTGCTGAGGCTCAAATGTAAACAAGCTGTGACTGTAAAGAAGTTTAGCCCACAAAGTAATAGATTAAGAGGCTAGAAGCCTGGCAGAGAGTAAAGACTTACTTCAACTTGGCTGCCTGAGTGGGTTCAAGTATGAGTCGCAGCTGTTCACAAAGCTGCTGTGAAAGAGGAGCAGTCAGTGCTAAATACCTCTGCCACATCTCAGCTGCAGTCTTGTCCTATAACAGAACCAGATGAGACAAAACTCACTGTAAACAGGTGAGTGCTAACAGGGAGTTTAGAGAGGGAGTTCTCCAGGTAAAAGAGAAGCAGATACAGGACTCTTGAGGGAAGTGTGTTGTTATTGGGGCTTTCTTACTTTGTGCTGAGCTTGTGTTTGTGAGTGAGGGTTGGTGTGTGGTGGTTTTTTTTCCCCCTGTGTTTTTGAGTGAGGCTTTAGAGAGGGAGTCCTCCAAGTAGAGGAGAAGCAGATACAGACTCTTGAGGAAAGTGTGTGTTGTGTTTGGGGCTTTCTTGCTGCATGCTGAGCTTGTGTTTGTGAGTGAGGGTTGGTGTGTGTTCTTTTTTTGTTTTGTTTGTTTTTTCCCATGTTTGTGAGTGAGGCGCTTTTTTTTTTTCCACTTCCCCTTTGCCTCCCTCTCCCCTTCACAGAGCGTGTGCTGTGATTGGCAGGTGGAAACTGTTGGCTTCTACTTAAAGTTTGAATTTTAGAAGACTCTGCTGATTGGCTGAGCCCTGGTACAGGGAGGGACTTTCAGGCACTCCAGGGCTTTATAAGACAGTGGGCAAGCCACCAAGGAGCTTGCGAACAGGTGAGTGCTAATAGGGAGTTTAGAGAGGGAGTTGGGAAGGGGGCGAGGTTCTCTTGCCTTTCTTTTTAAATCCCTTCTCCGGGACAGCAGCGATGGATGGTGATAGGTCTGCTGTTGTTACCTGCACAGCGTGTGCAATGTTCGTCTTCCTCCCAGAAGAAAGAACGGATTTCATCTGCACGAAGTACAAGCTGGTCGCCATTTTGGAAGAAAAAATTAGGACTGGAGGCCCAAGTGTCGACCCTACGCTCAGAGACGATGAAGACTTCCTCAATAGAAGGCAGCATTTAATCCTTCAAGCCTGGGAGGCAGAAGAGCCAGAGAGGGTAGTACGTAACCAGGAAGAGAACTGGCAGCATGTAACTTCTAGAAGGGGAAAAAAGGGAATCCCCCAATGCTATAGAGGTAAGTAATCGCTTTCAGGCTCTTTCCACAGGCACTGCAGTGTTGAATGTTCTGGAAGGGACCTCACAAGGAAGAAAACGGAAGGGAACACCATCTACTGGAAGACATGGGATGCGTAGTCCTAGGGATGGTGGTTCCACGGCCACCCCCCCCCAAAGAAAACGATGGGTGGTGGTGGTTGGGGACTCCCTCCTAAGAGGGACTGAGCCATCCATCTGCCATCCGGACCTTGAATCTCGAGAGATGTGCTGCTTACCGGGAGCTCGCATTCAGGATATGACTGAGAGGCTTACCAAACTGATTACATCTTCGGATCGCTACCCCTTCCTGCTTCTCCACGTGGGAACTAACGATACGGCCAAGAATGACCTTGAGCGGGTTACTGCGGATTATGTAGTGCTGGAAAGGATCCAAGAATTCGGAGCGCAAATGGTGTTCTTGTCCATCCTCCCTGTTGAAGGGAAAGGACTGGGCAGGGATCGTCCAATTGAGGAAGTAAATGCGTGGTTGCGCAGGTGGTGTCGCAGAGAGGGATTTGGTTTCTTCGACCATGGAACCCTGTTCCGGGCACAAGGATTGTTAGAAAGAGATAGGATCCACCTAACCAAGAGAGGAAGGAGTATCTTCGCGGGCAGGCTTGCAAACCTAGTGAGGAGGGCTTTAAACTAGGTTCGTCAGGGAACGGTGACCAAAACCCTGAGGAGAGTGGGAAAGTCGGATACCGGGAAGAAATGCAGAGAGGAACGAGCAAGAAAGGAGGATCCCTGATTCGAATGGAGAAGAGAGGGCGATCAACTGGTTACCTGAGGTGTTTGTACACTAATGCGAGAAGCCTGGGCAACAAACAGGAAGAACTGGAGGCCCCGGCCCAGTCCAAGAAATATGCTTTAATTAGGACAACAGAGACTTGGTGGGATGACTTGCATGACTGGAGTGCTGTCATGGAAGGGTATAGACTGTTCAGGAAGAACAGGCAGGGGAGAAAAGGAGGAGGAGTTGCACTATATGTAAGAGAGCACTATGATTGCTCTGAACTCCAGTATAAAGAGGGAGAAAAACCTGTTGAGAGTCTATGGGTTAAGTTTAAAGGAGCAAACAACAGCAGTGATGTTGTGGTTGGGGTCTGCTACAGGCCACCAAATCAGGTGGATGAGGTAGATGAGGCTTTCTTTGGACAACTGAGAGAAGCTTCCAGATCGCAGGCCCTGGTTCTCATGGGGGACCTTAATCACCCTGACATCTGTTGGGAAACCAATACGGCAGTACACAGGCAATCCAGGAAGTTTTTGGAGAATGTTGGGGATAACTTCTTGACACAAGTGCTGAAGGATACGACCAGGGGCTGTGCGCAGCTTGACCTTCTGCTCACAAACAGGGAGGAACTAATAGTGGAAGTAGAGGTGACAACCTGGGAAGCAGTGATCATGAGATGATAGATTTCAGGATACTGACCAAAAGAAGAAAAGAGAGTAGTAAAATACACACCTTTGACTTTAAAAAAGCAGATTTTGACTCCCTCAAAGATCTGATGGGCAGAATCCCCTGGGATGCTAACATGAAGGGGAAAGGAGTCCAGGACAGCTGTCAGTAATTTAAAGAAGCCTTATTGAAAGCACAGAAAGAAACCATCCCGACGCATAACAGGAGAGGCAACATGGTAGGAGACCGGATTGGCTTACAGGGGAAATCCTTGGTGAACTTAAGCACAAAAAGGAAGCTTACAAAAAGTGGAAACTTGGACAAATGACCAGGGAGAGGTTTAAATATATAGCTCGAGAATGCCGGGGGGTTATCAAGAAGGCGAAAGTGCAAATGGAATGGCGACTAGCTAAGGCTGTGAAGGATAATAAGAAAGGGTTCTACAGGCATGTTAACAAGAAGGTGGTGATCAGAGAGGGTGTGCGGCCCCTACTGGATGAAGGAGGTAACCTAGTGACAGATGATGTGGGGAAAGCTGAAGTACTCGATGCTTTCTTTGCCTCTGTATTCACAGACAAGGTGGGCTCCCAAATTAATGCGCTAAGTGACGCAAGATGGGATGAAGATGGACAGCCCATGGTGGGTAAAGAACAGGTTAGGAACTATTTAGAAAAGCTAAACGTACACAAATCCATGGCTCCAGACTTAATGCATCCTAGGGTACTGAGGGAGTTGGCAAATGTCATTGAGGAGCCTTTGGCCATTATCTTTGAAAAGTCGTGGAGATCGGGAGATGACTGGAAAAAGGTAAATGTAGTGCCCATCTTCAAAAAAGGGAAGAAGGACGATCCAGGGAACTATAGGCCAGTCAGTCTTATCTCGGTTCCTAGAAAAATCATGAAAGGGATCCTTAAGGAATCCATTTTGAGGCACTTGGAAGAGAAGAAAGTGATTAGGAATAGTCAGCATGGATTCACAAAGGGCAAGTTGTGCCTGACCAATCTGATTAGCTTCTATGATGAGGTAACTAGCTCTGTGGACATGGGGAAGTCAGTGGATGTGATGTACCTTGACTTTAGCAAGGCTTTTGATATGGTCTCCCACAATATTCTTGCCAGCAAGTTAAGGGAATATGGATTGGATAAATGGACGGTAAGATGGATAGAAAGATGGCTAGAAGGCCACGCCCAGCGAGTAGTGATCAACGGCTCGATGTCAGGATGGCAGTCGGTTTCTAGCAGAGTGCCCCAAGGTTTGGTTCTAGGACCGACTTTGTTCAATATCTTTATTAATGACCTGGATGAGGGGATGGATTGCACCCTCAGCAAGTTTGTGGATGACACTAAGCTAGGGGGAGAGGCAGATACACTTGGGGGCAGAGATAGGGTCCAGAGTGACTTAAACAAATTGGAGGACTGGGCCACAAGGAATCTGATGAGGTTCAACAAGGACAAGTGTAGAGTCCTGCACTTGGGACAGAAGAATCCCAAGCATAGTTACAAGCTGGGGACCAACCAGTTAAGTAGTAGTTCTGCAGAAAAGGACCTGGGGGTTACAGTGGATGAGAAACTGGATATGAGTCAACAGTGTGCCCTTGTAGCCAAGTATCAGAGGGGTAGCCGTGTTACTCTCAATCTGCAAAAGCGGCTACCGCTATGCTTACCTGCATGCCTCCAGCTTCCATCCCGGACACACCACACGATCCATTGTTTACAGCCAAGCACTGAGGTACAACCACATATGCTCCAACCCCTCAAACAGAGACCTACACCTACAAGATCTTCAACAAGCATTCTGTAAACTACGATACCCACATGAGGAAGTGAGGAGACAGATTGACAGAGCCAGACGTGTACCCAGAAGCCTCCTGCTACGGGACAAGCCCAAGAAAGAAACCAACAGAACACCCCTGGCCATCACCTACAGTCGTCAGCTAAAACCTCTCCAACACATCATTAATGATCTACAACCCATCCTGGACAATGATCCCTCACTTTCACAGGCCTTGGGAGGCAGGCCAGTCCTTGCCCACAGACAACCCGCCAACCTGAAGCATATTCTCACCAGCAACTATACACCGCACCATAATAACTCTAACTCAGGAACCAATTCATGCAACAAACCTCGGTGCCAACTCTGCCCACATATATACACCAGCAACACCATCACAGGACCTAACCAGATCAGTCATACTGTCACTGGTTCATTCTCCTGCACATCTACTAACATAATATATGCCATCATGTTCCAACAATGCCCCTCTGCTATATACATCGGCCAAACTGGACAGTCCCTACATAAAAGAATCAATGGACACAAATCAGATATTAGGAATGGAAACATACAAAAACCTGTAGGGGAACACTTCAATCTCCCTGGACACACAATTGCAGATCTAAAGGTAGCCATCCTGCAGCAAAAAAACTTCAGGACCAGACTTCAAAGAGAAACTGCTGAGCTACAGTTCATCTTCAAGTTTGACACAATCAGCTCAGGATTAAACAAAGACTGTGAATGGCTCACTAACTACAAAAGCAGCTTCTCCTCTCTTGGAATTCACACCTCCAGATCAGCTACTAGAAGTGGGCCTCATCCTCCCTGATTGGATCCACCTTGTCATCTCCAGCCTGATTCTGGCCTGCATATTTATACCTGCCTCTGGAAATTTCCACTACATGCATCTGACAAAGTGGGTCTTTGCCCATGAAAGCTTATGCTCCAATACTTCAGTTAGTATATAAGGTGCCACAGGACTCCTTGCCGCTCTTGTAGCCAAGAAGGCTAATGGCATATTAGGTTGCATTAAGAGGAGCACTGCCAGTCAATCCAGAGATATGATTATTCCGCTTTATTTGGCTTTGGTGAGGCCACATCTGGAGTATTGTGTCCAGTTCTGGGCCCCCCATTACAAAAAGCATGTGGATGCATTGGAGAGGGTCCAGCGGAGGGCAACCAAAACGATTAGGGGGCTGGAGCATATGATTTATGAGGAGAGGCTGAGGGAGGTGGGTCTGTTTAGTCTGCAGAAGAGAAGAGTGAGGGGGATTTGATAGCAGCCTTCAACTTCCTGAAGGGAGGTTCCAAAGAGAATGGAGAGAGGCTGTTCTCAGTAGTGACAGATGGCAGAACAAGGAGCAATGGTCTCCAACCTGGACCTTTCCCACCACAACTGGATATTAAGAAAAACTATTTCACTAGGAGGGTAGTGAAGCACTGGAATGGGTTACCTATGGAAGTAGTGGAGTTTCCATCCCTAGAGGTGTTTAAGTCTCGGCTTGACAAAGCCCTGGCTGGGTTGATTTAGTTGGGATTGGTCCTGCCTAGAGCAGGGGGCTGGACTTGATGACCTTCTGAGGTCTCTTCCAGCTTTATGGTTCTAAGATTCTATGACTGCCTTCATTATGGACAAATGAAAAGCTGTGAAATAGCACCTGGAAGGAGAGAGCACACGTCTGAGGATGAGATAGGACAATGTAAGTCCTTCAGGTGAAAATGAAAAGCCTTCAGGTGAAGTTAGTGGGAAATGCTTGACAGACTCATTTCTGGGCCCCAGTTGAATGCTCAAGAGAAACCCTTCTAAAGGTAGAACAGTGTACTTGTGCGGAGCTGGAATTTCAAATAAGGATGTTAAATAATGGTTAATTTACTAGTCAAGTAGCCGATGGAATTCCATCGACTACTCGACTAGTTGATAGGCACTGCAGCATTCCTCCTTTGGAATGTACAAGAGCCCTCGCTCTCTGGAAAGAGGCAGTACATGTATTTATTTCTTCCAATGACTCCTACCATACCAAGAAAAGTGTAACTGAAACATGTTACTCTGAATTGGTTTGCGTTAGTGAACCAAGCAGTAGCTAATCTCTCAGTGTGTATTTGCAAGAGACACTGTTTTAAAGGGCAGTTTTTGCAATCTGAACAAACAGTAAAGTGCCTTTTCCTTTAAAATTAATCTTACTAAACTTGTAAGATGCCTGGAAAAATGTCAGCTAAGGGCTAGAATACTAGCTTCTCTTTGATTAGTAAGGAACATAGTTGTGTACGTCTCCTGCAAATGGATCTGCTTAAGCATGAGAGTTGCCTGAGCAGTTTCCTTTGCTGGAGAAGGTCCTTATATCACAAGACAGCAGAACATGATGCACAAATATCCCATATTTTAGTCTACTCATCTGCAAAGAGAAGACTTTAGTAGCATTCGATTTTAAAAACCTCCCTTTAAATATTACTATTACAGTATGCCAATGTCCAATGGATATTCTTGCCTCCAAGTCTACACCAAATAGTTTTAACATTATACAATGGCAATTGTAGTAGAAAAATAGTAATGTTTCAATAGTTAAACTAGCCCTATAACAAGATGACTGCTGTCTCATGGTCTCTGAGACTGGGTGTTAAAAATTACATCACTTTTCAGCAGGGTGAGTTCCATTAAGAGAAGTCTCCATAATGACAATTTTAATCAGGTAATTTTCAGTACAATTAAGTTAATAGCTGTGGTAATTGCAGCCTAGTTGCAGAAACTTCTGGCATTAGACAACCTTAAAACAGACATTTTTAACACTGAAGATGAAAGGGACAACTTCCAGCAGTAATGGCTACAGACTAATATTTAGTTAAAGTGGTGTGTAACATTGGTAAACTGCACGTGTTGCCTACTCAATGTGGAAGGACTTGCCAGGTATGAGGGGAAAATTTCTCACTATGAGTTTTAAAGGTCATTACCAGAGCAAGTTCAAAACAAGCACTAAACTGTAGATAATGCTTTGGAAACATGATTTGAATCACTGCCCAGCTGTAAGATCTGTGTTCAAGAAGTTTAAAGGACAAACTAGCCACCACAAGACAGAAGGAGCTTCAAATTGCTTAGTCTAAAAATCAGATTCCAAGTTTTCATCCATGATTTCAATAGGATTGCAACATGAAAGAATGCACACTAAGGATTCCTATGGCAGGTTAAATCACTAACCTCATCTGAGTTTCCAGACTGCTGAGTTTGCCACGCCTCCAGTTGTTTTTCCAGTTCCTGTCTCAACTCTTCAGGATCTTTAATGATGTGCTAAAAGTAAATGGAGACAGTCCACATATCAGTAAACTTGAATCCTCACAGCATAACACAAAAAATTAGTAAGAGCCATATAATAATGGCTGAAATACTTAGAAAACCAAGTTTAGCTTTCATTTTAAATTTCCATGATTGCTAGAAATCTCTTTGTGTTCTTCCAAATAGACAACATAATTTTGGTTGTTACATGTAGTTTGTGTATGTATTAGAAATACTGAATTTCAAGGTGATTGATTTAAGTTGCCCTGTGACAAACTGTTGATTTTAATCACAACATTAAAAAGAAAAATCACTATTTCAATTTATTTAAATTTCCAAAAGGAAAAGGTCACTCTGCAGCTGTTGGTAGAATCTATTTTTTTCTATTCGATATATTAACAGAATATGGCAAGTCACCCATCAGGCTAATATATTACTGTTTGACATCTTATGCACGATTTGTTAAAACAACAACTCAAATTATATTTCCTCAGTCTTCACTGATAGTAAAATAAAACAGGATCTCAGATACCAAACTTAGTAACTTAACTGGTCTACAGTATATGGGCTATATAGTTGGAATTAAGATAAATCTCTAAAACCTGCATATTAGAAAGTTTAAAAAATAGTTTTTCTTTATTGGGTTTTGTATTAAACAAAATATTCAGCCCTGGAGAATCCAAACAGTGCTGATAATTTCTGATCCTACAAGGAAGAGTGAGTGAGTGACTGAGTGAGTGAGTGTCAGAGAGAGAGAGAGAGAGAGAGACTGAGACTCAGCTTGCTTGCTAAAAGCAAAGGGAGACCTCAACCCTTTACCCCATGGCTTAGGTAAGTTGTGCTTCCTTCCTCATCTGGCACAGATGAGCTCCCCTCCTGTTTCAATTTCTTTTAATCACTTGTATGTTTCCTCCTATTCATGAAAGAGCTAGATAATTCAGACCACAATAACATAGCATCTTTGACATCTTTGCAAAGTTGCACTTTTCTTCATGTGTCATTTGACACTACTAGCATGTACAAGAACTTCAAAATATATTCCCCCTATCCCCAAAACTAACTAAAACCATGATGCAGTAATACTACAAATGAAGAGAAAAGGGTTTCTGCAATATCACACTAAAACAGTTTCTCCGTCATAGACTGGCTCTCCTCACAGCATATGTATATACAAGAACAGCTAATTATAAACTACACTACCACAACCTATACCACAATTCTCCCCCAGCTGTCCCAGCAACTTCCAAAATTCTTCCCCTATTGCATATTTTAATTTGCAGCCAAAGATTACAATAAAACAGGAAAAAAGTGCTCTTAAAATCTACAAACTGGTTTGGTGCAAGAGAAATCTACTGAAGTAAAAAGAGGCCCAAATCTTCCCTGCTGTTATAGCTATTCCACTGCCACTGTTGCACAGCTCCCACAACCCATCAGTGCAGGGAACTCCTGTCCACCCCTCCTCCTTTACATTGGTGTTTAACCTGCAGGAGACACCCTAGATGTTAGCATGTAGTGGGGGAAATAAGAGTTTACATTCTAAATAAATACTTCTCAACCATCAGGATATACTGGATAGCTTCTCTCTTCTCTCACTATTTCATATCCTTATGTAAAACAACAGTAGGATGCTTTTGGTACAGTACCGGGACTGAGGTGCTCAACAAAAATTGATGGGCTGTGTGTACAGTAGAATCTTGGCTTCTTTCAGGTCCTTCTGACAGCTTTGGTGATTTGTCTGCTGTAGAATCTTTGACCTCCTCGGAGTTGAAAGCCTGGATTTCCAACTCTGCTTCATCAGACCCTATAGTTAGGTAGTGCATATTTACTAAACATCATGTCCACCAAAACATACATGTTCTTAAATTATGGCTACTGTATCTTGGCTCCCACTGAGCAGAGAATTCCCAGGTCTATAATGTGCTTTGGAGCGTTTCCTCTTTGGACAGTCTGCAGTCTTCCTGTCAGCTGAGCAGCGGCTCAGTTCTACTGCCCTTCTTCCCTTTCCCTTTGAGACATTTCATTTCTTCATTCCATTCTCGCTCAACCCATCTAACCATTTTCTTCTCCAATTGGTACTTCTGTGCTGCTGCACCTGAGGAGACCATGCAGCTAACCTCCCCAATACTCTTATATGATGTTAAAAATGGGGGGTTTTGCATGCACTTGTGTGCTACTGTCATTCAGACTGGAATGCATCTATTAACAAGGGAGGGAAAGATGCAGCCCAGGGGCCAGATCTGGCCCACCAAGCCTTTCAATCTGTCCCATGGCCCATCCCCCTGGATCAGTAGGCAGGGAATAGCCCCAGGGTTCAGAGCGGCTGGCTGCTCCATCTGCTTTTCTAAACCAGTCAGGGTGAGAGAGAAGGTTTGTGTGCTGGGAACCCCCTCCTTTACCCAAACTCCCTCTCAGACCCCACACCCTCTCCTGTATCCCAATTCCCTACCCCAAGCTCCCTTTGGAACTCAGCTTCCATCCCAGACCTCACACCCCCTCCATAAAAAAGTGTAACCCCTGACCACTTATCAAATTTTTGGAGTGGCTCCCCATGATAAATTATTGCCCACCCCAATCTATAAACTAGTGAACAAGTAGAAGAATTGAGTCTACACACTTGAACGGAAACCATTTGCCTTCTTTACAGAAGCAGAAAAAGATGAGAGATCACTAAGCTGAAAGGAAGTAGCAAGGCATTCTGCTACTAAACCAATTTAAAGAATAGTTAATGCAGGTTATTGCCTTGGACTACCCATTAAAAGCAGATATTTCAAAAATATCGATATAGAACTTCTTTAAGGGAAGTGAGAAGGCTATTTAAGGAGAGCTTACCAGCAGGTTTAGGGGCACTAGACTTCTTTACTTCTGGCTTCAGCTCCTTTGTATCTACAGCACTGAGATCTTCATTGTTCTGCATTTCTGTTTCCATGGCTGCATCTTCAGAAACCACATCTTCCTTCTCTTCACCAAGAGGCAAAGTAGGTTTCTGCTGCTCCTTGCTGGCTACATCTATACAAAGGGAACAGAGCATCCATGAAAAGAAAAAGAAAAACCAACAATTTTGCTTTCGGAGGTTCTTCCATACCAGTATAGCCCTGCACGGATACAGAATTTGTACCTGCATCTGCAAAATGAGCTGCAGATATCCTCATCGACATCTGCGGATACAGATGCCTGCAGTTATTTGCGGATTTGCAGGGCTATATATATCAGCACAACAGAAAAATCATAGATCGCATTTCACATACATGCAGCTTCTATTTTGTCTTCTTTCAAGGTTTCACTAAGTAAAACTTAAATCTGTGAAGCTGTTGAATGGGTAGAATAATCTGTCTCAGCTACTGTCTCAATCATTGCACCGTCTGTGCTGTGCTATGCTAGGGAACTAATGGTGTCAAGCTATTTAAATTGATTATGCTTTTTAAGGTACTGCTTTTTTAATCTCTCCCCAAAACAAATCAACCAACCCCAATGCACCAAAAAAAGCCAGCAACTTATGTCATATATAATAAACAAAAAGCTTACGGAGTTAAAACCACTGTGAAATGATCAGGTTAACAATTAAGACATGCAACACAAACAATGTGAGATTCATGGTAAAGTTTTTCAAAGTGATGCAGGTGCCTAAGTCTCATTTTAAAACGAGACTGGGCCTTAGAATCAAAATCAATGGCATTTAGGGTCCTAAGTGCCTATTTCACTTTTGAAAATAGGATTTAGGCACTTCTGAAATCTTTAAGCTTGATTTACTGGGTCCAACTTTTCTAGTACTAATGAAACAGTGACTTTATAACAAAAGAGGAGAAAAACGCAATTAATCTGAAAAGATAAAAAACCAAGCAATGTATTAAAAACAAAAGTCTGCTAAAATCTTTGAACTATTTTGTTCCTACAAACTGAGCCAAAATGATGTAATTAGTACGAAACACTTCAGATAATAGGAGCCTTGACCTCAATTCTGCAACGTTCATTCTTTAAATCTGAAGTTAATATCTGAAGCCTTATAAACATTACCATACCGTAAGTTTGTGCATCATAGGATTCAGTGCCTTGTTTAATGTGTTCAAATGCATCTGCTTCTTCCACATTTTGATCAGGCTGAGTTGTATTCTGCTTGGATTCACTGCTAGATTCTAGGGTTCTGAGTCGCTTGTGGACGTGTTCGCTGTGGTCCCCCATTGAGCGCTCATTGTCAGCCTGACCAGGTTTCCTCTTAAAACTCTGAAAATGGCAAATCAACAGCAGGTACTTTTGAAAAGCATGGTGGAATCTGATCAGTAAGTTATGAACCAGAGTAGACAAGTCATTTAGTCTAGGCTCAAGGGAGCCGACTGACTCAGTGGGTCCCTGGGTGAAATGGGGATGCTCACAGAAGGGGTGGGGCCTTGGGCAGAAGGGGCAGAGCCAGGGCAGCCAGCCCTCCATACCTCACAGAGTGCCTCCCCCATTCCTCAGAGCCATGTGGAGTACTTTGGAGGTTGATATTAAAAGCCTGAGGCTCTGGCCACTGCTAGGAACCCCCAGGCTCCTTTGACTCACTGGGCCCCAGTGCAGTTGCCCTCTCCCCCACCCCAACCCTACTGGCAAGCCTGTCTAGGCTATTTGGTATGGCATGTTAGAAATTAATTTTTACTGCTATAATTTGCAAGACAAAGGAACCTGTGTATTTTTTTGGCTTTGTTTCTGAGAAGCCAACCGTGCCATTAAGTTGGATTCATGGCCTTCTGATTGATTTGCATCAGCAGCTCCACTCCCATGTTCCTAAAAGACAGAAGGCCAAGAGGAAAAAACAAACATTCACCTATTATTCATCTGACTTTTAAGAAAGTTGTTACAAGAACTAGGTTTAAATGCTTCAGCAGTTATTGTACAAAAATTCTAGAAACTAAATGGGATTAAAGGGATGACTTTTTATTTTACACAAATGAGCTATGGCTGAGCCGAACTAAGTTCTGAGGAATAAAAATAAGAGCATGTGTATATGTACTATTTATGTAGCATGTAGCCAATACACAATTTCCTGGATGAAGAATTAGTATAAACATCCCCCAACTGCCTGGGAGTCATTTGAAGAAACTGCAGATAAATTAATCTAGATAAACCCAGACTCAAATTTTCCATACCTAATATTGCCTCTTGCTTGTAATTTGTCACTAACTGTATTTAAATTAGTTTATACGCAAGCACTCTCCCTATTAGAAAGCCCTTTAAAGTAGGGAAGCTCTGCATGCTGCCCCTGCTTCCAGGGCTGGCCCTGCATGTTCCATTGGCTGGGAAGTGTGGCTAACGAGAGTTGAGGGGGTGACACCTGTTGGTAGCTCACACTATGCAGAGCCACCTGGCCCCTCAGCAGAAGAGAGTCAGACATGATGGGAGCTACACAATATCCAGGGAGTCTGCCTTTGCCCTACTGTGATGCTGACTGGGAGTTACATCTCAAGTGAGGTGGCCTGTCTGGAGCCTGCACCTCAACCCTCAACTCCAAAGTTGAAACCCTTCTGCATGCTAATTCCCTCCCAAATCCTGCACCTCTAAACCGCATCCCATATCTCAACCCTCTGACCCACCCCAGAGCCTAACCCTCCCAGCCAGAGCCTGCATCACCTCCCTCATCCCCTTAGGCCCCAGCCAAGAGCCCCTTCCTGTGCTTGTTAGGCCTCAGTTGGAGCACTGTGTCCAGTTCTGGGCACCACATTTCAAGAAAGATGTGGAGAAACTGGAGAAGGTCCAGAGAAGAGCAACAAAAATTATTCAAGGTCTAGAAAACATGAACTATGAGGGAAGACTGGAAGAATTGGGCTTGTTTAGTTTAGAAAAGAGAAAACAGAGTGGACATGATAGCAGTTTTCATGTGTCTAAAAGGGTGTTACAAGGAGGAGGGAGAAAAATTGTTCTCCTTTGGTCTCCGATGATAGGACAAGCAGCAACGGGCTCAAATTGCAGCAAGGGAGGTTTAGGTTGGACATTAGGAAAAATTTCCTAACTGTTGGGGTGGTTAAACACTGGAATAAATTGCCTACGGAGGTTGTGGAATCTCCATCTCTGGACAGACATCTATCAGGGATGATCTAAATGGTGCTTGGTCCTGCTGTGAGGGCAGGGGACTAGACTTGATGATCGCTTGAGGTCCTTTCCAGTTCTAGTGTTCTATGATTCCTGTTCCCCAATCTCTTCATCCCAATCCATATCTCCAGATGGACTCCTTACTTCCTCCTGTGCCTCAACTTCCTGTTGCATCCAGGAGCCTCCTCCCACACACTGAACCCCCTATTTCTGGCCCCATTTGAACCTAGGGGGATCGCCAAGCCTTTGACCGCCTCAACCCTGGAGGGACTGTAGTGAACCCCAACTGAGGTTTTTCTGTGAATCAATGGCCCCTGGTAGAAAAAAGGTTCCCTACCCCTGCTTTAAACAGTATTTGTTCTGTTTTATATATGCATAAGGAAGCATTCTGATTAATTTCAAGTTAGATTCCCTAAATATTAATGACAAGGACAAAACACTTCTAAGATATAATTCCCAAATTTCTTGTTTGTAAAGCATTTAACAAAATCAGAACTCCATTAAAATTCAACTATGATATCTCCATGTATTTCACCTCTTTAGACTGGTCTTTCTCTGAAGCTGCTCCAGCCAGCTCAACAGCACTGTCACACTGTAGATTTTCTTCTCCTGTCTGCCCATATGCTTCATGTTCCATTCGGTCTACAGATTCAGGTAACTGCTCATCCTTCTCCAGAGTATTTTCATCCTCTTCTTCCTGAAAGTAATACCAAATACAGCTCTAGCATTCCAAAAATGTAGGAACATGGTCATCATGGTGCAATGAGCTAGTTTAGAAATAAGCAACCACTATTTTAGCTCAGTGGGGAATCATATTTCTCCCACAAATTTAAAAAAGGCTCTACAGGTGATGCTTACAATTATAGACTGGTGAGTCTAACATCAACACTGGGAAAAGTAGTTGAAACTATAGTAAAGAATAAAATTATCAGATACACAGATGAACATAATTTGTTAGTGGAAAGTCAACATGGATTCTGTAGAGGGAAATCATGCCTTACTAATCTGCTAGAGCTCTTCGAGGGGGTAAACAAACGTGGATAAGGGGGATCCAGTGGATATAGTGCACTTAGATTTCCAGAAAGCCTTTGACAAAGTTCCTCACCAAAGGCTCTTAAGTAAAGTAAGTTGTCATGAAGGTCCTCTCATGGATCAATAACTTGTTAAAAGACAGGAAACAAAGGGTACAAATAAATGGTAAATTTTCAGAATAGAGAGAGATAACTAGAGGAGTCCCCCAAGAGTCCATATTGGGATCAATCCTATTCAACTTATTTATAAATGACCTGGAGAAAGGGGTAAACAGTGAGATGGTAAAATTTGTAGATGACACTAAACTGCTCAAGATAGTTAAGACCAAAGCAGACTGTGAAGAGCTTCAAAAAGATCTCATCAAACTAAGTGACTGGGCAACAAAATGGTAAATGAAATTTAATGTTGATAAATGTAAAGTAATGCACATTGGAAAAAAGAATCCCAATTATATATACAATGTGATGGGGACTAATTTGGCTGCAACTACTCAAGATAAGAGATTTTGGAGCCCTTGTGGATAGTTCTCTGAAAATATCCATGCAGTGTGCAGTGGCAGTCTGAAAAGCAAATAGAATGTTAGGAATCATTAAAAAAGGGATAGAGAATAAGACAGCAAATATCTTATTGCCTCTATATAAAACCATGGTACGCCCACATCTTGAATGCGGAGTACAGATGTGGTCGCCTCATCTTAAAAAAAAAGGGGGGGGGCACTGGAAAAGGTTCAGAAAGGGGCAACAAAAGTGATTAGGGGTTTGGAAAAGATCCCATATGAAGAGAGATTAAAGAGACTAGGACTTTTCAGCTTAGAAAAGAAGAGACTAAGGGGGGATATGATAGAGGTCTATAAAATCATGACTGGTGTGAAAAAAACTGAAAAAGGAACAGTTATTTATTTGCTCCCATAACATAAGAACTAGGGGTCACCAAATGAAATTAGTAGGTAGCAGGTTTAAAACAAACAAAGGAAGTTTTTCTTCATACAGTGCAGTGTCAACCTGTGGAACTCCTTGCCAGAGGATGTTGTGAAGACCAGGACGTTAACAGGGATCAAAAAAGAACTAGATAAATTCATGGAGGTTAGATCCATCAATGGCTATGAGCCAGGATGGGTAGGAATGGTGTCCGTAGCCTCTGTCAGAGGCTGGAAATGGATGACAGTAGAGGATCATGTGATGATTACTTGTTTTGTTCACTCCCTCTGGGGCACCTGGCATTGGCTACTGTTGAAAGACAGGATACTGGGCTAGATGGACCATACTGGGCTAAGTATGGCCATTCTTATTATATTCTCATGTACACAATGTCATGGGAATTTTGTTTGGGTGTTTCTGGCACTGTTGCCAAAGGAGGGAAAAATCATAAGCCTCTTAATGGAGAAGTAAAAGTTGTTATTCTTCAAATAAAGGACAATTCCTCTGCTAAGTTTTATTAAAAGAACCCCTGATGTCCACATAGAGTAAAAACATGTTTTTTAACCTGAGGTTGAAGGCCTTGGTCAGCAGCTGGGATTTTTTTCTCTCTCTCCTCTTCAGCAGATTCTTTATCTTCTGTCAGTGGTTGTATTTCCTCCTCTTCATTTTCCTTAGAGTCTTCTGTATTGCCTTCTTCTTGGTCATCAGGTTCTTCCCCCATTTCTCCTTCCCCCTCTGCATTATCTTCAGAGGTGCCTCCTTCAGCTAGCTCTGGATCTTTGGCTTTATCTCCAGTATCATCTTCATCTTTATCTTTATCTTCTCCTCCCTTATCTTCTCCATTTTCAGTCTCCTCTAAATCCATAGGCTTTTCTTCGATCTCAAAAGGATTTTCCTCTTCTGAATTAAAAGATAAGAAATGGACATAAAACTTTCAGCAAACAGAGACAATCTAATTGGAAGAAAAAAGGCCAGTGCTTCAAAATCCTAACAGGAAAAAATATAGTATCCCTTTATATGGGAAATCACAGATTCTGCATACAAGTCACTTGTGTCCTCCCTATGAAATACAACAAGTATTAATGTAAGTGCCCATCAGAGTCTATTCGTATTAACTAGGCCTAATCTAAGTATTTTTAGCATTAATAGACTTTATTAAGTACAAATAGTTGGAGGTACTACAGAAAGCACAGAGAATGCAGCAGCTGGGCAATTTAACAGTCCTAGAGAGGCTGCTGAATTCATCACTACTCAATGAGCTTTTGGAATAAATTAAATGAAACACGTGGTTTATGAGAGGAAAATCTATTCCATATAGGTGATGGTATGGAATACAGACTCTCATCCAGCCCTACTGTTTGATTCCTGATGCCAAAACATACTAACTATTAGGTACAGGGCGTTACTGCTATAAGTCACCTTGGCATACATCCACCTTGCACTAAAGTTGACGACACTTGTAGGGAACTGATGCTTTATAAGTCCTCCCATTCCCCGCTCTTATGTTGTGCAAAAAAACAAACAAACCCACAACCACCCAATTTGTACAAATGGAAGTCAGCGGCAGGAAAAAAATTCCCCTCTAAGTTTTTTGGAACATATCTTGAACTTATAGCGAGGACGGCCTGAAAAGCTACCAATGTTGGGGTTGTTGTGCATCCAATTTTCTTATAAAGGATCTTTTCTCCTCAAACTCCTCCCTCTTTGTCTCTACAGACACCCAGCAGAGAACTGAATGATTTCTTAGTTGGCACCTTCTTCATCTTTGTCCTCATCGCTCTTCTCTCCATTCTCTAAGTTCAGGTCATCTGGAAGGTCCAAAGCTTCAGGTTCAGGCTGCTTCTCTTGTTTACCATGATAGGGATCCACCTCATTCTCATCATATTCACGCTGAAAACCAGAAGAAAAAAGCAACATATTGTAAGTAGAGAGAAAGAGGAAAAGGGATAAAAAGCCATTTCTGTAGAACATGGAGATACATATATGGCACATAAAATTTTGAATTCAAAATGGTGAATACTAATGTCTACTTATTAATTTCTAGGCCAGCCTGAACAGTGGGTTTGAAATTGCACTAAAGCAGCATATGCTTTTTGGTGAAAAGCACTACATTCTCTAACAAGATTCATTCCAGCATTCATTGTTACCATTTCTGCTAAATAAGGTGATGCTTGTCCTCAATAAATAAATAAAGCTGCCCTCAGGAATTCTTTCATATGTTTTCAAAGACTCAGTGGGTATGTATCTGCCCTCCTCAATTAATAGGCGCTGCCTGCTACATCTTTTCTACATTACGCACCCCTGATGTCTGTTCTAGATCTATCTGGTAAGCAGAGAGGGAAGCTGAAGAAAAATATTTACCCACTATACTGTCTTCTTCTTTAAGCCTCTCTCTGCTAATCAATCCTTTCTGTCCCCAAACATGATGCCACTGTGTTTAGAATATAATTTTTATTGCTCAAAGTCTTGAAGCAGGATCAGCCAGCCATCTCTATTTCAGACCACTAGGATGCATATCCATAGTTTGATCTGGCATTGATGGGTTTTTGAAGACAAACAATTTACAGATAAAGAAATTCTGTCACAAAAACTCAAGATTACAGAGTTGCATTTCAACTCTTGTTTACTTAATTATTTATTTTTAAGCCTTATAGCAAATGCACTTGGGCTCCTGTACTTAATTTCCAAGGACAAAAGAGACAGAAGGTTAAATCAGGGGTCAGAAGTGATGTGCCGAGATTTAACTTATTCACTTCTATTACAGGCCTGTATGCCATTGATACCTTTTAAAGTCAATAATAGTCCTACTTGCAACAGCTTCATTAATGAATCAATTAAGATGCAGATCATACCATTTTAGTAACACAGGATTTAAAAAAATCATTAAGATCAGAGTTTTAAATATCCTCAACACTCCAAAAAAAATCTCTTAAAAGTATCTTTTTCTTTCTTACTTTGGAATACACAAGCTTAATTCTTGGCTTCATCACAGACTTCTTGAATGAGCTCAGGTAAGCCCCCAAGGGTACTTCTACACTACAGCTGGAGGTGTAAGTTACAGCTCAAGGAGACATACACATACACTACCCTTAGCTGAGCTAGTGCACTGATGGTACTGCACTGAAGTTAAAAACTCGCTGCTGTAAGGTGTGGAGCATATACACCTCCTGGTAGCACTAAGGGGAGCTGAAGATGCACCCGAGTGTCTGAGTACAACACTGAGCTGGTTGAAATTTTTAAAGCTTTTTTTCTTTTAGGGAGCAGGAAAAGACTCTGTTCTAAAACAAAATGGTGACAGTTTGGGATGAGACAGTTGTCAAAATGGTTCCTTTTGTGTAAAAATGTCACGCCTTTTCACTAACTCAATCTTCAAAGACTTTTATAACTAGTTAGTGCCAGTCTTTGGAGGGGCTTTTTGTAAAGGAAAAATTTCACTAACTTCTTTGGGAGGAGTGGGGGGAAATAGAAAAGATGTGGGACATTTTAAAAAGGGGAAAAATGGGTCAATTTGGCACACTTTGAAATGAAAATGAATTCTAAGTTAATACTTTGTTTTTCCCCTCTGAAAATAGGTCATCATAATTCAGTCAGTTCTGGTAACAGGGAAAAATCGTGAATTATGCTTTTGTTGACATCAGAGCCTTTAGCTTTGTTTTTAAGATCTAGAGGCAGATATACAGAGGTATTTGGGTGCCTAAAGAGGCAGACACATGCCTAACCTGCTTTGCATGCCACAAAACACCAGACCTCCAACTCCCATTAAAAGTCAAATGAAAATAAATGCAATTTCCATTAGGCACCAATCTGTCTCTTCATCTGAAGGGGGCTGTGTCCATGAAAGCTCATGATACCATCTACTTGTTTTGTTAGTCTCTAAGGCGCGGCAAGACTATTAGTCTGTAACTGGAAAAACTTAAACAACAAACATGGCTACCCCTCTGAAGCTTTTGTCTCTTTAGATGTTTGTAAATCTAAGCCATTAACACCTCCTTATCTTGCTGCTCCTTTCAAGCATGGAGCAGCTCTGTTTAGCAACTGCTTGATAACTCTCCCGCCCTCTGCCCAATTAGCTGAACTCCCTGCCTGTAGCAGGCTTTGAAGCTCAAGCAGCAGGGCAGGCTCCCTGCTACATGAGGCAGGGGCAGGACTAAGCTCCCACCTACGTGCTAATGAAAATCAGCTCGTGTGCCACTGATGTCCTGGGTTAAATAAACAGGGCTCAACAGTCTTTGTAATCTACTCGCCCGTGGTGAGAAGATTACATCCCGGAAGAGCCGGGTTCAGGCGATCTGCGCATGAATTGTGAGAGAAAAATTTCTGAATAGAGAAGCACTCTGTTGATCATCAAAACTTCACTGCAAGTTAGTGATAGTATTAGCTATCTAACTATTAGATAGCTATTAGCCAGGATGGATAGGAATGGTGTCCCTAGCCTCTGATTGTCAGAATGTAAAAATGGTCATATTCGATCAGACCAAAGGTCCATCTAGCTCAGTATCCTGTCTGCTGAGAGTGGCCAACAGAACACGGAATCATCAAGCAATTCCTCTCCCGTCACCCATTCCCAGCCTCTGACAGTGGCTAGGGAGAAGCTGGAAATGGGTGACAGTAGAGGGTCACTTGATGATTATCTGTTCTGTTCATTCCCTCTAGGGCACCTGACATTGGCCACTTTCTGAAGACAGGATACTGAGCTAGATGGACCTTTGGTCTGATCCAGTATGGCTGTTCCTATGTTCATCACTTAGTAATTTGAAGTAAGACTTATGTAAGCAATCTCTGACTTTTGGCACAATAGAATATGTATAGTATATTGAATGTGTGTTATTTTATCACCAAGATATAGTACCCTTGAACCTCTTTAATCTGGCAATCTTGGGAAATAGATTATACCAGATTATGGCACCCCAGCCATGTGGGGGTCCAAATCATGGGTCCAAATCATGGGTCAGACACCCAGATTAAGGAGGTTCAAGAGTATAATTTTTGGCACGGTCCTTCAATTACTAAATAAAAACCACTTCTGCTCCATTATGCATTGTGCGGAGAACTTGAAGTGTTTTAACAGCAGGTCAGTATTCCCATGCACAAAATAAATGGCTTGTAACGATCTTGGTATTTTTTTAAACTAGGCTAGCCATTTATTATTTATTTTAAAAATACATTTTATATATTACTGGCTGTTTAAAAAATGTCATTACAATCCTTAGCATAGTACAATGTTACAGGTTTCTGAAGGCCCTGTAAAGTACAACCCTCTTACTGCTGTTTTAAAACCTTTTTACCTCATCTATTTGTTCGTGAATTTTCTCTTTGTTTTCACCATCCTCTGCTTGCTCCTGTTTTTCTTCATCCTTAGATGGCTTCTTTTTATCACTTTTATTGCCTGTATCTAAGCTGTCATCTTTTGCAACAAGTTCGGAATCACTCTGAGTTTGGAAACAAAAAATCCAAAAATTGATTATGCAAAATACCAAGTTGAAGTTTGTGTAATTACATGGCTATATGTCCCACAGGAAAAAAATGAAACACATTTAGTAAATACTCAAACTATCCCTTTCTAAGGCCAGAGCCTACTACATAAGCGGTTACCTTCTTCAATTAATGTGCAACATTACTACAGACATGATTGACTTGCCCACACTCAGCAAGCATGGACAACCTAGACAATAAGTTCAGGGACACTTGGGACATTTGGTTCAGGTTGATTTAATTCACTTGGGCATTTTTTGTACTGTGAGTTTGCAACTCACCATATCATGCTACAACTATGAGGATCAGTTTTTCCCATGGCTGGTCAGGAGAGGCTAAACTCTTGAAGACCAACTCTGAAGAATAGGGAGAAATCTCAATTTGCTGAATTAGGGGAAAAAACCCAACCCCTTAGTGCAGGGGTGGCCAACCCATTACGGGCAAAGAGCCAGAGGGGAGGGGAGGCAGGGGGGAAGGGAAGGGGAAGAGTTGTTGGGGGGGGGGGGAAAAAAAAAAGCAGCAGCCCCCAGCCATGTTTGGTCGAGCAAAAAAACCGCCCCTTTCAGAAATGTGGTTAAAGGCTTTTTGGCCACATCAGGCTCCCACCGGCCGCCGCCAACTTGAAGATGCCATTTTGAATGGCCATGCCGGGCGGCTCCCCTGCCCCAGTGAGCTCAGGGAGCCAGGGGCCGTTTTCAGGGGTGCTGGGGCGACTTCACGAGCCATGGGGGCGACTTGCGGGGCGAGTGGAGGGAAGAGAAGAATGAGGCTCATAAGCCGCAGGTTGGCCATGGCTGCCTTACTGCCTCCATTTTACACACCCTCTCATTTGAAGGGAGAATTTAACTAGTCCCTTGCTTCATATCAAGTCTCATGCTTTAGGTCACATTGAGGTTGTACATAACATAATAATATCTTATTTCTATTCCTTTTGATCTCCTTTTGTTCCTTTTTACCTCATCCATTCCTGGTCCAAATTCTTCTGTTTTATTGTCTTCATTGGCATCGTCCTCTTCCTCATCATCGTCATCACCCCAGAGCCTCTCATCCAGTTTATCAGCTTCAGCATCACCAAGATTTCCCATCTGCTTATCTAGCTCTTCATCATCATCTGATTTCTCACTGTCTTCTGTGTATGACACCACAATTCAATGGAACATGTCACAACTCTGATTCTATCAAACTACTATAATAATTTATTTATATAAATAAAATAAAATCACTATAGCAGTTTGAGAGAATATATATCTATCTCTAACTTTACTCTGAAAAAGCACTAAAAGATAGCATCTTGCTATTCAAACATGAAGCATGTTCAGAAGCAGCTGGGGATTCTATGTACAGTTGATCTATTAAGGCAAGACAATTTTGCAAAATCTATTCTACACAAGTTTGATTACAATATGTTGTTGCACAGCAAGCATGTGCTTTGCTGCAGAGTTTTAATTAAATTAAATTTGTTAATGACTTATTACAAAACATTGTAGAATCAGTTTCCCACCCAAAAACGTTAGCTCTGTTTTCCTAAGTGACATACAAAAGTCAATTACCGTCTATTTCTCCTGTACAAATGTATTAAAGCGTTGCTGAATATTATAATTTACTGAAATACTCATTGCTGAAAGACATCTAAAGTCATTAGCTCATCTGTAGCACTGTGATGGGTCATTTGATAATAGGAAGGATGACCCATTCATTTCTTCCAGTAAAGTTGGCTGTGGTTTAAGTTTTGTAACTGATTTATTACGGTTTATACTTGAATATTTCTATTCTACCATTAAACTTGGTTTAACGGTATCTATATGTTTTGCTATGTCAAAGTTACTAAATTAGTCAAACACATTTCTAGAAACAATCAGATTTCCTTAATGAAAGAAACAAACCCTTCTTGTCCTGTTCCCCATCATGCATTTTCCCTTCAAAGTCCTCTGACATTTCAATTGCATTATCCTCTCCTTCAATCTCTGGTTTGGAGTCTGGATCCTCTTTCTCCTTTTCTTGATCTTTTTGGTAGGTGTCTTCCACCTGGATTATTAAATCAACAGTTACAACAGGATTGTTTTCAAAATTAATGTTTATTTGACACTATCTTGACAATTACAATTACAATATGTAATTGTAATTATTTTTACCTTGATATCAAAAAAATCTTTTGTAACTATTGTTCCTTGAGATGTGTTGCTCATGTCCATTCCATTGTAGGTTGTGTGCTCGCCACATGCATGGGTGCCAAAAGCTTTTTCCCCTCAGTGGTATCCATAGGAAACTGACTCTGGCACCCATTGGAGTGGCACATGTATGTGCTGGTATGAGGGGCACTACCAGCTTTCCCCTCACCCAGTTCCTTCTTGCTGTAACTCTGACAGAAGGGAAGGAGGGTGGGCATAGAATAGTATGAGCAATATATACTGAAGAACAACAGTTACAAAAGGTAACTGTTTTTGCTTTTTTTCTTGCTTGCTCATGTCTATTCCATTATAGATGATTCCCAAGCAGTATCTCTGGAGGCAGGTAGGAGTTCAAAGATGGACTGTAACACAAGCTCTGTCAAAGCCAGCATCATCTTTGGCCTACTGGGTGATGGAATAGCATGATCTGAAAATGTGTACTAATGACCATGTTGCAGCTGTGCAGATGTCCTCAACAGGGACATGTGCCAGGAAGGTGGCCAGTGATGCCTGATCCCCTGTGGAAAGAGCCATCACTATCTGTGAAAGCAAAGTCTGCTCTATCTGGTAGCAATTATGGGTGCAGGTGGTGATCCAGGTTGAAATCATCTAAAGACCCTTGGAAGCCCTTCATCCTTTCAGCCACTGCTGCGCAGATCTGTGAAATGGGTCGGCGCCATTCCAAATACAAGGCCAGAGCACACTTGATACCAAGGGTGTTGCAGTCTGTGAGGGGGAATCAGTCCATTCCGCCTGCCCAGGCCTCTGCTCACGGGGCGTTTCCCCTCTGGAACCCTTCTGGTCACGTATGTCTCTTCGCCACACTGCCCTCTGGCAGTGCCCAAGTCACTCGCTCTGAGCCCCCCCTTCCGGGGGTTTTGGTGTCTCTTCAGCAGGCCTTGCCGCAGGCCTAGCAGGCTGGCCGGTCGGCTGTCCGAGCGCCTTGGCCCAGTCTGACTCTCTAGCCCTGCCCTAGCTCCAGAGAGCGTCCTGCTCCCTCGGCAGCCAGGCTCACACTCCCCGGGGCTGAAGCAGCCCTCCTCTTTTATAGCTCCCAGCTAGGCCTTAATTGGTCAACGCCGCCCAGCTGGGCTGAACTCCCCGGCCCTGCTCCAGGCTGGGGTTTGGCTCTTAAAGGGCCAGTACAGGGCAGCTGCCCTGTTACACAGACGCCTCTTCTTGTTGGAAGTGTGAGGCTTTGGACAGAATACCAGAAGGAAAATGTCCTCGAAATGGCCAAAGCCATGGCCCTGGCTATGGCATCTGCCATATCTGAGGCTGCCTGAGAGGCCACCCTTGCCACTCTCTTCCCCTCAACAAGAACTCCTTCCTGGGCTCCCCTGTCAGTGAGTCCACAAATCTGGCCATAGACTGCTAAATGTTACAGTCATAACAGCTAAGTAGAGCCTTGTGATTGGCCTCTCTCGATAGTAGGCTGGCAGTCAAATACATTTTTCTGCCAAAAAGATTGAGCTTCTTTGCATCTTGTTCTTAGGGGTCAAACCTGGTTGCCCTTGGCTTTTGCGTTCATTGTCCGCCAATACTACTGGCTAGCTTGGGAAGAGGTGAGTATACTATAAAGGTATTCAAAACCTTTGGCCGGCACATATTTCCTCATTGCGTGCTTGGAGATGGTGGACAGAGTGGAGGGAATCTGCCACAAGAGCTTGATCAGTTTTACCATTCCCCCATGAACAGGTAAGGCCACCTCAGAGGAGTCGGGCACATAAAATGTTGAATAAAGAGGGTTCTGACAATTATGGGCCTCTAATCCCAGGTTTGCTGCTTTCCTTTTAAGTAGCTATAGGTGAGCTTTTACAGCATCCTGAAGAACTGTGTGGGAAGACCCTGCTACTGCTTCATCAGGTGACGAGGATAAAGAGATGGGACCAGGTTGGGCAGACAACTCTGCTTCCCCTCTTTGGAATCCTGCTCTGATTCTTCCTCTGAATCAGAGGGTGGGCAGGAGACTATTGCTGATCATTTCTCAGATGACCCTGAGACTTACCAGTGAACAAGCTTCCACATCTGAGGAAACCTCCAAGGATTCCAGAACTGCCACTGTCCCAGCTACTGGCTCTGAGGCAATGCACTCACTGGCAGTGCTGGGGGTGGGAGGGAGGGAGGTGGAGGGAGGGAGACGGATGACTCCAGATGCCCCGGCAGGTAACCTTGGCTCACAGGCAATGCACTTTTCCTGTTGTTTGAGTGTAAGGTGGAGGAAATTTGTCTTGTGGACCAAAGCAGTACTGCCGTCACCTATCTGCCCTTTCCATGCTTGCTGTCCCCACATCCTTTTCTTGGGGACTGCTGCTGAAATGTCACATGCTTCATGATCTGAGAATGGTTTTTCTCCATTGACCTGGAACAAAAGTGGGGAGACCTTCATCTCAACTCTGGAGACAAGCCTCTGAAGACCTGTACTGGCAACCTGGAGATCATCTGGAGACTGGTATCCGGACTCAAGGAATCAGTGCTGTGGGTCTGGAAAGCAACATGGACACTCAGAGGACTGGTGGTGGGCCTATGGTGGCTGGTGATGCACCTCTGGGGCTCTGTACCAGACAGCTGGTGATCAGTGCTGGAATCCTAGGCAGTGGAGCTGGGAACTCTGGCAGGTAAGCTGACTTGTACTGGAGGACTGGTGATGCTGTTCTGGAGAGCATTGGCGGGACTGTCACCTGAAATGGTGCTGGGGAGCAGTGCCGGATAGACTGGGACTACTTAAAGAGCTTCAGGGCACATTTTCCCTTAGAACAGGAAACCTTACTGGCAGGAGTCAGCAGCACCAGAAGGGATAATTGAGGCCTGGCATGCCTCTGATGTGGAAAGCACTACCAGGTGTTGGATGCTCCTGCCACTTTCTGGAGTGGTATGCAAGTCTTGGAGGAGGCTTGACAGCTCTGTAGATGCTTGAGACTGGCTATGGTCTGGAACGAGTGAGCTGCCCTGTGGAGGTCTTCATCTCTAGCTCTCCTTCTCCTTAAGGGACACCGGAGACTGCTCTCCCAGGCTTTTTCTGCTTCTTAGCTGGCATTGGGGAGGGAGACCAGCCCCAGTTCAAGGTTGGTGCTGGCAGCATGCTGTGCACTAGTGCAGCAGTGCTCGGGATGGAGTTTAATCTGGCTGGCTCAGAAACCAGTGTGAGGACAGAAGACACCTTAAGGAACAAGTGAAGCCAAATGCCCTGCTCTTTTTTGGTGCATGGCTTGAAACTTACATAAGTGACACCTGTTGCTCACATGGCTTCCCCCAAGCACTTCAGACAGCTTAGGTGGGAGGATCGCTGATGCGTATAGTTTTTTTACAATGGTCACAACGTTTAAAGCCCGGAGATCAAGGCGTGTCCCATCCCTGGACTAAGTGCTGTAAGAGACTAACAAACTATTTCTACACTACACACTAAGCTCTGGTCTACACTAGGGTGTATTTCAAAATAACCCCCCTTAGATCAAATTTGTAAGTGAAGCATTCACAGCTTATTTAAAAACCTGTACACCTGCTTTCCTTGGGGAATAATGCTAATTTCAAAATAGTTAATTCGAAATAGCAGTGGTGTGGACACTCTGGTGCCGCTATTTCAAAGTAGCTACTTCCCACCGCAATTCAAACTAACTACTCCCCAGTGCTTCCTGGGACTTCAAGTCAAGGTAGCATGTCCACATTAACAGTGCCTGCCTCAGACTAATTTCAAGGCTTCCGCATAGTGGGGAAGCTATTTTGATTTTGTAAAATTGAGAATTAAGTCAAATTTAGTTATTTCAAAATAGTTTCCTTGTGTAGACGTGCCCTAAGGGAACTATTAAAAATTATACCAAAAACATTTCTAACAACTATATACAATAGAATGAAAAACAGAAAGAGTGGAAAAAGTAAAGCTTGCTGAGGCAGGGGAACATTCCAGAGCCATCACTGGTCATAGGAAGGAACCGGGGAGAGGGCTGTGGGAAAAGAGAAAGCTGGAAGAACCTCTAATACTGATCAGACCTTCCTTGTCCATCACCCTCAGGACCGGAGTCAACCCAAACAATGGAGTTTGCCGGACTAGGGGAGGTCAAGGCTCCCTACCTGGCTGTAGGCTCTGCTTCCAAGTGGGGCTGCCCGCTGCTTCCAGCCCTCCACTGGGCACACCTGGCTGGGGCTGCATCCCCACACCACACCACACCAGCCTTGGAAAGGGACTAGCCCCACCCCCTCCAGCCCCGGCCAGAGCTGCGCCCTCACTGAGGCTGTGCTACCCACTGCACCAGCCTCGACTGGAGCTGTGCTCCTGGCTGCCAGCCCTTGCCAGGGCTGTGCTCTTCACCATGCTGGCCCCAGCGGGGCTCCCCACCATCAGCCAAGCCCAGGTTGTGTTTCTGAACCTGGCCAGCTGGGGCTCTCTAGTCCAACAGTATTTATGGTCCTGCTGGACCACGGATGTTGCTGGACCAGAGAGTCCCGGATTCAGAGGTTCAACCTGTGCTGGCAAAATACATGCCACTCCTGAAGGCACCAGACCCAGTCCCCTATGGACAACACTAAGGGAAAAACTTCTAGCATCAGTGTACATGGTGAGCACGCACACCTACAATGGAACAGATATGAGCAAGTACTCAAAGCAGAACCTGTCTTCTTGACTGGTAGTGCACTCAGTAACATCTCCAACACAACCTATGTATTTTACTTTTCAAAACTTTAAACAAAAAAATTCTCTTTCCATGGTTGTATTAAAAAAGAATAACCAACCTAGATCTATCTTGTTTAGGAGATCTCATGTAAATCAAAATTGCTTACTGCAACTCAAAATATACCAGTACCACAACTACCACATAATCAAAGGTGATATTTGTATGGCAGCCTTGTCATGTTTAAGTATAACAATTACAGGATTGAAGTTATGAATATATTTTCTTTCTGAAATTAAGTCCTTTTCAGTAAAAATGGTCCAAAAAAGAACTTGAAATTAACACAAATGACTTTTGAAGTGCATAGCTATGTATAGGAGCCAAGAATGCTGTTTAAATATTGAGTCTTAGTCGAGTGTAGATTACTTACTCTGAAAAATCAAATGTACAATAAATTCTACTCATGGTAACCAGTGTTAACGTAGATTACACATTTGGTTTGCTATGGCAAATGCTAATCCTCAAAATAAATGTTGATGTCAAATAACAAGCAGCATTTTGTTTCTAGTTGTTTTTGAACCAAAGCACATGCACATACCTGGTCTTCGTTTTCTATTTTGTCACTCACATCCTTCTTGCCTTCTCCATCTCCAATACCACCTCCTTCATAATCATGGAACTCTGTGGCTCCCTCTCCTGCTGCATCCTCCATTAATTCTTTTGGCAGACAAAATCCCTACAAGAGAGAAGCATATTTACTGATAAACAGTCAAAAATAATACTGACAAGATGAAAGATAGGAAAGAATAAGTGATCATTTTAACTAATATACTTTGAAACCTGTTTCTTTATACTGTCCCTATGCCTGCTCCTATAATATTTATTCCTAGAAATGTATATTTGTGAAAATTTGAATAAACCCTAAGTAGAAATCAATTGTTTCATTAGCAATGAAAAACTGAAAAAAATCTCTAAGCAGTCTCACATTTTTTGTTTGTAATCCATGACTGCACTCTGTAAGAATACCATGCTACTACATGCAAACAAGAAATGAACCAGAAAAATCATGAAATCTCTTCAAAAGTCATATTAAAATGGAGAAAGCAAATTTTAGGCATAAGTAAATTCAAACTATACTTACACAATGTGTATATTCACATTTAAACCACTGTAGACTTTTGCCTACATTATCTATGATTGATATCAATCTAATAACGTCTCTAAAGGTTCTTACCTTTTGGGCAAGGTCTGCAAATATTCTAGTCAGAACAGAAAGCAATTTCCCAGTACTTCTGTGAGATGCCAAGGAAACAATGAGGTAGAACAGGATAAGATCTGAATACTTGGAGAGCATGGGCATTAGGCGCACTAGCAAATGGCAAGATTGATTGAAGAACTGCAGATTAAAGACAAGGGGAAAAAGACCTTCCAGTCATAAATCCATCAACATTAAAATGAGTCCTTAGACAGGGTAGCACTACTGAAAACACAGGTAATTAAATCATATGCTGCTTTGACTAAATACTCTGTCTGTACCAAAAATCCAGTTTAGTTTAATATGTGCCTTTTAGAAATTCTCTACCCTGAAAAATTGCATTGTAGCAATTTGTTCTTAAGTTAAGTGACTCATAAAGAACTCAATTTTAAGCTTAGAAAAAAAATACATGAAAATGTTTTTCAGATACACACTTGGGCTATGTCTACACTGGCGGGTTATTGCGCAAGTATGGCCATTCTTGCACAAGAATCTGCAGAGCATCTACACTGCCCATCTGCTCTTGCGCAGGTAAATTTACAATACGGCGTGGTAAAAGGGGGCTCCTTGTGCAAGAGTTACGCTCTTTTTTATCAGGTGTAAGCCCTCTTGCACAGGAGCTCTTGCGCAAGACGGCAGTGTGGACACTCGGCAGGGATTTCTTGCACAAGAAAGCCCTATAGCTAAAATGGCCATCAGAGCTTTCTTGCGCAAGAGAGCATCCACACTGCCATGGGAGCTCTTGTGCAAAGCACCGCGCACATATGGTAGTGTGGACGTTTTCTTGCACAAGACTTCTTGAACAAGAACCCTTGTGCAAGATGTTCTTGCGCAAGAACCCACCAATGTAGACATAGCCTTAGTGTACATATTTTACTTAAATTCCTTCAGTTTCTAGTGCTTTTTCTATCTTTCACATTTCATAAAATCTAAACCGTTCTTTCCCTATAAAAAGTATGGACTTGTCTACAAAGACAGTAAGTTTGTGGCAAGGTGGGATGTAAATCTACTTCACATCAGTCCACATCATTATGCAATGGAAGTTCTGCAATGCACTTTGATTCACCCCGTTTTCACACATCTTTCCAATTTTAAAGATAAATGCTAGTAGAGTGGGTGGTGAGGTGTACATAGTGAATATTTATGAGTCCATATTCAAATCTTCTTCCCTTTGAGACTACAATACAAAAAAGAAAGGGAAGAATGAATTTACCTTGTGTTTGTCTGCTGTGCAATCCTCTCCATAAGATTTCAGTCTTTCCAGGAGTTCTGAAATGGCTGAAATTATTTTCTGCACATGCAGAGAACTCACATCTGCACAGAGGTTTTCATCCAAAAGCTTAGTTAAAAGCCCCGATTTGAGTCTGTCGGTTGAGACCTCCCCCTCTTTGACAGAAGAGCAGAAACACAAAGTTATCAAAAACAGTCTCTAGAATCTCAAAGCAAGAAATCTAGAAATTCCTATCTCTATCAAGCCTTATAGATAGTTCCAATTAGCATTAAATCTGTAATATTCAGTAACAGATGCCACTTAAATGCAGGTGTAATGTAGGTGTGCATAACTTAAGTTCACAGACTTACCATCTTCCTCCAGGGATTTTTCTTCCTCCTTTCCTGCTTCCTGTTTTCTTTCTGTTAAACTCTGGATGGCATAGAGGACAACATGGATGGCAGTTTCTACTTGGTTCGAGAAATGCTCTACAAACTCATCATCTGATTCTTGGTTCCCTTTTGAATCAAAATTGTCAACTTAACATGAGAATGTACTAAATTTCATCAGTAGTCATTCGTCAAATTTTCCTTATACACAGCAAACATTATTCTACATGATACAATGACTGGCATCTATGTCAATTTGGAGAGTTTCATTCTTTCCAGGCACAGGTAATAAATGTTACTGGGGGTGTGCTGAAAGCTTCATTAAATGAAGAGAAGCAGAGCACTCAGACTCAAAAGTTTGGTCAAAGATGCATTTAATCAACTCTGCAGAGTTCTAGCAGTTCCAACCACAACATCTGGGTTAAAACGTTGGTGTCTACTGTATAATTATTAGAAAAGATCAAAAGCATGGGAAGTTTAAAAGGATTGGTGCACTTGAGACCAACCCGAGAGACTGCCAAAAGTGACAGGTACCACAAAGAAAGGAAAGATATTTTAAAAAACGTAGGCCGGGGGGGAGTGGGGGAAGGCGACGACGGACACATGACAGACTGGGTAGCAGTGTGTGTAAACATTTTTAGAAAAGCATTCCAATTTTTCAGGGCTAAGTCAAAATGAAACATGGACAGTTTGCCCATCATTAAAGGGGATCCCATTTTTTGGCTTAAGCTCATGGAAGACAAAATAAAATAGTGCTTTATTTCTCCCCCTCAATATGGGTGAACATTTGCACTCACAGAATTATGGTACACATAGTGCAGACAGGCAACTGTGTAAGTTTCCTCATACATCCCTACGAAAGTATTTCTCTTAATCTTGAACTACAGCTACAGAATTAAGCAGACACTATAGACTACACAACCTGTGTGGACTCTACAATGGGCAAAAAGTTCAGACTAGATCAAATTAGTTTTGCTGTGCCCTACACACACTTCAACTCAGATGCCCTGAATTCTCATTTTAATTTCAAGAGTAGAGGAGCAGTCCTTACCACCACAGTCTGAAGTCAAACTAAGAAGCTGGGTTTTCCAGGTAGTGAAGTCTTCAGCAGTTTTATTAACTTCCTCTTGGATGTATTCTAGGCTCTTGATTAATGCCATTTCCTTCGTAGACTGTTTACCTTCCATCCCTTGAAGAACATATAAGGAGTCTATGCTTTGCAACTGAGTGGAGACTTTCAACAAACAGCTCAGCCCTGAACTGCAAACTTCAAAATCTTTCCTGGAAGAAGAAAGAAATGGCACAGTATTGAAAGAAACATATATTTAAAATTACAACTTTACTTTATTTCCTAATGGAATAAAAGTCATGGAAAAAAGCACAGATACCAAGGGACAGATGGAGAACCTACTGTTTTGCTTCTTTGTAATATATTAAGAAAAACCACGAGGTGGTGGGTGGGTTTAACAAAAAATTCTACTGGTATTTTAAATTCGAAATTCATGCATTGTCTAACTTGGAACTACAGAAGTAACAGAAAAACCACTGGGGTGTTATCACTGGAGATGAGAGACAAATGCTGAGCAGCAGAGGGCAAAGAATTTTTGGTTGGATTATTAATGAGAATTTATTTTTTGTTAATAACTATTTAACTTAAATACCAAACACTTAGCAGGAGAGCAAATCAAAGCCTCTCTCTTTCTGTTAAGGATATAGGCTAACCCAATTTCTGAGATTACCCAAACGTATTCCAGCAAAATCAGGAAAGGACTCACTTGACATCCCAAATATGTCTAAGGTTAAGATTAAAAAGTAAGCAGAAAAAAAGAAATAATCTTTCAGATTCTTAAAAAAAAAATCTCATGAACTCTGAAATGCACAGAAAGTGTTTAGATACTATGCATGCACACAACTTACCAAGAGTAAAATAAGGTTTCACAAGACTGTTGTCTTATTCTGTCTATATCTGCTTTCACAGTCTTTACCTCTGCAAGCATCTCAGTCACACTTGCAGATAACTGCTGCCATAGTTGATCCTGTTTTCTCATCCTACATCCGGAGGGAAGTTGATCTGCGGCCACTGGAGACAAGTATTTTAACTCTGAGAGGATTAGGTCAGGTATTCCCACCTGGGGATTTTCCAGATTCTGTTCAGTTCCTTTACACTGGAGAATGTTTGTCTGCATATCTGTCCTTATATCATGGCTACAGTTTAAAGACAGTTCTCTTGGGCAGCACTGTACAAACCAAGATAGCTGCTGAAGGACCATCATACATTGCATGGCAAGATGTTGCAATCTGTCAGTCCACTGCTGAACACTATCTTGAGGAGGAAAGGCTACATTATATTCTTGAGTAACATTCATTCTTGAATCAATCTCCTGTATACAACTCAGGAGATTCCTGTTTAGAAGAGCATACAAAAAGAAAGGTTTAAAAGACTGTTGGTATTCAAAAAACACATCATATTTCCTAGAAGAACCACCTTAGAAACAAGATGATATTTTATAAAATCAGAATAATGTAAAATATTTGTTATATCATTATCACTTTGTCCATCCAGATACAAATAATTTTTATTAAAGGACATTCAGAGTATTTTTAAATTATTTCTATACATTTTCTCGTTATATGCAATAATGTCTTGAAAGCTAGAAAATGAAGCTTTATTTAATGGATTTCCCTCCCCTTCATTCTGTACACATGAGTTTCCTAGGATCTGCTTCATCAAAATACTGTAGGTTTACTAAGACACATAAGATTAACTGACTCACTGGCCTTCATTCAATTATTCTTCACTTTCTTCCACTATTTAAAGCAGCTAATTCTACCAAGCCACCATATGATCACATGAATCTGCCATAAAAGTTACAGCAATGCAGTTAAATATCTCTGCATACTTTGCAGAGTCACATTATTGCAAGGAATTATGAGAAGTACAGAAAATCATGAACAATTATTTACATCGCAGTATCGCCAAAAGGCTGTAATTCAGATTGGGAGTTATGCAAAACCCCCACAACAGTCCCTAATTCAACAGCATAAAGGGTTACAATAAGAATTTGCGGATGCACGAGCAAGACAGTGGAGTTGGCAGGGATATCAATAAATCATAAATCAACAAAGTGACTGACAATGGAATAAATTACTTAAAAGTAAAGATTTATCTAATGAACATTTTTTTAGCCCAAGAGCTGTGAACTCCTAAAAACACCACCATACAAGATTTTTCTTTTTATACTCTGCTGAGATTTCCATATTTTCATTGAGAGTTGTTTGTGTCAGCCACTCGCTAACTTTTTCCCCAAAACTGGAAAGCTAAAATACAAGTTAAAGCAACTTAAGTCAGATCAGCACTACCACTAACAAATGGCTTCTGTATGACAATAAAAAGATGTAGACATAATTTTGTACTGTGATTCTTTTCTGGTCTTCAATTGTGTGTGTCTCTCATTTCTCTTAATTTTTTTGATTCAAAGTAGGGTACTTATTTCCTAAATTTTTCAATCTGCTTGTCCAGATTTGAGATCAGTTGTGACTATTTTGCTCCATGTTTTAATTTCAGAGACTGGAACTGTTAGTCTGTTGAATTAAACACAGTATTAAAGTCCAGGATAGGGAAGTTAAGAAGTGTGTTTTTTTTTTTGTAAACATGTAACTGCTGAAATTTTCAGCAGTTACATGTTTACATGCGGGGGGGCAGGAGGCAGGCTGGGAGAGGGAAAGGGCACTCCGTGGGAGACAGTGCACGTGGTGAGCCATGCTGCTGCCTCTTGCCTGCTCCTGCCAGCAGAGGGAGGGGCCTTGTATGTAACGGAGAGGGTTATCAGTCAGCTGTTTAAACGAATACATGGTCATATCTCTAGTCTAGAATGGTGATCAGAAACTGATGTTTGCTCCCAGAGGGGAGACAAATGTGATCTAATCAAAATTCCTTTTCTTTTATTTGAGAATCAGACAACTAGGCAGAAAATAAAAACAAAAAGAAAAATCTATGCCTTCTATCACGCAATTTTCCATTCTTATATAAATTTAAATATTTTTAGTCAACTTCCTCTTCACCATTAAAAAAAAGGCTACTAACAAAATGTGAGATACCTCAGTATTATCCACTGTTCTGTCAAAGCAGTGAGTAAGCTCCTCTGCATAACAAGCATCTTCATAAGATGTGCAGTGAATCCTTTACATCTATCAATGCTACCTAGTCCAATTTCCTGAAGAAAGGTGGGAAATCAAGCAAAGGTGAGTACAACTGTGTTCAATTATATTACAATGCTTTGGACTGCGAAGTCTAACAAGATCACATACAAAACAGCATCAGACTTAGTGAGTGCTTGGTGAGAGAATACCTGGAAAGTCTCAGATACTGCAGGAGTTGGTTCTAACAGGAACCATTTCCTCCCCCCCTACAATACTAAACTAAAGCATTAGGTAGTGGCATTTTGTTGGCAAGGTGCAATCTTCTGTGTGAGGAACAGAAAGGAGGCTCTGACCTAGTCTGATCATCATAAATGCCAGAACACATTTCATGAAAGTAGAGATGCCAATACTGTTGTACTGGCTAAATTCCACACTGGATAATTTGGATTTTGTCTACCTAAATATTTTCCACAGCTCAGGAGAGGCTAATGGGATTCAAGTATATATACAATGCAAAAAACAATTTGGGATGAAATATGCTTCATGTAGAACATTGATTATTAAACAGCATCTTTGATTATTTTTACATTATATAGTCAAAAAATCAGAGAGACTCAATACTTTTAAATCACTAAGTTGGAACACTATCCCCAAACCAGATTTTAAATAAACGTAGATCTTCTATGACTGTAATTCAAGTCATGCCATCCCTTAATATTAGAAAATCCCAATTCAAAGCGGTAAAATAAAATTCACATAAAAAGCTCTCTCAGCTGTTGTTTGTTGTTACCCATTTACCTTGGCAGGTGCTAATAATGCTGTCTGAAGCCTAGAGTGACGTGCAAGAGATTGATAGAAGTACTTCTGGCATCCATCCCAGACAGAAGAGATCTCTGTCAGCAACCTGAAATAGTAGGAACAGGCCTGACTTGAAAAAAACAACACTATCAGAATCCTAGAAAGCGTAACAGAGGCCTGGTACCACCAAGCTTAGAGAAGCTGGGTTTAGTTGTGCATTTAGCCAACGAAATTAAGTGAATGATTTAATAAGAACACAGTTTTTTGGTTCATCTATGACTGTTTGAAAGGAAAACATACTAAAAAATTGAAATTACTAAAAATTCTTAATTAAATCAATTTTAATTAAGACTCGGGTAATGCAACTCACTCCTACACATCACCTTCCAAAAATCGTTCTACAATTTGAGACACTAAATTGTAATGTTTATGAAAAAATTATTTCCTTATGGGCAGGTTAAATCATAACTGCCTTCTTTGGAGACCTTGCACCTTCTTTTCAAACATTTGTTGGGGATAGGAAACTGAACTAAATGGACCACAGGTTTGATCTGGAAAAGAAATTCCTATGACTCTAGAGTCAGAAACACTCTTTTTAAAAAAGTTTAAGTGTTTTTCTGCCCCTACTTGGATTGAAAAATACTGTTCCCTCAAGTGTTTTTAGTTATAGTAAAATCTTAGGTGCTACTACAATAGGAGTAACATTTTCAAGTTGTTTACTGAACATATAAAGTAAAAGTAATTCTTTTCATAGATCTAAAAAAAACCCCTAAAATAATCCAGAAAAAACAGGCAGAAGAACAAGTCATTCCAGAAGCACTTACAAAATTAAGTGATGTTTATGGTTAATATTACAACCCAAAAGTACAAAATGCTAAGTACATACATGGTGTCCAATTCATGTGTGCAATTGACTAGGGCTAATGCACTGTGTAAATCCAACGGGTGCAGGCAAAGCATATCCTGAGGGTCTTTTGAACGAGACCAAGCAAGGCCTTTTCGATATGACAAACCTAGAAAGACATTAAAAAAAAGCATATACCAAACCTTTATACTCTGGTACTTTGATACATAGTATGAGACCTAGTCAATACCAATTACGCTAACACACAAAAGGTTTCAGTTATTTCTGAGGCTAACAGCCCTGAGGCAATCATAAGTTAGTAGCAGATTCAAGATCATACTAGAGGAACATATAGGAAAGGACTGTGTGAAAACAAGTGGACATTAACCTCAGGGGTGATTTGAAAGTGGGAGACAGGTAAGACATGATAGAAGCAAACTAAAAAAATCTGAATCTGAAAGGCAAAAAAAGAAGTGTCAAACAAAACTAGGGACAAAGATACAGCCTGATAACTTCTGAAACCCATCACACCTGTTATTCTAGTTCACAACAACTGAGTTAAATGTAATATTGCTTTCACACAAGCCAATTTAAACAGTATTTTCAAAGCACGTGTGAATATAATTTTTTAGAGCCAAGTGGCTATTATATAATAGCATCAAATGAATTCAAGTCACAAAGGCATATGCCAACTCCTCAAACAAAAGGGAAGATAATTGCAACAAAAAGCACATAGCACTTTTCATTTATAATCTCAGTGCTTTAACAAAGTTGATCAAGGATCGGCCTCCAAATCTACACGAGGAAACCTAAAGCCTGGGAAGGTTAAAATGTCCATGGTGTTGCAGTGAATCAGTGGTAGAGGCAGAACCCAGGTGTGATGCCCCAGTCCAGCGTCCAAGCTACTAGACAACACCACCTGATTACAACATTACATCAATGACCAGCCACACTTTTATAAAGTTTCTATTTCAGCAAGGTTATCACAGACCACTATCAAAGGGAAGTTGTCCATCTACTGGGTCACTTCCAGACATTCTTGTATATAGTCATCTAAATAAAAAAAAAAAAAACCTTGATATTCTGGGTACTACTTACATGCCCTGAGAAATGCTCTCTCTCAAGTACGCGCGCACACACACACACACACACACACACACACACACACACACACACACGTCCAGCCCCTCAGAAATAAGGGGATTGGTTTAAAACTCATGAGATTTTAAAAATAATATATTTAGTACTTTTTACTTGACTTCTGATATGAACCTTTAAGGTGCATTTTAGAGACTCATCTGGGTCACACTTTCAAGGTTCTCAGCAACTATAAGGCTTAGAAACTTAACTTTTTTAAAAATGAAAGTTGAGAATCCCACCTAAATCATAAACCTCCAGAAGCAGTGGCTTTAAAAAAATATAACAAATACTATAAGACTCGTGATAAAAATCACAAGAGTTAGCCACACTTTGACTTGTACCCTACATTTCTAAGATTGAGAGAACAGGGACAAGGGAAAAAAGATAAGGTTTAAATGTTGACAACAGCTATCTGTTGTGACTCATTGCAAATTATTTAAATTTACCACACAAACTCACATGTAAGCCAAATAAGCCTAAAGCATCAGGGCATTAAATTGGGTGATCACTTTCTACCCATCAGTCAGTCTATACACACAGTTACTCAACCAAGAGATGGGAAGAGAGACTTGAGCATGCTCAAAGCCTGGGGAAAGATGAGGTTTAACAAGTTTGAGGAGGCTGTTGAGAAGGCTGCTGGGCTTGAAGCCTCACTGTGGGCCAGTAAAACAAACGACCAAGCTAAGAAAAGCCACAGAGCAGCACCGAGAAGTATCTGTATGAGCAGAGTTGATATATTTTGTCCTTTTTTCAGTAACCCAGGATAGCTGAGAACAGGTCCGTCTGACGAGAATGGAAACGGTGCTGGAACAGTTGCTTTGGAGCTCGCCATTCATCTTTGAAACTTTCCACACTGCCTTGCTAACAAGCCTCAGCATGTTCTGAATCTCTTCCCTAGGCAAGCAGTTCAGCCGTCATGTCCATTCATTCCATAGCTTCTCTGCCAATATTAGCCACTGAAATGTGGAACCTTGTTTGCTATGGCCAATTCTGAAATCACTAACTCATTTCATATTAGCTTTGAATCAGAGATCGTTATTAGCTAAAGCAGGGCAGTGGCCCCTGACTAGTTATTCTGACTAAATGCTCTGAAAACAGAGATCATTTTACATATAATGTACAACATCAGGGGATGAATGGAAAGGCTGTTCTAATAATCCTGACTGACACCAGAATATTAATCTACATGAAGTTTTGATGCACACATCAAAAAAAGTTCAATATTGATTTACATGCTCATGAAAACATTATCCACTTTGATGCCTCAATTCACAGAAAGAAACTAGTATCACTTAATGTGTGTTTATCAGAAAAAGTATTCTATCCTACATTTTTTGTACTTTTAGCTCAACCACATTTAAATCAAATCTCACCTGTTTTAGTTAGGCTTTTAAAGAGCTGTGATAAAGCCCGTTGTTTCTGCATAAGAATATGTTTGACCTCTGACTTCTGTTTTTCTTTATCTGCAGCCTGATTAACTGTTAAGTTCTGCAGTTCAAGTACAGAAACAATGATATCACCTGCAGGGGAGACAGTGGTGGGAGAGAGACTTGGAATCTCAACATGCATAAATTAATTACAGAAGGGAGCCATATAAATAAGTAATTAAGACCATGTTCTTAGATTTTTTTTTAGTCAGGCTGTCATGTGACTATCATTACTATTTGTATCTCTATAAACTGGAATTGTCTGGTCTGACATCTGTGGTATGGATGCTCTAGGAACATAGTGTCCCAACATGCTGCAGGATGAGGGGTGCTTTGAGCCCAGCGCAATGCGAGGGAAAGGCACAGGGGACAGGAGCCCAGTGCATGGCCCAGCTGGGAACCCTAGTGCACAGCTCAGCGAGGCTGCGGGAGGGGGTGCCAGAAAGGCCAGCTGGGCTGGATGGGTGTGTATGGGAAAGCCCAGCCCATGAGACCCAGCTGGGCTGCCTGGAGGAACTGGGGAGCCTGGTGCATGGCTCACAGCTGGGCTAGTCGGGGGGGAGAGTAGTAGCCAGGAAGGCCAGCATGTGTGGGGCGGCGGGTTGGAAGGGGGGGGAGGAAGCCCAGGGAATGACCCAGCACATCTACCGGGGGAGCTGGAAAACCCAGTAGGGCAGAGCAGGGTAGGGGGACCAGAAATGACCTCCAATGGTCCAGAAAAATCTCTAATCCAGGACCACTCAAGTCCCGAGGGTGCTGGACCAAGGAGGTCCAACCTGCAGTGTTTCCAATACTCACCTGTGAACTGGTCAAGACTCTCCACCAAGTCTAGAAATGAGTTCTTCTTCATAAGAGTTGAACATAATATCTTCATTCGCTTTGTGAGCTTGGGCAAGCGACACTGAAGAGATTCTGTATCAAACGTAACTCTACCAGAGCATTTTTCTGAGAGCAGAGTCTGAGAAAATGGAAGAATCATCATCCTTAGCAACAGACAGCTCCACAAGGATCATAGCTAGTGCTAAGGTTATGTCACAGAGATCACGAAAGTCATGGAATCTCTGACATTCTCCACTTCAGCCCCAAGGCGGTGGGGCTCTAAGCCATGCAAGCAGTGGTGGACCCAGCAGCTTCCAGCCATATGGGGTGGGGGTGGAGGACGGGAAGAACCTGGAAGCCTGAGCTGACAAGGGCAGTGAAGGGCTCCCAGAGTCTGAGCCTCAGCAGGCGACAGGGGATCTAGAGCTCCAAGCCACTGGCTCCACAGCTCTTAGTGATCTGGAGCTCTGAGCCACTGGCCCTGGAGCTCAAACCACAGGGAAAGGAGGCTCCCGCAGGTTTAAGCAGTCACAGGTAGTCAGGTACGCTGGAGTTTCCAGCCATCATGTGTAGCTGGGAGAGCCTGGAGCCAGCTGCAGTGGTGGGGTATGATGGACTCCCTCCAAACTAGGGGCTCAGGCTCAGCCCCGTTTGATCACTTACTTTTAGACTAAGTCAGGGACAATTCATGAGTGTCCATGAATTTTTGTTTATTGCCCATAGTGTGACTTTTACGAAAAATAACAATGACAAAATCTTAGCCTTAATCAAAACAACTTTCTGTACAGTACTAAAGCTTCACATTCAGCTGAAACCCAAATCATTATATCCAATCAGCATATATTTCAAAAGTGTTGTGGCTTAATCAAAATTCTGAGTTCAATTCCACATTCTGTCCACACCAATATTTTGAGTAATTTGCAATATAAATATCTGAGTTTTCGAAACTGAAAGATATGGATAATCAGTTATTTATCCCCTGTACTGAGGGACTGAAAGGTTTATTTGGTAGCTGCAAACAGTTTTAAAAATGCTCAAATGGAAGTTAACCACTGAGAAAGTCAAGAGTTACTCCCAGTTCTGGATAACAGCTATTCCTCAGAGCTTATTCAATTCTCATCTTGCTTATCTCTTGCTGTGGTTATTTCTTTTCTCTAGGACAGAATTATCAGCATCATTAAACTTGTTTTTAAAGTTACAGATTAACATAGTTTTACAAGTAGTTCTGTGACACCTTAGAGACTAACAAAAATATTTTCCCACTCCTACTAGAAAAGGAAGCTAACAGTAAATAATCAGCAACAATGTATGTTTCCATCGCAAAGAATACAATAATGTTAAAGTATACACATTGGATTTGTATCAGATCTCCTCTCAGATTGCCATACTAAAGTAAAAATCCAAGGACGGGGGAGAGGGAGGGGGAAGGGAGGGGCGACTAAGGATGATAAATTGCAGTTATCTAACTAAACATGTAATAGATACAATCTGTAACTAGCTGATAAGGACCACTTCTGGAGCAACCCCTGCCCACAGCCAGCCCTGTCTGCCCTGAACAGAGGCTGCTCCTGGGGAGGCCCAGATCCCTTTGCTCATGGTGAATCTTGGGCAAGCAGCACTGTGGAGACGGTGCTGGGGGAATCAGCTTTTAAGCCAGCGCTTCCCCTCTCCCCCTCCCATACTGGTTCCTGTTCCCCCCACACTTGCTGCCTCTCAGAGAGGCAGCAAGGATAGGGAAGGGGGAGTGAGTAGTCGATACTCCAGTCGACTATTCACTTACATCCCTTAAAAAACAAACAAACAAACAAAAAATTTACCCCCTCCCCAATACTCTTCCATAATGAAGAAACAACAAAATCCAAATGGAAACTACCAAACAGAAATACCTGATACAATCTTTCAGTGCAACATGAGGACCTTATTAAAACTTAAAATGCCAATACAGGCAGTCCCCGAGTTACGCGGATCCGACTTATGTCGGATCCGCAGTTACAAACGGGGCCCTTCCTCTCCCTGGTCTCCAGCAGACCAGGGAGAGGAAGCAAACCGGCGGAACACGTGGGCAGCGGACAGGGTTGTCCGTTGCCCACGCGCTCCGCGGCTTGGCTCTGCTTTGCCCCCCTCCCCCGGTCTGCAGACCAGGGGGACGGGGACGGGGGGCAAAGCAGAGTCAAGCTGGCCGCGTGCTGGCCTGTCAGCTGGCCGCGTGCTCTGCGGCTTGGCTCTGCAGACCAGGGGGACGGGGGGGAGGGCAATGCAGAGCAAAGCAGAGCCAAGCCGCGGAGCGCGCAGTCAGCTGACAGCCCAGACGTGTCTGGGCTGTCAGCTGGCCGCGTGCTCTGCGGCTTGGCTCTGCTTTGCCCCCTGTTCCTCTGGTCTGCAGAGTGTTCCGCCGCTTTGCTCCCCGTCCCCCTGGTCTGCAGACCAGGGGGACGGGGAGCAAAGCAGAGCAAAGCCACGGAGCCCGAGGGCAGCAGGACAGCCACGGTGCGTCTGGGCTGCCCCGCTGCCCCCGTGCTCCGCGGCTTTGCTCCGGACACCTGTGGTACAGCAGCTGGGGCGCTGCCAGTTGGTCCCGTAGCGCCGCTCTGGGCGCTACGGGACCAACTGGGCAGCACCCCAGCTGCTCTGCCCCAGGCATCCTGATTCAGCCACTGCTGGTCAGTTTCAGCAGCGGCTGAATCAGGACGCCTGGGGCAGAGCAGCTTGGGTGCTGCTGGGTTGGTCCAGTAGCGCCGAGGAGCGACGGCGCTACTGGACCAACCCAGCAGCACCCCAGCTGCTCTGCCCCAGTCGTCCCCAAGTCAGCCGCTGCTGAAACTGACCAGTGGCTGACTACAGGAAGCCCCTGCCCTGGGCTTCCTGGAATCAGCCGCTGATCAGTTTCAGCAGCAGCTGACTTGGGGATGCCTGGGGTTCTTAAGTTGAATCTGTATATAAGTCAGAACTGGCGTCCAGATTCAGCCGCTGTTGAAACTGATCAGTTTCAGCAGCGGCTGAATCTGGACGCCAGTTCCGACTTACATACAGATTCAACTTAAGAACAAACCTACAGTCCCTATCTTATACGTAACCCGGGGACTGCCTGTACTCCAATGGGAATAGAATTTGCTTCAGATAACTTCCCCTCTGAGCTGGAGAATATGCTAATAGAATTTAGAGCTGAATCCAAGACGGCTAAGAGTTATCAATTTATGTGACTCATCAATCCACCTACTCATCTAACACCACAGCCCTTTCAGACAGCAGGCAAAATAAGCAGTCTTTCCTGTGACTGGTATTTGATTGACTAGAGGGTTAACAGACCACCACAGATAATTCCCAGATATCTGGGGACCACATACATATCACTAACAGATCACCACTGGAATCCAGATTATCCTGCATGGAAAATCTTAGACTAACTACATTGGCACTTAACTGTATTGCAACTTTTTCACTCAAGGTTGTGAAAAATCACTCCCTCTTCCGAGCGCAGCATATTACAGGGCTGTAAGACACCAGTGTAAACCACTGTAAACCAGGTTACCGAGCTGGGAGTACTCCCAGAGCATGTAGCTACTCCCCTCATGGAGGTAGTTTATCTGGAGCACTGGAACATGGAAGTATGGTGACGGCAAAAGTGTAGTTTAGTGTAGATAAAGACTTACTGAGCAGTAAATTCATCGCACGGCCTTTCTTCTCCCCCAAGCATTTTATCATACACAGTATAATTGAAAAAACGAGTGTCACAGGACTACTCGTTTTTAAAGTACAGACTAACATGGCTACCCCTCAGACTGGGGAAAAAAAAGAAAAAAAAAGAACACACTTAAAACTTCTGACAAATACTCAGATATAAGATTTTAGGCACTAACTTGTGCAGAAAGTCATAAAAACAAAATCACCATTCAGGTCAGAACACAGAACACATCCTTCTTGTAATTAGAATGAGAAGTGCAAATACCTGAGCAGAATCTGTTCTAGAAGACAAAGTGTTTCTTAATATGCTGTTTAATCTTTGCAGTTTAGTCTCTTTATTCTCAGACTCTTCTTGCCTCTGCAAGCAGTTTAGAGCCTCTTCTTTATTACTCTCAACCAGGGAAGGTCGACAGGGCTCCTTCAGAACAGATTCAAACTTCTTCATGAATTTAAAAAGGGTCCTAATCACCAAAGAAAAACACATGATTATTTTCTACTCTGGAAATGTTATCTTCTGAGAGCAGGTAGCACAAATAAACTTCAGTGACCTACCAAGACCAGTGCAGCACAGAATCCAATTAGCAGGAAGTTAGGAATACTGAATGTGCATTTACAGTCTAACAGAATGAATCCCCAAATGGTCCCTTTCTTTCAAAAGTACCATGTTACCTGTGTGTCTTCTCCACAGACTGTTTTACAGCCCAGAAGCTGACATCATTCCACTTGGAAATTTTCACAAATCCCTATAAGAGAAGAGGAACTGTTCATGAAATATTTCTGAAAAACATAATACAGTATTCGCTTCTAAAGACAACCACAAGAAATGATGAGTGAAGATGAGCTGACAGCATTAAATAGCAAGGTATTCAGTAGCTGTGCTACATAATTTTCTGCTTAATGCATGCATTTGAGCCGGCAGTGCTACATAGACAACGTGGTTAGATCCACAGGGGCCTCTTCACTCCTCTGTAATCTTTCTGGTTAAGTGGAACTAACTCACCTCTGATAAAAACTACAACCAACCCTCCCACCCAGCTCATTTTCACACAAGGTGGTGCATGAGGAAGGCTACAGTGGGAATGTCGGTTACCAGTAGAACTGTCCAGGGCAATTCAAACCATGACCTGTGCTTCACTGTTCCTGCAGACAATTCAGCATACTGTGTGAAAAAGGCTCCTGTTCTTACCTTAAGTTCTTTCTCTATAGGTTGGCGAAGTTCAGTGATCCTGGTCTGGACACATTCTGCAAACTGCTTGTAATAATTGTATAGGTTCCACAGAACACTGCACAGCATGTCTGGAAAAGAGCAAAGATGCAACAGCAAGCTTCTTTCAAAGGTAACATTTTGTTCAATACCAATAACAGAGGAACATGAAACCTAGCAACACTGATAGAAACTCTAAAAAGCAGAGCAGCAGCTGCTACTGTAAGTGAGCTGTATGTTGCAGTTGGGGATTGTTGTAAACAGTTTTCAGTGTCTGGAATCAGAGACTGATTTATTGCTCTAAAAGACAAGTTATGGCCACGTTTACACATGATAAAAAGTACTTACCCTTTCCTTCTACTTGCGGCATTAATAAGACATGACAGTGGAAAACCAACAGTGCTTGTAGTCGTGTATGAAATTCCCCCAATGTGGATCCTTCAATAAAAGCTTGCAGTGTGTGGACCACTACTGTTAAATTCAGTTGCTTGCTGGTTTCTGTGATTTTAAAAGAAAATTCCAACTGAACATTTTCATTTGACTACTATAATTTGTACTGTGACATAATCCAAATCAGGATCTGTGCTACGTAGGAGGTCAGGATTTACTGTTGTGGTTTCCTGACAGGTCTCCTGTTCTGTCAATGATAACCAGACGGCTGCGTGAGTGTGTGATCAATCATGTGTGCCGTGTTGACTTGTGTAATTCATCAACACAGCAAACTTAGAGAGTCCCCAAAGACCACAAATCAGATAAGGATCGACGTTGCCCGGCAACGTTTATTGTTAAGCGAAGCACAGTAATAGTTTCCAGTAGACACTACACTGAACCACTACACACATGTACCCGTAACAATGGACCCAGTTCAGCCCATGGGAGGTCTCACTGCCCACTTGGCTGGACAAAGAGTGCCCCTCCAAGATACCACTTTAAATAGAGGTACAAACAAGTTACACATCACTCCTGATGTTGTCAGGTGACCAATCACTTACGCTACTTAGATACCACCCATCACCCTGCACCTCATGGTTCGATTAGAACATTAGAGCCACTGGGCTCTTACTACATTTAAAATGCAGAAGTGCAGTGTCCCGGACCAGCGCAAACCAGGACTGCTTAGTCCTGTCTCATGCTGAGTCCAGCAGTCTCTGTTCGTGGCAGCCAGTCCTGTCCACCGCAAACTGGGGCTGGTGCCAGAGAAGCCCCTGTCTGTGGTGGCCAGGGTTGGCAGCTGCTGGAGCACCCCCTGCTCATGGTCTCCCGGGCCACTGTGAACAGGGACTGCTTGGCAGCAACCTCCCCTATCCCTGCCCTGCTGCCTCTGGTGGGGGAAGGGGGGGGAGAGGGGGGGGGGGGAAGGGGGCTCCCCCCAGCACTGGCTCCTGTTTCCCCTCACCCTTGCTGTCACAGCAAGGGTGAAGGGGGAAGTGAGTAGTTGATACTCTAGTCGACTAATCGCTAGCATCCCTGCGCTGAACATATGCAGCTTTTTTTCATTAACCCTGTAAACTGGACATCTGAGGACAGCTGTTCTGAGCACACTATGTGATGGAAATAACTGTAAAGTGTACAAAGCCTGAGGGCTTCTGGGCACTTTGCAGGACAGTGATGGACAACCTGCGGCCCATTGGGGTGGAATATGTGGCCTATGAGATTTTTTTCTTTACTGTTGCCCATGGTTGCCAGGTTACACTGATTTTCATCCATGTAGTTTTTTCCCTACTGGTATTACTAAAGTAACACACACAAAGCAAGAGTACATGAAGTGAGGTACGTGCTGATTGTACACAACATTGACAGTGAGAAACGTGTACTCCCTCTGCATACAATCAAAGAGTTCCCACAGTTCAATCGACACACCCCACAAATTCTAGGCATGCAAGTGCAGTTAGCAAAATTACCCTATCCTGGGAGACTGTGCTGGTTTTGAGAATCTTGTAGCCCATTGAGATGAAGCTCATGCGGCCCACTCACTAGTTCAGGTTGCCCATCACTGTTGTTTGGGGAACAGATGAGAGCTCAGGTTATGAGCTCTGCAGTTTAAGAAAGACAACATGCTTTTTGTGGCTGTAGAGAAAAGCTCCCTTCTGCAAACCCCCATCTTAAAAATACCAGAAGCATGACACAATTGCTGAAGTTCTACTTCTAACTGGTCATTTACCATGGACATTTTAGGAGAGCAGAACTGGGAAGGTGAATGTACTAGACAGGAGAGTACATGTTTCTATGAAATGTGTATTCAAGTGCCAGGAAAAAATATGTAATACACATTGTATTTGAGTACCAGTATGTAAATATGTACATTATTATAGCACATTCACCCAAAGGAGCAAAAATCAAGGTTATGTGCTCCCCTTGAAATTGGTATTTTCTGTCTGAATGCTTAACTATGCACTCTTAATTGATGGAGCTGTATTATACATTTGTGGCAGGACACTAGTTACCTTCTGTGCTTTCCTCAGTTTCCTCTTGCATGTACTTCTCAATCATCTGATAGATTGAGAACCAGTGCTTTCTGGATTTTTCTGTGTGCCGCTTCATAACATTGTCCAGACTAACCGACCAGCAGCTAGAAACATAAGTGGAAGAGTGAAATCAAGACAGTTCTTTATATACTTTGGACTCCAAAGTTGGATGAGCAATTGATATTCCTTATCTCTGCCAAAATTAAGATTATTTTTAAGCAGAAAACTAAATAAGATTACATAACAGGTAGCACTGACCACTTAAATTCACAACTTTGTTCCTACTACCTGAAGAACCACCAATAGTATCAGGATCTATGTATTTTGCTGACCAGGGTAAAAAATATTTTGGACCATCCCACCCCCTGAACGCTTGAGCAAACAAACAACCCTCAAGCAATATAGCAATGTGTCACTCAGCAATCATCCTTCTTGCTACCCTCTTAAACCAGCCCTGACTTAGCAGGGTGGCAGAGACAAAAGGAAAACAGCCAGGATGAGGTGTACTTCTGAAGTACTGCATTAAAACTAAGAGCTTAAGAAATGAAGACAATGGTGCATGGCACTTAAGAGAGAAATGATGAACTAAGAGGAACAAACAAACAATTCTTACTTTAACTCCAGTTTACGCCACTGGATGATCAACTGAGTCACCAAATCAAGATGTCTCCGCAAAGACAAAGCTCGACTTGCATTCTCCTCCCAGTCCTAGAACAGAGAAATTATGGAAAACTTGCATTAAAAAAAGATGCAGTAAGCACAACAGAACATTCCCCCTTCATGACCCCACAGTGATTCAGGCTCGTGTCCCAAGTATTTGTACCCAACACTGCATTTCACACAAAAAGCTGTAAGTTAATTTTATTGTAGTACCATACCTAAGTGTCTGTCTCTTGCCACAGCCAATGCTTTTAATTGCAGGTGACCTATTAACTTGAAAAATTAAAGTGGTTTCCTTTCCCCTCTTACCTGTGACTTTGCAAGTAGAATCTCTAAGCCATTCAAGAACTTTGAGAGAGGACTGGAGAGCGGGAAGCTACGGATTCTGTCAATCACAACCAATAGCTGCAACAAGACAGACGTAAGTGACAGACAAGTTTTCAACTCAGAATAGTTGGTCAACTCACATGCAACTTGACACATGCATTTGAGTGAAACTACATTCAAACAACATCAGTGCTACCCTTCTTTGAAAAAGAGATTTTTTTATTTTATTTTAAACTGGCCTCTCCATTTGAGGATTCAGACCAGTGAAAGCCAATATTACACAACACAAAAAAAGCATGACACATGGCCCAACGATAAGAACTTCAGCCAACATTTGGCTTATGGAACTTTGCATTGGTTCTTAGTGAATATAATGGACTAATTCCAGAGGAAGTCATATCCAATACTACCAAAATGAAGGGACACAGAAAGGAGAAAATCCTCACTATTAGCAGAAGCTACTCTGGAAAACCTGGACCCTTAAGTGATTTTATAATGAAAAAACATAGTCCTATATTAGACATGAACTTCAAGGCTTTAGGATTTATAAAATACAGCATATTATTTTTACATTTGAACTGAAGATAGAACATGTGTTTCACATAACTAAACTTACGCAACTGAATCATGTTGCTGCAGGTAGCTAACCATCTACAAAACTATCCTAATTCACAAAGAAATTACTATATTCTTACTGTAGCAAATTATTTCATAGTAGCTAAGTATTTAGACTCTAATGTGTCTATAAACACAAATGGGAGGCATTACATAGACAGCCCCTGGCCCTCACCTTGTTTACCTTGAAAATTTAGTGTAATGCTCTCACCTGCATGAGTGCAGGGTGTTCAGGCCATTCTTGCAGTAACCTGTTTACTTCTTCAGTGAAGTTATCAAGTACAGGTTGGCACAATCGAACTTGTTGAATATTAGGATGCTGGTAAAAGTCATATGGACCATCTTGTTGTATGACAAGATCTGAAGTCACTTCCTCAAAAAGCGTATTGTGGAGAAGCGTGCCAGCTAAAAGCTGGCTGCCAAGAAGATAATCATTCATTTCAGCCCCTAAGATGATGAAAAGGAAGAGCTCATACATTCTCTGTTCACTTTTTCTTGACCAGAAACCTGCATGTTTCTTTGTATGCTTAGAGCATTTATCCAAAATCTTCAGACACTGTATATTTTTAAAGTATGATGCAGAAGGAAACGGCTTACAATTTAGGTCTGCTGTTTTACCAGATTTTTGAACAGCACTAAGTTAGCCTGATACACACCGACCTCCCAAAAATCTTTTGTAGTTGAATGAACAAAGTGGCAGGTTAAGTAAGCCATTCTATTCTGAAAAGTGATTAAGATCATATCTTTGGGAGTCATGTATTCTATGAAACATGTTCAATTTGCAATTAAAGCCCATGTTATTCCCAATCAAGCTAGCTTTTTTTCTTTTGGTCTTCCTCTGGTAATTAAAAGTCTTCCAATCTAAATGAAACCTACAAGGAAATTTGTGCTACCCCATTATTTTCAACTGGGCTGCAGAGAGACAAGAGATTGGAATGTCAACTGTTCATCTGATGAATCTCAGATTAATAGGACCCAATTGACTATTTCTAGATGTGTTGGCTCCACATGGCTGAAACTTGGAATGGAAAAAAAAGCTGTAAAAATCTGACACAGAATTCAGAAGATATGATTCTCATTACACAAAGGAACACATCTGATAGAAGGTGCCATTTTTAAGTGATCACTTTTCAGGGTAGAACCATGGTTAGTAGCAGACAATACCAGGAAAACACTGATCTAAGACAAAATATTTTTAATCTGAAACAACTGCAGATAAAGCAAAGGCATTATAAACAACCTTAAGAATGAAAACAGTATGCCTGAAGTATGATTAACAGCCTTACCAATCAAGGGATAGAAGTGTGCCACTAGGGAAGCACCAGTCTGATAGCAGGAAAGAAAAGCACTGAAATAGTGCTTGGTCTGATGTGGGGGCAGGTTCTGTTGATACCAGAGGGATCGTGCAAAGTTTAGGCACAACTGCTGATGAATCATCATCACTGTTTGCATTGAACTCTGAGATAAGAGAGTTATTTCAGTGGCGACTAGATCTTCTGATTCATCTTCATTTTCCATTTTTTCTTCTAGACTTGCCTGAGCTGTGATATCTTCAAAGTCCTGTAAGTCACATTAAATTAATAGTTAACTCTACCCTACATGATTTTACATTTATTATTTGTACTGCACTAGAGGGCAAAGGTACCCTTGTGATAATCACAGGTATCTTGCAGTGTTTACTGTCCATCCAATCTGAAAAAAGACAAGCGACCATAACAATGAGGAAGGGAAAGAGAGAAACAATGAACACAATTATACAGGGTCATGGGGATGTAATAGTGTAGTCAGTTAAATGATTAACCAATAAGCAGAAGCTTATTGGTTAATGTTACCACTGACATGCACTTCCCCCCACCCCACCACGGCTCTTCCAGTACATTTTTTAAAGGGCTGGCCAGCAGCCTGGCTCAGTCCCAGCTCACAGGACCTAGCCCCACTGCAGCTCTGCATGAAAAATAATTTAGGAGCCAGCAGGCAGCTATCTCCTAGTGCAGCTCTGTAAGGAATGTATTACTGCAGAGCCGCAGTGGGGGTAGCTCCCGGGACACAGCACGAACCTGGACTGATCCAGGCCTGCCTGCCAGCTCCTAAATTACTTTTTCATTAATAGCTGCAGCAGGGGTAGCTCCCAGAACTCAGTGGCTATGTCTACACTCGCAGCTTCTTGCGCAAGTATGGCCGTTCTTGCACAAGAATCTGCAGAGCGTCCACACTGCCCGCCTGCTCTTGCACAAGTAAATTTACAGTACAGCGTGGTAAGAGGGGGCTCCTTGCGCAAGAACTACGCTCTTTTTTGACAGGTGTAAGCCCTCTTGCACAGGAGCTCTTGCGCAAGAGGGCAGTGTGGACTCTCAGCAGGGATTTCTTGCGCAAGAAAACCCTATGGCTAAAATGGCCATCAGAGCTTTCTTGCGCAAGAAAGCGTCCACACTGCCATGGGCGCTCTTGCGCAAAAGCACAGCTCGCACATGGCAGTGTGGACGTTATCTTGAGCAAGGGTTCTTGCACAAGAACACTTGTGCAAGATGTTCTTGCGCAAGAAGCCGCGAGTGTAGACATAGCCAGTGTGAGCTGGGACTGAGTGCTTGCAGTGATAGCCCTTCTTGATTAATCATGTAGTTGACAAACATTTTGTTTACTCCATGATTAACAAATTACATGCTTCTTAACATCCCTACTGGCTAGCTGCATGACCCGGCGGATTCAAGTTATTTCTTTTAGGTGGGGGAACAGGAGCCAGAAATACTCTCTTTAGTGGACTCTTCAGGTTCAGCAGGTCTTTTCAGATCACAATCATGTTCTAGCATCTTAATGCTGCACAAGTGTTCTCATTATGCTGTCGTCGGCTTCCCTTACTTGTGAGGAGCAGGAGTACCAGTACCGACAGGGGTGCCTCTCAGTTTGAATTAGCGAGTCTTCACTAGACCCACTAAACTGCACCCTCGAAAGATCGACTGCAGAAGCCCTGATCTTTATGCATTGTAGACATGGCCTCTCTCCCATGGGCATAGAACATTTTCAACAGACATACCACAGCAGCGCAAACAAACTGGTACAGCTGCCCCACTGCAGTGCTGAATGTGTATACATGGTCTTTAAATGCAAAGACGACTATCCATAAATGAAAAAAGAACAAAATATTTTAATAGTACACTCAGAGTATATCAGTGTGTCAAAATCCTTCCCACATTTTTCTCCTGGAGAAGAGAAAAAATTGTTTAATTTCCTAATAGCTAAGAAAAAAAGTTTAAAAAAAAACTGTACAATGCATCTTTCCCTAAAGTATTCTTCTTCTACCTTCTCATAGAGCGGGAATCTCCTTCTAAATTCTCTCTCTTCCTCCTCTTCCTCACTTCGCCCTGTTCCATGGCTCTTACTCCTGTATCTGTACAGAAGGCTTTGTTGCTCCTCCTGCTCCTGGATGCAGCGCTCACTTTCATCCCATTCATTTATAATTGCCTGAAAAAACACGACACTGAAGATTCTTTAGAAATTAAACACTCCCACCTACCCTCACCATTTGCCTTAACACTGAGGCAATATCTTTATTTTTCACAGCATACAATACTTATTGCGGGTGTAGAAACCATGTCGCGTGAACACTAAAACATTTCATTTGTAAATTCCTGGAACATCACACCTCTGAAAACTGTATGAAAAAGGCCATTCAAACATGAGCTAAATCCTAAAGTTAAGGTCTTAAATTCATGGCAATGAAAAATGTGACACAGACCTCCCCCATGAAATCTAGCTATTGGAAGGGCAAGGCTGGGGTGTCTCAGCTGGGGCTCCTACTCGGCCTCAAGCTCCAGCTGCTACTTCCAGCTGGACTGGTGAAGGACAGGAGGGCTCATCCCTGAATGGCAGCTCTTGGTGAGGGGATCAGTTGTACAGAAGCGAGGGAGACACACACTCTCTTCTACATTGTATCAGCTGCAGAGCTTTCTGCAGGCAGGGGCGGTACCTGGACATGAGCCTAATCTCCCTGCTGAGGGCAACTGTGCAGGTGAAGAGCAAACCCTATCCCTCCCCACTCCTAGGAGTGAGGCTTGGGGCTTCCATCCCACAGCTTCTCCCCGGGCTCAGGACAACCCATTTCCACCTCTTCTGCCTGAGGCTCAGGGCACCCATTTTTCCAGGACCCCCCAAACTGTTCAGAGCTACTGGGCACATGTCCCATGTGTTAATTTGCCACTGGCCAGGACTAGCAGTGACGAGCACCCAGCTGGAGTGCTTCCAGCAGCACAGTGGGAAATCAGACTTGCCACCACCTCTGGGAACTTTCTTCAGCTGAAGAAGCTCTGCAGCTCTTAAGGCAGTACACAAGTGAGAGTGTTAATCCCACAACTCCAACACCATGACATTTCACATGTAAACATCTGAAAACATGAAAGACTAATTTCCAAATACTATGGGTGTGGAATTGACCAGAAAGAACCTTGCATCTGGTAGGGCCCTACAGATAGTTTTTACTGAATCCCTTTTCAGAAGAAACACCACCCTCCACACAGTGAAATGAAAGGTAGTTTTTTCTGGAGTAAGCAATGCAGGATTTGGTTTTATGTCTGAAAATATGTGAACCATATTATCCTAGCACACAATGTAAATTACCATTTTCATTTCTATGAAAAAATTGCTACTGTTGCTTTTGTTACTCTAAGATTTATCCAGCAGGTTCAGCAGGAGAGACACCCATCTAGAAATCACTGTTGAAAACAAAGCGACACTTACACTGTATTTCTGACATTTGGCTTTTAGAAGTATTTATGCCATTTACTCAGGAAACTTTACCTGACATAGATGCCTGAAAAGCTGCAGAGATTTCTGGTCCATTTCTCCCTTAGACAATACATGGCATCGAAGATACAATAAGGCATTTACTAGCAGCTGTTCCTGAGTTGGATAGGAATTCTGAACCTGCTCATCCGACTCTCTTTCAGAGCATTTCAGAGATAACTTTTTAAGGCCACAGAGGATGTTCACAGACTGCACTGAGCATAAAGTATCCGCATGTGAAAGATAAGTGGGGAAGTTAGGGCCAACAGACGGAAATGCCAACAAAGAAGTAACAAGGGTGCCAAGTTTGGCTGGACAGACAACGCTATTGAGTCTTGTATAAACCTCAGAGGCCACTAGTCTCATGCCATGCTGCAGCTGTAAAATGGCAGCTTGCAGTGGGGTGACAGCATCAGGGTACAAAGCATATTCTTCTGTCAAGTGTTTCCTAAACTGACGGTGAGATTGCTGCCAGGATGCTTCTTCATTTAGCAGGTTCTGTACTGCCTGGAGTGACTTGGGCCTGTTTTCACGAAGGAACTGTAGAAGGTGAGCTAAGAGATCCTGGACTGTAGAAATTTGTGCAATGCTGTTGACATACTGATGAACTTCCTGATATAAGCAGTCATATGGGGGAAGTTGGGGTCTGAAGGCCTGTTTTCTGGAAAGACTGCCTATTTGTTCCTTCAGATTTTGCATTCTTTGGTGTAGAAATCTGTTAGGAAATAAGGACACTGAGCAATTTTAGAAGCATATCATAAATCCCATTAAGTACCCAATAAGATTACAGTATGTAAATCATCTATACAATGCTGTATTTCCTAAGAAGTAGTAAATGATCGTTTTACAAACATCGAAACAAAGAATGTGATATTGACATATTTTGTGTGAACAAATACACAAACTAACCCCTCTTCTTTTTTTTTCCTTTTACCTTCTCTCTTTTTCCTTCCAATTCAGGTCACAATTTGGTACTAAAGAACCAAATGATAGTGATAGAAACAATAAGAGGTGCAACTCTACTAAAAGTACCCTATGAAGCTCAGCCATTTAGAACTGGCTACGAGCTGATCCAAGTTTGCTCTATTTCTCTCTAACTTCTAGTAAAGGATTGTTCAAGCAATCTGCGTGTGTTGAAATGAGATCAGGAACTTTCATTAGCAGTGGGAACTCGTGAACTATTATTGCACGATGGAATTCAATCCTATCTCCTGCATACAGAAGGCTCCAAAACAGTACAAAATCAGAGTTGCCTCTTGCCTATTCAAATTTCTTCCCTAGTTCCTCAGCTTAAAAAACACAAATTCAGTGTCCTTCCCACCAGTATAAAGATGCCTCACACTGGTATAACTTATTCCTCTTTACTTTCTCCCCTTCCCTTGTGGGAAGGGGAATAAGGCACCTTTATACTAGTATAACTTTATCCACACCTGTGTGTTGTACTACTTATATTATATGAGTATAATTAAAGCCATAAAATGTATATGTAGATAAGCCCTTAGGATAGGTCAACAATGCAGCTGGGAGGCGTGATTTCTAGTGTGGGTAGGCAGAATTGTGCTTACTTGCATTGTGGACATTGTGAGATCCAGCTAGCTTGGCCTGGGGGAGTGGATGAGCTCAGACACTCGCTTTTAGAACAATCACTTCAAGTGAGCTAGGACAAGTATGTCTATCCATGTTGGGAATCATACCTCCCACAAGTCAGGCCTTTTTGTGCCACAAAATATTTTCTATACCTGTTTTTACAATGCTGATCTGGAAGTCACTGATCCAGAATCAGCTACACAAACAAAATTATTTCCAAACAAAGCAATACAAACAACATGACAATGCAATGGAAGAAATCCAAACAACTGCTAAAGAATTTCATTGACCTCTCCCAATCATCAACAGAATAGGTAAGTGCCTCCTCCATTACCTGATATGGGGGTGAGTGAATCTGACAATTGCTTCATCTTCAAGATCTTTTCCTGTATGTAACTGGGTTGACAGATTTAGTGTCTTCCATTTACACTGCAGGTGGTGTAACTAGTAAAGAACAAATGAAATAATTTTATATTTTTGTTTTGCATAGCTCACAAGTTCACCTTCCAAAAGATTTAAAAAAAATATTACTCAATAATCTAATAGCGATACTCTAATATTGAGCTCATACTTTTGTAGCATTCACCTATGTGTAATTAAATTTAATTTCATCCACAATACAATGCACTCCACAGTAGGAGTCAGCTTTAAAAAAAGGGATAGAAACTCCACACTCACCTCCTCCTTGGCATACTTGAGTTTATATTCTCTTTTCACTGCAGGATCAAACCTTGTCTGTGGAAGCCACACCTGGATCTGCACCAAACCCATATTCACCCAGAGGCTACCACGCTGAGCTGCATCTGATAGATCCTGATTCCCTTCTCCTTCCCCAAAGAACTGTTGTAAGCAAGTTAACAAGAGACAGAGCACTTCTTTGGGTAGCATCTCCTGACCAGCAACATCCTTGAGTACTTTGAGAATATACTGAAAAGCCACAGGGTCCCTGGAGGAGAGTTTATCACAGCTCTGTGAATATTCCTCTTGCAGGTCTACTGGAACCAGATCCTGCAGAGCCAAGAGCTGTCTACATAACATTACACCCTGAATTCTAGAATCCGTACACCTGAAAGAATAAGGATAAAAAGAAGTTGGCACCCTGCTGAGTATACAGTTCTGTAATGTTGCTGGTTTAGGTAAATATGTGTAGAGGAAGGACTTTGATAATACCTAAATTCTGCCATGGAAGAAAAAGTCATGTTGGTCCACAGAACTGTGTTGACTTCTCGAAGCTGTTGTGCTCTCTCCATCCATTCTCCCAGTGTCACATGGGATGAAGACAGAACAGGAAGGCCACTCGCATCCCACTGACTTGTCTTGCTGCTGCTAGTTAGAATTTCAAAGAGGCACTTTGAGAAAACTGCTCGATTCAAAATACCTGGCCCCTAAATTAAAAGATTAAGAAATATGTAATATTAATAGCATTTCCTCACTTATGTTAACATTACACAAAAGATAAGCTTCAGGAAAAGCTTTTAAACAAAACTACAAAATGATTGCTTAATTTAACAGAAGTGTTAAGAAAAAAATCAAATGGCGGAGCATATTTAAACACACACGCATAGAGGACATGCTCAATCTATCCTTACATTCATGTTTAGCAGCCAACATATGTTGGAGGTTGGGAAAGAGGAACCCCTTGTCTTGTGTATACCGGAGTTTTAAAACTTGTTAGCAAATTATTAGAAATAGATATTTTATGTTCCTTTAGATACTATTTATGTCACAAAAAACAAACCTTCATAAATTGGTACAAAGGGGATTTAGGTATTTTCCTTTCTTTTCCACCAGGTAATGGCTTCCAGGTTAACCAGTACACTGGATCTGTGGTTACAGTACTGTGCCAGAAGAATTCTAGTGCACTACTGACCAGCTCTGACCACAAGAGAGACATTTCTTCAAGGGATACCTAAACAAGAGGGAGGGTGAAAAAAAGTCTTCTAGGGTTAATTTACAGGCAGTGAAAGAAAATGATTATGCTAGAAACAAAAGAAAGACAAGAACAGCATGTATGTGTGAAATTCTTTTCTCATGGAGATATTAAAACCTTTAGTCTTCTTTATCATCAGAGAGTGGGGTTTACGTCTCTTGTGAAAAAACCCTATATTCAATCTATCTAGCTAGCTATATATTTTAGAAAGTTTGTGCTAAGGATGTCAGCGGTTAACTGCTTAACCAGTAAGCATCACACTTACTGGGCGATGCTTACCAGTTCCTGGTTAACCGGCAGCCAAGGTGGGCTGGAGCAGCCGTTCACCTGCAGAGCACTGTGGCAGACCCAGCCTGGCCAGAGCAGCTCATGGTGCAGCAGGCCCAGCCAGAGAAGAACAGCCCCCAACCTGCCTGCAAGACCCCGTTTAAGTGGTTAACCAGTTAAATCTAATGTTTAACTTTTTAAGTAATTAAATGAGATTTTACATCCCTTGTTTGTGCACCTGTCTGTCTGTTCAAGAACTTCTCCTAAACAATAACAGCCAGGACCACCAACTTCAGTATGCAGCTTCCTCTATCCTGACTTAAAGAGAGGTCAGGGTGTGGCTGTGCCAGGACAATGGGATGTGCCTGGAATTCCATTATTTTCCATAACATGGAAAGGGAGGAGTCTCATCGGAGGGACAGTTTATGCTCTGCAATGACCACTGGGGGCAGTGAGCACAGGGAACAGCCATACTGCAGAGCAACCACAAGAGAGCAGACACACCATGGGCTGCAATGCTGGACCAAAAGTGGGGTTGTACAGAGAAAGACTCACTGGCCCCACCACCATGGAGCCACAGCCTGCCCTCCTCCCCCCGATAGAGCCACCAAGCACAGCCCCCCCTGCTCCTCCGCACCAGCCTGCTCATCTCCCTCACTCCCCTCCTGAGCCAGTTCCAGGGAAAAGTCAGAGGACAGGGTGCATGGCCCCCTGTTCACTCCCAGAGTACCAGCAGGTCCGGCCTGCACCCCCCCCCCCCCCCCACCAGCTCAGGGAAAAGCCGGTGGCTACCACCATCTCCCAACCCCTGCCTGATCCCCCTCTCTTCCTAGCCCTCTGCCCTGACTGCTACACCCTCATCCCCTGCCCTGAGCCCCTCCTCGCTCCCTGCTCTGATTCCTGCATCCCCCCCCACTCCTTGCCCTGAGCCCCTCCTCACCCCAGTCTGATTTTGTACCCCCCCCCCCATGTCCCCAAACACCTGTCCAGAGTTCCCTACATCCCTGAGCCCCTGCCCTAACTCCCGCACCCTACACACTGCCAGCCCCGTGCCCTGAGGGACACAAGCAACGCTGGCTAAGTCTTCTGGTCTCAACATAACAGCTGGCCACCAGGTGTCTGTACTCAGCAGCAGCTTCAACTCCTTCTCTTCCCTAATTTACATTAAAACTTGTTCTTACCTTATTAAGGTGTGATAAGTGCCACAATCCATACAGATGTTGAGAAGTAGCTGGTGTCAATTTAAGGCAAAAAGTTACATATTGACTCAGCTCTGGACACACGCTTAGCTGTTGATTGCTGCTGTTCCTATAGCAGAAGTAAAATAAAAACAACTAGAAACAAAAAAAAAAATGTTCTACGCTGTATGCAACTTGAATGCACAGCTGAATGAGAAAAGGCAATGTCTTGGCCTCAGCAAAGAGATGTGGAACAGGCTATTCCTGGGTTCAAAATCAACTGTGAGACACCTTTTCAATGAAACCATAAATAAATCATTTAGAGGCAATTTCACCCATCTTGCTTTACTGTTCTTTGATACAAACATGACCATTATTGAAAGCCAGGCCTGGGCTCATTGGTTAACTTTCATGATTATGCACAGGCTCCCAGTATGTATGTTTTACTTGTTTGTTCTATAGTCTGTCTGCACAAAAAGTACTTGTGCCTCATACAAACCTGAAACAAGTGGGTATGTACTTGGCCAAGCCCACCGATAGGGGAGGGGAAGGGGCACGAACAGGGCAACTGCCCTGGGACTCCTGGCGATTCAAAAGGGGCCAGAGTTTCTGGCTGCTGCTGATGCATTCTCCACCAAGGGTTGGCTACCACCAGCCCTGATCCTTCTGGGAGCCCAGAGGCAACATTCCATCACCGCCACCACATCATCCGAGAGTCCAACATGGCTGTCAACTCACCTATAGTTGGCATAGGTCAGCCACAGCTATGGTGCTATATACTTGCGCTAGCTCAATGACAGCTAGCATGAGTATGTGTACTGGAACAGGGAATCACCCTCCTACCTCATAATGCAGATGCAGGATAACTGCCTTAATCCCAGGGGAACGAAACTAGTAAATACTCAAGCTTAAACAACTCCATACACATTACTCATTTTAGACTTCAAGAATGTGGCTTTGCATACAGGCAAGAATGATGTGTGTTGATTTGTATGCAGAGATGTTAGGTCCTAATCCTCATCCTTTATGTAAGGTCAACAGGTGAAACTGAACCTGGGACCTCTGGAGCTTAGTGCATGAGCCTCTATCACTTGAGCTAAATGCCAATGCACTCTCAGTGAAGGCTGCAGAGCAAACTTATTCTTTTTCTCTGTAATGGGTTACATTTGCACAATTTTCATGAAAGAAAACCTGCTCTTCTCTTACCTTCTTAGACAAGCCTGAGTTACACAATCCGCTATCAGTTTATACTGCCAGAGCATTGCCAGATATTCCATTGCTGGCCACAGCTGAATCCTATTACAGAGCTGGATTAATGAGGCAGAGTCCAACTGACTGGAGATAATGTCTTTAGTATGACTCTCTTCTGAATGACCAACCTTAACTCCTTCTGCTTTCAGGTGTGAACATTGTAAGTTCACAAACTTCCTTAATTCACCTGTAAGATGAGGGATAATAAGCATGTAGATGCACAGACTCACATATTTACCAATTAACAGTTCAAGCAACGAGTCTGAAAGGAACTGCTCATTTACACACATGATACAAATGAGAAAGATAAATATTTCTGGATGAATTAAATATATGCTAGATGTTCTGACGCTGTGCTTCCAATTGTACTAGACTGTCACATATAAAGCAAATTACTTACCCGGATTAACATCTTCTAAATGATTAGCTCTGAGCACCAGGCCCTGGGCCCGCAGCAATGCCTTTTTTATTTTCCATCCAGTGGCAGCAATTTTCAGACAACACATTTCATCCTCCCATCTGCTTTCTCCAAAGGCAGATCTCATCTCCACAATGTTGAGTGCCTTGCTGAATTCTTTCAGCTGGGCAACAGATTCTGCCACCAGTTTATCCTGAAAATGTAAAAAAACCCAAGAAGATATTTAAACAAGCAACAGTTTTTGTTTCAAAAGTTATAGTGACATAGTGAACATAAGCTGTGGCCCAATAAATGGTGCTCATGCTTTCTAAATCAAATCACAATACTTGCACATGCAAATTGTATTCATTGTTATGCACAACTTAACATCAATTCTTAATGCTTCCTCTCCCTTATGTATTCAATCCAACATTAGGAAGCCATATATGTTGAGGTAACTGGCCAAAACAATTAGTATTTAAGATTTAGGTTGTATAAACTGAAAAAAAAAAGGTAAAATAACTTTCATTTAACCCATTCATCTCTCTCTGATCATCAAGCATACACCATGTATTAACAAGGTTATGAGACTGCATTTGCAAAGTCATTCCTGCAAGCAGGTACACTGCACTGGCATTAACTGGTTTGTCTACATCCTGATTTGAAAATATACCACGGTTCCTTTCACATTAGCTACTTATGGAAGCTGGGGAGACTCTCTTTACCCAGCCAACTAAATTCTAGTCAATGGGACACAGAATGTGCCTTGTAATCTAACAAATGAAGAAGCAGCATCACCTGCTCTGTGGTTAGTGCTGTCTTCTCTCTCAAGGAGTGAGGCAGGGAACACTTGAGAAGGCTGAAAGTAATTTTCAAATGGCTACTCTCTAAATCAGAGTTTCTTAAATTGGGTTGCCATGATGTGTCCAAAGGATTGACTTCACTTGCACTTCACTGCAAAGTGTCACTGGTAAGAGCTGTATGCCTGACATGGAGGTGGGTTTTTTTTATGGTGAATCTCAGAAATTTCATCACAAAAAGTCACTGGCAAGTGTAGACGTTCCCACATTTTTGCACAAAGAGAGGACTTTTTCTTGCTTTAAATGGCAAGTATAGACATACCCTAATTTAGGCAGCTGATGATATAAAATTTATTTCTGAAATGTAACAAATGTTAACATTTGCATTAGTCATTCTTCTGAATCCAAGGAAATGAGAGTGCCATTTGCTGGCTTGGAAAATGAGTATGACAGTACAAGACTTCTACAGAGATTTACTAGGAGCTTTAAGGAATGTTTGTAATGTGTTTAAATATCCTTGGAAGCCAGGTGCTATAGCAGTACAAATCATTGTTATAAATGGAATAATCTACCTTGAAAGGAAGAGGTCTCCCCAGGGACTTCTGCAGCTTCTTTACATTGGCAGACATACCAGCAGGACTAGCCAAACAGCTCTGAATCTGCTGTGAAACAGACTGAATTTCCTTGGAAACCCTTCAAGTAAAAACAATAATAATAATAACAACAACAATAATAATAATAATAATAATAAAAAAAAATAAAAAAAGGGTTTTAAAAATGGTCCAAGGGTAAAGGCAAAAAGATACGCAACAAGGAGAACAGCAGACTCTCTTTCCTCTCCTGCACTTTATCCAAAAAGGATGCTGGGGAAAATGTTCATATAGGTACTTTTTCAGTGAGGACAGGGCCACAGCTACAATGTAAGAAGTTTTACAACAACGGCAAAGGCATTCAGCTCAAACGTTTGTGCTTGCAGTGACAGTGGAACGTAGCAAACATCAATACTTGTGCTTACAGAGTAAATGAAGCTTAACAGTTTTAGCTAGTGCATTTTAAAAAGAACACTAATGTAATTGCTTAATATAGCTATATATGTTGCAGGGAAAGGGAGATGTCAACCTTTTCTATTAGTTGTATTGCTTCTGAGACAAACAACCTACTTGTGCTGCTCGCTTCCAGTCAGTATCTGGGGAATTCTGTCAATTAAATGCTTCATAACCCAGTGCCAATGAAGTGACAGGAGTGCCAACCCTGGAGAATCCACCATCAGAGTGTCAGATGCTGCCCAAAACCGGTCACGCCACAGCAAGCAGCACAAGATCTAAAGACAAGGCAGGAAAGTTAGAGCCTGCTCATCTCTGAAACCTGGCATATTACAGGAGGTCTTACACTGTAGTTGTAGAGCACTGATGGTGCTAATTCTTTTGCAATTAGGTAAACCGTTTGAGGACAAATGTCTATGTGTTCTCCTAAAAATATTAGCAACTACAAAATCCATTGTTAATTGAGCCCCGTCAGTGTATGAAATAGCAAAAAGCAAGACCAACCTGGTCCATGGATTTTGCAATCTAAATTAGAGAGAAACAACATAGTCCAGGCAACACACTGAACGAGGGTCTAGTTTTAAAGCAATATAGTTATCACTGGGGATTGCTTTTAAAATTGCAAGAAGATTTAGAGCAAAATCTAAATGGAGGGAGAAACTGTTTTTTAAGTAAGAAAGGGGGAAGGAATTCTAAGCATACCAAGTGACATTGAAAAATAAAAGAGGGCAAGAGGAAGTGAAGGACATGAAGGCTACGTCAAAAAAGTTTTGGGGGAGACAAGCAGGAAGAAATGAGAGCAGACATGAAAGCAAAGAACAAACTTGTGCATGTATGAGAGAAAGATGAGAAACCTGAATTTGATGTAGAAAGTGAGAAGAAGCTAGTGAAGGGATTTGATGAGTGGCATGGTCTACGTGATGGAAGATTTTATCAAAAGCATTTTGAATGGTCTGAAGTGGAGCAAAGATGATATAAAAGGAGGTAACGAAAGCACGTTGAAAACTTACAGTGTATTTTCAATAAGTTGTCCGCAGATCCCTGAGACTATGTTTAAAAATTCCAAAGGGGCCCAAACCTCCATCCAAAAAATTTTAGGGGTCCACAAAAGAAAAAGGTTGAAAACCACTTTCTTAGAATAATGAGATGGATAACGGATACAACAGTTCAATATAAATTTTGCAGATCAGCTTAATCGCTTATACCTGACACTATACAAAATGTCACATTCCACATTCTAAACAAAACCCTGATTTATTTCAGAAACCATGAGACTAAAAATAGAGATGCTCCGACAGAATTCTGAATTCTAAATAACTGTAGCAAGAGCAAGTTAAAAATTCTACTCACATCATGCACCTTGTCATCTGTTAAGGTCACTTGAGAAGTCTTCACCCAGTGCAACACAAAGGCATCCCAAAGTTCAAAGAAAGCAGCAAGATTGGCCACAATAGTATGTGGAAGAGAGTTATAAGTCCCTGGACCTTGATGTACAGATTAAAACAAAAAAAGAAAAAATGGGGAGGGGTTAAAGTTATAATATTATATCTACACAGAACAACAAGGTTAGTCTCTGGACACTATATCTCTTGGATACAGTGATCACCGCTTTAAAACTTTACTATTTTTCCCTTGCATAACTACATATTCCCTTAATATCTGCAACATTCCCTACTACCAAGTAGAGTTGTACAGGGAATACTCAACGCAGAGACAACACTAAGCAGTCAAATACATTTCAACATTTACAAGCTATCCAGCAGCACCCCAGCTGCTCTGCCCCAGGCATCCCCAAGTCAGCCGCTGCTGAAACTGACCAGCGCTGACTACAGGAAGCCCGAGGCAGAGTTGCTCTGCCCCGGGCTTCCTGGAATCAGCCGCTGATCAGTTTCAGCAGCAGCTGACTTGGGGACGCCTGGGGTTCTTAAGTTGAATCTGTATGGAACTGGCGTCCAGATTCAGCCTGTTGAAACTGATCAGAGGCTGATTCCAGGAAGCCCGGGGCAGAACAACTCTGTCTCGGGCTTCCTGTAGTCAGCCACTGGTCAGTTTCAGCAGCGGCTGAATCTGGACGCCAGTTCCGACTTACATACAGATTCAACTTAAGAACAAACCTACAGTCCCTATCTTGTACGTAACCCGGGGACTACCTGTACATGATTGCAAATCTAGTAGGCAGAATAAATGCCAATCTTTACCATTCAGACTTTACAAAATGATGCTGTATTTTTTTTTAAATATCAACTTGGAACTTTGTTTAAAATAAAATCAAAATGCTAGTACCAAAAAGTTACTACATGAGACACTGATTGGTGTGTATCATCAAGTCTTTCCACTTAAACAACACACACACACACACACACACACACACACACACACACCCACCCCCCCCCCCGAGAGTTCCTTGGGCAAACCATAAGGAAGTGAAAAATCAGAGGAAGCTTTACACCTTTCCAATTTCCACTAACCACCTTTTTTATAGTAGTTACCAATGAGGCATGCAATGGGACTACCTCTCTACACATACCTATTTATTTAGGAGAGAAACATTATCCACACACACTCAACTCTACTGGAGGGATATGTCTACTCAGCTACAGTAATATTTTATTTTGCTATAGTTCTGGTCTGAACGCATCACATGAACATATTAAAACTTCACACTACATTGGGTAATGTTCATTATGCTTGAAGAAACTGAGCATTTATATCAACTTCCTACCCAATGTAACCATGGTTTTCTTAGTCATTAACCATATAATGCAGTAAAAGAAACAATGAGATAATAAGCCTTACTTTTATGGAACTCCAGAGACATTCTTAAGGCACTAGTTTTCAACTTTTTGCTAGTAATCAGGTTCTTCTCAGTATAATTCCTTTTTTCCCGGTCAAGAAACAATAATGCCCTGAATTAAAAACAACATAAGCACATCAGGACAAGTATGACATAACCAGATCAAAAGCCCCTATAACATATCAGAGAGGGTAGAGCAGCTTAGGGACATTTGATATCTCAGCACTATTTGAAGCAAGAATTAGAAGGTCTGAACATCAGGTAGCTTAAATTTGGCCTGTAAAGGATCATAGAACACTAGAACTGGAAGGAACCTCAAGAGGCCATCAAGTCCAGTCCCCTGTCCTCATGGCAGTGCCAAGCACCATCTATCACCTCTGACAGATCTTTGTCTAAACCGCTCTTAAAAATCTCCAATGATGGAGATTCCACAACCTCCTTATGTACCAATATGGCTTTTCTGTAGCCATGTTGGAAGGCCTGTGGTAGGCCTGAACTAAAGCCGCCTTCTGTAGCCAGACTGAAGAGTAGCAGCCGTTACTGGAAGGCCTGGAGTCACATACGATTTAGATGGAACTGTGAGTATTACAGTGTCGCACCAGGCTGTGAGGAGGGACTTTGGCCGGATAGCTCCCCCACTGTCGCCAGATAAAGAAACAGATCTCAAGATGGGTAAAGAAATTTGTGCGTAACACCATTCTGTTTGGCAAGAAGCTGCTTATCAATAGAGGATATTGTGGAATCCTCATCCTATGAGCATTGTCACTACACTTACCTATTGTTTGACTGTGTGATCTGTTTGGTTTGTAACTGTTTCTGTTTGCAAAATCCACGCAATTAGCAGTGACTATGTGGGATTTTCCAGGTGGCAAGAACCAACTTTTTACTCTTAACTCAGAGTTTTGCTTCATAACTTTCCCATTCACCCCTTTTTATTTAAACTAAAAGCAGTTGTGGGAAAGTCAGTCAAGTTCCTGCCTTACAAAATAGGGTATTTTGAGTCTGAAGTCAGTAGCTTTACTGCACCTGTTCCACACTTTCTGCTTCCCCTGGTTCTATTTTTGGTTATTATTACAGCACAATTGCTGTTAAATTACCTTACTGCTCCCCCTATGCCATTAACAGAGTGACAGCTCCAATTTGTCTTTAACCCCAAAGCAAAAGCAGGGTCTGAAGATTTAGATTTTCAAATGCGATGGCCAAAAAACAAGCCTAGGTTAGAGCTACTTCTGACAGAATTTAAACATAATGCTCAACAGGAACATTGGCAAGAACCACGACTTACTGTACAGCACTGGCTAAAATCACAGTGCAATCGTCACAAGCCACAAGTCTGCCACATTGCATTTGTATGAACCTACCAATTTGATACAGACGCCAGAAGGAGAAGAAGCTGATCTGTGTGTTCCACTTCAGTGTCAAAGCTCAATGAATTTCTAATGATATCTAAAAACTGAGTATTCCATCTTGGATCCAGTGGCATCACATGTTCATCTGGAAAGGCAAGCATTTACAGAGAAATAGCATGATTTGCCAAATAAAAATGGTATTACTTTTCTTTCTCCATCCCTCTGAGACACGAGTAGGGATTTCCATAAAGGTAATGAGAGACCAAACCTGAGATATCACTGAGTGCAATGGACAATTTCAGCATGCAAATAAGACTCATGCGGTCAGCTATTCTTTCAACTATTTCTTAATTTTGGGAATGGGACCATTTCTCTGCAGACATGCTAGAGAAAGACAGAACATAAAAGCCCCTTCCCACAGAGCACCCAAGCAAAATGCAGCTGTCATTTGACAACAGGCTCTAGGAAGCACCATGGTATGCACCCTGCACAGCTCTAGATTAAAGCCTTTTCCTTATTCTTTTGAAATCTATCCATTCCATGAATTCCTATAAATGCCAAACTAAGCTGAGACACAAGGTGGGTAAAGAAATGCTATACCAATTTCTGTTGTTGAGAGAGAAACAAGCTTTTGAGCTACATGGATCTCTTCTTCAGACCTGAGAAAGGTATTCTGAGGCTCGCAGCCAAATACAAGGTGGAACAGGCCATTGAAAATATCTGCTAGCTTCCTATGTTAAAGGACCATGCAAGGTGGAGTGGTCCATCAACCTAACATTCTACCCATATTTTTCAACATTTTCTACTTTAACCAAAAGTATGGTGCAAGAACAACACTATCTGTGGTGCCACACGTGTATTGTTTAAACTGCTTCCTATATATTTCAGGGGGATACCACACTCAAATTCAAGGCTAATTCCAGTGAACTTTACAATATTTTGCTTATCACCAATGTATATAACTTTCAAGTTTCACTATTTTTGTTCATCAGATTTTCCCAGAGAAGTTGTGACATGTTCATAACAAAAAACAAAAAAAACCCCACCACACACCAAAAAAAAAAAAAACAACAAAAAAAAAACCTATCTGCAAACTTCACTCTTTACAAGAAAAACAGAATGCAAAAATGAAGACTAAAAAGGAATGGGAAAAAGCAAAAGCACCTGTCGTGTTTGGCTGTAGCAATTTGATCACATTACTAATTCCAGCAGAGAGGGGACTGGAGTAGAAACTCTTCAGAGATGCAGCACCAACTTCTAGTTGAGTTTGCGCTGAATCTGTAGGCGAAAATAATAGATAGGAGTTTGTAGCTTTGAAGATTCAAAACATATGTAGTCATCATGAACTCAAGTTATATCAGCTCAGGCAGTTGAAATCTCATCTGCCAAGTTATTGGTTGCCCTCTTTCCTCACTAACTAAAGGCGGCCCCCGAATTGTGATGCGATTGGTTCCCGGGGAAGTGTTGCAAGTCGAACGGCATCATAACGCAAACCCTCATTCACTATAGGTGCCGTGCACTGTCGTAAATGTGGGCCGAGGACATAAGTCGAGGGTTTTCGGCCCCTTCCGCATTTACAAAAATGGTTGTAAGTGTGGGGGGGTCAGAACTTGGGCGGTCACATATCCGGGGTTTCCTATACAAATAGCAGATCAGTCTTCCAGAAGGCCCACAACCGTGCACTGTAGCAATTTGATATCACTGCTACGAAGGCGCCAGGGGAATGAGGCATTTCAGTTGGGGGGGGGGGGGGGGGGAGGGGGAGACGGGAGGAGGGGGAAAGTCACATCCAGGAGGGTTTGACTTTTTAAATTATTATTATTCTTATGGGGGGGGGGGGGGGTTTGCTTCTCGCTATTGTGTGGCTCCCAATTGATTTTTCTGTGGTTCAGTGGCCCCAGACACAGAAAAGATTCCCCACCCATGCCATAAATAGAGACAACACTGAAACCTTTTGTTTTGGACAAATTCATATTTTACTTTATTTAAAACAAAGTTTGGTAAACTACCATGCTAAAGTTAAAGCTCTTAATCTGTTTAAATATTTTAATTTTGATTAATATTTCCTTTCTTACCAGTTATGTATACCTCCCTGTGTTATAGTTCCAGTAGCCTAAACAATATTCAGTATTTAAAGGTATTTAGAGATAAGGGAAGGTATTTTGTCATCATGGGTGATTGGTTAGTGGTCCACATAAAGGTTTGCATTGGGGGGGGGGGAGGGAGAGGAGGGAGCTGCAGGCCAAAAAGTTTTAGAACCACTGTTCTAGATTAAACAAAATACAGGACTATGTAGCACTTTAAAGACTAACAAGATGGTTTATTACATGATGAGCTTTCGTGAGCCAGACCCACTTCCTCAGATCAAATAGTGGAAGAAAATAGTCACAACCATATATACGAAAGGATACAATTAAAAAAAAGTGAACACATATGAAAAGGACAAATCACATTTCAGAACAGAAGGGGGATGCGGGGGGTGGGAGGGTGGAGGAAGGTAATTAGTGTGTTTTAGTCTAGAAGTAGCTGGCCACATATTAGCTTTTTTTTTTTTTTTGGAGGCAAGTGACAGCTTGCACACTTCTAAAACCACAGTACCTTATGTTTCAATTAAGCAGATGTAAACAAATTAATTTACAAAAAGCATTTCCAAACTTACATTAATTAAACTAGGGATGTAAAAACCACCTAAATTGGTTAACCGATTAAACTGTTCAACTATTTTTATTGTTAAACTATTTGCTCCCACCAGCTGATCCAGCTGGTTAAAACCGGTAACCATGCCAGTAAAGCTAATTCTTATCGGGTAACCACTGAACCTTTTCCATCCCTAAATTAAACTGGTCTATCAAATGTTTAATGCGTTCTGATCTGCAATGCATGTCTTTTTCCCATCTAACACTCATTATTCTGACTGATTAGACAGCACAGTCCCAGAAATACCCAAGTTTCGCAGACTTCTCTGGCTATCCAGCTAATTTATTTAAAAGCTGGGTAATCTTTAAACAAAATTGTATCAGTATACAACTTTTAGAGCTGCTGTGAAGGAAAAACAAAGGAAAGAATTAAATCAACTAAATCAGTCTGTGTTAAATATAATGATGACAAATAATACATACCAAGCACTTGTGGTAAATTCTTGGTTAAGTGATTAAGCCATCTAACCCTCAACATCCAATCCAGATTGGATGCCTTTTCTATAAACAATTCAACAGAAGCAGACAGGACTTCTATTTCATCTATCCAATAGGCATCCATCTGAACAGCACTGAATCGCAGACTCTCTGAATTAGTGGATTGCATAACTTTCTGCAAATCTTGCAGAGTAAGTGGGAATGTTCTGAAATGGATGAAATAATTAGAGTTAAATTAACGAAGACTAGGGAAACCTCCCCCCCAATTCTGAAAGTGAATTAGTTCTGAAAGTCAAGTTGCTGATAATTAATATGTAAAGTATAAACAAGCAACAGTGATTTTTGCCTCAAGTAGATAGCTATTTGAAAATACGCTCTATTCCAGATTGACTTAGCTTTTGTTTTTACTAGAAATTTTAGATTTTAAATCCACTTACACATTTTTAACTGTGCTTAAGATGTATTCTACCAGCAACTCAATATCATGGCTACTTTATACACACAAATGACTAATCTTAGAATTTTATAGGACAAATTATGACGGAGTCCCTGCACCAAAGAATTTACAGTGTAAGAATACAGGTTAGGATGGGAAGAAAAAGTAAGAGGACAACACAGGAGAAAAACACTGCTTTTAAAATATTTAGCTTCAGTATTAACTTCTGTGCCTTGTGCTGCCATTGATTGATTGTCACATAACATTATGCCTCATTGCACCTAAAGATTTCACAGAAAGGCACTGCCCTTGCCATCCAAAAATTTACAACAGAAGCAAACACAGATTTTGTTTCAACTTTGTGAAAGCTTGAAAAATTGGGCATGAAACTGCCTAAAGAAATTCTTCCGTCTTCCCACCACATGCAAGACTTGGAACTGGCAACTTCATCTGGATAAGGAGCTCGCAGTTTGGCTATTCATCTGAAGCTACTGGACCACAATCTTATAAAGAAATGCTTTAATACAGCAAACAATTATCTTTTTGCCAGTTCAAAAGGAGCATAACAGGTCCTTTTGAGAGTATTTCTGCTTCTGGATGAAAGCAGGGAGTACAGAGGCGCCTGAATATAATCTAATCTAGATGATTAGCCACATGATTTTGAACTTCAAAGTATTTAGATCCAAAATCATTTGGCCAGCTCCTGATTGGACTGGTTTGTCCATCTCCAGTGTTGACATGTACACATTCTATGCTTTACACCTAAAATGGCCTTCCCCATGCTGACACAGGAAGTTCCTCCTCTTCATTCAGACACTTTCTTTGTGCTTTCTTTTCCACAATGCCTAGCAACTAATACATTAAAGTAAGAATGTGGTCACCCAACTTTCTCCCACTTTCAGTGTATGCAATGTATCTAATAGACCATTGTTTCTCAACTAGTGGTACCAGTACCTTTAGGGGTACTTGAGAGAAGTCTAGGCGGTACAATTAAAATCTGGAGAAAACTGAGGTTTTGTGTTAAGTTTTACAGCACTTTATTATTTTCGTACTTTTTACACCCAAAAATTTCATTTCCCACCTAGCTACAATTAAGTTATTTAAACAAATGTGTTGCAATGGTAGAGAAAAATTTGTTTGTCTGAAAACTGTAGATACTGGGGGTACTTATTTTTAAAGGGGTATTTTATTTTAAAAAAGGTTGAGAAACTGTATTAGACTACTTAAAGCAGAAAGAACTGGATACATTACTGGACCTTAATTAACCCGTAGGAAAACTGGGGCAAGGCAGGGGAAGAGAATGAACAAAATACTTAAAAAGTAGGATGATTTGCTTTGCCCATTTTTATATGAGATGTATAATGCTGTATCATAATCCAGGATAATGTGGACTGAGAATGTTCATTCATTTGAAAAACAAAACAACAAAATAGTTCCTAAGGTTCACAATGAATGATGAAAAGTTAATCACTCATTCCTGACAGACCACCATAGTGTCACAACACCATTTATTGATAATAGATACAGTCATTCAGTGTGATTTGTTGCTCATTCTTTAACCAAAAATTGCCTCTTGCCTACCTGCTGCTTTGCAGACTCAGTCTGTTCAAACAGTATGCTAGGACCTGTCCATCACTCTGGATAGTAGAAAGAAGTGAATCTTCAGCTGAAAACAGGCCTGTAGGTAGCGAGTCTGGCCATAATCCCATTGCTAGCAGGGAGTTACCCCAAGTTTCATGGGATGTCAGAGCTGAAACATGCTTCATTACCAAGTCCAGTGCAAGCTAAAACAGAACAGCATAGAACAATTCAGCATTACGTATTAAAGCTTGCATTCAGGCACCACTGCTCAGGCAGGGCTTTAATTAAGAATATACATAATCTTACCATGTTCAAGATTTCAAATCAAAAGATCCTAAAACACTTCAGCACAACCAAAATGCATTCAGCTTTTCTGAACATCACATAATAGTGAATAGCAAGATAGGAAGACAGTACAACCATATCCAAATGGAACTTCAGGCTGAAACAATAAAATTTCTCCAGGCTGTAATTCCATCAGAGCTACTGCCTCTAACTTTTGCTTGAGGAGACACAGATTGTAAATAATACAATTAACAGACTGCTTCTTTAAAGGTCCTGTCTTAAGAGAGTGATTTACACTGCAGATGTGGAGTAAAGAGGCTAGAATCAGCTGGATTTCCCTGCTGATTAATTACCTTGCACATAGATTCAAATTAAACCCCCATCCCTATTGTTTGCTCCCATTATTCTACTACAGTCCGGTTTTAGGAGAATGTTAGGGGGCAGGCAGAATGTGCCAGCAGGGTGAAGATGGAGCTGAAATGCATTGTGCACTTTCAGCCACTTCATGACACAGAAAGGCTTCCCAGGAAACCTCTGCAGTGTAGATGAAGTGAAGAGCCTTCCCCAGGGGTAATGTAGATAACACTTGACCAAAGAAGCTCCCAGCAAAGTGGTCAAAGCTACCTTTTCCTTGCTCTTCATCAGGCTGCTTCTCTTGACAGGATCAGCTTGGAATTGGGGCCTGAAACTCCCAAGAGCACAATGTCCTCCAACAACATACTAGGGCCCTTTACAGAACTGCTATCAGAATCACCAGCCCTCCTCCTGGCAGCAGTCCTTTCCACGACTGTTGATACTGGGGTTTGTTTGTGACAAAACACAATACAGTTTTAAGGCGAATGAAACATTTACCTTTTGGTTCATGTGGGACTGTTGTGAGCGGACATACACTTCCCAACAAGCTCTGTAAAAACTCTTTGCTAAGCCAAGGCCTCGATGCAACTGTTGCACAATTAACGTAGCAGCATGAATCAAAGTTGACAATGACAACATAGAACCTGAGAAGGCAACGAATATTAGTATCAGCCAACCGTTTTAATTTGCCAACACTTTCCTCTCTCACCATGCTCACCTGCTGAGGCCACACACTTACATTCTATAGTGCATTTCAACAGAGCACCAAATATTAATGAATTACTTTACTGGGTGATGCTTACTGGTAAACTGGTTTACTGGCAGCCTGGCTGGGCTAGAGAAGCCCCTAGCCCACCGTGGGCAGGAAGGTTGCTCTGACGTCACAGTGGCCCCAGCCAGGCATCACAGACTAGGAGTCTCCATCCCGGCCAGGCAAATCATATTGTGGGGCCCTCTAGCCCAGTCCAGCCCAAGCAGCGCCCCCCCTGCCCACAGAGCAGTGTGGAGGGGCTGGCTCGGCCAGCTCCAGTTCTGAGATAGGTGGACAGAGCAACCTGTGCTATGGCAGAGAGCTACTCCATTCCGACCATGCCCACCATGCTGCAGGCCGCTCAAGCTCTGCCAGGCCCCCTGTCCACGGGATCCCAGTTAATCAGTTAACTAATTAAATGGGATTTTGAATCCCTAACTAAAACTAAACTTAAAAGAAAATCCTCTAGATTTTAACCTGTTTATACTCGGGCCAAAGTCAAACGTCAAGTAGCAAAGCTTGGAATAGAAACCAAATTTCCAGGTGATCTCTTTCCACAGAACCACACAGTGACAGGAATTTTTCCACGTTAACTGAATTCATCCTAGCTGAGGCTGAATGTAAATATAACTCACCCTTTATTAAATTATACATATAGTTCTTATAAAACCAATCTGAAAATGGTATTGACAAAGTAGATAGATGTGTTGCAGATACAACATACTGGTCACACGGAAGGAAATGTACAGCGGTACAAAGGACCACCCTACCACTTTAGCATTTACCATTACATGGGGCTTGAGTGATACACAGGACCTTGTGCAAGTTCTCTCTCCTATATTGATTTTCAACTAGAATAATTTTCATTCACAACCACCCCCTCCAAATCTATCGACTCTTGCATAATTCATACCAAACAAAGAGAAATTGTAAGTGCATGTTGGATTCTTTTGAATTTTCCAATTCACACCTAGTCCTTGAAAAGCAGAAACGGAAGAAAAAACCTAATTATACTAAAAGCATCTTTAATAAGACATAATGCACATTTGGAGGGACCAAAATACTCCAGTCTTAACATTGAGTGTCAAGCTTGGGGCCACACAAGATACATAATGCCAAAATATAATATTTACCACCAAACTATTAAGAGGCTTGTCTCACCTGCTATAACTTCTTTAGTTTCTGAATGTACAGCCATGAGTGCATCACATACACTATCTCCCAGTAAGCCCAGTCCATGCAGCAACATCTTCACATCTAGATTGTCTAATGAATTCCCATCACTTTCCCCAGCAATGTAAATCTCAATCCCTCGGTTTCTCATGGCTCTGGATATTTCCCCATGAAAAGGATCCATTGAAAGAAAAAGCCTGTTAAATATTCAGAACAGATTAATAAACCAATCAAAATCTCATTCTAGAGCCATTAAGACTGCTCTGCAGAGAATGCCACTGCATATAAAATTATCATATAATTCATGGTAATAAAGGGTTAAATTCTGAGGAAACAGAGGTTAGCTCTTTCCCTTCTATAACCAGAGATACATGAGCTCTGTCTGAATTCCACAAAAGCTATGCATGCACTCCACACGCCTGAAACTGGAAGATTTTTGCTAGTAGTAAGGATGTTAAGAGGCGGGTAATTGGCTAATCATGTCATCGAAACAATTTGTATTGACTACACGATTAGTCAATAAGGGAAGGTGCTCTGTCCTAGCTCGTGCTGTGGCTCTGCATTTTAAATGCATTTAGTACATTTAAAATGCAGAGCCACTGCAGTCCCAGACTCGGCATGAGCCAGGACTGCTCAGTTCTGGCTCGTGCCATGTCCAAGACCTACCTCTGCCATGCCTTTGCATTTTAAATATAGGGTGGCTCTTACTACATTTAAAATGCAAAGCCACAGCAAGGGTAACCAGACTCGGTGCAAGCTGAGCCTGAGCCACGCTTACTCAATCCTGGCTCACGCCAGGTTCAGCGGGGGGGCCTCCAGTGGGGAGCTGGGACTTTGCTTGTGACGGGCCTGGGCTTGCCACAGGCAGAGGCTGCTTTGTGGCAGGGGGGAGATGGCACCAGCTCCTGCTTCCCCCCTTTGCTGCTTCTGATTAAAAGACTGAAGGTACAAGAGGCAGTGCACACTGCCCACCTCTCAAGTTCCTTCTCTACTACGATCCAAAGCAGAGGGGAAGGAGGGCTAGAAGTAGAATACAGACAGGGACATCTCATCTCAAGAAACTCTGGTTATGGAAGATAGGTAACCTCTATTTTTCTTCTAAGCTGGTCCCTACGGGTATTGCTTTATGAATCACTGACAGAACAGGAATCATGAAGGACAGTATGAGGACTTGGATGGTATATTGAGGATTGAAGGACTCTAAACCCAAAGGATACATCAGTTGAGGAGGCATACTGTCTTGTGAAGGTATGGATGCAACTCCATGTGGCTGCTTCACCTACGTAAAAAGAGGTACTTCTTGAAAGGTTAGTTGGTTAATTGGTTAACCCCTTAATGGGTGATACTTATGGTTCTGATTAACTGGTGGGGCTCCACGCCCACAATGGGCCAGGGGCTGCACGGACAGGGGTGCTCCCACCTGGCTGGAACAACCAATGTCCACAGCAGGCCCTGGGTCAGAGATCACCAACCAGTATATCAGGGTCTACTGGTAGATGTTGGAATTTCTGACAGGTGATTCTGACAGGTTTGGCAGAGAGGCCATCCAGTGGTGCCACTTCATCTGCCCCTCAGCACTGCCATGCTGCTCCTGCCCTCTGCCTTGGAGGCGCCCCTCACCCCCAGGAACCTCCTGCTTGCTATGCAGAGCATAGGAAATAGCATGCCCATTATTTCAAAACATATTTTGAAATACTAGGTGGCTTGTGTAGCTGCAAGGATGTAGCTGTGCAATGTAGACGTACCCTAAAAGGGAAACACACCAAAGCAAGCACATTTTATATCACACTGTAGAAAAGCTCAAAAAGATTCTGCTGAGAGACATACAGTGGAACCAAAATACATCATCTCTCCTATTATTTCACAAAAATAAGGTGACAAGACTAGATAGAGTGCTGGCTAAAACATCCCATCTCCATCTCCCCAAATCATTACTTGAGATGTTGACTGACACAGGTATATTATCTCAGGTTAAGTATGTACTCTCCTGATAAAAAAGTTACTCAACTGGCACAGTTATGACCTGTTCTTTTTGTTAATCTGGAAAAGCAAGAGGAGACTGATCTATTTTAGGCCCTTATATGGCTACATTACCGTAGCACAGAGGTGGGCAATATATGACCCTCAGGCTGGATCTGACCTGCCAAACATTTGGATCTGGCTTGTCATGATCGTCCAAGCTGCTTGTGTCCCGCAGCCAAAGCAGGGTGTGCAGGCCAACTGCTGCTCAAAGTGCCCCAGTACCATTCTCACAGCTCCCTTTGGCCAGAAACCAGCCCGTGGGAGTTGGAGGGGCAGTGCTTGTGGACGTGGGCAGTGCAGAGACCTGCCGTCCACCTCCCCCAAGAGGCAGCCAGAGATATGCTTGCTCAACAGCTGGCAGTTTTGAGCAATGTGTGGGAATATGGCAAGCAGGCAGCATGCCTGAGTGTCCCACTGGGCCACCAGGTGGCAGCCGCCTATAGTAAGCACCTCCTGGCAAGAGCCTAAGCCTGACATCCCAATCTCCTCCCGTACCCAAATTCCCTCCCATACTCCAATCCGGTTTGGAGCTTCCTCCTGTAACCCACGCTCCCTCAGAAACCCCACCCTCACCCCATTAATAGAGGAGAAAAGTGTGGCCCCTGACTGCTTAAATTCTTGAGAGTGGTCCCCCCTGCAAAAATTACTGCCCAACCCGCCACAGTGTTTGAATATTTCACAGACTTTACAGTGCTTATTCTCATCACATGAAGTTTGTAAGTGCTATCATCCCTATTTTTCAGATGGAAAACCAAGCACAGAGAAGCTAAATGATTGGCCCAGGGACCTACTGTTTCTGGTGGAGCAGGGACTGCCCAGGCTGGCACCTTAACCCTGTGCTTTTTTTGTGACAGTATGCTCCGGGACGATGTATCGGCACCTATTTTCCCTGCATAACTTAAATTAATTACATTCCCTTCGGGCATACTGGCACCTTTTTTCCTGGGGTGGCTGGGCTCCCAACGGAAGACCGCTCAGCACACACAGCTCTTAAAGGGGTTGCAACAACATTTTCCTCCCCCTGGTTTCGGCACGGCCTTTTTTTTTTTTTTTTCTCAACAACTTTCCTCCCTCTGGCTTACTGGCACCTTTTTCTTACAAAAAAAAGCACTGCCTCAACCAATGCACTATTTTCTCTCTCTTGCCTGGACAGAAGCAGGCTGTGCTGTACCTGGAGACCTGAACAGCAGCTGCATGGAATGCCATAAGCCTGGCTGTCACCAGTGTAATTTGTTTCTCAAAGCCCAACAAAAATGTAAAGCAACTTCACTGAAGAACAGAAATGGAGCACCTGAAATCTGGGTGAGGGGCAACAGTAGGGGTGGTGCCATCTATCACACCTCTCTCACTCATGGTAAGGACTCCACCAGGTTCAAGTAGAGCATTCAAGCGGTCCAGCACTGATGGACTGTATTCAAAAGAAAGTTTACATGAGTTGCAAGTCATCTTTCATCATCAATCTCATAGTTAATCAAAATACTATAATCTAAAAACAAACAGCTGAAGTGATAATCAAAGCAGTCAGAAAAAGACAAGCATCTACATCTAAGCATTTTAAGATGAAAATCTTTTCACCATTAGCATAAATTATCTTAGTTATTAAAAGTTATCAAACTAACTTTTTCAGCTTTAGAAAATGTTTATGAAAGACTAAAGGGCCAAGTGAAATAAAGTTGCTCTTACTTGCAAAAGTTTACATTGTCCATTAAAAGCCAGTCCCCAGATCGCAACGCCTGAACCAACATTCCATCAACCCATTCAAAAGTGCCATGACTGTTACCATCCACCGACTGAACAAGCTGCAGCCTGAATTGCCGAAATTCTTCCATCAGTCTCAAAAACTCTGAAACAGAGCACATGCTGTAGTCACTGCCTCTACTACTGAACAAGACAACCTTTATTTCAAGTAGAGTGACCAGCTAGTAGTCAACTGAGTAAACTAAATTAGCCACTGCTGGAATTCACATTTCCTTCACATCAAAGGACTATATAATTTATGCCCAAATGTCCATGTGCCCAAGATCTATATGGATGTTAGGGTCTTGCCAGTGTAGATACAGTTGCAAGATTTGGGACTTCGATTCTGCCACATATAACACAGGCTGTCTTTCATTACATATTTGTAAAATATCCCGCACAAGATCCTAATTCTGGCTGCTGAGTAGTAGTGTAGTACATTTGTAAAATAAAATAAATCTGAAGAAACCATCAATAAAGAATCTTCTAAAAGATGAACTGTGTGTTGCCTATGCAGAGTTTCATTGTAGACTGAAAGATAACCAATGAAAAACTAGGAATCATTCTCAACATTTCATTAGATCTATAACTTGACACAAACGCCTGTACTTGGAATATTTAATTTTCAGTGCTTTGATTTCAAATAAGTATTGTACATACCTGCTTTTGAGTAAGAATTTATTTTGTTATTTAGTCTCTGGATAAGTGCAAGTATTCCTTCTAGTTTGTTCACCAGTTCAGTTGTGACATTTCTACTCTCTTCACCCAGAGACTTAGGTTTGAAGTTAAGGATGAAACTGCTCCAAGTACGCAACACAACTTCAGCATCATCCGGGCAGATTTCAGTCAGAAGGAGATTGTCCCTTATTAGTGTCCTCACAAAACTCTCCACTTTCTCTAGCAGGCATTGCCATGGCCGAATGACATCAACCTACAATATTAAGTGGTTACTATATCCAGGCAGCCACACTACACAGATTCTATTCAGTGCTTTAACTCTCATGTCACAACTATTACACATAGTTGAATAAATTACCTTCCCCTCCCCACCCCCAAAATAACATTTACCTGCTCAAATCCACCCAAGAGTTCAGTTGTATCCATAGCACTGTTCATTGCCATAACCTTTAACTGATGACCTGTCAGGTGAGCCAGAAGTTCAACAAGGCTGGTCTTCCCCACTCCTGCAGGACCTACCAATATTACCATCCAGCCCATATGCACACATTTCATTATGGACTCAAGGGGCTGCAGGGAATGATGCAAGAGAGACAGACGTCTGCCTGAGAGAGGAACATAGTTGCCTCGAGCAAGAACTGAGTAGCCGATCTAGAAAGAATGAATAAAACCCATAAGTATGTTGATGGGGAGCAAGGGAGGCAAAAAGAAGAGAAAATAAGAGCTTAAGTTTAAGGTATAAGGAAACTTACTTTTAAATTTATCTTACCTGAACATTATAAGGAGTGATGTGAAACTGTCTGGTTCCCGTATATGGATTAGAATTCTGGCCAAAAACGTCTTTGAATATGGAAATAACCTAGAAAAGCCCAAAAGAAATGCTAAAAAGATGAATCAGCCTAGATTTCTACAGTGTGGGAATTATGTTTTATTTCCACAGAAATTTTCACTGTGAACTACCCAAAAGTCCTCTACCAACATATTCAATTTATCCAAAGAGATCACTTCATCTAACAATGAAATATTGCACATATCAATAGTAACACAAGTCCTGCAGACTTAGCAAACCATAGCTTCCTGTCACAGAATACGAAACACAGAAAGCAGCAACTCTACAAGCAGTACCTTTTTTTTTTAAATTGAGTATAGGCAAAGCAGTCAGTCAGTAAAGCTTCTGAAACAGCGTATAGATGAAAGACAATGCAGATCAAGGAAAACAGAAAGAATGAAACGCAAAGGAAACATGATGAAGCAGCTGTTTGTCACACAAGATTATCTTAGTGTTTGATTAATTTTCAGTCTAGGTTGTTTGGTTATTTTTGTTAAACTATCACAAGGAAAGTATTAGAGGAGGAGAAGCCTGAGTGGTGGAAGACTAACCAAAATAAAATGCATTTTAGGGGAGGAATTTAAGTGAATTTGCTTGGCATTCTAAACAAGAGAGGCTATTTTCAAGCCTTGGGTGTGGTGTGAAGAAAGGCACAGCCAAGTAGGAGAAGACATAAGGTTCAATAAAGCCAAAGAAGCTAACAGAACATAGTAAAGAAGAGCAGTGGTAGATGGTAACAGAATGTAAGTAGGGGTTACACTGTACAACACATTCACATTAAAGATTTGAAGGATGAAGAAACGAAAGAGAAAGCCAGTGAGGAAAACACAAAAACTTGCAACATTAAAAAAAATAAATTGCACTACAGGTTGAACCTCTCTACTACGGCAACATCTGTGGTCTGGCATGATTTTAGTTAGCTGGATATCCACTTATTAAGAGTGTGGCCAAGTTTTCTGTGGTCCCATAAAGTTTGTTTATAGCCATCAGTCCTGGCTCTCAGTGTTCAGTGCTGTTATTTAGCTCTAATTTACCCCAAATGTCTTCTAAGAGCCCAGTAAACAGTGCAAATGTTGATAAATCTTCTGGACAATATTGACCTCTTCCTGTGTTTCAGCAAATTCTCTGGTTCTGCACCAGACAGGTCCCAAAGGTGCCGGACTAGAGAAGTTCAACCTGCACTCACCTTTCCTTCCACTGCTGTTAGCCAATTGCTACTCTAATCCCAAGATCCTGCCACAAACCATTACTAATTAGCTTCCCAGCTCACAACCCTCAGTCCCCACCCACTCATGAAGTTCAGGTCATTCTACAAGAATGTGTAAGATATTTTTGCAGAAATACTTATATTTAATAGATGACCTGAGGAAGGTTTTATACTGTTTCACCCTTGTCAAAGTCCTTTGCTACTGCACTATTCTAGGTTAATATCAACTTAATTATTTATTTCTTACTTAGTTATTGATTGGTATTTCTTCACCAACTCATCTGATGAAGTGGGTTTTACCCACGAAAGCTCCTGGTCCTATACCTTTGTTAGTCTTTGTGCCACAGGACTACATGTTTTTATTAACTTTATTGTATTTCTTACATCAGAGGTTCTCAAACTGGGAGAAGAATGTGAGGGAATGTATTCTGGTGAGGGGTGAGTAGTCAATCTGCCTTCAAAGCTTAACACCTGGAGAGTGGTGGCTTCTGGCCAGTCACCTAGCTCTGGTGCTGCTGCCAGTAGCAGAAATGTAAGAGTCGCAATGCCATACCATGCCACTAATATTTCTGTATTGCTGCTGCTGGTAGCAGCATTGCCTTCAGAGTGGGCTCCTGACCAGCAGCTGCCACTCCCCATTTTGTCTTCAGAGCTGGTATGTGTATATGTGCTTGTATTGTGGAAGGGGAGGAAGAGTAAACCATTACAGACACAAACCAGAGGGCAGTCAGAGGAGAGATATGATCAAATAAGTTTGAGAACCAATGCCTTACATGAATTGCTTTAGAAACATTAGGGTATTCTAAAAGGAAAGCTGGAAAAGGTACATGACAGATACCTGAACATCTGCTTTCACATGCAACAGTAATTTCTACAGTAATTTCAAATTTCATTGAATTTCCAGAGGCATTACTGGAAACATTTTGTAACAGTCAAGGAACAGGGAGTGAGGATATACAGCTCACCTTCTCTTTGTCTTCTTTGGTTCTCATTCTTTCACCATAGACCAAAAATACATGTTGGCCTGGATTATAGCATCCTGGTGACTGGTCAACAAGCATCAGCTGACACCAGCGGAAAAGATCACGTACGTTAAATTCCCAGGGTCCTCCTTTCTGTCCCCACTTCTTTTGAACCATAACCACTTGATCAATCTGCAGGAAGCAGCAGTTCAAAACCATTTTTTAGTCCTCTCACTTATGCAGTTACCTTAAAAATATTTTTGAAAGTCAAGACGACCTGTGCCACTAGGCTCTGCTTATTTAGGAATGAGCTATCTCTGATGTAGGGAACATTGCCAAAGGGAGTCAGAAGCCCTGCTCACTTCACTGTTGCCATCAGGAGCCACCTGGGATCTGCTGCCACTAGATTCAGCCCACCCAAAATGAAGGTGGTTTTTCATCTCCTAAAGCCCTAACATCTTAGTCATTGCATGAACTTAACATTTCTTTTGCATTCTGCCAATATTCTTTGAGGTGGAGACCCGACCACATAATCATTCTACATAAAGCATATAATTAGGCTTGGAAGGATTAAATTATAATTGGTAATGTCAAGTAAATATCAATTTCACTTTACACACACACACACACACACACACACACACACACTTCCATCAATAATTTAAATTTACAGTTAAGCAAAGAAAGAAAAATGCTGCTTGAGAACTTATTGATGTTTGATTTAAGGTCATTTACTCTGTCTATTTTGATGTGTGAGGTTGACAGTTTGTATTTTAACTTTTATAGCTAATAAAGTTTTAAGTTTTTGAATCACAACATTTATTATCATGAACTAATTATTGTGTAACCAATAATTCAATATTTAATTAAATATTTACTATTTAAGAATAAAAACTCCACCATAAATTCCCCCCAACTGTGAAAATTTGACAAAAATTGAAAAAGTGCTTAAAATAAATATCAATACAGGCAGTCCCCGAGTTACGCGGATCCGCACTTACGTCGGATCCGCACTTACGAACGGGGCTCTCTCGCCCCGGAGCTCGCAGGCAGCGGGACTGCCCAGAGCGCAGTGGTCCCACCACCTTGACCACCGGGGCGAGAAAAGCTGCTCCGGGTGCCCCTGGTCTGCTGGGGACCGTCTCAGAAGCGCAGCACCCCACCGCAGCTGCGGCTTTGCTCCCGGTGCCCCTGGTCTGCTGGGGACCATCTCCAGCAGACCAGGGGCACCGGGAGCAAAGCCGCAGCAGCGGCGGGGTGCCGCGCTTCTGAGGCTTTGTTCTGGCAAAGCCTCAGAGGCGCGGCACCCCGCTGCCGCTGCGGCTTTGCTCCCCGTGTCCCTGGTCTGCTGGGGGGAGGGGGGTGCAGCTAGTGCGCCCCCCCCACCCAGCAGACCAGGCTTTTGTTGTGGACCCTGGGGCAGAGCAGCTGGTCAGTTTCAGCAGCAGCTGAATCAGGACACCTGGGGCAGAGCAGCTGGGGTGCTGCCGGGTTGGTCCAGTAGCGCCGAGGAGTGGCGCTACTGGAGCAACCCAGCAGCACTCCAGCTGCTCTGCCCCAGGCGTCCCCAAGTCAGCCACTGCTGAAACTGACCAGCGCTGACTACAGAAAGCCCGAGGCAGAGTTGCTCTGCCCCGGGGTTCCTGGAATCAGCTGCTGATTAGTTTCAGCAGCAGCTGACTTGGGGACGCTTGGGGTTCTTAAGTTGTATCTGAATGTAAGTCAGAACTGGCGGTCAGTTTCAGCAGCAGCTGAATCTGGACGCCAGTTCCGACTTACATACAGATTCAACTTAAGAACAAACCTACAGTCCCTATCTTGTACATAACCCGGGCACTGCCTGTATTGTATGTAGAAATTATAAAAAAAAATGAATACAGCCAAGCCCACATAATATATATTCTTTTATCTCTTTATACTTCTCTTGGCTAACGGTCATCTATTTTATATTCCCACCTATAACGAAAGAAAAACCACCTCAGATAAAATTTGTTCAGTGGACTTTATCATAACGTCAAGTTAAGTGCAACGGGAGAGTAGATGTGTTCCTTTCCTCCAGCTTCCTCAGATATGGCCAAACAGGGATAACTATTTGGTTTTTTTAGAAGCAATTTGATAAGCATGCCAAAAATCGGATCTTTGTCTGCAGACCAGTCTAACCCTAATGACTCGCTAAAAGGGATATTTTCTGCACTAAAAGTCTAATTCAAATTAGTCTAATTTCCAAAGACTTTTACAACATACTGTGGATTTAGAAAAAGTAAATCTGAAAAGGTTTAGGACACTCATGTGCAGAACAACTGGCCTTAAGACAGGGATGGGCAAGAGGTGGCCAGCGGGCCAGATCTGGCCCACCAAGCCACCAGGATCCAGAAAGCAGCTGCCTTGCAAGGACCTTTAGGCAGAGAGCAGCTCACACTTTAAACAGCTGGCTGCTTTCTGCTCTGGATGGCTGGGGAAAGAGGAGGAAGGCTTTGCACCTTCCGCCACCCTCCCCAAGCAAAATCTCTCAGCTTCCATTGGCCAGTTTCTGGTCAATAAGAGCTAAGAAATTTTGTTGGTGGCAGGGGCAGCATGTGAAGCCTCCCTCCCTCCCCCGCAACATGCATGGAGCAGACAGCCTATTGAGACTTCAGCAGAGAGGCAGTGAGACTGCCTCAGGTTCCTGCAGGGCTGCTGGCTGGAAGCCACATAGGTAAGCATCTCCCAGCTACAGCCTACCTCTCGCACTCCACTCCCTCCGTCTCCTCCTGAGCTACCTGCCCCAGGCCATCATCCAAACCCATTGTACCCCTTTCCCCTAGATCACAACTCCTTCCCAGACCCTACAACCTCTCCTAGATACCTCCAGCAAGCCAGAACCCTCTCCTGCATCCATACCCCCATGTGAACCCTGCACCCTATTCCCCTGCCCCAGATCACAACCCCCTCCTTCACTAAAACTCCCTCTCAGACCTCACACCCCAGTTACCTACTGCAAGCTCCCTTCTGCACCCAACCTCCATCTCAGATTCTGCACCTCTCCCACAGAAGTGCAGCCCTTGACAACTTGCCAAAATCTTGGCATGCCCCCCCCCCCATTATACATTTTTGCCTAACCCTGCGTTAAGCCCTAAGCAAAGCACTTGTATTATTTGTATCTCAAGACACACACAATACATTAGAAGCTGTTGAATACCTATTAAAATATACTAAATTTTGGATGTTGGTTATCTTTATCTATTGCTGGAAAGGATTTGCCCATTAAGGTCTTCTCTTTTTATAGCAACTTATTGTTCCCTAAATATATTAAAAATATTATGTGCCTCAAAAGTTTCTATTGCTCAAAATTTCTACTTTTACTAGGCTATATTCCCATTCACAGGATTCTACGATAAATAACGGAGTTAAGTCCAGAAACAGAAAGTAACTCAGTTTAGTAAAAACAAAGCTTCAGTTTTCCTTAATGTTTCTAGCATAACCCACACTCGGTGAAAACAATTATTTTTCAAATTCACTTAACAACACTGTCATCCCAAAACTACTCTATAGATTATATTTAAAAACTTCTTCTCATTCCTCCTACTTCAGACAACTGTTTGCATCAGTACAAACCTGAATAGTAAACATATTTTACCTTGTTATTGAAAGCAACCATTTTAGCAATAATATTTTTGTCAATGGCAGGAAACAGGGCATTCCCAATGAATTCCATATCTTCACTTGAAAGTGGATCAACATACACCTGGCAGGACCAAGAACACATGGAGGAAGTTATGTAGTGTCAATGTGGGTTTCGTCGCAAGAAGGCCACCCTTCCCTCCAAAAAAATTCATAGGCATAACCTGAAATGAATGCATGACTTGCCTGTGTAAATCTATTAAGAAAGGATTTGGGCAGACCCTTTCTTCCACCTCCTTGTCTGTAGGGATTCTGGCATCCAAAGATCTTAGTCTTCTTGTGTTGCACATGAAAACTCATTCCTAATTCTGGGACGTAAATCTCTGCTCGATGGTCAAAGCAGGCATTTAATCCTTCTAATACAGACTGGGAAGCCAGATTCAACTATTTAAAAAAAGAAAGAAGATAAAATAATACTGCTTAAACATGGCCTCCACTTTAGCAGGCTGTAATTTAAATGCAAATGTCATTGAACTTTCCTTGCCTGTGCAAAACATGTCCAAACATGGTCATCCATCATTACACAGAGCTAATGAGTCCCATGTAATGACACTGTGCTAGTAAATGCAAAATAGGAATGTGAACATGTACCCATGTATTCTGCTCATTGGTCAACCCTCAGTTACCCACAGTGCGGGGGGGAGGAGAAAGAGGAGGAAATGGGAGCCTTTAAACTGGCTCCTTGCTAGCACTGCTCCCACCCCACTCTGCCTGTAAACGTGTAACTGCTAAAAAAGCAGTTACACGTTTACAAAATTTAACTCTTTTTAACATCCCCAGTGCAAAGTTTTTCTGTTCTATTTGACTTCTTCCATCATGCCATCACCAAGGTACCTGAACACTGCTGCATTATAAATGTCTTTTTTCAAGCATTCATTTTCTTCTTTTGAACTGTAGGTTGAACCTCTCTAGTACGGCATCCTCGGGACCTGACTGGTGCCGAACCAGAGAATTTGGTGAACCTTGGGAGGTCAATAATGTCTGGGAGCATTACCAACATTACCAACTTCCACTGCTTACTGGGCTCTTAGAAGACATTTAGGGGCAAATTGGAGCTAAACAACAGCACAGATCACTGAGACACAGGACAGGTGGCTATGAACAAGCTTTATGGGACCACAGGAAACTTGGCCACATCTATGTTAACTGGATATCTAGATAACTAAAATCATGCTGGACCACAGATGCTGCTGGACAAGGGAGTGCCAGATTAGAGAGGTTCAACCTGTATTTTCATGCTACTCCTAAATCCTCAGATTAAATGTTTTAAGTTAATAAAGTCAGTTGAGAGAGTTATATTACACATATAGTTAAATATTGTGTTTTGCACAACAGAGGAAATGAGGGTTTTTTAAAAAACAGCTAAAAACAGTTTATTTTCAAAATTTCATACTTAATATAACTGTAATCCCGGTCTCCATGAGGATTGCACACTTTGCATACACAACATCTGTTTAAAGAAATAGCTTGCATTCAGAGTTTAAGGTTAATTTTTTTAAGAGTGCTTAAGCGACTTGGGTATCTAAGTCCATTTTGAAAAGTGACTGAAGACTTTTAGGAGCTTAAATCAGTGGAATTAGGAACCTACCTCTCTTCTTCAAAGATGATTAAGGCTCTCCCAAGCAAGTAATTTAGTTGTTTATGAAAAGTTTAGCCTAAAAACATAAATCAGCACCTCCTTTTTCCTAAATACTATTTTATTGGAAAAACTTAAACAAAAAGTCTAGTAGCACTTTAAAAGACTAACAAAACATATAGATGGTATCATGAGTTTTCGTGGGCAATAACCCACTTCTTCAGATGACTGGAGTCTATTTTATTAGTGTACCAGGTTTACATTCACCTCATCTAATACAATCCAGTGTCCACCCTTTAATGCTGCAAGCAGGGGTCCATCACGCCAGGCAAATTCTCCTCCCTTTCCACCTTCCACAGGCAAGTCTGTCCCAAACAAATCTGTCACATCCTTTGGGAAATAAAGGAAAAAAGCTAATATTTACAAATTACATAAAGGTTACCAGATCTGAAGTCTGCTTGGCATTTTTGCTGTTTTTTTAAAAAGCTGATATCTATGTATGCATTTAAAATTGGCAATGGTTAAAAAGAAGATTTCTACATTTTCCATATTAGAATTTCAGTGACCAAGCATAGCATTCAATAAAACACTGCAAGAATACAGATGGCAACCTCTAACAAAGCCTATGGGCTTGTCTCCACTACCTGGTAGATCGACAATGAGGTGATTGATCCACTGAAGTCAATTTAGCAGGTCTAGTGAAAACCTGCTAAATCAACCACCAGTCACTCTCCTATCCTCTCAATATGCCACCAGAATCAGAAGAGTAAGGGGAATCAACGTGAGAGTTTCTCCTGTCAACCCAGCATGGAGTGGACCCTGCAGTAAGCAGATCTGAGCTACGTCAACTTGACTTATGCGAACGTAACTCAAATTGCATTGCTTAGATCAGCTTTTCCCTGTAATGTAGACCTGCCCTATGACTAGAGAAAGTACAGCAGCACAGCTGCACTGATGCAGACGTTCAGCTGTAAGCTCTCTGTGTAGCTGCTCTAAGTCAATGGGAGAGAGCTCTGCCATCAACTTAATCAATCTACCCCAACAAGAGGCAGTAAATATGTTGTCTGGAAAGCTTCTCCTGCCAACATGGCGCTGTCCACTCTGCCTTTAGATTGGCATTAGTAATGCATATAAGGGGGGTGGCTAATTCACACCTCTGAGCAATACAATTCATGTTCACTTAAGCTATAGTATAGTCATAGTCTAAGTTTTTCAAATAACTATACAGGAATCAATCTATCTGTAGTGTACGTGACGATCATCTTATTGTAATCAGCATAGCACCCAGTTTCTGGAAATAGCTGCTCTCTGCTCTTCCATGACACTCCACTCCTCATTAATTTAATCTCAAGACAGGTAAGGGAAGCAGAACACTTATGAATAAGCATCTGAGCTTACAAGTGTAACCACTCATGCTTCATAAAATAAGAAACCAAAGCAATATTTCACATGTGTATCTACATTTACCCTACCGTTTGCTCAGACAGGTTTATTCGAACAAGGCAATTTCCTGACGCTTTCGCCAATGCTGCTACTAGACTGGTCTTGCCCACACCTGGAGACCCCTCCAAGAGAATAGGTTTGTTAAGCTGTAAGGCTCTTAAAACCCTTTGTGCATTCATTGCTGTAGTTCCTGCATTTAAAGCATAATCTGAAACCATGTTCCTCTGAAAAACAGGTCCTAAGATGAAAAGAAAGCAAAACAAATATTAAGTCACAGACTATATGTGAAAGACATTTAGAATATTTTAGACCACATTTTCTGAAGAACTTGCTTATTACTTTTTTCACTCTTCTACAGTGCATGATGGACTATAGGTCACTAACTAAATTATATATCAAACATTTATTCTCACAAATTAGGCAGATGTATTTAGTGTTTGATACTCAGTTCCACCTTAGCCCAGGCTCCATTTGTTCATGCATGCACAATTTTGCTCATAAACACATGCACATACCAATGTGTTTTGGTACATAGAATTCTAAAACCTGAAGGTGTTCATGAACCTAACCAGAGAGTGGGGTCTGAAAATCAAGCCTATAAAAAGCTCTGTTTGATTTATAACTGGCTGCAGGTGTAAAATTAGAGGCAGCTTTTTAAAAATTTGGCTCCATGTATTACAGGAAAGTTTATGAATCTGTTCATACATTGCCAGTTTTGTGAGCCAAAGGTAAATGCCCTGTCATCCAGGCATTTTTTTTTAAACTCTGGTTATAGAACATAGCCTGGAGAAAGCATTGGGTCTCTTGCCCATCAGAAACCTTTGCTTTTAGAGCTCATTGTAATTTCAATAGTAAAATACCATTTCTCAAGTATGTAAGGTGTTAGACACTACCCTTCTTTAAAGGGTTTGATATTTGTTTCCTAGGAAAGATGGATTCTCCCCTTTTGGATGCCAGTTCTCCTGTTAAAAAGTGAACTATGTATAATTCTGTCCAGGATTATATGATTGCATGAATTTATAAAAGCCTATTACCATGATTTTAGATGTTCCAAGTTAGGCAATGGCCATAATACTATAGGGATATGCTATACTATAAGGATATGCTCTTAACTAGAGCATATCATAAGGTCTGTAGCCTGCTTCAAAACAACCAATTCATTAATATTTTATCAGGATTACATACATCATTTTAGTTTCCACAAATGTGCAAATAGACAATACTGTACAACTGACACACATCCTAAATACATATGAAATAAGCTGAACATAAAAGACAAATCAATACAGGTGACTTTAAATTTTATTAAAATATGTAGAATCTGTTTAGTCCTCACAAGGTTGTGCTAAAGCTTGTGCTAAAGTTTTTGTAGACTACTTGCATAATAAGGCTGGGTACCACTGCTCCACATTGTGCCTTTTTATAAAGTAAAATTTAGCCAAATTATTTCAGAGTCAGCACTCGTTAATCCATCATTCTTGTTCATCTTAGCACATTTCTCCTTACTTATATACCCTGAAAACAATCCATCCTTCCAAAAGAATGTGTGTTATATGACAAACTTTTTATTTAGAACTCTTCCATTGATTTTTATATTAGAGCTCTCCATCTGTCTACACATTTATTTTTGTTTAAATAAAATCTACATACCTGCTGCCTAAAGAGACTTTACATCGGTAAAATCACAATAAAAATGTATAACCCTGCCAATACCAGCTCAACCAAAAGGACACTCTAAATTTATAACTCCCATGACAACCCAGTAAAGAGATGCATGATAAGGTAACATCTCCATGCACTTAACTTACCAGTCATTAAAAGCATGCACAATTTAACTCAGGCAGAGGCTTTGCTCGAAGAGTTAGCAACAACTTCTAGTCAAGTTGCCCCAAGTGAAATATCCTGTCTTATTCCCTGGCATGCAAAAATAGTTACAGAAAAGCATCTTTAATTTCATTAGTGATATGAGTATGAAGGGAGAGTGAGCTCTTTCGTAGCCAGGACCCAGTCTATATATAAAGCTTCAGAAAAGCCAACATCTCCAGCCTGGACATACAAAAGCCCCTGCAGCATAAAAAAGCATGGGTGCAAGCATAATCAACATAGTTAACATGTAGGCTACTGTGTCCAGCACTACCCAAATATTTCTGGAGGTCTTCAGAGGTGCATTAGAGTCACCTGATCTAGAAAGTGCCAAGGACTGCATCAGATACCACAAATCACAACTTCCTAATCAGGTGCAGATAGGAAAAAAAATATTGACACTTGGATCAGAGACGGTAGGAACAGATAAAGGGTTCAAATTAATCCCTAAGCAGAAGACCTCTAATTAAGGGAAGGGACACACACAGCTTCATAGCAAATGACTCCTCCCAAGCACAGAGCAGTTCTTCTATTATCTACTAGCATCACCCCTCTTTTTTCTGGGTTAATAAAGTCACTGAACAGACAGGTGAGTGTAGTGGATCACCAAGAGATGCATGAGCCAAGAAAATCCATGCAGACAGACACTATCATTCACTGAAATAAAACCCTTGGCTCAAGGAAATCAGAAGTTTCAAAACAACAATAAAGCCACTTCCTCAAAACCTTCTCAATCACAAACTACAAAAAAGTCTCAAAACTAGGGTTGTGAACTCTGATTGAAGCTATTCTGGGAGATTTGTTCCCCCAAACATGATGTAATTTTTTAAAAAACACCTATTAAAATCTACCAGATTGCTTTCAATAGTCACTAGGAGATTGATGTCGATTCCGGGAGACTCGAGGGCAAGCCTGGAGGGTTGGTAACCCTACTCAAAACCCACTGATAATTTAGAGGACTACCCATTTTAAGAAACGGTTTCTTATACAAGGGCCCTATGACCACTTGTCTGACAAAAGCTGAGAAAACAGTTTCACTCAACAATTGACCCAAAGTTTGATTGGCTTGTATCAGTGTTTAAAAGAAAGACATCTTCTTGTCCTAACCAGCCCAAGAACAGAATGGTCCAAATAAGAATATCTAGGTTCTTGTATCTTACTCAGCTCTATGGTTTCCAGATACTCTCCTTTGGAATTCTAAGGGTGCAGTGGATCAAGTTGCTGAGTCTCCAACAGTGGAGCTATAAGGCAGATTCCCATGGCTTGAAAGGTGAGCATTGACTGCCCTTGGAACAAAGCTAGTAACTGATCGGGTCAAGGAAAGCAAGATATCATTACACTGAGGTCAGGTTAATTGAAATACGCCTGAAGCATTCACTCAAGGTATAATAGAAGAGTTGCTTACAGATGTGGCTTTCTAAAAAGGATGGAACAATTATATTACATACGCTTGGAAATACTCTGCAGCACTTTTATAAAAAAGAAAAGAATTATATAATACTAGGACTGGAAGGGACCTCGAGAGGTCATCGAATCCAGTCCCCTACCCTCATGAAAGGGCCCAGTACTGTCTAGACCATCCCAGATAGATATTTATCTAACCTACTCTTAAATATCATCACAGATGGAGATTCCACAACTGCCCTGGGCAATTTGTTCCAGTGTTTAACCACCCTTACAGTTAGGAACTTTTTCCTAACATCCAACCTAAACCTCCCTTGCTGCAGCTTAAGCCCATTGCCTTTTGTTCTATCCTCAGGGGCCAAGATGAACAAGTTTTCTCCCTCCTTATGACACCCTTTTAGGTATCTGAAAACTGCTATCATGTCCCCTCTTGATCTTCTCTTTTCTAAACTAAACAAACCCAACTCTTTCAACCTTCCTTCATAGGTAATGTTCTCTAGACCTTTAATTACTCTTGTTGCTCATCTCTGGACCCTCTCCAATTTCTCCACGTTTTTCTTGAAATGCCGTGCCAAGAACTGGACACAATACTCCAACTGAGGCCTAACCAGCACAGAGCAGAGTGGAAGAATGACTTCTCGTGTCTTGCTCACAACACACCTGTCAATGCATCCCAGAATCATGTTTGCTTTTTTTGCAACAGCATCACATTGTTGACTCACATTTAGCTTGCGGTCCACTATAACCCCTAGATCGCTTTCTGCTGTTCTCTTTCCTAGACAGTCGCTTCCCACTTTGTATGTGTGAAACTGATTGTTCCTTCCTAAGTGGAGCACTTTGCATTTGTCTTTATTAAACTTCATCCTGTTTACCTCAGACCATTTCTCCAATTTGTCCAGATCATTTGAATTATGACCCTATCCTCCAAAGCAGTTGCAATCCCTCTCAGTTTGGTATGATCTGCAAACTTAATAAGCGTACTTTCTATGCCAATATCTAAATCATTGATGAAGATATCAAAGACAGCCAGTCCCAAAACAGACACCTGCGGAACCCCACTTGTTATACCTTTCCAGCAGGATTGAGAACCATTAATAACTACTCTCTGAGTATGGTTATCCAGCCAGTTATGCACCTACCTTATAGTAGCCCCATCTAAGTTGTATTTGCCTGGTTTATTGATAAGAATATCATGCGAGATCACATCAAACGCCTTACTAAAGTCTAGGTATACCACATCCACTGCTTCTCCCTTATCCACAAGACTTGTTATCCTATCAAAGAAAGCTATCAGATCGGTTTGACATGATTTGTTCTTTACAAAACCATGCTGCCTATTACCTATCACCTTACCACCTTCCAAGTGTTTGCAGATGATTTCTTTAATTACTTGCTCCATTATCTTCCCTGGCACAGAAGTTAAACTAACTGGTCTGTAGTTTCCTGGGTTGTTCTTTTTTTCCCTCTTTATAGATGGGCACTATATTTGCCCTTTTCCAGTCTTCTGGAATCTCTCCTGTCTCCCATGATTTTCCAAAGATGATAGAGGAGGTATCTGAGCCTCTGGCTATCAGCTCCTTGAGTATTCTAGGATGCATTTCATCAGGCTCTGGTGACTTGTGGGTATCTAACTTTTCTAAGTGATTTTTCACTTGTTCTTTTTTTTATTTCATCTTCTAAATCTACTCCCTTCCCACTAACATTCACTATGTTAGGCATTCCTTCATCAGACTTCTCGGTGAAGACCGAAACAAAGAAGTCATTAAGCATCTCTGCCATTTCCAAGTTTCCTGTTACTGTTTCTCCCTCCTCACTGAGCAACGGGCCTACTCTGTCCTTGGTCTTCCTCTTGCTTCTAATGTATTTATAAAAAGTCTTCTTGTTTCCCTTCATACCTGTAGCTAGTCTGAGCTCATTTTGTGTCTTTGCCTTTCTGATCTTGCCCCTGCATTCCTGTTTTGTTTGCCCATATTCATCCTTTGTAATTTGTTCTAGTTTCTATTTTTTATAGGACTCCTTTTTTATTTTTACATCATACAAGATCTCGTGGTTAAGCCAAGGCAGTCTTTTGCCATATTTACTATCTTTCCTACCGGGCAGAATAGCTTCCTTTTGGGCTCTTAATAATGTCCCTTTGAAAAACTGCCAACTCTCCCCAGTTGTTTTTCCCCTCAGTCTTGATTCCCATGGTACCTTACCTACCAGCTCTCTGAGCTTACCAAAATCCACCTTCCTGAAATCCACTATCTCTATTTTGCTGTTCTCCCTTCTACCCTTCCTTAGAATTGTGAACTCTATGATTTCATGATCACTTTCACCCAAGCTGCTTTCCACTTTCAAATTCTCAACCAGTTCCTCCCTAGTTGTTAAAATCAAATCTAGAACAGCTTCCCCCTGGTAGCTTTTTCAACCTTCTGAAATAAAAAGTTGTCTCCACCGCAGTCCAAGAACTTATTGGATAGTCTGTGCCCCGCTGTGTTAGTTTCCCAACATATATCTGGATAGCTGAAGTCCCCCATCACCACCAAATCTTGGGCTTTGGATGATTTTGTTAGTTGTTTAAAAAAAGTCTCATCCACCTCTTCCACCTGAGTGGTAGCCTGTAGTAGACTTCTAGCATGACATCACCCTTGTTTTTTACGCCTTTTAGACTAACTCAGAGACTCTCAACACTTCCATCTCCTACGTCCCTCTCCACCTCAGTCCAAGTGTGCACATTTTTAATATATAAGGCAACATCTCCTCCCTTTTTTCCCTGTCTATCTTTCCGAGCAAGCTGTACCCTTCCATACAAAGATTCCAATCATGTGTATTATCCCACCAAATTTCTGTGATGCCAACAATGTCATTGTTGTATGCATTTATTAGCACTTCCAGTTCTTCCTGCTTATTACCCATATTTCTTGCATTTGTATATAGGCAACTAAGACACGGATTTGATCTTGCCTCCCAGTTTTGCCCTGACCCTTCTCTCTCTCTGCCATGATAACCCACGCTCCCTCCCATTTCTGACCCATCTTCCAGGTCTCCATGTTCTTCACTTACCCATTGGCTTTGCTCACCTGTACCCGTCAAAAAGAGATTGTCTTTGTTTTTAAGAACCCATTATGAATTAGTGCGCTTCCCTACATACTAGGGCTAATACTTGATAAGTCATTAAATACAAAACATAGGATGAATGTTCCCCAGCCCCAAAAACACTTACCTCTTGGTATAAAAAATGGATGGATTCCCATGAAATTTTCCATCCATATAAATTCCTTCTCCTTTGTTCTGTCGTAAATCCTCAGTTCATCCTTCTGATATTCTGTAAGCTCAACAATAGTGCAAAGTTTCTCACATAAGAATTTCAGACATTTTTCACGAGCTGATAAGGCAGTATCAGTTGAGCAAGATGTTGTACCTTTAATAATGAAAACAAAAGGAAGTGAAATAAGATTCCCAACATCAGCCAGGTGACGCAGGAGTCCTAAGGAAATGTAGTATGTAAGCATGTATCACCAGAAATATACACAAGAGGAAGGTGTTTTATTTTGCAACCTTAGTGTGCTTTTAATGTAGTTTTGTGTACATGCAGTGGGTAGCACTGTAACTCACTGAATTACTTGAAGTCCTTGCTGTTAAAAGTGGTGAGCAAAAACATGAAATAAAAAAAAAGGTCAAGTGGGGAGGAAGGGAGAGGGAGAGGGAGAGAGAGAGAAATTATGACCTGCTCCAAATCACCACACCTTTCTTTTAACCCAAACAAGCACTCATATATCAAACATAATTAACAATATCAATTTTATTAAAAATTGGTATAAAAAATTAAGTTAAATATAGTCCACTATTCTGATAAGTACTGATGACCTACCTGAACCTATTCCATCAATGTATACTAGGCATGCAGCATGGACAAAAGATGCCATGGGAGAGATGTAAAATAGGCTGTACTCCTCATCTTCTATCATGACATTCATAAAGTTAACCCACGATAAGACATCCCGGACACTGAGAATACAGTGACGCCCAAAGTCATGGTTGGTTAGCCATTCAATAAAGTCCATCATCAGCTCAGCTATGTCTGTCCCTAAAACATTTAAAAAAAAAAAAAAGAGATGCTGTAATTATAAATATAATTATATAGGTCACTTCTAGCACAAAGCTGTGTAACTAGAACCTGGAGATAGAGAAATTAAGTCCTTCAGATTTGTTTTAAAAAATATTTGCACTCAAGTGTTCATGAAAAAAGGAGAGAAGAGTGAAGATCAGATGTATATAATCTTCCACAATACACTCTGAAAACTAATACTTTCACAAAATTTATAACATGCATTTTATATACAGCATAGGGCAAAAAAAAAAAGTCACACTGATATTAGGAATTAATGAGATTTAGTTATTGAAATCAAGCTTTCTTCAGTAAAACACAGAAAGTTCTTTCTTCAAGAATGGATCCCAGATATAGAATTGTGAGCAACAGATGAACTGGTTATTCAGAGTAAAGTAGACTATTAACATGCAAAAGCACTAGTACTGTCATTTCTACAATACTTACAACACAATTCAGCAATTTGGCATAAGTAGTTGATCTTCAAAAAGATGGCCTTTAAAATTGCATTGAAGAACTTCTTTGTATTCTTTAAAGGTCTACTCTTAAACAGAAATTATGGGTTGCAGAAAAAAGTGGCTTGGTTTTTACAGCTTATGTTATGTAGGAAGTCAGGCTAGATGTTAATAAAGATTCCTTCTTGTCTTAAGTTCTATGACTATGTGCCTTGCCCTAACAATCTCCCTATCTAATTGAAGTGGCTTTTTAAAATAAAGAATTTGCTGTAAGCATTTCAGCAGAAGCATTAGTTTATAATAGCTTAACAGAGGCTGCATGAAATTTCCCAGTCCATCGCAAACAAGGTAGACGTGGAAGATACCCCTTTTGAATCTGAGGATAGCAAACGTTCAATTCACCAAAGACCCAAAGTAACTCTGATTCCAGCCTTCTTAGTGCTCCAAAGAATATGGACTAACCTTCAACACTTGTTCCCAACACCAGAGATACCACATTATTTTAAGGAAGGAAAAAAAAAGGACCCCTTAACCTTGGAGAAAACAAACAAAGAGAAGATACCTATGGAAGATGATTTAGGAGTTCTCAGCATCCAATGAGATGAAGAGAAAAAGATCTTCCCCTACAAGAAAAGCACGGAGGAAAACTGACTGATGATACTTGTGATGGGCCTCTAGCTACCTGCACTCCGGACCATGGGGGGAGGCAGGAGGAGAACGAGTCCGTGGGCAGAGAGCCCGGACAGCCCGGCGGCGCTGCACCAGGTCGGCAGGGACCAAACCTGCCCCCACACTTGCGCGGCCGACAAACGGCCGGCTCCTCCCCCAGCGTGCAGCTGTGGGAGGCGGGCACCGGGAGTGACAGCCAGGGTGAGGCGAGACACGCCACCACGTCACGAGGGGGGCCGGGGCTCAGAGCCCCATCACAACCGGCGGGCTGGTTCAAAACAGCCCACCGGCAGCGAGGCAGGGGGCAACTGGTGCAGCCCCCACGACCCACTGACGGCTGGACACCGCACCCGGCCGGCCGCGGACAGCCTTCACAGGCGGCTGATGGCGAGCCCGAGCTCAGTTGCCGAGCCAGGGCATCCCCGGCCCCAACGACGGGACAGGAACCCCGAGGAGCGACTCAGGAGGAGTGGATCCCGGGACGGCATAGCCGTAGGCTGGTGCCAACACAGACCCTCGGAACCCTAGTAGGCACAGGGGAGCTGGAGGGCGGGCCCCAGGGACGAAGGAAGCAGCCCGGGGCAGGTCCCTTCTGGCGCCCGTGAACAGATGCGTTTTGGGAGTAAACTCCCGTCTGTCGTGCAGGGGCGATGGCGATGGCTGGGACCCGGTGGAGAGGGCGGGCCCAGGTCACCCTCCCCCTACTCCTCTTCCTCACAACCCCTGCAATCCAGTTGCAAATGCGCAACTGCGCCGGCGGGCCAGCCAGGCAAAAGCCGAGGGGATTAGCCCCACCGAGGGGCCAAACCCGGGGCCTAGGGTCCACACACCGAGCCGGGGTATAGATGGCGGGTCCGCTGAATCCCCCCTGCTCGGCGGAGAGGGGGTGATCTCACACAACCTATTGGTCCGGGGACCGGGAATCCCGCCCAGGGGTCAGACCAACGGACGAAGGGTTCGCTGAACCCCCATGCCTGGCTGGCAAGGGGTGATCGCATCCTACGACTCGTCCACCATACCAAATCCTTGTGCCTCTGCTTTGGGCAAGGATGGGGAACCTAAGACCCAGGGGCTGGATGCAGCCCCCAGCTTGAATGGATCTGGCCTCTGAGGCTTGGGGCTCCCCCCACCCCAGCATTGGGGAGCCCACAATGGTGCTACAGCCCCCCCTGCTATCCTCCCATGGGGCTGAAGCACAAAAAAGCTACTAGCCTAGGCCCCCCTAGTCTCTGGTGTGTGAAGGGAATGTGGAGAGTGTCTTTCTCCTTCTCAGTCAGAGGCCACAGAGAGACTTCGGCTTTTCTTTGTTTTGCTTCTCACTTGTGAGTAGCCCCCGACTGATTTTTCTGTGAGTCAGTGGCTCCTGACCCAAAAAAGGTTCCCCACCCCTGGCTTAGGGGCTGAAGAGGGAAGGTTTCAGTTCACTTCCAGGTTTTATAACAAAATTAATTACTCAGACTACTAAAAATGCAATTAATCTAATGCTTCAGAGTGAAATTCCTGACAAACAAGTGACTTCCAAAACCATCACCCTCCAAAGATTTGGCAAAAAGGAGAGTGCAGGAAGTTTACATTATCAGATGGGGGAAGGAATATGACTGGGAAATAATTCAGTAAGAGTGACCAAGCTGCTTTGTGCTCCTTATAATGGAGCCCAGGGCTCATCCTGTTCTAACTTGTGACCTGCTAGAACTGTCATGAAAACTCAAAAGGAAGGGCAAGCACCAACATCTTAGCAGAGAATCTAGAAACAGAAGAATTCTGAGAGTACCCCCAGGGAGCGAAGTACAAAGGCTTCTGGAAAGGTTTAGCAAGCCGAAATAACTCCTTGAGACACTCATGTAATCCACAGCCTAGGTAAAAGAATGGAATGGTGTCTGCCAACGAAACATTGTGGAAATCTGAAAGCTACTTTTCAGAGTAAGAGGCTATCCTGGAAAGAACTGCTGTTCCCCACAACTCAGCTCCTCAACCAGTTCTGCAGGCTGGTTTGCCTTTCAAAGCTCCAGAAAACTGCCTCCGTTGATGTCTCTGGGAGAACCTCACCCCTCAACAGTGGGGCTTTATGCCCCCTTTAGAGAAGCTAAAGAGCTAGTGCTAGTCTCATCTGATTTCCAGAAATGGCTCCCACTTGGGCTAATCACAAAGGTTTCTCTCTCAGCAAGAGCAGATAGATTCTTAAGGCTCTCACAGCACAGCACTACTGCATGAGGTACAGATGAGGTGTCCCCCCACCCCACCCAACCTCTGCCAATCCTTTTTTTAGCCTTCTGTAATAGAACCACAAATGATGCCAGAGCTACCTCAAATATTTTAGAGAGAGAGAAGTGGGGTAAAAATATTTTAAACATGAATAAATATGCTTATGTAAGTCGCTTTCCTGCATGTTACTTTGAGTAAGGCAGGTTTCAAACTGCAGCAGAAGAAGGAGCACTTCAGTGGGAAAATTGTGGATGGACGCTGGTTATCCTCCTACCTGCCAGGCCAACAGAAAAGGAGGAATCCAGTGACTGCACTTCAAAATTGAACCAATAGAAATTTAAAATATAAGGTATTGGGAGAGAGATCAGTAAATTGATCCAATAGCCAACTTGTTGGTAGCAGACATGAGAGTTCTGGTTGTGGTCCTTTGTTCTTTTCCAATATACCTGGGAAACAACATAAGGCATTGAGGAGGATGGCAGACTTCAGCTGGTGGAGAGAGGACCTTTCATTGCCTTGCTATCAAATTCTGGTCAGTTACATGGCAATGGGATGCTATAAAGGAGGGGAAAGAGGCCAGCATATCAGAGTCTACTTGCAGATAGCGGCATTTATGGATGGAAGTAGCATACTGTGAACCTGCAGCCAAAACCACCACAACCTTCAAATTCAGTTCTCTCTCTTCAATGTAGAGTTTAAATTTGACATGACACTAAGTTACCCTTACCTTGATGGTTTATTCTGTCGAGAGACAACCCTGCATGAAGATTGTGCTTTACGATCTGTATTAAATCCTCACGACTATTGCTTTGTGGACACCATATCTCAGTAAATCTGTTGCGCAGTGCAGGAGAAAGCTGCAGGCAATAAAATGTAACAATATAGCCACTACAACAAGGATTCTGGTGACACTTTAAAGACTAACAAATTTATTAGAGTATTAGAACATAAGTTTTCGTTAGCTACAACTCAATTCCTCAGATGATGAAGAGAAAAAAAAAAAAAAGACTAAAAGGTGGGGGGAAGGGGAGAAAGATAGAGATGGGAGTGTGAAAACAGTTCTAATTAAATCAGAATGGTTTAGGGATGTACGAGTGTAACCATTTAAATGGTTAACTGATAAGCATCAGCTTATCGATTTCTATTACAGTAACATGCTGGTTCTTGACCCTGCGCCTGAGGAGCCAGCTGTCACCCCACGCTGCAGGCTCTGCAGAATAAAGCTTATAGTTCTTAAGGTTTATACTCCAGAGGCGGCAACACATGTAACCGTAGCCACCAGGATTTTTAATGGTTACACAGTTACATTTTTAACTTTTTTTTTATTATTACATCCCTAGAATGGAAGTGGTTAATCTCTACAGTGATGAGAAGGCACTGAATGGGAAATTACCTACTGTAATTTGAGAACCACTCCATGTTTATTTAGTAGGTTCACGGTGTCAAATTTGCATATGAATCCTGCTCAGCAGTGTCTCTCTGCAGTCTGTTTTTGAAGTTTTTCTGTCCAAGAATGGCAACTTGCTAGTGTAAAACGGTGAGCCCAGACAGGTTAAAGTGTTCCCCCACTAGCTTTTGGATGTTGCCATTCTCAATATCTGAATTGTGTCCATTTATTCTTAAATTCATCACAAAGGGTTGAATTTGAATACCTTCCTTAATTGCTCCCTTGTGTTGAATTATAAATGGTTTTCAAATTTTGATATCTGTAGTTCTGATTTTGTGGATATTCTTGTCCATTTTTTGGAGACACCCAGATCACAACTTTTAGCTGTCTATTTTTGTCTCTTCCAGGAGCACAATCTGACATTGTATCCCCACACCATACCATAAAGACCCCACTACAAGAACTGGATTTGGATTTAGTTTAGTGCAAATTACACTTTGTTTACCAATAGTGCTCTGCATATCAACTGTACTTATGTGATTCAGTGTCCACAATTTTCTTTGTTATTATGTTGCATGCTCATTTATATTGCTAAATTAATAGTATACCGGTGTCCTTAGTCCTCCTTCAGAGTCAAGAGACAGACTCCAATATACAACATTGCATGCATGCTGGGACCTATACCAAGCTGCACATACTGGTCGTAATTCCTGCGGCCTCTTGGAATTTACCTCTTTTTTCCCAAAGTCACCTCCTGGGTTCATGGTTGCTAGGATACGAAATTTCTTTCCCGCAATCAGCAGTTCTACTTCACTATCCTCATTTTCTTGACTACCTTTTTCAGCAAGCACCAGTGTCTTCTCAACTTCAAGAACACTAATCATTAGATTAAAAACAAATTGTATTTAAATTTGTATTATTTAAATTCCATAGCTTACACGTTAGAAAGTCACCAGTCTTTTCTAAGAAAAAAAATATCCCACCTTTTCCACAACATAGAAATCAAACTAAACAAAGTTAAGTCACAAAACGGTATAATAGGTTTCAGTAAAAGTAAAGTGATAAATTCTATTTATACTTCCCAACTGACAATATTTCACCTTCAAGTAAAAATCTGTGTTAAGTGGTTGGTCAGAAGAGTTACACTGTAACACTGACCTTTCAAAAAATCTCCCTGATAAATTCAATGCCAAAAATAATGGTCACAGCTGAAGCTTGATGAAGAGCACAGTGAATTAGTCTTCAAGTTTATGGAATATAAATCTGACAAGTTACAGCAAATGCATTACCAGTGCAACTGAGAACATCCATTTAACTCATTTTTGTGATAAGCCCTGGTGGAAGTCTGCATAACACTTGGAATGCATACCTGTTAAGTCTTTCCAACACAGAATCATCAGCTAATGAAATCTCATCCAGGAGAAAAAAGCCATCTTCCTTCATTGCTAAAACAAGAGGTCCATCATGCCATTCAAAGAGTCTACAACTGTCAAAATCCTCCTAGGAGTTATGGGGACAAAAAAGATGACTCAGCATGGATTTGTCATTCTCTGCACTCCTGACCATACTAAAGCTCAGTGATACCAGTCACCTGTCCTCATGAAACAGACCTTGTCCTTTGATCTCTGTCTGACTGGCCGTAGTCCACCCAGGAAGTCCGATGTCTCCATGTGCAAATGGCAGTTCACAGAATATAATTTCTGATTTACCAAGGCTGCAAATATCTGACAAATTGTAGTTTTGCCACATCTGTTACAGGAACAAAGAAAACTAATGAGGTCAAATTAGAACAAAAACAGAAGGGAACCATAATCACATTAAAGCCCATTTCAGCAACAAAACAATTCAAACTGAATTTCGTCCAAGCCCTGTAGGGCAACGCCCTCACCATGCTATTCCTCTTACTCCCATGAATTTCCTTCTCTGAAAGCTGACCCACCTTACAAAATTAAATTAAATGCACTTTTGGTATACAGCTATAGCAGTATTGCCACCATTATTCAGAACAATATGACTGAGAGACCTGCACCCTCAAATTTCACTTGGACTTTACAAAGATAAATTTCACATCCCCAAACCATCTCTAAATTGATGCGTAATGTATCAATGATTAAGGCATCATAAAATACTAGAAGGCCCAAAGGAAAAATGTTAGCCTCACACCAGAAGAAATTATTATTTACAAGTAAGTAAAATTATCCATATGTATTGCCTTTTGCAGAGCCATACTGCAGAAGTCATGACATGATTATAAAATGCAACACCATTAGTAAACATTGCATGCCTTAACACACACACAACTCAAGGATCTGAATGTTCCAGAGATTAGCCCCTATGGGCACGCCCTTACACAAAACTGCATGGGTTTAACTAATTTAGTCATCACACTTTTTGCTAAACTGGTGCAACATCGGTGTATTGGTGTTTTCATCCAGGTTTAGAACAGGTTTCTATCAGTAATGCTTGCACCTATCCACACAGCTGTTAACTGTAGTGTTAAGCCAATGTAACTGGTGCAATTATGTGTTTGAACAAGGCCTAAAGCTATACACCCATCCTTTGTGTTCCATTCCACCTCCAACTGTCCCAGAAAGAACTCTTAGGAAGAGGGTGGTGGGTCCAACCTAGATCTGCAGTGGCCATACATTCAGAAGTAGTATTTGTTTAGATTCATTTTGACCTCTCTTTCTCCTTTCATAAACTGACTCTACAGAACTCCACTGCAGGAGACTAAATATAATTCAGAAGGAGGTCTGAGGAGAATTCCAAGATTGAAGCAACACTACCCACCTACACAGAGGACTATACCTAGCCCCATTAAAAGATTAACGTTTTGTGAACAAAGTATTGAACTATAAGTGACAGCTTAAATTCCAAGAGAAGAAACCTTTGACAAGCAACTAATGTATCCCTTTGCTGCTATAGTTCTCCTTACAGGCTTGAACACAAGCAATCGTTGATTTTGAAAGACTATGAAATGAAAGGTCTTGTCTGTTTAACTCAAAGATTTACACAAGATTTATTCTTTTCCAAGTAGCATCCCATGTCTCTTGTAGCATTTAATTAATTGCGTTTCTTCTTTCCCAGCTTCATCCTCTTTTTAAGGCTGTGTCTACTCCGCATACCCTATATTGGCACAGCAATACTACTATAGCCATGCCGTTGTAAGCTACAAGCGTAGCAAGTGGTGGTAGCTTTGTTGGCAGGAGAGCATCTCCTGATGGCAAAGCACTGTCCACACTGGTGCTTTTAATTGTTACAACTTTTGTTGTTTGATGGCAGGGAGGTTCACACTACTGAGCAACACAAGTTTTTATGATAAAAGTGCAGCGTAGACATGTCCTAAGTTTCTCATCAAGCTACTGCATACTAAATTATAGCCATCATTAAGATCTGCTTTCATGACTTTTTTTTCCTGCTTGCCAAAAAGAATAAAGAGGACAAGCAAGAATCCTGGTACATATGTAAATATGTTCAACGCTCTCCACATTTATTACTAACTTTTCCAGGTTTAATGAGAAACGTATGCAACTGTTAGAATACCAGGTTTCGTCTTCACTGTGAGATCTTCCAGCAGAAAATACGCTAATGAGGGACTCATTAGCATAAGTTGTGATCTCATTAGCATATTTCCTGTCCTTTCTTTTTATGCAAAAAGCAGCAGCGTGGATGGGTTTTTTTTTTTTTTGCACAAACCCCTTGTTTTCTGCAAGATCCTTATGCCCCCCCCAGGAGAGACATAAGCATCTTGCAGAAAATGGTTTTTTTGCGTTAAAAAAGTCCACACTACTTTTTTTCCCCCCACAAAAACCTTTTGCGCAAAAAACAGTGTGCATAAATTATGCAAATGAGGAGCAGTGATGTGCTAATCTGCGCCACATTTGCATACTCAATGCCAGCAAAAACAGCAGTGTAGACAAAGCCCCAGTGTAACAGAGTCAGTTCCTGAAGGAGAAAAAAAATCCACTTCTCTCCATTTCAGTTTCAATACATTCCCAGCAACTTTACATAACACTGCTGTGCAAATTAGGTTAAAAAAAAAAAAAAATACAAGAAATCCTTTTTTTCCTCCCCTCTGAAACTGATGCACTCCAATACAGCACTCTAAAGAAGTTCCTCTGCAAAGCTACAATTTTGTCTTGACTTTTGAGACAATTTTAGATTCACAAAGGCCCTGAAAGAGCAAGGCCCCTCTTTAGGCATAAGTAGTTTTACTATCGTAAGTGTTTAAATATAGGTATGCAGTTAAGGACCATGATGAATCACGGTCAAACAGAACAATTCATTACTGTAACAGAAAAACAAGTTACCCAGTGTCTCCCACTAGCAGTATTGGTTCGCCAAATTCCAGGGCTCGTCCTACCAGAATTGCAAGCCTCCTCATCCCTTGAGTCCAGACAACATGACTAAACTCGCTGTCCATCACTGACATCTGTGTAGATGATTTAACTGCCCAATAAAGAAAAAGTTCATTAGCTTTAATCACACACATCAAGCTTCTGATTTAGTTCTTTCTGCAAACTCACCCAATAGCTTTCTCACACTTTCCTCTGAGAAGAGAGAGCAGGGATACAATTTCTTCTTAAAATGCTTTTCAAGGACACTTTGAATAACATCCACTTCCTCCTGTTTCCTGACTCTGCCTGCCAGAAGCATGAAACCTGTAAATAAAGCAAGAGAAATTAATGTTTGCTTTGATCTCTAAAGTGGAAAGTGTGACATAACAGGGGAAAAACTCAGACTAGTGAGAAGCTGCATTACCCCTGCCCTGTAACTTAGGATGCCTTTTACAGGGCCTTGCAGCTGTTGCCTCCAGCCTCAACAGCTCACAAACAGTCTCCAACGCGTAAGTCATTCCCAACATAGATTTTAGGATCCCACTAAATCTTTCAACCAAGTCATTTGTTTCTGGGTGATGTGAGGTAGCTTTTACTTGTGACACCCCACGACTTCCATTGCTCGCTGAACAGCTGAGACATGAAATTGGCTTGTTTCTTAAATGCAAATGAAGTCAAGCACACATTATTTTCCTTTTTTAGGACAAACCTGACTTCTGCATGGGCAGGATTGTGGGGTTTGGAATACAAGTTCATAACATCATAGAGGGGAATCCTATAACAACATATCCAATATTCCCACACATGTTTTAAGAGGACAACACCGAGCAACAAATAATGAGTTTTCAAATGAAACCTTTCAAGGCATACTTTTTACAAAGATTATTATAACAGTGTGTAGGATGTGAATACAGGGGTGTAACCCATCATACAATGTTACTGCTCAGTAACGAGGGACAAATATTTGAATTTGAAAAGTGTGGTTTGAAAAAATACATTCTTAACAAAATAAAGCATCATGAAGAACAGGCTAAAGACATACCATCATTTGCTAAATGCTGAAGCCAGTCATAATCCTTCTCTGTCTGTTCTGCCAATCTGTATCTTTCACCCCAACGAAACAGATCTCGAAGAGTAATGAAACCATGCTTCCCTGCAAATACTGTTGAACTTCTGCGGTAAGACTACCAAGTGAGAAAAAGAGGACAGTTAAAATTGAGTATGTATCAATCATTCAAATGGACTTCAATGAAAATTAAACCGAATAAATTCCTAATCCAGCCTCATACTTTCTATCATTATAATTGAAGTCAGGATTTGGATTCTGCACAGAAGTATATTAGTATTGTGAATTGCACTATATTCCAGTATATAAAAATGTCTAACAATATTCAATTCTAGAGAAGAGGAGGGAGGAAGAGGTACTTCCAATTTTTATTGTTGCATTTGTTTCTAAAAGAAACATCCTTTATTAAGTAACCAACCAGACCTAACTGGCTATTAAAGAGAAAAAAGACAGGTCAATGGGCAACCCAAAAATTTCTTAATTATAATACACGTTCTTGGGTAGTATGACCCAAGAAATCACTATCAATCTTTTTCAGCATCTAATGTCTAGAAAAAAAGAGGGTGTGTAATAATACAAGTATTTAAACAAAAGAAATAAAAAATGAGGCACTAGTAGCCACTGAATTTGTTTTTGCTCTGAAACAAAAACTCAAACTGTGAAGTCTGAGAGGGGTAGCACTGTTACGCCTCTGTATCTGCAAAAACAATGACTCCTGTGACACCTTAAAGACTAACAGATTTATTTGGGCATAAGCTTTCCTGGGTAAAAAGCTTTGTGAGATGAATTTTTTCAAACTGAAAATTTATATAAATCTGCAAACTTGGATATTTTATATTAGAGATATCACTGTTATGTTATACAGTTTTTTAAAGGCCTTAATTTTACTTCTATATTAAAAGGAGAAAAGACTCCAATACCTGCAAATCCAGCATAACTTTGACGAGTTTACTGCAGTAAGAAGGTGGCAGACTGCATCGCTTGTGAAGGATTGTTTCTAACTCAGCACTTGGCAGTTCATCAAAATGTAACTCCACAAAACGATTCCTGAAGGCTCTAGATAGCACCTAAAATGTACATTTGAGAATGGTATTTCTGAATTTTGCTTTACCCCTTTAATCCTTGTAAAGTACATCCTGCATTTACAGGAAGCTGATGATTTAGTGGTTAAAAATCCAGTAGAAGGAGGAATAGATAGGATAGTGCTTATACTTCCCAAAGGGACATTAAAGATACAAAAGTCCTATTCTCCAGTAGTCTAGGACAACTAAATAAATCAGTCCAGTTAAATATTTGATTACTGAGGCTCTGATTCAGCAAAGCACTTAGAAGCATGCTTAACATCTTTGCTCAACCGTTAAGTAGTGGCCACCAGAAAAGCTACTGACCTGCTCTGAACATTTCTTGGTGTCTCTTGTGACTGGCAAGTCTGAACAAAGGCTGAGTCTGAACACTGGTCTCCAACTTGTTTCTCTTGTAAAGAATGAGATTACCTGCCTACTCTCTGCTACTTTGCCAAATTTTCCTTTGGCACCTCTCAGCTAGTTGCACCAAATACTGAACTTGAGAAAAAGTGCACATGTATTTGCTGTTCATGAAAAGCAATAGTTGTTGGCTTCATTTACAGTAAAACTCCAATGGTCCGGCATCTGATGGTCCGGCACCATCAGGAACCTGGAAGTGCTCCGGGCAGCCGGACCATTGGAGCTGCTCTGCCCCCAGCTTCCCAGATTCAGCCGCTGCATCGAGGAAGCCCGGCGCAGAGCAGCTCTGCCTAGCTGCTGATCAGTATCAGCAGCGGCTGACTTGGGGACACCTGGGGCAGAGCAGCTGGGGTGCTGCCAAGTTGGTCTCGCTGCACTAAGGGTCGGCGCTACCGGACCAACCCGGCAGCACTCTAGCTGCTCTGCTGCAGGCGTCCCCAATTCAGCCGCTGCTGAAACTGACCAGCAGCGGCTGAATCGGGGTCGCCTGGGGCAGAGCCGGACTATCGGAAGGGGGGGGGCTATGAGGGATCTGGGGTGGCATCCCCCCCCACCCCAGACCCCTCATAGCCCCGCCTTCCGATAGTCCGGCAAATCTGATAATCCGGCACCCCCTGGGTCCTAAAGGTTCCGGATTATCGGAAGTTTACTGTACAAGGAAAAGAAAGGGAGACAGCTTTTCATACTCATCCACAAGAGTAATGGGCTAGTCAGTTAGGAACCCAGAATTTTCAAGTGTAAATCAAATCAGCATTTGGATCCTGAGACGGACATACCAGATTTTTAAATTAAAAACTATTGAAATTGCTATATAGTCTTGTTGGGCAAACAACTTCATAACTCAGAAATGTTCCTTCTGCCGAGGCTGGCAGGCTAGATCTCTCCCTAGAGCAGAGGTTCTCAAACTGGTGGGTGCAGAATATATTCTGGAGAAAGGCAGCATACATGAGAAGCTTTAGGAAAAAGAAATACTGTGCATATTCAGAGCTGGGTGGTTGGAGAGCTGGGTGCCTAGGGAGTGAGGGGAGGCTTTATTGCTACAAAGAAGTAGGACCATGTTCAAGTAATTTTGAGAACCACTGCTCTAGAGCACACATTTGTTCTCTTTATATATAGGCTTTTCCATGGCATTTACAGCTCTAGTATTTGTGCACTTATAATGTATCCTCACAACATTTTACAGATGGGAACTTAGGCACTGAGACACTGAGGGTACGTCTACTCTGCAGCCAGAAGGTGGCATTCCCACTGCAGGTAGATAGACTCACACTAGCTCAGCCTGAGACAGCCACCCTAGTTTGGACCTAGGGGGTCAGGTGGGCTTGAGATTCAGGTGGCTATCCCAAGCTGCAGCCCGCACTACAATGTCCACACTATGATTTTTAGCATGCTAGTTCATGCTGAGCTAATGTGCATCATCTATGGACACCAGGAATCATACCCCATTTGCAATGTAGCTATAGTCTAAGTGACTTGCCCAAGGCCATACAGGCAAGCAGTCCAGTGCAGTGGCTACAAGGCCATCTTCCCTTCCACTACTCTTTGGCATTTTCACACTGTTCTCTGATATGTATGAGTTTCTGAGACACAGATCTCTGCACCACTGAAAGAATAACCTGGTGAAACTTTCTTCCTAATGTAACAATAACCAAGAGCAACAAGTCAGATTGACAAACCTTCCTGCCCCCATACAGTCCTGGTGGATTCTGTGTAGCAAACAGCATAAATCGAGGATGAGCTCTAACAACTTCTTGTGTCTCTGTTATAAACAGCTCTCTGTTATCATCCAGCAGTCTATTGAGTGCTTCTAGAACATCCGTGGGAGCCAAATTAAGTTCATCAAGGATAATCCAGTAGCCCTTTCTCATAGCATCAATCAGGACACCTATGAGGAAACACAAAAAGTAAACTGCATGGAGACGTACAAAAAAAAAAAAAGATGTGCAGCACCACTGAAGTTGTTAAACCCTTTAGCTTCCCCCTGTCAGTGTAATGGACCAAAGAACAAGAGATGGATGAACAAAAGAAAATCTTCAACATGATAATCGGAGATCTGCACAACTGAACTAATTGCTTGACAGTTCATATTTGCTCTGAAGCAACTGTGACAAGAGAAAGGAAAAGCTTTTTTCAGGTCTGTTTAACATGTAAAACAGAAGGCAATTAGAGGTAAATGTGGAAAGCAATGACCTCACCTTCCTTAAACATCAGCTTCCCAGAAGCATCTGATGTGTAACAGCCAATGTACTCCTGGATATCAGTATGTTCATGATTGTTAATCCGCACACAGTGGTTCCCACTAGCTGCAGCCAACCAACGAATTAAACTGGTTTTACCAACTGATGTCTCTCCTTGAATTAGCACTGGATGAGTCCTTCAAGGAACAGCAAAGACAGTATTTTGGAAGCAGTATTTTAGGTTGGCTTACAGAAATATCCTGTACATATATGAGAAGGAATTAATGCATCTGTACTGTCTGAGATTTTCAGAGCCTAGTGTAACGGATTATCAAGAGTCTACAATTTAGCCTCTCAGTGTCTTATTTACATTAAGGGACTCACCCAAAAATCACACAGCTACTCCGTGTTCACAAAAAATCATGGTGGTTCTTCCAAAAATTTACAATTGAACACTGACTTAAGCAACTTTGAAAGTTTAAAAGAAGAAAAATAATTATTTTCCTTTGCCCTTTAGTTTCTAGCAGTTTACATTTAACACAGTACTTTACTGTACTGGCTTTTTTTGGTCTCTGTTGCTGCCTCATTGAATACTTCTCATTCTAAATGAGGTGTGTGATTGGTTGCTCAGATAGTAACTCTGATGTTTGTAACCTTGAGGTTCTATTGTGCTTATGTTCTTGTCTTGGAACAGAACAAGTGACATGCACACACACTCCTCACAACTAGCTACTGGTCAAAAGTCATTCTTGAAAGTTGGCATGCAATTCCTACAATCGGGTTTTGTGCAGGTCAGGTGTGAAAAATTACTCCCTTTTCATATTGACATATATTCCAATCTATTAAGATTTAAGGGGTAACATTAAATTTGAGTGGGGAATAGAAAGTTAACAGATGTAAAGAAATATAACTGAGATAGGCAATCTCATTATACATCAACCTGAATTATAGAAATCTGTATTGTCTTTTTAATTTTGTATTCTGACATAAAAATTGAAACAAAACATACCCTGCAGATACAACTCTGACAATGTCTTTCAGATTAAGTTTAACAGAAGAAGTCAGTACGTAGCTTTCATCTATCATAGGTTCCTTATCCCCTACTGAAATCCAGTAACCTTCTATCTGTACAGCTCTCCCACCTTGAGGCTCCGGCAGTGGCTGAAAAACAGCACAGAAAAAACAGAAAGTGACATTGGTGATTAGTTCAATGTCAAAAGCCTATGGCAGACCTGTGAACAGAACCTCAGATCCCCCCGATTACCAGTTCTCAGTTTTAAAGTGAAGTGCTACTCTGAAAACTGGGGTTACAGAAATTTAGACAGAAAATATGGAGTAAACATGTTCCATTTACAAGTAGGGGCCGCAGGTTTGTGTAATTCAAGGGAGGGAAATCTCAGTGGTTTGAGCATTGGCCTGCTAAACCCAGGGTTGTGAGTTCAATCCTTGAGGAGGCCGTTTAGGGATCTGGGGCAAAATTTTTCAGGGATGGTACTTGGTCCTGCTGTGAAGGCAAGGGACTGGACTTGATGACCTTTCAAGGTCCCTTCCAGTTCTAGGAGACAGGCATCTCTGTTCATTATATTTCATTATAATTTTTGGTGGTGGCTTGAAAAGGTCCAAGTCCTGGCATTCTCCCCTCAACACACATACCTGCTTATGGCTCTGGTAAGGAGTTTGGGGATTGGAGGGGATTTGGAGTATGGGCTCTGGACTGGGGCAGATGGTTGGAGTGCAGGAGAGATTGTGGAGTGCGGGCTCTGGGCTAGGGCAAGTAGCGTGTGGGAGATGAGGAAGACAGCAAGCTCCTCCCCTGCATCCAGTGCCCCTACTTCAGAATTAGAGTCACCAATACTAAAATTGGCCTAGTAGTACTTGGCCCGTTCTCAAAGATTCAGTCATATACAAGTTCTCTGCATCAATGGTTCAATGTTTTCAGATAAAAGAACAAGTTAACTTGGAAAACATCACGGTTAAACCATATAGTTTAAATTAGATGAAAAACATTTTATCAGAAGCAACTAATAGGATATGTTTACATTTTTAGCATTTTAGAACATTTAAAATTACTGAAGTGTGTTCAACAATGGAACATTTATTTAAAAGCAATCTAGTAAAATTATACATCCCAAAATATTCAAAAGTTATTACCTGCTTAAGGAGACTTTTGATATTGCCAGAGACAATATGCTGGCAAATTAGCTTTTGAACAATTGGGTGAGAAACTCTGTCAAGCTGTGTCAGGAAACCCAAGCAAAAGCCCTAAAAGAGAAAAGTTATTTTCTATTGTGACATGATAATCTGTTTAAGCTTTAGTTTTTTAGACATAGTTTGATATCTGATACTCTTAAAAAATATGATTTTTCTTGTATTCCTTTATCCAAGTAGATTTTGTAGTGAACACACACTTAGGAACAAAAGCACACACAAAAATCATTACCTCATACAGTGAGCGCTGTATATTTTTACATGGGTTAGATGCTGCAAATCTCAGAGCCCTGCAAAGTGTACGAAGGCTGTAGTGAGGTCTATGGCCAGTCCCATCCACTAATTTTGTTTCTGACTCCTTTCTCACAGATAAATAAAAGCTACAAAATAAAGAGTGAAACCATTTATTTTTATTTCATCATTGCTGTGGAGTTGTTAATTTCTAGTATCAAAGCATTTCCCTGAGGGATTTAATCCCTGTGTGAAGCTGCCCCCCCCCCCACACACAACTCGTACAGGGATATTGCTTGCAGCTTGCTGAATTCTTCACTCTGGCTGGGGAGTGCAAGGGTCCAGATGAACCTGGGCCTGCTACAGCCTGGGAAATATGCACCTCTCCCCGGCTGTGCCTGCTGGAGCTGCAGAGGCCAGGGAGAGACACTTCTTCGTGGTCCCAAGATGCTGAAGTGAAAGAAGGCTAGAGTTGTCCTCTCTTGCTGGGGCAGCCTTCATACTGAACCCCTTCATTCCTGGCCCACCCCAGAGCAAAGATTTAAATGAAACATGTACATTTTCATTTTACCGGCCCCCAGAAAACTAATCAAGGATCCAAGCAACATTAGGTAAATCTTTTAGTTAAAATATAAATATGACTTACTTCATGGTTCCCTGTACAGTGTTTTTGCTAACATTCAAGCCTTTCAGATAGTCTGTGATAAGAATCAACAAGTCTCCTTCATTCTGCAGTTCTTCTACATAAAGCTCAGTAAACCTAGGAGAAAAATTAAGCCATAACACTTAGATACTTGTCTGCTGATTAAAAGACAGGCAATGCAAAATTTCATCAAATGCTGGTTAAGCTCTCACAGAATATAATACTAAAAAAAAAAAAAATCAGAAGCAGCAAATCAAATATAGGTTTGCCATCAAGATTTACTGACTTAATATACCAATATTGACTGAAGTAGAGTAATATGTAACTACAGACTAAGTATTATATCACTTAAATACAAAGTATCAATACCTGCACTGTTTTATATAGTCTACCAACTTATATTCGCTCTATAAGAAACATGCTTCTAAAAGGAGTTTGTGACAGAGCTCCAGACAGCAATTACTGTATATTAAAGTACCGACATAATGAGCAGACTTTTGAAAACTGATTTTCAATATTAATCACTCAAATGCTGTGAAACAAACCACGTATCCAATTTTTGTCCTCTCACAAAACTGGGTGACTGGGCAACAAAAAGGCAGATTAATTTTAATATTGATAAATGCAAAGTCATGCACATTGGGAAACATAGTCCCACCTATATCTATACAATTCTGAGGTCCAAATTAGCTGTCACCATTCAGGAAAAATCTTGGCTCCATTGTGAATAGTTCTCTAAAAACATCCACTCGATGTGCAGCGGCAGTCAAAAAAGTTAACAGAATGTTGTCCATCATTAATAAAGGGATACATAATAAAGGAAAACATCATATTCACGCTATATAAATCCACAGTACACCTCATCTTGAATACTGTGTGCAGATGTGATCATTTCATCTCAAAAAGATATACTGAAATTGGAAAAGGTTCAGAAAAGGACAACAAAATAATAGGGGTTTGGAAAGGCTGCCATATGAGGAGAGATTAATAAGACTGGGACCTTTCCACTTGGAAAAGAGAAAACTAAATGGCGCTATGATAGAGTACTATAAAAATCAAGACTGGTGTGGAGAAAGTAGTTAAAGAAGTGTTATTTATTCCTTCTAAAAAAACACAAGAACTAGAGGTCTCCAAATGAAATTAATAGGCCACAGCTTTAAAACAAATAAAAGAAAATATTTTTTCCACACAGGGCACATTCAACCTCCGGAATTCCTTGCCAAAGGATTCTGTGAAGGCCAAGACTATAACAAGGTTCAAAAAAGAACTAGGATAATTTCATGGAGAATAGGTCCATCAATGGCTAGTAAGCCAGGATGAGCAGGGATGGTGTGATGCTTACCGTGTAACCAGTTATCTGGTTACCCATTCACCTCCCTACTGGAAACTCATCCTGGGATCTGAGAGTCAAGCTGGGCTCTTCACACCTCATGGATCACCACTGGTAATAATAATTGTGCAGGTCAAACAAAGCTTGCTACACTTGTAACATTCCACTGCCTTCAATGGATTGTGGACAAATGTAATTTATTGGAACTGAATTCTGATTATAATTCAAGAGATAGAATTTACTCCAGCTCTCTTCCTCTTGTTATTAGCTCTGCAGAGCTAATAGCAATATAACCTTATTTTTGTCATTAGTGACAGCAGATGAACACAACACTGAAAAGATCTTCTAAGTAAACAATAATGATTTTCAGATGGTGACTTTTCAGAGTAAGTTTCTTGACAGCCAGCAGAGAAACTACATGAAACCAGAACTCAAAAGTTGGGTAAGATAGGTAACATTAGAGAAAGACATTCTCTCAGACTCACTTTCCACAGCCATAGTGGTCTTCTGAGTCCCAAATATCACACATCCACTCCCATTCCAAACTAACCTTCCTTTAACCTGAAGAAGGCTAAATATTCTTTTCCATCAACACTCCGAAAGTTACAAAGAAAGACTGTTAAAAGGAACCTGAAGTACTTGCCTTTATTATTCCAAAAAGATACAGATCATGCGGATACATTCTTAGGTACAGCATTCCCAGCTTTTGACAACTTACATTTAAGAAATAACTCCGAAAAAGTAATTTTCTACACTGTTACCAAACCAGCCCTTTAGGTTCTACATCTGCAGAATAGTAGTTTCCTCCTGCTATTTAATCAGCATGCCTTAACTATCCTATAACAAACACTTCTCAAAGCGTGTATTTCCTGGGGCTTCAAACAAGGGTATTGTATCATGAATCAACATGAATGAAGCTAGTCAAAATCCAAACCAACAGCTATTTTAACTATTTTACAAATCTATTCTTTTTTTCCTACCTGTTTCTTATTCCTGGAGGTAGATTTCTCTTTCCAACATCGGTAGCTGGATTCATACAGGCAAACAAACGAAAACCAGGGTGACGCACCAGAGGTTCTAAAAAGAAAAGTAAAGATATTTCACTTCTATTCACAAACAGGAGCATGAAAACCAAAACACTATAATGTAAACCAGACATTTCTTGGTTAATTCAAGACAGTTTAAGTCCCTCATCTGGACCACTTATCCGTTGTTACCTGGATTCCCATTTTGCTAATGCCACTGTTCAAACCTTTAGTGATTCACTGAGTCTGGTGAATTTGGGCATGTCTACAACAGTAGGTTAATGAGCACTAGAGAGGTGTGATTTCTAAAATGCACTAATGTTCTGTGGAGTTTAGCCTATATAGACTCAAGCGGTGTGCACTAAAAGTTCCCTGGAGCATCTTAACCGATTATCTATAATGCACACCAGCACAGTCCAAACAGGTAAGAAAGGCAAAGCCAAGAACTGAACCCATATCAGAGTTACAGTGTACTACCCTATACACCATACTGTCTGTTCAATGTACAGAGTTTCTTCTGCATCACACCTCTGAAGACATGAAATACCTAATCAGGGGTGTTTCAGACACCTGTTCAAAAGAGAGGCTAAACTGGCAACAGCAGCAATTTCCAAAGAATGAATACACTGGAGCCTTTCTTTAAGTACACTTTTTTCCCCCCTCTCATATGAAGAGATGAAGTCATACTGACAATGCAGTTTTCTTTGGCTCTTTGTAAGGGAAAGATTCTGAAGAGATGATTTTAAACCATATTGGAGGGAGAGTTGGTGAATTCAACTGACTGTTGCTCCAGAATGATTAGAGGAATTTTTAATTAAACTGGTCACTGCATTCTGCACAAGTTGATTTTTACATGATCTTCAGATATACCACAACAGCAGCACACTGCTGTCATTTAATCCAGAGGTGATATAACTTTAATCAGGCACCACACATTTTAGGAAAGATGTGAACAAACTGAAGCAAGTCCAGAAAAGAGCAGAAAAAAGAAAGATAAAATTCATGGAGGATTCTGGAAACCAGAATTGCACACAGTATTCAACATTTGTGCATACAACAGAAAGATAGTGTCATTATGACATTTAATAGCTTATTATCTGTCCCTTTCCTCATGTTTTCTAATATTCTGTTAGCTTTTTTTACTTGACTTTTTTGCAGTCAAGCTTTACTATCGACCAGCTAGACAAACAGAGTGCAGTTCATCAGCATTCTGGTGCCACTGCAATCCAAATAATTTCCCATGTCTCCTCAACTTGGCTTACAAACGCAGTTATTGCCAGACACCAAGCTATACCAAATAAACATACTAACAGTACCTGTATCTCCTCTGTCTAGTAAGACCAGTGAGCCGGATGATCCTTCTAGTAAGCCACTCAGGCATTCTAAAGTCTCTGTTGCAGCCAAATTAATCTCATCCAGTAAAATCCACTCTCCTTTCTTCACCGCCTGTGCCAAAGTACCCTAAAAATGGGACCAATTCAATGTTAGCTCTTTTACCACTGAATATATATGAAACATATGGTAAAACTATAAACACAAATTACACCCTCTCATAATCTGTGGGTTGTCTAGATGAATGAAAATCAAATTCCATTTCAGTGAGGGTTGTACCCCCCTCACCTCGTTGGCCAGCAGTTAGTATGCAAGCCAGAAAAAAATACATCTGTTTTTTCACTCTCCATGATTAGAGATCACTTTATCCTCAAGCTTCAAAAAGTTACCCTAATTTTACACTCATCTTTAGCAGAGTTCAATTTTCTCATTTGTGCACCAGCATAAATTATTTTTCAGCACACTCATTACTGTGCTGCCTAAGCACAAGTGTCAGTACTGCTATAGGAATAAACCAATTTGGTTTTTTTACTGTGATGGCAACCTTGCAAAAACTATGCTCATTTGTTTCTCAGCCAAATTAGGCATTGTTAATTGAAAACCTACTTAGATCAAATGAACTTTTTCCAGCAATTTTTTTAAATTAAATGACTGGTCAAGAATTTAGCTAACTCAAATATACTTTGATGCATGTTGTCAAGTGAATAAAATTACAAAGAATGGTCGTTTAAAATATCAACAGGAATCATTACTGTTTGTAAAGTTTTGCATCATAGAAAAACGTGTCAGTGCACCTAATTACCTTATAATATTGGTTAAGCACTCTTAATTCTAAATACTCCACTTCCTAGCCCAAGGTCATAAATGAAATATCTAAATACCTCTACAAATGCAAACATCAGAGAATTTTCTGCCATTTTCATCTGTTGATGGGCATGATTCAGTCTAAGACCAAATGCTTCCCACTTTTCTTTTAGTGGTGAGCCTACAAGAAAAAGAAATTTGATTTTTGTAACATTAGAATGAATGCATAAAACACATTACTATAACACAATTTTGTGAAGTGACTGCAGTCATGGAATATAATGCAAGACGACGGAGCTTGGCTGAACTGATAGAGAAAAAATATTCAAGTTTTGCAGTTCAGATCTCATTAATTAAAAAAAAAAAGAAACTGTTATAGTTTTGTAACGGTGTATTTTTAAAATGTTCTAAGAGCTTAACACTGTGTACCATGAGTATAATTAACCTGCTATCCACTCAAAAGTCTCCAAGTCTAGGAGCAGTCATCTGCTGACACATTCAACAGTATCAGAAAAATGTAGTTTCCAATCTAGTGAAACAGTAAACTGTGCTGCAGGAAACAAGAAATCTACAAAATCTATTTGGGGGGATGGAGGAAATTGACCATGAACACTCTTGTAACTGAATGGCATGCACAAACTAAGTTTCTTGATAATATTCCAGTACTGTTACTCATCTGTCATAACATTTTGGTTTTTGAACAAGTACCTGCCTAAGGTACAAATGTTCCATATAACATCATAATGTCTAACATGACTAGATTTGTAAGTTTATTTTCCATTGTGCATTACTTTTCATTTGCATTAGAACTTTAAGCACATTTTGGTTTTATCTTTGAAAATTATTAAAAATGGTCTTTAACATTTAACAAAATGCTTATCAGACAGTCGACAGGATAGTCGACTAGTTGCTTCCCCCGCCCCCTTGCTGCCTCTATCAGACAGATGCAGCCAGGAGGGAGGGGTAAGGAAGAAGAGGGTACTTCAAAGCAGCAGTGCCACATAGAGCCCAGGGTCAGCTGCTCTGTGTGGCACTGCCACTTCGAATGCCATAGGGAGCCCGGCGTCAGGCTCCTTGCGACATTTCAAGGTGGCAGTACCGCATGGAGCCCAGGATCAGCTGGGAACTAGCGGGGGAAGTCCCTAGCTGACCCCGGGCTTCGGCACTTTTGCCTTTGAAGTATTGCAACAGCCCTAGGGGGGAGACACCCTATCGACTATTCGATTAGTCATTTATCTAATACTTAATATCCTTATTTTAAATCTGTGCATAACTAAGGAGAACCAGCTAAAGAAAGGGCAAGAAAATACACATAATCAATTCAGTTTGCCCCACGGAGTATGAAAGTTACAATTATTATTATTAATTATATGTATTACTATAGTCCCTACGAGCCCCCATAATGAACTATGGTCCTCTAATGCTAGGTGCAGTACAAAAAATAGAACAAAATGGTTCAGAGGGGGAGGAGGGATAGCTCAGTGGTTTGAGCACTGGCCTGCTAAACCCAGGGTTGTGAGTTCAATCCTTGTGGAAGCCATTTAGGGAGATGGGGCAAAAATTTGTCAGGGATGGTACTTGGTCCTGCTGTGAAAGCAGAGGACTGGACTCAATGACCTTTCAAGGTCCCTTCCAGTTCTAGGAGATAGGCAATCTCCATTAATTTAAAAATGTTTTTAAAAGCTTACAATTGAAATGTAAGACAAAAGGCAACCGAAGGACAGAAACTGACAGATGTATCAGTTTTCTGTAGGCATCACAGCAGGGGAAAGTTTTAAGGAAGGATTTGTTGGAGGACAATGAAGTAATCTTGCAAACGTATATAAGGCGCTCCCTCCAAGTATGAGGGGCAGCATGGGAAGAAGCATGTAGTGCTTGTTAGAAATCGAATAAGTGTGTAATGGAGGAGAACAGAATGTCCATCTCTGTGAGATAAAGTGCAGGAAGAGATACAGTGCAGTGTGTTGGGCCTCGAAAGTGAAGACAAGTAGTTTATGTTTGATGTGCTAGAGAAGCAGAACCCAGTGGAGGGATGCAAAGAGAACTGTTGATGATGAGTGCTTGCTTTGGTTGACTTCTTACCTGATGAGTTTTCTTTTGCTTCCTTATTAATGGCTGATTTGTGAACATGCTGCATTAATTTAAGTAAATCATGCCAACGTTTCTGTCTGTAACACGTCTGGATATGACCCAAGAAAGTTTGATTTTGCTTCCTGGAAAACGTCTGAGAGAAGAGTTCCTCAAAAGATTCTCGTAAGGGCAGCCAAATCAATTTGTTATCCACTGGTTTATAGCTGTGCAGGACCAAGAGAGAAATTATTTATTTGTCACATGGCTAAATACTCTCATCTATTGCTGTGAAATTCGACAAAATATGTTCCCCTAAATTGAAGATGTTATGAGGTCATGCAGAAAGCCAGATCAATTATAAACTAAAGTTTTATTTGTTTATTAGACTGAAATGACATATGAATACTTGCTCCTTGGAATGAAATTTTATACAAACCCTACTGCTCTAACAGGCAATCCAGCCTTCCGACTAACAGCTAAAATACCTAGTAGATATTTCTCTAAATGTATGCAGTGAGTAACTTTGGCTTTTTATTTTAGCAGCCATAGATTGCACACCTGTACACAGAACTTAGTTAAACCATTTAAGAGCACAAGCTCCTGAATGCGAGTGGTGATAGCAGAATTCTTGTTCACTGAAACACCTGATTTCATGTTTTTATAAATTACAGGTCAGTTCAGTTGTGTTTGTAATCAAATATGTTTGAATAAAAGTTTGCTTGAACACCTTTTCAGTCTGTTATATATTCACTAATTCAATGACTTACCCCCCAAGCAGATCTGCAGTGTCACTTTGTTGGTTCATATTGATAACCCTCAAATGGTGTCCTTGAAACAAAATAAAACAAAGTGATCATTCATGTATTTCTATTGACTCACAAAGTGTAATATTCATACTGTATTTTACCTGTAATATGAGCAAGGTACTGGACAGTTGAGGTTTTGCCAGTTCCCGTTTCACCCACTAACAGTACAGGCTCTCCTTTGTCAATACACATAGCAAGCTGTTCAATCAGTACTGAAGATGGGCGTGTGGCAGAGAAAGTTTGCTTCTCCCTACCAAGCCAGAGAAAGCAGCTGTTAAGGAGAAGGTACCTCAAGAAACTCTCATTCCAATTTTTTCCCCTTAGGGTTGCAACAAACCCTTTGATTTTTAAACAAGAAAATATGTCTAACAGAAACAGTTCCAAGATATATGTTTAAATACCAGATTAGTTAGTACATGTTAGTTTTCTCTGTCTACAAACAGAGAAATTTTGGAGGTTTGTTGTTATTCATTTTATTGATTTTAATTAAAAAAATTGGGATTCTCACAGTAAACTTTTGCTTTTATATTTTTCTTCTTCCCTACCACCAAAACAGCTTTCGATGCTGCATCCTGCAAATGCTCCAAGTCAGAGCTGCTGTTGTCATCACCCAACACCGTCTCAAAGGTGTAACATTTCTAGTCATAGCCTGATTTCAGGATATTCTAACTTAAAAGTTGCAGAGAATCTCTTTGTTTTGTTTGAAATTCCATGATGACACAACAGTCCTGATATAAGATCCTGGTATCAAAACAAACAGCCTTACTCTTTTGCTTAAAATGATGCTGCCATACAACCTTACCATAAGGCTTTTACACATTAGCTTTCCATTAATTCAACTCCAATGTAAAATGTATAATAGCTCTCAGGGGAAAAGGTGCAGGAAAAGGGAGCTATAATCATTTTTACCTTTGTATAAGAAGTGCCTGAGGTTGCTTCCGCAAGAGCTGCACTCTTCCCACAATGACTTCATGTTCCTTTATTAGAATTTCTGGTTTATGAAGCTGACAATAGAACTCTGCCTGTAAAGAAAGCATCATTACTCCATGTGTATATCATAATTCTGCCTGATACTTTATGCTAACAATTTTCAACTAGTATAATTGCAGAACAAGCTCATTTGCTTATGAAAACATTTTATATTTTGAATGTAATCACTTAAATTTTAGAATCTTTCAAGTTCCATCCCTTCACTGTAATGGTCCTTCTTTCATTGGGCAACTACTGAGGTCTCTCTGCTTCTTATAGAACCTATGTCCTTATGATTCTATTTCAGTGGTCCCCAACCTTTTCAGGTTGGCGGGTGCCAGGGGGCGTGGCCGTTCGCCCGCCAGGCGCCAGGGGGCGGGGACACTTGCCCGCCCGGGGGCGGCCCCCCCCAGCCGTATGCCCGGGGATGGGGCCCCCCCATAGCCACGTGCCCGGGGCCGGGGCCCCCCCCATAGCCACGCGCCCGGGGAAGGCGCCCCCCGGCAAGCGCCGCGCGCCCGGGCCGGTGCTCCCCCCGTAAGCGCCGCGGGGCCAAGGGCGGGGCCGTGCCCAGGGCACACGCGGCGCCCCCGGGGGCGGGGCCAAGGCCGGCGCCGACAAGGGCACGCGCGGTGCCCTCGGGGGTGGGGCCAAGGCCAGCGCTGGAGCCGGCAAGGGCACGCGCGGTGCCCCCGGGGGCGGGGCCAAGGCAGGAGCCGGCAAGGGTACGCGCGGCGTCGCCGGGACCGGCCATGCACCCGGGGCTGGCACCTGCCAGCCCAGATTGCTCCGCGGGCGCATATAAAGAGCCCGGCGGGCGCCATGGCGCCCGAGGGCACCGGGTTGGGGACCACGGTTCTATTTTGTCAGTCTTCTTGCTAATTAAACCCGTCTCAGAATTTAGCTAGTTTAACCCATGCTCTACTGAAGCAGGAAAGCAAACAGCTTGTTGAGTAAGACAGAACATATTTTGTGTCTAGAGGCACTCAGTAGGATGTCTGTCTCAAAAGGATATTCTTGGCAATTATTAATTCTTCAGTTTCTATACTTAAATAGTGTGTGTGTGTGGGGGGGGGGGGGGGAGTTGTAGATATATTTGAGATACCCTAGTTAACTACAATTGAAAGACTAGAGGAAACACTTTCCATTTGCTTTGTGTATCTCACAATTCTAGTCAATTTCACTGTTTTGCTGATTGTCAGTTGTCCTTTGCTTCTCATGGATTAGCATGACGACAACACCTGCACATTGAACTGGAATGAGTTTAAATTTATACTTTTTTCCCAGACCCTTTAAAAGAAGCTGTTTACCAGAAACATTAGCAGCAAAGATGAAACTATAACAGGAGAGTTAGAAAGTCATCATGAGCACAGATAGGAAGCAGAGAGGGGTGCTCAGTATATTATGTGCTGCTGCTCTTGAGCCTGTTGAAAGGCCATTCTAATCATCAGCTGAACAGCAGGGGAAAAAGACAAATATTTTTAAAAATTGTTAAGTATCTGGCTATTCTTAAATTAATCATTTCCAAAAAATTCAAATACACTATCAGTCCTTTAAAGAAGGGTTCCTAAGACTAGTATTACTTTACTACCTGTACTAATGATTTTTCAAACCACATCTATCATAAAAAGCTAAAGTAGCAGCAGATGACTAATCAGTTTTACTTATGCCTAAAACTTTGAAATTAAATGGTTTCATCCAGACAAAAAGTCATCTTTCACTTTTTCCTTATTGAGCCATTTAGAATATTTTAAATAAGGGCCACACTAATTATTTCTCAATATACCTTTTTCTTGGAAATGTTTAATTTGCTTCCAATAATTTCTGCCATCTTCTGCCTGCTCGCTTGCTTGGACAGCATAGCTGTGAAACAGTCTAATGCCTGTCAGGGAAAAAACCACAACATTTTCAATTAATATGGCATAACTTGACTGAAATCACTACGTTTCAGGTACCCTGAGCCTGATCCAGAGCCCAATGAAGTCAGTGATATTCTTTTCACTGATTTCAGTTGACTTTGGATGTGACCCCACAAGTCCAACTGCACAAAATTCAAAAGGAGTCATAAAAAAAATTACCTAATTACTTTTAAAAAAAAGCATTTCTATACCTGAGTGTCACAGCTTTAAAGAATTTTCCTGGGTGATGAGTATCTCACGGAGTCACAAGATAATACACTCTAAAGCTACCTCTGATGCAGGGTTGGACTACACCAGTTCTGCACTACATGTTTGGTTAATATGTAGGAGGGAAAGTTCCACATTTATAGAAAGGAAATTATTTGCCCAAAAATGAGATATTTGAAATTGCTGAGCAATTTGGAATGTTAAAGTCAGTGGCAGAGCACAGATGAGGGTCAAAGGTGCGTAACACATAGCATCACCTCCACATGGTGATGTGGATACACTCATATCCAGAGAAGCAGGTGATAAATTTAATAGACCTACAAAATAAAATTACAACAGGCCATTTTTAAATGAAATGCATTTTTACAATGCCAAAACACATAATGTGTCATCAAGTCCTGAGTTTTCCAGTACGGTAATTCCAGGTATAAACTAAGGATGTCAAAATAAGATTATCTGATTATTTCTCCAACTTTCAACAATGAAACCTACGTCACATTTCACAAGCATGTATTTTATAATCGATTAAGTTGGTCAGAAAGATAATGTTACTATACAAATACCTTTGCCAGGTCCAAGATATCTAAGACCAAAAGTAGAGGCCTCCCTATGTCACTGTTATTGCATCAATCACTCCAACTAGAAACAGTCCACTGCAGCACTGTTTTTTTAATTGAGTCCTGTTTTATGCCTTAAGGGCCAACACCAAACAAATGTAAAATGGACAGGTTTTACTGTACCTCTTGAAAAATATTCACTGCAGTAGTTGAGGAAGAGCTCTCAAAGTTGTAGGCAATCCTGCTGCACCAATTCAATAAATCTCTAAGAGAAGAAAGAAGAAGCAATGTGTTGTGTACAACTTAACAGTAATACAAAGATTTTCTTTCCTCAATTCAGCCCAATTACCCTAACTTCTAGATTTTCTTTTCATTCAAATTTTTTTTTAAACTTTTTAAATGTACACATGAAGGTACGACAGGCAAGATGTACATTTTGAAGTGCAAATGACAACTGCAGAACCTCAAAGTTACAAACACCTTGGGAACAAAAGTTGTTTGTAACACTGAAATGTTTGTAAGTCTGAACAAAATGTTAAGTTCTTTCAATAGTTGACTACTGAACATTTACTTAATACAGCTTTCAAACTTTATTGTGCAGAAGAAAAAAGCTGTTTTTCCTCTTTTTAGTAGTTTGCTTTTAACACAGTACTATAGTGTATTGGCACTTTTTTTGGTCTCTGCTGCTGCCTGATTGCACATTTTCAGTTCCCAATCACACATGAGGTTAACTGTTCAGTTCATAATTTTGGTGTTAACTCTGAGGTTCTACTACACTTAAAGAGCCACAATGTCCATTTCTGCAAAGTATACAAAGAGGATTGTGCTGATTTAATATTTTAAGATTTTCAAAAAGCCTTTGACAAAGTCCCTCATCAAAGGGTCAAACTAAGTAGTCATGGAATAAGAGGGAAGATGCTCTCATGTATCAGTAACCAGTTAAAAGATAGGAAACAAAGGCTAGACATAAATGGTCAGTTTTCACAACGAAGAGAAATAAACAGTAGTGTCCCCAGGAATCTGTATTGGAACCAATGCTGTTCAACATATTCAGATATTTCCAATGATCTGGAAAAAGGGGTAAACAATGAGGTGGAAAAATTTGCAGATGATACAAAACACCTCAAAATAGTTAAGTCTAAAGCAGACTGTGAAGTGTTACAAAAGGATTTAACAAAATTGGGCAACTGGGCAATAAAATGGCAAATAAAATCCAAAGTAATGTATACTGGAAATGTCGCCTATTCATACAAAATCATGGGGTCTACATTAGCTGTTCCCACTCAAGAAAGAAAATGTTGGGCTGTGTCTACATTGGCATCCCTTTCCGGAAAAGGGATGCTAATGAGACTCTTCGGAATTGCAAATCTGCGGGGGATTTAAATATCCCCCGCGGCATTTGCATTTACATGGCTGCCGCTTTTTTCCGGCTCGGGGCTTTTGCCGGAGAAAAGCGCCAGTCTAGACGCGATTCTCCGGAAAATAAGCCCTTTTCCGGAGGATCCCTTATTCCTACTTTCAAGTAGGAATAAGAAATCCTCCAGAAAAGGGCTTATTTTCCAGAGAATCGCGTCTAGACTGGCGCTTTTCTCCGGCTTATCCCCAAGCCGGAAAAAAGCTGCAGCCATGTAAATGCAAATGCCACGGGGGATATTTAAATCCCCCGCGGATTTGCAATTCCAAAGTGTCTCATTAGCATCCCTTTTCCGGAAAGGGATGCCAATGTAGACGTAGCCTTGGAGACAATGTGTATAGTTCTCCGAAAACAGTTGCTCAAGACACAGTGGCAGTCAAAAAAGCTAACAGAAGGTTTAAAACCATTAGGAAAGGGGTAGATAACACAGAAAATATCATAATGTCTCTATATAAATGCATAGAAGAAACATCTTAAACACTGTGCAGATGTGGTCACCCCATCTCAAAAAAGATGTATTAGACATGGAAAATGCATAGAGAAAGGAAACAATAATTATTAGGGTTTGGAACAGCAATGAGCAAAATACAGCCCTTAGGCCACATCCAACCCGCCAAAAGACACTGGGACAATAGTGTCCTGCAGCCCAGTGGGGTCCTCGAGCAGGCCCTCTGCTTGCTGTGGTCTCACATGCCACTCAAACTGACCAGATGGCCAGCATGTACATCTCTGTGATGCATGCCCCCCTTGAAGGAGGAGAGTCTCCATGTGTTTCTAGCACAATCCTTGCAGCTCCCATTGGCCAGGAACAAGACAATGGGAGCTGCCTGGGCTGTGCCTGCAGATGCAGACACCTCATGAAGCCCCCCATGACCCTATGGCGTTCACCACACAGAAATGCGCACACTGGCCCTTGCAGTTGGTCATATTGAGCAGCACGTGGGGGTGCAGCAGGCAGGGAGCCTGCCCGACAGTCCTGCTGGGCTGCTGGCCAGAAGCCACCTAGGGTAAGTGTCTTCTTGCCAGAGTTTGAATCTCGCACCTTACCCTTTCCAAATCCCTGTCCCAGGTCATAACCCAAACCCTACATACTCCCCTCCTGCACCCTTGCCCACAACTCCACCCTAGACCCTGCACCCTCGTGTACCCCTGCCCCAGGTCAAAATCCACTCCTGCACCCAAACCCCCTCCCGGACCAATCATTCCCTTTTCCACTTCAATACCCTACCTTGAGCTCCCTTCTGCACTCAACTTTTGTCCCAGATCCCACACCCTGTCCATTAATATCACAGAAAAGTACAGGCCTTGACTGGGACTGTACTGAGACTTTTCAACTTGGAAAAAAAGCGACTATGAGGGGATATGATAGTGGTCTATAAAATCATGACTGCTGTGGAGAAAATGAATAAGGAAATGTTATTTACTTCATCACAACACAAGAACCACAAGATCACCAAATAAAATTAATATGGAAGCGGGCTGAAAACAAAGGAAGTGCATCTTCACACAACACACAGGCAATTTGTTGCCAGGGGATGTTGTAAAGGCCAAAACTATAACAGGGTTAAAAAAAAGAACTAGATTAAGTTCATGTAGGATAGGTCCATCAATGGCAATTAGCCGGGATGATCAGGGATGCAACCCTATACTCTGAGTGTCCCAAGCTCCTGTGTACAGAAGCTGAGAGTGGATAGCTGGTGATGGATTACCTTATGATTGCCTGCTCTGTTCACTCCTTCTGAAGCACCTGGGATCATCCACTGTCAGAAGACAGGATGCTGGGCTAGATGGATTATTGTCTGACTCACTATGGCCATTCTGATGGCACAAAAAGCCATGCTACAGGATTGGCTACTTTGAGCTAACTAGAGATTAGAAAGCCATAAACAATTGCTTAACACAGGTGTGGGCAATCATTTTTGATGCGGGACCAATCCAAGAATTGATAAGTGGTCAAGGACCACACTCTTCTAGGTTAATGGGGGAGACGCAGGACCTGGGATGGAGGTTGGGTGCAGAAGGAAGCTCAGGGTAGGGGATTGGGGTGCAGGAGGAGTGGGGGTTCGGAGAGAGAATTCAGGTGAAGTAGGGGACTATGGCCTGAGGCAGGGGATTGGAGTGCAGAAGGGGGTGCAGGGTCCGGGAGGGGGTATGGGTGCAAAAGAAGATTCTGACCTGGAGAATGGGTATTGAAGCAGATGCAGGGTCTGGGAGGCAGTTGTGGGCAGGGGTGCAGGAGGAGGCTCAAAAGGTTTGGGTCGTGACCTGAAGCAAGGAGTTGGAGGAAGGGAGTGGGCGGAGTGCCAGTTGCAGACGCTGGCCAGGATGCACTTACACTAGAAGCTTCTGGCCAGCAGCCCAGCAGGATTCTCAGGCAGGCTCCCTACCTGCTGCACCCCCACTACCTGCTGCACCCCCACATGGCACTCAAAGTGTCCAGCTGTTGAGGCCAGCATGTGCAGCTCTGTGCGGTGTGTCCCTGCGGGAAGGGGGACTATGCACGCTGCATGCATGTGCAAGTATGGCCCAGGCAGCTCCCATTATCTGGTTTCTGGCCAATGGGAGCTATGAAACTGTGTTGGGGGAGGAGAGAGGCAATGCATGGAGCTTCCCCCCATGGGGCACACGGCGCAGACACATAGATGGCCCCAGTACCCATCCACTTGGAGCTCAGACAGGAAGACTGCCTGAGGGTCCCACTGTGCCGTGGAACACTGGTGGCCCAGAATATCATGGCAGGCTGGATCTGAAGGTTTGAATGGCCAGATCCAGCCCTATGGGCCATATTTCATGTCCCTGCCTTAGCACAAAGATGTTCTAATCTAATGTGCAAATAAAGACTAGGATAGCTAAAAAATATGATCAGTTATTCCTTAATCTTATCTGTGTCCCTTATCAACAGGTATTTTTAGTAATAATTACCAGCTTTTGTATACTAGACTTTACATATTTTGTTAAAAAAAGGAACTGAGAAATATCCCTGTGTCTTTATATAAAATTTTTATTTCTGACCCATTGATGTTCCAGACCAGATTTGTTCAAGTAATTCAGGACATTTTACCTTTAATCAAAATTATACAGTCAGTCTTGTAAAGTAGTTATATTTCATTCTACGCAAGAAAGTGAAGTCCTACATCATTTGGAATCATAGAATACAAGAACAGGAAGGGATCTCGAGAGGCCATCAAATCTAGGCCCTTGTCCTCATGGCAGGACCAAGCACCATCTAGATTACCCCTAAAGATGTCTACCTAGCCTGGTGTTAAATATCTGCAGTGATGGAGATTCCACAACCTCCCTAGGCAATTTATTCCAGTGTTTAACCATCCTGACAGCTAGGAACTTTTTCCTAATGTCCAACCTAAATCCCTTGTTGCAATTTAAGCCCACTGCTTTGTTGTCTTATCAGATATCAAGGAGAACAATTTGTCTCCCTCCTCCTTATAACGCTCTTTTAGATACTTGAAAATTGCTATCATGTCCCCTCACAGTCTTCTCTTTTCTAAACTAAACAAGCCCAATTCTTTCAGTTTTCCCTCATAGCTTGTGTTTTCTAGAAATTTAATCATTTTTGTTGCTCCTCTCTGGACCTTCTCCAATTTCTCCACATCTTTCTTGAAATGTGGTTCTCAGAACTGGGCACGGTACTGCAACTGAGGCCTAATCGGTGCAGAGTAGAGCAGAATGACTTCTTGTGTCTTGCTCACAATACTCCTGTTAATGCATCCCAGAATCATGTTTGCTTTTTTTTGCAGCAGTGTCGCACTGTTGACTCATATTTAGCTTGTGGTCCACTATAACCCCTAGATCCCTTTCTGCTGTACTCCTTCCTAGACAGTCGCTTCCCATTCTGTAAGCGTGAAACTGATTGTTCCTTCCTAAGTGGAGTATTGTGCATTTGTCTTCATCCTATTTACCTCAGAGCATTTCTACAGTTTGTCCAGATCAGTTTGAATTATGACCCTATTCTCCAAAGCACTTGCAATCTTTCCCACGTAGGTATCATCTGCAAACTTGATAAGTGTACTCTCTACGCCAATATCTAAATCACTGTTGAAGAGACTGAACAGAACCGGTGCCAAAACTGATCTCTGTGGAACCCCAAACCCTTCCGAGTTCCAGGGGGCTGAGACATATTAAAAATTACTCAAACAAAAGAATGCAAAAACCATTAATGTTTTTGACTGAAGTTTCATAATTTTAACTGGTTTTTCCTTAAGGAAAACCCCACAAACTTAGATAAGATTTACTATAAACGTTCACCAGCTGGCTAAATATTCTCTGAATAAATGTGCAAGGGAAAAACCTACCTCAGAGAGATTTCTCTTCCTTCCAGACTTGGCTTTTTATTTTCTTTTCTCTCCTCTGATGTTTCTTCCACTCCCTGCTCAAAGCCAGGAAAACTCACTTCTGCTGTCTGATGCTTGTCTCCAGTAAGCTGAAGATAAATGTCTAATAGACGATCAGTCACAACAGCAAGGTTGGGGTATCTGCCCTGAAGAACCTGAGAAACAAAAATTGCTGTCAGTATAAATTCAGAAGACAACTGCAACTTGGTCATGCAAGCTTTATTATGATATACTGAGACATCACTCCTCAACGGGGCAAGTTTCAGACTAGTAAGGGGATGGAGGGGAAATCCAGTCTTAAAAATTAGCTAAGTACAGTAAAACTCCATTGGTCCGGCATCCAATGCTCCAGCACTCCTGATGGTCCGGCACCATCAGGAACCCGGAAGTGCTTGGCAGCCGGACCATTGGAGCTGCTCTGCCCCCGGCTTCCCCGATTCATCTGCTGCTGAAACTGACAAGCAGCCGGGAAAGCCGGGGGCAGAGCAGCTGGGGTGCTGCTGGGTTGGTCCCGTAGCGCCGCCCCTTGGCAACACCCCAGCTGCTCTTGGGGACGCCTGGAGCAGAGCAGCTGGGGTGCTGCCGGGTTGGTCCCGTAGCACCGCGGCGCTACGGGACCAACCTGGCAGCACCCCAGCTGCTCTGCCTCAGGCGTCCCCGATTCAGCCGCTGATTCTGGTCAGCCGCTGGTCAGTTTCAGCAGCGGCTGAATCGGGGACGCCTGGGGCAGAGCAGCTGGGGTGCTGCCGGGTTGGTTCCGTAGCGTCGTCCCTCGACGCTGTGGGACCAACCCGGCAGCACCCCAGCTGCTCTACCCCAGGCGTCCCCAAGAGCATCTAAGGTGCTGCTGGGTTTGTCTCACAGTCCCGAGGGGCGGCGCTACCGGACCAACCTGGCAGCACCCTAGCTGCTCTGCCACAGGCGTCTCAATTCAGCCACTGCTGAAACTGACCAGCTATGAGGGGTCTGGTGTGGCATCCCCTCCACCCCACCCCAGACCTCTCATAACCCCCCCCTTCCAATAGTCCGGCATATCTGATGATCCGGCACCCCCTGGGTCCTAAAGGTGCCGGATTATCGGACGTTTACTGTACTTTTGTAGCCTATAAAGATGATGTTATCTTATGGTATATAGAACTGTAAGTACAGTAGATTCTGCTTAATAGCAACCTGGATATTATCAACTTCCAGTTAATGGTGATATTTTGCGAGGAACCAACCTCGTCCCATTGATTTTAATGTTAATGGGGCTTAGATATTAACAACAGCATACTGCTTATTAACCATATTCTTGAAAAAAATGGACTGACTTAGAGCAGAGCTGGGCAAGATGCGGCCCAGAGGCCAGATCCAGACAGCACACTACATCTAGCAACTTTGTATTTATATCCTGCTGCCTTGTGCCACCATATTTCCAGGCAGTAACTAAGGAAGCAGGATCTTATTTAAATGGCTCCTGGTCCCAACATTACACCAGCAGGAGTCAGAGCCACAAGCCTGTTAAACAGCTGCAGCAACCCAAGGCAACGTGGTAGCGGCAGGGCTGGGAGCCACAAACCCTTTGCTTTGAAAGCCTCTCTCACTCCCACCTCATGCCTGGAGCAGAGCAACATGGAGCAGTGAGCATCCTGCAGCAGACAGTCTACCTCAACTTTCTGCAGGGCTGCTGGCTGGGAGCTGCCTCCGTAAGAACCTCCCTGCCAGAGCCTGACTCTGGCACCCCACTACTCCCTCTCTCCCCGCTCTGACTACCGGCCCCAGACCATCACCTAAACCCTCTGTACCTCTTTTCCCATCTTCTCTCAAGTCACAACTCCCTCCCAGACTATGCACCCCCTCTTAGAACCCCTCTCTCAGGCTAGAATCCTCTCCTACACACACATACCCTCCTGGACCATGCACCCCAAGTCTCTGCCCCAGATCACAGTCCCCTCCTTCACCCAAACTCCCTCTCAGATCCCTCACTTTCTTCTGCATTCTATTCCCTTACCCCAAGCTCTTTTCTGCACCCAACCTCCATCCCCTACCCCCCCACCCACCACAAAAGAGCAGCCTTGCCTTGACAACCTGCCAAAATCTTGGAGTGACCATCTATTAATAATTATTGCACACCCTGGCATAATCCCAGGTCATGTTGTGAAACACATTGAGGGAGGGTCCCAGAACCTGGGCTCCAGTCCAAACCCGAATGCCTACATTGCAATTTTACAGTCCTGCAAGCCTGAGTCAACTGATACAGGTTCAGCCATGACTATTTAACTGCAGCACAGACATATCCTAAGAGGCTTGCTGGATCCCTTCCACACCTCCTCCTCAAGTTTTTTGATTGGTATAAATTGGGGGTGGGACATGCAAAAAGAAACCAAAAAGGCTACCCCTGCTGACAAAGCCTTCTTCAAACTAAGGACTTATCTCCACTATTGGGTGGATCCACGCTGTAACTTATGCACTGATGGTCAATTTTGTGAGTCTAGAAAACACCCACTAAATTTACTGCTGATCATTCTCCCGTCGTCTCCAGTACTCCAGCAGAATGAAATGAGTAAGGGGAGTAAATGGGAGAGATTTTTCTGTTGACCCTCCCCCAGTAAGTAGATCTAAGCTACGTTGGTTTGAGTTATGCTACTAATGTAACTCAAATTGTATAGTTTAGATCAACTTATCCTCAGACTGCACTTGGAGCTCTATAGCCACAAATAAAAGGGATAGGAGGATTACTTTTTAAATAAAAGCTTTCTTCTCCGGAAGCCATTGGATGTAGTATATTCAACTCAAACAACTCAGACATTCCTTAGAGTTATTAAGGAAAATATGAATGACATTTGTAATTATTTATCAACTAACCTTGATCCTGAGAACTAGAGCACAACTAAGAGATCAGTAAAACAGATTCTCTCTTTTTCTTATTACTGAGTGGCAAAAGAGTTTGGACTCAGAGTTGTTCTATTTCGAGGTTGCCCGAAATCTCTCTCTGATTCACTTCCAAGTTTTGTAGAATAAGTTATCCTTTGCCCCCAGATCTAACCCATCTATTCTGAAGCCACCTATTTTGTGGATTTGGGGTAGAAAAAAAAAAATCAGGCTTATAATGGAATCTCAGTTGTAAACCTTAACTATAGAACAATGTCTGTTGCTTCATAATGACATTATTCCGCATACCTCTTTGAGTTCAGCTTTATTCATGTTATCCATTCGAATTTTGGTCCAGTACTTGTCCAGAAGAGTAGCGTGGCTGTTTTGCTGTCGGTACCAACCACCACCACAGCTGAAGACTCTAAATTGAACGAACACACTCAATGGAGTCTTACAGAAAATTACATCTTGTTTAACTGAAGAATTTAAAATTCCCTTATATTCTACCACAGGGCTATTCCAATGTCTCAAAAGAACTAGTAAGGTTAGCATGGTTGTTTTGGGCTAATCTGTATGCACGGGACTCCCAGGATCCATAGCAGAAGCTGCATGTCATCCTGTCTCTTTTATATAACTCACTCCTCGTTGGTGTATATTTCCCCTCTTGATCCAAACTGCCTAATCTCACAGAGAAACATGCAAAAGGAAAGACCAGAGGAGACAAACTAACCTGGAGGTTTCCCTTACCAAGTTCCTTATATGTTGTCCTACCTAGGAGAGGGCTTGGCATGAGGAAGGGAGTTATGCCTCCTCATTTTCCAGATCCTCTCCAGTTCTCAACTGCACACTGACAGCTGCTGCCTCGTTCCTAATTCGGTCCTGCAAGGCAAACTGCTCCTGCAAGGTAGCTCAGGGCAACTTCAGAGCTGGACATGGAGAAATTGTGAGCTGCAAAGTCTGTGCTAGGGAGCACACTGCTCTACCTCATGGCTCCAGACCTCAATATCCATACAGCTCCTTCAGAACTAGCAGCAGTGATGGGTCCTCTGCATGGAGTTTAAGCAGCCCAAGAAGAATCCTGGCTGTCGTAGAGACTCCATTTCAAGTATTCAGGAATGGATAAATGTTCCCTCTAATTTTTTCCATCCATGTGCTGAATAAATTGTTATGTGCACTGACACACGTGGATGTGCACCAACAGTAGAAATACATGCTGACAGTTGCTGCAGGCAGTAGGCGCTCTGCTAATTAGCTGTGCAGCATTTGAATTGCCACTCGGTGGCCCCCCAAGTGCACAACTTGCAGGGAACACTGGAAGGGATATTGTCCCTGTCTCTGATTCCTGGTTTGTTTCTCACACAGAAGCCACTGCATTGTCACCACCAGTTTCACACCCTTCTGGATCTTGGTCTCATTTTTCTAGTCACTCTCTCTGCCCTTGTTATTCCAGTTTTCACTGTTCCCCATCTTTACTCCTTTGGTTTTGCTCCTTCTTCCTTGCCAGACAACCCTCCTTTTTGCCCTGATTCTCCCCTTTTCTTCATAACATTGTAAGGATGGCTAAAGAACTGTCCAAGGATCCCCTCACACTGACTCAATTCCCTGACAAAGTTTTCTCCCAACTCACCATCTACTTGCTCCCCTCAGCAGCTGCTGGTCACATCAGTAAAACCTACGGCTGCATAGTAAGACACCATACACACAGCTACTCCATCCCACGCCCTCAAAGCCCATGCTGTACACCTCATAGCAACAGACCTGCACATGGAACACACTAATTATCAGCCTCTCTCTTACACATCTTGAACTTATATCCTTGTTTTTTAAATTAACTCTTTCAAATTAAAGAAACCCCAACACATTCATGATTATTTAGAGACTGTCCCAATAGGCTCTGATGACTTGCAGGCATCTAGCTTTTCTAAGTGATTTTTAACTTGTTATTTTATCTTCTAAACCTACCCCCCTTCCCACTAGCATTCACTATGTTAGGCATTCCTTCATCAGATTTCTCCGTGAAGACCGAAACAAAGAAACCATTAAGCATCTCTGCCATATCCAAGTTTCCTGTTACTGTTTCTCTGTTCTCATTGAGCAATGGGCCTACCCTGTCCTTGGTCTTCCTCTTGCTTCTAATATATTTGTAGTAAGTTGAGTGTCAGCAATATGGAGTCAGTAGGCCTAAGGCCTGTAACATGAAAACAGCAACCGGCCTGCAATCTAGTGAGTAAGAGTTTGGTTCAGTAACACAGGAGCCAAGAAAGAAGCCCTATTGATAATTGTGTAAGTTAGGTCGAGCATGGAAGGACACAGGGAGGCACTGGGTACAGACTGTAAGCCAAAGGAGAGTAATGGAACATCTTAATAAGAAATGTCTTAGTACATAGACTCCCTAAAAACTAATGCACATACCGACCTAGGTTCAGGACCGGGTCGAGATTGACAGCATGAAGGATAGTAAGTAAGCCCCCCTTCCATAAGGTGAGGGGTCGTAACTAGGCAACAGAGGGTGGTAACCTGATACATAAAGAAGTGATGTAAGTTGTTTGTACCTGTCTATAAAAGGACACCGCACAGGGTGCTCTCTGGCCAACCTGGGAGGGGGGAGGAGGGCTGCGCACTAGGCGCCTGAACGTCAGGTGTCATTGCCTGAACTTACAGAATGCACAGTAGCTTAACTTTGACTAACTGCTGTTAATATCTGTTATATGGCAATAGGCCTGCCCGGTGTTGGTACCTTGTCAACGCGGGCCATAGTGCCCAGTGGTGTAACATTGTACTGATCTCTGTTACCAACTGGTAGAGCTTCGCGTTTGACAATAAACCTGCTCGACTGATTTCAAACCTTGCCTGCATCTGTCGTTTCTGCAGCTTCTCAGAGATCTCGTGTTGACCCAAGTGCACGGGGTCTAACACTTTAGATAAAGGGAGTACTGATTGTTACACACGCAGCTGAAAGTTTATCATCACCGACGGAGTAGAGATCCTGTCAGGAGTGTGCCAGGATAACCCTGACCAGACGACGCTGACACTGACAGTTCAGACCACCGAAGGTACTGAGGTACAACAATATTTACAGAATGTCTTCTTGTTTCCCTTTATGCCTGTTGCTAGTCTGAGCTCATTTTGTGCCTTTCTAATCTTGCCTCTGCATTCCTGTATTATTTGCCTATATTCATCCTTTGTAATTTGTCCTAGTTTCCACTTTTTATATGACTCCTTTTTCATTTTTAGATCTCCTGGTTAAGCCAAGGTGGTCTTTTGCCATATTTTCTATCTTTCCTATGCAGCGGAATAGCTTGTTTTTGGGTCCTTAATAATGTCCCTTCGAAAAACTGCCAACTCTCTTCAGTTGTTCTCCCCCTCAGTCTTGCTTCTCATGGGAGTGTTCTAGTGTTCAATGAATCATAGAACACTAGAACTGAAGGGGTGCAGGAACAAGGGAGGGTGTTAGAGAAAGCTGTGAGTGCAAGATCTTGGCGGAAGGAGAGGAGTGAATAAGGGGGATTGCCATGTGGGGGTCTGGGCATGATCGGGGGGATGCTTACCTGGCTTCACACCCCCTTTCAGCGGGGAAAACTTCTAGACAGTGAACTGCTGTTCCCCCAGCATGGTGGAGAGGGGGAGGAAGCTCAGTCACCCTACCCCCACATGCAGCAAGGAGCTCACACAGCTGCGAGGCTGCAGTACCAGCTCTGGATTCCTGCTTGGAGGGTGCGAGGGAGGGCTGAAGAAAGACCGACCTTCCCCATCAGACACAGTTTGCAGCAGAGTGAGTGGCTACATGGGCTGGTGCTCCCCCAGCTAAGTGGGGAGGGGTGAGGGGGAGAGCGCGGAAGCACAAGGCCAAGCTGGGCTCCACACAGCCCCTCCTGGAGCTGAAGCAGCAGCTCCAAGATGCAGAGGTCCAGGAGCGGCTCCACCAGATTCTGTCTCAGACCTGCTCTCCCAGCAGTGGTGACAACTGCTGTAACAGCAAGCAGCTGCCTGGAGATGGAGGAGGAGGTAGCATGGCTGGACAGGGGCCCTGTGTGACAGAAGCAATCCCATGGAGGGAGGGAGGGAGAAAGGCAAGGGGCGGGGCTGCACAGTGCTCAACGGTGGTGCAGCCACAGTGGGTTGCGGAGGCTCTCCAGGACTCAAAGAATGCTCCAGATTCTGGAAACTTCATGCCACTGGAAGCTGCCCCAGCTGCCCGCGGGCAAAGCACCCAGGGAGCCGGCTACATTCTGTGTGTGGGAGGGATAGGTAGGCTGTTGTTGCTGTACTGTGCTAGCGTAAACCTGTTCCAGAAGGGGGAAGGGAAATGACAATGCGTGGAGCCAGAGGGACCCAGTATTCGCTGCACACCAGATGCAGAGGGGAGGCTCGAGGCTCTCTCTCCCCCAGCTTTCCTCTTGCATGCCACTTATGGCATTCGTGCCATAGGTTGCCGGTCCCCGGCTCTAAAGAAAAAGGCACACACCTGTGAATTAAATCTATGAACAAGATAAACTAGCTGCAGTCACTCCCAAAACAATCATCAAAGAACTGACAGAGCATGACAGTGGAAGCAGCCTTGAGGTAAAATAATTAGATGACTCAGCAAAACACTGCAAAACCTATAGACTAAAGCGGGGACATACAATCATAAAAGTGGAGTATGAGGCTATGAAGCTTTGGGTTAGTCCAGTGAAGACAACTTTGGAGCATGAGACTGCAGCAGAGAGAACTCAGCTCATTCCTCATGCCCAGTCTACTTGGCCATTAGGTTGGCACCAATAAGACTGGTAACTACAACACCAGCTGCAGGTACGTGTGTGCGCACCCATACCGCATATACAATAAACATGGCATATTGCCTTTTTCCCCTGAAAAAGATCCTGGGTGTTTCTGATAAGCAAAACATTTTTGGTGGAGAAAGCAGGTAAAGTTAACACACATTCAAACATGCCTGTATGCACACAGGAAAATTTATTCCACACATCAATGAAAAAGATTAGCGGGAACACTGGTATGTGGCTGGCCCTTTGGAAGTAAAGTATGCCATTTTATGAAACTGATTTTAAGGAACCACTCACTTTTATTCTGAAGCTTATGGTAGTGATACAAGGAATAGAATATCAAAGGAAACTGGTTTTCTGACTTCTTGATAGGCAGCATGGGGAAACAGAAATTTACTTTTGTTGCCAGTTTGATATATCTTATGAGAGAATAACTGTCAATTTTTGGGTATGCCTTCCCTATTTCTCATCAGTTTGTCCTGAATCTGGCACTCTCAGTTGTGACCCATGGAGGTATAGCTACAAAACCCAAATTATAAACAATGAACAGGGCTCCATGACTTCTGTCGCATTCTAGCCATCTGAGCATTATGTTGTTCTGATTTCCTTGTTTTTGTTGCCTTCATCTTAAAAGTGACCAATTAACGTTCATCTTCATTTTACCTTACATGCCTACCTTCTGGTTGCAAAGAACTGGAATCCAGGAGCCACTTTTAAACACTCTCCACGACCAGGAATCAATAATTCTCCATTTTCCAGAAGAGGAATCAGCACAGAGATCTGAAAAAGAAAGAACTCCTACCTCGGAAACAAGGCAATACTTGTGATTCTTTTGAGAGAAGTCCAGCCACCTGGTCTGCATTTGTTTCACCATTCCATTTACACTGGGCTACCTTAATATGCAAGTCAGCCAGGAATAGCAGTTCCTCTCATAGAAGCAAGTACATGTGGATAAAGTACCTAAGGCTGTGTCCAGACTCAGGGGTTTTTTCGAAAAAAGTAGCCTTTTTTCGAAAATACTTCCCCTGCGTACAGACTCAAGCCGCGTTCTTTCGAAATTAATTCGAAAGAACGTGGCTTTTCTTTCAATGGCGGTAAACCTCAATTTACGAGGAAGAACGCCTTCTTTCGAAAGTTCCTCTTTCGAAAGAAGGCGTTCTTCAATGTAAATAGGGCGTCTTCGAAAGAGAGCATCCAGACTCACTGGATGCTTTCTTTCGAAAAAGCAAGCCGCTTTTTCGAAATTTCTCCGTGCAGTCTAGACGCTCTCTTTCGAAAGAGGCTCTTTCGAAAGATGCTTTCGAAAGAGCCTCTTTCGAAAGAAGCCTGCAGTCTAGACATAGCCTAAGTGATACTGCCAAGGACAGAACAGTCCCAGTTAAAAATCACTCAGAATCAAGCTCCATAAGTGAGACTACCTTACTACACTCTTTCTGCTGGCATTCACATATATTAATAAATGGACAGAAAAACCCTTTCCATCATTTTCCTTTCCATCATTCTTCATCATGATCACTGCATTATGTAAGTCCACAAGACTCCTAGGCCATAGCCCTCCACTGGGATTCTCTGGTCTTGGAACATCCGTGGTCTGGCTGAACCAGAGAGTCCTGGTTTACAGAAGTTCAATGTGTATAAAGAAAAGCTCTCTCTAATCTGCACTAGTTTTACATCTGACTATTACGAATAACACAGTATTTATTCCAGAGCATAATATGGTATAATCTTTTATGCTATCCCATCTGGGGCAAAGATGGGTGAGTGACAAAAGAATGAAAGTAAGTCTGACCATCAGCAGAACTCAAAACAAGTAAGAAAAATAAGTCTAGTATCCCAACTGCTCGAGTTCAGATTACATAACTACCATTTTCTTTGCCCCTCCCAAACACCCCTCATATCCCCGCACAACACATCAGATCCAAGGTGTTAACACACTATCATTGATGGACACTAGCCTTCAAAACCCATTAACAGTATGCCTCAAACCATCATCCACTTATTTTACAATGTTGCCTATAAGGGAAGGTTAATTGCATACCACATCCAGAGGAGCATAGTCAATATCTTCTAGCAGTATCCAATACCCTTTAGTGACAGCTTGTGTCAAGGTTCCACGTTGCCATACAAACTCCCCAGGCACATCTGTACAACGATACATTCCCAGTAATGTCTGCAAAAAAGTTAGCAATAAACAAAAACTGGTTTGTTGTATGTCTTGATAAACTCAGACATAAAACTTACAAAGTGTATCGGACATCAGCATAGAGTCATTTACATGGTCTGCTTAGAGCCTCGCAGATACAAAATTTGTATCCACAGCTCATAGATGATCTGCAAAAATGGCCTACATATATGCACCAATATAAAGTGGATATTCACAGATTTGCAGGGCTTTATAAACGTCAACATCATCCTCAGCTGGGTTTTTTTTCCTGTATTATACTAATTTTAGCATTCAAAGAAAAATGTGAATGACAGAATTTCTGGAAAAACTCCCATCTGTTCTCTTAACAGATTATAAGAGCTAGAAACAAAAGTGATCTATAGCTAGACTCAGCCTTTTTAGGAAAAGTGGTTAATTCTAAAAATATCAGGAGTACATACACAATTTTTATTAAATCAATTATTTCCCATGGCTTGATCTGACACCCAGGCTAGTGTAACACAACCCAAGTCGTTGTACGTTTTCCATCAGGATGAAACATACAGCTACTCTTCAAGATACTATTAAACACAAGTTTTATCTTCAAAAGGGTGATTGCCAACTTGAAATGTACCTCATTTTTAAAAAAAGGGAGAAAACAGATTCAGGTATTCCACCTGTCCCTGGATACTGCAACAGATTATAGTTTTACATCCAATGTTCCCTCTAATCTTTTCCATCTATATGTGGATTTTTTCCATCCATGTGCAGAATAAACTTTTCATGTGCACCAAGGCATGTGTGAATATGCACCATGGATGGAAACAAAACCTAGCAGTGGGCGCTCTGTTAATCAGTTGGGAGGCATTTGAATCTCTCATGAGCCACCGCATAAGCACACAACTTACAAGGAACACTGTTCACATCCTATTCATATTTTCCTTCTTCTAAATATGTTCCCACCTACCCATCCCTGTATGAAAAACCCACAGCAAAGAGGGTACAAACTGTATAGGAGAAACAATTCAATTGGACTACACTCAAATATAATATATTTTAAAAATGTATGCCTTTTAAAATAAAAAGCTCTGTCTAGACACACACTATAAATTCTGTGCCATAAAGATATACTTTTCTTCAAAGCACTTCTTGGATAGTTCAGTTAAATATTTTTTTCTAGCCTTTATACTTTGCTACTTATTTCCAATTCCATCACAATTTCCTGAAATGGTGATCTTACAACTAAGTTCTGTAAGGCAGTTTTATTGCTATTTGTGTAAATATTTCAAGGAGTCGATGAAAAAGACTTGCTCTTCCATATAAGTGGGACAGGCTGCTGCATTTGGCAGCACAATCCCCAAAGTCAGCACTGTTTGTGAATGGTATCCTGTTCACCAAACTGTAAGTGTTTAACAAGTTAAATTAAATTCTTAAAGCCCATTGGACACAGTTTAAAATGAGAATGTGCATCAGTTCAAACTCACTAAGAGATGCATGAAATATCTAACAGTGTGCAATTTTCACTAGGGCCTTGTCTATGATAGAGATTCAATGTAGCTTAAACCAGTTTTAAAATCTACGTACGTACACCAGTGCAAATCCTGTGTGGGCAATCATTGGTTTAAAAGGAACTTATTTCATTGTAACTTAAACCTGCTCCCAGGTGTCTTAAGATAACAGAAAAAAAAAAACTAGTTTAAAACTAAAATAGGAACGTCCATGCAACTTTTACACCAGTTACTAAATCATTTTAAGATCACCTCTTTAATCAGAACAGCTCTCTCATATAGACAAGACTTAATACATTCAGTAACTTAAAAAAAAAAAGGAATTGATGTGATACCGTTTTTGTGAAGAATTTAAAACTCTTAACTTAGCCTGGAATTTGCAGTTTTTCATTTTCAAATTCTTTAATTCCCATTAGGAATCTGAACTTGCTACAGATCAATACTTCACATTTCAAAACGTAAGTACAGTAATGCAAGTCCAGTACAAGAGCTGGGTATTGATCAACAAGCATAAATGTGTTTACCCTTCCCCCAATAGCAGAAATATTTTTCCATTACCTTACTGTCTGTCTGATCTCCAAGTTGAACTTTCAGAATATGAGGTGGCTTCATTCTTCCTGTAATGACTGCTAAATACTCAATTAAAGAAGATTTGCCACATCCTATTGGTCCCTCTAATAATACAGGCTTGTGGAAAGCTACTGCCATTGCAAGGTTTTGAAGATTCATGCAAGTAGATTCAACCAGCACAAAATGGTTATTGGTGCTTCCCTGTTAGGGTAGAGAACTTAAGTTACAATACTAAAGTATTTATTCATAAACAGGGTGTGTACCGTTTTACAAAAATGCTCCATGCTGCATTCATAAAAATGATTCTGAATAGTAGACTATATTGGCTATGAAGTTTTAACTATGAGCTTATGCCAAATCACATAATAGGTCATTGAAAATGCAGGCTGAACAAGCCATATTTAATTACTAGTATTAAAATACAGATTCAGCCCACTAAAAATCTGTAATAAAAATATACAATTTATAAAGTGTATGCATGAGCTAATTTGCTTTCAAAAGCCAGTCAGATTACAGTTGCAATAGAGTGATTATTTTAATGTTGCGCCAATGAATGTCAGATTTACCTACTAAAAGAAATCATTTGATGTGTACAGCAAATTAAGTCATCAGAGCAGCTCCGCCTCACAAGGCAAAGACTTACTAAAATCCAGCAGCAGTTGCTTTCTGATAAGCTTACTCATGAAATTGAGGTGCTGAATCTATTCATATTTTCATAGACAAATTGTTGAGTCACTTAAACCCACTGATGTTTGACATTACAAAATATTGAAAATATTACACACCATCTTTTACTTAGACTATTTCAGTGCATTTAGACTCTCAAAAGAAAGCTTTATTTTCAAATTAGGATTTAAGATAAATCATCAATATATTCTTAACATATCTTAACTCTTCTACAGCTGTGAAAACTTCACATTATTTCACACAGGTTGCCATTTTCTGGAGAAGCAAGCAAGGAGAGAGGAGTTAGAACAGAAAACCCTTCTCTGAAAACATGAAGAGCATTTTATGTTGAATTCCTATTTTAAACAAGTTTCAACACAAAAATTTGTTAGATGGTGAATACTGTTTTATTATGCTTGTAATTTTATTCCTATATAGGAGTCCAGGAAATTCAGAAGTTGAAAATCCTTTCTCCTTGATTCCCACACTGCATGAGAAGTGCCAAAAACTGATGCTCTCCATGTACTTCTCCAGATCAGTGCTTTTAGATTATACTAAGGATGAATAGAGTCAGGAGCTGCTCAGGTTTGAGTGGAAGCATGTTTCTCAGTTTGTCAACCTTAACCCAATTTGCTTCAACAGTTCACAAAAAGAAATAAAAGATTTTTTTTAAATATGTATACTAAAATGTGAGTCCAGTGCCTTTCCCAGCAATTTAAGTGTTGAAATATTTTCTTCTTTCCCTACCAGTTAGCAAGAAACTGACAATCTCCATACAGTAAGTTTCATTTTATTTTTAAAACCCCATTAAAATGACTTATAAGGGTAAACTCTCATAAGGTATAAAAATCATTTTAATCAAAATACAAATGATTGTTTCAGACCCCCCACCACTACCTCCTTGGCTTGTTTCTTGAGAAACCCTCTGGGTTTGGAAAGAAGATACTATGTAGAGTTGGAAATGCAGCTGCTGAACATTCTCCTGGAGCTAGTTAAACTGATATACAGAAACCAAACAAATTGCTGTGTTAACCCTTGCACTGTTTCATTCTAGCACACAGCTCTTCTCATGTACCAATATTTCACTTCACAATGACTTAGTGCATGACAGAGCATTAAAATAAAATTTGCCACTAGTACGACACACATTGAAATTCACTTAAGTTAACAAAGGTAGGCCAGTTCTTAGCATTCACTTTTTAATAAGTAGGCCACAATCAAGGATGTACCTACCTGTTCTTTAGGCTCAAATTGTAGCCTCGGTAGCACAACCCCACATACTGCTATTACATTCGTAGAGAGGTCACCTGATACCATCTCTCCTTGTGTATACTGCAGTCCTTTCTCTCTGTGCCAAAGAGTTATGTCTGGATTGGCCAAAAAAAGGGCTCTCTCCACATTCTGTACCTGTGCTTCTTCCAGCAGCCTGTCAAATTAGTATCCACATTCATTATTGCAGTTGGATGTCATTTATACCAAATATACTTAACCATGTAATGTATTCAACATGAAAATTCATCTTACTTTAGTCTGAAAAGTATTAATTCATCTGGATTGAAGATTTTCTTAAGAAAAGATAATTTGTGCTCATCATTCATGCACGTAACCAAAGCAAGGCAATTTGAAGTGTACCTGCAAAGAATATTTTGAACAAAATATGTTTAAAAAATAGTCTTCCAAAACTTATCTTTGTGATTCTGATTCATAACTGAAAACACAGAATTCCAGAAAGAATTTGTACATCTTTTTCCCCCTGGAGAAGTTGGCATATAGAAAGAACTGGCTTTCCCAACCACAGTTAGACTATAGATTAATAATATGATGCATGACTCTTAGTAGAAAAGACTCACTTTTTGACATAACTGACTGCCCCTGTCAAAGGTTGCTACCCAAGGCAAATACATAGTACCATTCTATAATAATGTATTGCATCCTGTTTCATATCCCATTGCCTCACATCACTGAATGGTGTTTACTTGTCTTTATTTACAGTATAGTAATCTGAAATATTTCTCTAGAAAAAACAAACTGACTCAGAACATGGCATATTGAAACCAAGTGCCCCCATGTAACCACCCTTTCAATACGGAGGGTATATTGTAGCAGAAACAATAATTAGGTGCACTTTTTTAATTGTAAACATATCCTGGATATCTTCACCTTAAATGGAGGATGTGGCTTTCTACAACAGTGATTCCCAATCTTTTTTACACTGTGGACTAGCAAACCCATTCACAAACTTTTGGCAGACCGGCAACATTTTATTTGAATATTTATCGTGTAAATAATGAATATTTAAATATGGAATAAAACGTTATTGGTCGGCCAAAACTTTGTGAATGGGTTTGCCGATCAGCAGTATAAAAAGCGCCGATCCCCAGAGCCCCCTAGTGCCAGCCCTAGATACCCCACCCCTCCATTACCCCTCACACCAGCCACTGACCCCACAGTACCCTGCACTCCCCCGCCAAATGTCAGCCTCCCGCCCTCAGAGCCCATGCCAGCTCCCCACCACCAGACCTCCCCCAGTGACAGCCTCCTGTGTCCAGAGCCCCACTGTACTCAACCCCCCCAACCCTCCCAGTGCCAGCCCCCAATATTAGCCCCATCCCAGTATCAGCCCTGCCCCAGTAGCTCCTTCACTATTAGCCCTGCTTCTAGAGCCTCCCAGTGCCAGCTCCCTACCCTAAACACCACAGTGCCCCCCGGTGTCAGCCCCCTGCCTCTTAGAGCCCCCTCACCCCTACAGCCCCCCAGCACAGCCTTCCCCTGAAACCCTCAGTGCCTGCCCTGCCCCCCAGCCACCAGCTAAGTGCAGCGAATGACTCTTCCACCCTTACATGTGCTGGTTGGCTGAGAGGCAGGGCAGGACAAGCCTCTCCCAATAGCTGCAGCAGAAGGGGAGGCACTGGGCAGTGTATCCCAGCTCCTACCCCCAGAGCTGCCATGGCCCGGCAGCCAGTCGTTAGCAACTGGTGCCAGTTCGCGGACCAGCGGTTGGGAACCGACGTTCTACAAGACTTGGCTTTCATCTGATTTGGCAGCTAGACTGGTCATTGCATCAAGAGATCAAGACATTAACTCAAAGTTCAGTGCTAACAGAATCCTAAGATCTTTTGACTTCACTGCTAGATACAGCTGCCTCTTCAAATAATGAATATATATTTTAAAAAGCATTAAGTACAAAATCTGACAGGCAAATACATCTTGTCATCAGGTTTAGTCAGTTCTTATTTTCTGGCCACCCTCAACGCCCTGTGAGGCTGAATGAGGAAAGGCCCCAGGAGGTGACGTGTCAGCACAAAATTTAAAATCAGCTAATTTCTCCCTTCAAATATTATTGTAAAAAAGCCATACAAATCTATTCTGGTAAATGAACCTGTAGCTCCAAAATAATCATCTTTATTTCATGCCTTACTGTTTAGTGAATTTAACATAACAGCAAAATTGGGACAGTTAATCTGTCTTCACTCTGTTGCCAGAGGCCATTTCGACCAGAACTCATGATGAGGAGCTCTTGAAATCCATTTAGGTCCCATCTATGAACTACCTTAGCATGCAAGTTCCCACCCTTTCAGAATATTCTGGATATTATCAAAAGGTGTAATAAGTGTTCTGTGAATCTTCCTAAACCCAAAGAGAGCTCACTGACTTCCTTGGGCTCTCATGTGAGGATCATGTACAGGCACAACTCAGAAATACAAGCCAGAAAAAGATGATCTAGAACAGGGCTACTCAACTCTGGAAGCCCCAGGGGCCACAATGATACTCACAGCACATGCCGAGGGCCTCATCTTAAATGTGGTCGCATATATATGCAAATATACACGCAAATACAGCAGACTTCCGATAATCCAGCACCTTTGGGACCTAGGTGGTGCCGGATTATTGGAAAACCCGGAGCAGCAGGAGGTACTGCATACTCCCAACCCAATCCCCCCCACTCCCTCCTTATGCTCGGGTCCCGCAGCCGCCAGTACAGCCATGCATCTCCCTCCAGGCACAGGGGCATGTGCGCTGAGCGGCCAGCTTTTCAATGAGCTGGCCACGACACCATGCGGAACCCAATACTCCTTCCCTGGAGCCAAACACCTCCCCTCCCTGCTGTAACCCAATCCCCCACTCCTTTCCCGGAGCCAAACACCTATCCTCCCTGCTGTAACCTGATCCCACTCCCACCCCCCCCCAACCTTATGCTCGGGTCCCGGAGCAGCCGATACAGCTGCACGTCTCTCTCCAGGCGCTGGGGAACGTGCGCTGAGCGGCCAGCTTTTCAATGAGCTGGCCGGGACACCGTGCGTAACCCAATCTCCTCTCCCCTCCTCTTCCCCAGAGCCAAACACCTCACCTCCCTGCTGTAACCCACGTGAGAGTGGCTGACCTGAGCATTTCTGGGTTCCGTCCCGCTTCCATCACAAGTGCTTGCCATTTTGATGCCGCACTATCGGGAGTGACGGACAATTGGAGTTTTACTGTACCTTATTTCACACTGATGGCCATGAATACAAAGATTAAGGCAAGACTACACAACACGCAGGACTTTTACGTCAGTTCTGCTGATATTAATAAAATGCAATATTTACCTGATTTCCAACCATATGACAGCACTTTTAACGAGCAATGACAGTCCAGGAATTGAACTACTAAAATGCAGATCAACAAAAGGCCATTATACTCGCTGTTGTGGAGCGTGTTCCCAGTGGTGGCCATGTTCAAAGGATTCATCTGTGAGCCACATATTGAGCCCCGTGTAAACCTAAACCGCACCATGGTCACAAACAAATGCAGCCCGCGAGCTGTGTATTGAGTAGCCCTGATCTAGAAGAACTCACAGGAAGTGGCAGTTCTGGGCAACTGCATAGATGAACACCTGTGCTATCTGAAGGACAAGAAACTGTGGCAGGAGTACAAGTATGCAAAAGACAGCTCCTCTGATCCCCCCCACTGATTGCATCTTCTATTCTGGGTAATGCACCAGGCTTAAAGGAGCTGGTTTTCGCATGACTTATCCTACTTTTCAAAGTTAAGTGGATAGGGTTTTCTTTTCTATTCTGCAGTAAAAACAAGTATAAAGGTTTTGTTTTAACTGAAACTTAACACTTTTCTTAAAAGAGGTTGGTAGAAGAGTTTAAAATCTGTACTCCAACACAACACGTTGCTCCTGGAGGACTTCTGGGCCAAAAAATTAAAAATTCTGTGCACAATATTTGTCAAAATAACACCACTCCCAGTTGAGTTATTTTTATAATTTCAAAATATCAACAATACAGACAGCATTACAAACAAGGATTCTCTTAGGAAAAGAGAGTAAAGAAAACCCCTATGACAACCCTGTTCCAGTTGAAGGGATACTGGCAGGAGTTGCATGGGACTCCCAGAACCAAGATACCTGCACTCCCTTCTGCCAATGCTCAGCTGCAGACACATCCCAAACCAGAAACTTGTACCTCCCTCCCCAAAACTCAGGCACTGGGTATCCTCCTCCTCAGAACCCAGTCACGGAGCACCCCCCAGCCCAGACACTTCCATCGCCCAGTCTGTATTCCCTCCACCCCAACTTCTTTACTGTCCTAGCAGGGGACATGGTGCAGTATAGGCCTGTCCTTCCTCACCCTTTTTCAGAGCTGGGTGTCCCAGGACCTCTCCATTCTCAGGAGAACGAGGATCAAGTCATGCAGCCGAAGTGTACAGAGCCTTCAACCCTGGTAGGGGTCGGGGGCATTGTGTTCCACTCATGGCAAGCTGAGCTATGCAGACTCTAGAGGCCCTTAGTGGCAGCCAGCAGCCCCAATTCTGCAGGGAAAACATGGCTCTAAGGAGGAACACATTCTTTGTCTGGTACTGCAGAAGGCTATTCTCATCTTTCCCCTTAAAAGTGAAGACTTCTGGGAGAAGTTCAGAATTTGTGTCCTTGAATGGAAAAGATTTTTGGATTTAAACTTACCAGCGGACCAAAGTATCATGACTCCTTAGCAATGGAACACACACACTCCAGTCCCATAATTCCCGGAATACAGATTGGTCTTGTTGAAGGAATCTATAAGATGCCTCCATGAGATCCCGTAACTTCATCCGTCTGCGCCCATATCGAACTGTGTTTGCATCAGAACTTTCCAAAAAGAGTCTTTGGAACACTGGTGAAGTATCCTTAAAATATCTCAAAGCAAACCTTAGAGAGAGATAAGTGGAGAGACATTAAGCTAGGCAAATGTGTATATCCAATAATAGCACAGAAAATAATATACAAAAGAGTTCTAATCCACAACAGTTCAAAAATGGCAATTATTGGTACAATGCAAACCAAATGTAAATAGTGCCATTTTAACTGAGACAAGGTAAGTAATGTAATATTCTTTATTGAACCAGCTTCTGTCGGTGAAACAAATTTTCAAGCTACACAGAGCCCTTCTTCGGGTTTGGGACCGGTACTCCGAGCATCACAGCTACATAAAGGTGGAACAGATTATTCAGCATAAGTAGTTAATCCCTATTTCACCATGTATTTACTCTGAAGCGTAAATCCACACTTGAAATGCTACAAAGACATAACTGAAGTAGCACTTTAGAATAGACACTTACTACAGCAACAGGAGGAATGCTCCCATCACTGTGTTAATCTACCTCCCAAGAGACAGTAGATAGGCCAATGGAATTAGGTGACCATATCTTCACATCCCTGACAGATGTAGCTATGTTGATGTGAGTTTCCAAAGTAAACTAGCCCTAACTATCCTTCCCGGACCTGAAGAAGAGCTCTTGTAGCTCAAGCTTGTTTTCTCTCACCAACAGAAGTTGGTTCAATAAAAGATATTACCACACCCACCTTGTCTCTCTAATACAATAAAACCTCAGAGTCACAAGCATAAGACAAACTGACCTGTCAACTATGCATGTCATTTTGAACCAGAGGTATGCAAACAGACAGCGGCAGAAATAAAAGAAAAAAGGAAAGTACAATACCGTTCTGTATTAAAAGTAATTTTTTTTTTTTAGTAGAGAGAGAAAACAGCATTTTTCTTCTGCATAGTAAAGTTTCAAAGCTGTATTAAGTCAATGTTCAGTTGTAAACTTTTGAAAGCACAACATTTTGTTCATGATTTTGAACACTTCGTAGTTACGAACAATCTTTATTCCTGAAGCATTCATAATTATAAAGCTATGCTGTATCCTGGGACTAACACCACTACTATCACATTGCTAAAATGTTTTTTCGCAGTCATCTGTCAGTAGTCATTTAGCTGACTAGTGCTGACTATTGAGATTACAAGGGCAAACAACGGTCAGCATTATTTCCACTAACCAGCGTTAAGCTCTGACCAAGAGTGGGTTAATTCCAATTTGCTGAAATAGGAATGTGAACGACTAGTTGATTATCCGATAAGCAAATACTTATCGGATAGTCAATTATTCACTTCCCCTCACTTGCTGCTGCCTCTATCAGAAAGAGGCAGCGGGGGGGAGGGAGGGGATGACGACGGTTCAAAGCAGCAGTGCCACTCAGAGTCCAAGGCCAGACCCTAGGCTCCACATGGCACTGCCACTTTGAAATGCTGTGTCAGCTGGCCCAGGCTGCACGTAGTGTTTCTAAACGGCAGCACTGCGTGGAGGCCAGGGTCTGCTGGGGACTCCCTCGCTGATCCTGGGCTCCATGCAGCGCTGCCGCTTTGAAACACCGCAGCGGATGTTGCTACACTTCCAAGGTGGAGGCGCCCTTACCGACTAATCGAACAGTTGATGCAAATTGCATTGACTATTCAATTAGCCAATTAATCTAAATTTAACACCCTTATGCTGAACCAGTACTGACAACTTTTATTTAGATCTAAATTTGGATTTAGGTTTCTAATTTTAGATGTATAGCTTTGAAAATTTTATCCAACAAATAATTTTCACATAACACTCTACCATGCACACCATACCAGTGCATGTCTACAGACAAGTCAGCAGTACTTAATGTATTCAGGGAACAAGTTCAATCATCACACAAGCAGACATCACATCACTTACGGCAGCACATCAGGGTGGTCACCAATGAGCTTGCTCATTGCTACACAAAGTCTTTCATGCAGGTCATGGTTGATTTGGCTACCAGCATTAATGGCATCTGCATTTCTTTCCAGCAAATCCAGCAGGATTGGTCGAAACTGACGACCAATCAGTACAGTACATTCTTTATCCAGTAATAACTGTGCTAAGACATTGAGAATACACTGGCGATCCTGCTGAGTCCAGATCTGGAGAAGAAGAAAAAAGACAATTAGCAGTCAGGAACACATTAAAATGAGTTCACCTCCCAAATCACTTTTCAGCTACTTACTTCGCTAGTCACTTTGAGACTCAAACAGGAATTTTAAACAAAAATCAGAGAACACAACAGCTAAGTAGCAATGGCAGAGGCAATAGAGAGAGAAAAGGTTACATTTTAAGGGTTAACTGATTAAATGGGAGTGGGTGGAGGGGAAAAGACAAGAAACAAAGGATAGAAATAAATGGTCAGTTTTACAGTTGAGAAAGGTTAATAGCAGAGACCCAAAGGAATTGGTCCTGGAACTTATACGGTTTATCCTAACCATTAATGACATAGAAAAGAGGGTGAATGATGAGATGGAAAAATGTGCAGACAATACATAACTATTCGAGAGAGTTAAGTCCAAAACAAACTGCAAAGAGTTACAAAGGGACCTGACCAAACAGGCTGAATAGGTGACAAAATGACAAATGAAATTTACCTCAATACATGCAAAGTAATTCATACTGGAATGCATAATCCCAACTATACATACAGAACCACAGGGTTAAACTAGCTGTCGCCACTTAAAAAACAGATCTTAAAGTCATTGGGGACAGTTCTCTGAAAACCTGTGCTCAATATGCAGTTGCAGTCAAATAAGCTAACGAACTGTTAGGAACCACTAGGAAAGAGCTGGATTAAAAAAAAACAGAAAATGCCATAATGCCTCTGAATAAATTCATGGTACACTTACACAATAAATATTGCATCCAGTTCTGATTGCCCCATTTCAAAAGAAGATTTAGTAGAATTGGAAAAGGTAGCGAGAAAAGCAGCAGAAATTAGTGATATGGAACTAATTCCATGCAAGCAGTAATTAAAAAGACTGGCACTAATCATCTTAGAAAAGAGGAGACTAATAAGGGATATGTTGGAGGTCTATAAAACCTCAAATGCTATGCAGAAAAGGAACAGGGAAATGTTATTTACCTCTTCACATAACAAAATAAATAGGGAGTCAGCTGATGAAATAAGCAGTGGGTTTAAAAACAAACATAAGTAAGTACTTCTTCACACAATGCATACAACTGTGGAGCCCATTGGCTAGGGATGTTGTGCATGTTAAAAGTATAATTAGGTTAAAAAAAGAATTAGATACATTCATGTAGGATCAGCCCGCTAGTTAATATTACTCATGATGGTCAGAAAAGCAGCCTCATGCTCCGAGCATCACTAAACCATCAACTGCCAGAAATGCATATTGCATTGGCCACTGTTCTGACACAATATGGCCACTCTTATGCTCTTTAAATGCCAGATATACAGATGCCTGAATATAAGAGCATCATATGATCACATCATATGATATATACACATATGATCCACACAGTAAGTGTGTTTAATTACCCAGACATTGTATATCAGTATCCGAACTGTAAGCAATTTCATGAGAATAATAAATGTTTTAATCAATGTGTATAGCACCTATAAGACATAAAACTGCTTCTCATAGCTCATACTGACACTGAGACAGTTCTTGTTCTATAAAAGGATCTTAGTTTAAGTATGATCTCAGAGCATATGAAGGGCTTAGTAATAGTATCATATGTAAAGACATTAAGAGGGAATTTTTACTAAATGGTGTCTTTAGAAAGTTATATTTCTATGTAAAAAATATTACTTCTTCAATGAGCAGGCAAGTTAAATCACTTTTATAATTGGTGAAAAGAAGGTTTTATTATGTGAACTAGTAAATTTTTCCAAACTGTTTTGGAAAGCTGTTTTAAATAAAATATTCATACATATATTAGTGAGGTGACATTAAACAGCATAGCTAGGATTAAGTTTATGGTTCAAATCAAGGTGCCATCAACATCTGAGTGACACACAGTCCTCTGTCTCTTTTCCATTCAACACAGACAACGAGTTTACAAAGTGCTCTTTTCAGAGGACACTGGCTTAAACTGAGCCACTGGGAAGTATTGAGCAAAAGGACCATGATATCTAAGGGGCAGAAGAGGTTAGCCCCAAATCAACAGGGGAAACAGAATTTGTACAAGCAGGCTGGCTATGGTATTTCAAGGTACCTTAAAAGGCCCTTCCACATTATATGGCAGCAAGAGTCAGTATCACAGGAACGTCAACATTGTTTACCTTTATCAGTTTGCCCTTTCGCCCTTAAGGTTATTACCTTATTTCTCTACCTTCTGCTCTGGGTTATAATGAATAGATTTAACACCTATTTTGTGGAACCACCTTCCAAGACTCTAAATGAGGATTTCAGTCTGTTACATGTGATCTTTGCAGTCCCTCGGATCCAGGAAAAATGCCAGGAACAAAACAGTGGCCTTTATATGGTGTTCACCAACTTAATACATTCTTCTGAATGCTGTAAATTGTGAAGGACTCTGGAAATGTGTTCATTTTTGGATGCAGTGCAAAGTTATATCTATCATTTGGTCCTTCCATAATGGAATAATAGTTAGAGTAGGGGAAAATGGCAAGACATCAGACCCCTGTCACTAATGGCCCCAAACAAGACTTTGTATTTGTTCCCATTCTTTTCCATCCATTTTTTTGGGGGGGGGGGGGCGCTATGCGTATAGATGAATTTCATAACACTGACTAGGGATGTTAAATGTCGATTAATCAACTAATCAAATAGTCAATAGAATTTCAAATAAGGGGGGTGCTCACTATCCCACTGCACCTCTTCCTTTGAAATGTACAAGAGCCACCCACAGCTCTAGTACATTTCAAAGAAAGAGGCACAGTAGGACTGCTTGGCTATGTCTATACTCACAGCTTCTTGCACGAGAAATATGCAAATGAGGCTAAGTGTGGAATATCACCAAGCCTCATTTGCATACCTAATGAGCCTCCATTTTTGCAAAAGAAGCTCTTGCTCCAGAAGGAGCTGTCTACACTGCCCTTTTTTGTGCAAGAAAAACCCTCTTGCGCAATGCCGCTACGCCGATTATTTTCAAGAATAACAGCATTGCGCAAGATGAGTTTTCTTGCGCAAGAAGGGGCAGTGTAGACAGCTCCTTCTGGCGCAAGAGCTTCTTTTGCAAGTGGAGGCTCATTAGATATGCAAATGAGGCTCAGCGTTATTCCACGCTTAGCCTCATTTGCATATTTCTCACAGAAGAAGCCCTGAGTGTAGACATAGCCCTTAGGTCCCCACTCCTGTGCCTCTCCCTTTGAAAGGTACAAGAGCCCGTCCTGCATTTGGAAAGTTGCTATACCACCTACAGAACAATCAGAGCACTGAAATAAGCGATAATCAAAATACTAAGCAGTTCTGCAAAGAAACTTCTACATGTGAGACACGAACGACAGATTGCCCCATTCCAGGATACTTGATTGGATCCATTTGCCTTCTGTCTCAGGGTTTCAAGTCTGCTATACAAGGAGTTGTTGCGGCTGGGAAAAAAACCTCTTACCCAAGTTCCCTGTGGAGCAGGAGGGGTGTAGAGGCACGGGGATGCAGCAGGGAGTTGCGGAGCGAAGCCTCCTCCCTTGGAGCAGAGCCCACAGCCTATATCCAACGAGCTCCCGGGGAGGCGCACTGCTGAGTGTAACCGACACCCTTAACCAATAAGCATTCACTTATCAGTTAAACAGTGGTTAGTGGTTTACACTCAAACATCCCTACTGCAAATTACCGATTCAATGTAGGAAGGTTTTGCCTAAATGTATCGGAGAAAAATAATTGTGGATGAAAATTTACACAATGAACAATGTGATAGTTTAAGGCTTCCTCACCCTCAGACATATGGAACATTTCTAGGCACTCAAATGGTAATTTTCAGTTTAAGTGCTTTGAAACTTTGGTCACCACAGATATTTTAATACATATATTTGGCACTTTTATGTCCACTTTCCAACTGAAGACCTCCAAATGCTTTACAGACAAAAAAAAACTTAGATCTCAACATCTCAGAGGATAGATAATAAGGATGAGAATGATTAAACAGAAACAGTGGGCTGGCTGGAGCAGCCTGCTACACCACAGGCCCGTCAGCCTAGCAGGCTCGTCAGCCTAGCAGGCTCAGCTCCCACCTGTGAAGCAAAAAACAGAATCCAGGACTTCCTGTTCTTTACCTACGTAGAGCACACTCCTCTAATACTTACAAACCAGCAAATGGGAGAAAAATATATCCTGAAGTATGGGGGACTGGAGGAGAGGAACTGAGGCTCATATCCTTAGGCATTTAAATACCTAGCTCCCAGGTTAGAAGGAAGAAGGAAAAGTTTATTGTCGGAGTTTATAGTAGAGAGGTATCAGACGGGGCGCTCCCGTGTCTCCAACTGAAGAGACCAGAAGAAAAGAACTATCTATGCAGAGCCTGTAGAAGAGTCCTTTGCCCTTTCCCCGCTGCAGATCCACCTGGGTGAGCAGACAGGCCTGGGCAGGGACTGCAGGGGGAGAGCCGGCAGGAAACAAAGATGGAGGGGTGCGGGGGGGCGGTGTACTCTGCGCAGGATGCGGCTGTTCCTTCACCTCTGTGACAGTCGCTTCCCAGGCTGGGGCGGGAGGGGGACTGGCCCGGGGGGGGGTCTTTGGGGAGGGAAGTTCTAGCGAATCAGACGAGAAAGGGAGAGCTGGGGGGTGGGGGAGGCTCCCTTCTCCTCCCAGCCCGACAGCGGTAGCCGGGGCTCCCGCCCCAGACGTATCCCAGCGGCGGGCTGAGGGGAGTGGGGAGCTGCCCCGGCGCTGCGTGGCCGCTCGCTCACCTGCTTGGCCAGGAACCTGCCCAGCTCGCTGCTGCTCTTCTCGTTGCGCTGCGCCACCAGCTGCAGCGGGCCGGCCAGGCACAGCCGCAGGGGCTCCATCCCCCCGCGCCGCCGCCGTTCCGGGGTCTCTAGCGGAGGGGAGGGGCGCGCGTCCCTTCGGAAGCCCCGACTCCCCGCAACACGTGGGGGACAAGGAGAGACGTGCAGCTCACGCCGGACGCTGGCAAAACGTCATCTACCCGTGCCGCTGAGAGATAGGAAGAAGCCTCGCAACCCCAGCCGCGGGGCCGATGGAAAACTACGTGTCCCAGCATGCAGCGCTCCACCGTGCGCTCAGCGGCTACTCGGGAGCTCGAGCGTTGCATGCTGGGATCGGTAGTTTTCCATGAGTCCCGAGCGCTGCCCGAGTAGCAGCAGTTCACTACTGCTCCTTCCTGCCCGGGCCCAGGCGCCTCGCCGCACGCCGCACTCACACTGCGGCCAGTAGTACCTGAGAGACTGGACTGGGTCCTGCGTGCCTAGGCTAATGACATGAACATCGGGCTCAGGGAGAAAGGGGAGGAGCGAGGTAACTCGTAGCATGACCGTGTTTTGATATGGGCTAGCGGCGCATGCGTCGTAGCGCTCGCTCCTCGTGTTGGCAGTGATCTGCCTGTCGCCACCAGGGCAGACTAGACAGCGGAGGGGGATCTGGATGAGACGGTGGCAGCCACAGTGTTTTCAGGGGGTTTTGACACTCCTACACTGGCAGCAGGACCAGGCTCTCCTATCCCATACTCTGATTCGACAAAGGGATCCGTTTATGTCCACGCCGAGTCGGTTTAATTTCGCTGAAGGGGCCTCAAAGGCTTCTCGGCGGAAACCTTGTCCAGCTCATTGTACCGCCACGAGCATTGCCCGCCAGGGGAGCACGACGATTGTGCCGGTGTCTGTTTAGCTGTGGCGGGGAGATAGTGACTTAACATGAATCGCCTCTTCGTCTGCGCATCGCCCAGGACCCGAGGCCCCTCCCTCCCGGCAAGCACATCTGCTCTGGGCGAGCGGGGCGCTGGAACACCAACCAGAGCACGAGAGTCTGCGGAGCTGGGAGCCGGGCAAACGGAGCTGAGGGGGCGGGGCTCGAGGGAGGGGGCGGGGTCTTGCGACCGAGGGCGGAGCCGCCGCAGATGGTTCACTTTGGCGCCAACTGTTTTTTTCCTAGAGGCGGGAACTAGTGACGTCCTTGAAGTTACGTGCTGTGCGTCCCTGTTGAGTGGCTGGCAGTTGGCCGAACCCCGCCCCCGCGCCCCTGGCCCGGCCTGCGGGAGCTGCGGCGGCGACAACGGCGGCCCTGGGGGGATTCCGGGTCTCGGGGAGCTGCCGCGGCGAAGGAGAGACGCCGACCGGTTGGTGCAGGGGGCGGGATCGGGTCCGCGGGGAGTGTCAGGCGGATGCTCGCAGCCGGGGGAAGGGGTTGGACGAGAGAGACCCAGTCCCGCCCCCAGCCTGGCACAGCCCTTCCCCCCCCCAGCCACTAGCCTGGCACAGCCCTACCCCCTCAGCCTGGTAACCCCCCCTCAGTCTGGCACAGCCCTTCCCCCCCCCCCCCAGCCTGATAACCCCCCCTCAGCCTGGTAACCCCCCCAGCCTGGCACAGCCCTACACCCCCCCAGCTTGATAACCCCCCCCCCCTCAGCCTGGCAACCCCCCAGCCACTAGCCTGGCACAGCCCTACCCCCTCAGCCTGGTCACCCCCCCCCCCCCAGCCCCCCCCCTCAGTCTGGCACAGCCCTTCCCCCCCCCAGCCACTAGCCTGGCACAGCCCTACCCCCTCAGCCTGGTCACCCCCCCCCCCCTCAGTCTGGCACAGCCCTACCCCCCAGCCTGGTAACCCCCTCAGCCTGCCACAGCCCTACCCCCCAGCCACTAGCCTGGCACAGCCCTACCCCCTCACCCTGGTCACCCACCCCCTCAGTCTGGCACAGTCCTACCCCCCCAACCTGGTAACCCCCCCCCCAGCCTGGCACAGCCCTAACCCCCCCAGCCACTAGCCTGGCACAGCCCTACCCCCCCCCCCAGCCTGGTAACCCCCGCAGCCTGGCACAGCCCTAACCCCCCCAGCCACTAGCCTGGCACAGCCCTACCCCCCCTAGCCTGGCAACCCCCTAGCCTGGCACAGCCCTACCCCCTCAGCCTGGCACAGCCCTACCCCCCTAGCCTGGTAACCCCCCCAGCCTGGCACAGCTCTCAGCCTGATAACCCCCCTCCCTCAGCCTGGCACAGCTCTACCCCCCCCCCTCTAGCCACTAGCCTGGCACACCCCAACCCCCCCCCCCCCTCAGCCTGGTAACCCTCCCCGTCCCCCCCCCCCCCACAGCCACTAGCCTGGTACAGTCCTACCCCCTCAGTCTTGTACAGCCTTACCCTCCCAGCTCTCAGCCTGGCTCAGCCCTTCCGCCCCTCCCCGCCAGCCACTAGCCTGGCACAGTCCTATCCTGCCCTCCCCCAATCCTCAGCCTGGCACAGTCCTATCCTGCCCTCCCCCAATCCTCAGCCTGGCACAGCCCTACTCTCACCACCAGCCTGGCACTGTCCCCTGCCAGCCATCTCCATCCCCAGCCTGCCACAGCTCCTTTGTTGCCAGCGCTGCTTCTAGCCTGGCAGATGTCTGGCAAACTCCCCACACACGTTCCCCAGCCTGGAACAGCTCTCCCCCAGCCACTAGCCTGGCACAGCCCCCTGAAATCCCCACCTGGCACAGTCCGCTCCAGCCACCTCCATCCTTAACCTGGAAAAGCTCTGTTCCTGCCACCTTCCTCTGCTGCCATCCTCCCCTCTGCCCTCCCTTCCCCCCTCCAGCCTAACATGAACTGCTCCACTGCCATCCCTGGCCTGGCATTACCCCCCCCCCCTTCCCTCACACCTTTCACCATAGCCCTGAGTCCCAGCTCAGCTGTCTTCTCCTCCTCCTCCTCCTCCTCCTCCTCCTCCTCCTCCACTGGTCTGGCATAGCCCTCATCTCTTGTCACCCTATTGCACTGCCATTGTCCTCCTGTCTTGGCATAACCCATGGCTGCCAGCCATCCCTGGCTAGGCATAAACCCTCCACCACTACCATCATTGGCCTGGCATTATCCCAGTTCCTGTTCTTCCCTCATATTGTGGCATAAGCACTGTTCTTCCCTTTCCCCATTGTTATCCCTGGCATGGCATAACATACTAAATGGGAAATGACTGCTTAGAAAGGATTACTAAACAAAAGGGTCTGGGGGTTATAGTAGAACACAAACTAAATACGAGTGAGTTAACAGTACAATTATGTTGCAAAAATAAGTAAACACCATTCTCGGATGTATTAACACAAGTATCGTAAGCAAGGCACTAGAAGTAGATTTACTCCTCTGTTCAACACTGACATGGCCTTAATTGACATATTATATCCAGTTCTGAGCATCACACTTCAGGAGAAATGTGGATGATTAGGAGAAAGTCCAGAGAAGAGTAACAAAAATTAAGAAAGGTCTAGAAATCATGACCTATGAGGGAAGATTGAAATAACAGAGTTTGTTTAGTCTGAATAGTAGAAGGCTGAGTTGGGGTGGGGGGGCAGAGAGGGGGAATGATTATTCTTTAGGTTCATAAATGTGGTGAATTGTTCTCCTTATTCACTGAGGACAGGATAAGAATAATAGGCTTGAATTGAAGCAAGGGAGATTTAGGTTAGACACTAGGAAAAAACTTCCCACTTATAAAGGTAGTTGAGCACCTAAGGAGATTGTGGAAACTCCCATCATTGTCTGTCTTATATTTAAAACCTCCAAAAGAGGCTACTTAGTCCTGCCATGAGTGCAGGCACTGGTCTAGATGATCTCTTGAGGTCCCTTCCAATGCTATGATTCTATACAGTAGTCCCCATTTTTCCCCCTGCCAGCCCCAGCCTAGCATAACCCGCATTTCTTCCTCCTCTATGTCATCTCCTTGATGTCTCTTGGTCTAAACTCCACTGCCCATCTCCATCCTAGTATTCCCTATTCCCCCAGTTAACCACAGCCTAGTGGTCCCAGTACATGCCACCACCTCCCACCCATCTTATGCCTGTTGCTTTTGGTATAACTTTCTCCATGAGGTTGGTACTTTCCTGATTAATGAAGCCATTTTTAATATTTCTACTTTAGGCCCCTCATCCCTGGCACACTGCATTATACTCGTTGCCTGATGCATTAGTACAATGCTCATACTAATAGCATCATCCATGAGGTCACCACCACTATCCACTAAGAATCTTGAGGCTACCCTTTGTGTATGCCCTGGTAAAATTTTCATAGCATAGTTACTTGATACATTTCCTGCCTATGGATCCAATATCACTTTGACCTGGATATCTATCATGTACATGTACGGTGTTTATAAAAGTTGCTACTTTGTTTTTTAAGAGTAATGGTAAGAGTAATTTACTTTTAAAGTGTAGACAAGTGTGGAATTGAATACTTTTCATTAATTAGTTAAGGAATATATTTTGTGTACCTATTATCTTAATGCAGTATAAACTATGTTGATTCTATAGGAAAGTGGTTTTTTTTTGCCTGTGAAGATTATTTAGCAATTCTAACTAAGATAGCAATAAATATAATTTTGTGTCTTGCTTAAGAAGACTTCTAATTCTGCATTAAGTTGTCCTTTTTTTATATGTTAGAAGCTTGTTTATTTTGCCAGACTACAGAGCTAAATTGTGTAATCTGACATCAAAAATCCACCAACCTCTATTTCACTTGTTGTTGGATCTCATTAAAGAATTAGTGCAACATTTGTAACCATTCAAAATGAGTGATATTTCAGTAGTCTATTAGTTAATAACTAATAATTTGAAAACAATATTAACTTCTGCTTTTTTTATTCTACACAAACAGATGGGGAAGCTGTAAGGAAATAGTATAATGGCAACAGATGATGATGGACTGACATTGTTTGATATCCCTTATGCTGGTAAGATTTTTATTAAATAGGTTAATTTTTTACTTTGCAAGATGACAAACCTTCCACACCATATGTATAGTAAAACCATGATGAGTGAAAATAGTAGGATGTGTCTGTAAAAATCATTTTTATCTAATCTGGTACCTCTCAAGTGCTAAAATGCCATAATTATATGGTTAACATCTGGTGTCAATACAGGTCAGAGTTCAGGGTGCATGAGTACTAGGGATATTAACTAATGTATATTTGTGTAAACGTGTAACCACTGGATTTTTTTTTTAAGTGGTTACAAGTTTACATGCAGGGGACAGATGGGAGCCGGTGCTTGCGGGGAGCCATCTTTTAAGCCCAGGCTTATCGGTTAATCATGTAAACAACTTCACACTAACATCCCTAGTGGATACATTTAATATGTATAGGTCTTAGAGATGTAGTTAGAAACGTAGATAGTTGAGTTTGTGATGACCAGGAGAACCGTATGGTGACTTGCCTGCCTGGTGCGAAGGTTGCAGACCTCTCAAGGCATCTAGATAGGCTTATGTGTAATGCTGGGGAGGAGCCAGTGGTCACGGTATATGTAGGTACCAATGACATAGGGAAGGGTAGGAGAGTTATCCTGGAGGCTAAATTTAGGCTGCTAGGAAGGAGACTGAAATCCAGGACCTCTATGGTGGCATTCTCAGAAATGCTTCCTGTTCCACGCGCAGAGCCAAGTAGGCAGGCAGAACTTCAGAGTCTCAATGCATGGATGAGACGGTGTAGGGAGGAGGGGTTTAGATTTATTAGGAACTGAGGACACTTTTGGGACAGGGGCGCCTATACAGGAAGGATAGGCTCCACCTAAACCAAGCTGGATCCAGACTGCTGGCACTAAACATTAAAAAGGTCGTAGAGCAGTTTTTAAACTAAGAGATGGGGGCAAAGCCAATTGGTGCAGAGGAGCACATGGATAGGACGGAGACTTCTCTTAGACGAGAGTCCATTGATGGAGATTGTCTAGGTTTTAGTCAGAAAGAGAGGAGGGGAGATGATAAAGTACAGGCCAGATCAGACAGAAACAATTACATATACAATATCTAATACATCAGGGAAGGGCAGACAAATAAACAATGGCAATTTTTTAAAGTGCTTCTACACAAATGCTAGAAGTCTAAATAATAAGATAGGTGAACTAGAGTACCTCGTATTAAAGGAGGAGATTGACATAATAGGCATCACAGAAACCTAATGGAATGAGGACAATCAGTGGGACACAATCATACCGGGATATAAAATATATCAGAAGGACAGAATAGGTTGTGTGGGTGGTGGAGTGGCACTATATGTGAAAGATAATGTAGAAGCAAATGAAGTAAAAATCTTAAATGAATCAACATGTTCCATAGAATCACTATGGATAGTAATCCATGGTACACCCACATCTGGAATACTGCTTACAGATGTGGTCTCCTCATCTCAAAGAAGATATACTTGCATTAGAAAAGGTTCAGAGAAAGTCAACTAAAATGATTAGGGATTTGGAATGGGTCCCATATGAGGAGAGATTAAAGAGACTGGGACTTTTCATCTTGGGAAAGAGGAGACTAAGGGGAGATATGATAGAGGTATATAAAATCATGAGTGGTGTGGAGAAAGTGAATAAGGAAAAGTTATTTACTTGTTCCCATAATATAAGAACTAGAGGCCACCAAAGGAAATTAATGGGCAGCAGGTTTAAAACAAATAAAAGGAAGTTCTTCTTCACACAGTGCATAGTCAACCTGTGGAACTCCTTGCCTAAGGAGGTTGTGAAGGCTAGGAGTATAACAGAGTTTAAAAGAGAACTAGATAAATTCATGGAGGTTAAGTCCATTAATGGCTATTAGCCAGTATGGGTAAGGAATGGTGTCCCCAGCCTCTGTTTGTCAGAGGATGGAGATGGATGGCAGGAGAGAGATCGCTTAATCATTACCTGTTCAATTCACTTCCTCTGGGGCACCTGGCATTGGCCACTATCCGCAGACAGGCTACTGGGCTGGATGGACCTTTGGTCTGACCCAGTATGGCCGTTCTTATGTTCTAATTCAATGCTCTAATAAGAATATAGCAGTGGGGATATATTATCGACCACCTGACCAGGACAGCGATAGTGACATTGAAATGCTAGGAGAGATTAGAGAGGCTATCAAAATAAAAAACTCAATTTAAATCCCCCATTATTATTATCTCCATATTGACTGGGTACGTCACCTCAGGACGAGATGCAGAGATAAAATTTTTTGGTGCCTTAAATGGCTGCTTCCTGGAGCAGCTGGTACAAGAACCCACAAGGGGAGAGGCAATTCTCAATTTAGTCCTGAGTGGAGCGCAGGATCTGGTCCTGGAGGTAACTATTATAGGACTGCCTGGGAATAGTGACCATAATATAATTACATTTAACATTCCTGTGGTAGGAAGAACACCTCAGCAGTCCAACACTCTGGCATTTAATTTCAAAAAGGGGAATTACGCAAGAATGAGGAGGTTAGTTAAACAGAAATTAAAAGGTACAGTGACTAGAGTAAAATCCCTGCAAGCTGCATGGCAACTTTTTAAGGCACCATAATAGAGGCCCAACTTAAATGTATACCCCAAATTAAAAAATACAGTAAGAGACCTAAAAAAGAGCCACCGTGGCTTAACAACCATGTAAAAGAAGCAGTGAGAGATGAAAAAGGCATCTTTTAAAAAGTGGAAGTCCAATCCCAGTGAGGTAAATAGAAAGGAACATAAACATTGCCAAATTAAGTGTAAAAATGTAATAAGAAAAGCCAAGACAGATTTTGAGGAACAGCTAGCCAAAAACTCAAAGTAATAGCAAAATGTTTAAGTACATTACAAGCAGGAAGCCTGCTAAAAAAAACAGTGGGGCCCTTGGATGATCGAGATACAAAAGGAGCAATCAAGGACGATAAAGCCATTGTGGAGAGGCTAAATGATTTCTTTGCTTCACTCTTCATGGCTGAGGATGTTAGGGAGATTCCCGCACCTGCACCGTCCTTTGTGGGTGACAAATCTGAGGAACTGTCCTGGATTGAAGTGTCATTAGAGGAGGTTTTGGAACAAAGAGAAAAACTTAACAGTAACAAATCACCGGGACCAGATGGCATTCACCCAAGGGTTCTGAAATAACTCAGATGTGAAGTTGTGGAACTAATAACTGTGGTTTGTAACCTATCCTTTAAATCAGCTTCTGTACCAAAGGAAGACAGCTAAAAAGGGCTCTAGAGGCGACCCTGGCAATTACAGACCAGTAAGTCTAACACCAGTACCGGGCAAATTAGTTGAAACAATAGTAAAGAATAAAATTGTCAGACACGTAGAAGAACATAATTTGTTGGGCAAAAGTCAACATGGTTTCTGTAAAGGGAAACCATGTTTTACTAATCTATTAGGGTAGGTCTATACTGCCTCTCTAGTTCAAACTAGGGTGGCTAATGTAGGCATTCAAACTTGCAAATGAAGCCCGGGATTTAAATAGGCGCCATTTTTAAATGCCCGTTTTTTGAACTACCTGCCCACGGCTACACGCGGCACGGACTAGGTAGTTCGAATTAAATCTCCTAATTTGAACTACCGTTAAACCTCCTTGCAGGAGGAATAAGAAGAAAGGGATCTTAAAGTTGTCATGGGTAGTTCTCTCAAAACATCCACACAGTGTGCAGCGGCAGTCAAAAAAGCAAATAGGATGCTAGGAATTATTAAAAAAAGGGATAGAAAATAAGGCGAAGAATATCTCTAACTGCCCCTATATAAAACTATAGTACGCCCACATCTTGAATACTGCACATATATGTGGTCTCCTCACCTCAAAAAAGATATTTTGGCATTAGAAAAGGTTCAGAAAAGAGCAACAAAAATGATTAGGGGTTTGGAACGGGTCCCATATGAGGAAAGGCTAAAGAGACTGGGACTTTTCAGTTTAGAAAAGAGGACACTGAGGGGCGATATGATAGAGGTACATAAAATCATGAGTGCTGTGGAGAGGGTGAATAGAGACAAGTTATTTACTTATTCCCATAATATAAGAACGAGAGGACACCAAATGAAATAAATGGGTAGCAGGTTTAAAACTAATAAAAGAAAGTTCTTCTTCACACAGCGCACGGTCGACATGGAACTACTAGCCAGAGGAGGCTATGAAGACTAGGACTATAACAGAGTTTAAAAAAGAGCTAGATAAATTCATGGAGGGTAGGTCCATAAAAGGCTATTAGCCAGGGTGTAAGGAATGGTGCCCTTGGCTTCTGATTGTCAAAGTCTGGAGAAGGATGTCAGGAGACGAATTGCTTGACCATTGTCTTCTGCCCACCTCCTCTGGGGTACCTGGCACTGGCTACTGTTGGCAGACAGGATACTGGGCTAGATGGACTTTTGGTCTGATCCAGTATGGCCATTCTTATGTTCTTGTGTACCACCATGCTGGGGGAAGTTCTGGTTAACCTTTAACATCCCTAGTAGATCTTAAGTATAACCTTAACTCTGAATTTCCTTGGTTTTGTAATGCATGATTTTGAGAACTACAAGATCCTGGTAATGTCTCTTAGCGTTAAGTTGCTGCTCTCAACCTGAACTCCATTTTAATATAGTGGAAATATTCTAGGAAGTGTACTAGTTACTGTTTCTTATATATTCATGAGAACACTTAATTTCACAAGCAGTCAAGATACCTTTAAACATTATTTTTGCAACAAAGAGAAAATCGAAACAAGACACATGAGACTGGATCACAATAATAATTCTTTGTTGGACAATTTGAGGTGCTCAAAGAATGCCAGTGAGCATAAAGGTATGAGGAAAAAATACACGAAAAAAGTTTTAAAAGAGTGAGATTTTTAACCTGAAAAATAAGACAAATAAAATGAGAAGTTATAGGTTAAACTAAATTTTGACTAAAATTCAAAATTTCCAATTTCAAAGAAATCTCAGTATTCAAACTTCGATATGAACTGGGGTGTTTAGAAAAATTTTCTTCTGGAAACACTGAAAGGTGGTGATTCTAAATACATTCCTTGGTAACCAGCACCAGCTCAGTGCAATAGACATGATTCATATTAGTTTGACTACTGCCCATCCTTGAATTGTCAACATCGGTCAAAAGATCCAGGGATATGTACTTATGGGGCAGCTCTGCCATTCAGATTACCTCATGGCTGGGGGTCTCTGGGTTTCCAACTCTCAGGCCAGCTGACTGCTTCAAGAGTCAGACAAAGCCCAGGGAGCCAACGCGCCAAGGAATCTGACTTAACACCAGGGAACCTGACAGCCCAAGATTTATTTGGCGCTTTCAGAATCCCTGTTGCAATGCTAGGAGCTCAGACACTGAGAATCAAGTCTGCCAGGCTCTCAGCTGTGTGGCAGGGAACCTTAAAGTCCTGACAACATTGACTCCCAGTGCTTCCTGATTTCTAGCTGAAGCCACAGTTTTCACGGATTCCAGGCTCCTTAGAGCAGAACTAGGGCTTTCATGCTCCCTCCTCTACTTCAAGAAGCATGGAAGTTCTGAAATCCCTGGACTGAAGCAGTCTGCATGATGGGGCTTCCCTGGTCCCTACAAGGAGCTGATAGGGACCTCTGTAGGTGATTCAGAGAAAGTTCTTTGAAGCAAGCTTGCTTTCATGGGAAATTTCAGGCTTTATGAAACAGTTTTAAGGAACCTGTGTTTCAGTTCAAATAGTTTATTTATATAATTAAAGATTAGATATTTTCATAATCTAACTAGAGCTCATTGGGGAAAAAAAGTGATTGCTATATTAAATTTATTGTCCTTGTACTATGAAGAGATTTTAAATATAGCTCTAGTTTTCCATAATTGCATGTTGTGCTTTTATCTAACATCCAGAGTAGCCCAAGGTTTGTGTATTCAGTGTACTTGGACTAGTGTTTCAGTATTGATGACTTACTACTTACAGGTTACTGTATTTGTGTAAATCTTCTGTCTAAGACTTTAGGTACCAAGGTTCTGTCTTCTCATTGACATTAAAGAGCCTTTTGCATAAGTGTAGAAATTTACCTTACTGTCACTGGCCAAAGTGTACTTATTTCCCACCAATATGTAGCCTGTGCCTTTTTTTTGTTATCCCAGAGATAATTGTTTTTCATCAGTAGTACATATGCTTAGTTAAAGTAATTAGTGATTATGGGTGCTATACAAGTGTAAAATATTTGTCATTAATATGTTTGTGCATTTAACAGAATTAAAAGTAACACTCTTGAGTTGAGAGATAGTAGCTTGAAAGTTACTAAAAGTTTTAAAATTTTGCTTTTCACCTTACTTTATTTGCAGCTTCCCCTTTTAAGGATGATGATGATGAGAGTTCAGTGGATATTTATGATGGGTTGGATAGCACTGCAGTTGTTTCAGGTATGTTGATAGTAAATTGCTCCATTGTCTTACTCAGTTTGATCTACTGTGTGAGGATTTTTTATGCTACATACATATAGTGTCACCTACCTGACAGGGTTAATTGTGTTAATATTTGTGTGCAGTGTGCTTTTTTTTTGGGGGGGGGGGGGGTGTTTTTTTAAAAAAAAAAAGGTGCCGGTACTCCACGGGGAAAGTTAAGGTTTGACTGGAGGTGCTGGTACTACGTACCAGATAGTACCGTCACCAAAAAAAGCACTGTCTGTGTAACATTTAAGAATTTCAGTCAAGGATTGAGGCCCTGTTGTGATAGGCACTGTGTAGTCAAATAAAAATCATCCCTGTCACTGAAATCTTGCAGTTTTAAGTATCTGAATAGGAGGTGACTGGTAAACAAAACATACAGATAGGATGAGAGATAGTGTTTTGACATCTGTGGCTTATTCTTCTGATGACAAGTGAGTCAAGACTTTGAAGAAGACCTAAAATAAGAGAGGAAAGTTTGCCAGTTATGGTCTTAGTTACTGAGTTGCTGAGACTGCCTCCTCTCTTTCTGACTGACCTGCCTTCTACCTATATATGTAACTCACAGGAATCAGAGATTGGGCTTTCTGGATATTAGCCTCTGACTCAAGAATCTTCTCCCACTGGAAATGTTTCTAAGACCAAACCTGGCCAAATGCAGAATGCATTGCAAGACACTTGTTCTCGTTTTTCATTAATTACTGACTCCTGAAATCCTGGAAACTTGGCCTATCAGCTAGATGCACCTCTTTTCTGCACTTGTAAATTACAAGGCCTTTTTATGAATTTGCTCTCTTTTAATTAAAACCAATCATGTAAAATGCACCTGCATTCAGGAAGGGTAACTGTCCTATGAATCAGTAACAATCATAAAAATATTTGTAAGTAGACTTTAAAGCATATTAGAACGCAAATTAGGCCCTTAATTTTAAAAATAAAAGTAGCAGAGACTCAGCCTATTAAAGGCTTAGATCAAATGTTATATTTAAGGGAGTTGGGGGGAAGAGACGTGAGAATCACTTTATTCTTGTGCCTTTCTCATGAAGGATGTGAGCAGTCTTGTTTAAAAGGCCACTTCTCTGTGACAGAAGTCTGCTCACTGTATAACACAAACTACTTTGATTGTGTTTTTTTTTCCTTTACCTAATGGGTATTTCTTATTTCAGACAATCCTGCTGAAAAATTGACACCCACAAGAAACTGTTTAAACTTGTATGATGAGATCCTGATTGAAGAAGGAGCTGCAAAGGAAGCAACTTACAATGATGTGCGTATTAATAGGATTACAGCTAATAGGAAAAAAATGCACATGATCTGGCAGACAGCAAAAAATGTTTTAAAAAAACATTGGCAGTCTAGAAGAAAACTTTAATGTAACAACTACACTATACAATTTTATCTTAATTTCAACAGTTATGTAAGAGAGTTGGGCTTATGTTCTGTCCCCATGATAATGTGTATAGTGTCATAATGAGATTATCTCCTTCGGTGTTACAGTGTTCCTCCCAATTACATTGGGGGGAGGGGGCGGAGAGAGGGATGACACTCTCACTGATTATGGAGAGATGATCTATATACTTAAGGATGCAATTGAGTTTATCAGAAAGCTTACCTTGAAACTGCAAAGTTTAAACTACTTTACATGACACCTCTTAACTGTAGTTTCCGGAATAAAAAAGAAAAAAAATGTTTTGGCTATTTTGAGACCATTGACTAAACTATATGGTAAGTATGACTTTTGGAAAATTGCATGTTCATTTTTGTAAAAATTTCATAACTTCTGAAAAATTCAGACAATAACTTAATTAGAAATTCTAAAACATTTAGTCTGTTGACCTCAACAAAAACTTGTTCCTTGAGTATTCTTGGAAAGTTTGGGTTTTAGCATTTTCATTATATTTATTTTAAATTGGGAGGCTTCTGTATAATGTAAAGTTTGCAGAATCCCTGATGGGGACTCATATTTTACAAAACCAGAGAAAACTATGGGACTTGTTCTGTTCATAGAGCTCTTAAAGATTGTATTTGAAGGAATGCATACAGAACTGCTGTTTAGTACAGTTTTTAAACTCTTAAAAAATTCCACTTCTGCAGAAACTCATTTTGTAACCCCAGATGAGCTCAGCTTCATCTCCCAGTGGTTTTGTCTCACTGTAACTCTCCAGCTTATTGCTACATACATAAGCACATGTGTAAGTTTACTCTCTTCATCTGGAAGTCAGTGAGCTTTTTAGCAACTTTTTTAACATCCAGCTGGGCAAGTTATTTTGTATACTCACGTGGATAGGCTACCATGATCATTTTTCTTTTTTATCTGATAGCTTTTTAGTGAATGGTATTAGGAAGAAATAAGCTTTATAAGACAGGTTCTTAAATGAAGAATACCTTCCAGATACAGTGCATAGAATCACAATCTTAACCATTTTTGGCATAGTCAGCCTCTATAAAATGAAAACTCCTTTATTTTACAGTTGAAAGCAAAGTATGAAAAATGTCAGCAGCAGATTAAAGAGTTGGTGAAGAAGTTTAAGGAAGTACAGGCACAGGTACTGTGTGCTAAAGAGTATCTTTAAAATTCATCAATGAGAATTCAGTTTGCTTTAAATGCACTATCTTCCTGGTATGTATTTACTGCAGTAACTTCCCCAGGAATCTGTAAAGCAAATGGCAGTCATTTGTTGTGCAGCTGTAGCATGTATGTATGTGAAAATGTGACCGTGACTTTAGTAGATTACTAGATAAATAAACTTGTGTTCTAAAATTAAATACGATTAATGTAAGTTAGCCTATTAAGAACCACTATCTCTATGCTACTAAAAAAAAGTAAGGGGGTGAGAGCTGGCTGGCTGCTTCTGGAAACATGTCCAATCCTTTTGTTAATAATGTCTATTTAATTAAGTGTTTTTCCAACTTTGGTCACAGAGCTGCCAGGGTAAGCTGCTGGTGTGGCTGTGCCGCTTTGTTTGTTTAACACGTCCATAGCCACAGAGCCTTGCAGCTTCCATTGGCTGGAAACAGCGAGCAGCAGCCAATAGGAGCTTGTGAGGCTTCATGGCTACGGTCACGTTAAGTAAACAAAGTGATGTGGGCTTGCCAGCAGCTTACCCTGGAGGCCCTGAGACCCAAGTTTGAAAAATGCTGATTTAATTTATAGTGTCAGGTTCTATAGCCATTCAGAATAGTTAATCCTGAAGATTTGGGACTTGAAAGCAAAAAATGAAGGCTGAGCAATTTTAATTTTCATTGTTGGCAGAGAGAACTGGAGATGCTCAGGTCCTCAGAATTTGTTCCTAAATAATTTTATTTTGTTGTGCTTTGTTGAGAAGAATCTGATGCCCACAGTCCATACCAGTAGGCCATGCTGTGGACTTTAATATTGCCAGGAAAAAAATTACAAGCCCTGTAGAGCTTATAAACGAAATGATGACCTTGACATAATGACAATAAAAGCAACAAATAGTAGAGCTATACAACACTGTGGGTTCTCAGTATAAAACATGTTCTATCTTGGTGGTGATTGAAGATAGAACATAAGTAAAAGTGAAGACTTTTGACTTGTATCCAGACCACAAGTTAAATATGAGTCAGCAGTGTGATGCTGTTGCAAAGAAAGCAAACATGATTCTGGGATGTATTAACAGGTGTGTTGTGAGCAAGACACGAGAAGTCATTCTTCCGCTCTACTCTGCTGGTTAGGCCTCAATTGGAGTATTGTGTCCAGTTCTGGGCACCACATTTCAAGAAAGATGTGGAAAAATTGGAGAGGATCCAGAGAAGAGCAACGAGAATGATTAAAGGTCTAGAGAACATGACCTATGAAGGAAGGCGGAAAGAATTGGGTTTGTTTAGTTTAGAAAAGAGAAGATTGAGGGGGGACATGATAGCAGTTTTCAGGTATCTAAAAGGGTATCATAAGGAGGAGGGAGAAAACTTGTTCATCTTGGCCTCTGAGGATAGAACAAGAAGCAATGGGCTTAAACAGCAGCAAGGGAGGTTTAGGTTGGACATTAGGAATTTTTTCCTAATGTCCAACTGTCAGGGTGGTCAAACACTGGAATAAATTGTCCAGGGAGGTTGTGGAATCCCCATCTGTGGAGATATTCCAGAGGGGGTTAGATAAATGTCTATCAGGGATGGTCTAGACCGTATTTGGTCCTGCCATAAGGGGCAGGGGACTGGACTCGATGACCTCTCGAGGTCCCTTCCAGTCGTAGTATTCTATGATTCATTCATTCACTGCCTTGTACGTTACTGTTGCAATACATTTTGTAGTCTTTTAATAGGAATGTCTTTTTATTCTAATTGTTATTCTGTGTGTCTAATGATGATTTTATGTATGAAGGTAAATATTTAAGGCTAATTCTCCATGCCTTTTTTTAAAAAAAAAATAGAACTCCATTCTACAAATTGAAAATCAGGCGCTTAAAAAGAATATTTCAGCACTTATCAAAACTGCTAGAGTGGAAATTAATCGCAAGGATGAGGAAATCAGTAACCTCCACCAAAGGTACAAGCAGACAAGTCTAATTATTTATTTTATTTATTTATTTATTTACTTGAACATGTGTTTATATCTTTAGTAACTTTTTATGCATCTTAAGTGGAAGTGAACACATGAAAAATTGCTGTTTTGTAAATGGTTGCCTACAGTTCTTCTTCAGAAGCTGTAGGTATCAAAGCTATCTCATCCCTGACTCTGAAAAATCCCCAAGCATGACTTCTGTATGTTGTCACTATGCTCTTACTTATTTTATTTCCTGGATTAATTTCCTGGATTATGGACTGATACTTGTTTAGAGCAGGGATGGAGAATCTCAGGCTCAGGGGAGCCTGTGCATTGGGGAGCCTGAGCCTACTTTGGGACTAGAGCACACAAAATCTACTACCCTGGGCCTCACTAAGCTTTGGTGTGCGAGGAGAATGTTGAGAGTGTCTTTCTCCTTCTCAATGGGGGCCACGTCAATCAGGGGTTTTATGGGGGGGAGGAGTTGTGTGTGCCCACCCCCCAACTGGTTTTTCTGTGGGTCAGCGGGACCCCAACCCAAAAAAGGTTCCCAGCCCTTGGTTAAGAGTTAGTCATGAGAGAATAAGAAACATGTTTTCAACCATGCCCTTTCCATGGAATGCGATATGCTGAACCTGGCATAAAAATTAGTTGTTTCTGTTCTTCCTAGGTAGTTTTTGTATTTCTCACTATCTGCATAGACTAAGAATGTTAAGGACTAGTCAATTATCTGATAAGCAAATGCTTACTGGATAGTCAGTCAACTACAGGCAGTCCCCGGGTTACGTACAAGATAGGGACTGTAGGTTTGTTCTTAAGTTGAATCTGTATGTAAGATGGAACTGGCGTCAGCCACTGCTGAAACTGATCAGTTTCAACCGCGGCTGAATCTGGATGCCAGTTCTGCCTTACATACAGATTCAACAAAAGAAATCAAGGCGTCCCCAAGTCAGCCGCTGCTGAAACTGATCAGCGGCTGATTCCAGGAAGCCTGGGGCAGAGCAACTCTGCCTCGGGCTTCCTGTAGTCAGCTGCTGGTCAGTTTCAGCAGTGGCTGACTTCGGGACGCCTGGGGCAGAGCAGCTGGGGTGCTGCTGGGTTGCTCCAGTAGCGCGGCTCCTCGGCGCTACTGGAACAACCCAGCAGCACCCCAGCTGCTCTGTCCCAGGCGTCCTGATTCAGCCGCTGCTGAAACTGACCCGCAGCGGCTGAATCAGGACGCCTGGGGTAGAGCAGCTGGGGTGCTGCCGGGTTGGTCCGGAGCGGCGCTGCGGGACCAACCCGGCAGCCCCCAGCTGCTCTACCCCAGGGGTAGGCAAGAAAAGCCTGGTCTGCTGGGGGGGGGGCACTAGCTGGACCCCCCCTCCCCCAGCAGACCAGGGGGACAGGAGCAAAGCCGCAGAGCACGCCCGCAGCGGGACAGCCCAAGCGCGCCCGGGCTGTCCCACTGCGGGTGTGCTCCGCGGCTTTGCTCCTGTCCCCCTGGTCTGCTGGGGGGGTCCAGCAAAGCCGTTGGACCCCCCCAGCTGACCAGGGACACCCGAGCAAAGCCGCCCAGGCGGCGGGAGTCCCGCTGCCTGGGCGGCTTTGCTCGGGTGTCCCTGGTCTGCTGGGGGGGTCCAGTAGCTTTGCTGGACCCCCCCCAGCAGACCAGGGAGACCGGGAGAAGCTTTTCTCGCCCCGGAGGACATGGGTGGCGACCCGCCACCCGTGAGCTCCGGGGCGAGAAAAGCTCCGTTCGTAAGTGTGGATCCGACGTAATTCGGATCCGCATAAGTCGGGGACTCCCTGTAGTTGATTCCCTCCCTTCGCTGCCTCTGATAAAGGCAGCAAAGGGAGGGGGGAAGGGGATTCCTCAAAGTGTCAGTGCTGCGTGGAGCCCGGGGTCTGCTGGGGACTCATCAGCTGATCCTGGGCTCTGCACAGCATTTCTGCGGAATCCGGGATGAGCTGGGGAGTCCCTCACTGACCCTGGGCTCCATGCTGCACTTCTGCTTTGAAATGCACAAGAGTCCCCAGTGGGGACTCTTGTACATTTCAAAGCTGGCACCACATGCAACCCGGAGTCAGCGGGACTTCCTGCTGCCGTGGGCTGCATGTGGAGTTCCACATTCCTCCTTTGAAACCTATAAGAGCCCCAGTGGGGGCTCTTGTACATTTCAAAGGAGGAGTGGAAGTGTCTGTCTACTAGTCGAGTAGTCGATGGAAATTCCGTTGACTTCTCGATTAGTAAAATAACCAATAGTTAACATCCCTAGTGTAGGCTGTGCCCCATTTTCCTATGATGGCCTTACAGCAGTAACTCATGGCCATAATTTATTTGTTTTCTGTTGCATGCAGCTAGTTCAACACAATAGTTTGTTGGTTTGATCATATTACACTTATTCTTTTCACTATCTAAATACTGGCAGGTTAGCTGTCTGAGTTACCGTGGTTATAATCAGTATTCCCTCTAAGATCCACGGCCATATGCAACAATATTCTGCTTCCACCCACCTCCTCTGCAGAGCTGCGCAGCAGTGCTCACCACTCACTTTCCTGCTGGAAGATGAGTGGTGCATTCTTGCTTGTTTGCAGTGAAGTTGTCTCTGCTTGGGGCAGCCTCACCGCAGCCCCAGTTCCTGCTCTGTGGCAGCCACGCAGCCTGTCTGGCAAAGCAGTATGGTGGAACGAAGCTGCTCCAGGGGCTGGAGCTGCTTTGGGGGTAGGGGGAGAGGCAAGCATGTGTATCCCTGGGGTTGTAGACTGGGCATGCAGTTCCCTGGAGCTAAGGAGTTAACACCCCCCCCCCCCCTTACCCTTACACATACTCTATAGGCATCCTGCTTTGGGAAGGAGCAGAGCTGGGCCTGCTCTGCACAGCTGGGGCCTGGGCTGTGCCGCTGGAGCCTGCCCCAGCGCTGCAGGCAAAAGGCTGGGCCAGGCAGAAAGACTCTGCCCCCCTGCCTCTCCTTGCCCCAGTGCTGCTCCCGGGGGGCTGCAAATCCCAGCATTGCTGCCCTGGGGGCACAGGGATGTGGGGGCAGGATGGGAGGGGGCAGGGGTTGCGTTGATGAGTATAGGGCAAAGATTTATCATTTGAAGGCTGAACCAGGTATCTATATGGGTCAGTTTAATATCCTTAAAATGAAAGGATAATATCACTCCTTATTAAAATCTTGGTTGGATATTATTATAGCTATACTTCAAAAGTGAAACACCAAGTAGTTCATTTAAGTTTTATGTAATCTAGCATCTCTGTAAACATTTTCGTCACTAAACCTGTTGCTTTAAATGTTCAAAAATCTCTAGAACTGTAGGGCTCAAAGGGATATTGCAAGGTCATCAAGTCTTCCTTGCTGCAGATTGGACACATTACTTGTCCTACCTTCAGTATATATGGAGAACAACTGATCCTCATCCCCTTTAAACAGTTTTAATGTATTTGAAGAGAGTTATCAGGGCCTCTCTCGGTCTTCTAGATCTAGACCCTAGATATTTCCGTAATTTGCTTATAAGAATGTTGTATGGGACCAGTGTTCCTTCTAATATTTTCCATTCATGAGCGGAGTGAGTTTTGTCTTTTTCAGAAATGTTAATCCAAAAGGCCAATCAACATAGCTCCCTGAAAGGAGAGCTGGATGTAATGGAGGCACAAGGCCAGCTGAAAGAGGGCCTGGGAGAGGGCTATAAACAGAGGAAGTTGGCTACTGAAACTTGCAGTATTCATTTTCGTTTTCACTTCATATTAAACAAACATTTAAAGTCATGCACCTTGTTAATTATCCCTTGTTTTATTATTCTTTCTTCCATAACATTTAAAAATAAATTTAAGATATTTGTTAATGACTTCGGTGCCACAGTGGCACACATCCACACAAGCGCACTTGACCTCAGTATTGGTGCACAAGACAAAACTCACTCCTCTTATGGATGGAACATCTTAGAAGGAGCACTGGTTAGAATGGTGTAAAGTCTGATTATATTTGAGTTCAACTCTGAGCCTCGTGCTGATGGTTATAGCTTTTTCATTGCTCGAAAAGAAATAGTAAGTTCAAATAATACATATGTAGAACATGCAATTCTGTCATTCTAGTCCTGTGATTCCTTACACGTTTGTTTTGTGATTTCACCACAAATGTTTTTCAAAGTAATTTCTTTTTGAGGACAAGTGAATTCATTGCAGCTTTTAAATTTCTAGGTGTCCTCTAAAAATAAGGGATGTTTTTAATGTCCTAGTTTTACCAAATTCTTCCCTCAAACTGAGAACATGGTGGGGGGGGGAGTCAGTAAATTGAAAAATCAAGCTATGCCAAGCCTTAGCCTGCAATTCTTAATTAATAAAATTTCACCTGTAAAAGCTGCATACTTGGAAACTTTAGGATAAATGCTTTGTTATATGCATTGCTGTCATTTAATCAATACTACTAAATAACAGCGTAAGAAAGCCACGGTATTCAAAGAATTTTGGTTTAGTTTAAATTAAAAAAACAAGACTTATTATGGATCCTTCTGTTTACATATAGGCTTTCTGAATTTCCCAATCATCGAAATAACTACGCTAGAATGTATCATCCAGGATCAACTAATAAAAGGTGCTCAGAGATGCATAAAACAAAGGATCCTAAGTTCAGAGCTTCTTTAGTGGACAATGCAAAGGCAGATCATAGATGGAAAACTGACTGTTCCAAAGATATACATCACAGTTATTCATCTCACAATATGGAGGAAGAAAAATCATATTCAGAAAGAAAAAAATCTCCATATTTACTCAGATATCCTCCTGAAGAGCTTTGTAATGACAGTTTTCATAGCTGTTTCTCAAACATTGATCACTACTCCAATAAGGGTAACAGGAGGGAAAGAGAAATGAAAAGTAGTGAGCAGTATAACAGGACAAATGACAACAGGTACAAAAGAGATGCATACCAGAGCACTGGCACCAAAACAGATAGTGAACAAGGAAACACAGATTTTCATCAAAAGTTGCAAATATATTCAGAAAAATCTGGTAAAAGTGAGCTGCAGCAAGAAAGTAAGAGTAAAAAGTTGAAATGTAGTCCATCTGTAGAAAATAGAACTGATAGGTGCATTTCTGCCAGGGAGAAACATACAGCCATTAAGGAGAGATCACAAATAGTTGAATCTCATGATGATGAAAAGGGGGAAAAATCACAAAACATAACCAAACAGGACCTTGAAATACATGATACAGATGAGAGGAATTTCACATTGAAAAACAAATTAACTGAAAAGCAACAAGAACCACCAAGGAGGTCTGGTCGAGTAAATAGTCCACATTCAAAGAATGAAATTGTCAGGAGCCCACACAAATCACAAAAGTGCCTCGTAGACGTCTGTAGAAGAGGAACAGATGGAGATTGCAAGAAGGTTAGAGGAGCAAATGATCATAGTTCCCGAGAGACAAGATGTTCACCTTCCACTTCCAGCAACAGAGAGCACAAACATACACGCTCCAAGGAAAGCAGCAGTAGATATGAATGGGAAACTACATATTCCAAGTCAGAGAAACACAGAACTGAAGAAAAAAGGAAAAGAGATAAAGAAAACCGAGAAGAAAGTAAGCATCCTAGAAATGAAAGAAAAGTAACAAAAGAAATTATACATCAGACTTCAAAAGAATCCAAGAAGGATACAGATGATACAAAAAATGAGAGAAACGCATCTTCAACATCAGAAGAAACATCCAGAGGAGCAGATGGTTTAAAAGAGCACAAAGCTAGAAAAGCTAAAGATGATAAAAATGTGACAGAAAAGAGAGATCTAAAACTAAGCTTCATGGAAAAGCTAAATTTAACTCTTTCTCCTGCTAAAACACAGCCTCTATGTCAAAATAATGGGCTTGAAACAGATTCCAAAAAAGCCATTAGTGAAGTAAGTGCAGAGACCCCAGGACATACTGAAATGTTAACACCTTCCCAGCCCATTAGTACTGGTTCAGTAGAGCAAACCAATTCTCCATTACAGGTTCCAGTTCAAACAAACTTGGAATTAAAGACACTTGTTTCTGAGATCATAATAAAAACCAGAAATGAAGCTTTGCCAGAAACTCTGGACATAATGCAGCCTGAAGATTTGGCAGAAGTAGTGGATGCACTACAACCTGAACTGACTAATGATAACATTGTGTCGCTTCCTGAGGCTAGTAAAGAGATGGAAGATGCAGGCAAAACATATACAGCTCCTGAATTAGCAAGCCCTATGAATCATGATGAAGCTCGGAACATTGATTATGATGACTTGGAGACCATTAGTTCTGATGATTTTGAGTCTCAGAGTGTTGCAGATGAAATTAGACAAATGAAATCCAACTCATTAATTGAGGTGGTGGATACCAATGATGGTGCATCTGGAAAAAATTTTGAGTATCCTGCCAAGAAAAACAGTATTTTGGAAACTTCACCTATCAAGGAGGATGTGGCTACATCGGAGCCAACTGACAGGGATATACCAGCTGATGAGGGCATACCAGTCGTTGACCAAAACACGTGTAATTTGGAGACAAGCTTGCCAGAACCAGAAATCAGTACAGTAACATCCTTTCATGGTGATGAAATAGATCCTAGAACTAAAGCAAAAGGAATAAATCCAGTTCCTGCTGATGATGACAATTCAATATTAAGCATTGATCTCAATCACTTGAGGTACATTCCAAAAATTATCAGTCCATTGAATAGTCCAATGCGACCCTTGTCTAAAACACTTAGGATGGAGAGTCCTTGCAAAGTTCTTGTGAAGAGTTATAACAAAGGTATTTATATTTTTATCCTAGTTTTGTCTGTTCTATATATGTGCCCAGATATGCATTAGTGGGAAATTAAGATGATTGTCTTTGATTTTTAAACTCATACCATGCAATTTTGCTATGTCTATGCCATTGCTTACTCTTTCTTCTTCCCCTTTATATGTACACTTCATAGTGAGTGGGGAGTTGACTGCAGTGAGATTTAGTTTGTGATTCTCACACAAATTAAATTGGAGTTAAGATTGTAGAAAGAATTTATATTAACCTTATGCAAAATAAACACACACAAAAGATTGCCCTTTTAAAAACTTAAGTAATTAAAAAGCCATAGCAATTAAGGTATTTCATGTAAACATCTGTTACCTTAAAATGTATACCATTTAAATTGATTTATGAAAATTCATCTGGTACAATCCAGTGATAACCTTAACCTTGGTCCACAGTGAATGTATAAACTTTTCCAGCATACACAGCAATAGTTGCACTTGTTGGCTAGTAAACACACACATGCTTCTCAAAACAATTTAAACCGTACTTTAAATGGAAAACTTGATAGTAAACTATTGGTTCATTACTGACACCTCCATAATTATTTGCACTGCTTTGTCAAAGGATCTCACTGCTCTACAAACACTACAATACTAGTGAATTAAGGTTTCCAACATCCAAGTAAAGTAGGAAGTAGAAGTAGTTAGGTCTGATTTAAAGTTTTCAATCAAAATTGTTTTTCAACAAATTGAGGTTGTTTAAATCAATTGTTTTGCAAAAAGTGTTTGGTTTTCTTTGGAAAACTTAGATTTTTGTTGAAATGTAGAATGCTAACAAACCAATATATTTAATTCTTTAAAATTGTGATTTAAAAAAAAAATTCTACAGTGTCTTATGGGAGTTGCGATTTTACTGTATCTCAGAATCTTAGGATTGAAAGAAACCTGGAAGTTGTGTAGTCTAGTCCCCAGCACTCATGGCAGGAACAAGCACTATTTAGACCACCTTGACAGGTGTTTGTCTAATCTGCTCTTAAAAGTCTCCAATGGTGGAGATTCAGCAACCTTACTAGGCAATTTATTCCAGTACTTAACCACCCTGACAGGAAGTTTTTCCTAATGTCCAAACTAAACTTCCCTTGCTATAATTTAAGTCCATTGCTGCTGCTGCTTTTTTTTTCCCCCTCTAGCAAGGTTAAGGAGAATAATTTTTCTCCTTCCCTGTAACAACCTTATAGATACTTGAAACTGTTATGTCCTCTCTGTCTCTTTTTCCAGACTAAATAACCCCAATTCTTTCAATCTTCCTTCATAGATTGTTTTATAGGCCTTTAATTTTTGTTGTTCTTATTGACTTTCCAATTTGTCCAGATCTTTCCTGAAATGTGGTGGCCAGAACTGGCCACAGTACACCAGTTGAGGCCTAATTAGCACAGAGTAGAGCAGAAGAATTGCTTCTCATATTTTGGTTACAACATTCCTGCTAATACATCCTAGAACAATGTTTGCAGTTTTTTGCATCAGTGTCACACTGACTCATATTCAGCTTGTGGTCCACTATGATCCCTAGGTCCCCTTTTATAGTACTGTTTTCTAGGCAATCCTTTTCCATTCTGTAAGTGTACAACTGATTATTCCTTCCTAAATGGAGTACTTTGCATTTCTCCCTATTGAATTTCATCCTGTTTACCTCAGGCCGTTTGTCCTGTTTGTCCACATCATTTTGAATTATAATCCTGTCCTCCAAAGCACTTGCAGTCCCTCCCAGCTTGGTATCAACTGCAAATTTTAAGTGTACTTTCTATGTTATTTTCTAAATCATTGAAGATATTGAAAGAACAGATCCCTGCAGAACCTGACCTGTTATGCCCTTCCAGCATGACTGTGAACCATTTTAAACTACTCTCTGGGAATGGTTATCCAACCAGTTATGCACCCACCATGTTGTAGTTCCATCTAGATTGTATTTCCCTAGGTTGTTGCATGACTCTCTCATCAAGGCTGAATCAAAAGCATTAGTAAAGTCTAGGGATACCATATCTACAGCTTTTCCTCCCCCTCCCCACCCCCCCATCCACAGTGCTTGTTACTCTATCAAAGAAGACTCTGATTGGTTTGACATGATCTGTTCTTGACAAATTCGTACTACTGTTTACCAGCTTATTATTATCATCATCTGTTATTTTCTAAGGTGTCATGCTCCAATTCTCTCTTATGACCTAGTATCCACAACTGGATTTTATCTTCCATGATGCACCTGGGTTTCTTTCCCAGAAAGAGACTGGTGTATTTTGGGAGCTGTCCTACCAGAAATATCAGCTTGTAGAGTGAATGTAAGCAAGTGCACCACAGTGGCATTTCAGAATTGAAGAATTTCAGCAAAAAAAAAAAATCTTGCCTTTAAATTTAAAATTTTCCATTGTGGATAGGGGACTATGCACAAAGTTCCTGATCTCTGCTAGTGATACCCCTTGTTACAGATGGATATTAAGAAGCCTAAAGAAGTAGGTGAGTGCCTCACTCCAGTGATTGCAATGGAAGTTAGGTGCTGAGGTGTGTTTGCAAATCCCACTAGATGCTTATATACCAGGGATGTGAACGAGTAGTTGGCTATCCAATAAGCAAATGCTTATTGGATAGTCAACACACTAGTCAACTAGTCACTTGCTCTCTTCCCCTGCCCCCCACTGCCTCTATCCGAAAGAGGCAGCAAGAGGCGGTGGAGGGGGTACTTCAAAGCAGCAGCACCACATGGACCCCAGGGTCAGCTGAGGACTTCCCCCACTGACCCTGGGCTCCATTTGGCACTGCTGCTTTGAGGCACTGCTGCTTTGAAACACTGCGCAGAGCACGGGACCAGTGGGGGACTGCTTGAGTCCCCTGCTGGCCCCGTGCTCCCTGCAGCGCTTTCACCTTTGAAGTGCAGCAACAGCCTTGGGGAGGCGCCCTTATTGAGTATTTTGCATCAACTATTCGATTAGCCAGTTATCTAAATTTAACATCCCTACTATATACTCTTAAAAATTTGGCCCCAGATGACTTTACCTGTGGGAAAGATGGAAATTGGAGCTGGATCTCCTGACTTCCAGGTGTGTGGATTAACCACAGGACAATTCTTTCCCCCTCACCTAAATGGATTTGAATGTCTAAATATGTTTCACCGATATGAGAGAGGACAGCTCTTCTGCCAATCTATGGTCCACTATAAAAATTTACAATTTGTGTGTGAAATTTTCTGCTACTTTCATCCTATCGGGTATACTTGAGAAGGAAGGGAGAATAGACAGTAACCCTGTTTCTGAATTTCCTGACATTTGTGTAGTTGAATCTCAACTTTTAACTTTTCATTACTACAGTGGGAAGCTATTAGTGTAATTGTTGAGTATAAATGGCAGAGGATGAAGAGTTTTAAATCCTTTCAAATACTTTACTGCACTTCTATAATCATTACTTAGTCCTGTGGAACTCTGCCTTTTTAATACTTGACCAGCAACTCATAAATGTTAACCTTTTCATCTGAACAGCCATTCACAAATGTACAAATGTGATATTTAACATAACACCAAATATAGTTAAGAAAATAGAAATAGGATAACTCAGGAGATTGGACCCCAAATAGATAAATGCCAAATGAAGTATTATCATTTTAAAATGCATTCTTAGAATTTTTTTTAAAGAATCCATCTGGTCCAGGATTTGAGTTGCCATATTCCAAAGTACCTTTCCTGGACCTGAAGAAGAGCTTGGCATGTCTCTTTCACCATCAGAAGTTGGTCCAATAAAAGATCTTATGTCACCAACCATGTTTCTCTACGGTGACCCACATAAATATATACAGTGCTGCTATAGACTGTATATATATCTCACAGTAGTCATTTTCATCTTTGTTAGACTTTCTAATAGTAGTAGCCATTACATCTCCTTTAGACAAGCAAGAAGTTATAGTCTCCCTTAGTCCTGAAATTCAGTACTACTCTGTACTACAATTCCTGCTTAGTTTTCCCTGGATGCACATTTATGCAAGTGCTGCTTGCTTTGTTTTGATACCTTTTACTTTTTCCTTTAGTTTATTAAAAGTTTGGTTAGCAAAAAAAAGCTGAAGAACAATTTTTTAATATCAGTAAAGGTTGCATAACTTATAGAGGTTAGTCCACTATTACTTAACACTCAGATATCTTTGTCTTCATTCCTTTCCAAAAATCATTGATGGAATAACAGTTTTATTGCTAAAGAAACTACATAACATGAATGTCCAAGAACATTGACTTTAAAGTGGTGGCTATACGAGACTGTTTGTGGAAAGCAATTGTTTTGAACAATTCTCTTGTTCTTAAACTAAATGTTACGTGCAATGTCTGAGAAAAAAATCTATACCTATGTAATTAGAAATATAAAATTTAATAAATATGGGTGCTCAACAAACAGACCCAAACAGCTACAAATTTTAATCAAATAGTATTTACCATTTAATTACACACATATAGATTTTTTTTTTTAAAGAATAGGGAGCCAAAATCAGTGTCTTGTTCCTTGGTATTGCATTAAGCACAACCAGATGATTAAAAAAAACCTCCCAATGGATTGCTTTTGAAGTAAGGTATTAAAAATTGAAAGATCAAACAATTGGTAAATGTGGTTGCAAGGAAAAAATATGCAATTTTGGCCAGTATTGCCTTCTGCATTTTTGTAATTCAATTAGCTAAACTAAATGCTTTTTTATAAAAAATTAATAGGGGGAACAATCTCTTTTCATGTAGCGTTTTGTTTAACCTTTGGAGTAGTTTTTATCTTATCAGCAACTGAAATGAACTTAGTATGTCTATAGTGCCGAGTGTGATGGGGCTTGGTCCCTACTTAGTAGATTCGTAGATTTTTAAGGTCAGAAGGGATCATTAGATCCCTTTTGGTGTAGACCTGACTCTCAGAGAAATGAATGCCAAAGTAAATAAGTTAATTACGGTACACATTTTGACCTTATTTGAAACCAGTAAAGGAACCCGAACTCATGCATAATTTTTGTTGTGCTTTGTGGTAGTTGGACTCTAAAGATACAGCCTTATACAACAGTAGCATAACAAATAACTTACTAGCATGAAGGCTAAAGTTAATGAACATTTTATTTTTCTCCAACCAAGGAATTTTCAGTGCAGACCATAACGTTTTCACAAACAAAACTTGCACAATCCATGCTTATTTGTAATCTTAAAGACCAAAAAAAAAAAAAATCACTGACAATGGGAGCAAAATGGTTTCTCAGCATTGTTCATAGCAACCAGAGTTTAAGACCAAACATACTGAGTAGAAGCTGACAGTTCTAAGCTGACAATTCTAAACAGTTATGCGCCCAGTTCAAATAAATGGTAAACCACTACATCATCTGGCTTTTTCCTAAAATGTTTGCGGTGTTTGAAATTTGTGGATTTATGGGTGGTAAACAAACTATTCTCTCTTTATAGATTTAACTCCTGAAAGCACAGTTGCCTGTCCCTCAAAGACTCTGTCAAATGAGGTAAATAAAGAAAATCAAAAGCCAGTTTGCTCATCTGACAAACAATTAAAGATGGAGTCCCAGCTGAGCATATCCTCAGATGAATTAGAAGAAGGAGAAATAGTAAGTGATGATGAAAAATCCAAATCAGAAAGAAACTCTGAGAATAGTAAAATATCAAGGGAAAGAGCTTCTGATACACACAATTTGAGCAGCAGTCCACATAACCAAATGACTAAAACTGCATCTTGCAATGAAGATAGTGGAAAATTAGTTTACGCAAAAGTCAGAGAAAACAAGAGTAGAGAAAAACATAAAACTGGAACTACCAAATCAAAGGAAAGAAAGAAAAATAAAACTATGAGCATTGCTTGCCTTGAAAAAATAGTTCAAATTATTCTGGAACCTTCTACAGTACAAGAAATTATGCAGATGTTAAAAGCAATACGAAAACAGATAAGAAAAAATTATATGAAGTTCAAGATGCATTTCCCAGTTCAGCATTTTCACAGAATTATAGAATCAGCAATTTTGAATTTTACATCATTGATAAAGTACTTAGACTTTTCCAAGATGTCTAAAGTAGGTGAGACTTTAAAATGTACTCTCTGTGAAACTATAGAATCTAAACTTAAGCATGTTAAAAAGAATGCAACAGTGGAACAACTTTTTGAACAACAGCTGTCAGATATGAAAAAAAAGTTGTGGAAATTTATGGATGAACAGCTTGATTACTTATTTGAAAAAATAAAGAGAATTCTAGTAAAACTGTGTGATTTAGTAAGCATGGGAACTGAGAGTGATGAAGGAAAGCTTGAAGTCATTACCACACAAAAACAGAAATGCATAACAGGTCATAAAACTGATATACAGAAATCCAGGAAAAAGTCCCTAAAAGTAAAATCTCAAAAGTCTGAAGAATATGTCCTTCCTAAGCCAGTGGTAAGTTCTCAACCAATTAACAATTGTCACCATGACAAAAATAAAACAGATGCACCAAAAAATGTGATCACAAAATGTCTAAATTCTATTGATAATACAAGGAACTCACAAACCAAAGTGCTGCCATCTAAGGAAAATAATTTACAAGGCACCCTAACGCCACTGAAAAGTGCAAGATATGAAAAGGACAGCTTTCACATGGTCAGAGATACTCACAAGTCAGATTTTAATTATGAACTTCTAACGGAACAGCAGACTTCTAGCCTTACCTTTAACCTTGTGAGCGATGCACAAATGGGTGAAATATTCAGAAGTTTGTTACAAGGCTCTGATCTTTTAGAAAAAAGTATCAGCAGCATTGATACAGATCAGTGGGAGTTCAGGACACCAGAAAAACAGATTATTGAAAGTCAGAAATGCAGAAATAATCCTGCTTTGGTTATAGAAGAGGGAGTTCCAACAGAGGCTTGTGTGAAATCTATATCAGTTGAGAGTATTAATTGGCCTCTAATTTCACCTGAAAGAGCCTCCTCTTTGTCATCTAGACTACAGATGCCAGTTGATCCAGATATTCTGGATGAAAGCTGTATGTTTGAAGTCCCCCCAAGTGCAGCTTCAAACAAAGATGATGAATGCAGTTTACAAAAGAATAAGTCATTTGTTTCTTCTATACTCCTTGAAGACCTGGCAGTTTCTTTAACTATTCCATCACCTTTGAAATCAGACGCTCATCTTAGCTTTCTGAAACCTGAAAACACATCCAGCTCAACTCCTGAGGGTGTTCTTAGTGCACATTACAGCGAAGATGCTCTTCTTGAAGAAGAGGATGCCACTGAACAAGACATTCATTTGGCTTTAGAATCTGATAATTCAAGTAGTAGATCAAGTTGTTCTTCATGGACAAGTCGGCCTATTGTTCCTGGTTTTCCTTGTGACCCCAGCCTACCAATGCAAGCAGTAATAATGGAGAAATCCAATGATCATTTCATTGTTAAGATAAGGCGTGCAGTCCCATCTACATCACCAACCCTTGATCAGACTATGCTGGCAGAGGAGTCACTGGTATCCTTAACCAAGGAAGAAAATATCTCTGCCAAAATAAAAGATGATCAGGGTACCATACATGCAACTTTTGCAACTGTTGAAAAAGGTTCTGAAAGAGATACAACTATTGATGATTCCACTGATGAATTACATAATGTCACTGCTAAACAAGAACAAGCTCATGATTTGCCAGACTCCCTTAAGGAGCCACATAGTGCCATTGGAAAAGACAAAGTTCCTCATTCGCCTAAGCCCTTTTCAGAAACATCAAACCAAAATGGTCATGGTAGTGAAAACATAAATAAAGACTTTAAGCTACCTCAGATGCTTGAATTGAAAGTGCCTGAAAACAAGAGAGAAATACCTAACACTTCGGTTGAAAGTCCTGTTAAAGCTGAAGTTGCTTTTCCTTCTGAAAGCAGTGTTGATGAATATATAGATTTGACAGAAGATATTGCCAATGATAATGAAGTAGATTTATGTAATCTTGCAATAGAATCAACTTTGAAAGTTACACATCAGGAAATTCATACAGAAAACTTAGATAAAGAAGGTACAAAAGACGAAACATTGGAGTGCAGTGTTAATGCATATATTGATTTAACAGAAGATCTTACCAGTGAGATTAAAGCAGATGAGAGCAACTTTAAAACAAAAACTACTTTAAATGTTGATTTGGAATGCCAGACAAGTCTTGATAAAAATAGCAAAAAAAGAAAAAAGGATCCTGTAACAGACAATTCCAAGGCAAAAAGGCAAAAAAAGGAAACTCAATTGGCTAGTGAAAAAAACGATAAAAGTAGTAAGAAGTTTGAGGAGAGAGGTTTAGCTCCCAAAAGCTTTTCCAGTAAGAAGAGTGAACTGCCAGAGAAAAAAGATCTTTCAACTTCTTCCACATTGCCACGTAGTCTATATGCCAAAAACATCATTAAAAAGAAAGGAGAAGTAGTCGTTTCTTGGACAAGGTAAGAGTATTGACTATGTACTATTTTAGTGGGGAGGAGGGCATGTTAGAATATGCAGTTAAAATTAATTTTATTGGTGACTGAAGTTCCATATTTCTACAGAATAAATTGAGCTTCCTTTAACCTTGTTCGGGGAGGATCTCCTAAGTCAGGGCTGGGCAAAATTCAGCCCACAGACCGTATCTGGCTCACCAAGCTGCTGGATCCAGTTTGCTGGTGCAGCAGGAGCCACAAGCAGGCTCCCTATCTGCTCTGTCCTGCACACTGGTCAGAAAAGCCAGCTGCAAGGACCTGTTTGTCTGTCTGTGTGAGAGCATCTGTGAGTTGGGAGGGGGGGGGAGAAGGAGAGACTTCACTCACTGACCCCACCCCTAGCACAGTCTTGCAATTCCCACTAGCTAGTTTCCAGCCAATGAGAGCTACTTGTGTGAAAAACAGGCAGCACACGAAGTACCTCTTCCTTTTCCTCCCCTCGGGCTCACAGCTGTTCAGATACAAAACAGCCCTGTAGCTGGCTGCTCTGAGTGGCCTGTTGAGGCATGGAAGGCAGGGAGCCTGCTGGGCTGCTAGCCAGGAGTTGCCCAGGTAAGCATCTCCCAGACAAAGCCTGCCTCTGGCACACCCAGTCCTTCTCTGCTCTCCAACCTTCTGTCCTCCCCACTCCTACCCCTCTACCCCACATAACCCAATACTTTTGTCATCCCCTTCAGCACCTCAATTCCCTGCCTTTGGTCATAACCCTCTGCATCCTCTCTTACACGCCAGTCTCCTGCCCCAGGTCACAAACCCCTCCTTCACCTTAACTCCCCCCGACTCCATATTTCCTCCTGCATCCCTCTTTATCCCAAGGTCCCTTCTGCTCCCAAGCTCCATCCCAGACTCTGCTCCTCCTCCATTAATATCATGGAAGAGTGTGACCCTTGACCACTTAGCAGATTCTTGGAGTGCCCCCCTCATTGAAAACTATTGCCCTCTGTCCTAAGTCGTGCGACCTAGTTTCCATATCCATTTAGTTCTTGGTTTCTCTTCTGATGATACCAATTAATGGCCCTAGTAGTTTTGTGTATTTAATCATATGGACATCTGTTCATGGGAAACTGGTTTGGAATACTTATCACTTCACAATGCACTGAACAGGTATTTATTCTTCACTGCCACTCTGTGAATATGGTAAATATGCCCATTTTCCAGATGGTTAAAGTGAGGTACAAAAAAGAAGTTATGAGCTATCCAAGGGTCACACAGGAAATCAATGGCAGATTTGAGAACAGGATCCTAACTCTTTTCTGTTTCATCACTAAAGTCCTCTGTAGATAATAGGAGTACTGTATGGGGAAATGAAATAACTGGCACTCTTAATAGCACATCTTTTGATATTTTGAGCCTGGAGCACTCAAAATTTCAATATGTGGGATCTCTGAGTAATAGAAAATTAGGGAAAATGTGGTAGTACAATGAATTTTGAGTGCTGTAGTCCTAGGTTCTAAGTCTTTGGGCTGAGTAAACTTCATTGCCCTTTGTTGTTGTACAATTATAGGGGTGAAAATCTTATTTCAAAAAACTGCCTGCATGTATTTCTACATTAATAGATGCTTGTGTGCTGCTGTTAGCTTTAGATCAGTAAAAGGAAGTCCCCTTTGATAGCTTCATAGCACTATTTTAATGTTTCATAGTTTGGAAATGTAAGGGGTTTTTTGGGGGGGAGGGGTCAAAGTAATGTTGAAAAATTAATTTAACCTTGGAATTTTTTTCTTAGAAATGATGACCGAGAAATTCTATTGGAGTGTCAGAAAAATGGACCGTCAGGGAAAACATTTGTTTCCATAGCTGCCAGGCTAAACAAAAGCCCAAATCAGGTATATAGATTTATTTTAGTTGGACAAGTGACTGTGTTGCTACATTTCTGATTGCTTTAAAGCACATGAGAAAATGGATAGCAGGCTTCACCAATTAATTAATTACTTTTAGTCTTGTACATATAGTTGGGGGGGGGGATTGGAGGAAAGGGAAATCTCTCAGACTTGATAAGGTTTTAAAATTTTGAATTGTAAGCATTCATCATTTGTCTGTCAAGTCCTTGGGCAGAAATACTATGTTGAAAATCAAGTAGTTCTGAATGCCAGCTGTTTTGAATCTCAATAATCATGATGAAGAATGAAAATTTCAAACACTGAATGTGTAAACTGGAGCAGAAGATTCATTGACTGTCATATTCCTACATTCTTTGAGCACTTTTGAACCCCTCCCCCCCTTAAAAATCCCTAAGCAAGCTAATGGGGAGTAGGGAGGAAATGAAAGAAGAAGAAAAAATCCAGTTAGTCAGGTTTATGTCTAGAAATTCTAATATTGGAGGATTAATGTTGTGCTAATGCTCTGGATTTCAGCATCTAATATGTGGTGGTTTGTTTTTTCTCCCCTTAGGTTTCAGAAAGATTCAAGCAGTTAATGAAGTTGTTCAAAAAGTCAAAATGCAAGTAGCTATTAAGCAACCTGCTATTGTGGTACAGGGTTTTGCTGTTGTCAGCAGTGACTAATTATTCTATTATGGTGATACTATGGGAAGTATCCTAGTCAGAACACCTACTCAGTAAGCCCACTTTTCTCCATACAGTTGGAATGCTTCATCTTGGCTCAAATAAGTAATTCATTTTTTCAGCCTGTCAATGTTATGTCAGCCACAGGTGGGGAAAACAAAAGCCAAACAAAACCAGCAGGATGAATAAAGGAGAAAGTTCCTGTACAAATGGAACAGTGGCCATTTGAAGCACTGATGACTCTGTTGACCTTCTTACATAACTGAGGAACCCTGCTCAGTCGAATGAAGCTAGTGACAACTAGTGAAACCCATTACAGGTGCTGTAAACAGACTTTGTGTGGCAATATGAAACATGGGTTTTATAAACCTAAATAATTGATTAGAGTACAATTGCGAGGACATCTTGAGTGGTAAACACAGAATATTCTTTAGGGTTGGGTTTTTTCACATGTGAATTTAAAATACAATTTATTATAGATATAACCCTAAAATCAGTTGTTCTAGAACCTGGATTATCACATAATGAGAGAGTTAATTTTTTTTTCCTCCTGCATGAATTGCTGACAGTGGGATTCATGTTGTGGGAAAATCTGACCCTGTGTCAAGGAATTAAACCAATGGCCATTTTTTTAGATGACTGCTTACCTTCTGAGTGACTACTGTAGAGTATTTGTTTACTAAGAGCTATTTTGAAGGTGAAAAATTGGCTATTGAGACTCTTTCAAAAAGCCTCACCTAGTAAATGTTGGACAGCTACAGTTACAAACAGTTACCAAAAGTTCATGTCATTTTACCAAAACTTTATCCTTTCTAAATTGAATCTTAGAAGTGTCCATTTATTTAACCATTTAAAAACCTTCAATTATTTTTCACTAAAATTTAGTGTGCATTATCACACTAATTCAATAGTTTAGAAATGTGGATTGTGAATTGCCTTGTAAAAGGCAATTTTATATTTAGAATAGGATTTTCCCTGGGCAATAAACAGTCACTGATAGCCTGTGTCCATTTTAACATGTGGGCAGCATCATATCAATCTTCAAAGGATTCCTTGCATAAGATGTTTAGTGTGTGTGTGTGTGTGTGTGTGTGTGTGTGTGTGTGTGTGTGTGTGTGTGTGTGAATTCTTTAAAATCTTAGAAATTGTTATTGTTAAAAGTTAGTATGTTGCCTTTAAAATATGCTTTAACATTTTATTGTGTCTAATGTAATAAAGTTCTTTGCAGATGCCTATTTTTTCCACAGTTTGCTAATTAGGGATATGAATGAGTAACTGGTTACCTGGTAAGCATCACCCTTACTGGGTGAAGCTTACTAGGTACTGGTTAACCAATACTCCAGAGCAGCCTGTGGTCCACCGTGGGTGGAGAGCTGCTTGAGCCCAGGGGGAGTTAGGAGCAGGATCTGCTCCCCCTCATGTGTTAGGCTTCTGGCTCTTGCTGCTGCCCTTCCCACGGTGAAGCTGGCAAAGGCAGTCAGGTGCAGAAGTCCCCCCTCTCCCACCAAGTAGCTCCAGCAGTAGCAGCACAGTGGGTTTAACTAGTTAATTGATTAACTGGGATTTTACATCCTTCTACTGTTAATTGCGTACTAGACATATGCATAGGACAAATTTGTAATCTGAATAAACAGATGCCAGGATTCAGAACCAGATTCTGTGGTCCTTACTCTGTCAAAATATAAATTGAATGTACCTGGAGTTATGCCTGGTAAGGACCTCACCCTGTTTTGCCAACTTTAATATAGTGTTACAATTTAGGTTAGCTTGCATTTTTCCAAAAGCCAATGAACTCTTATTAGATTATCAGCGCGCCATATGCTGTTCCCCTGTCTCACATGTCCTCAAGAGGAACTGTAACAAACATATTATAATTAGAAGCTTAACAGACTGTTGGATTATTCCTTGATGATTCTGCTGTTGTGTTTTCTGTTTTTCAAATACTACCTATGGAGTCATGACTGTTGTATTGCCACAAAGTATTTAACTCCTGTTTCAGACAGCACCCTATACACTGTCAGAAGTAATGCATTATTTAAGCATAGGTTGTGGTGTTGCAATTGGCAGTTTTCCATCTTACCAATACTTGCTGCTAAAACTTAATTGCTTTTAATGATCAAATTTTGCCCTAAGGTAGCTTCCAGTGATTTCAGTGGGAATTTTACATATGTCCCCATATTTGGCCCTAAAACAAATTGCGCCAGTTGTTAAAACTACTATAAGTAAACTGATTAATAGGTTTAATCTCCATATAGTCAGTTTGCAGAGTTGCATTTGCTTGCTCTTCTGGAATAATCAGAAGTTATTGCTGGGGCAGTGCTTGCCCCTCCTTTTCCTTCGCACAAAAGCAAGCAACAAATATAAAGCACACTTGTCCCTTCTTTCTGTTTCTCTTTGTTCATAATTAAGAAAAAGTAATTGCTTTAATTCTGACTTGGATTTCTTTTTGTAAAACTATTTTTAAATGTTGACTATTGTAAGTATATGTACAGGTTCTCAAACGGTTATGTAAAATACCTTGTGTATATATATATGTATATATAGATTTGTTTAGCCAAAGATTTTTAACTATGTACAATTCCAAGTTTATTTTGTATAAACTATTTGCTTACTGTAAGAGCAATGCAAACCAATAATAAAACCTTGTAAAGTTCAGACTTACATTCTTGTTGATAAAATGTTGGCTTGAAGTTTTTTGTACCATTGTTTGTAATTTATTTCTTCAATATGAATTTTGATACCATATATGCAAAATGTAAGGTATATAAACCTACAGTCTATCTTGTAAAATCTCAGGTAAATGAAAACAACCTGTCTGAATAATTGTTGGCTGATAGTGTGGCATATGCAACTGCTATGAAGCAACATTAAAGCTGCTTCTATAAATAAGGATAGTGGGAAAGTTCTTGTTTTCTTTCTTCTGGAAGAACATTAAACATGGAAGTACTTAGCCAGCATTCTGATTACTTGAATTGTGTATTGGCTTATTTTGAAGTGAACTATTAATGTATTAAAGATTTTTGTCTACAAAATGATTGGGTAGAAAACTGGAGCCTCCTTAAACTCAAGTGTTTCTTATACTATGTGAGAATTATGTGGTTTCTCCCCTTCTCCATTTCAAAGTGCATGTTTTGCTGTTGTAAGATTAACATTTAAATTTAGTACCACACGAGGAAGATGTTTTTCAGTTTAAATAGATAGTCCAGTAACTTCCTACCCTTCAAAAAATCTGCCCTGACTTAGGGATGTTAAAAAGAGGCTATTTTACTAATCAAGTAGTTGATAAACAAATTCTATCAACTAATCGATAGGGGAAGGCAGCCAGCTTAGTCCCAGCTCATGCTAGGACCAAACCCTGCTATGGCTCTGCAATTTAAAATGCAGTAGGATCCAGGTAGCCTCCCCCTCCACTCCTACTGCATTTTAAATTGCGGAGCTGCAGCAGGGTTTGGTCCTGGACCTAGCATGAGCAGGACTGAATGGGGCTGCCTTCCTAGCCCGAAGCAGCCCCTGTCCACAGAGAGTCACAGTGGGGAGTTAGGAGCTGTGAGGAGAGGCTGAAGGAGTTGGGTCTGTTTAGTCTGCAGAAGCGAAGAGTGGGGGGGGATTTGATAGCAGCCTTCAACTTCCTGAAGGGAGGTTCCAAAGAGGAATGAGAGAGGCTGTTCTCGGTAGTGACAGATGGCAGAACAAGGAACAATGGTCTCAAGTTGTAGTGGGGGAGGTCCAGGTTGGATATTAGGAAAAACTATTTCACTAGGAGAGTGGTAAAGCACTGGAATGGGTTACCTAGGGAAGTAGTTGCGTCTCCATCCCTAGAGGTGTTTGTCTCGACTTGACAAAGCGTTGGCTGGGTTGATTTAGTTGGGATTGGTCCTGCCTAGAGCAGGGGGCTGGACTTGATGACCTTCTGAGGTCTCTTCCAGCTCTATGGTTCTATGATTTTATGACTGGCTATGGATGGGCTGCTTTGTGGCAGCAGCCTCTGTCTGTGGAGAGTCACAATTCCCCCACTGGGACCTCCTGTGGACAGGAGCTGCTGCTGCTGAAACAGCCTCCCCTCCTTCCCCATGTTTGCTTCCCTGATAGAGGCAGCAGCATGGGAGGGGACAAGCAGCATAGCGGAAATGGTACTGGGGGAACCAGCTTTTAAAACAGACAGCCTCCCAGCACCTGCTCCCCCTCTTCCCTGCTGCGTCTATATCAGAGGCCAGCAAGGGGAAGGGAATGCAAGTAGTTGACTCAACTACCTAATAAGCTTAGGCTTATCAACTACTCTTTTACATCCTTACCCTGACTTACTGTTTAGGAGTATATCCATCTATTCAGTAAGAACAGGGAGACACACATGCCATCTCACATCGACAGAGCTGAATTGGGCTGGTGGGTAGAAACTAATCCATTCAGTTGGAATTTCTGCTTTGGAAAACTTCTTAATGCTACTCCCACTTGTATGCATGGTCCCTGGGTAGATTGCTTGTCTTCTAAGGGTATGTCTATATTGCAATTAAAGGCCTTTTGTCAGCCTACTCAGTCTCATGGGGCTTGGGATAAGGGATTGTTCAACTGTAGTATACATGCTCTGGCTGGAGAGTGAACTATAGGACCTCTTCCCACTACAGTGAGTCTGAGTTAGCAAACTCAGGCCAGTTGTGGGTGTGTGTTTGCAGTATAGACATACCTAAATGTATTACTTTCAAGTGGCAGGCTTGTGCTTCTACTTTACTTTTTGGGGGGGATTGGATTGTACAATTACATACTGATTGGATCTCTGGGTTGCAACCTTGTGTGCCAACCAGGACTAATTCAGCAGGTCTGGTGGGGGGTTGACCTCTGCAAGGATTTCCCTTTGGAAGCCAAACACAACACACATTTGCAGTGTTACAGAATCAGCTTCTTCAAAACAAAGTGTTTCCCAAAAGGTACACACAGCACAGCAAAGTGTTTTTTTTGCATCCATATTCACTTAACTAAGCTTAATCTCTTTAGCTGTAGCTTTGCGGAGCTGGCTTATTTGCGGAGCTGGCTTATTTCAGAGAACCAGCCTCTACAGAGTAGCTCACTGTCCTCTGCTTTTTCAAGGATACGCTTAGCTAACCACTCTGACAACTTACTACTCTTCCTTTCTTCCAGGGGTGGGGGTAGGGGTGTGGGTGGTGGTTTTTTTTTTTTTTTAAAGGTTTGTGATCTCCAGTATAGCCTTGGGTCAGGCCTGGGCAAAATATAGCCCGCAGAGGCAGCAGGAAGCCCCAGGCAGGCTCCTGTGCTTACCCTGCACACCGCTCAAACGAAGCTGCAGGGCACTTTCTCTTAGGCTACATCTACACTGCAGGCTTTTTGGGCAAGAACAGCAGTTCTTGTGCAAAAATTTGCAGAGCATCTACACTGCACATGCATTCTTGCTCAAGTAAATTTACAGTAAAGTGTTGAAAAACAGGGCTTCTTGCGCATGAGTTATTCCTCTCCCCACATTGATTAAGCCCTCTTGCACAAGAGCTCTTCCACAAAAAGGTAGTGTGGATGGGCAACAGTGGTTTCTTGTGCAAGAAAGCCCTATGGCTAAAATGGCCATCAGAGCTTTCTTGCACAAGAGAGTGTCCACACTGCCATGGGCGCTCTTGTGCAAAAGCACACGGCAGTGTGGACACGCTCTTGCGCAAGACCTTTTGCCCAAGAACTTGTGCAAAACAGTTTTTGCGCAAGAAGCCTGCAGTGTAGATGTAGCCTTAGACTCTGAGGCAGGGGGAGAAAAAGATACAGATGCTGCTTCCACCCCAGCACAATCCCATTGGCCGGTTTCTGAACAGCAACTGGCCAATGGGAGCTGCCTATTTGAACAACAGGTAACAAGAAGCACATCCCTCCTACTCAGTTACTCAACCACATGGCTGAGCAGGCAGAAACATTTTAAGCTCTGCAGGCAGGCTGGTTTGGCTGCTGGTTGGTAAGTCTCCTGGCCAGAACCTGCCTCTGGCACTCTAGCTCCTCCTTTCCCCCAACCCTCTGCTGCCCTGCTACTCCATGTGTGGGTCAAGCAGGGGAGCCTGCCTGGGTCTCCCCACTGCCTCCGCAGGCCAGATCCAGTGGCTTTGTGGGCTGGATGCAGCCTGCAGGCTGTATGCTGCCCCGGCCTGATTTAGCCACTAGCAGTTGGACCTTCTGGTGTTGCTGAAGAAGACTACAGTCAGTTTGCTCCAGTCTGCTCTTTCACGTATATAGATGGCCTTGGTTTTACACTGCCAGCAAAGCACCAGGAAAAGGGGCTTCAGGTGAAAGATAGGAAAGACAAAGCCAAGAGGAAAATCACTAACTAGTAACTGGGTTTAGTGTAAGTATCAGAGGGGAAGCCATAGTAGTCTGTCAGCAAAAACAACATTTAAGGACTCCTCATTGTTTTGCGGTTTAGTATAGTTTACTCAGTCCTTTCTTTTTTGGGGGGAGGGTGATCAAATTATCTTGAATTACTCAGAGATTAGTGGGTGGAGCATGGGCATATTATATAAGAAAAGTGCAATTAGTAACTTATCACCTGCTGCCTGGTATTAGTATAAAAGGAAGCAGTTTCTACTGTAGAATGGGCAAGAAAAAATTGAGTTTATTAATACTTCAAGCACTGCAGCTGTGCCCTTCAGGGAGGATGCTATTTATGCAAAGAAGAGGGATTCTCCTAGCCACATACGTGTAACGCTCCCACAAACACTGGAGTGATGGTAGTTAGGATGATTTTTTATATCCCTGAGCAACATAGTTATACCGACCTAATTTCCTAGCATAGACCAGGCCTGACTAACTGATACATAATTTCCCCACATCAACAGATTCGTTACTTTTTATAGCTGTGAAGGGCATCTAACCTTAATTTTGCTCTTTCAGTACAAGGTCTGAAGACACTGAGCTCTATTTCCTTGATCAGATTTTCCCCAATCATACTCATTCTATGAGGGTGAAGAGGCTGTAGATGTGCCCAATTCTTGCATATCACCCATTCCTCACTTTGAATAAGGCATCTAAGTGATTATGAAATGTGGGATTTCTGCAGTGATTTTCTTTTAGTGGGCTCTGTTATCACTTTCCCCCACACGCTCTACAAATTCCAAGATAAAACTTCATCATATATAACCCAGGAAACCTTTCACAAAAAATAAATTCAGAAAAGACTCAGTCCCACAGTCACCACCAAGATACTAACATTCAAACCAGCATTCCTTATGCCCCAAAACAAAAACCCTGTACTTGTGGTTCTCAACCAGGTATACATTAGTGTTTTGAATCTTTCTGTTTTGAAATTGGACATTTTCAGCCTAACTAATTTTTTGTTTTTAAGCTATTTATAGTCATAATCAAGGTTAGTGAAATATCATTGTGGAGGTCTTTCCAGGGCGGGTTCAGGAACACATCTAGATATTTGCCTAGTTTTACAAGAGGCTATATAAAAAGTAGTAGCAAAGTCAGTGCAACCTAAAACTTCATATGACTTGTTTATACTGCTCTGTGTAGTATACACTGAACTATAGTTCACGATAGTCTAATTGATTTATTTTACAATTATATGTTAAATAAGAAAGTGAGCAAATTTTCAGGAACTGGTCACAGGAATTTTCAGGATCTGTGACACTTGTGTATGTTTATGCCTGATTTGGTAAACAAGTTGTTTTTAAGAAAAGTGAAACTTTGGGGCACACAAGACCAGTCAGACTCCTAAAAGTGGTACAGTAGTCTGGAAAGTTTGAGAGCCACTTCCTATGGGTTCATCCTTAATCCTGAACCAAAACAAAGATGCATTTTCTGGGAGCCTAGCTTTATTACAGGTATATCACCATGCTGCCACAGAAGAGCTGCATCTGGAGACTCTGAGGAAGCTATTTTGGCTAAGTGAAACTCTCAGCTTCCAGATACTACCTACCTCAGTCACCAAATCACTCCCCAAGTAGAATACCAACCACGAGTCGTGACTCTCGCCTTCCTTGATGTGGTCAGAGTTACAGATCAAGAATGTGCCAAAGTGGGGCACAGCAAAACTGTTGGCTTCTTTGTTTCTGGATATTAGCAAGCCATAGATGTAAGAGATACAAGGATGCCAATGGAGCCACAGATGGGAGAGGCAGCAGTGGTTGCAGGAAGAAAAAGATCTGTGTAAATAAGCTCTCCCCTTTGCAGACATTAACATTTCCACAGCACTTATGGAAATGAAAGCAGCCTTCACTCAGGAAGATGAGCACGAGAGTCAGCACGCTGTTTTTTAGTGTCTTGTGGATTAGCTACAGGAGGCTGCTTCAGACAGTATGGTCTGCAGTAGCATTTTTCAGGGTGTAGTTGTCTCAGGATATTCTCTTGCTGCTCCTGCACTTTCGTTTCATAGTGGACAGTTGCATAGTCAAAAAAGCAGTGGGCCAACCAGGGAATAAACTATCCAAGATCCACTTCTTTCTGACCAATAATAATCTCGTTGATACCCCCACTTGACACTCACCAGAGTGCTGTAAGGACATCCCAATGCAGAACCACATGTGCTCTTAGCCTGCTACAACTGGGCAGAATTTAGGCACTGTCCCTGGCTTTGTGCCTCTAGCAGGCATGCTAGATATGGATCTCAGCCAAGAGGGGCTTTCAGGCATCTGTGGACTCCCAATGATCCAGTTGCCTAAGCCTTGAAGCTAGTGCCATCTCCCAGCAGTTACTACACATCCCCCAGAATCCCATCAAACTAGTTTAAAGTTAATCTGTTAGGGGGTACATAATAATATGGGATACATGTTAAAGTCCAGCAAAACATACATCTGGCTGTACTTTGCACGGGAGTCTAAAAACTCCAGTATTCTTTGCTAAGCCTGAAAGAGCGAGCAATTTAGGGAAAATAAACATACCTACACACATTTTTCCTGTCTCTGTTTCCTTGCCACTCTGGACAGTTCTTGAAGTATAGACTCTTCAAGCCGAAGTCCTCTAAGAAATTCAGGCTCCTTCCTTTCCCTCCTGCACATGGCTTCTCCTCAAGAACAGTGAGGCTATGTCTAGACTGGCATGATTTTCCGGAAATGCTTTTAACTGAAAAGTTTTCTGTTAAAAGCATTTTCGGAACAGAGCATCTAGATTGGCATAGACACTTTTCCGCAAAAGCACTTTTTGCGGAAAAGTGTCCGTGGCCAATCTATACGCACTTTTCCACAAAAAAGCCCCAATCTCCATTTTTGCGATCGGGGCTTTTTTGCAGAAAATAAATCTCAGCTGTCTACGCTGGTCCTTTTGCACAAAAGTTTTGCTCAAAAGGGACTTTTGCCCGAACAGGAGCAGCATAGTATTTCCGCAAAAAGCACTGATTTCTTATAGTAGGAAGTCAGTGCTTTTGCGGAAATTCAAGCAGCCAGTGTAGATAGCTGGCAAGTTTTTCTGGAAAAGCAGCTGATTTTCCGGAAAAACTGGCCAGTCTAGACACAGCCTGAGAGTGGCTTCTCAGAGACCCTCTCGTTCATAACCTCCATCCCCCTTTTGTGTCATCCAGGGACACGGAGGCGCCTAAGCATGAGGAAGCATCTCATAACCGGTTGGCACCGAGGCACCGATCTCAATAGCCGGTGCTGTCAACCAGTAAGAAGGCATGGAGCAGACAGTCGCTGGGGAAGAAGGATCAGAGCGCTCGGCCTTGGGAGCAGGGACATCGGGGGAAAGCCCGGTGAGGTCGGGATCCCCAGAAGGCCATTGAGAACCATTGAGATCAGGGTCTGGGGTGGCCTCATCGCACTTGGGCCTCAGGTCTGCCTCTTTGGCCACCCCTTTGATCAGGGAGCCGGCTTCAGAGACTAGGCCTAGGCCCCCGGGGTCATGAGGTGATTCAGTGCTACATCAGCCTCCGATAGTAGGCCATGCATGGAGTCCAGACCCCAGGACTGAACCAGCTGCCACAATTGCAGTCCAGCCTCAGCTGGTGGAGTCTTTGTCCTCATCACCAGACGAGGCCTTGGCAGACCCTTCTCTGGGCATGCCCACCATGGACATGAGAACCCACCAAGATCTCCTCAGATGCCTTGCGCAAAACCTGGGGGTGCAGGCAAAGGACCCGATTGTGGACATTCTCACAGCAGATGCCCCGACCAGAATTGCCCTCACACTTAATAAGAATGTCGCAAAGATAACTAAAACTCTATGGCAGACACCGGCCTCCATCCCCCCGACACAAAAGGAGGTATTTTGTGCCTCAGGCGGGACACAAGCACCTCTTCGCACACCCACCGCTGGGTTCCGCGGTGGTCCAGGCGGCTTGCCAGAAAGAGAGGCAGAGGCAGTGGGGCCCTACTCCAAAGAGTAAAGAGCCAAAAAAATTGGACCTCTTGTGGAGGAAGGCATACACTACGGTGGGCCTGCAGCTGAGGATCACAAATCAGCAGGCGATGCTCAGCCGTTATGCATATGATTCCTGGGTGGCAGTGGACAAGTTCAGGGCACAGCTTCTCCAGGCCTCGCAGCAGGAGTTTGCCACCTTTCTGGAGGAAGGGAAAATAGTCTCCGGAATGGCACTGTAGGCTGCCCTAGACGCAGCGGACATGGCGGCTCGAGCCATGGCCACAGGTGTCAGGTATACCACAGGAGGTTCAAACAACGCTGCAGGACCTTCCATTTGAGGGCTCTGGGTTGTTCTCGGAGCAAACGGATGGCAAACTACATAGCCTGAAAGACTCCAGGGCCATCTTAAAGTCCCTGGGCATACACACCCCGGCCCCACAGCATCCCCCCTTTACCAACCTCAGAGGGGTTATCAGCAAGGGTAAAGGTTTGGTGGTAGGAGGAAGCCTAGGACCCCTTCCACTAGGGGAAATAGGAGGAGGTCTCGGGGACCCTCGGAGCAAAACCCTGGACCCTCTAGTAAGTCCCAGGGCCCCAGGCCAGGGTTTTGAGGGAACACCCGAGGACGGAGTTCCAGCCATTTCCCTAGATCAACCCTTTTACCACAGACTGGCCCCTTTTTACCAGGCCTGGTGCTCTGTCACCACGGTCCACTGGGTGCTGGATATAGTACTCAGGGGATATTCTATCCCATTCCTTACACCCCCACCCTTCTACCCCCCTTCTCTGTCCCTCTTCAGGGACCCCTCTCACAAGACCCTACTAAGGCAGGAAGTCTCAGTGCTACTATCCCTAGGGGCAGTGTAAGAGGTTCCCCTGTCCCTCAGGGGTAGGGGGTTCTATTCCTGCTACTTCCTGATCCCAAAATCCAAAGGGGGCCTTCGCCCCATCCTGGACCTCAGAGGACTCAACTCCTTCATCAGAAAGTCAAAGTTCAGGGTGGTGACGCTAGCCTCCATCATCCCCTCCCTCAATCTAGGAGGCTGGTACGCCGCCCTTGATTTGAAGGATACGTACTTTCATGTTTCAATTGCCCCCCACCACAAGAAGTACCTCCAATTCACAGTGGGGGAGGATCATTACCAATTTTCAGTGCTGTCCTTTGGCCTTTCCACGGCCCCCAGGGTGGTCACCAAATGCATGGCGGTAGTGGCGGCATTCCTCCAAAGGAAGCGGCTGCATGTTTACTCTTACCTGGATGACTGGTTGATCAGGGACAAAGTACTGTCCCATGTCAGGTTGGCCAGGTAGGTGTTCCTGCGACTGGGACTCATACTGACTGGGACTCATACTGAATGTAGAGAAATCTACCGGTATCCTTACCCAAGCAATAGAGTTCGTAGGAGCTCACTTGGACGCAGTAAGTGGCAGGGCGTCCCTGCCCTGGGCACAGTTCTGGGCCCTGAACGATATCATATGCATCCTCCAGATTGCTCCCATGACCACGGTGCGGGACTACATGAGGCTTCTGGATCATATGGCAGCATGCACATACATGGTGCACTACACCAGGCTGCACCTCAGACCCCTCCAGAACTGGCTGGCGATGGTATGCAGGCCAGCCCGTGACTGTATCGATATGGTGGTTATGGTCCCATCAGCGATACTCACGACCCTGGACTGGTGGTTGAAGGACGCGGAGGTGTGCAGAGGGGTCCCATTCCATCAACCCTCCCCCATGGCCCAACTGGTGACAAATGCATCCAACGCAGGCTGGGGAATCCACCTGGCAGATCTCCGAACCCAAGGTATGTGGTCCGAGGCAGAGAGGAACCTGCATATCAATGTCTGGGAACTAAGGGCAGTGCATCTGGCCTGCCAGGCATTTATTCCCCAACTGAGGGGGAAGAGTTTGTCCGTTCTCATGGACAACACGACGGCGATGTACTACATCAGACATCAAGATGGTGCTTGTTCCTCTCCCCTGTGCCAGGAGACAATAGCCCTCTGGGATCTGTGTATTGCACAGGGGACGCATTTGCAGGCCACGTACCTGCTGGACTCTTTCAACACCATGGCAGACCGCCTCAGTCGGATCTTTTCGGATCATGAGTGGTCTCTCAAAGGGGAGGTGGAGTCCTCTCTCTTCCACAGGTGGGGCACTCCCCTGATAGACCTGTTCGCGTCCCATGCCAACAGGAAATGCCCCCAGTTCTTCTTCTACAGGTGTCAGGAGAGGAGTTCCATGGGCAACACCCTGGTGGGGCTTTGGCTGGTGGGCCTCTTATATACCTCTCCCCCTTTCCCCCTGGTCCACGAGGTGATCTTGAGGGTCAGGAGGTATGGGATCATGCTCATTCTCATAGCCCCGGATTGGCCCAGACAACACTTGTACACGACACTGGTGTCGCTGTTGGTGGAGGAGCCCATCCCCCTCCCGATGGTCCTGGACCTCCTAATGCAGGAGCTTGACCATGGTTGGTTGTGCCACATGAACCTGCAGTCCCTACACCTCAAGGCCTGGTGGATCAGTGGGTGTGGGAGGGGGAGCTCCTTTGCTCCACCCCAGTAAGGAGGGTGCTCATGGAAAGCAGGAAACCCTCTACTAGATCCTCCTACCTAGCCAAATGGAAAAGGTTTTCTATCTGGGTCTACCGGAAAGGGCCCTGCTCCCCATTATTTTAGACTACCTCCTCGACCTCCAGAGCCAGGGGTTATCCACCTCATCGATTAGGGTGCACCTGGCGGCCATTGCAGCCTTTCACCAGGGAGAGGGTGGCAGGTCAGTCTTTGTGCATGACATTGTAAAGCGCTTCCTGAAAGGGTTGGACAGGTTATTCCCCCACATCCGGCAGCCTATACCCCAGTAGGATTTGAACTTGGTACTGCGGGGGCCTATGGGCCCATCGTTCAAGCCACTGGCCTCCTGTTCTCTTCCCACCTCTCATAGAAGGTGGCGTTTCTGGTAGCCATTACCTCGGCTAGAAGGGTCTCCAAGCTATGGGCCCTCTCCTTGGAACCACCGTACACGGTGATTTCTAGGGACAAGGTGACGATGCGCCTCCCCACCCGGCTTTCCTCCCTGAGGGTATGTCTACACTACCCTGCTAGTTCGAACTAGCAGGGGTAATGTAGTCATCCGCAGTTGCAAATGAAGCCCGGGATTTGAATTTCTCGGGCTTCATTTTCATGAAGCCGGCTGGCACCATTTTTAAATGCCAGCTAGTTCGAACCCCGTGCCGCGCGGCTAGATGCGGTATGGACTAGCTAGTTCGGATTAGGCTTCTAATCCGGACTAGCTAGTTCGGATTAGGCTTCTAATCCAAACTAGCTGTACGCCTCATTCCATGAGGCGTACAGCTAGTTCAGATTAGAAGCCTAATCCGAACTAGCTAGTCCGTGCCGGGTGTAGCCGCGCGGCATGGGTTTCAAACTAGCCGGCATTTAAAAATGGCGCCGGCCGGCTTCATGCAAATGAAGCCCGAGAAATTCAAATCCCGGGCTTCATTTGCAACTGCGGATGACTACATTACCCCTGCTAGTTCGAACTAGCGGGGTAGTGTAGACATACCCTAAGGTAGTTTCCCTGTTCCACATGTCCCAAGAGATCTTCCTACCAGTATTTACCCTAAGCCGCATGCAGATGAGAGAGAGAAAGTGCTGCACTTGCTGGATGTTAGGAGGGCTCTCGCCTTTTATTTAGACAGGACGTGGTCATTTGGCAAATCCACTCAACTATTTGTCTCCATAGCAGACAGGATGAAGGGTTCCCCAATATCATCATGGATCATGTCGTGTATCAAGACCTGTTATAACCTTAGAGGGAAGGTAGCTCCACCTCTCACAGCCCACTCGACCAGGGCTCAGGCATCCTCCACAGCCTTCCTGGCCCAGGTGTCAGTCGTGGACATATGTAGGGCAGCCACCTGGTTCTCGGTCCATACTTTCGCCAACCATTATGCCATCACACAGCAGGCTAGTCAGGATGTAGCAGTAGGTCACCAGGAGGTGCTGCAGTCCATTTCGCTCTAGGTTCCGACCCCGCCTCCTTAGGGGTTTGCTTGGAATCACCTAGACGGAATGGACATAAGCAAGCACTCGAAGAAGAAAGACGGCTACTTACCTCATAACTGTTGTTCTTTGGGATGTGTTTCTTATGTCCATTCCAATCCTGCCCACCTCCACCTTCGTCGGAATCTCCGGCAAGAAGGAACTGAGGGGGTGGAGAGCCAGCAGGGGGTTATATGCTAGGATATGCTGGCACCACTCCAAGGGGCTCCCTTGCTGGCCCAACAGGTACTGCTAAGGGCAAAAAAGCTTCAGGAACTTGTGCACGGGGCACGCACACACCTAGATGGAATGAACATAAGCAACCCATCTCAAAGAACAACAGTTACGAGGTAAGTAACTGTCTTTTTTGAATAGAGGACCATCCAGATTTAGAGATCTTCAATTCTTAGCCATGTGTATCCCTAGTCCCTGGAATTCCAACCCAATGTTGAGGCAAAAGGACAACAGATTTAGGCAAACAAGCTGCACATTTATAATGGGGTTTGCAGCTTGATACAGAAAGATGCAGAGAATGTATAAACCTACAGAGAATTCATCAGCTATACATAAACAAATTCCCCAAATTAACACAATAACAAGTATGTTCAGAACTACTGACCACACAGTCAGAAAATCAGGGTTTAGTCAACTACAGATTTATTTGGGCAAATCATTAAATTCTTCTAAGGATACATTTTTATTCAGGGTTACATTTGTTGCCCTTAAACCTCCCTTGAATGCTGATAGTCCTCCAGTGTCTTCCTACAATTCACCACCTGTTCCCAGAAGAACTGCTAAGTTCTCTCACAAATCACTGGGAAAAAAGCCATAGAGCTGCTCAGTTCACTGCAGCACGAGGAACCATGTGATATGTTCCCAGAAGTCCTCCATGAGGAGGGCAGTACTAATAAGGATATAGTAACCCTTCTATGGCCTTGTTGTGTGGCTGCTCATACCTAGGCTAGGGTAGCTGAAGTACCAATCAGTCAAGTTAACTCTGCCATGAAAACTTATGCTATGGCTCAGTTCTCCATCTATATCAGACAAAAAAAGCGATGGGAGAAAGGCCGTGGTGGGTAGACTTCAAGCTTTTTGGGATTTATAATGTTTGTACAATGTCTAGTGCAATGGAGCCTAGATTTGAGTTGGGTTTCTAGGCACTACTGTAGTACAACTAAATAAACCAAGAAAAGCCCGATGTGTCTTCATTAAGGGTTACTGGAAAATGCATCTATGTTGAAGGTGACTGTAGCAAAACACTGCTATATCACATCTGCTGGAAATGGGAAAGGAAACTTAATAAATCAGAGATAATTCGTTTCAGTTGTACATTTACAGTCAGTCATTGAGACAGAGAGCACAATAAAAAATGCAGGGAAAATATTACGGACATTGAGAAGACTGGGGGGGTATGATAGAGGTATATAAAATCATGAATGGTGTGGAGAAAGTGAATAAGGAAAAGTTATTTACTTGTTCCCATAATATAAGAACTAGAGGCCACCAAAGGAAATTAATGGGCAGCAGGTTTAAAACAAATAAAAGGAAGTTCTTCTTCACACAGTGCATAGTCAACCTGTGGAACTCCTTGTCTGAGGAGGTTGTGAAGGCTAGGAATATAACAGGGTTTAAAAGATAACTAGATAAATTCATGGAGGTTAAGTCCATTAATGGCTATTAGCCAGTATGGGTAAGGAATAGTGTCCCTAGCGTCTGTTTGTCAGAGGGTGGAGATGGATGGCAGGAGAGAAATCGCTTGATCATTACCTGTTTGGTTCACACCCTCTGGGGCACCTGGCATTGGCCACTGTTGGCAGACAGGAGACTGGGCTAGATGGACCTTTGGTCTGACCCGGTATGGCCGTTCTTATGTTTTTACTGTGAAACTAAGATCATGAAATTGACGTGGGAGATGATGCACAAAGAATCTTTCTCAAGAAATGGTCGACTTGGGCAGAGGTCCAGTGGAGAAGAGAAGCCCACAGTGAACTTTGTACCTTACACCACATCTTTGAAAATCTGGGTCTCTTTTGAACATAGCTGCACATTTTCCCTGAAAGTTAACAAATTCTGATTCTGTGGCCAACAAAAGCTACTGAGACGTCTTTTTATGGGTGTCCACTTTCATAAATATCCACGTTGAGCTGCCTATAGTTTCAAAGTATCCTCCTAACAGATGCTAATTTAACTCACTAGGCAACAGACTGTGAAATCGGACATGACCGATTGATCACTTGCCATTGATTCACATGTAAACTAATGGAATGTAAAGAAAAAGTAAGAATCACTAGCATGGTAAAGGAAGGCTATTTATTCATTTTACAAAATAAACTTTCAATTTATTAATCAGAACAGCAAGGAGGCATAGCCTTTGTGAATTTGAAGAAAATAATTAGCAGGGACATTATAAAACATTGAAGTACACCCTCAGCCTTGGGACATGGCTTTGTTAGAAGCCACTGACTAAAATTAATTGCACGATATTTCTGGCTAGAGGCACCATTCCATCACCAGCTGATCAAACTTGGCATATATAGTTTGGGCTCAGTGATCCCAGCATTCACAGCAGTCACAGAACTATGAATTGTGTTCAGCGTGCCAAATGTTCCACATCTATGTCTTTGGTCTTCAAAAACAAACAAACAAACAAACAAACAAACAAAAAGAATACCAATTTCAAAGGAAGCTCTTTGGGCTATACCATTCAACAACAGTCTATAATCCATCTGTAATGTTCTAAGATACCAATAACCAAGAAATTTCTCATAAGGTAAGCAGAAGAAAAATGTCGTAACATTTATGTGAAAGTGTGGAGTAGATAGATATGTGTATGTGCTTGAAGTGAAGAGATCTAAATTACAGCATGTAGAAGTACTGCAGAAAGAGTATTGGTAAATTAACATTTCACTTTTTGCATAGAAACTATCCTTCAGAAAAACTGGTAACTTAATTAACAATGAAATTATAAATAGTTGAATAATAGGAGTTACAACAGCAGTCCCTGGTAATACGTCTGTCTTTTAAAAGTCTCAGGGGGTAGCTGAGTTAGTCTGTACAGGATAAACTTAAAAAACAACAAATGGTTTGGTAGCACTTTACAGACTAACAAAACATGTAGATAGTATCATGAGCTTTCATGGGCACAGCCCACTTCTTCAGATGACTGGAGTTTTGAGTTTAGGATGTACAGTCCCAAAATAAATAGGGGAGAAGGGAGGGGAAGGGGAGGAGGGAAACAAGGAGCAGAGGGTATGAAAATATCAAAGGGAAAAACAGAACTGGGAATCAGTAAGTAAGAATCAATAGATAGGATGGGAATTTACACAGGAATCTACACAAAGAGCTATTTGCACCTTCATTGGATGTTAGGTTGATAGTGTCCCAACCATCCCTCATCATAATTGAGGCTATTAGCATGAGAATTGAACTTGTGAAAGAAGTCACTCTATGTATTTGGCTAGTAGAATTGGTTTGTGACAAGACAGCAACTTGAAGATCTTTTAAGCAGTGATTAGGAAGATTGAAGTGTTCCCCAACAGGTTTCTATTTGTTCCCTTTATGTTTATCTGATTTGTGTCCATTGATTCTTTCTCGTAGGGACTGTCCAAGTCTGTGAGCATATAAACCCATTTGTAACTCAATCTTTGCAAATTGTAACGGACAACACCCTGACACACTTTGAGCCAAAAGGTGATTCGTTTATAGTTATGTAGAAGAATCAAACTAAAGTTTAAATAGAAAACTAAACAAAAATGCCAAATTCAATTTTCCCTACATGACAAATTTATTTTCACCAGTGCCAGTCATTTCTGTGCATGTCTTTTAAAAGTTCAATATAAAAATAAAAATCACATTTGGACAGCTTGTAATGTCACTTGAGTCTTTCTGGGATTTCAAAAAATGTAATTAGAATTGTCCACGATATTTACTTTTTATAATAACTATTGTACTTGTAACATTTAAAATAAATAAACAACCTCACCAGTGTATCATAAGGGGATATTTTAACATGTGATTTCTCTTTCCCTTCACAACCAACTACTTTGATTCTGAAGATCAGAATATTAAAAAGCACTCAGATAATATCGCTGTGAGAAAGAGACTTAGGGACACTGGAAAATTATTGTTGCAACAGTATTGCTGATCCTTTCCTTTTAGGTCTTACATGATTTTTGCTTTCTTCTCATAATGATGGGCTTCAATAAAAAGGCTAGTTTTTCCATTGCAGGGAGTGTCTTCACCATATAAACTGCATTACTGTTCTGCCAATCCAGTCATTCAAATAAACGTTCTTCAAATAATAGCAGCAGAGAAAATGAGAACTATACGAGAGAGTCTAGATAGAGCTATTTAAATAGTGGCAAAGCAAGCTAAGAAACAAATACTTTGTCAGAGACAAGGCTGTATGTTCATGTGTCCCTTTATACTTTGACCTTCTGTTAGCCAAAGGGTATTATTGTCATTACTGGATATTAATCTGCTAGAAAGATACTAGGTTTCCCCTGCTGCTTCTTTTTTTGCCATTAAAAGAGGGCCTTGTCTCTCCTTTGTTGTTGCATCTACAAGCCAGCACCACATTTGGGCTGTATCTAGAGTACACCTCTCTGTCGACAGAGAGATGTAGATTAGGCACGTCGAAATTGCTAGTGAAGTGGGGATTTAAATATCCCGTGCTTCACTAGCATAAACATGGCCACCACCTTTTTTTGAAACAGAGCTTTTTCGAAAAAAACCCAAACCAAAAACGGCAGTCTAGACGCGGCTCTTTTGAAAAATAAAGCCTTTTTCGAAAGATCCTGTAAACCTCATTTTATGAGGGATAAGGGATCTTTCAAAAAAGGGTTGTATTTTCGAAAGATCCACATCTAGACTACCTTTTTTTGACCCACTTGTAGGAATAATCAGGTGCTAGCTGAAATAAAATGTTTGATATGTTCTGAAAAAATCTGAATAATTTTACATTTTACTTCTACTTACATTATTTTGTGTTGAAGTTTGGAGAGAGAAACCATTCCAGCAGATCTTTTATCCATTTATTAAAAGATTAAGTAAGCAGTTAGAAAACAAAAGTTAGTTGAAGCAAAATATTGTTAGCTAATTTAACTCATAAATCAAGCTTACAATAAAAATGCAATAATCAAATCTAGATTATAGTTAAAGTATAAGCAATATATTGATGGTTCAATTTATCTCGCTTGCCAATTACTACAATAAGTAGATAAACAATGGTAATAAACAAGTTAAGGAAAACAATGTTGTTAGTATGTTCCAGGAAGGTTACAAGGATAAGTTGTTCCCTTTGATTAAATCAGCAGTTTTCCTAGGCACCCCTTAAAAGCAAAGGCTAGTTCTTGCTTTGGTTTTAAGGAATTATTGCCCTTAGAATGATTTCCTAGTAACTTCCTCCATTGGCTGCTTTCTCTCGTTGAGCTTTACAGCTCACAGAAACTACATCAAACTGTGGTTTATTTAATCTGTTTCTCCACCGTACTTGAACACAGTGCTCACATCTTTCTGGCAGTCTGGCACAAATACACAATGATTTCTAGAATCCCACACTCTCCTTGTCTTTGGAATGACTCTCCTTTAAAACAGACATCTCTTGCTAACAGATTTTAGGGGTTAAGTGTCGACTTTGGGGAACAGCTAGTAACAAACAGAGAGAGAAACACTTACACCCACTCAGTCATATTAATGGGCCTTGGAGCTATTTTTGAATTGCTCTGCAGAAGGATTTTCACACCTTCTTAAAGTCTTCAGCTCACGTGATCGGGATTAGTTTGGAACTAAGTTGATATTTACTAGTAGGTTGTCGTTGGGTTTTTTTGCATTGGGGGAGGGAAAGACTTTGGTCTCTTCTCTCTCTTTCTCTCTGCAAGAGTTGTACACTTCAGACTTGGTTTACCAGATGGTCAGAGTTTTTCACTGGATTAGGAGATTGTGGAGGCCTAAGTTAGAGCAAGAGGGGGCCCCTTCCCACTCATTCCATGTGAAGTCCCCCCTGCACCAGCCTTTCAGTGCTCCTGCCAGGAAAATGGGGTCAGGGCACAGTGGCTTCCCTCCCCACATGGCATTCTTGTCGGGAAGTGGGGTCAGGACATATGGACTTTTTCCCACTCACTGGCAGGAACACCAGATGGGTAGAGTGGGTCTGGGCCTGGGGTGCCCATTTTTTCAGAGGCTACCTCAGCCCTAAGCATGGACCATGTTATTCCAGTGGCTAATCTGCCACTGCTTTCACCTTTTGTTCTTTGGATGGCCAGTCCAGGGAAGAAAATAGGCTATATCCTTACTCATCTTTAGGGGACACCTAAATATCTTCAGAGGCCAATATCTGAAGAAAGTCAATGAGCTGGCATCCCTGGCATTTGAAGTCACATCAAAGATTCTAGGTTAGCAGTGTGTGCATATCATAATAACCACAAATGGATGTCCTTTGAAAACAGGATACAAGAAAGTATGATGCGTTCATGAAATTATCAACAGACTTTCATTTAGGCCCAAGACATCATTTTAAAAATATAATTAATAATTTGTCAGTGTTTACTTACTCCCTGACCTTCCAACACATCCTTGTGGCAATGGATTGAGATACCGGGAAAAGAATGATCAGGCCTGGGTTAAGTTCAGGGGAAGTGTTTGGCCTTATTTTAATAACCTTTTGCCTACGAACCAGAAAACTGCTTCAAATTTCTAGTAATTTAACTTGCATTAAACATCTGACCAATGAAAGTTACTCAAGCCTAAATCCAACTATAGCTTATGTTCCCTACACAATTAAACCAACCTATTTCTTCTCCAACAAAAGTCAAGATATTCTCTACTCCTAGGATATTCTATCAGAACTTGTTCTTCAACATTAGCGGTGACAAATTGATTTATAGCTTCATTTAAACACTCTTTACATGAGAGAGAAGAAACACAATGGAATAACATAATTGCCAAGTCCCAGGCTAGTAAAAACCACACTCGTACAGCTTCAACTTTGCCTTTGCTAGAGAATTTTAGAAAAAAATCCCCACCAGTGAATTTTTTTGCTAAAATTCCCACCATTGCTAGGACCAGTTCAATTGATATAAACACAGGAGAGTCCTAGTATAGATGAGGTTCCAGTGACTTCCAGTATTTTACCATCTTAGTGAAATCTAAGGGTATGTCTACACTACCCTCCTAATTCGAACTAGGAGGGTAATGTAGGCATACAATCCGAACTAGCTGTACTCCTCATTCCACGAAGCCTCCTCATTAGGAAGCCTAATCTGAACTAGCTACTCGGTGCCACGTGTAGCCGCGCGGCACAGGGTTCGAACTGCCGGCATTTAAAAATGGTGCCGGCCGGCTTCATGCAAATGAAGCCCGGGAAATTCAAATCCTGGGCTTCATTTGCAAGTGCGGTATGCCTACATTACCCTCCTAGTTTGAATTAGGAGGGTAGTGTAGACATACCCTAAGGGAAGTGATACTAGACAGAATATCTATGTTCACATTAATTTTAAAAAAACAGTTTTGAAAGCTCCCACAGAATTTCTATAACCTGCCTCACTGAGCTGCCTCAGAAACCAAGGGCTCATGTTGCAGAACTTAATTCTTGTTTGATGACAAGCAGAAGAGCCTTTGGACTTCAGCTAATTAAATGGCTTTTGCTACACTCACTGATAAAAAAAAAATCTTAAAAACCACTCAGTTGTGTTTCCCATTCTATCTAGAAAGATACTCACAAATCCTAAATGTACTGTTCAAGCCAAAGCCCTGCTGACTTTAGTAAAGGTTGCCCTAATAAAATCCCCCTTCCTGCAAACTCTTTGCATGCAAGTATTCCTGTTGAACTGAATGAGACTACCCAGAGGTGCAAGGTTAGAAATATGCTCAAATATTTGCAGGGTTGCAGCCTACATGAAAACTTCAGGATTGTGCTATAGTTGGTAGGAAGCCGTAGGATTAGGGCTGTAAAGTAGTAGCAAGAAAAGTCTCATTTCAGGCCTATGTTCCAAGGAACCCACAGTTGAATTAACTTGCCTGCATGGGTTATCTCTTGAAAACACGCTGTACTAGCTGTATCGTATTCAAAAGCAAAGAAAGAGTCACTGCCACTGAAACAGACTGGGCAAACAAAAATAAACCATTTAAATCATAGAAAGGATATGATGTAAGTGAGGAAGTAGCATCAAATTTATCACTGAAATCTGTCTCTAAGTGCTTGGTACGATCTTGTTTTTGCATCTGTCACTCACCACCTTAATAGGATCTTAATTCTCTGTCTGTATTACTGAACCATTGATTGGAAAACTTATGAAGTTTTAAAATCTCCTCCCTTATGCATGTGTTATAAAGCAAGATGAAACAGTGTTGTTGAAAACAGCTGAAAAAGCTCCCATTTTGTAGAAATGTGGGATGCTTTAACAACATGGGATTTTTCTATTTCAGACATGAGCCACTGATGATGGGGGATTGGAACTTGCTGGGCAGCATCCTAGAGGAAGTGCATATCCATTCCACCATCGTGGGCAAAATCTGGCTCACTATCCTTTTTATATTCCGCATGCTGGTGCTGGGAGTGGCTGCTGAAGATGTTTGGGATGACGAGCAGTCTGAGTTCATTTGTAACACCGAGCAACCTGGCTGCAGCAATGTCTGTTATGACAAAGCCTTCCCCATCTCTCTGATCAGATACTGGGTGCTACAGATCATCTTTGTCTCTTCCCCATCCCTAGTCTATATGGGGCATGCACTTTATAGACTTAGGGCCCTGGAGAAAGAGAGGCAAAAGAAGAGAGCTCATCTCAGAGCCCAGCTAGAAGAGCTGGAGCCCATCCTGGAAGAGCACAAGAAAATGGAAAGGGAGTTAAGGAAGTTAGAAGAACAGAAGAAAGTGAACAAGGCACCCTTGAGAGGGTCTCTATTGCGCACCTACGTCTTGCATATCTTAACCCGTTCCGTGGTGGAAGTAGGTTTTATGATAGGCCAGTATGTTTTATACGGGCTTCAAATGCATCCCCTTTACAAATGCACTCGGCCTCCCTGCCCTAACACAGTGGATTGTTTTGTGTCCAGACCCACAGAGAAGACCATCTTTATGATTTTTATGCATAGCATCGCAGCTGTCTCCCTGTTCCTGAACATCCTGGAGATTATCCACCTGGGACTAAAGAAGATAAAGACAACCCTGCACGAGAGGCAAAGAAGAGAGACAGCGATGGCAGAGGAGGAGACAAGCATTTGCAACTTGAAGAAGAACTCGGTGGTACAGCAAGTTTGCATCATGAGAAATTCCTCCCCCCAGAATAGCTATAAACTTTTGCCCACCCAGCAGGGGGGGCTGCCTGTTTATCTGCCTCCAGCACAAGGGTACAAAGTGCTCCAGACCCCTGCTGATCATGGCCAGCGGGCAGTAGGGATGGGTGCTGAGCAGCGCCGGTGCAGCACAGACAGGCCTAAGAGTGACCAGCACCATGGACAGGTCCCTCGCCTGTACAAGCACCCAGAGCACCCCCAGGAAAGGGAGCAGCACCACAGACAGCTCCCCAACCAGAATGTGGGACAGCCACCCAGACACCCTTCCTCCAGCAGCGAGGAGACCCACAAACAGCCCCAGCAGAGTGTTGAGAACTGCCCAGAGAGTGAACAGCACATCCCAGAGCCGCCCAGAAACCCCGTGCAGCCAGCCAAGACCCCCACTAATGCTGGTCCACTAGAGATTTCCCAAGGCCCCCGCAACATGCTCCGCAAACACAGCCGGGTGAGCAGCTGCAAAGATTACGGGGATGATCGTGTTGACTCTCCAGACAGTGGGCACTATCAGGGCAATCGCAAGGCCAGCTTCCTGTCCAGGGTGCTGTCCGAGAGCCAGTTGGCCAGTGACACAGAGAGCTCCGATTCCAGGAATGGCTCCAGCTCTGAAGCCAAATGCAGAGAGGAGAGCAGCCCTCCCATCACCCCACCACCCCCTTCTGCAATGGGTCGCAGGATGTCCATGGTAAGTAGAGCCAATAGTAGAGCCCTCAATAGCTGCTAGTGAGAGTTAATTCTCTTTGGAGGGCAGCTGAGCTTTAGGCCAGGACTTCGGGTGGCCAATCTCTGGCTAGAGTAACAAATGACATATCCTGACCTAGTAATGGGTTAGAGCCATTAATGGTGAAATGGCAAAAAGGTTGAGAAGAAAAAAAATACAATTATTTCCTATATGTCCCTAATAATCACTGGAGGTTTCAAATCAAAATATCTACCTCCTTAAATTGGATGGTCTTTGGGCTCTAAAGTGAACATTATTAGTAAGAGGTCATTTCTCACTTTATTGGCTTTGGTCACTCAGGTTTCTTTTATATTTAAACTATATAAATATACACCCCAATAGATCTTTCTTTAAGGGATTTTACCAAACCTTCATAGAGGTTCATCCTACTCCAGGTTTCTTCATAGTACAAGGAATTAAAATCCTGGATCGACTGAAATCAGTGTGACAACTCCCCTCAGTTTGTGGGGGCAGGATTTCTCTTGGACTATAACTTTGGGTTAAAGCATTGCCTAAATGGTTTATTAAGTCTTTATAAAAAATGTAAAGTATCAACTAGATTAAGTATTTTTTGCCATAAAACACTAAATACAGCAAGTGGCTAATTTCATTTTTAGCAATTGTACCTATTCTATAACCACACACTCTTTCTGAAACTAGCTTGTTTACTTTCAAACAATTACAATTTGGATCCTGATGCCAACAAAGTTGAATTTTAAAATAACTTAAGCTCAGTAGTTGCAAACTATTAGTCAGGATCACTGGCTTGTGGGGGGCCTGGATTTCAAAAGGGACTATTCCAGTCAGTATAGATTTGCAGTCCTTCCGATAAGAATTATTTTAAAAGAAAACAAGCTTCCTTTGCAAAACAAATTAATTTCCTTAGCATTCTTTAATAACTACCCTTTTTAATAATAAAAATATATGTCTGAATGCCTGCCTAAAAAGCAGAAAGTATATTTGTACATTATTCAGCACGTTAGCATTTATAGTCTTCAGTTTCAATTGTGTCATAATCTCTTTAACTCATAGACAATCAGCAAATACAATGCGGAAGAAAATTCTCATTCTCTTAAAAAAAGAATCATCATTTTCTTCTTTGCTGTTTCCAGTATTGCCTGATGAGATGGATCAGAGTCCATCTTGCTGGTTTTCTATGTCTCCTTAGAGCCTGAGGTCTTTTTCCTCCTCAGCAACACACTATTATGAGCAAATCCTACCTGTCCTCTTCTGTCTACTGTGACTTGCCACAGAATTTTGAATCAACTTTAAGGTCTGGGTCCTTATCTTCAAGGAGTTTTATGACCTGGACCCAGAATATCTGAAAAACTGCTCCAGAATGAAGACACTGGATAACAACCATGCTCCCTTGGCACAGTGGACTCTTGAAAAGAATAGGGAAGTTCAACTTTGCAGGAGTCAGAGTTTTCACAGGAGCCAGTCTGTCTCTAGAGTAAACTCTCCCAGGAGCAATGACAAGGCTCCCATTACAAGTACAAAGTGTATTTTCTTTGACATTGCTATATACATACATAGGAACAGACATATTTATACAAAACTACCCAAAACAAGACACTCCACTGCATGTTTCTCTTATGGAGAGAGGATGAGAGAACAAACAAAACATGACAAATGTTAATCCTGCTGTTTATTGCACTACTGGAAGATATTCAGATACTCTGATGATAAATGCAGCATGTGGACTTGTATAGAATAGAATGGGATTATTTAAATGTTAAGCAGTAAAACCAGACTAGAATTTAAGCAACATCTCAAAGAAAATTTATGACAGCCTTGCCTGATAAGTATCAGAGGGGTAGCCATGTTAGTCTGAACCTGAAAAAGCGGAAAGTGGGAATTTCCACTACATGCATCTGATGAAGTGGGTCTTTGCCAATGAAAATTTATGCTCCGATAAATGTTAATCTATACAGGCAGTCCCCAGGTTACGTATAAGATAGGGACTGTAGGTTTGCTCTTAAGTTGAATCTGTATGTAAGTCAGAACTGGCGTCCAGATTCAGCCACTGCTGAAACTGATCAGTTTCAACAGCGGCTGAATCTGGACGTCAGTTCTGACTTACATACAGATTCAACTTAAGAACCCCAGGCATCCCCAAGTCAGCTGCTGCTGAAACTGATCAGCGGCTGATTCCAGGAAGCCCGGGGCAGGGGCTTCCTGTAGTCAGCCACTGGTCAGTTTCAGCAGCGGCTGACTTGGGGACGCCTGGGGCAGAGCAGCTGGGGTGCTGCTGGGTTGGTCCAGTAGCATGGCCGCTCCTCGGCGCTACTGGACCAACCCAGCAGCACCCCAGCTGCTCTGCCCCAGGTGTCCTGATTCAGCCGCTGCTGATCAGTTTCAGCAGCGGCTGAATCAGGACTCCTGGGGCAGAGCAGCTGGGGTGCTGCCGGGTTGGTCAAGTAGCGCCAAGGAGCGGTGCTGCGGGACCAACCGGCAGCGCCCCACCTGCTCTACCACAGGCCCGGGGCTTTGCTCCCCATCTCCCTGGTCTGCTGGGGGGGGGGGCACTAGCTGTGCCCCCCCCAGCAGACCAGGGAAACGGGGAGCAAAGCCACAGCAGCGGCAGGGTGCCGCGCCTCCCCGGCTTTGCCAGAGCAAAGCCTCAGAGGCGCAGGACCCCTCCACCTCCCCGGCTTTGCTCCAGGTGTCCCTGGTCTGCTGGAGACGGTCCCTAGCAGACCAGGGGCACCCGGAGCAGCTTTTCTCACCCCGGAGGTCGAGGTGGCGGGACCGCTGCGCTCTGGGCGGTCCTGCTGCCTGCGAGCTCTGGGGCGAGAAAGCCCCGTTCGTAAGTGCGGATCTGACATAAGTTGGATCCGCGTAACTCGGGGACTGCCTGTAAAGTGCCATAAGTCTTGCCTGAAATTCTTAAATACTGAGGATGGCAATCTCTGGCAATGTCTTGCCTTTGGGATCAGATCTTCCAAAGTAATATATAGTCAATTTGCAAAATTAAATTATTTCAGTGTTCTTGAAAGCAGCACACATTGTTTAGCACACCAGTGTCTATGGTAAGCACCCTTCATGGAACTTTATCAGTGTGACTGTCACTAGCATTTTGAAATCTGTATACACGCCTCAGCTAATCTGTCACTTTCTGCCCACAATGTATCCATGAGATCCCAAGCCAGACACGCTGTTACATACAATTTGATCACTACATGCAGCAAATGCAGTTTGGAACAAATACTGCTAAGAGACTTGATGAAGAACAATATAAATCTTCCAATGCACCAAAAATATTGCCCTAGGAAAATGAAAACACTATACTCTAATGTTACTAGTGTACATATCATTGGCCAAACTTTGCTCCTGTTTACATCAATGAGAGTTTTAATATACAATAAGGTTTAGATTAAAAAAAATTGGTACTATTTACTTACTTCTTCATCAAGAATATTGGGAGGATTAATTATTTGATCTTAATATAAGGCAACAAAAATGAAAACATTTAATAAATTTAAATTGAAGTACAAAATAGTCTATTTCTCCTTTGTTTAATAAAGGCCTGAAATAATTATCCAGACAGACAAAGAATAGCCACCCTGAAACTTGGTAAACCTACACAGCACAATACCTAGATACATTTTCAAACAGCAATTTAAACAGCCAGAAATACGATTCAGCATCCTATCAGTGTGGACACGCTATTTTGAAATGCATTTTGTGTCTAGATGCGTTATTTCAAAATAAGTTATTCCTCTACATTTGCTGGAATAGGGTCTCAGATAGATTTTTCCTGTCATCTATACCATAATCTCTACCAGACTTTGAATAAGGCACTCAGCAACATCCATTGGATGGGGTAGAGCAAAGCTGGTTATGTGCATCTGAAAACACAGTCTCTGCCTAGTTATTCCCCTCATTACAGATAGAATCCTGCTGCACCCCATATCTGAGATTCCTAGGCCAAGCAAAGCTATTGCCAACAAATGAAGTCTAATCTCTTTCTCTCTGTGAGATAAAAGTTTGAATTTACAAAAGAATCAAAACCATCCACTGCTGCTAGTGTTTGTATGTGAGTCAACAACATCCCATGATTAATGATATTGAAGGCAGCTGGTAGATCTAGTGATCTGATCACAGACACTTGATTTGATCCATTACCAGGAGGAGATCACTAACCAATATTATCAATCTCCTGGGCAAACAGAAGTTTCTACACAGATTGAGAAGGGTTCAGGAGACCTGTAGAGTCTAGATGCTATGAGACAATCCTCCTCACAACTCTTGCTATATTATTATTCAAAAATTTAAGACTGGATGGTGGGCAGTAATTATTATGATTTTTTCACAAAAGGCTACATCACTGCTTCCTTCTAAGTGTTAGGCAATTTGCCCTTCTTAAGAGGCATTAATTTCTACCAGGGATGGACTTAATACTTCTCAACTGGCCCTCCCCAGTTGGGAATAAAATTGGATCTTAATTAGAGATCTAGCACAAAGTTCTTCAACATCTAGGGTACTTCTAAGCAACACTGTCCTTAACTGAGTTTGCCATCTGGGATACATCCTTGTCCTCACAAATGCAAATGCATTGCTCTGGATCAGATTACTTATATTTGCAAAACAATACATTTAATCACCAAATGTAGGGCTCAGACCAGACATTGAGAATAGACAGTCCAGATTAGTTCAATTGACTCTGAAATTTGATAGAAGCTAAAACCATTCTTTTGCATCTCTTATAGCCATGGCATAAGCATTTTAAAAACCTTTTTGAAGCTTTTACCCAAGACTTTCACCATGGGCACTCTGTCACTTCATTTGTCAGAGGTGATTCATAAACCAAAGAAAGCAGTAAGAGTGAACCTGGGGAAGAGAACATCAAGGAGACACATTAGGAGGGGAGGCCAAAAGGCTATTAAAATATCCTGTGGACAGAGCCATGCTTTGCAAAAACAACATTTTTCCTCAGAGCTCTTCAAAAAACTGCTTGATTTTCATTTAGAACAGTATTGCTTAGATGTACTTCAGATAGACCACCAAACAGGGCCTTCATTATGACAGGAGAGAAGTGCTATAAGCACAAGGTTGGGAGAGAATGAATATTCAGCCCATGATACAGGTATAATTTCCACCTGACACAAACACAACCACCAGAGCATGACTTACTTTATGCAGGAGCTTGCAACAAGCTAGAATATTTCAAGGCCATCATGGTTGTCATGAAGTCCTCAGCTGACTCAGGGACTTCGTCATCTATGTGAATGCTGACATCAATAAGAACGATCAGCCTCAGAGGTTCCAGAACCATAGTAGTCAGGAATTTCATCAGTTCCCACAGAACCTTTTCAGCAGGGTAATCAGGACAGGGATATGGGTCCTCTTTACCCCAGGACTCACATGGAAAATGAACACCTAGCTTATCTGGGCTCAATCTGCTCTATTACACAGCTATAACCTCTCCTTCCCCCAGTTTAATCATGTAACTGAAGGGAAAATGGAATCCTGCTTCAGGACCTGACCGTACAAGTCTTCTTCACATCAGTAGTCCTCCCTTGAACAAGTAGTCACAGAGAAGTCAATGTGAAATGACCCATTGACTTCAATAAAACTACATTCATGAGGGAGGATTTACTGAGGCATGAGTCCTTGCTATTTACATTGGTTATATTTTACCCTTTGGGTTCATTCCTCCATTAACTAGATCAGATACAAAGTGGACCAGTGAAGGACCTGACCTTTTGAATATTTATGTCTGTAACTTTCTTCTCATGAGGAGACCTAGTGATATCAGTAGAACTCCCATTTCTTGACCTAGGAGTGAGCAAATGCAGTATGCTTGTCTGCACTGAAAGACAAGCAAGGAGTGATTGACTCACATCATTCCAATAAGCATTTTATAGTTTCAAGACAGAAAGGGCAGTTTGGGCCTCGTAATATTTTACTTAGACAGCCGAGACTTAACATGTTGTAGCTGACCCACATTGCATACCTCAGAGCTCCCTGTGGGTCAGGAGGCCTGATAGACACTTATCTCACTCTGGGTTCCAGGAAAAGTAAGTTGAACACCACTCCAAACAAAACTGGGAGCTATTTGGTTCCTGGTCTAGGAGTTACCTGAAACTTCTCAGTGAGGAGCAGAAAATGTTCTACTTTGTGTTCTACTTTGACAAAGGGATAAGAGGAGAAATTTATTTCCAAGTAGTCACAAGTGGAAGGGGAAGATCTCTTATCTTTGCTGACTGGTATATGAAAGGCCTGATAATGAAGTAAATGAAAGAGAGGCATGAATGCACAGAATGACATTTATAATGTAGAGATGCCCTATTTGAGCATGATCCCATAGTTGCTAAGGCCAGATCTACGCTATAAACTTAAGTCAATCTACGTTAGGTTGACTTACAGGTACCACATTATTTACCAAGTGGGGAGTGGACAGCCTGGTGGGGTGGCTGGGCTTCGGGCAGGGAAATCTGCACTTGGTGTCTGGTCAGCTGCCACATTCCCACTGGGGAGCTCAGAAGCCTGGTGAGCTGCCCTATTACAGGCAGGGAATGAAGAGCCCAGGCAGCAGCTGAACTTCCGGCAGGGAGATCTGCACCAGGAATATGGTCGGCTGCTGTACTCTTGGTGGACAACAAGGAGCTGGGAGCCTGGGTGGCAGTGCAGATTGGTGTGGGGAGCCTGGTCAGCAGGCCAGTTTGGAGCAGAGCCTGAACATTTGGAAACTGACAAGAATCAGAGCCTGTAGATGTAAGTGACGTGGTGTCTTAGAGGGAAACTGCATTGATCTAACTACACCTGCATAAGACCGACACCTCTCATGGAGGTGAAGTTATGATGTCAGTGTAGTACGATGTCAATACGACATCGCTGGAAGCAAGGTGGTAGTGTGTATGCTGACATAATTAGGTTGATGTAAGCTGTCTTACATTGACTAAACACTCTAGTGTAGAGCAGACCTGTGTCCTCTGTTCTCAGTGAAGATATTGAGAGTTGCGTGTGCTCAGAATCTCACAGGATCAGACCCAAATTGGGTTTCTGATTTTTACCTGGCAGGGAAAAGGTATCAGTGGGTAAAATCTTGGCCATACTGAAGTCAGTGGGAGGTTCCCTCCCAACTCTTGCTGCTTACTTCTCCATTCAGCTTTGGGTTATTTCCCCAATGGTAATATGGCTAGTAGTGTCTAGAGATAATGCAGACAGCTGAGAGGCTGCTGTTCAGTTTGGCCTCTTACAATCTTTTCAGCACACTCAAACGGTCACACATCCTTTTGGCAGCACTTAAGGAATAAATAGCCATTAATTTAAACTGAAACCTGCCACACCCTAAGGCCTTGAACCAGCTAATGGAAATGACTGCATATTAAAATAATGATATGGGTCTGTTTGCTACTCAAACAGCAAGGACTGTGACAGCTGTGTCTCCTCAAGACATTGTGTTGGGATGGAAAACTGAGAAAAGCCACTTTGTTTTACTCAGACATTGGAAAAGCTTTAAACATGAATTTGTTATGGTTGTGTTCCTCTATCAGCTCTTGCTGTTACTTTTCATGCAGTTTATTTCTATGTGACTTTTTTAATTCTTGAATCCTCTGGATTATTTGTATACTGCAAAGTGAGCTCTGGCCAGAAGTGCTCCAATTTTGTTTGTGAGGAAGACAGCTGATGTAATATGGCCTCTAAAGTTTACTTGATCAACTAAACTAGTCCTCCATCAGGCTCACAGACCATGCAGGATCAAAATGACAAACTGGTGGGCTAATAAGAAATTGATGCTCAGGTGTCTACCATCTGAGAGATGAGTATATTAACAGGGACCGGGCTCTTATGAGTGTGAATCTTTGTCCATTCATCTTTAGCAAACCTACAAAACGTTGTACGTTCATTTGCTTGCATGTTTCCAGCATCAGATTGGCAGGATTGACTTACTGACTTTAACAGAGTTACTCCTTTTATGGATAAAGACAATAGGGACTTTTCTGTTACAATTGAAAAATATAATGTAAAAGTATTAAACAGATTTTTTTTGAAAATTCCAACTATATTTTGATGGCACCTAGGTTAACAAATGACCTCTCTGTCTTCTATGAGACCAGTCTAACTCTCTCTTTTTCATTATCTTTCAGAGCATGCTCCTAGAACTATCATCTATCATGAAAAAGTAAAGCCAGTCTGGGGTCAAGAAACAAACTAAGGAATCAAGTACAAACCATTGCTCAGCAGGAAGCAAAAAAAAGCAGCCTGTTTTTTTTCTGAAGCTAAAAAACATGATGGAAGAAAGCCCTTGCTTTATACACTGCTAAGATTTATGTCAGCACATATAGAGCAATGTAGCCTGACTCCTGTGGTGGGCTGACAACCTGCTTAAAAACCTCAAGATTTCGCTCCCATATACCAAGCAGTAGGTGCTTTGTGTGTGCAGTTATTGCAGAAATAGCTGTGTGTCCCTGGAGAACATATGGGAGGCACAGCTTGTAGAATTTCTTTCTAGAAGATGCAAAATCTATACTTTGAAAGGAGTGGTAAGGCTTAAGACATCTGCAAGGAAGGGTTAGATATGAAGGCTTTCTGAAGGATACTCTTCTATCCCCTTCCCCAGGGCCTACAGCCAGTGAATAAAAGATGAAAGCAGCATGCCAGGCAGTTCTCCTGCTTCAACAAAGAGATATGAATCCATGCTGCTCCTCACCAACCCCTACTAACCTCTGCTAAAGTGAAGCTCATAGTCTTTTAGGGATTATTTGCTACTCTGACGTTATCTTCTCAGAGTCAACACCCTCACTTGAAAACAGTGCACAAAAATCAAATTGGCTGATTGCTTTCAAATGTGAAGCATATGCATTCTTCTTCAGTTTGCAAAATGAGAGCCTTAAAACATCCACTCAGGATCATAAACATTTCATTCCTTTGTCCATTCTGTCAGTTCCTATATGGACTGCATGAAAGAAAAAAACCACAGCTGGTTTGACAGGAGATAGCTGCGCTAGATGACCGGATTTCTAACATGTGCATGACCCAAGACAATTGCTTTTCCAATCCATGTATCTTAAAAATAAGGCGTCCCCTCCAAGACTATCCATGTCACTGTCCCCAGTTACATGCTCATCAACTCCTCCTGTTCATTATTCATAAACATATTCTTGCCTTTGTTATCAATGCTCCATTTGTTCCAGTGGAGAATCACATTTTTAAGCAATCTAGTTGGTTGGTGTGTCAGTCTCCCTAATCATGCAAAGCCTTTGTGGTTCTGACAGCTGCACAAGAAATAGTAGTAAAAAGCACACCCCTCCCCCCAAAAAGCACCAACTGTAAAAAGCGATTAGGCTGCTCACTGAGCTTTCCTAGTGCTTTTATCCTGGTTTTAATGACTTCCAGCCATATTCCTCAAAGACGGGTCATTGCCTCAGTTACACACTGTTTGGTTAAGCTATTGCTTGTGTTGTTTTTTTTTTTAAGTGAAAAATGAAACCGAAAACCCCAGCCATTAAAGCAGCAGCCGAGACTTCTTACAGATGGATAAACAAAGCTTGACTACAGACTGGGAGTAGAGTATGTGCTGTATGGAGATATAAATGATGAAGTGTCTTCTGATAGACTTGAGAGGAAAGGGGCTTTTGTTGACATATGTTCCAGCTTTCCCAGCTAGCTGGAGTGTAGTAGTACCATTCTTTTTTCTGTGAGGGGTTCATTTTCCTTATAAGGACATGGCTGGTTTAAAAAATCATAGACCAGATTCACTCCTGTAGAAGCAAGAGAGGGCAAGTTACATCTCCAGGAGCAGCTGCACAGGGCAGATTGTGATATACTTTTTTGTCTATAAAAAGCTCCCAAAACTTCAGAGGAGCCCTTCCCAAGATAGGCTTGTAATAGTGCAGTCAATTAAATGATAAGCAAAAGCTTGTAGGTTAATGCTATAGACTAAATGCATTTCCTCCACCTTCCCACCAGTAAACTTTTTTGCAGGCTAGCCAGCAGCTCAGCTCAGTCCGGGCTTGGACCAGGTTCGGAACCTATCCCTGCTGTGGCTCTGCATTTAAAGCACATTAGAGCCACCCGGGCAAGCAGCCTGGCTCAGTTCCGGCTCATGCCAGGTCTGGGAGCTCAGCCCTTCCTCTCACCCCGGACAGGGGCTGCTGCACCCAGAGGCACCAGCGTGGAGTGGCAGGGGGCTCCTAGGGAGTGGGGCCGGAGTGCACTAGCTGCTGGCCCCACCCCCAGGAATGTAGAATAGTTGAGTAACTGATAGGGATTCATGAGGTTAAGTGACTGTATTTTACATCCCTACCCCCAGAGGCCTCCTGGGAAGAGTGTTGAAGTAATGTGCGTCACCCAGCGGGCCTGGCTAGGTCACACCCACTTGGGCCCTGACTCAGCAAATCACTGAGCATGCTCTTAATTCAAATTGTATCAAGGCCTTTGTTGGTTGTGCTTGTCACTTCCAGGCTCCCAGCTGGATTTGGGATTGCAGGCAGCTCACATTGTGGTCTTTTTCCTTCTGGCAATTTTACTATTATGGGGGTGCTTGTAGCCATCAGAAATTAAAAAACTGCAGTAAAACTTCCTTGTCTGAATTACCACAACCTTAACATTAAAACAATACAATTTACTTTCTTTAGTTTACACTGTTTATTTTTTGAATTCCTCTCTGCTTAAGCAATGCTAACAAGTCAACCCATCTCATTTCCAGGTTTCTACTCGTTAGTGGAATGCTGCAGTGTTTGGGTTGAAAATGCTGCAGGGATTTTTGGTCCCTGATTTGCTCTGCATTGGAATTTTTGCTTTGCTTTGCATTTCCATAGAAACAGTTTTATTAAAAAATATTACAGCGCCTACTTAAGTGATGTTGAGAATGAGGATGAGCAGAACTAGCTTGAATCAGTATTATGGTGACATAGTTATGTGAGTTACCCAATACACTACATCAACACGCCTCCAACTGATCTACCAGCTGCGCAAATAATCAGACATGCGGAATTGGGTCTAAAAGAGTGGAGGTTTTGTCCTGTGGTCAAAATTAACCACATTTCGTAACTTCTCCAGAAACTAAACTATTATACTTGCATTAATAAATATGACAATTTCAGAGGCAAGAAAAGTTGATATACACTACATAATGATATGTCTTTATTTCAACAGAAATGGTGTCTAGACAAAATTCAGTTAACACTAGCAATTCAAATGAATGGAAAGGTTTTTTTTTTTGCACAATACTGTATTTACAATGAGTAAATGAAGTTTTAAATTCATTAGTTCATAACAATGCTTTTTTTTTCCAAAAAGGTAAAAATTCTTAGTAACAGAGAATAAGCATCAACAGCCATCTCATTTATACAATAAAAATCACAAGAAACCACAGTCACCTAGAAAAAAATAATAAAGACAAGCTTAAGAACTAGTACAATAAAATGATGCATTGAATTAAGTTACATTAATCGCATAGAATCTGTGTAAAAAGTATGTAGAAAAAACACCTGATGTAACCTGTTACAGTCATTGACCAGTTATGAGAGGTACAGAGGATTATACAGGTAGATATGTGTGAAAACTGTCCATATACTGTTTGACCTGTGGAGGAAGAGAAGAGGGGTTTGTACCCCCTTGCATACACTGATAAAACCCTGTTTTGAATATGGCCTCTGAAATCTGTAAGGCATATATTAGAGGTGCACTTGTATCCAACTGGTTCTGGAACAAACTCTTAGGGCAATTCCACCCTTGAAACCAAAAAGATATTTGAAATTAATAGCAAACAACAAAGCATCAAAGATCACCAAAGTGTTTAGTATAATTTCTGCTAGTTTGAAGGATCCAGATACTTTCGTTCAGAGCATGAGGGTAGCAAATACAGTATCTATACAGGTAAAATTCTCTTGATTATAGGTCAAATATAGGATAACATTGTCTTAATAAAAATGCAGTGTTCTAAGTATGATAGGTCCAATAGAGAACAACAATCCAGATAATAATAGCTCACTCATCACACCACAGGGTTGTTGGTTTGGCTCTATTATAGAGATGGGCCCATCTGCAAAATCTAGACCTCGAGTTCAAATACTGGACCCAAAGGTCAGGAGAGGTTTGGATCCACGGTTTGATTTGGAGCTCTCTCTAGTTCTAAGAAACCAAGGTGATCAAATACTGACAAATTCTGTTATATTCATTCTTTCTGAGTCAGTTATTTTCTGCATGCCCTTATTTGGCCCATAGGGACAATTTCTGCACTGCATGTGAGTTTTTTTAATCATGTGGGTAGATTTCATATAAATTTAACAAAAACCAGAATAAGGATGGGATTTACCCAATGGTTAATTTTCCTATGGTTTGATTTGGCTAATTATAATGTCTCAGTTTTTAAAACGTGTTTAAAGATTCCTCACTGCCAAAAAAAAAAAAAAAATTAATTTAGTTGCCCAATGGCAGCTTTATATGTGTATTACAGTAAAAAAACATAACACTAGTTTTAATTTGATATAAATACTACCTATCCTGGTGGAGTGTAGGAAAATACTGTACATTTTGTCCATTGCAAATAATGCCATTATATCTTTCACTCTAAAGAGAATAACTTATTATTCTACAATCCACCAACAATAGATTTTTAATATAAAGAGACACTTTTTGAATGCACATGTATATACATATATAGTATTCTGCAGCATCAGGTATGATGCCTGAGTCATGAAATATTCCAAACAGTATTATAAATTTACAAATATGTATTATAAACAGGTGAACACACACAAACTGTAATCATATATGTATTTAAATTTTAGATTGTCTTGGCAGAGACAAACTACAATATAACCTTAATGTGTAGAGAAAATACACATTATATGTTGTAGGAGGCAAGAGAATGTAAATTTATATGTTAATCTTTTTAGCTGCACCTTATTTTAGATAAAAATAAGACATCCCAAACTCAGCAGCTCCTCTTGGCTACATCATCAACTCCATTGCACTTACTGCAGCTAAACCTTCTCTAGACAGATCCTAAAAGATAGACATTAAACATGATGCAAATGTAGACTACAGGACCTACTAACAAATCATCATAAAACAGATTTCAAATTGTTGGAGATGAAAAAAATTGCGTCTCGTTTAAATGAAGTTAATCAGCTGAACTGCAAAGAATTTGATGTAAATTAGAATGCAAGATAGTGTAGGCTTGACTAATATTTCCTATGTCTTATGGTACAATATTCTGTAGTTCTATTATCTAATCAAGGCTTATTTCTATTTTAACATAAATAGCAATGGAATATATGACTAGGTGAGGATGTGATAGCTTCTGGAAATACAGAGTTTCATCATGTTTTCTTTAAAGGACCAAATTTTCTCTTACACGATTATGCCAACTCTCACATACAGGTTTGTTTTCTTTAATTGGCAATCACAAGGTTAAATATTAAAAATCTAACTATACAAATACACATTTCTATTTAAGATTCTTAACATAAAAGACTTGACAGTGTTGAAGTTAGGATTAACAATCATACTATCAGCATTATTAATTTATCTGGCAGCCAGTTATTCTATTTGACAAAGTTACTTTTATCTAGTTCCCACTCTCTCTTTTAAAGAGAGATAGCAGTTGGCATACTAATCACTGTGGTTTGCCTTTGCAACACAACATTTTTTAATTCCTTGGGAGGGGGGAAATACAAGGATTAGATCCAAAAATATAGTGCATCTTAAAAGCAGCATATACCCTTAGAAAGACATATAATAAATTACACATACAATATATAAAATAATAGTTTTTATACTGCAGCATCAAATTCTGACGCCTGAGTCATCATATGTTAGGAAGTCCGTGATATACATACTGGGATGTCCTGATAACGTGGCTGATTTTTTTTTACGCTACCTCTTTGTTCCAGAATCAGCTTTTAATTAACTTAAATTACTTCCAAGGCACCTCCAGATAACGCAGAGAAACAATACATTATATAATGTAGTACTCATTTGACACAAGTATAATAAGCCTAAATGAAATGAGGTTTTCTGGCAATACAAGTATAGCAAAGGTAAATAAAAAGGAGAACTAGATGTAGACTGGACAAAGCTAGATGTTCAAAAATTCTCACATGTGCTATGTTGGTGCAGAATTCAAGATGGCAGACCAACTGTATCTAGCACAAAGTTTCAAAACAATTTATTAGAAACCAGAAGCTGCTGCTTTCTTTATGAATAACTGCATGATCCATATTTAAAAAGATATGTTTTTGTTGGCTAACCCTCTTAGTTTGCTAAATATTGTAGTTTCCTTTTTTCAATTGCATTTTTGGTCAACTGTTTTAATATCTCACTACAGAATGTTAATTCAACCAGTGTCCAGATGTGAAGCTAATTCTCCTAGATGTTTCCCTTTTAAAGTTAACCAATAACAGTTTTGAGAGCCAAATGGTTCACAATAGCAAAAACATACATGCGTAAATATAGGTCAACGAAGCAATGACAAATCAGTTACTTCTGATGGTGAAGAATGAAATCAAACATGACAAGCTTGAAGGGAGAGAGGAAGAGAGAGAGAGAGAGACTCTTATTTGAGCAGTGGTTTTAAGTATCAGTTCCCATGAAAAAGAAAATCAGGAAGCCCGGCACCAGAACAAGCCGAATCAATCCCAAGAGCTGCAGCATATGTTCTGTGGATGACTTTGTTTGTTTGTTTGTTTGTAACCATTGGAATGAGGTCAAGAGTACCAGTTGCACATGAGTCATTAGCAGGGCAAATCTTCATGACAGGAAGCTAGTTCAAACTTGGTTTTATACTCATAAAACATTGTGTCTATCTATATGGGAAGCCACTTAAAAATAAAAGGCAACAGAAACGTCTTTAAAATACTGTCAGTTGACAAAAAATAGTTATGACACTATAATGTGATTCACATTTAAACTCTAGTTTCACTATGGTCTCACAGAAACAAGACTTCTCTGCAAAACACGGAGCTGCTCTGCAACGTCAATGAATTCAAAGGAAAATCACCCCCTCCCCCGCCAAGAGCTTCTAGCACAGTTTCCTGCACACACTGGCTGGGGTTGGCAGGAAGTGTTCCAAATATATTTTGATCTGCATCTTTTAAAAGAAAGGATGATTTCCCCCCTTTTCAAACATGTGAATTGGGAATTTGTGGCATTTGGATATCTTTGAACATTTAAAAATAAGGATTTTGCACAGAAATGGTTAATACTTAAACATGAATTAGGATTTTAAAAAAACCACATGTCCTACGTTATATACTAATTTCTTTGTACATGCAGAAAAACATTTTTCAACAAACATGGCACATGCTATTTGCATTTCCTCCTCTGTAGCTAGGCTACTGTCGTTTGGGAGAAGAAAGCAGAAGCTAGATTGGCAAGTCTGTTACGGCCCATGAGCACAATCTCAACACAAAAAGAGAGGAGAGAGGGAGCTGATTCCTCCTCCAGGAAAAGATGCTGATTCACTGAGCGCCTCAAAAGAGCACCAGGACACACCCCTAGTGTAAACATTAGAACAATAGAACCTATTGTCACATAGTGCTTGTGAAAAGCTGCTTTTCAAACAGGTGTGCCCAGCTGGTCAATTTTGCAACAAGCGTGAATAAATGTGCACCTGTAGAGCATGGGTGGTGTTGTCCAGGATAAGCCTCAGTACTAGCCACACACCCTGGCGCAGACAGGGCAAAGAACCACAAAATAAAATTCAATACACTTATAATAGTAATACTGATACTACTACTACTAATTAAAAATAAAAATGTTAGGAGGACGATTTTCTGTTTATGCTGTACATAGATGTTATGTTTGGAAAGCTGCTGTCACACGCTATCATTCACTGATCACCTGTTTTACCTGATCACTTGAGATACAAGTTCAATACAGTTGCAATTAAGCCAATTCTCTGAGCAGTCTCCTTTGAGACAGCATTCTTTTAGCAGCCGACTTGTGCTGATGGCAATGATATAGAATAAGAGGGTTCTATAACACAACACTTCAAAGGGTAAGCAATCAAATCAGGTATGTTTTGCTCCTTGCAGGATACAGTGTTCACTTGACGTTTGTAAGCAAATATCTGCAAGTCTCAGTTATGGACTTCCATCTTTCAATTGTTTCCTATACAACTAGTCAGACAGATTTCTACAGGTCTGATTTTGATTTCACACTGGTGAGAATCATGAGTAAGTCTACAGAAGTAAATGGAATATACCTGTGTAAAACTAGTGGGAAATCAAAATCAGGGCCAAAGGGACTATATCAATGGGCTGCAGCCTGCTTGAGGCCCAATCAGCACACAGCCATGGCCCATGTGACATCCTTGGGGCCAAACAGATATATATAATGTGTGATGTGGCCCACATAACAGAAAGAATTACGTATGTGGCCCTTATGGTAAGTAGATTGAGGACCACTAGATGTATGACTAGATATTATTTGCCTGGGAAGAGGTGCAGATTTAGGATCTAATCCAAAACCCATTAAAATTGGTGAGCGTGTTTCCATTGACTTCAATCTGCTTGGAGGACTTTGGACCCCAATTTAGGAACAAGTGCTTGTTATATTTTATTAAAGAGCAAAATATACCTTACTGGATAGGAGTCCAAAAGTATAATTAACAGCATTTAAACTTTTTGTCAGGGAAAGAGAAAGAATATAAAAATATTCAAGCAGATATTCTTTTACACATTATATGGTGAATTCAGCATTTGGCAAGATTGTTCTTCCTACATAATCATCTCCTGAGTGTTTTTAATATTAGCTAAAACTTTATTATTTTTCAACTATAAAGCAAAGAGTACAGTATACTCAAGTTATACTGAAGTCACAACTTCATTATGAAAAGAGGTTTGACCAGAAACTCAGTGCAAGTGGCAAAGTTGACCATTACTGTACAGTATCTGCAAGAAAATAAAATAAATCCACATTGCTCAAATGGCACAAAATGGCTGTGCCAAAACCAAAAACTTGTTTATAATAAAAATCTCAGATAAGCTTCCAACACTAAAATTGTATAAATAAGTACAAACTGAATGATATTGCTGAACTGTGAACTAAGCAAAAAAAATCATGTAACAAGTTACCAAACTAGTTCTAGCATCAAAGACAAAAAAGGAATGTTGGAACTTGTTTATACAATATAAATGAAAGTTTCCAGTTGTAGAATGAGAAAAATTGAGGCATGCAGGGACTTTTGCATATGGATATATATATTTTATATATATTATATATAATATGTACAGTTTAGCTATAAAACTTTGATGTGTAAAGAAGCTGTCTTCAATGAAAAATTGAACATTCAGAGGAAATTCCTGAGTTAGGGTTTTGTGACATGGGCCACTGAGAAAAAAGCTGCAGTTGGGTCCTCAGAGGTGTTATGTCCATCCCTGTTAAGATTGAAATTAACATACAAAAACAGACAGTGTTGCCACTGTTTAATTCCCTGCCTGAGCAAGGGATAGCACCATTGTGAAGATAACTCCTGCTTGTAGAGAGGAGGGAATACTTAAAAACAGTATTGCTGCTAAGACCACTGTAGTGTGCACCAAATACGTTCTTCTAGACAACAAATGAATACTGCCACTGGCTGACTGAAGAACACCTGACCAGGTGTAATGTAAGGTTACAAGTCACTAGGTGTAATCTTTCCTAGGCTGCTCATCTGTTGTACATTTATCAGTCATTTCCTGACAGAAGTCTACTGTCACTGTTTGGCTACTCTGTTCTAGAGGGAGCTCTCTTTCTGAGTAAGTACCTTGGTCAGCTCCATCAAGCCCTCTTCCGGCTGTACAATTTTCTGAGACGTTGTTAGGTAGCCAGTGAGCGCCTAGCTGCACGGAGTCTTGCTCTGAGCAGCACTGCATGCCTTCCCCAACACACTGGGGTGTCACTAGGTTTTGCTCTACTCCAGTTGGTGAAGGGTTGATATTGGTGGCTGTTGGCAGATCCATAGGCCTGAGAACAGGGAAATATCGGTGCAGGGCTTGGATCTGTTCAGGGCTCTGCATATCCCTACACACTTCTTGGGAAAGACATGAGAAGTTATCTAACAATTCTCCCATGCATGCTTTCAGCTGGTTCCTTTCAGAGAGTAATTTCTCTTTCTCACACACCTGAAAAAGAAAGAAGGTATCTTAGTTTCAGGAAAGGCCACTTACTGCAGTTAAGGCTTGAGTCCCATTTTACATATGGCTTTAACCAGTAAAAATCACAGACCACCTTCCGATTTTGTGTGGCACAGGGTAAGTCACAGACACATGCAATGCTTTGTTGTCTACCTGTTCTGCATGCACTTTTTGCAGATGGCAGCATGTAAGCAACATGATTGGTTTGAAGAGAATATAGCTGCCAATTCCTGGATGGCAGCTGTTTTTGTCATACTGTGGTCACATGATACACGCTTTTGGAACAGAACTATTTTTTATGGGAGAAATCCACTATCTGTATAAAGTCAGACAAACTGGGTTCTAAGAAGGATTGGGGAAGTAAAATTCACCCGAAAGCCAAAGGTCAGTCTATGATGAGACAACTGTGCATTCCCCCTGCGGTTTACGTTCCAGCCTACAAGTAACGGTAGCTCTTCTGCATGAGTTGTGTGGACCACAAGCTCTAATGTAAAAGTGATCCTGTGGTTACTGCCAGAGCCTTCTCCTTTTGTGGCCTTCTGCTCCTGCCTATGTGCAGCTGGCAGTGTGTCTCCCATGAAAAATGTAGTGCATAGGCAAATCTTTTAATGAGTCCTATGTGATACAGAAGGCCTCATGCTGCCTTCATGCACCACAAGTTAATTTCATTATGCATTAATTAGACTAGCAAGTCTTCTATGTTAGCCATTAGGAACTAGTGAACTGGGGTCACACATGACCCCTGCATTATTTATCTAAGCTCCCTCCTCTTCTATTGGCACCAATCATTACCGTATTGGAACAAGTCCCACAAATAAATACACCAGTGAGATCTCTCTTCTTTCCCTTCTGGCAAGGGCAACTTGTAGGTTTGTTTGTTTTTATTAATGTAGAAAACTATTAAGGTATAAGCAAGAAAATAAGCTGGGTTTCATAATTTGTTCTGAATGTAGCAAAATTAGTGGTCACTGTTCCATTGTTTGGCAGCAAGTTCCAGAAGCTGGGTGTAAACTGTTTCCTGTGCTCATAAATCTTTTCTCATTAGACAACAGTTTCATTATTCCAGCGGCACAAAGCTCTTCTGGGCATCTGTAGTTAGGACTAGAGAGACAGTCCCAAGTTGCCAGGACCTTTCACTCAGAGCTATGAAAATCAGGACAAAGACCTTGGACTGAACTCTATGTTCAATGGGAAGCCAGTGCAAAGAGTGGAGAATCATGGTGATACGTGTCTGACAACTTGTATTGCTTCGTAGATAAATTGAGTGAGCGCACACACACACACACACACACACACACACACACGTGTGTGCACATATTCTAAAGAAGACCTGAGGGTTTCTCTCAATGAAAAATATTGTCAAAATGAAAAAGCTGATAAAATGTAAAGAAAAGGCCTGAAATTATGTACAACAGATTTTTAAGCCAGAAGGGACCATTATCATCATCTGATCTGATTGCCTCCGTTACACAGGGTGCTGAATTTCACCCAGTAATTCATGAGATATATTGAAGATGCTGTTTATTGTTTAAGAAAGTACATGCATGAAAGTTAGCTGGAACATGACAATGGGCATCAATTTATTATGTCAGTTTCAGACCCATCATCAGAATCAAGGTTTCTACACAGCCATGAGAATGGGAGAGAGACAAAGAGAACAGTTTACATGAAAAAGAACACCACCTGCCAAAATATTGATAAATCCACCAACAAAACATAAAAACTAAACAGATGCCCAAGTGCATCTTGAAATGAATAAATTATGTAAGGAAGTGTATAATATAATTGTGCAGACAAGGGAGAGAACAAGTGGGTGGATGGATGGGTCTCTGAGAGAAGCGCGCAATGTTATGAACAGGGAATAACATTTCATACTGTGTCTGTCCTTACCCCCCCCCAGTTTAAAGGAGGTTGCTGACAGAGCAGAGGATAGTTTGGGGTGGCTGCTCTGAGCTCCATGCTTGGGGGACCCTGCAGAGGCTTGGGTGGACTGGGGGATTAACTAGAAGGGCCCAGGGCCAGCACAGCAGGGGTTGAGCCACCCCGTACTCACTAGCAGTAGCGGGAGCCATGGAAAGCGGAGTGACCTAGCCCCAGCCTGTTCCACTCCTCCAAGGCACATGTCTGGGATCCAATGCAGTGGAGTAGGCTGGTCCAGGCTGCTCCGCTTCCTACTGTCACAGTGAGTGCAGGGGTGGGCCTGACTACTGCTGCCAGTGCCAGGCCCCCTGGCAATTTCTCAGGCAACATCACTCGGGAGAGGGTGCTTGAGGTAAGTGGTGCAATGAGGGTAGGAGGAAATGGAATAAGAGGTGGAACTTGGGGGGAAGCGGGGAAGTGGGGCAGGGCAGAGGCAGAAAGAAGCGAGGGGGGGGCTGGGGTACAGTGAGGGGTTGTCCCCAGGCCTCCCATATCCCTAGGGAAGGTGCTGGTTGCTGAGGACTGGGAAATAAGGACAATGAAAATAATTCCATTCTAATTAAAAAAGAAAGCACTCCAGGTGACACTATATACATGAAGAAATGGGAACTTATTGATCACCATGTGACAAATTAATTTCAAATAAAGGCCTTGAGCCTTTAAGTCAATAGGAGTTTTGCTACTGGTTTTCTTAGGCAAAAGTTAATGTGCGATCCTGAAATTGAACATTGTCTTGCAATGCATATATTCAAAATGTCAGAATTAAGGCTGTGTTAGCTCTTTTAATTTTGGCATTTCTTAACTTCATGCTTCATTTAGTTCTTTTAATGTATTTTGTAGAGTAAAAAATGCATGGAATATGTTAGGGAAAAAAGCAAAAGTGTTAGAACAGAAGATGTTTTCTAATGTCATCCTTCATGCCAGCGCTATTGCAGACCAGAAGATGAGGCTTTCTGATCAGTTCATAGCCATGAAATGAAACTCTGGAAGTGAGGTTGGGACAGTATTACTTTGGTTTCAGGTATCTTCTAGTGTTATTGCTATGTAGCTCTCATTTCTCTGGGTATCTTTAGATTCTATGTCTTAAAGCTTTTACAGTTTCTTTGCTATATTTTCAGTCTACTTTCTAAGTTAAGAAGTTGAAGATAATTTGTGCTAAGCTGAAACAGTCAGGAAAAAAAAGAACCCTGTACTAAGCATAAGAAATTAATTTCACGTGGACAATATTCCACGTAACTGAGCAATATACTCCATCTTACTACTACTAATAATCTTGGTCTACAAACATTTTGCATATTTGAAGATTTTAAAGACATCATCTTGTTAATCCCCACAGCATTTGTGAGAGGATGTTCAAAATTATAATTTCACAGATAGGAAGATTTAAGGCATAAAGATTAAAGTGACTTATACAAGACCACAGAGAGGGTTGGTTGGAGATGGAGACACTCTGGTATTTCAGATTTCCAGTTCAGTGCTTGACATTCTAAATCAAGTATCACTGCAAACTTTAGTTTGTTTGTACTGAAATTAAATAAAATGAAGGAACATATTCCCTCCTTCCCATTATGCACAGCACTGTCTTTGATGCTGTCAATAAGGTATTTTGATTGACATAACTAGTGACATGAGTATGCAAGTGTGAATCTAGATGAAGTGTAATTGCTTTGGTTCAAAACCAAAACAACAACAACAACAACAAAACCCAAACAAACAAAAAAACCTCACTCAACTATTTGCCTTGAAAAATAAAAGGAAGCTGGTTATTGTGATTTACTTCACTGAGCGTAAATTAACTAAAACCAGTATTGGAATTGTTTTGAATATTTATCCATCGTTAACAGAGAGCCCCATTATCAGATTTAATTGAGGCAAGTAACTCACCAATTTGCGGATTTCACATTCTAAGTTCTGAATACAGTCCAATTTCCTTTTGCGGCAGCGCTGAGCTGCAATCCGGTTCTTACTGCGCCGGCGAACATCATGGATGAACTCTAACTGTTCTGAGGTTAACTTGTGCATCTTTATCATCATCTGGAAATCATTCCGTGGAAGATCTGTGATTTGATCTACAGGAAAAGGAAGCTTCACCTAAAACAAAAGAACAAACACCAACCAATAAAGTTACAATTTGCTTGGTTAATGCAATAGGAACAATGTTGTAAAAGTCACTTAATTGTTTTCCCCCCAAACAAATAGAATTGCAAAAGTTTCATAATCTCTTTGATAACAATCAACAGCTCATCAAAGCTAACAAACTAATCAATCCACCAAAGCTTATTGCTGCCCTATATTTGATTTTGTGGGGGAAATAAATTATTTGGGCCAGATTATCAACTGCTGTAAACCAATGTAGTTCCACTAAAATCAACACTGCTTTTCTGATTTGCATCTGCTAAAAACCTGGGCCTATGAAAATAGTACTTCAAAGGAATTCTCATAGACTCTCCTGCACAAACATGGAGCCTAAACCTCTCCAGTGGTAAATGTGTTTTGGGAGCAGTTAATAGCTATTGATTTCCATGCGGGTAGAAGATGCCAAATTCCTCACAAGATTTGGTCCAACTTTGAGATAGGAGTTTTATCTGCAAAAACTAAAGCCCAGATTAGCTGCAATGTTAAAAACGCAATCTAAAACATAAATGTGATCATAAGTTATACATAACAGCAGCTAGGATTGATTTTACAATCAGTCCAATTAACAGCACACCATGTCATTTAGAAGGGTCAGAGTAACTGAAAAAAATCCTTTTTCTTTCTTTACTAATGTATGTAAAAATACATTTACTAAAATTCCAATAAAAATTATAGGACCAAGTCACATTTACTAGAACAAATCTAAAACCCCAGTAATTGAAATTGAAACAAACATTTGTTTTAAGCTCTTGTACCCTTGCTTTGATGCCACAGCTGAATAAAGACACACTAGTCATCTTTTATTTTATTTTGGAAATTCTATCCTTTCTCCCACAGTTCTTACTGAATATGCTTTAATTATCAACCATCAACCCGAAAACTGGGGATGGATCACTTGAGGATTACCCATTCTGTTCATTCCCTCTGGAGCCCCTGGCGTTGGCCACTGTTGGAAGAAAGGATACTGGTCTGACCCAGGATGGCTGTTCTTATGGAAATTAAAGCTGTGAACACAGTCTTTGAAACAGCTAATATGTCTATGCAAAGGGAATATTGATGGATAGATTGAAATAAAAAAAAATGTTGGTCACAAAAACTGTGTTTCACATAATTGTGTGACAAATGAAAGTTATGTGCAAAAAGGCCAAATAACTTATTTTCTTGTTAGTCAGACAAGCTTTCAAGCTAACATAAAGTTCTTCTTTAGGTTCTTAGCCACATAGCTTGTCTTTCTTACCAACACAAGTTGGTCCAATAAAAGATACAGAATCATCCATCTTCTCTCCCTAATATCCTGGGACCAACAGGGTTTCTTTTTAGTGTCATACCTATATTGACCAAAAGGTGGCAGTAAACATTTAACTTTTACTGTGATTATACAATGAGCAGTCCCTTGGCACCTTAGAGACTAACAAATATATTTGCTTTCATTGGTAAAACCCACTTCATCAGATGTGATTGTATAGTTCAACTCTTATTTGAAGTAGAATGTATAGTTAACAATTGGCTATCAGAGAAAATTCTCTAGCCAACCTAAAAATTCTGGTGAAAAGGCTCCTCTGATATTCAAACATGTAATTAACATCCTTAACCAGTGCACTTTAAAATATATGGCAATAAAGAGATTAAATACAGGGATAACTATAAAATGAAAACATCTTTTACCAGTTTGTTTACATACAACAGTTTGCTAAGGACCCGTACATAGAAAAACACACTTTGGCATTCATGATAATTTAATCTGTCCACATCAGCAAACATGCCAGCAATTTCCTCACTTCTTTCTTGTTGGCTTTCCATTCCATGCATTCTGATGTCATTGTTCCATTTATCTCCAAGCCCCAGTCACGTGAAACTTGGTACAAGCTTCCCACTGTATCCTTTCACACAGTTTTCATGCAAAGAACTTTGCCCCCCATGAAACTATGGCTCAGACAATGCTTAATATTACAGGGCATCACACTGCAGATCAGTTTAATGGAAGAAAAAATGCCAAGTAGGTGCTGACAGGGAAAACAGTGCTTTGTTTATATTGACAGAGATTGACCTCAGACATGGTGATGTGGACTACCTTGTTTGCAGACTACTACCTAATGATAAGAATGTTTGATTTCCCTTTCATACCCTTTGGACAGTAAACAGTGTCATGTAGTTTGATCTTAAGACTCAGCCAATGCCTGGAAAAGCAGTTTGTGGATTCCTTTGGAAGACGCTGCAGTTTAAATAGGAAAATAAGGCTTTTACATTCATGTTTTGACATTAGGGGTACGTCTAAACTACATGGCTCCGTCGACGGAGCCACGTAGATTTGTTTTTTTGGCAAAGGCAAATGAAGCCGCGATTTAAATGATCGCGGCTTCATTTAAATTTACATGGCTGCCGCGCTGAGCCCACAAACAGCTGAACAGCTGTTTGTGGGCTCAGCGCGCTAGTCTGGACGCTCTCGAAAGCTCTCGAAAGCTCATGATACCTTCTACATGTTTTGTTAGTCCTTAAAGTGCTACGGACTATTGGTTGTTTTTTAAAAAATTTTTAATAATATAGTTATACTTTATGCTGATTGTGGAGCAGATTCTTGACTGGCATAAGCTACAACAGAGCTATGTTGAGTCCTTCAGGTTGAGGATCTGGTCTCCAGCAATCTCTCAAAGGTGAGTAGCCTGCTGTATAAAATAGAACAAAGAGCTGCTTCTGAAACAAAATGAAAACTTTTTTGAACTCAGCCTTTCAGAGAGTAAGCAATTTTCTAGCCACAGTTTGGGATATTTCAAGTCAGAAACATCCACAGAAGCCCCATTCTTTACTACAGCAAGAAGCTATACACTTAGAGTAGGGAGCTGATAAGTATCTACCTGTACAATTATTTTTGCTGGATTTTTACATCAGAACAGAGGCCCTGTTCTTCACCAAAGATACCTCATAAATACTGCAGTCTTTATCACTACACATGCCAACCCATTTTGCTATTGTTGTAATTCATCTCTCTCCTGAATTATGGATGATATGTTCAAAGGAAAGACAGCCAAACTACACTTATGAAAACTAAAATCTGCTTATGATTTTGGGAAGTTTTTCTTCATTATTTCCATGAGAGTGCCTGTGTAAATGTCATTACATCTAATGGCTAAGCAAGTTAGTAGTGACCTAGATAGATAGGGACAGCCCGTGAATCAGCAAGTGAAAAGTGCATACATAATCAATTAATTCTTTCAAGCTTCACCGGCTAATTCCTGCATGGATAGCGTATTTGCTACTGCACTGCTCATGTACTGTAATAATTACTGCTTTTCTTTCACTAAACGGACTGAATCAGGCCCAGTATAATCCACACGAGAGATGTGAACATTCAGTGACTGGAATTTTTCCTATTTAATAAGTATCGTTAGCTTTTTACTTTAATTGAATTTCCAGAGCATCTTACTTGGGCTGCTAAATCTCATCAAACAAAATGCCAGAAAGGTGGCTGAAACTCCTTGAGCCTAACAGCAACCTTAAAGCAACGGAAGAGTCTACAGGGAAGGGTAATAAAGTTGGGAACCCTAGACATGACTGCATCTTTAAAAACAGATGAACAAAATCTTGTTTTCTTGCTGTTTGCTGTGTTTACATAACTTCAAAACTGCCAGCTCGTTCTTTTTAAACTGAAAGCTGCAACCTATGGACGGCCTCACAGCTTGCAGCTCCTGGTATTACACCGGAAGTATGGATTGTATCCTAGGAGTGACTTTTTGTTGTATGTATGGGGATGAGAATTATTTGTTACAATCTGAGGATACAGTCACTGTTGTTATTTTTGATAGTATTTTCCTAAAAGACATTTAGAAGAGAATTTTCAAAAGTGTTCTACGTTGGCTTAAGCTGACTGCCATTGAAGTCACTTAACTCCCAACAGGAGCAGCATTAGGCCAACATTGGGGCTTCTGAACAACCCTCTTTCCCCGCATGCACTCCATGATATATTTGTTCCTGTGTACTGTGGTGAAAGCTTTCAGAAACACAAACTGGTTACTGTATCCAAAATCTCCCCTTCTCTACAAGGATCCTTCCAGCCTATGGCAAACAGACTTGCCAAGCTGAAAACCAAGAGATCTGTGGGACAAGCATGCATAACCTGGAAGGTCAGGTTAAGGAACTCAACTCCAGCTACATAAAATACATAGCTGGAGTCAGCTTACCTTAAGCCGAACTTGGCACCATCTTCACAGAGGGAGGCCAACGGAAGCAAATGCTCCCGTCGTGTACAGACGTGGCCTTAGTCTCATGGAGAGACTGCTCACTCTGCCTTCCTTCTTGAAAATACTCTTGTCTCTTTTTGCTCCACCAGCCAGTCCTTCTCCCACCTGGAGCATGCCAATCATTGTTATCATCCATCCGCCATTGTTCTACAGCCAACAGTTTTCACTCTGGTCTGCCCTTTTTCCCCTCCCTCTGCAGTGTCAGTCTTTTCACTATTTATTATGTGGGCGCTTGGTCATGGGGCAACTGCCCGACCAGCTCAGTCAGCACTGCTGCTCAAGCCATGTGCTGACTGTGTCAGACTGTGAAAATTCCCTTTGGAAAGTGAGTCCCTGGTCCAATGGGCAAGTCTTCTTAAATAGAAACAAAAGACATGTCAAATGTGATTCTCTGGATATTAATAGTTCTTGGAAAACTCAACCTCTTAACTCCTTCTGTCCTTGTGTATTCTCTTCAGAGAAATTGCATTAAAGTGGCCTGAATTTAGATTTTGTTTTTACCTAATGCAGAAGAGTGTGATGAAACAAATACAAATGCATTTTATTACAAATGATGTTTAGAATCAAGTTGACACAGACTATTTTATAACAGCAAAAGGATATTTAGGAATATAAATTTTAAGAAAGCTAAGCACCATTGGGGAGACAGTTTCTGCTCTGGATGTGCTACCTTGTTCTTGAGGATTCATTATTTATGGTCTTATTTTTGTAGCTATTTTAAGCAATATTGTTGGAAACTGGCTGTGAAGCAAAAACAGTTGTATTCTTGTCAGTCATATTACATTCCAATAATTGACTTCAACTACTCTCCAGAGGCTGAGAGGACTGAGTGAAGAGAAGGATTTGTAGGAAATTGGCTTTCACATTAAACAATATGCTAATTCCATAAAATCCCAGCAGCTCAAAGTCTCTCCTTTTTGTGCTTATAACTGTTCTGCATTGTAACAGGGATAATTCTGTTTGCACCTGCTATTTTTTCTACCAAACATTAACTGAAAACAAAAGTCTCAGTAACTCAGTCATACTCACAAGACTCTTTCCAAAGGAAGAGACAGTCATACAACAGAAAGGCATCCCCCCTCATCACACCAAATATTTTCAGTATTATCTGATTTTCTAGTAAAATAAGCCATGTGCTTTTGCATGGCCCACATTCCCCTAGAGAGCATAGTCACCTGAAGGAATGAAGTAGAAAATTTATTTTCACTTATTTCTCACCTTATCACTATCCCAGGAAATGATATTTCTGTTAACAGCACTTCTGGGCACTGATGACAAGATGGGACCCAAATCAAGAACAATCGGTCAAAAATCTAAGCGACCTTAGATATTTTGATAACTGAGGTCCAGAGTCCATCAGCCATGCTCACATTGAGCAGTCCCCTGAAATCAAGGCAACTACACATTGCAATCAGTGGGACTACTCAAGGAGCAAGGTACTGCTCAGCATGAGTGGGAATGCAGACTATGGCCCCTTAGACAGTAGGAATTAATTATACTCACTCAACTATTTCATCAGCTACACTTTAAAATACAAACTATAAATAATTTCATGTGATGTTACATGGAGATTGAGGACTTAGAGACCAGTCTATAAAGTAATAAAGCTAGCAAAGGGCAAAAAGCACATTGTAAAGGTTGGAGAAAGCTCCAATTAAAAGCCTAAGAAGAGGCACTGACAGCAGTGGTTAAAATTTCAGACCGTTACACGCGCTGCCCTCTGATCTTAATGGCAGCTGAGTTACTAAACCTAGGCATAATGATTTGAAAAAAAACACCCTTCTCCCTTAGGTATTTTACACTGTTTGATACCTTTCCCAGAGGCTAACTTCCAGGGACACGGATATTAGAGAGTATTTTGAGATGTCTATATTATAAGACACTTCTTAAATGAGATTGCATTGTATTTCTATCAGCTGCTCTATTGCAATCTCTCTCTCAAATTCCCTTTTCAATCTAAGATCTGAACTGGGACTTAGAGCTCACACAATCTAATTTCCTGTAACCTTGTGTTGCTTACTTGGGTTCCGAGGAGATCAATACCACCTCATGGAGTATTAATTTACTCCCACTAACAATACTTTTCATCAATACATCTCAAATTGTACATCATAATTACTGACTTGTGCATGAGGCACAGAGAGTTGACTTGCCCAGCATTACATGGAAAGTCAGTGGCAGAATCAGGAATAGAATCCAAGCATCTTAACCTTCAGCCCAGTGCTTATTGAACAGACCACTACTGCTCCTTGCAGCCAGAAGGATTCTAAAGCCAGTGTCAATACCCAATATGCCTGTTTCTCCCATAAATGTTACCCTCCTTTTGTTCTTGCCACCCCATATGCATACAAAGCTCTGAGACCATCCACAATCCCATCTTCCTCATTCATCTCCTTCAGACCCACCTCTGCTGCAGCATCTACACACAATTAGCCAGCAAAAATAGCTAATTAGTCGTTTAAAACAAGCTAACAAAAATCCCAATCTCCCAGCCTCTTTACTACACCATGCTATGCATTTGCCCTCACTGAGTAACAAAATGAATCTGTGCTATGACTGTTTTCTCTCTTCCAACTCTCTCCCTGCTGTCTTGTTTCCCAGCTGTAAATGTGACATTTAAGATAGCGCTAGAGTGTGACATGGCCATGCAGGGGCATGAGGCCTCACCCATTGCTGCTTTAGGACTTGGCTCTTGGTCCAGTGAAATGCTCCAGATATCTCTGAGGGTGAAAAGGGGCAAGAGAAGGAACATTGTCTCCACTGCAACACACCACTGCTGCCCTCACAAAAGCTAACCACACAGTGGGAAGTAAGGCACACACTTATAAAAATACTTCACTGCCATCAATTGTGACTCCAAGTCACGATGTGTCCCGGGCCTGTTCAGCTGCACACTACCCCTTACTTAGAGCCAAGTGTAAAACAACCCTCTCCAATCTCTTCCTTGTAAGTCTTGCTGTTTTGGGAAGCACCAACCACACCTCAGGAGGAAGGTAAGAATAACAATAAGTAGCAACAATGGGTTGATGTTTTGAAAAATTAAACCACTTTATACAGAAAGTGAGGGATAAAATAAAATACTGGATTATTTTTGGGTCCCTACCTTTCTCTTTTTCATCCTAAGTTCTCAAAACCCATGCTAATCAGGCAATGAACTTATCTGCTTCCTATGCTAGAGCAGCAGGTCTCAAGTGAACATTTTATTGGTCTGACCCGGGACAGCAGATACCCAGTTCCATACAAAAATTACTCCAGAACACTCTGCTCAGTTTCCCTAAAGGAGTTCAGAAAAACACCTCTTCTCTTTTCAACTCTCAAGCCCTATACTATACCCTTCAATCTACCAAGCTTATGCACTTACCCTGAAATACTCACCCCATATTCATAAATTGCCACTACAGCCTTTTTGCCTTTGTAAAATGACCCTATTTCTCTCTCACTGATGGAAGAACATGGAAACTCACAGCTTGTTTCTTGGGCCCATATTCTTTCCCTGCTTCCCTCAATAACTCCTGTAAATTCAAGGATAACATTCCTCGATATTTTATGTAATGGTCTTCTAGTGTGCCTCAGTTATGAGGAAAGGGAGGTCCTAGGCAGGAAGTATAATCCAAATACTGTAATAAGTTTGATGAGCGGGAAAGCCCCCTGGTTGCAAATAAAGGCAACACATAGTGAGGCTGCACAGTTTAGAGGACAGACCACAAGTCTGGAAGGAAGCAAACCTGGGTTCTATTCCTGGCTCTGTCACTGACCAGCTGTGTGATCTCAGGTTAGTCATTTCACCTCTTTGTGGCACTGGTTCTTCTCTCACCTTGGGTGCGCCTCATACAGATTGCAAGTGGTTTGGAGCAGGGACTCTTTGTTTATACAGTGCAGTGCTTAGCACGACAAGGTCCTAATCTTGGCTGGGCTCTGTAAGTGCTACCATAGTATCACAGTCTATAAAGCAGGCTGAAGGAAACAGTACAGTTTTAAGAGTGAAAAATATATAATTCCTTTATATATATATATATCACATATATATATCACTAGGTGACAAAGAAAAAGAGAGGGGACAGCATTTGTACGAACACAAATTTACTCATCACTCAGCTGTTACCTGCTTCTTGTTTAATATTAAAATTTCAGTTAAGTGCTAAGCCTCCAGGAGATGAACTCAGCTATTTGTGATCTCTCCTCTGTTCAGCATGCAGACTCAGCTGAGGAGGAGATGAATACACATTACCCCTTGCCTCTGTAAATTAGAAAGTGCTGGGCAAATGCCAAAAGTTATTTAAGAGAATAAAGGACTGAGTCAACGGGTCACAATGACCATTACATGTGTACTTATCTTAATTCCCTACCTCATGTCCTCTGTCTTGCACAGGACATGATTCACTGTCTGCTTCTGAGAACGACCCAGATTCATCACTGGAGTTTGTTCCATAGGATGGCTCACATTTAATCTGGGGTCTGACTTGGTTGTACATTCCATCTCCCATCATGCCTGGCTCCTGATGTTCAGGGGCCAGGAATCGAGCTCCTTGGGAACAGGGGGAAGATGAAAACTCACACAGAGGGAGGCTACAGGGAGAACCAACACTGCCATCCTCTGCATATGAGTAGGAGGAACATGAGCTAGAGGTCCTGGTTCTGGTTTCCAGAGGAGGCGAGCGAGGGCAAACTTTAATTGGCACCGGGCAGCTGGTGTTGGGCCGCATCCTTCCTGGCAAGTGATCAGCTGTCAGTCCACTGTGGGAATAGGTCTGTGAACTGGGAAGGGACTGGCTGCCTCCAGCCCACAGACCCTTTGGCACAGTCTCAGTGAGGTCTTTGTCCAAGCTGCTCACACCAGAATATGAATGCACCGAAGTGTTTACTTGGTCACAAGCATTTGAAGAGAATATAACACTCCTCCTATCCAGTTCACCTTCCTGCTTATACAGTGTTTCAAAACCAGGTCCTCTGAGAGGCGATCCCATAGTGAAATTGGAAGCATCCTTCTGAACGGCATGGGACTGTCCATAATTCCCTGTGAAAGGGCTGTAGTCAGTTTTCTGGTCACCCTGAGTTGTCCCTTTGTCAAAAGGGCATGCTGGGCTCCTGGCAAAGTGCTGTTGGGAAGTACTGGGGAAGCCAACCAAATCTATGCTTTTTGTTCTGTTGAAGAAAGACCTTAGGCAGGAAGGAGAGGACATACTTTTAGACCTATCAACACAAGTGGGGCTTGGCTGTTTCCGGTCCATTTCAACATCCCCTTCTTTATCCCTGACATCAGGTTCATCTCCAGACAGACAAAGCGTTATGCTTTCTTCATCATTTTCCTCATTCTGAGGCTCACTTTTGATCTGGCCCACAGCAAGTCCTGATTTGAGGCCATTTCCAGAACCCTCTTCACTGAATGTGCTTGCAAAACCTGAGGTACTGATGAGTGATGTGTTGCAGATATTCTTGGTACAAGCAAGCTGATATTTCTTATATCTCGGGTACCGTGTTACCGCGTCTTTGTCCAAACCGTCCTTGCTATTTCTCAGCATGTCAGAATCAGGCAGCATCCCTTCTTCCTTGTCTGCTCCAGAACTAGTGGATTCAAAGTTAAAGGGTTCTTGAGGCATTCTGTCCCTTGGGCAAGATATTTTTGAAGTCTCCGATTCCATAGTTTCCTCCTCTTCACCATCAATGTTCTCTTCATGGTGCATTCTCTGACAGGTGGTATCCTTTTTGCACAGGAATAAGCCATCTTCATCATTCAGCAGCTGAGTCTGAAGGAAGCTGAAGCAGGAGTCCTCCAGGTTGTGCATGCGCAGGAATTCAGCACAGTGGATGACCTCCTGTATGTTTTCTCTGCTGAGTAACAGCTTAGCAGTGTAGGCAAACTGTAACAACGGACCAAATCCCCTGGCAGTGACCTGCAAAAACAAAACAAAACAGGAAAATTGACAGTGTTATCATCAGCACAGCTATTGTCCCAAACTTTTCAAGTGTAGTTAGATAACCTGACAGCTCTAATATCCATAAATAAATACTCTAACGTACCAGTTAATCTTTCATCAGGTCAGCAATGATGCTACTTCCAATAATTAATGCTGCCTGCTTGGTGTTGCTTTTACACCTCATATTACAAGCTGAACTAAACATTACATAGACTGAGTGACTTAAAGAACTATGACCAAGGCATTTACACTGATAAAAATGTAAAAAATACACATTAGCATACACACTGTTAATCAGAATTAATAGTTCTCTGTAAACATGATGCGTTGCAATAAGACAGTACAAATTAGAGTATATTTCTTCTAATTCTGATGCAGAATGGGCTGGAGGATAAAGGTGTAACTTAAGTTTGAACAATGTTTACTGATTGTTATATGAAAATTCGGATGATAACTTTTCCCTCTAGTTTGAAGGCAACCAGGCTAAAGTTTCATCAAATCTATGCTAGCCATCATTTATCAAGTTACTATTTCATAAATAATGGAAGATTTTGAATTTGTACTGCTAATGAGTTCTCTTCAACCTAGGGATGCTAGCTATCAGGGAACTGAACAGTCATGTAACCGCATGATATCTTTGCAGTTACATGACTATTCAATAATCCCCGTGGGTGGGGCTGGCAGCAGCATAGGGTGCCAGGCAGGAGCTGGTCTGTAAGGGGAGCCAGTTTAAAAACCAGTGTCCTCACAGACTGGCTGCCTGCCACCATACACTGCTGCCTCTGACACAGAGGCAGGAGCTTGGGGTGGCAGCAGGCTCTGTCCGCAAGGGGTCTGAGCTCCCCACAGCGGCTGCTCCTCATCTCCTGGAGCAGCTTCTGTTTGTGATGGGCCCAAGCTCTGATAGAGGCAGCAGTGCGGGGGGGTGTGGTGGGGGAGAGTGGCACCACAGAGCCAGTGCTGGGGTTTTTAAGCTGGCTCCCCTCAAGACCAGCTCCTGTTTCCTCCCCATCCTTGCTCCCTCTGATACAGAGGCAGCAAGGGGGGGGATGCGAGTAGTTGACAAGATTAATCAATAAGCCTAGGCTTATCAGTTAATTGTCTAGTTGACTACTCATTGACATCCCTACCTCAATCAATAGAATTGCATTGTTTCTGGTTTCCATGAATACGAATTACAGCACATAGGGAATATATTTGCATTCATATTCAGATGCACTGCACTACACCCCAGATTAAAAAACATAGCAAGAGACCTAAAAAAGAGTCACCGTGGCTTAACCACCATGTAAAAGAAGCAGTGAGGGACAAAAAGGCATCTTTTACGAAGTGGAAGTCCAATCCTAGTGAGATAAATAGAAAGGAACATAAACACTGTCAAATCAAGTGTAAAAATGTAATAAGAAAAGCAAAAAAAGATGAGGAGTAAAATTAGTTCGGACTAAGGGCTTTAGTCCGAACTAACGCGTCCCGGAGCGCACTTCCTGGTTTGAATCAGCTGTGATTCGAACTAGCGCGCCGGCGAGATCATGTTAATGGAGCGCGGGATATTTAAATCCCCGCTTCATTAACTACTTCGATTGTCTCCATTTGCATCCCTAGTTCGAACTAGGGATGCAGTGTAGACATACCCTTACTGCCCCTGTACAAAACTATGGTACGCCCACATCTTGAATACTGTGTACAGATGTGGTCTCCTCACCTCAAAAAAGACATTTTGGCCTTGGAAAGGGTTCAGAAAAGGGCAACTAAAATGATTAGGGGTTTGGAACGGGTCCCATATGAGGAGAGGTTAAAGCGACTGGGACTTTTCAGTTTAGAAAAGAGGAGACTGAGGGGGGATATGATAGAGGTATATAAAATCATGAGTGGTGTGGAGAGGGCCGATAAAGAAAAGTTATTAGTTCCCTAAATAGAAGAACTAGAGGACACCAAATGAAATTAATGGGGAGCAGTTTTAAAACTAATAAAAGAAAGTTCTTCACACAGCGTGTAGTCAACCTGTGGAACTCCTTGCCAGAGGAGTCAGCCACCCTAGGTTTGAGGCAGTAACCAAGCTCCTGAGCAGGGCTCAATTGGAAGCTATGTGGCTATGTAGCTTAGCAGGAACTTCCAGGTTGACTTTGTGAAGAAACAATTCCTTTTGTTTGTTTTACACATTAATTTAATTTGGTGACTCCTAATTCTTTTGTTATGAGAAGCAAATAACTTTTTTTATTTACTTTCTCTCACTAGTCATGAATTTTGTAGATCGCTATCATATCCCCTTGCTTAGTTGTCCCTCTTCCAAGCAGAAAAGTCCCAATCTTATTAATCCCTCCTCATATGGAAGCTGTTCCATATCCCTGAACATTTTTGTTACCCTTTTCAGTACCTTTCCCAAGTCCAATATATCTTTTTTCAGATAGCGTGACCACATATGCGCATAGTAGTCAAGATGCGGATGTACCATGGATTTCCATAGAGGTGATATGATATTTTCTGTCTTATTATGTATCCCCTTAATGATTCCCAATATTATGTTTGCTTTTTTGACTGCCGCTTCACATTGAATGGATGTTTTTGGAGAACTATCCACAATGATGCCAAGATCTCTTTCTTGAGTGGTAACAACTAATGTAGTCCCCATCATTTTATGCATATAGTTGGGATTATGTTTCCCAATGTACGTTACTTTGCATTTATCAGCATTGAATTTCATCTACCATTTTGTTGCCCAGTCACCCAATTTTGTTAAATTCCTTTGTAACTTTTTGCTCTGCTTTGGAATTAACTAGCTTGAGTAATTTTGTAGCATCTATTAATTTTGCCACTTTACTGATTACCCACTTCTTCAGATCATTTAAGAATATGTTGAATAAGATTGGTCCCAGTACAAACAGAAGGTGATTTAAATGTGCCATGTAGAAGCCATTTTTTCTTGATAAGCTACAAAATGAGTCTCTAAGAGGAGTAGATAAGGAGCAGTCAATTGTTTTTTGTGAAGGTCCACATTTCTGGTCAAGGTATTGTCAATGTCCACACTCCAGAGAAAACAAACAGACAATAATAAATAAAATAAACAACAATCACAATAATAAAATAATAATAATAATAATAATAATAATGATATAGTAAAAGATTTCAGGGTCTGTTCAAAAGCACCTGGTGGTTTGGATTTGGCTCATGATCTATCTATGAGTACACCATCAGTAAATGAGAGTGTATTTGAAATCGGAAGAGACTCCCTGGAATAAATAGCTTCTCATGATAGTTATCTTACATAACCACTAGGGGGAATGACTGCAAAACAAATTGAAGCACTCAGTGGTTCTACTACGTTTTCACCTGTGTTGTTTGCTACAGTGTAGATAGTCTAAAAAAACCTTGCAACTGATTTATTCCACAATACAGCTATCTTCCAGGGTGACTTGATCTTTCAGTCCTAATAACGCCAGATGATAAATACAGAATTCAGGACAGCTGGTACCTCTGTTTCATGCAGAGAATGTCAAAAGCAGAGCTCTAGCCATGCAAAGGAGAAAATATGGAAGACACTTCTTTAAGATACCGGTATATAAAAAAACTCTGAATGAAGGGCAGATGAGAGAGACAGTCAGGCCCACACCTTGAATTATTTTTAATCGTACATGGAAATTTGTGTAACTCATCACTCTCCTAATTCATTTACAGACACAGAGGTAAAATTACCAGTAACACACTGAAAGGATAATATTTTCAGCTCTAATAGATGGCTCCAGGGAGGCGTTTCTGACATGTTTCAGTTCAGAGCTAATGTTTTAACTATTCAAACAAACTTTGATAATAAATGCATGCAACCACTTGCTGGTAAGTGTTAAAATTAGCAGAATCCCAGTAGCCTGAAGCGGACTAAATATTGATTTGGCTTCTACTGTGGTTCTACCTTCTTATTGCCTTTGGAACTGTTTGTAATTAATTCACCGTGATAAGAATGCACATATTTAGGCATTGGAATATGATTATACACATTGTACAGTTTGAAAAGGAAGGTTTAAAAGCTGCATATATTACAGCCACCCATGCACTTCAATTCCATCAGATTGGTTTTTATAGCAGGAATGGTCTTTTAAAAAGATCATGCTATAGATGTGTCAATTAGTGAAATGAAGGTAATGTGTTTTACTAACAGAATTGGGTTTAGTAACCCAAAATAATGTTCTTTGTTTATACATTGGAAAAACTCTGGGCAGATGGAAAAAATGCTATTCACATATCAAAAACCACAACCAGAAAGTTCAGTTTGTGGGAACCTGTATGGAGCATCCTCTCCAAACTGATAAGTCAGGCCACTACAGCACTAGCCTCTTATCATACAGCTCTTCCAAATACCCACTTCTATAAAATTAACCACAACAATCAGTAGATAGTAGGAAAAAATTTGCGTGTACAAAACCACAACCTAGGCAACAAACAAGCGCTGGAACAATATATGCATGCCAGTTCTCTGACTGTATGCTACAGCCCTTTCTTATACCCTTTGCTGTATTTTTGATTGTCAGCTAGACTTTGTCCTCATGTATATTTTAAATGTGCCTACCACACCTTTATCGCATCCTAAGTAAATGAAGAATTTTATTCTGTTTTTCTTGTGTAATCCCCTGGCCTGTAGATTTTAAATAGCTCATGCTGTGTCCCAGCCACATCGGCTACCTAACTGTGATCGGTCGGTCTACAGAGTCTGGCTCTTTAGCTCAAGTTTCAGACATTCCCTTTTTAGGCTCATGAGGTCTCTGGTTCAGCTCCTGAGTTGGCCACGATGGCAGTTGTCATGCTTGCTCTCAACAATAGACATTTAATGTGGAACTCTTAGTCAATTTTGTTTATGTAGCAACACGAGGCCTGGCTAGTGGTGGAATGGAGGAATCTGATGCTGATCATGACTAGCACACTGTAGAATGAGGAGGTAATTATCAAGAGAATGTGAGATTATAAGGCCATAAGGGACTACTGTGGTCATCTAGTCTGGCTTTCTGTGTAATACCAAATCCATGGGCCATTTTGGTGAATTACACAGTCATAGGATTTTAAACATCAAATTTCATTATTTCAGCTATTTAAATCTAAAATTTCAATGTATTGTAATTGCAGGAGTTCAGACCCTAAAAAGGAGTTGTGGGGAGCTGCAAGATTATTGTAGGGGAGTTGTAGTACTGCTACCCTTATTTCTGCACTGTTGCTGGTGGTGGACTTGCCTTCAGAGCTGGGCAACCAGTGTGAGAGCTGCTGGCTGGGATCCCAGCTCTGAAGTAAGGATGTTAAATATTGAGTAATTTACTAGTTGAGTAGTTGATGGAATTTCCATCAACTACTTGAATAGTCGATAGGCACTTCCGCATTCCTCCTTTGAAATGGGGCTCTTGTACATTTCAAAGGAGGAATGCGGAACTCTGCATCCAGCCCAGGGCCAGTGGGAAGTCCCGTTGACTCCAGGCTCCACGCCGTGTGCCAGTTTTGAAATGTTCAAGAATCCCCAGCTAACCCTGGGCTCCGCGTGGTATTTCAAAGGTGAAGTGCCCTCATGGAGCCTAGGATCAGCAGGAAACTCAGAGTCTCCCGACGACCCTGGACTCCATGCTGTGCTGCCACTTTGAAATGCCGTGACCCTGGGCTCTGCACAAATGCTATGATGGACTCCGAATCAGCTGGGGAATCCCCAGCTGACCCCGGGCTTCACGCCATGGCGGTGTTTCAAAGTGGCAGCGCCACACAGCTGAACCTGGGATCAGCTGGGCAGCACTGCCCCTTTGAAACACTGCCACAGTGCCCAGGTACAGGCTCTGTGCAGTGCTGCCGATTGGAAGTACCCTCTCTTCCTCCCCCCCTTTGCTGCCTCTATCTGATAGACTAGTTGACTCGACTATCCGATAAGTATTTGCTTATTGGATAGTCAACTAGTCCTTAACATTCTTACTCTGAAGGCAGAGCCAATGCCAGCAATACAGAAGAAAGAATGGCATGGTATGGTATTGCCACCTTTATCTCTGTGCTCCTGCCAGCGAAGCTGAGCCCTTAGTCAGTAGACACCACTTTGTCCACCTAGCTCTCAAAGCAGCAGCTCAGAAAAAAGAATAGTGTGGTATGGTATTGCCACCCTTATTTCAGCGCTGCTACTGCCTTCAGATTTGGATGCCTGGACAACAGCTGCTGCTCCCCAGCCACCGCTCCCTGGCCACCCAGCTCTGAAGTTAGTGCAAGTAGTAAGTATGGCCCTAAAATAACCTTGTGACTTTCCCCTAAACTCCCTTTTGGGTCAGGACTCCCAATTTGAGAAATGCTGGTCACACTCAAGAAATAGGGTAAATTCACACAAAAGGCCAGATTTTCTGGTGGGAGATCAGATTTCATGCTCCATGACACTTTTTTTTCATGTGCATGAATTTGGTACGGCGCTAGCCATAGGACTTCACTAAATTAATTCCTGTTTCAACATCATATATTTTAGAGAAAGAATGGCTAATTAGCATTAGAAAATACTACACTTATTGGCAAGTCCAACCCATTCATTTAGAGAGTCACAGAAACTAAGGATCAAAAACTCATTTTAGACTATTCTGTCTCTCCCTTTGCTACTCAAAGAATAAATGCTGAGTGTTAAGTTTTAATTGACTTAAGTGACCGGACTTCCACTATTTCCTTTGGGAGACTGTTACTATAACCTACTTAAGACATATTGCTAGGAAATTTTGCTTTCCTTATATTTAGTTTATGTACTTGGAACACTCTAAACACTTCTCCCTCTTGGACATTTAGACAATTAAAATAGTCCCTACCTCACACATCCTTTTTTGGTATTAAATCAAAAAACTAGATAATTTAAGAGAAATACTTGGAAAATAATGGAGCAAATTAGGCATGAGCAGTCAATGCAAAAATGTTAGCAAAACTACCTTTCCCATTATGGCTGCATACAGAAAGGTGTCATTCTCATTTAGAAATATCCAGAACTGCCTGCAGTATCATAGGAGTAGTTCAATTGTAGTCACTCTCTAAATGCATTTGTGACATTTTACTGCAAATGTTGCATAGAGTTCAGGACAGTTCAGTATTACCAATATGTCGTAAATGGGAGCAGAACTCAAAGAAGAATGAGAAAAGTGATCAAGAGGCTGAGAGAAGTCTTATGAACGAAGAGTGAAAGAGCTAAACGTAAAAACTGGCTCAGTGATAGCTAAAGAAGAAAAAAATTCCATTTACAATAGTGGGAAGAGTGTAAATGCTGAGGACAGAGAGGAATTGGTTAAGATGTTAAAATGAGAAACTGTTGGGGGCAATGGAATAAAACTGAAAAAGGAAAGATTTTGGGAATTTTTTCATACTCATCCTAGTCATTATCTTTTGAGTGTGGAAGGGTTTCCCAAACAAAGTGATGAATGCCTTATTGCTTGAAACTAGAGAAAGAAGTGAAAAATATATCGCAGAGAAAAAAAAATCTTATCCTGGAAGAAGTAGACTAGATAACTTGATGAGTCTTTTCCAGCTCTAATTTCTAGGACTGAGAGTGACATCATTCATAATTTATCAGAATGACCAAAAGTTGCTATTTTGTAATTAAAATATCTTGGGGGTTTAAAAGGATAATTATTTAAAACCAGCAAGAGGGATTAACCTGTTCCAATGAATGCAAAAAGTTCTGTGGAGTGTTAGCCACATAAGCACTCAATGCCTTTAGCAGGAACATAAATTGCTGGGACAGAACTTTGCAATGCTTTGAGAACTTAGGGATAGTTATAAAAATAGCTGAAGGCCTTCATTCTGAAAGCACTTATGCAGACCATTAACTTTATGCTCATGAGGGGCAGGTGAAGGCCCAGCTAGGGAAGGCAAGCCACAGCTCTGCCCCCCTACCACCAACCCTTCAGCAACCTGGTCCCATGGAGCTAAGCCCAGCCCTGAAGCCCGATCCTTCTTGGCCAGCCAGGCTATGTCTACACAGCAGCATCTTTAACAAAGAGCGTGTCTACACTACAAGCCATTATTTCAAAATAATGGCGAGCTGGAGGACTTCTGACTCCGACTCCTGTAACCCTAATTTTACAAGGAGTAAGGGAAGTCGCAGGAAGAGTGTTCTTCCTTTGACTTCTTGCTGTGTAGATAGTGCCAAAAGCCGAATTAAGCTATTTTGACTTACGCTACACAATTGGAGTAGCTCAAGTTGAGCTGCTTAATTCAACTTTTGCCCGGCTGCGTAGACGTATCACAGAGATCCTTCCTGGGAGGAAGGTTAAGAAGAGTAGGCAATTTTGGGAAGTTAATTCCTTCACTTGGCTACATTATTCACCACCCCCTTTCATGTTGAAAGCTAAGCATGTAAAGTGCTTGTAGGATCACAGTTTAAATTTATAATATTCAGAATTTGCAACCCGAGGACATCACAAAAACATCTAAAACAGTACAAATAGTTTCTCTTCATCTCTAACTCAAAACAGTGATTTATGTAATTTCAACATTTTTTTGTGAGGTAAGGGGAAAAGAAAACTTAGATAAAGGCTGACAGTTTGTAATTTGACATTCAAGGTATTAATTAACAATACGGAGTAATAAACACATAGAAAGAGGGTATGTGGGTGTTAAAACTGAAATTAGGAATAATCTTTTCATTATTTTATTGCTATATAGTGTTTTTTAATATAATACACAACACTAATGTTGAGGAATGTGAAAAGGCTTTATAATCAACCTCAGAGTTGAAGATTGTTTCCTACAAGCTTAGTCTTATTAGTCAAATTAGTAAGGATGTTCTAGGCCAGTAAGTTCCTAACTACAACTTATATAATCAAGCATACCCTAAAAATAGAAAATAAGATTAGTGACAGTAAACTGTTCCTATTTTTTCCCCCCACATCCAGAAGAAGATCTCAGGCATTAAACATCTCTAATCTTATTTGCTACAATTAGCATACACTTTATTCTTTTTCTTTTGTAGGTAATGTGTGAGTATAGTATGTGCATTATTTTCAGAGTGTAATAACCAAGATCAGTAAACATGATGTTATTTCATTAAGAGTTAAGTAACTTCCTGATTATTTACTTAGTTATTTGGAATAGGGTTTCATGGCAGATTCTGTTTTTCCCAGCCTGGACATTTGATTGCTTGTTTTAAAATCTTTTCCACCAGTTTGCCAGATATCCCACTATATTTGCACAGGTAAATATTCAGTTGCATGTGCAAAATAGATCTAGATTTTCATGATTTGCTATATAAATGCCTATCACCATGCATAAGATTGGTGTGCACAAGAGTAGATGTTGCTTGTGAAACTGAAGTCTTTTATGATAATATAATAACGCACAGCAGGCAGAAAAAGGGACCCAAAGATGAAGATGAATAGGATACAAAAATAATGAAGTATTTATTTTTTAAAGCCAGAGACAAATATGGCAACCTTACACTGACTCTTTTGGCTTAATTGTGTGGTTTAAGTATCCCTCAACTCCAAAAGCTTAAAGAATGGTAGCCCTGCAATCACAACAGTGCACATTTCCCCTGCCTGATAATTATCAAGAGGCCACTGGGTTAGACCCATTAATCTAATTTCATTTCATATAAGAAATCAGCAATCAGTCTCTAAAATCTAGTTTGGTGCAGAAGCAGGGAGGCTACGTGAATCTGTATTTGGGCTTTTAAATACAATGTTAAAAGCAGTTCTCCTGCTGGTAAAGAAGCAATGAAAGCACTAAGCAAGTCCTGCAGTTTTGCTTGAAAAATGCCTTTGTGCTCGACCTATTTTTAGCTTGAGTTTTACTTTCTGCCCACTTATGCTGGCGATCACAAATTTCAATGCAAGACTGATCTGATGTCAAATTGATAGTCTGATAACTTTTCAAAGGTGTGGAAATTGTGAGTGACAACATTACAATGGAAACATCTTCACATCCATGCATTCTGATAAAAGGGAGGTACCCAAACCATAAAGCTTTTTTCCTTCAAAATGCTGATTTATCTTTTTTTCCAGTGAAAATAAAAACTAAAAAAGCAGCCCCACCACCAGCAAAGCTACTCGGCAGCCAGGCTTTGGATGTGGGAGAGCAGCATCTCTTTGAAGTACATCCATTTCAAATGCCTCTTAAAGAGGTCAGACTTCAGTGCTTCAAGAAGTGCCTTAACTCCCTTTGTTGTTTTACTTTTATTTTAGAGACCACACTGGGAGCACTTTTATAGCATCCAATTTTGCTTTTACAGTAGAAGTTTAAGCATAGCAGCCTCTATGACCAGCTCCAGCTTCTGATCTGGAAGGGAAGAGGTCCATTACAGTTTTTGATTGCCTTGGCAGTAATATTTATAAATTGAAGGAGAAAAAAAAATCCTATTTCCTTTTCCTTTGTTCCCTTGACTTAATGAACACCTAGTAGCATGGGCAGTAGCTAAAAGAGGCAAGGAGAGGCAATGTCTGCCCTGGGCCTTAGTGCTCAACCCCTCCTCTCTTTCCTCTCCCTATTTTGACCATTCCTAAAGGTTCCCACTGCAGTCTGTTGCAGTTTGCAGACTAGTAACTCTTCCCGCAAAAGGTCTCACGTGTGTTAATCTGTATCTGCAAAAACAACAGAGTCCTGTGGTACCTTAGGCTATGTCTAGACTACATCCCTCTTTCGAAAGAGGGATGTAAATTAGACATATCAAAATTGCAAATGAAGCCAGGATTTGAATTTCCCGTGCTTCATTTGCATACTCATGTCACAGTGTTCATTCGAAAAATGCTATTTTGAAAGTGAAATTGCAGTCTAGATGTGGTTCTTTCGAAAAGAAAAGCCTTTTTCGAAATATCCTGTAAACCTCATTTTTTGAAGGAGTACAGGATCTTTCGAAAAAGGCTTTTCTTTTCAAAAGAACCATGTCTAGATGGCGATTTCACTTTTGAAAAAGCGTTTTTCAAAAGAACGCCATGATGCGATTATGCAACTGAAGTGTGGGGCATGCACCAACAATAGAAACGCATGTTGTCCACTGTGAGCAGCTGTGGGTGCCCTACTAATCAGCGAGGTGGCCCCTGAATCTTTGCTGGGCGGCTGCCCAAGCGCTCAGCTTCTAGGGGATATTGGGCAGGGCCTAGGTAGAGCAAGGGTAGAGTATGGGCAGAGTCACTGGCTGGGGAGCTTGCCTCTGCAAGCAGCAGCTTCACCCATCGCCCATGCCTAGTGGGTCAATATTTCAGAGAGGAGCCCACTTGCATGCTCTTTAGCAGATCAATGGCTATTTAAATGCTAGTTTGCAAACTTATCTAATACCTAGGCACAAATTCCAGCTGCTTGTCCTTACCGAAAATGAAGTACAGGCAGTCCCCGGGTTACATGGATCCGACTTACATCGGATCCCTACTTACAAACGGGGTGAGGCAACCCTGCACTAGCTGCGCTCCGCATCTTCCTGGTCTGCTCCCCCCCCCCCCCCCAGCAGACCAGGGAGACGCGGAGCGGCTTTTCTCAGCAGACACCTCAGCTTGAGAATAAAGGACTGAGGGAAGTGAGGTGTGGGAGAATAAAACTGAGCTCTGGAGAAATGTTTGGCTAGAGTTTCCCCTACAATATGTACCAGTTCCAACTTACATACAAATTCAACTTAAGAACAAACCTACAGTCCCTATCTTGTACGTAACCCGGGGACTGCCTGTATTTAAAAATACCTCTCTAAAAATAAAACCTGACTGCCCACTCTGACTTCAGACTTTTTTGTCCTGTATTTTGATCTTCACTGGTGGAACCTGGCAGTAGGCCAACTGAATTCAACTGGACTGGGTGGGGTTAAAATTTCAGGACTGAAACCATAGCATTTGAGCAGTCAGGGTCCAAAGACTTGTTATAACTTGGGGGAGAGGGGGGAAGAGACTCAGGGCTGGAGAGCGTTCAGGGTGTGGGTTCTGGGTAGCATTCACCTCAAGAAGCTCCCAGAAGTGGTGACTTGTCCCTCTTGCTCCTAGGTGCAGGGACAGCCCAATGGCTCTATCTGTGGCCTTGCCTGTCGGCACTGTCCCGCAGCTCCCTTTGATCACTGTTCCCAACTACTGGGAGCTGTGGAGCCGGTGTTTGGGGTGGGGCAACACTTGAAAAGGGACCAGGCAGCCTCTGCACCTAGGAACCAGAAAGACAAATCACCACTTCTGGGAGTTGCCTAGCGACCACAGGGACATGATAGACAATTCTGGGAGCCACAGGGAGTCTGCTTTAGCTCCACTGCACTGCTAACTGGGCTTTTAGTGGCCCAGTCAGAAGTGCTGATTAGAGCCTGCCAGGGTCCCTTTTCAATTAGGTGTTCTGGTAAAAACAACAACAACAACAACAACAAAAAACACCACACCTGGCAACCCCACGTGACACTATCTATGCTTCAGGAGTGTCAGATCTATAAAATAAACTCAAATTAAGATTAAAGACAAACCAATCACATTTTGAAAGAGAATATAGGACACAGTAGATAAAATAAAACAGGATGAGGAAGAGGAGGGGAACAAACCTAAAGAGAAGTTTGGACATTTAAAATATTTACATGCAAAAGCTGTCAAGTTACACCAGCAAACATTAAAATAGAAAAAAGTAAAGACACACACAGAAGGAACTTCACAATTCAGAGTGTGACTAGGAGAGTGGATTTGGATGACTGAGTATTTGGTAGCAGCAAGTAAGGAAACACACCTAAGAAAAAATTAACAATGCACCACAAATGATACACATTATCTCTCTCTTTTTTAAGCAAGTGGAGTTAAGTTTCAATTATTTATATGAATTCTTTGGAGTGCCCTGGAAAATACATTACAGTAGTATATTTTGTAAATACAGCAGGATTGTCACAGCAAGAAATCTCACTACAGCATCTGCTATTATATGTTGCTGATGTAGGGAAGACACAAACATTTGTGTATATAGTTTAATGAAATACTAATGAGCAAAGTTATAGTATAAAAAGCAAGCTGAGAAGGAAGGAGACAATAAGGCTATTGAGAGATAAGACTGGAAAAATAGGAACAGATGAAAACAGTGTTGCAAAGGGATTCTTTGTCTTGTTTTTCACAAGATTATCATCAGTCAGGCGATAATGCCTTATAAGATACCAGTATTCCAGTGTTTCCTGTTACTGAAAGCTAGCATAGCACTGAATAAAAAAATCACTAGCTTCCTTATGCTGGTTAGGAAGAGAGTATGGTTCAGTAGACTAACATTCCAGATACTGGGATGTTTTAGCTGTAGTGTGGAAGGAATAATGTCAAAAGCTTTAGTATTACACTCAACTAGATAAATAAGTAATTAGAATTAACTAGTAGGCTGCAAGCATGTATAAATATCCCATTATCCTACAGGTCACCATATTTGTAAATGAAAACTGTATTTGCTTCAGTTTTCCTTTTACTTTCCAATATTTGGAAATGCACAATATATACACTCAGAACATGTTGATTCTTTTCTCCTATGCTTCAAATAGATCTGAGGATTAGTATGGCTTGTGTTTACTTCTTTGTGTTCAGATTTCATTATGACATCAGCACAATTCAGGGAATGCGATTTGTAAATAAAATGCCACGGCAGAACTGACAAAGGGAGCATAATCTTGTTTGGTTCACAACCTACAAAAAGAGCAGTTAATTCATTCTATGGAAGTGTAAAACAATACCCACGCCTCAATTTATTACTCAATACTATTTATCTCTATTAGTATCATTGGACAGGATATTTCAAATGTGTCTACATTTGCTGCTATTTCAAAATATTTGGGACATAAGCAGAGAAGGCTTGATTGTCCATTGCCTTGCATCTTGTTTAGGTATTTACACTTTTTCAGAATTAGTGCATAGTAGGGTGGCCAAGTGCCCTGTTTTCAATGGAGAATTCAGGTCAAAAAGGGGATCTGACAGTGTCTGACGGGATACCCAAAATCTGGTTACTGCAAGGGAGGAAAGCAGGCAGATGCAGGGTCATCACCCACACAAACTCCTAATCAACCAGGGCCACCTTCTACTTGTGTTGAGTGACTGCAGCTCCCAGCCCCAGTTCCCGCCATGGATGGGAGCGAAATGAGGGGAAAAACAGTGAGAGCCAGAAGGAAGAAGGAAGAAGAGCAAATGGGGCTTGGAGTCTTGGGGGAAGAGGTGGGATAGGGCCTCAGAAACAAGGGCAGGACAGGGGAAAAGCCTTGGGGAAAGAGGAGGGTAGGGAGAGGCCGTGGGGACACAGAAGTGGGGTAGGGAAGTTCTGAAACTCCTGTTGGAGTGTCTGATTTTTTAATTATTACAAAGCTGGCAATTCTAGTGCACAATAAGTGTAAAATGATACCAAATGAGACTGGAAGCACTTCATGGGTGTAAATGACAAAGAAATAAATGCAAAGTAATCAGGACATGACTGAGGTCTATAAAATCATGATTGGCATAGAGTAAGTAGAAGTGCTATTTAGTCCTCATAACATAAGAACGAGGAGGTCACCAAATGAAATTATTAGGCAGAAGGTTTAAAACAAATAAAAGGAAATACTTCTTCACACAGTCAAGCTGTGGAACTCTTTAACAGAGGATGTTGTGAAGTCCAAGATTATAGCAGGATTCAAAACAAGACAAGTTCATGGAGGATAGGTCCATCAATGTCTATTACCGAAGATGGGTAGGGATGGTGTCCTTAGCCTTGGTTTGCCAGAAGCTCGGAAAGAATGATAGAATAGGACAGATCACTTGAATAGATCACTTGATGATTATCTATTCTGTTCTTTTCCTCTTGGGCACCAGGCACTGGCCCCTGTCAGAAGACAGGATATTGGGACAAACAGATTTTGGACCGAGTCAGCATGGCCATTATGAGGTTCTAGTGGAGAATCAGAGATAAAGATTTTTTTTAAGTCTTTCAATCTTTCCTCCAGGCATTCAATACCAGAAATGGAGATATAGTATAATAGTAAGTACCGATGCACTTGTTTCATTTAGATTCTGTAATTATCTAGAGAGAAAATGAAATATATAGACAATTCCAACTGGAATACAGAATCATAGAATACTATAACTGTATGGGACCTTGAAAGGTTATTAAGTTCAGTCCCCTACTCTCATGGCAGGACCAAGCACCATATAGATCAGGGGTAGGCAAAAGGACCTCTGCGGGCCAGATCCGGCCCACCAAGTGCGTTGATTCAGTTCACAGAGGTCCTGACACTCCCCTACCCCCAGGCCAATCAGGGTCTAGGGATGGGGGATGCGCAAAGTCTCCTCCCACCCTGCTCCTTGTAGGACAGCGGCAGAGTGCATGGAGACTTTGCATGCTCCCTTTGTCCCCAAACCTTGATTGGCCTGCGGGTGGGGGGAGAGGAAGCAGGCAAAGTTTCTGCTTGTCCTGCAAGGGGCTCGGCACTTGGGAGTCAACTGCCAGCTGCTGCTCAGCTGGTGGGTGACTAAGCATGTGGTGCTTCCTTCATATGCTCTCCCGACCCCCAAGCTCTGACTGACCTGAGGGCAAAGGGGGAGAGGGGAGGCGCGGAAGCACGTGAAGTCTCCTCCCAGTGCCAAGGGTGTGGGCACCTAGAGGGAACCTCCAGCTGTTCAGAACATCTGGTGGTTCTTTCTAGGGGAGGTGGGGGCAAAGACTTCACATGTTCCCACACCCACAGACCAATCAGGGTCTGTGAGCAGGGAAGCATGGAAGTGTCCTGGCCCCACCCCTTTTAGGAAGGCCTGGGGCTGCTTCAAAATTTTTTGAAGTGTCCCCGGTCAAAAATTATTGCCTACCTCATGATCTCGATCATCCCTGATAGATGTTTATTTAACCTGCTCTTAAATATCTCCAATGATGGAAATTCCATAACCTTCCTATGCAATTTATTCCAGTGTTTAACCATCCTGGCAGTTAGGAAGTTTTTCATAAGGTCCAACATTGCTGCAAATTAAGCCCATTGCTTCTTGTCCTATCATAGATGTCAAGAAGAAGAATTTTTCTCTTCCTCCTCGTAACAACCTTTTTGGGTACTTGAAAGCTGCTATCATGTTCTCTCTCAGTCTTCTCTTTCCAAACTAAACAAACCCAGTTCTTTCAGTCTTCCCTCACTGGTCATGTTTTCTAGACCTTTAATCATTTTGGTTGCTCTGTTCTCCAATTTTTCCATGTTTCCTGAAATGTGGCGGCCAGAACTGGACATAAAACTCCTGTTGAAGCATAATCAGCACAGAGTAGAGCAGAAGAATTATTTTTTGTATTTTGCTTACAACATGCCTGTTATGACCCAATGTAATGTAGTCTTAGTACTGTCTTGTCATATGTGGGTTCAAGTCAGACATTTAAGGCTATTTTGACTCTGTGTGTGTGTCAGAGAGAGAGAGTGTACACACTTACATACACAGAGTGATATGTGAGAAGTGTGTGTGTGTGTGTGTATGAAAGAAAGAAAATGCATGCAAGAGAGAATAACTTCCATCTGTTTTGAAAAGATTGTGTTCTCCTTGGATTTTTATAACCATCATATTATTGCTACACTGGAGTGCATCTAAAAGGCTACCGTTCTGGCAGTCAACATTATTACAGCTGCATAGCTTATTAACAAAATAAATAAACTCAAACACACTAGCAAGAAAATATTCACTACAATTATTGCTGTCTGATAAAATAATGAGTAAAAAACATCATTCTGCTGTCCCATCTACAAATGTGCATTTACTGCTGTATATGATGAAAAATAGTTTCTTTGTATGGTGAATCATGCTAAAATTTGTTCTTTTAAAAAAATGTTTGGAGTTGGTGCCTTTCAATTCCTGAGACACTTCATTTTCTAAATTCAATATGCTCCATTTCCCTTACTGCCCATAAAATCCCAATACTTCCCAACTTTGGATGTAAGCAACTAGTCAAGTGACCACTAGATTAGTCGCTTCCCTCACTTTCTGCCTTGATTAGAGGCAGCAAGGGAGGGGGAAGCTGGAGCCAGTGCTGGAGGGAGCCAGCTTAAAAGCCAGTTCCCCTCAGCACCATCTCCGCTGGGGGGGCAGGGGAGGGAGAGGCACAGTGGGGGACTGGGTGCAAACTGGGAATCAGCTGATTCCCAGCTTGCACCCAGTCCCCCGCTGCCTTTTAAATGTAGTAAGAGCCTAACGGCTCTGCAGTTTCCCCCCTTATTGACTAATTGAGTAGTTGATGGAAATGCCATTGACTACTCGATTAGCTGATTAAACAAAATTTAACATGCCTATTCCCAACACAACTGAACAGAAAATGACATGTGCACATAATGACATACAGTTTTGACACAGGAGAAACTGGTAAACTATGCAAAAAAAAACCAGTGGAGAAATACCAATGAAAGGTCTTTAGGAAAGCAGAAAGTATAAAATGCTGTGGTGCTCTCAGAGACCAAAGGCGAGTTACACAGCACCTTTTGTCCATCTGTCATTTTCTTGCTGGCTCCAAGCAAGGGAAGTGGTCAAAATGGAACCAAGCCAGTAAACTGCTGCTAAGATGATTGTCCTTTCTTTTCCCTTCTCCAACTGATGCCTCTTCTCTTCGCATGCTCATTTTTCCTGATGCTTCCCCACAGCCCTGTTAGCTCTTGAATGATATACTCAAGCAGTGTCTTTTCTTGACAGTGTTAGAAAACTCAGTTTGGGTTTTATTAACATAATTTATCATTTCACTACAAATGTCAGGGTTTTTAAAGATATTTAGAAAGAGAGCAGGAGAGTGACTGAAGGACTATTACACACCAGTGCTGCCAAGCAGCTACACAGTGTTATTTTCTTGATATCATATATATATAGTAGCCCAATGTCTGTGACTCTGTAACGCTGAAATGCTGGCTGTTGCCTCTGGGCGGTGCTGTTGTCCGAGTCACGTCCTTCGCCTCCCGCCGTGGCACTCGGCTGACTTCTGCGCCGCTCAGCCGGGCCGCGGGAGCAAGTGGTGCAAGTGACCGTTTCGGCTCTGCAGTCCCCCAAGTGAGAGGCAGGAGGAGGAGGAGAAGAGGAGGAGGAGGAGAAGAGATAGAGATGGAGAGAGAGGTAGAAGGCGGACGAGAGCTGAGAGAAAGGGGAAGACAGTAGGAGGAGAGAGAGAAAGACGTGGAGGAGAGACCCAAAAATCCCGTCTTATGACGGGCTATTGGCTAGTTGGTCTATAATCTGTTAACTTGTGCAACTCCTTACCCAGTGGTTTGATGACACTGCCTTTCAAAAAGGTGTTAAACTATTTTCTTTTTCTGAAGGTAACCTTTTGGGTTTCAGAGAGAAAAGCTATAGAACGTTCATTACCGGAATTGTTAAAATTATGAAAATAAAGCTATTTGGATCTGAGACCATTTATTACAGAGTGTAATTAGGTTAAATCTAGAGTCTAGTCATCATTCTAATTAAAGAGACACTACACCCTTTCAAGTTTAGCTTAATATCTATACATTATCACATTTCCATGAAAGTACTGAATAAAAACCCTATCAGGTTCTTAGACTATGCCCACCATGGTAGTATCTGAACACCAGTGCAGAGAAAGATGCAGCAGTAGCCCCTTTGAAGTCAAGGGGACTATTCGTAACAGTAAACACTGTGCTCAGTAGTGTTCGCAAGATCAAGCCCTTTGCATCAGTGGAGGCTGGTGACATCTGAGCAGGTGGAGGTAAATCTGACCTGTGCCTCCAGAGGTCCTTGCAGAAATCCTGGCAATTTCAGATAGTATTGGTACAATATGATTTCTGCTAGCCATATCATTCATTTAATTACAATGGTGGCTGGTTTATGCAAGTTTCTGAATGAGAGAACAAGATCATCTCTAGGGTTCAAAATCTGCCAGGCAGATAGAGAAGGCTCATATCTCATGCAGCTCTGAAGAAAAAAGGAAAGATCAAATAAAAATGGTGGAGATGGGGAGGGGGGGAAAAAAGAGCAGGAGTTGGATAAAAAAATGGCAAAAAGCAGCAGCTAGGAAAAGAGAAGGGAAGAAGGGATTATCACACCAAAACTGCAGCAAAATAAATATATGCCCACTATATCAGCTCCTCTTTGGACATGCATCTGTGGAAGAAAAGTCTGTATCTTCTTTTCACCATTGTCCCATTGCTCCCTCCTCTATTCTCCTTTTATTTTTCTGACCCTACCTAGAGTGACTACATCCCTCCTTTTTTTCCTCCCTGGCCCTTTTAGCCTCAATTCCAAAGTGGGCTTCACAGCCCAACAACAGGTCCCTTGATACCTTGCCTCCTTCCCTCCATAAACCAACTTAGCTTTTTTCTCTGACTAATTTCACAATGTTTGTGGCAAGGCAGGGAAGAAGATGGGATGCAAAGCAGGAAAGACAGAGCAGCTTTGGAGCAGACTTTCCTGCCCTGTATGCTAGGTTCAAGTGGAATGGCTGCTTAGGAGAAGACATGATGATCTCACCCCCTTTCCTAAATACCACTATTTTTTAGACGAGGTTGTGCCAAGTCTTCAGCTTCCCTCTCAAACTTTTTGCTTGCCCCTTCTTCCGTTTCAATAAGAGGTCCCATCTCGCAGTCTAAGCAGGACAGGCATTGCTCGTCCTGGACAAGCCACCTGTGTTACTTTTTCTTTATTAAAAAAAGTTCCTGTGCATAGTTTCATCTGCATTACAAAGACAAATTAACACTCTTCAAATGAATTACTGAAAAAACTCCTTTGGAAGGCAAAATACAGAGAGAGGTACAGGAATCACTGGAGAAGAACTGAAGTTCATTTTAAATCAGTGTACCATGTACAAATAATGTCTTACAAACAGGATTATTTAATTTAAACCTTAGATCTGTCAAGTTCCATTACTTCAAATGGAGCCTGACGTTCTTGGCTTCATTATGAATCAGGATTATATTACAATTGATGTTAGGTTAAGTCATTGCTTAGATACAAGGCGGCACAAAAAAAATTACACAGCAGTCAGTAAATAGAGCAAAGTCATTGCACTGTTCTGAAAGGCAAAAAGTCATCTTGCTAAATGAGGATCCAAGCTGTCCTTTACCAAGAGTGTTACTAATAAATAAAAGACCTCTGGGAAAAGTGCTGAGCGAACGCTGGGTCTATTTTCAGCTTGCATCAGCAGCTGCTGCCCCTGGGATCACATCTTTACTCATACTCTACCCCATATGTAATCACTCCAGGGCTGCAACCAGTAAGATAATGAAAGAGCATGGCATAAATCTATACTTGAGTGGAATGCTAAATGAGAAAAATAACACAAAAAGGGGAGAAATAAACCACATTTTCAAGTCATTAGGAAGAAAGACTTTGACATATGAAGTGTTGCAACCATTAATAGCACTTATCATATAGAGTGGAGACAAAGAGACAAATTAATCAAACTGACAGAACTGGGACATTTTATGCTAATGCAGGCTCCTGGGTTTTAGTGTGTATTCCTCTGTGTCTGGAAAACTGATACCATTACAGGGCAGGAAATTGCATGAATAACATGCAACAGATCATAAAAATTCACACACTGAGCGCAAAAACACAGCCAAAAGCACTGTAAAAACAAGGCTAGAGACCTCAACAGAGGAACTACCAACAGCTAATGAATGCAAATAAGTACAGGAATATTTTCCATTCATGCATAACAATTAGACGATGGCTGTGACTTCACAGTCTCAAATAACATAGGTAAGATAAAGCCTGGAGAGCTAACATGCAGATAGCCGGGAGAATTGCTGGCCAAGTCAGATTCTAAATTTGTTTGCAGTATTGCAGCCAGCAGTTTACAGCCATTGGGGAATTAACCTGGCCAAGTGCAGTCTCTGCCTAAATCTATTGCCATATTGTTGTTGCATTTAATGTATAAAGGGGAGGAATAAAAGCAGAAATAGAAATAAAAGTAGCATTCCCATTCCAACAAATTAACCCCTCCCAACTGTGTAAATGCAAAGCACACAATTGGAGTGATGGCAAATGAAAAACATTTTAAAGTCATCCTTTTGGGGAATGTATAGTCTCTTCCTGACCAAAGCCACAGATATGTTGTGAGAAGCAGGAAACAGCAGGAACAAAAGAAATGCTGGGAAGGGCAGTGTGGAGCAGAGGATCTTGCCAAGGTTACTTGGTCTGCCATAAAGGCCTCTAAAGAACATTGAAAAATCACTGTCAAAACCAGCACCGGTGAAGTGTAGAGCTAATCATCCACGTAAACATCAAATGACTGACAGTTAATTTCATGGTCAGCAAAGGCATTGCTGACTGTGGTCTGCTTCCAAAAGGAGGAAGATGCTTGGTTGATAACGCATAACGCATACATACAGTAGCAGCATTCGGAGGTGGAGGAATTAAGGCAATAAATAAAACCAACCTGTAATAAAATAGTTACTTAAGTATATTTGGGGCTGCATAATTTCAAATCCAACTCCTGCCTCCCACCCCAAAATATATTTTGATGTGACTGTTAATGCTAGTATTGTTGGACAGATTTTGAGCACCAATGTTATAGGCACAAACAGGGTGAGACTGTTAATAGCATGAAATGGGCAGGGACTTGCGGCTTCCTGCATGAGCAGTAAAGTATCAATCTTGCACATAACTCTAGGGCTGGGGAGCCGCCTTCCACAGTGGAATAGGTGCAGTTCTATTTATTCAAAGATGGAGGGGAGTTGACCAAAGGGTGCAGATACCCTTCCTAGGGTGGAGTCCAGTTCATGAGTGCTCTCTGAAGCACTCTCTAATAAAGCACTTCGGGGGGTTGCTGCAGATTTCATGTGTGGAATCTGGGCAAATATCAAAGATTGAAAATCTTACCTAGCTTGTCTTATTGTTTTTTATATTGTGCACAGCACCATGTTGAAGCTTAATACATAAGAGATTATAATGGAGCCTGTTCTGATGAGGCTATAATCTAAATATACAAAGAAATATACATACACACATAAAATATAGTTAAAATATAGGTTGATTATGGAACCATTTCTTCCTTTCAATTTTTTTTGCAAGTAAATGTAGACAATAATAATGTAGAGGCATCTGATTTCTTCAATTCTTGGAAGGTCCCAGAAGTGTTCTGCAAACATCAAAGATGCATCACTCTTTAAACTTCTCCGATTGTAAATGAGAATACATGTTTTCTTTTCCCAAATTCTAGTTACAGTGAAATCTGAAGACCTTCCTTAAAGAAATATTGAGACAGGTGCTCAACACCAATTTATCTCTCTGAGGAGAGGGACAAGGTGCAATGATAAAAGTTGACAAACATTTTCCCACCTTCTTGGCTAAAGTGACTGCTACCAGGAAAACCAGTTTTGAAAATCTGGTCATAAAAATTCAAAAACTAAGCACCAAGCAAGGCCTTATGGGCACTTTTAGAAAGCATGGATTTGAAAGTGCTCTTGGAAGGCAGAACAGGCATCCACTGTACCTTCAGCCTCGATAATATTAGACTAGTGTAAAGGCCATCCTAGTTAGAACACTGCATTTTCTGAGTCCTACCATGAACTGGCTTTGGCAAAACACAGAGGGGACCATCAAATGAACTTGACAACAGGGCAAAAAAGGAGCCACAAAGCCACCACTGACCACCCTGGGGAACAGCTGTCAAAACTTTAGGATCTTAGAGGGAAACTCTTAGAGCAGTGTTTCTTAAACTTTTTAAGACCGAGGAACACAATTTTTTTTTTAATATGAGAAACACCAAGGATTTTTGGTTGAGCGAAAAAAAAAAGTTCAGGGGAAAAGGGTCCGGAGGAAAGTTATTGGCGGGGGAGGGGCGGGGAAGGTTACCTGCCCCTTTAAGGGCAGCCATTTTGAGTGCTGTTGTTCTCCATGGCACACCTCCGACTGCCTTGCAGCACACCAGTGTGCTGCGGAACACAGTTTAAGAAACACTGTCTTAGAGGGAAAGATAGGACTGGAAGGGCCCTCCAGAGATCTAATCCCCTTCACACACTTCAGTGTTTCTTATTTACCTACGGGTTCTGGTTAACTATGCTTCAGAGGCATCTCAGACACTTGGATTGACAAACAGGATGCATAGAGTGGCAATGCTCTCCTTTGATCTGTTGTTCCAAAGAGAACTAGTCATAAGGAACTTTTACTCTAGACCAGTGGTTGTCGGGCGCCAGGGGGCGTGGCCGTTCGCCCGCAGGGCACCAGGCGGCGGGGACACTTGCGCCCCAGGGGCGGCCCCCCCCATAGCCGCATGCCTGGGGCCGGCGCTCCCCCCGCCAGCGCCGCACGCCCGGGGCCGGCGCTCCCCCTGCCATGCGCCATGCGCCCGGGGCCGGCGCTCCCCCCGCCATGCGCCAAGCGCCGCGCGCCCGGGGCCGCGCTCCCCCCGCCATGCGCCGCGCGCCCGGGGCCGGCGCTCCCCCCCGCCAGCGCCGCGCGCCCGGGGCCGGCGCTCCCCCCGCCAGCGCCGCGCGCCCGGGGCCGGCGCTCCCCCCGCCAGCGCCGCGCGCCCGGCGCTCCCCCCGCCAGCGCCGCGCGCCCGGCGCTCCCCCCGCCAGCGCCGCGCGCCCGGGGCCGGCGCTCCCCCCCCGCCATGCGCCCAGTGCCAGGCCAGCCCCGAGCACCTGGCGGGCGCATGGAAATGCCCCCGCGGGCGTCATGGCGCCTGCAGGCACCGTGTTGGGGACCACGGCTCTAGACAGAGGCTAAAGTTTGTGAGATGTGATACAGACCCTTTACTAAACGCTAATCTCCATACAGGACTACAGAGTTTTGTGAATGAGACAAATCTATCCTACCCTGCTTTTCAGTGTCTGATGAGGAAGATGCTTTCTTATGTGAGAGATCAGTAGTTGCTGAAAGGAAGAAATTGGGGCTTGTGGAAAGCTGATAAAGAACAAACTAAGTTAATCACATAAATGCTTACAGTTAGGCCTCTCAATAAAAGTGGTCTGATTTGCACAGGTGTTGAACATGTACAACCTTCATTTATTTCTGTTGCTAAGTTCTTTGGCTTTATTGTCCTATCCTATGTTTGTAGTGTCTAGAACAATGGTGTGCCTGTCCATTCCTGAGACTCCCAGGAACTACCACAATATAAACAACAACAACAACTAACTTAGATGCTTACAAGTTAAGTACCTAAATTCTAAAATGTACTCCTAAGCACACAGCTAACAGAATCGAGCTTTTTTTCTCAGCCTTAGAGTCTACAAAGAGTTTGGCAATCCAGGTGTGACAGCTTGGGGGATCTGCATAAGGATTGTGCACTTATGAATTCTGGTTGATTTTGAAATTGCTGTCTGAGTGAATGCCTTAGTGGATTTGGAACAACCATCTGCTATCAGGGCTGGTGTCACATCACTTCCAGATGAGGGCATGGGTGATGGAAGCTTGCTTTGAATGCAGCCGCAGAGGTATAGGAGAGCACTAGGAGTGAGTCCTCTGCATGAGGAGTATTGTGACAATTGTGCCCACAAATTTATCCTGTTGTGAACTCAACCGTAAAAAAGTGACAATTCATAAGATGTTACAATAACCCTGAATAACCTAATGTCGAACCTAAATCCCCCTTACTGCAATTTAAATCCATTGCTTTTTGTCCTCTTCTCAGAGGTAAACAACATTTTTTTCTCCCTCCTCCTTACATAATCTTTTATGTACTTGAAACTGGCTATCATGTCCCCCCTCAGTCTTTTCTTCTTCAGATTAAACAAGCCGAGTTTTTTCCCATTTGGCTTCACAGGTAATCTTTTCTAGAGGTTTATTTATTTGTGCTGCTCTTCTCCAGTTTAACCACATATTTCCTGAAATGTGCACCCAGAACTGGACACAATACTCCAGCTAAGGCCTAATCAGTGCAGAGCACATCAGACAAATAACTAGGAATGTAAAACTTTGATTATTTGGCTAATCAAATAGTTGATGCAATTTGCATTGAATATTCAATTAGTCGATAAAGGCACTTTGGCCTTTGAAGTGTAGCAGCTGCCCTGGGACTGTTGCTACACTTCAAAGGCAAAAGCGCTGCATGGAGCACGGGGCCAGCGGGGGACTCAAGGAGTCCCCTGCTGGCCCCAGGCTCCCTGCGGCGTTTCAAAGCAGTAGCACGGCATGGAACCTGGATCAGCGGGGGAGTCCCCAGCTGATCCTGCACTCCACGTGGCACTGCCACTTTGAAACGATGCGGGGAGCCCGAGGCCAGCTGGAGATCCTAGGCTGCACGTGGCATTTCAAAGTGGCAGTGCCGCGTGGAGCCTGGGGTCAGCTTGGGACTCCCACGCTGACTGTGGGATCTACGCGGCGCTGCCACTTTGAAATGTCTCATGCAGCCCAGGCCAGCTGGGGACTCCCAGATAGCTTGCTGTCTATTTTTTTATAGAGGCAGCAAGAGGGGCTGCGACTAGTCGACTAGCCTGTCAACTATCCGATAAGCATTTGCTTATTGGATAGTCGACTAGTCCTTAACATCCCTACAAATGACTTTTGTGTCTTGCTTACAACACTCCTACTAATACATCCCAGAATGATGTTCACTTTTTTGCAACAGTATTACACTGATGACTCATATTTAGCCTGCGGTCCACTATGACTCCCAGATACCTTTCTGCAGTACTGCTTCCTAGACAGTATTTACTATTTTGTGTAACTGACTGTTTCTTCTTAAATGAAATACTTTGCATTTGTCTTTACTGAATTTCATTCTATTATCTGCAGACCACTTCTCCAGTTTGCCTAGATCATTTTAATCTTACCCTCTAATGCACTTGCAACCCCACCCAGCTTGGCACTGCTCACAGATTTTATAAATGTACTCTCTATGCCATTATCAAAATCATTGATGAAGATACTAAACCGAACTGGACCCAGAAATGATCTCTGTGTGACCCCACTCAGTATGCCCTTCCAGCATGACTGTGAACCATTGATTATTATTCTCTGGGAATGGTTTTCCAACCATTTTTGCACTTACCTTTTAGTAGTTCCATCTAGATTGCACTTCCCTAATCTGCTTATGAGAAGACCATGAGAGACAGTATCAAAAGCTTTACTCAAGTCAAGATATACCACTTTCCTGGCTTCTTCCCTAGTCACAAGACTTGTTACTCTGTCAAAGAAAGCTATCAGGTTGGTTTGACATCATGCATCCAAAGAGTGGTATATATTAGCCAATAGCAAAGCATTCAGGTCCCTTTGCACTATGGACAGGTATAGCAGTGATGCTGGAAGTTTTGGGAGCGGGCGTGCTGCTAAGCTATACCTCCCTTTATCTCCACATGCCTCTCATTGCCCGCTGGAGCTGGGTCCGGCAGTTGAGAGGGATCCTTGGGCTGATCCTTTAGCAGGATCCAGCAGAGCCGAGGATGAGAGGCCAGTGGCTGAGTGGGATCCCAGGACCCATAGCCAGGGTCAGCGACTGAGTGGGACCTGAGCAGGACCTGGGGCTGGCATGGATGCCAGGCACAAAACCTGCGGGTGCTGCGGCACTCTCCACACCTCTACTTCCTGCCCCTATGCATGCAATAGATACGTGAAATCATAGTCAAGTTCTCTACAATGCCCAGCCACAAATGGGTGGGATGTGGCGGGAATTTCAGATGTACATTCTTGCTGCTTTCAAGCGTGAGGGGAGAAAAAATATTATGATTTAATTTTCTGTATTAAAATACATACATTGCTATGTCCTTGTGGCTCCTCCTGAACCAGAGTCATGCTACTAAACCCATCTAGATTTATACACGTAGTGAGCATTATTCTCAATGTACCTCTCCAGTGCACCCTGCAATAATTATTCTGGATTCACCGAAGTGTGTGCTGTGAACGAATCTGAACAACAGTGCACATTCCATACAATGAATCTATAAAACTGTATGCAAAGTAAAAATCCTTAGGAGGAGTGATTGCCTTGCTTGGGGATTAATGAGAATGGCACTTGTGGTTTCAGGCTCATGAAATATAAATGTGTTTAGGGCTTGGCTTTGTTAGTAGCTTTGAGAGTTTGATGGATGTTACTCATGTCATTCTACAGACAGCTCTGCAAATAAAGGGGTTGGGAGTACTGCATGCAAGTCAGATTAGTGCAGTCTGCTGAGTCAATGACAGAAATAATTCCAGACAGCGACTGTGATTTGCCAAGAACATTAATAGTGGATGCAGACGTGAAAAGGGACTACCGCTTTAAAGCCTACTACTTTCTGAGAGGTAACATTAGATATTCCTAATGCTGCTCTTTGGACTGCCAAGGAAAGAAGAGCTTTCATAGTTGTCCAACGCTGGACAGCATCTTCCCATTTGAGGAACAAAGTGCCAAGCAGATTATTTTACCCTCACATTGTCTTTTCCCCCTTCCAGATGTAAACAGACTCTTCCATTCCAAACTCCTGGGAAGCTTCCTCTCAAAGCCAGTCAATGAATTCCTTAAAAATATTATATTCATATGTGCACAAAGAGAATGAAGATAAGGTAAAAGGACACTTTATTTTTAAAAAGATTAAAAAGGAATTGTAATCTCCTTCAGTCATCAGGGTGCTGTAATATCGGATATCCTGCAGCCTGCCTTTGATTTTCTCCTGAACCCAATTCATCTTTTGTTAGCTAATTCGCAGCATTTTTTCCTCAGGCCAGTGGACTGGCTTGGATGGCTAACAGCTGCCAGTATTTCTCATGGCTGTCAGTTAAGAAACATCCTAAGGTTAGATGCCTGTTTCCATCCCACCCAAAGTGTTGAATGCATTAGCTTTCTAGCATACTCAGTCTTTGGCAGCCAGAATCTCACTCAGCCTGCATTTCTCCTTGGAAAGATTAACTATTCCAGTCCATGCAAATTAAAGAAATACATAACAGATTTTAGGGTCCGGTCATCATTGGAAAAATGGAAAATTTTATAATGGACCCCAAGTTAATGACAAAAGGCTCTAAGAGAGCTTATGCTAAATCCATTTGCTATCTCACTTGTAAATATTATTCTATTAATGAAAAAAGATAATGGACATTCGTGTCTCTTTTTCCTGGAAGCTCATTAGCTTTGGAAAGGTCCCATTAATACCTAACCTCAGCATTAGCTGTGAATTTCTTCAGACGACAGAGGCACTGGGAACCAGAAGATAAAACAGATTCAAGTGAAGATAGAAAAGTTAATTGAGGAGGAGAAAATCATTCTTATAATGCCAGTGGTATCGCCTGGTTGGTTGTGGAGATACAAACCTGCTATTCCAGGTTCCTGTATCTAACACTTATCACTTAAAAAAATGCCGAAGAGAATTCCATCATGGTCTGAAAAGTTACCTAATACTCTTAATGGATTTATCATCTTGAGTGCCTAAAATTTGTTCCAAACACTAAAATCTAAAAGTATAGGCAAAACTGAAAAAGAGACCTGTGGATGCTAGCTTTGGTTATTTTAGCTGGGGTTTCTTATTTTCTTGTGACAAGTTGTTTTTAAATGCTTTCAGAGTTTAACCAGAATCTTAATTTTCAGGAAGCAAAGAGAAATGATATATTTAATTTATTGTTTTTCTTCTGCTCAGCTTTTGGCTTCTTGACAGGGACTAAATGCCTCTGCACTTTTATTGGCAAAGCAATGCAGGTAATAACAGTGAATAAGAAACCTATTCTTAGAAGTACTGGCTCTTTCACAAGTAAAGTACCACTACAGCATGAATGACTCAATCATCTACTCAAGAGCTATTACTTGCTGCGATGAAGCAATGTTAATTGGATAATGGCGAGCTGCCAGCTAATATTGGCATGACCTACAATACCCTTGGCTGACAGCCATGTATGCTCTATCACACCTTTTTTTTTTTGTAATCTGGATGGGAAGTGGAAGCCATTAAAAAAAAACCTCCCAAGTGATATTTAACTTCTTATCATGAATTAAAAGCTTAATTAAGTGCCTTGTTAAAGGAAGGAAGACCAGTTTTTATGATTAAATAAAACACAACAGTTAGGGATATGGATCAAATTAACATTTTTTAGAAACTTATTATTTTCTGAGAACAGAATTAATTTGGCTCACATTTAATAAGAGCAGCTAGGACAAGAACCTAACAGAACTACTAAAAATAGAACAGGTAAAAAAATGCACAAATTTTGGAGAACAAATAAAACAAGGTGGGTGAAAAATTTTATAAAATTAATAATTAATGCTCATAGACATGGTTCTTATTCATTCTATTCTGCACCAAGCTATGAATTTAGTATGTGCTCGGTCATCTGTAAGCAAATTTACTAACGATGTTCTCTGAAATCAATTTAGTTAGGTCTGTATAGAAAGCTATGTGCACACTACTGAATTGATATAAAAATAGCCTGTACTAATTTGGCTTAAATTGATTAGGAAAAGGTTTAAACTAAACCAAAATAAGCTACTCTTATTACTAAAATAACCAACATAAAAACATCTAACACAAGATAGTGTACTGGTTTTAAAAAACAATTTAAATTGAACCATTCCACATTCTGTGGGTAGGCAAGATATGACGATATTTCATCAGTATGGTAGAAACAAACATCTTTTTAAAAAGAAAAATGATTCAAAATAAGTCCATCCACATTGTTTGTCTAATTTAAACACTATCAATTTGACAAGAGACCAGATGTCCTAATTCCAGCCTCTAAACAGAAAACAAATCTGCAACTTAGTCTTGAAAGGAAGATGTATTACTTTGGATAGTTAAAAATAAGCTTCTGTTAAAATAAAACAAATAACTCAGCTCATATGAGCTATTGTATTGACATAAGGTAAGTGTGGCGGTAACTGCTTTTATGCTATTCTGTACACCAGTGCCACATTGAAACCTTAACTGGACATTAACTTCTATTTTTATAATTTCATATTTTTGCCATTTCAAAGCACAAAGAGAACCTAAAGCTTGATGCTTAGAAATATTTGTGGTATATTACAAGTGCTTCTTACTGTTTAGTGAGCTTTTGAGTGATCAGGGCTTTTTAAAAAGGACAACTTAAGGGTACTTTTGTTCTTGTGGTACTAAATATATCCCAAGCTAAATGAGCCTTTTCTAAAAAACATCAGAGCATTAAGTGCTGACAGAAAATCTCTGGGTTTGAAAAGTTTATTAGCCTAGGATACAGCTACTACCTAGCGAACTAATGCTTCGTCCTATTTTCCTGACCCCTCTTGCAAAATTTGAAGGTTTTCTGAATATAAAGAAAGAAAGAAGTCAAAGAAACCATCTTTGATGATGGCACACAACTTTTAAATCTGTAAGTATAGGAGACTATGAAAACCACCAGATAAGAATGGCCAACAAAAGCAGGAAATTTCATGTGCCATTAAATTCCATACTATGGTCATGCATAACATTGATCTCCAATTGACTAAAAATGTCTATTTGACAACTGAAGTTAAAGAATTTGCATAAAATAGTTATTCAAATAAACAAGTGACTGAATAAATAAGACCTCTTAGCCAATTAGCATATAGGGATTTACATATGTAAGAAACCAATACCTGTACTTTATCCCGCTCTGACAAACAGAATTATCTCAATCTAAAAAAAGTAAAGCCTTGTTGCCATGTAATAAATCTAGGTCAATGGAAAACTAACAATTCTTATTCCCTATATAGTACTTTGTATTTCAGGCCACTGAAAAATATTAAAAGCCAGATTCTCTGATTCTACTGACTCCAATGGTGTATGGTAGCAGATAATTTAGCCTTAAATCCTTACACGTTTTGAATTTCACATATATGGTTAAGTAACAGTGTCATATTAACCCAAAAATAATGCTATATACTATTTTACTATTATACTATTTACTTCAATGGTGATGGTACATAATAGAAATCATGTATGGTTGAAATGTTATATATGGTGCGAATAATTTTTATATTTTAATAGCAGTGTCATTTGTAATGTTTCATATTCTTTTTTTAAAGCTACCAAAATTGCTTTGCAATAAAAATACTGCCTATACCACTAAGTTACATAGGTTTTTCCACAGCAAGATCATGAACGAACATTAATTATGTATAATACAAGTGATGGTGTGGGTTTAATGATTTAAATCATCCAGGGTTTAATGATTTAAATCACACAAAAAATAAAAAAATCATTGCTTTAAATCAAGTTTCCCACTGATACTTCTTCACATATTTCTTAAATAATGGTGCAAATCTGATCACTAAAATATGTTAATTTACAGGTCAGAACAGCATTCTACAACATCTACAAGAGTGTACTTTGTGTATTTTTAGATAACTTGATTTTTATTAATTTAGGAAATAATACATACTACTCATTACCTGTGTCAAGCTACAGATGAAGCAGTAGTACATTAGGAATGGTAAGAACCAAATCATTCACACAAACGCAAAAAGTACTTATTTTTGTTAAACTAAATCTTAAATGTTACATAAATGTTTCATACTGCAATTGTAGCGGCCTCCTGAGTTGCCAGCTGACGGATGTCCTTAACCCCCCTTTTTTTTAATTTCAAATTTTATTAACTCTAACAGACAAGTCTGGAGAACTCTAAATGTCTAGGGGGCTGACTGAAAACAGTATAATAGTATAGGATGAGGTTCCTTTGGGAAAAAATGAGTTATGATGAAATAAAATATGGAATAGACTTATGGCATTATCATGATGGTCTCTGACCATGATGTTCCAAAATACGAGGCATGTATTATGTAACATAAAGCAAGAGAATGATACTCAGTGGCAACTGGCAACTCTAGATTTCTCCTACTGTAGCTTTCTGGACTGTATATGAGGGTGAAAGATTCTAAACCTACTTAACTAATTAAAGAAGATATAAGGATTAGCTAAGCTAAACTTTTTTTTTTTTCTAGTAACACCCAACATACCAAACCCCTTGGGAATTTATTTGTTAAATCATACCCTATACTGCAAGGAATAGAGAGAGTCTTGAAGAATGATGCATTGCAAAGTTGATCCACATTATTCTTCAGATATACCTACAGTTTTGTTCACATTATTTTCTCCCAATAAGCATCCTTATGATGTTTCATTCTTGCAGATAGGCCCTGCATCATCATTATGCACTTGCTTACACTTGACACATTTTCCTTTTTTTAACCTAGGGAACAAATTTCTTCAAAATATTCCCAGATAGAGTCTTACACCCAGAAGCCACGATAGTTTTTCTATGGCAAAAGTGTAGTGGAATACAGGAAGCTGTGTGTGTGCTGAATAGTATGTTCCCTTTTCCTTTAAGCTCCATTCCACTGTTCCTTTCTATGCTGCCTCTGTCCTAGGGATGCTAGATATCAGCTAATTCAATAGTCGTATAACCACATAAAATATTGTCAGTTACATGACTATTTGGTAGTCTTTGGGGGCGGGGCTGGCAACCAGTGCAATCCAGTTCCCACTTCTGGGGAGCCCCCTGCTACCATGTGCTGCTGCCTCTGTATCAGAGGTAGCAGTGTGGGGTAGCAGCAGCCCCTCTCCACAGGGAGTAGGTCTGATCTCCCCCCGAACAGGGGCTGCTGCCAGCGACCAGCCTTTGTCCGTGGCAGACCCAGGCTTGATTCAGAGCAGCCTTTGTCTACAGAGAACTTGGGCCCACTGCAGACAGAGGTGGCTTCGTGGCAGCCTCCCCTACCCTTCCTACCACACTATTGCCTCTGATAGAGGCAGCAGCAGGGAGTGGGGCAGGCGACTCTGCTGAGCCAGTGATGAGGGAAAGACTTTTAAGATGGCTCCCCCAAGCACCAGCTCCTGCTTCCTCTCCTGTCCACTGCCTCTGAGAGAGAGGCAGCAAGGGGGAAAAGGTATGTGAGTAGTCAACAAGGTTAACCAATTAACCTAGGCTTATTGGTTAATTGTATAGTCAACTATTCATTGACATCCCTTCTCCATTGTTTCCTTTATATTGTTCCTGTCTTAAGACACTGTCTAAACTAATTATGCTGTGTGTGGCCCCAGTTTACCACCAGATAAGTGCAGAACAAAAACAATCCTATCCAGCTTGGGTCTGTCTCTGCACATATTAGTCTGCTGTCAACCAGAAATTGAAGACTGAGAACTTTCAGGAATCAAGAACTAGTTGTTAGGCTGGACAAACTACAGCCATTAATTCATTTTTATGAGACTAAGTGTAGATATTACATATTTGTGTAGCATGTTAACTGTAACGGATTTTTAAATGAGAAATTTAATATTTTTATTATTTTTATACAAATCCAATTTAAATAAAAAAATCTGATTTTATTTGAAAAAATCATAAATTTTTATACCTCCTGATGTGTCCTATGTGATACATATGAAGTATTAGCTACAGTTTATTTATGACAAATTATTTTAGTTTGCAACGTTACGTTGAAATTCATCTGGTACTTGAATCACCTATTTCAATTGGGCTGTCTGGAAATCAGCATAACTGGCATTAATCCAGTGTAGAAATATAATACATAGCAACACTATTACTGACATTGACATGGTGTTAAATGATAATTCTGTTGCTAGGGTAGTTTTTAAACACGCAAAGGTAGTGTACAACAAAACATACATTAAGTAACTTTAAGGTCAATTTAAGAAGACAAGAACTTAGAAGTTATACACAGTATTATTTGAAGGAACCAGAGCAAAGGGTGTATTCAATACATAACTGACGTTTACTGTTTTAGTTTCGGGACTCATTAAATTACACGGACTGATTTCCACTCTAATTCATTAATTTGTACTATGTGGGGAACACAATATTTTATGTCCAGCACAACATCTCCTCCTCCTCATGGTAAAGCCACAAGTGAGCCTCGTGTAGCTGTTATGTCAGATTGATGCATGCTAGTGAAGTGCAATGGAGCAGCAGTTTCCAACCGTCGGTCTGCAGACTGGTGACGGGCCATCAACCCCTGCCTGCTAGGCCACGGAACATTCCCAGGCCTTGCTCCCAGCTTTTAATTAGCCCTGCCTGCTTGGGTTCTCCATAAGGTGTGCGCCCAAAAAATTCACTTCCCTCTCTTCCCCACACAGCAGCAAGGTGAATGGCATGGCTGGCAGCCGAGTGTGCTGCAGCTGGAGTCAGGGCCACGGTAAGGTTGTCCCTACTGGGGCTGCGTGGAGGGCAGGGCCAAGAGCTGCATGGGAGTGGCTGCCGCAGCCACCGGAGCCAACCGCTGCACAATGGTGGCTGCCCCAGCACCACATGATTGGCGTATGCCCCGGCTGTCAGGGCCAAATGCCATGTGGTGGGCGGCTGCCCCTGCGACCCCGTTCTCTTCCTTCCCCGCTTGGCAGGTGCCTTTTCCTGGCCTCCAGCTGCTCCCAGCCAGGATGCATTATTAAGTGGATAGGAAAATATGAATGTGCAGAATGTGTCAGCACTGTCAGACCAGTTAACTCCTGCCTCTAATTCTGGTGCAATTGAGGCAAAAGGTTTAGACTGGAGAATACTCTTTAACAAGTATTAGCAACTACAAGTATTAGCAACTATTTTATTGTTTTTTTAAAAGTGTGTGTGTGTGTGCAGCAGTTTTTCAAATTCTTGTTAACCAGCATGTCCCCTCCTTTTGATTTGATGGATATACCATGGGCTAAAATTACCGCAACGAAGATGCAAATGTACAAGTAAATTAATTACCATAATGAAGATGCAAATGTTTCAGTACCAGTCCGCCAACAGTTTTTGAATGAGTTGGCCGGTCTATAGTATAAAAAAAGTTGGGAACTACTTCCATGGAGTATGAGCTAGCAGGTGTGATTTAGTGGCAAATTACAACAAAAGATGTATTTTCCAGTGAGCTCTGTCTTTAACACCTCCTGTCCATTGCTATTAGGGGCTATCCTGCACCTTTAATACCTATACAATTATTTTCCAAAATATTGTGTTCAGCATATTTTTTCAGCCTAAATCATGTGACTTGAGGCAGTTAAATATCACACTAGAGATGAGCAGAAGGGAAAGGAAACAAGGCTGAGCAAGAAATACAGGGTAAAGAACAAGAACCAAAACACGGCTGAAAAGGGGAGGGTGGCAATTAGAGATGTAAGAAGTATAATCATGTAAACGACTAACCGATAAGCCTGGACTGTTAACGGTTATCCACAGGCTCCCACCCCACTGTTAGGGAGCTGGTGTGTACAGGAAGCCAGCTTAAAAGTTAACAATAAAAGGCAAATGGCCCCCAGCGTGCAATGGCTCCAATGGCTACCCCATGCTTGTGCTTTTGTATCAGAGGCAGCAGCGCTGGGGTGGCAGACAGCTTCCCGGGAGCGGAGCTGCAGGTAGGAGCCAGCATGTGCCAGGAGGCAGCTTAGAAGCCAGCTCCTAGGGAGCTGGCTGCTGCTCTGTGGGTGCGTGTAACCGCTGAAATTTTCAGCAGTTACACAATTACTCACATCCTTAGTGGCAATGAGGCCCAAAATACTATGACAAGTCAAATGATTTTAAACAATATCCTACTTTGAGAGCCAAATGGCATTTTAAATTTCCCATCTAGAAAAGCAGAAGAGTATTAGGGTCCAGATAATGTACTGAATGGTGCTATAGTCATTAAATGACCTCTGTTGGGGTACTACTCTTTCAGCAATGGCAAGAAAAGGAAGCTCAAATATTTAAAAGCTTTGCTATAGTTGTTAGTTTGAAATGCTGGCTGCTTTTTTTCCAGCAGAGATGGTTCTGTGAATGAATACGTTCATGCTTTAATTCTCAAGGGGCATCCAACAATTCTTAACCAACCCAAACAGAAAAATCATAGCAACAGTCATGCAGAGTCAGATCCAAAAATCTGCACATTTGGATTAGTTTTTTAAGACCTTGAGGGTTAGCTGGCTAGCAGCAAGTACACCATTACTGCCATGTGAGAGGGGGTTGTTTTTACAAACAGATGAATAATGACATACTGTACCTCCTCTGGCAGGCTGACAACCAGGTCATTTTCCGTCTGCCCAACCAGCGCCTGTAAGAAGTATTCACTGCAAGCAGCCAGCACAGCCCGGTGGGCTCGAAACTCTTTCCCCTCCACAATCAAAGTCACATCACAGAGAATATCCTGCTTCCGCTGGTCATTTAGGCACAGGAGGATATTGGTACAATGGACTGTTGACTCATACACATACATGGGGGATTCAGTCTTCTCATCCACAGACATTCCGTTCACACCCTAAAATAGAAACAGCAATGATAAGGAGAGATATTGCTGAAGAATGATTCCAGCAATCACAATTTTAACAGACACACGGAGGTAACATAATTAGTGTCTTGCAAGATCTAGGCAGCAAACTGCAGAACTAGTGCTGAGCACATTAATTCTTAATCTGAACAAAGAATTCAGGAAAGTTATCTGGAAAGATGCTTACATTACATGCCTTTGTTCTACCTAGTTTAATGGACTCCCTCCCACCCCCACATACACAGTATCAAAACTAGATTTCAGACTTGTCCTCAAAAAACCTACAAATAAGAGACTACCAATATTTTAAAAAATGTATAAGTAATTACACTTAAAACTTTGGAAAGTTATAGCCAAAAATAGGAGAATATTGGGTCTTCCACAGAAAGAGCAGGTTTTGACTCTTACACTTCTGCTTTGTAATGCCAAGAAGCTTTGCATTACATAAGTTGCATTTGCATAAGTTGAGATGTACACATTCAGGTGGACAGCACTTTTAGAATTTACACTGAAAACCCTGGCTTTACTGAGAAGGAACAAGAGATTGTACTTGACAAAGAGAACCAGTGCTCCCTATAAACCGAGTGCTTGGGCAGCTGCCCAGGACAGATTTAAATGCTGCCCAGATGATTAGCAGAGCACGCACAGACTGCAGCATGTATTTCTGTTGGTGATGAATATCTGCACATGCCTTGGTGCACATACATTTTTTCTGCCCATGGATTGGAAAAAATAGAAGGAACATTGAAGAGAACCTACCTATGAAGACCTCATTTCCTATTGTCTCAATAACTAGATCTGTTTTTCAAAATCAGTGTGTGTGTGTGTCTGAAATAATGCATATTCATTGGTTGTTTAAGACATTTATTGAGAAATGAAGAATAGTTTCTACTTTTTCTAAAGTGCCACAGGAAACTCCTCGTCGTTTCTTCTACTTATATTTCTAAATTAGGAATCCAAGATTCCAACTTCGCAAGTTTATATGCAGGACCAACTCTGAGCCTGGGCAAAGCCCCAGTGAAGTATCTGGGTGCAAAAGAGTTTTCCCCATCTAGAAATGTATAGAAGCATGGATTAAATAGTTTTTTCCTGACCATGCATTTCTATGATGCAAGTCTTCGTTGTAAGAGTGCTAACTGGGAGACTCCTTATTTGATTCTGATGTACAACACCCTGTATATATAAACAAAATGATTTTTTTCTTCACTTACCTTCTCTCTCATCAGTTTGGGAATTCTAAGTGTACCTCAATAATTAAACAATTTATTCTCCATGCTTCAATATCTTAGGGTTCTGTTTAGCATGGAAGTCAATCTCATTGTTTGCTTTGCTTTCTCATTTTAATTTCTGTGGCCAGTAAACAACAGAAATGTATTCTATGCTATATTTAGGCTTACCATGCAAAATTCAACTTTTATTTTCTGCTCATTTCAATGGGCAATATTGATGCTGATTTTAAACTATTTTTAAATCATCAATTTAAATTCTCACCGCTTCAGGAAGTTGGGTGAAGTCCAGACAATAATTATTTACTGTGATTAGACAAAGTTTCAAAAAGTTAAAGTTTTATAACCAATATAACACACAGTATCACTATCAAATACTGAAATATACAAAGTAAGTATCCTTAAACACTAATAAGTTCTTGGAGAGCAATTTTTGTTACTTTGTCAAAATTGTGTGATCATTACTGAGCAAAACGTTGCTGTTGGTTTGCGTATGTACAGTGTAACCACCATTTAACAAACAAACAAACAAACAAACAAACAAACTTTTCAAGCCTGCCTAACTCCCATGGTGGATTATTCAGAGTCTTTACAGTTAATTGTTACCAACCAATTTGTTTTGATACACTATAGCTTACATAAATACCTGAATCTACAGTAGGAAGGTGATGCAAAATTCCTCAGCTGTTAGAAGATTTTTACTTTGATAATGTTGGTTTTGTGGGCACTTGTAAACTCAATTCAGCTTTGTTCCTGTGGTTCCAGATTGAAACCTAGATATTTTTCCTAACAATCATCATCATGCAGAAGGTCCGATGCTTTAAAAAGCTATCAGGAAAAGGCTTCAGAATGGACCTCTTTGCTACATGTAAATGCATACTAGAGATGTTAAAATGCATTTAATTCCAGTGGCCAGGGAGAGGGGGCCCGTGCCCCTGCCTCTGACACAGAGGCTGCAGCCGCAGGGGGTGGAGGGGAGCTGTGTGTAACCAGGCACTTTAACCAATTAGCCCAGGCTCATCGGTTAACCATGCAAATGGTTATATTTTCACATTCCCACATACTAGGGTTGTAATAGTGTAGCCGATTAACCAAGAAGCAAAAGCTTACTGTTAATGCTATAGACTACACGCGTTTCCCTCCTCCTAACCAATACAGTTTTTAGCAAACTGACCAGCAGCCTGGCTCAGTCCTCGCTTGTGCTTAGTCCAGGACCTACCCCTTATGCATTTAAGCGTATTAGGAGCTGGGCAGGCAGGCTGCTGCTACCCTGCTCTGCTGCCTCTGTATCAGAGGCTGCTGTCTCTGGTTTTTAAACTGGCTCCCCTTGCGGACCAACTCCCACCTGGCACCCCATGCTTCTGTCTGATACAGGGGGTTCTTCGGGAGTGGAGCCAGAGTGCACTAGCTGCTGGCCCCACCTCCCTGGGACTATAGAATAGTCAACTAATTGATAAGAATTCATGAGGTTAACTCATTCTTCAATTAGCTGATATTTAGCATCCCTAATGCCTACTCACTCTTTCAATCAAAGAATATTCCTCAACTCAATTAAGTTTAGAAATTCATAGATTACAAATCCAGAAGAGTCCATTGTGATAATCTACTCATCTCCTGAATAACACATGCCACAGAACTTCACTAAAATAATCTTAAAGCATATATATAGATAATATTCTGTCTGATTAGGGCTAGTAACATGGATTAATAAAAATGAAGTTTTAGACTTCTGTAAAGCATAAAGACCATGATTTAGATCTTCTTTCAATAACTCTGACATCCCAGAACTACTATAGGAATTCCTAATGAAATGCTTATGACTTATGAATATTTTGCACTTTCTGATGAAGGCCAAGATTTTCAACAGTAGGCGCCTAAGATTAAGCTCCTGAATAAGTGTCTTGATTTTCAGAAATGCTGAATACCAATCATCTACCTCTCATTTATTGTGTCTTTTTATAGATATGTACCCGATCTGCAGTGGAAGGATGTCATTTTGTTTTTCTGCAGTTTTACTTTTTGTTATGGGTTTGGTTTCTTAAATTAAGAAAATTTATGCTCAAAAATTCTTCTCACGAAGTGAGATTAATGATCAGAAATGGTTGCAATCATTTTATTAGGATTATGGTAAAGAGAAAATGATACTCAGCCTACTCACAGCTTTCTGCATAACTGATCTTAGATGCTAATGATAATGTAAAATAGTGTTTTAAGTGGTCACTCCTGATTAGTGTAAAATGTGAGGTTTTACAAGAAAAAAATAAGTGGGAAAATCTGAAAGTCACAAATGACAATTAAATGGAGAATGTAGTTTTTCAGGCAAATCTCATATCTGTAATGTCTGAGATGATTCTGAAACTGTAAAAGTAACCTGAAACTTGGCAGATAATAAAAAGAATTGATTATATTTTCAGTTTTAAAAAAAGACACTTTGCCTGAAGTTGCAATCTGTTTATTACAGTAATAGTGCAATAAGGAAATACTTGTGTGAATCAAACATTACATTTTTGGTTACTAGTTAGTAATTTCCCTCTTTAACTATTGCTCTTATCAATTTTTTAAAGAAGTTATTACAAAGCTAGTGGAATTATTACAAAGCTGGTCAGAACATCACCATGTGTTTCCCCACCAGTTACTCAGCAAGCCTTTAACTACAGAAATCCCTGGTTTGAATTTGATCTGTAATGACTGTCACCAGTCATTTCCCTAGCAGCCAGTGGCTATATCTAACCCAATATGAAATTAATTGGTTGTCTAAGCCTACTTTTTTGTACCGCGGACAGTTATTTGTTGACACGTGCCATAACAGTGGAAGTGGAGGGTTCAGGCAGCCTTTCTATACCAAATCACCATGCTGGAGAGGAGAGATGGAAAAGGCTCTTGTTAATTCAAGTATTGTCTGATGGCCTCATTTGGCCCATAATGAAAACAAAGATGACTCTTTAGTTCATGATGTACAAGCATTAAGGTCAGGGATACGAGACTGAGCATTTTACAACACTTTTCTGGAATATTACAGCACTCTAAACAACTCTGCTGTAATATGCCAGGAAAGTTTTATCTGGTGTCGCCTCAATTTGACATTCAATTTTTAGCATGAAAGCCTACAAGTAAAACTGTGTAATTTACCATTAAGAATCACAGCACTGGATCCAGTGCAAAATGAATGGCATGAAATGCTAGGAAACATACCATAGAGGTTGCATTAAGCCCTGTAGAAAAAAGATTCCAGTCACTTTTTTCTGGATCAAGCCATGAGGTCTGATAATAAAGTACAGTTTTTTAAAGCTCTATTTCATAAATTACATTTTGTAATATTTTCAAAAACTACAAAAGCTTTTGTTTTTGCAGATCCAGACTAACACGGCTACCCCTCTGATACTTTCAAGAACTAGTTACCCAGAATAAGGGTTTTATGAATAACTGTAAAAATAACTGCTCGAGCACAAGAAAGAATCCCAGGTCAGACTTAGTTAGAAAGACTGTACAGCAGAAGTGCACATAAATTGGCAACATCTCTTTTCCAGCAGGATGAAGTCATGGTTCTGAGCTTTTCTGCTCTTGCACTGGCTACAAGAGATACCAATTAGGATTCATGTGAAAATAGTTATTGCAAAGGTTAGTCGAGAAACAGTAAATACTCCTTTTAGGATTACAAATCCTATCTTTGTAGAGGGAAGCTATGTAGTGTCTCAAACAGTTGTAAAGGTGAAATAAGGAGAACTGGTTAATCGGTCCCATCTTCCAATTTTCTCCTAAATATCTCGTTCCATGAAGATTACTTGCTGAATAAAAGCAGAAGTTTGGTATTAGATGAAACCTATCAAAGTTCAATGCATCAGTTAACAAGTTCCTTAGAGCTGTGGAAAATGACCAGCATTAAAATCTATTATTTTGAGCTCTTAATTATTTATATTCCTATTACAAAGGAATCATTTATAATCAATATACCCATTTATATCTTTGCTGCCTCTCCTTAAAAGAAACTATTGAAAAAGCTTAATGATTAATTCAGCAGTTTTGAGAGCTCACTAACAGCAGACTATACACAAAGGTCTCTTCAGTGAACTCATTATTTAATTAATAAATGTTGAACACCAAACATTTCGCAGTCATCTGAAACTCCCAAGTATTGCGTGAGTTTTTATCAATTAATTATCAATTACAACATCATAAAACATCAGCATAAAAATAGAAATAATGAAATTTAATTATACATTATTCTTTTTAGTTGCCACAAAAGCTACACAAGACTGATTTGGATTAATAATTCATACAGCAATAAAGTATCAGGAAAGATAATTATACAGTGCCACAATTCTCACACTGATTTTTGTAATTACAGATTACAACCGTGTTAGCAATTTAAAAAGGTTAGAGAGCAGGAGTAATTTGCTATGTCATCCTCAGACACATTAATGTCTTTTTCTTTTATCACCAAAGTTTACTGAAAATACAGCAATGGACCAGTCAAGGCTACACGGGCCTGCTTAAAGTCAAATATACGGTACCTGGGCCTTTGATCATTTGTGACTGAGTCCTTAGTTGATTAGCTTCTTGTATTGTTTAAATAGTATGTGTCTCAAAGCCCGAGGTGCATTGCCAAATGAGAAAAATGCAAATTAATAAAATATTTTCCAGTATTTAGAAACAAGATCATGGAATATACTAGAGGACAATGAACAGAAGCCAAGTCTTTGTATCCATTATGACTATTGCCTATGCAAGTTGAACTGTAGAGCTGGTGGGGAATATTGCTAGAATATTTTTGGTCGGTAAATGCTGATTCATTGAAACAGTTTCTCAGGATTGTGAGGGAATTTCTGGGAAGATTTCAGGCCACTCACTAACCTATTGGCTATTCTGGCATGGGTCTCTCAAAAAACTGAAACAGTCATGATTTGGCTCCAACGTAAAACTAATTTCAAAACCTCAACTTGTTCTGTGAAACAGAATGCTTGTTTTCTAGCTACCCCTTCTGAATATACATATGGAAATTGTCCAATCCAACTGCTAGGATAGTTTATACAATGTGACCTGTCAAATTCCTCCAGACTTTGTGCTCTTCCACATTATTAGAGTTGAGAATACTGAAAATTCATTCTTAGCTTTAGGATAAAGACTTGTCAATAGGTGCATAAGTTTGGAAGCTTACTCATATTGTTCAGTTGTGCATAAACACAGCAGATGAATATTAGCTATAGAAAGAAGATAGGTTCCAGTGCAAAAACAGATGGTAAGCTCCTAGAAGGCAGAACTACATTTTACTGTACGTGTGTGTTGTGCCTACTGCAATGTGACCCTAATTTGGGAGAGAAGCCTTTCAGTGTGACTTGTAAGCCATCTGTTTGAGTCCTGGGCCCCTGGCCTGTGCTCAGGCCTGTAAGTAGAGGTCTAATGGGTCCATCCAAACTGGGGAGCCCTAAGAGCAGGGCAGTCAGTGATACGAACACCATCCCACAGTCTATAAGCCCGAGGCCCTGGTTCAGGTGGGCAGTAGAATGAAGCAGTTCCAGTTAGTAAGGCTCAGGCCCTGGTTCAGGGTGGGCAGCAGAATGAAGCAGTCCTAGTTAGTAAGACCCAGGCCCTGATTCAGGGCAGGGCAGCCAAACAAACACAGCTCCCCAGGCACAAGCAGGGAGGTGGAGACTGCCACTCGGTATGTGGGATGGCAGAGGGGACGCAGGCAGGGGGGCCCCTCAGCCCAGGGCCCTATTGGTGGCAGCCCTGACTACCACTGGGGGTCAGTGGGGATCCCGCCCATAACATGCTGACACACTCATCCTGACAGTTGTCAGCTTCCCCTGGGCCACTTCCTAACTCCCCCCTCAGCATCTATCTGGCTCCACACTGGCTGCTGGTTCTCGGGGTCATGCAGTCTGAACCCTTGGGCAGGGTGTAGACGGTCTCATCTTCAAAGCAAGAGCCTGGCAGTCTGGGACAGTCCTCAGCCTCTGCAAGGTCCTCAAGGCCCTCCTGGCTTGAGAGCTCAGGGCAGGCCTCGGTTTCCTCCAGCAGCTGGGCCCTTACTGAGCTCCTGGGCTGGGCTTTTATCCTACCTGCCCCACCCGTTGACCTCTGTGGAGTTAAAGGGGCAGGATCTGGCACAGCCCACCAGGCCTTGGAGAGAGGTTCTTCCCCCTCGGGGTCAGTGAGCAGCCACCCCTGCTCACTACAGACTGCAATATAAAGAAAATGAAATACACCAGCACAATAGCAACCATGTACACAGAACTTGCTGATTACAGATATTGCTATGCTCATAGACCATTCATTGTTTTTTAAGTTTTTTCAGTTGCAGACGAACACAGCTACCCCACTGAAACCCTTAGACTGTCTTCCATATCTGGAAGAATCCTTATCTTTGACTCATTGCATTGATGTTTACATTCTTTGACAAAGGAGAAGGCTCCCAACTTTTCATGAATAACTAATCTGGCTGGATGACACTGCAAGACTGATTTTAGCCCAATCTGAAATTGCTGGATTGTGCTATTTGCATCCAATTGCGAGTACATAATAGTAGGCCCCATGCCATGAAACTAGATCTAAATGTATCGTGTGTGTATCCAGAGGGACTACAGAGGGAAAATCTAACAAACATCTTAGATGTCTGTATACTAATGCAAAAAGTACGGGAAATAAACAGAATGAATGGGAAATACAATTACAACATAATTGGCATAAAAAAGATTTAGGGAGATAATTTAGATGAATGGAATATTGGTATAAAAGGATATAACTTGTTCAGAAAGGACAGGCTGGGAACAAAAGGAAGAGGTATTTCCCTGTATACCAAGGAATTATACTCTTGTACTGAGGTTGAGATAGAAGTAAGGCAGAACTGCTGAACATCTCTGGGTAAGAATATAACCAGTAAAAGCAAGGATGATGCTATGGTGGGGATCTATCTACTATAGATCACCTAAGCAGGAAGAAGAGGTGGACAAGGCAAATAAAATCATCTGAAGCACAGGACTTGATGGGAGAGATCAGCCTCCCAGGCATCTGTTCAGAAAACAAAAGAGCAAAGCACAGATTTTCCAAAAGTTTATTGGAATATGCTGGAGATCATTTTTTAGTACAGAAGGTGGAAAAAGTGATTAGAGGAAAGGTACTTCTAGATTTGAGTCTGACAAATAGAGTGGAACAGGTTGAAAATCTGAAAGTGAAAAGCAGCATGAGTGAAAGTGGTCATGAAATGACAGTATTCATGATTCTAGGAGTGGCAGGAAGGAAAACAGAAAAATTAAGACAGTGGAATTCTAGAAGACAGACTTTAGCAAACTTAGATAATTGATAGGTAAGATAGCATGGAAAGCAAATCTAAAGGAAAAATGAGTTCAGCTGGCATGTTTTTAAAGAGATGTTATTAAGGGCACAAGAACAAAACTATCCCAATAGCAGGGAAAACAGGATATATGGTAAAAGCTTATTCAGATACGAAGCTCAAAAAACATTCATACAAAAAATGGAAAGTAGGTTGAAATAGTAAAAATTAATACCCCCCCCCCCAACACCACAAACTTTTAGGGACAAAGTTAGAAAGGCAGAGGCACAAGAGGAAATTAAACTAGCCGGGGACAAAGTTTAACAAGATAACAAATTACAAATACATTAGAAGCAAGAGAAAGACCAACAACAGAGTATGCCCATTACTCAAAGGAAGGAGGAAAAGACTATAACAAAATACATCAAAGTCCCAAGTGTTAAAGTACTTTTTAGTTTCACTTTTTACCACAAAGACTAGTAGATCAGGCAACAAACATAATGAGCGTCATTGTAAATGTGTCAGAAACTGAGGCTTAATTAGGGAAAGAGCACGTTAAGATGTTGAATCAGACACCTTCAAGTTGGCAGTGCTTGACAAAATGCATCCTAGAATACTTTAGGAACTAGATAGAGTGATCTGAAAATTCTTTAAGAGAACTCATGGAGATCAGGAGCGATCCCAGAGGCCTGGAAAAGGACAAATACAGAACCTAACTAAAAAAAGGGGAGTAAAGGACAACCCATGAAATTATAGATCAGTCAGCTTAGCTTTGGTATCTGGTAAGATAAAGGAGCAAATAAATAATCAATCTGTAAGCATCAAGAAGATAATAAGGTGACAGATAAACATCAACATGGATTTGTCAAATCAAATCATGTGAAACCAACATAATATCCTTATTTAACAGGGTAACAAGCCTTGGGGATAAGAGGGAAGCAGCGGTTCTGATATATACTTATTTTAGGAAGGCTTCTGATATTGTCTCTCATGACCATCTGTAGCCAGACATGAACCCCATTTTGTTTCTCCCCCAACCCCCAGAGAGCAAGAGAAAGGCAGTCAGCCTTTGATGCCCTGGGAACGCAGGTGTGCTGCCTGTCCCTGACTCTACCATAAACAGAAACCAGACAGTAAATGGGCTAGCTGATGACTGGGAGGCCTCCCGTCGCCGTGATGGCTAGTACCAGTAATTGACACGCCTTCACTGTCCCAGGAGAGGAATCTTCGCCCATCACATACCAGAGGTACCCATTGTCTGCATTTTCCCAGGTGTGAATTATGCTTTGCACCCTTCGTGGGAAACTTGGCATTCAAAGCCATTTTTCCTAATTGGCCACTTGAGACCAGGAAGAAGCCTACATGACCCAAGGGGTATAAAGAGGGGTTTAGTAGCCCACCCCATTTGAGCTCCAATCATCTACACCTGCTGGCAGGTATTGATTGTGGGACGCCCAATCTCGCCCTACTTCTTCCCGAGGGATTGAGAAAAAGACGCTGGCCACGCCAACTCTGGAACGCAGGGGTGAGAATATATACCTGCTAGGTGTCTATTTTGCATGCATTTAATAAGAGCTCAGAGAACCAAAAGGGTTTCATGGTACCTGTAAGTGACTTCTTAGTGTAATTTCTGTCCTGTCCTTTGTAGTGGCTGTGTTATCTGTAACACAGCAGTAGCATTTAACAGCTAAGTTTACCCTGTAACAATAAAATAGTACGGTAACTGTTTAAGCTTTAACCTGACTCCTTCAGTTGCTGTAACAGAACCAAGCACAATTTAAAAGAACTTCAGCCGGTCATAAGGGACTCACTGCCCTGACCGTCAACTGACACCATCTCATCCATAAACTAGGGACATATTGCCGAAATGGACCTACCATAAAAGTAGGTGTACAACTGGTTGGAAAACTAGCAAAAGAGTAGGGATTTTTAGACATTCAAGCTCTAAGGGCATATCAATTGGTGATCTGAAGCAATCTGTCTTGGGTTTGGTTCTATAAATAGCTTCATAAATAATTTGGATAATAGTATAGAGTGTACGCTTATGGTTTGCAGACAATATCAAGCAGGGAAGAGTTGCAAGTGCTTTGTAGGACAGGAACAACATTCAAAATGATCTTAAACTGGAGAAATGGTCTGAAAAACAAGGTGAAATTCAGTAAGGACACATGCAAAGTAGCAAACTCAGGAAGGAAAAATCAATTGTACAAATACGAAATGGGAAATTACTGGAAGAAGTACTGCAGAAAAAGATCACGGTAGCTTAGTAAATCATACGCTAAATATGAGTTAACAGTACAACATAGTTGCAAAAAAAAAGCAAACAACATTCTGAGAGGTATTAGCAGGAGTGCTGTAAGCAAGACACACAAAAGTAATTCTTCCACTCAACTAAGCACTGATAAAGCTGAGTTGTCCTGTTCTGGACACCACACTTCGGGAAAGATGTGGACAAATTGGAGTAATGTTCACAGAAGAGCAACAAAAATTAAAGGTCAAGAAAACATGACCCATGAGGAACCATTGCAAACAGTGTGGAGAAGAGAGGACCAAGAGAGGCAAGATAACAGTGTTTAAGTATGTACAAGACTGTTATAAAGAGGAAGATGATAAATTGTCCACTGAGGACAGGACCAGAAGTTTATCATCAGAAGTTTATAACGTGGGGATCTAGCCAGATTTCTGAATAGCACTACTGGCCAAGATGGCTCCCCCCCCCCCCCCCTTAACCTGCACATAGCCAGGAGTATGCAACTTTGGCTTTAAATAAGAATCTTATCACTGAGATTTATGCCTCTGGCACTTTAAAAGTGGATTACTGCAAGATGAACATGTGACAACACCTGAAAGCCATTCAGAAGCTAAAACTAGGGCAGAACACAGAAGTCTACATGTTGTAGGAGACACCTTTTATCAATACCTCAAGAGCAGCACTGGCTGTCTTCAACAGACAGAATTTAAATCAGATGGTTTTGATGTATAATCCTTTAATAGCTTGGGATCATCATCCTGGAGCCATCACCTGTCCTTATCATACTGCCACAGTTTAGCTCAGTGGAGACATTCAAGCTGTAGGCTCCCTGGATATATACAAGGGAAGTGTCAGAAGGCCCTTTGATGGTGGAATACCTCCTTCCTGGCTGGTCTAAAATAACCAAAATATGTTGACATTCAGGTTGTGGTAGAAAGCCCATTGTCTTAAAATGGCATCTTGAAAGTTTTTTAAGATGGCATTGTGGTTGGGACTTTTTGATTGAATTCATAACATGATTTTGCTGCCAGCAGGTTACATGCATGAGAAGAAATGTTCTGCTGTTTCAGTTTTGTAAACATTTTTGTACTATCTTTTAAACAGTGAAAACAACAGTGTCTGGAGAATGGGAAAAACTCCCAACCAAGCTATGTTTGAGCACTATCAGTTATATTTCAGTATGGCTGCGTCTACACTACGAGTACTCTCAGCAAAAAATATGCAAATGAGGGACTCATTTGCATGAGTCACAATCTAATTTGCATATTTTCTGCTGATCCGTTTTTGTGCTGGGGTTTTTGCGAAAAACAAGCAGTGTGGACGTTTTCTTTTTTCAGAAAAAGGGGGTTTTGCGCACACACAACTAGGATATTGTAATGTTCAGTGCAGAGAGCACCTCCACCATTAGGTGGTGCCATTTATTTACCTTAGCGTTAAGCTGTTATTTTTAATGTTATGTTGTATGCCTGGGGGTTTTAGCAGGAATTGCAGTCCGTCTGCGTGCACCAGAGTTGGTACTTACAGTGCTTACTGAATGAGCCCAGACTCATCAGTTAACCATTTACAGTTACACTTTCACATCCCACTATGTCTCTTCAATTTGGAGTGTGACTCCTATTGCCCAAACAATAAATCACTTAACAAAAGGTGCTACTGAGCAGGGCCCTACAGGACCTGCTGGTTCTCAAAGAGGAACAGGGCAGGGTGTTTGGAGAAGGCACTGCCCATGAACCTTTCCGGCTATATGGTCCCCAGTTCAGGGTCAATCTTGTACTTGGCTTCCCAGAGAAGAACCGATCTCTTCTTCTGCTATCTGTTCACTTTGCTTAGGTTTCTGAGCCTAGGCGTCTCGATATTGGTGGACATAATAAAATTCATTCTGCACATAATCTGTGGCGGGGCAGGGCTGAGGGCAGGTCTGCTGACAGGAAGGGACAAAAGGGACAACTGCCCCAGAACCCGGCAATTCAAAATAGTCCAGAGCTACCACTGCCACCCTCAAGGCCTATCATCTCTATAAACAGAAAATGGAATTCACAGTTTACATAGACCACAGTGCCCTACATTGGCTCCTTACAAGATAGATCCCAGGGCACCTGTGCAGATGAATTCATAAACTGTCTGAATTTACAGTCACAGTTCACCATAAATTTTGATAGCCCAGTGTGGTTGCAGATGCTCTCAGCCACATAAAGGCAGAGAGGGCCTGGTCTTTTGAAGACATCTGGCAAGAACAGTCTAAGACCCTGTGTTACATTTGGTGCACCAGTAGATTACTGAAGGAGATCCAGATTGGATCGCAATTCAACACAATTCAGGAACAATAACCCGTTGATACAGCTAACAACTTGCTGGTACATGAAAGTAACAAGACTGTCTTGCCAGCAAGCTTACAGAAAACAGTACTACAACAGTATTTTCATGACAATGAAGTGGTAGCCCACCCAAGGTATGAAAAAAGACAGTCAGATATCGACAGACTTTTTGGCTGGGCAGGCCTGCAAATGGTAAGAACTGAGTACTTTCCTGTCTTGACTGTGCAGAAAGGAAAGCACCAGCAAGGAGACAGAGTATTCTTCAGGGAAAATGCCCCAATCTAGTAAACTGTAGGAGTTCATACAGATCAACTTGAAAGATTCACTAGAGAAATACCAGCTGGAAATTAGTATTTGCAGGTAATGCATGACATCTTCTCAAAATATTTGATGCATATTGAAGGATAAGAGGCCAGACAGCAATGGCTGCACTGATGAAACACATATGAAACAAGATGCACCTGCAGTGATCAGGGGAAGAAATGTGAATTGTGGTTAATAAACAAGTTTGTTGATAACTCCAGATAACCAAGGTGAATAACAGAGTCACTAACCCTTTGAGTAACGGAGAAACTGGAGTGAAGTGAGTAAACAAAACCCCTAGTTCTATGCTTATAATTTTAGTCAGTGAAGACTAACAAGACTGAGATATGAAGACACCTTTTGTATTTGCATGTAACAGCAGCCAGCATTCCAATACCCATTACCCTCCTTCTGAGATTATTTTTGGACTCCGCAAACCTATTTTTCCCCTCTGACTTGATATCAGTGTTCCAGAAGGCGGAGGAACAAATGAGCCGGAAGCAAGCATGCCAGCCACAAATGCCAGGAAAAAAAAAAAAAAAAAGAAGAATCACAGTCCTATCTAGAAGGTGCAACTATGCAACTGGAAAAAGCAGCATGGAAAAAAAATCCCAAACTTATTCCTTTCAGGAGGGAACTTACATGGTAATAAAAAAACTAAACAATATGTCTGTGCTGTTTCAAAAAGCAAGAACTTGCCTGGTAGTGGTATTTATAACTTATGCACAGATTCATTACAGGTTGGACCTCCCTAATGCAGCACCCTTGGGACCTGACTGGCCCCGGATGAGGGACTTTGCTAGACCATGGAAAATCATTTTTGGACGCTTGACACCACCCCCCTGGCCCAGCCACTGGCCTCCCAGTCAGCTCCCCAGCTCCTCAGACCTCGCTGCTCTGCCCACCCACTGGGCAGCTATTGCTGCCATGGCTTCGCTGGGCAGTTTGGCACTGTGGGCCGGGGCTCCAGGCAGCCATGTGCACCAGGGCTCCCTGGGCAGCCACATGTGCGCCGTGGCTCTCAGCCCCAGTGGGCAGCCACATGCTACCCATCAGCTACCTGCTGACAGCCTACCTGCTGACAGCCTACCTGCTGACAGCCTACTGCCATGCCAGCCCCGCAGGAGTCTCTGGTCCTGCAACATCCATGCCGGATCATGGATGTTGGTGGAACAGAGAATCCTGGTTAAGAGAGTTTCAACCTGTACAAGAAATGGGAGGATAAACACTGAGGATGTTCATCATCCAAGAGGGACGGAGAAAAAGATTTGGAGTTACCCCAGCAGGCTCCTGTGACTTCTAATTGGAGACCGGCTGAGAAGAAGAATAGCCAAGGTGTCCTTGGAACCTCAATGCTCTGCCTTCTGCAAGTGTCTATGTCCACAACAGATAGGCCTGACTTAGGGAACATGAATGCACTGATAATAGATCCAGCTACCATGTTAGTCTGCCCGCTCAAGTCCTATATTCAGTCTCCATGACTGAATTTAGCACTTGAGCGGGCAGACTAACATGGTAATGTGCATGGGTTGCAGACTGGCTGGATTCCCAGTAGTTACTATTTTAAGTTCTTATTTAACGGGAGGGGAGAAGTTAAATGCACACAGCATCTTTAGCAGTAGATGGTGCTGTATTTTTATCTTCCTACAAATTGCTGCATCTAATCTGTGTGTTTTAGCAAGAAATTCATTCCAGCCTGTACTGGAATGTACAGTGTATTGTAGTTGGTACTTGAAGTGTTCAGTAAATCCCTGTGATTCTATAAGGCTACATCTACACTGCAATGCTATTTTGGGATACTGAAGTATCCCGAAATAGAACATAAGAACGTCCGTACTGGATCAGACCAAAGGTCCTTCTAGCCCAGTATCCTATCTGCCAACAGTGGTGCCCCACTGTTGCCCCAGGGAAGGTGGACCGAAGACAATGATCAAGCGATTTGTCTCCTGCCATCTCTCTCCAGCCTCTGACAAACAGAGGCCAAGGACACCATTTTATCCCCTGGCTAATAGCCTTGTATGGACCTAACCTCCATGAAATTATCTAGCTTCTCTTTAAACACTGATATAGTTCTAGCCTTCACAGCCTCCTCTGGCAAGGAGTTCCACAGGTTGACTACATGCTGTGTGAAGAAGAACTTTCTTTTATTAGTTTTAAACCTGCTACCCATTAATAGCTATTCCGCGTATTCACAGCAAGCCCATTATTTTGAAATATAACGGGCTCACTATTCCAATGTCCCCGTAAACCTCATTCCATGAGGAGAAGTGAGGTTTCCCAATAATGGGCTATTTCAAAATTTGGCACTGGGGAGCGAAATAAGCTATTTCAAAATAAGTTTGAAATAAGATACACAATTTGCGTAGCTCTAATTGCATATCTAATTTCGGACTATAGTGCAGTGTACATACACCCTAAATGAGTGTTACCATATATATGTAGAAAGCAACACATTTGAGAAGAAAAAATTCATTATTTAATCTCGCCTCTCTTGGTTTCCATTTCTAACAACCTAGACAGTGCACTGATTATGACAACTGGGGGATAAACCAGATCCACCATATTGCTGCTAAACATTGTCTACTCAGAAGCTGTCCAAAGTGGATTATGCCTAAAGCAACAATAGGGCCAAGATGATGACTGTTAGCCAAAACAATATTTTTTATTTTGCTGATTTATTTCACTGTGTAACTTGGATAGGAAGACATAGGATTTCAGTGAAGAAAAATCAGATAAAAGCAATTTCTTCTTTTTCCAGAACTCTTTCCATTCCTTATACTGTGGTATTTACAGCAGTGCAGATGCCCAAGGAGGAATAAAAATCTAAGTATATGCATTTCAAAGTTTCACATGGACTACAATTGGTATTGTAATACAGGCCCCAGTACTTATCCCCTGAAGACTGCACTAAGCTAAGGCCTGTAAGTCTTACTATGCTTTGAAAAACTAAGTGTGCTGAGGCCCAGGTGATAGCTTTGTGAGATCCTATAAGAGACTTGAGCTCTTTCCACACAGGAGGTGGCTTGTGATCTGTGGAAGATTCTGTGAATTTTCAGGAAGAGTCTTGCCTTTTGGTTTGAATGCTTCAGATACCAAGCCTTGATCCATCTTACAACTGAGGATTTTGAGATTCTTTTTTCACTACGGAGTGGTAGAGAGCACGAGTGATTTTCTGAACTTTTCAATTTTTGACATACGTATCATCACCTCTCTTCCAATATCCGGTTTCTGTGCCATGTTCTCTCATAAGGCTGTTTTTGGAAGAAGTAAAAGAGTGCAACATCCTGAAAAAATGAGCTATGCTTTGAGTCAATACTGCATCAATCTTCAGTGCTTGGTGGAATGTGCTATTCTGGAGTATTGTAGAGAGGGATTCCTATTTCAAAGTTCTTCTTGATATGATGTGAAAGGCCAATTTGATAGTACATATACAAATGCAAAGAGGTTGAAAGAGCAAACAATACTATGTATTGTGCTGACAATACTAATTTAGGATCCATGTGGGAAATTATGAGCAGGTGGCAGACAGATTTGTTGTGCTGCTTTCAGCAACCTTTTCACATGAAAAATGAATCAAGTTTATCTGGATAATCTGTTGTCCTTAGTGCTCTCCTGGGTTTTAGCTCCAGATTCAGCCCAGCCTGTACCAACTCCAGTAGGGATAAACTTTAAAGAATAGTACTTGAATATTTTGAATATTATTAGTGCTTAAAATTCCCACAATAGTGCATGTTGAAAGAATACTCCTGAATGAAACTAGTGCGCTGTTACAGGTTGAACCTCTCCACTTCAGCACTCTCAGGACCTGACAGGTGCCAAATCAGAGAATTTGCTGAACCTCAGGAAGTCAATATTGTCTAGCAGCATTACCAACATTTCCACTGCTTACTGAGCTCTTAGAATAGTAATAGAGAGGTAGCCGTGTTAGTCTGATCTTGCTAAAACAAAAGGAAAAACTATGTAGCACTTTAAAGACTAACAAGATGGTTTAATAGGTGATGAGCTTTCGTGGGCCAGACCCATCATGTGCCAACAAGGTCCGTCTGCTAAGTATATTGGACAGACTTCTCAGACACTTCGCCAAAGAATTAATGCCCACAAATCAGACATCTTCACAAGGAAAAACCAGTTGCTTTTCATTTCAACCTACCTGGACATAGTCTTAATGACCCTAGTACATGCATCTTACTTCAAGAGACTTTAACACCAGAATATAGAGGGAAAAACTTTAGAACTTTCTTTCATGCTTAAATTAGACACTGTACGAATAGGCCTTAACAAAGATGCTAATTACCTTAACCATTACAAAGATAGCTTCCCACTTATCACCCCTGATTAGCCATTCATTGACTCATAAGTAGCTATTCCCTCCCTCCCTGTCCCTCACCCCACCTTCTGTACTAAATCTGATTTGTCAGTTTAATAATGTGTTCACTTTTTTCATTGTATTTCTTTGGTATATATGGTCATGCCAATTCTCTTCCAAAATATGATCTTAGGAAGCGAGTCTGGCCCACGAAAGCTCATCACCTATTAAACCATCTTGTTGGGCTCTTAGAAGACATTTAGGGGTAAACTGGAGCTAGGTAACAGCATAGAACACAGAGCCAGGACTAGTGGTTGTAAACAAACTTTATCGGACAGCGGGAAACTTGGCCACACCCATGATAAGTGGACATCCAGCTAACTAAAATCATGTAAGACAACGGATATTGCCAGCCCAGAGTGTGCCAGACTAGAGATGTTCAACCTGCACTTTTCCATGTTAATTTTTTCAGGTATCACCATCTAGTTCAGGGGTGGCCAACCTAAACCTGAGAAGCAGCCAGAATTTACCAATGCACATTGCCTAAGAGCCACAGTTATATGTCACCAGCCCTCCCCACCACCACTCTCAGCACATCCTGCCCACTGGTCAGTGCCTCTTTCTCCTTTTCCTCCTGCCCACTGGGATCAGCTCTTTCTCAGTGGAAGACACTGGAGGGGGGAAGCATGGGTGTCACAGGCTCAGTGTAGAGGGTGGGAAGTGGCAGAATCCTAGGGGGAAAGGGTGGCGGGGGACGGTGCCTAGAGCAGAGCTGGGGGTTGAACAGTGAGCTCCCTCTGGCCCGGTGGAAACTTGGCACCTGTATCTCCAGCCTTGGATTTGCTACCTGTGTAAGGAGTCGCATATTAACTTCTGAAAAGCCACATGTGGCTCTGGAGCCACAGGTTGGCCACCCCTGATCTAGTTAATGAAACATTGTTGTCGAGTTTTATATGCAAAACTGGGCTTGTGGTTGAGGAGGTCTTCTCTGCATAGTAAGAAAACATGTTTCATTAATTACAACCTCAACTGACGGGAACTATGAGGCTGATCATGATTTGTTCCTGTTTGACATATGGACTATATAATATGAGAGGAACCTAAAAAGTGTTTGCAAGCTTTTTATCTTTGCTGTAACCTACAAGGCATTTAGAAAACTGTCCATACTCCCTTGTTTATGGATTCTCTTGGGTCTCTGCCTGTCTGTTCTGATTAACATGAAGAAAGGGAAGGCATGCAGTTGTTGGTAGGGTTTTATGTATATGGCAGTGTTTCTAAAGCTAAAGCTTCCTGGTTTCTCCTTCTGAGAAAAGACCAGGTGTGTCTCGTTCCCCCTAGATATAATGCTGCTATTCACTTGCTCAGCGCTTTCCAAGATGAATGGTGGGTGTCATGATTGAAGTTCCATGTAGATTGCTGATGACATTTTCTTTGTACGTAGAGCCTCAATGAATAAAATGATTTTCTCTACCCACTTGGAAAAAAAAGACAGTGGTAATAAATTTACAAGACTAAGTTTCACAAGGCTTATCCATAGTAGGTAGATTTTGCCAAAAATTCCAACCGGTTCTTAAATCTTAAGGTGAAAATTGATTCCAGTAAAATGATTAATTCTATTTAAACCTGTTTACTAGGATTCGGTGCTAAAATCGATTTTAGTAAATTGGTAGAATTTTTTGGAGGAAGGCCTTGTGGTTAAATCTTCAGAAATCCAACCAGAGCTGTTAGGTTAGACAGAATGGCTTTTTCCAGCTAGAGATCTAAGGTCTGCATCATTTGGAAAAAATCTTTTCTTGCTAGCATGTTTTTTTCTTTTCTTCCATGACTTGGCAAATGCTTATATGCTTGTTTAAGGTGCAGAGGAGGATGAAAACCTGACCATTTTGACAGTCCAGAACAATGTAGTGTGGCCAATATAACACTGTAGTATAGACCAACCCTGAGTATGTCAAAATGACCAGATTTTCATTCTCCTTGTGCACCTTACCTGTAAATATCTCTAGTAGGAATCCTAGCCATTGCCTCCGCAATGACTGCCCTAGGTGCTACAGTAACACAAATAAACATGTTGAATAGTAGTAGAGAGGTAGCCGTGTTAGTCTGATCTTGCTAAAACAAAAGGAAAAACTATGTAGGACTTTAAAGACTAACAAGATGGTTTAATAGGTGATGAGCTTTCTTGGAGGAAGTGGGTCTGGCCCACGAAAGCTCATTACCTAATAAACCATCTTGTTAGTCTTTAAAGTGCTACATAGTTTTTCCTTTTGTTTTAACAAATAAACATGAACTACAGAACTTTAAATGAAGTCAAGAAGGAAAGAAAAAAGTGGATATCGTGCATTTAGGAAGGTCCACCTCTGCCTGATACTGTCCTGAGGATTAAATATGCTAGGTTTAGTAGCTATGCATGTGGTAGAGCACTATGAGGGAAAAACCAAAAAGGCATGGACAGAGATGAAAAAAATTATGGGTAAGATCCTCAGGGGGTACATGTGAACTACCGTGCAGTGGTAAAGAGCTGGGTGTTTTAAGAAGTGTCTATGTGCCTATTCTTTCCCAAATGATTACTGGGTAATAACGAGGAATGCAAATAATTTAAAAAAAAAATTCTTCACTATAACATACAAATACACGTGCCTTTTACCCGTTATGCTTATTAAGGAAGTGCCTATAAAAGCACTAAAAGGCTAACGTTCTCATGTTCTAATAATTTGACATTAACTAAGACTAGCCATTTGACATACTGGATCCTATAGCAGGGCCTTTTGTTTAAAAGTGTAACCTTATCATCATCTTTATTATATTTAACAGTAGTATCTTTGTTTTCCTTTTGTTACAACTTATAATAATTGCATTTACAAACCAAATTCACACGCTTACACAATTGAAAATATTGCCATTCTTGTAACTAGAGTTTAAAAAGATAATATTTTTCATATGCTGTCCAACACTGAACACATGGTTGGCCCGAAATAAAAACAAATTTAATCTCATGTTAAAATATTTATTACAAGTTTGCTCTACTGCAAAAAGCACTGTGAAATGTATACGGTGTGCTAACTTACACTGGCACATTACGGACCTGATCTAGCAAGATGCTTGAGTGCCTTCAACTTCCACTGACTTCAGTGAGAATTGAGGGAGCTCAACATCCAACAGGATCAATCTCTACGAGGATGAAAACAAGTGGATTCATAATTCCACAATACAAGTAATTTGACGAGAAATAAATCTCTGTTGTTCCATTAGAGATTGACATGTTTATGTGCAAAGCAAGGAAGCTATAAAGCTCTCTAATTTGGATGGCAAATGAAGCTTAATTGAAGTATATTCCTAATTAATATTAACTACATTGTATAATACAAACAGCAGCTAAAAGGGTATCAATACATCCCACAGACAGTAGAGCTCTAAATCATTTCTCTTGCTACTGGGACCAACCCAATTGACAACTTCTGGTGATCAACAACAATCTTGTGTCTCAATCTAAATGTAAAGAGAAAGTATTCTGGATTATAAAGGTTTAAATCTGCTTTTTCCCCAATCGCATATATGAAAAATGTGCTTTCCAAGCAAACCATAATACACATGTCCCTGTGCCTATATCTTGGATGTACTGTGTTACTAGGACTGTAACAAGAAACGTAAAAAAAAAGTGAAGTAAAACTTACAAATCCAGTATTTTTCGATAATACGTTGCATATATGGCACAGTTTATCTTTGTGAAAAGGCAGTTTTTCAGTCAGATTCAATACAGACTTCGCCATTAGCAGAATCCACTTTTGTAAACAGCATCAGTTAATTCATATTTATCAGAAGTCAAGATCAGGTCACTCGATCCACATGTATGTATGGTTACTTCAAGAAATATATTAACAGAAATGAATACATTTTAAATATGCCCTTAGGCATGTGACTTGATTGGCAAAATAAGGGAGATACTCACTAATTTCTACTAACTGATATTATTCTTTTCCACCATAATTATAACATATTACATTTCAGTTGATTAGTAATCCTGATATGAAATATACCTATGCCTTTTCCTTTAATAACCGGGGAGATGTGTATTTGTTTCCAGTACTGTCCATAGTGCTTGGCATATATTTTTTTAGACATAAAAGAGTCCAGGTCTCTGGAAAGAAGATCTTTGGGATGTATCTATCAATAGAGCAACAAAGATTTACATTAGGGATGTAAGTGACTAATCGAGTAGTCAACTATCCAATAAACCTAGGCTTATCGGGTAACAGTGTCACTACTTAACTACTCATCTGTGTGTTGTTGGGTGTCGGGGGGGAGAAGAGGGCAGGGCAGGCAGAGGCGCTGCAGTCTGGGACCCGGTACAAACTGGGACTGTTGAGTCCCGGCTCACGCCAGGTCCCAGACCTACCCCCACTTTGGCTCTACAGTTTAAATGTAGTAGGAGCTGGGCTTTGTGTGTGCCCGGCTCCTTACTACATTTAAATTGCAGAGCCACAGAGGGGCCCCTAATTGACTAATTATGTACTCAATACAAACTATATCGAGTACACAATTAGGAAATTTTCCTGCTCCTTAACATCCTTAATTTACATGAGCAGAGGAAATGGCCCTTTGTTTCTTAGGAATTTACATGTTAAACACTGCCATTCTTACACCTATAAGAATTACCCTTCTGTTTAATTCTCACAAGTAGTGAAAAAATATCCCCTGGTTGTGAAAATATTATGATTTCAAGTGCATAATAAACAGAAGAGAAATCAAAGATTTGAAACAGAGCCAATGTTTCTGCAAAAGTCTTCAGTAACAAAAAACAAAACAAAACAAAAAAAGGTGGAGGGAGAAATACAGAGAGAAAATATATGATAAAGAGTGGGTCCAGAGCTGACTGTCAAAAGTGAAAAGCAAGGGGAAAAAGGGAGAGGGGACATCAACATGGAGTCTGAGGTCAGAAGTGATGGCTGGAAGAGACTGAGATCAGGAGGAGAACAGAGCTTTATGCCAGATACAGGAGAATCTGTGAAACAGCAAGTGACAGCCATAGTGAAGGGAAAGGGAGAAGAGATAACTGAGGTGTATTTCAAAGGAGAAGTATGTAGATAGAAAGGGAAGTTGGATGTGGCAAGAGATTGGAAGCAGGAGCCAAATTCTACAGTGTTTGCCCCCAGGGCTAGGTGTAAGGGCGCAAGAGGAGAGAGTGCTGAAAGTGAGAGCAGCTATGGAAGATGAATCAGAACAGAAAGCCTATTTCTAATGAATGAAAAGGAAAATGAAAGAGCAGGAGACAAAATATTGCATATTTTAGTCAGTTTTTTCAGCATGGAGTGGGAGGGAAAGGCAGGCAGAAGATAGAAGAAATGTTGCTTAGAGTGATACCAGGGATGGAGAGTTTGGAAGGGAGAGGAAGATGTTGAGAGAGATGTTGGCAGAGATGAGGAAGAAAAGACAGAGAAGTGGTGCTGATGGGGGAATAAGAATAGCAGCAAAAGAGATGAATGGGCAAAAAGAGGCTGTGGAGGTCAAAAAGTTTCAGGCTGCAACAGAGATCATTCTTTGCAGAAAGGCGCAAAGTAGCTGAGGAGGCAATGGGAACAAATACAATCTCAGCCAATAAGAAAAGGAAGCATGGTAGGTGACAAGTGGGAGGCAAAGGGGAAGGAACAGAATCATAGAATCATAGAATAATAGGACTGGAAGGGACCTCAAGAGGTCATCGAGTCCAGCCCCCCGCCCTCAAGGCAGGACCAAGCTCCGTCTACACCATCCCTGACAGATGTCTATCTAACCTGTTCTTAAATATCTCCAGAGAGGGATTCCACCACCTCCCTTGGCAATTTATTCCAATATTTGACCACCCTGACAGTTAGGAATTTTTTCCTAATGTCCAATCTAAACCTCCCCGCTGCACTTTAAGCCCATTACTCCTTGTCCTGTCCTCAGAAACCAAGAGGAACAAATTTTCTCCTTCCTCCTTGTGACACCCTTTTAGATATTTGAAAACCGCTATCATGTCCCCCCTTAATCTTCTTTTTTCCAAACTAAACAAGCCCAGTTCATGAAGCCTGGCTTCATAGGTCATGTTCTCTAGACCTTTAATCATTCTTGTCGCTCTTCTCTGTACCCTTTCCAATTTCTCCACATCTTTCTTGAAATGTGGCGCCCAGAACTGGACACAGTATTCCAGCTGAGGCCTAACTAGTGCAGAGTAGAGCGGCAGAATGACTTCACGAGTCTTGCTTACAACACACCTGTTGATACAACCTAGAATCATATTTGCTTTTTTTGCAACAGCATCACACTGTTGACTCATATTCAACTTGTGGTCCACTATGACCCCTAGATCCCTTTCCGCCATGCTCCTTCCTAGACAGTCGCTTCCCATCTTGTATGTATGGAACTGATTGTTCCTTCCTAAGTGGAGCATTTTGCATTTCTCTTTATTAAACCTCATCCTGTTTACCTCTGACCATTTCTCTAACTTGCTAAGGTCATTTTGAATTATGTCCCTATCCTCCAAAGAAGTTGCAACCCCACCCAGTTTGGTGGTATCTGCAAACTTAATAAGCGTACTCTCTATCCCAATATCTACATCATTGATGAAGATATTGAACAATACGGGTCCCAAAACAGACCCTTGAGGAACTCCACTTGTTATCCCTTTCCAGCAGGATTTAGAACCGTTAACAACAACTCTCTGACTACGGTTATCCAGCCAATTATGCACCCACCTTATCGTGGCCCTATCTAAGTTATATTTGCCTAGTTTATCAATAAGAATATCATGCGAGACCGTTTCAAATGCCTTACTAAAGTCTAGGTATATGACATCCACCGCTTCTCCCTTATCCACAAGGCTCGTTATCCTATCAAAGAAAGCTATCAGATTAGTTTGGCATGACTTGTTTTTCACAAACCCATGCTGGCTATTCCCTATCACTTGATTACCTTCCAAGTGTTTGCATATGATTTCCTTAATTACCTGCTCCATTATCTTCCCTGGGAAGATAAACTGACCGGTCTGTAGTTTCCTGGGTTGTTCTTATTCCCCTTTTTATAGATGGGCACAATATTTGCCCTTTTCCAGTCTTCTGGAATCTCCCCTGTCTGCCATGATTTTTCAAAAATCATAGCTAAAGGCTCAGATACCTCCTCTATCAGCTCCTTGAGTATCCTGGGATGCATTTCATCAGGACCTGGTGACTTGCTGACATCTAAATTTCCTAAGTGATTTTTAACTTGTTCTTTGTGTATCCTATCTTCTAAACTTACCCTCTCTCTGCTTGTATTCACTACGTTAGGCATACCTCCAGACTTCTCGGTGAAGACCGAAACAAAGAAGTCATTAAGCATCTCTGCCATTTCCAAGTTTCCTGTTACTGCTTCTCCCTCCTCACTAAGCAGTGGGCCTACCCTGTCCTTGGTCTTCTTATTGCTTTTAATGTATTTATAAAAGGTCTTCTTGTTTCCCTTTATGCCTGTAGCTAGTTTGATCTCATTTTGTGCCTTTGCCTTTCTAATCTTGCCCCTGCATTCCCGTGTTGCTTGCCTATATTCATCCTTTGTTATTTGTCCTAGTTTCCATTTTTTATATGAAGAACACAAAAGAGTAAGCTTCAAAATAAGAAGTCAAGCAGCCCCAAAATACTGCCAACCAGAAACAAAGGATCTCACTCCCTAGGCCCTGACATTGCTCAGCACCAACTGATGTCTCCAGCTTGGTTTCTTTTCATGCCTTACATCTACCCTCACAACCTTGGCAGGCTGGGTTTCTTTTCAAGGGTGACATTTTGGGAGAGCGGGGGAGGGGTGGCAACAACTTGCTTTTCTTTCCGTTCCCCTGACGATAAGGGAGAGAGGGGAAAGTACTTGCATTCTGTGATTTACTCCTCTGCCTCATCCCTTCACCAGCCAATGTGAGAAGCATGTGTGTAAATACAAGTATTTTCCCCTAGCTCCCTGACAGTCTGGAGAACAGGAAGAAAAGCAAACCTAGTCCCAGTACGCATGGCTGCTGTCCTCCCGCTTCCCCTCTCCGATCTCTACCCTTGTTTCTTTTCTGTCAAGTGCCTACCACTTCTCTGGACATGGACCAAGTTAAAACAGAGCACAAAATCTAGCAACAGCCATTAGGAAAACAACCTTACCTAAAAGATGGAGTAATTGCCAATTAACAAAACATGGGAGGAAAGGGGGTAGGAGACACTAGGTGGCTGTCGAGCATTTAATACAGATGCGTGGCTTCATTAAATGAAGCTTCTGTCTGCAAAATCCATGAGGGTAAAGCATTTGAAAATGATCTGCTTCGTAAGACTAGAGGGACTGAATGAAATTCCAGCATACTAGAAAGGTAGCAAGAAAACTATAATGTACTGGCTTGTAGAAGGTGATGCATAAAGTACTGAATCATAATTCAACAGCCAACATGAAGTATTTTCATGGTTCTATTCTAAAAGTGATTTATCCAGCAGTATGAGGATTAATGGATCTGAGGCATGAGAAAGTTATGAGTATGCTTATTACTAAAGTATCAGCTTGACATCCTCCATACTAAAAGTGCCCGCCTCTTCAAGAAAATGCCTGTTGAATAAATTAATCATGAACTATGGTATTTGACAGAGAAATTGATATCTAACTTAACAAATGAGACACTGTAGCCCTAATTTCATCATGCATATTTTTATGAATGTTCTTTTTTTAGTAGTAAGTAATTAATCATATGCTAGATTCTGAAAAGCATGTACTAGCTGCTAACCTACGATAGCTAGAAAATGCCTACTCAGGCTAGTAGGTCTATAAAAGTACTTCAACTTGCAAATTACCTCTTTCAGAAATAAGGTTGCCAACCACCATTCTAACATTTTGCTAAGAGTGGCATATAACTCTCAGGATGCTGCTACTCAATCTGTAACAAAACTAAGTAGCTCAGAAAAGAAATTAAAACAACTGATTTGCATAATATATTAAGGAGGGAAATATAATGTAGAAACAGTGTTTGGCTGATGATCCATTTAAGTATAAACAGTGTTTATCGAAGTTGTAAGGAAGCATTCACCTCTTGAGTGGCAGATAAGACAGAATTCAAACCTATGCATAGGAGAATTTCCACTGCCTTACTAATCTCAAGAAGTGGGTTGTGCCCACGAAAGCTCACGATACCATGTACATGTTTTGTTAGTCTTTAAAGTGCTACCAGACTATTTGTTGTTTAAGTTTTTACTAATCTATTGCATTTACAGCAGTATGCAGCTTTCAGACAATTTAGATGTGATTATGAACTGACAATTACTTCCATATAAAATATGCAAATTTTCAGTGCTTCCCTAAGATACTGCACTGAGATCAAGAATCCTGGAGGCAGAAGTTCTGGGATCCTCAGACATAGCAGAAGCACTACAAGCTTCCCCACTTTGTGCTGCAGGTGTATTTCAAGTGTAAGTAGATAACTGTCTCCAAGCCTATTTATTTTCTTTGGCAACCAGATGGAGCCAGCTGGTGATATTTGTGATGAGAACAACTGTCCAGAAAATAAGAGGGGATGTTTTTAAAACAAAGATCTGCTACTGATCATTTCGGGGTGTGTCACCATTAAGTCAAATGTCTTGTTTTATTAATGTTGTTAATCTCCAGCAAGCCATTCTGTTTAGGTGAAAAAATACATTTCTGCTTTTCCTTTCCACTTTATGAGACAGAAATTACTAACTCATTAACAATGGGAAAAGAAGCTAAACCTCACTAATTAGTGACATGCTCTCGTCTTTATTAAGCAATCTTTTGAATGAGGTACAAGGCACAAAGCTACACAGTTTATTCATTGAATGCCTGCAGTAACAGTTTCCTGTTACTGAGAGGTTTCCTTGAAATCACTCCACAAACGTATTGCAACCACAGTGCAAAAGAAACTACTTTTCCTGCTCTGATTTCCCACTTGAACTTTTCAAGAAGGTTGCATATAATTTACTACCAACTCTGCCTCGGGCTTCCTGTAGTCAGCCGCTGGTCAGTTTCAGCAGCGGCTGAATCTGGACGTCAGTGCCGACTTACATACAGATTCAACTTAAGAACAAACCTACAGTCCCTATCTTGTACGTAACCCGGGGACTGCCTGTATTTGCCTAGAAGCCCAAGCCAAGATGCCAGATACTGTAAAAACAGATAGTACAAGACAATTTGAAAAACTTGCATAATTTAAAACAGATGAGGGACAAAGGGCAGACATAAGTTCTTAGTAATATCTGCACAGCAGATTTCACCAGCATGAAAATAATAAACATTTAATAAACAATCTTGACTAAAAATTAGGGATGTTAAAATTAGATCAATTAATCGAATAGTCAATGGAATTTCCATCGACTATTCGATTAGTCAATAAAAGTGCTTCTGCTTTGAAATGTAGCAAGAGTCCCTCCTCCCCCCACCCTTGCTGCCTCTTTTTGATAGAGGCAGCGGTGGGGGGAGTGGGAAGCAACTGGTCAACTAGCGTGTCAACTATCTGATAAGCTTTTGCATACTGGATAGCTGACTAGCTGATTAGTCACTTATATCCCTATTAAAAACGAGGCCCTTTAAAGAAACTGAAGAGTACAGATTCAAGTACTGAGTCTAGAGGCAGAGTAATGAGTGAAGAGGCAGGAAAACATTCACTCTACCTATGCAAAAGCGTCAGAGGGGTAGCCGAGTTAGTCTGTAACAGGAAAAACTTAAACAACAAATAGTCTAATAGCACTCTAAAGACTAACAAAACATGTAGATGGTACCATGAGCTTTCGTGGGCAAAATCTACTTCTTCAGATGAAGTAGCGGATTTTGCCCACGAAAATTCATGATATCATCTACATGTTTTTGTTAGTCTTTAAAGTGCTACTCTACCTGTGGTTAGGCAGGTACCCCGAATTCTGAAGTATTTGACTCACATCTATTATCCAAAAGTCTGACTTTGTTGAGCGCTAAGAAAAGGTTTATTATTTTCTGCCTTCTTTAATCCACGAGTAGATTCCTACTTTCGAACGCCAGAAGGGGCCACTTGAGGTCACCTAGTCTGTACTCCTATAAAACAGTGTTTCTCAACCAGTGGTACGAGTCCTCTTAGGGGTACTCGAGAGAAGACTGAGGGGTACGTCAACATAAAGACTGAGGGGTACGTCAACATAACTGAAATTTGGAGAAAACTGAATTTTTAAGTTTTACAGCCCTTTATTATTTTTGTACTTTTTACAATAAAAAATTTCATTGCCCACCCAGTTACAATTAAGTTGTTTAAACAAATGCATTGCAATGGTAGAAAAAAAATTTGTGTCTCTGAACACTATAGATACTGGGGGTACTTTTTTTTTTTTTGGTAAAAGGTATTTCATAAAAGACTGAGAAACACTGCTATAAAACACAGGGCATAGACCTTTCTCAATATAATTTCTAGAGCATATCTTTAGAAAAAACAAATAATATTGGTTTAAAATTGCCAAAGATGGAGAAGCTACTTATGTTTTGACATACAAGCTAGTTTTTAATCCATTTAGTTGTTTATATTCTAAGTTATATATACTGGCCATCAAACCAACTCAGAAAAACGTACACTATCAACAGGTCAAATCTATGTACACAGCAAAGTTAATTACTTCAAGGAATAAACATCTGAATACAAAGTAAAATAAGCTTTTCAGATATGCGGAAAGCAAATTCAGTGAAATGGAGCAAGTCACTTACAGTTTTTCTACTAGGAACACTCTCCATGCAGGAAGAAATTAGAAAGGAGTCACTGAAACTATGCCAAGCTGACCAATCCTATAAAAATGGAAACCAACACCACCAAACAGGAACAGAATTCAAGTGTAGCTTCTTTCATTAAGAAAAAAGAATTAATGTAGCTATGGCACACTGATACTAAACAATGAAATAACAACTAGTTAAGTGTTCACCAATGCAGTCACTGGATAGCCCCCCAGCACTAAAATGTCCTACTGGAAGAAATGGGAGAAATGAATGGGCACAAGGTCCATACAGTCTCCCATTGGCTGCAAGGTACAGTCCAGAGGTATATCCCTAAAATGTATTATGGCAGCTTGAAATGCATTCCACCTGCGGAACTCTGTGTGACAATTAAAGCTTTTATTCTCCAGCAGAACCAAAGTGGCAATTTGCACTTCCCTACACCAATGAAGATGAATCCAACCTTATGTCTTAACAAGAGAGAACACTACCTAAAATACGTATGCAACTGAGATGCACCAGTCAAAACCTAATGGAATGTGAATAGTAGTGCCGCAATAGCCATCATCAAATGTTCACTGCCCACATTCGCTAGTTGATTTACTGCACTAAGATACCACTTATTTCAGCATTAATAAAACAAGCTCTCCAGTACTGAAGTATTACTTTCCAATGCCTAAGATGGTGACTGAAGCAGCAGCAAAGCCAAATCTCAGAAAACGGGGTAAGTTGTGTGTGAGTGTGTGTGTGTACTACTATAGATTCCACAATGTCCAAACAACAGAGAAAAATTGTTCTCTTTAACCTCTGAGGACAGGACAAGAATCAAGGGGCTTAATTGCAGCAAGGACAGTTCAGGTTAGACATTAGAAAAACCTTCCTATCTGTCCACGTAGTTAAGCACTGGAATAAATTGCCTAGGGAGGTTGTGGAATCTGAGTCAATGGAGATTTGTAAGAGCAGGTTAGACAAACACTTCTCTGGGATAGGCTGGAAGTCTTGCGTTAATTGCAGGGGAATGGACTAGAAAAGTTTGAAGGTCTCTTCCCATCCTTTGACTATGATTCTATAGCTAAATTGATGTACTCTGTTTGGAGAAGGATGAGAACTCTGCTTAAAACTACATAGAGGTATACAGCCAGTACTTGAAATTAAGGGCAGAAAGCAACCAATCTTATCTCTATTTCATCCCAGAACTCCACACAGAATGCACCAAACATAAAATGGAAGATTCGTTATATATATTTCTGTTACATTAAAAACCCAACCTCCAAAAACTAACCAGCCGAAACTCCTTGCTAAAATGCCTTCAAACTTCCCAGATAATTCATGTTTCCCTGACAAAGTATAAACATTTTCAGCCCCAAAGTATTTTTGAGATGAGTTTATAAGGAGCCATCTCCCAACCTCAGTCTCCAGGCCTCTTCTATTTCTTCACTCAAGTGCCTCTAAACAGTCACTTCTTCTGTAAAGCCCTGTATACCTTCCTCATTCTTCTGTCTTCTGGTCTGTAAGCTTTCTTAGTCAGGGCCTGTCTTTATAGAATTATTTTAGCATCACATTGTGGTAGCTAAATTAATAATAAAACTGAAAGGCAAAGGCTTACAATTGAATGATTAATGGAACCTTAACTACAGTGTCACCAGTACATTCATACATTTCCTACTCATCCCGTGCACATGAAATGGTGAAAATGAAAAAATTAAGAAATGCAACAGATGAACCCAGATCCTCTCTCCCTGAAAATCACCACCATCTAGTTCAGGCAATGTTTCAAATATTTTTGGATCTGCCAATGGCTTATTAATGATCAGGGAGGATTGAGAGGATTCCTTTAGAACTCTGGTTATATATATATATATATATATATATATATATTGTTTCCAACAGTCTATTCCTCTAGCTGAAAGATCGCTTCTTTCCCTTAAACTAAATCCAAAGAGAAAACTAATCTTCTCTTGATTTAGAGCTGACAGGTGGTACATGCATAATTAAAGATGACCTAACACAGAATGCTCTCATTTCTGGCATATAATCAGACACTTAAGCAAAGCAATTATCAGTAGGCAATCTTTTGTGTCAACAGAGATCGGGATGAAACATTTGTCTGGTCACAAAGATTTTGTAATGATGCTGCATATGCATTTGCAAATACTTCAGCAACATTACAGATTAAATCTCAGTCATCTCTGACAAAGGTCTTTATCATTTCCAGACAACTACAGTATCCTGTCTTACTTTGATGGAAGGCTTACTCTTACAGTATAAGCACAGCAACCAGTGCTTGAGAAATGGTCCCAGATGTCAAAAATCTTTTCAGGGCTCTGCCACGCCATTTCCAAGAAACTGAGGTACATTCGATATACACATTGCCTTATCCCCGATTAGGTCTGTGACCTTTCTTCCTCCTACATTCCCCTTCCACTCCCTCACTCTGTTCTTCAAAGCGGTTCTCATTGTCCTCTTCTGTAACTCTTGACATTATGCCTCCTCTATACCATGCCTTACGCTTCAGCAGACTGCCAACTGACATATGCCAAGAACCTTTACTTTCTTCTTTCAAAAAACCTCTTGAAAACCCATCTGTTCCATTAAGCAATCCAGCTGTAGCAGACACACTGCATTTGTTTCGCATTGCCTCATGCTGTATTTTCCCTGCTTGTGACTCTCTAGGTTGTGGACTTCACAAGCTAGGGATTTTGTTCATTGTATAGCATGCTTTATTTACTGTCAAATGCCTCGTGAACATCTGTCCTGTACAATTGTGCTATTTGGCCCATAAATCATCTTTTATTTTTGGCTTTCAAAGTGCTTCTTTAAGGTTGGTAGGCATTATTATCCCTATTTTACAGATAGGGAAATGGATGCAGACAGTAGTTCAGAAGCTTGTGTGAGGTCAGAAGGATGTGGCAGAACTGAGAATAAAAGCCAGATCTCCTTTTGTATCAGAAGATAGCACTGCCTCCTTGAAATAAAGACTTCCTTACCATCTGAAAGGGAGAAAATTTAACTTAAACCTTTAATATTTTCCCTTCAAATAATATTTTTTTGGAATCCAAAGAGTCTCCAGAGAATGAATAAGCCATTTAAACAGATGGACATTCTAAAAAGGGTCTCCTTGGAGGTGCAGAGTAAAATTAATTTAGAAGAGGAAAGCCTCACACTGAGGTGGTTTCCCTGGTTTTGAGGAAACAGGGGGTTGTAAACCACGATTAAAACCCCTCCCACCTTCTTTGCCCTGCAAAAGAGCTGCTCTTAGCATATAAAATTACTTCAATATTGCAGTGAGAAAAGTGTTTTTTAAAGAGTAGCTTATGGTAATGGATTTTCAAAGCAAAACTAAAGCTGCTTTCCCTGAGAATAGGGTTTTACAGATGGGGAACTTCACAATGCTAGTGGTGGGCATTTTACTGCATTTCACAGGATTTTTCATTATTTAAATTCCTACGTACTTATGTCATACATGAATAAATGACCTTATTGTTCAGAACATGTCTTTGTATGAACATCTCTGCTGTTAGGATTAGTGTTATTTTGCATTTTTCTTCCTTATCAAGTCAGAACAAAAGTTTCTTTTACTGCAGTTTTGGGAACTTCATGCAAATGTCAGTTTTTACACGTCAATTGTCAGTTTAACAACATATAATGATATATGCAAGAGTAACATTAATATTAAGGGTTGGCTTTTTAATGAATGAATCAAAGCTTATAGACAAATGTCTGTTAATGCACTACCATGAAGTTTGCCTTACCAAAAGTGCGAGTAATAAGTTTTAAGATTACAATATTTAACTGTTAGAGGGCTGAGTTCAGCTACGGACATTTTCTTCTAAAAGCATATTTATTTACAAATTCTTTATACAAGCAGCAACCTTTTTAAAGGGATGGACAAAACAAAATTTAATGTGTGATTAAAAATGATTCAACATGCTCAATTTACCTCACAAAGTAAACATTTTCTTAACAACTTGGAGGAATACTGGTTAGTCTCTTCCTAAGAGACATATATTCAAGTTTAGTTCTCGCTCTACTGAACCCAGTGCTACAGTGTTATTTAGGATTCAATGTCATAACCCTTACTCATCTTGAGTACTTCTGTGGGCTGCTCATGTGAGTAAGGGCATCAGAATCAGCTCCAGAAAGAAGAAAACACCACAGCTACGGAGGCAGGAACAAAGTGTTTTAGAGAGAATGAAGGATGAGGATTGCTTTGCATAACAGAATGCAGAGACGACACTGAGTATAAGCTACATTTTAAAACGTGGAGAGATTACGTCATGAAATTGAAATGGCATGTTAGAAAAATGTTTTATTTGGAAGCGTATTTCTTATGGAGCTCTGCAAACATACAAATATATTCAGTATCCAAAAATGGTAGCTTTCTGGAGCTAAAATACCATATGTGAGGCATGTTAATGTACAATATTTTTATACATGCACAAAAAACCACAGACTGCTTATAGTATGATATCCAGTACAACTGTACGTATCTACCTCATGAAGATACACAGATACACCCCTACACAAAGCAATACACATTAACATAAAATGAAAAATGGAATTTCAATGAGACAAACACCCAGATGAGATGTAGTTAGGCTTTGCCCCCTCCCCCTCACCTCTACTATATGGTAAGCATTGACTAATTTCACCCACTAATTTAACGTGTCCCATCCCATGGAGGACACCTTTTTAATGATGCTCCATCACTTTTTCTTTAACATGTCCTGTTGTACTTTTATGGATGATTTTTTCAGTCATACTCCTACATCCACCACAGAAGCCAATAGGGGTTACATGAATGCAAATGAGGAATTTGATCCTTATTATTAGAGATGGCTAAATAATGCTTAAAACATTTATTATACACATTGTTTGATATGTGATTTGTTTTAAATAATCCACTCCTCTCTGCTTAATTGTGCCATGCTATAAATTACTCAGTGGGTGTTTTCGTGCCATTTTGAAATGTATGTTATTAAACATAAATGTTTATTCTTTCTCTGCCATCTCTTCTCAAAAGCAGTTCTCATAGATGATAGTGCAGTTCAGTTTTTGCCAAATTATTTGGCTAATGTTTATATAACTTAAAACCATAATTACAGGTGAAGAATGACTACCGTAATCCAGTAACAAATAGAAAACTGTTAGCTCAGATGTTCTTCGTGGACACTATTCTGCTATTTAGGAGGCTAGCTTCACATCAGAAGTAATGTGCACATCAGAATTCTGGAGAGGGGTAACTGAGTGTACTCACTTGTTACCATTTACAACAGATATATTCAATGAGTTTTAATGAGCAGGCAGGTGGAAGAGATGTAATTAAGCAGTACGAAGTTGTCAAAACTTTAATAGAAGTGCCTTGCAGACTTTGATGCCTCAGAAATGATACACATGATCTTTGGGGGAGGTGCTGGCCTTATCTTAAAGCAGCTCCATTCACGTATTCAAGAAATGGCATTAACAGGCAGTTCTGGAGAAAGTTGGGAGGTATGTTTTCTTGGCCTAAGGAAGGCGATTGAATAGAAGCAGCTAGTAGAGGTTTGTGCGAACATGGGATTACGTTCAACAGAAAGATTACAGAGGGAAAGTAGCCTTCACAGTATACATTTAGGTGGATATAATCTTAGCATTTTTGCTGGACTACCATCACTAAATAATCTTTCCTGCTGCTTACACTGTTCATCACTACAATATCTGAATACCTAAAAACTAGAATGGAGAAATAAAAGCTCAGGCATGCCAATTTCTAGCTTCCTGAAACCATAGAAACTAGAATCCCTGGAGCCCATCCGAATGAAGACATTTTAAAAGACCACCACACTAATTTTGGATCAAACTTTCAGAGGTGGGGGGAACTCACAATTCTTATGCAAGGTAATGGGATCTGTGGATGTTCAGAACCTCTGAAAGTGAGACTTATTACGTACGGTACAAATAAACATCTGGAACATGTTATTGTCTCACCAATGAAGTTGTAATGAACATTTAAAAAATATTAACAAAATAAACATCTGAAGTGCTTTATATGGTAAATATCAGAAAAAAACTGATTTCCAACCCTGCAGCCAGTTGTTCTGCAATATTGTCTGCTTTGTGCTGACAACCTTCCCTCCCCCCCATCCTCCTTCCCCCGACTCATTCAGACACAATGCCTTCAGGTCTGTCTAAGTAATGTAATTTACTGGAGTGGAATTCCCTTGATACCTTCTGCAGCACTCAGTGACAATATCATTTATACTCTACACTGTCATGCCATGACACTGATACATTGGCTTTCATCCCTCATTCACTGCAGTGTGTGCAATTTCACCTTCCATTGTGTCCTTTTGTAGAGTGCATGTACAAATTCACTCCATTCATCCCTAATTATAAACCTCTGCTGAAATACTCTCATTAGATTTATATTTCTTACCGCAAATGTCAATCTTATTTGAAAATTCCAATTTTCCTGAAGATTCATCCATTAGCAATAACCTAAAGCACTTTTTAACTGAATGCATTAAAAGCAAAACCAACAGAGCGGAGATACACTTAAAATACATCATTATAGTAAATCTCCATTGCTAATGTTTTGTATTATTCAAGTAATGTAATAATGAGCACTTGACTGGCCAATTCTTTTCTTCTAGCACTAGAAAGGCGTGAGCTAATAATCATCTAAGTCAAAGTCAGATCATACTGTACAACAGGGTAGCATTGCTAAGCCTTTGTCATTATGTATGAACATGTGGGAGGGGCATCACAGGCTCAGCATGATCTTTCACCACCACCTTTTGTACTTTTTCACCACAGCCTTAGTCCATGACAAGGTGCAATAATGCAGAAGTGGCTATATTAAGTAAATCTTTGTGTCCAAGGAGATCATTCTAGGGCATTCCAGCTTGGCTTCCTATGTCAGGAAATGAAATGCAAATTTAATGATTTTATGAAAAATAATGCCGGCAAAAGTTCTTGATTACAGGTGTATTTGCCATGGGAAGGAAAGGGAGATTAAATAGCAGATTTTGCTGATTTCCAGATGTAGATAACCTGCATCACATATCCTAACAGGCTGCTAACCTTCAGCTGAAGCGCTCTACCACATTCTCTTACAGTAATTTCAATTCAACTCCTTCATTTGCGACTGTTCACCCTGGACAGTCTATACAACAAAAAGCAGACAAATTTAACAGGGAAGTGATAAAACTAGAAAGGATCCTTCCTACTTCCTAGGAGAAAATACTGTATTCAAATTATAAAAATATTAAGCCAACCACATTGCTTACTGACTCTTAGTAATGGCAGGTAGAATGCATTGCACAAAAGTATCATCTGAGTGATATGCACAGAGAAGTAAGTATCGAATATTGCTCATTGGAAAGCACTGAATCAAGTGAGACAGTTCTCAACATAGGATACAAACTCTTCTGGCATTTTCTTCAAAACAATTTGATATGACTTCATCCATACTAAACTTAGTAGCAGAAAAAACATTTCTACATCTATATCAAATATGGAGAATCCATAATGAAAATGACAACTAATCTTTTCCTGCTTGTCAGCATCTGGTCACTTACAGGATTAAAACATGCAGATAATTATAACAGATGTAACGTAATTCCCTGCAGAAAACACCACTGCCACAAAAGCTAATTACTCCTGAAGTTTTGCCCATTCCCATCTGAAGTATTAAAACATTTATTACTGCATCAACTCTCTAGCCTTGTACAGTGTATCAGCCATTAGTACAATTGATGGGTAAAGATGCTAGAACAGAAATATGCATTTAAATAAAAGGTCAGAGATGATCAGATAAGTGTAGACTAATGACGACACACAACACAGTTCCGCTCATAAAAGATATGGGGGGAAGAGATTACACTGAGCCAATGTAATAGGATTTAATCTTACATAGTAAAAAACCCAAAACCAACCCACCACAGACAGCATCAATAATCCATGGAACAACTGTGTGTAGTTTAAGCGCTTGTGCTATACCACATCCTCTTTACTGCATGGAGTTTCATAGCTTTTTAAGAAAGAAAAGGCTATGAAGGAGAAGCTGAGAAACAATGGAAAAGAAGTTTTTCAGCCTTTGTACCTTTGGCTCTTTGCCTCTTCACAGAGAGGCAAAATTTCAGGAGCATCTGTACTCCTCCATTTCAAGAACTGTAACAAAGTGAAAAGCTAAAAATGCATAGATACACTCATTCTTTGGAAATGCCACAGCTACTTAATGAGTGAAACAGGGACAGCACCAGAGAAGAGACCATAAAGTTATGAATTTCCCTGTAAATGCCAATGTTTCTCTTTCGTGTTTTTCTTGGCCACAAGCTGAAATGTTATTAATAAATGTGGCCAAAGTAGATTTAGCAGCTCAATAAAGGTACATTTTAACTCATTTAGCCAACCCTTTAACAGCTGTGGCTACCTGGAGAAACTACCAAGCCAGCAGTTATCCATGCTATCACCTTATAGTGCAAACAAAAGGGTTTCATATGCCATTGGTCAACATTTAGAATTCCTTTTCTTGCTGTTCACAAGGCTGGCAAAGAGCATTTATATTAAAAAGATTAAAATTATGGACCAACAATTCAAGTTCTACAATGATACTACTGGATGTCTGATTTTAAAAATATTTGTGAGACAATTCTGCTTCCAAACCCCTTTCATCACCATCTCTCATTAGCTATACTTTGTTTTTTTCAAATGAAAAAACACTGATAGAGTATTAAGTGTACAGTGTAAGTAACTTCTCTCTCTCCTTCTTATTTCAACAAAGACAGATTTACAAGTACTCAAATGTAGAACTTACCAGACAGAGGCAAAGCTGCATGCAATCCAGTCATCAGAGCTAACAGAATGATTCTGCTTGCTCTACAGATTCTGAATCGTCTGAGTCTTATTTTTAGTTGTACACAAAGGGCAATAAATGGAAAATCTTATTGTAACCACTGCTTTTTTCTTGGCCACCCACACTTCCAACACCTACAGCGCATGTAATCAAATGCAAAAAACCCAGCACTGATGGCTCATCTTAACAAGGGATGCAAAGTAGCTAAAAAAAAAAATCTATTGCATATTTTTCCAGTTTATATTTATGGTTTAATTCTGCTATTTTAACGGTGAGGATACAGATTACAATGCAGATAAACTGCAATAGTCTATAAATGGGGCTTTCATGCATTTAGCCCATCATTTTTGTTCTTATTCACTGTCTGGCAAACAGGTTCTCAAATTGAAGATGGTTAATCACTGACCAATTTTAAAGTCACTAATGAGGATGCAACCAGATAAAGGTACTCTTCCTTTACTAGCTTTTCCCAATGATTTATAAAGAGGTTACTGATGCCCTTTTATCAATGAGAAATTATCCTGATTTTTTTAAAATCCCTTCATACTCATAGTAATAGTATTAGAAGAACGACACAGCCTGCTGATGAATGATTTCATCATGCTTAAAAAATTCTTGCTTTGCAAATTACTTTGTAATTTCATACATGGCACAAATCACAACCTAGTAATACACTGGTTCTATTCACGATTCTTCTCCAAACCTGACCTTTTTCTAAGTACCCTGCACACCTTTTGAAGCAATACAAATGTGAGCATAATTATCTGGTGAAAACCTCCATGGGACTAATCCAAACTGACTGATTTGAGCGGTTTTAAAATAAAATAAAATAAAATAAAATAAAATAAAATAAAATAAAATAAAATAAAATAGCAAAAGACCATTCACAGCAGATTGCCAAAGAGGATCAGTCAAAGAGTTTGGGGATTCAGGAATGAAAAATGTCTGTCATTAACTACCCACTTCTTCAAAATACAAGGTATTATGGCTACTAAAGCATCAACAATATTCTTGCCTCAACTTGCAAATCATAACAGGAAACACATGCAAGTAGCCTACAGACTCATTATTTCAACAAATAATATTAAGACATAAAGTATCAACTCCAGAAAATTTGACTATCTATGCTTGATGATTAATAACATACTAGACAAAACTACCTGTCATCTTCTAGTAATTAACATGGAACCTAATGCACAGCCAGCTGCTCTGAACATATTGCAGTTTACACAATATTGTTAAAATCAGATGCATGCTTTTCTGGTGATTTTATGTCGGAGGAACTTCTGCTGTGTTGTAAAAGCACAGGTATCTAAGTATTATGAAAAATGGGTCATACGCCACTGAGTCTCAACCACACCACCCCCAAGTCGGGCACCAGATGACTGTACACTGTGCTGAAAGAAGGAGAGGGATGGATTTCAGCAGCAGTGAAAACAAAACTTTTATGTGGTAAGATGTATTTTAGTTTTTACTGGCTTAGGTTAGAGAAAGTTGATTTCACTGTCACCATCTTTCAGTATTTTCTTAAAATAAATGACAAGCGCTGGCAGGTACTTGAGAGCTGGCAAAGGTACTGTCCCACCTATGGAAATGCTAGTTATCAGAGTCCCTGTGGTAAAAGGAAGCTTTACCAAGATTGAAGTGAGAGCTCTGACTCAGGCAGGTTGACACAAAGACTGTCACCAGCAACGCCTGGAAGAAAAACTTTGTCACAACATCATTGCCACGTGAATAGAAAGTAAATAAATCAATGATGCTTTGCACGTATGCAGCACTTCACACCTCTGAAGCGAGACACAAACATTAATTAATGGCAGACAGGGAAGAGATGTCAAAATAATTCAATTTTGGTGTGTTGCATCGTATACATGGAACAGTTCTTCTAAAGCCTAGCAATTACCTTTTAGAGTGTAAATGGTATTTGCTTTAATTTAATGACTCCACAGTACTACTTTTAACATAAGCATCAAATGAAAAGGGAGATGGCTGTTTCTTCCAAGTATCCTGCCATATATTCAACAGTGAAGGTGTTACAGCCATCATCATACCATGGGTTTTCGGTTCACACCCTCCCCACATACTATTTTAGATGATCTCCACACACAAATGCACATGTACTTTAATTTAACGTATAATTGCTGCCTGGTAGATATATCCTTAATATTTTCCAGGTTATATTATGAAGTAAAACTTACTTGATGCAAATGTATTCAATTTTTCAGAATATCAACAAAACCAAACGTTATTTCCAGCTTAGTCAGAATGGCCAGCTAAAAGCAAAACTGGTTCCTGTGTCACTAATATTGTTATGGAACAGACAAACTGTAGGGAAAAACCATGGAAAAAGGCTTCCACCTTAAGAAAGGCTCCGAAAACTGACACCTACTTCTAACCTTAAACCTCTACTACCCCAACCTCCAAAAAGGAAGTTAATAAAATCTAGCTATCAAACAATCAAAAACCCTTACCCCAAGCAAAATTCTGAACCCAAAAAGACAAACCAGAGACTCCATGAAGTCCACTAGGGACTTTCCTACTGATTATATGTGGAAGGTATTTGGAGGTATAAAATGGAGTGAGGGAGGGACACGGACACACACACACACACACACACACACACACACACACACACACACGAGCCAGTGCAAAGTACTCTCCTCCAGACTCCTAAGACTGCTCATTCACATGAAAGTAAATGTGCATTAATGTGTGGCCATGTTCTCCAAATATGAAGGACCAAATTAACAGGAGTGCATAAACACTTCTGTGAGAGCCTAATTTGTGCATAGGCTGTACCTGATGTGTGTGCTCAAATTGGGTTTACATGTATCCACAGCTATGTAAGTGCTATAGGCAAATCAGATGTGCACTTTTGAAGCCGCGAGCCTGACTTATAGCTAGTGGAGGTGAGCAGGGGACTGACCACTTTTAAGCATGTAGGTGGAAAAATAGCATTTTTAATGGCATGGGTTTTAACTGGCCTTTATGTTTTTTTGACTCTCTTGCTGGTCAAGAGATGTAATTGAACAGGGTTTTTTTGCTGCACATATGAACAGAGATTTTGTAACTAGTGACCGTACATATTATGTCTAGGAGCACACCTGGGTCTCATCCTGCAGGCTTGACTCTTACTTGTCAGCTGCCAGAACTGGAGCAGCTCCTTTAAGCACCAGGAAAGGGCCAGACCCATCATCCAAAAGTGAGGCTCACCAGCAGGAAGAGGTTAAGTAAGGGTGGGCGGAGGGGAGTGGGAGAAGAGGGAAGCAAGGGCTTCTGGAAGGGGATGGTACCAGAGAGGGCAAGAGGGTGATCAGGAGGGAGATATGGGCTGCAAATCTGTGTGTGCATGCACGTGTGCGTGTGCATGCACGCATACTCTTTAAATGGTACTCTAATGCTCCTGGTCTGATGTGAATAATATAGCTGTTAAACCATCATGTAAAATATAAGCACCAAAGGTGGGAAAACAAACTATATTTCCTGGTATATGTGGCACATCTGAAATTAGAATCTGCTCCCGGATGCTCAGTGGCACAAAGACCATCTCTCTTCTTACCTATTATCATGACAGTTGAGATCAGCTGGGCTGCTCTTGATAACAGTAGGGAGACGTATGAATGTCTACTGACTAGGTGTTCCAGTGGTTGTAACGTCAACTTTGAAAACTGGACTTCCCTGTTGGTCCAATGAAACACAAGTTTCTGACCTATAGACAGACAGTAAAGCCTATCTATTTGCTCATTATTTGGCAGATGGTAGGCGGGTGACAGACATTTAGTCATCAAATGGTGTACTTCAAAATGTTAAATTAATTTCCATCTGCCCAAATTGCTGATGGACAGGTTTTAGAAATCTAAACATTAGACTTAAAAAGAAAAAAAATACTTGGAGAGGCCTCTAGTACCTTCAAATTACAGAAATGAGTTTTTATTTAATTTTATTTAAGAATCTTACTGGACTCTCAAGACAAGAATTTACATAACTAATATAAATTCAGGAAGTCCATTATTCCTCAGAATGCCATTGATTAGTATGTTATTTTTCCTCTTTTATGATTTCTTTAAAAAAACAAAACAAAAAAAATGTAAACTTAGCATTTAAATTACAATTCAGAATGTAGCATAGCTCCATGGTGATGTCAACAGGACAGCTGTGCAGCCGCATCCTAACATTGCAATTCAAGTAGCATCTGATCAAAGCCCTTTTTTGTTATACGTTTGTTTTGAGCTATTAGATAATGCAGTGCAACAAAGTATGGGCTGTTTAGGGATGAAAACAGCTCTTCCCAACCTCCCTAACTCCACTACTGTATAAAGGTTCATGAATGGTGCCGTGACATTAATCAATCAACAAAAGCTTTGACTGCACCAGAATTTGCTACTGTGGATCCAGATGCAGGCTTGAGCCTAAGCCAGTAACCAGCTGCTTCATGACACTGCAATTAACCATACTCTTTGGGACAGGGCCTCTGTCTTCTAAGTTTTGCATGGTCAGGAACACATTGCTGGCCAGGGGAAAAAAAGATTTTACAGCATTTTTTTTCAAATCCATGCCCCATTTTTCAATTTAATTTAGTGCTCCAACACCGTACACTGTTAGAATGAAGAATACGGATTATCCATGGAACAATCCACAGCATTATAAGAATTCCTATGTACCTCAGCTTTGACCAGGTAAGAGAGTTTTTCAGTTATGTCCATTCAGTTCCTGACTGCTCTTTTTACTCTGCCACTTAAGAGTGCCATTTTTAAGTTAGTTTCTCTGACATGGATTTGCAATATTGCTAACAATGAACAACCAACAATCATGAGCAAGGCCCCAAAAATCACAAAAGATTTATAAACAACAAAATCTGGTTTATTTCCATTTGTCTTATGGCTTTTAAGCCTCCAAAGTTTTCAAGCTTTTTCCCCTGAAGCTATAAGGACTAAAAACATACTTTAAAAAAGAAAATATGAAAGCTGAGATGCCCATAATCCTACGATTCCAGGTCCAGCGGCTTTATGGGAAAAAACCCCACACTAAATACTGCAAGATTCATGACAGAATTGCAAAAGTCTACAAGTAGTTTGCATCCACTAGAACAGGGGTCTCCAAACTTTTCAGCCCGAGGGCCGCATTAACTATCAAACAGCAGTTCGGGGGCCGACTACACACTTGAGGTCCAAATAAAAAACAATCAAAACATGGATGTTGTTTTTAATTATTTATTTAATATTATTTTATTCAGTTATTAAATAATAACACATTGATACACTACACATGAACACCTGTATTAGTGTAAATGGTGAAATTGTTTCCTGGATGCCAAAATAGCAGACATTTCTGGCTTTAGATTTGTTGTCCCTAACATCAACAGTGACCTGAGATTATCATCGGACAAGTTTGTTCTCAAATTTCCGTAATTTTTTTTCCGTAGACAAAAAGGTCTCCACGGGCCGGATGAGAGGGCCTCGCGGGCCGTAGTTTGGAGACTCCTGCACTAGAAGATGAACAAAAGTCACCACATCATTTCACACAGGCCACTCAGTTGCTCTCTGATAATGACTTTCACTCACTGCCTAGCCTGGGCTAGAATTCTGTGTCTTACCTAAAAATAAATGTTCTATTTTCCAAGCCTTTCAGCCATCCAACATCTTTTCATTTTCTTAATTTTATGATTTTTTGGTACAATCATTTATTTTGACCAGCTGCTCTTCTTCTAGATCTTGTGATTCACTGACAAACATATATTGTGTGTCTCTACACCCCTAACTCCTCTCTCACACTTCCCATTTTTACAATAATAGTTACATATTTGAAAATGTTCTTTTGACAGCAGATAGTTTTTTATGAGTGTTGCTGCAGGAAAATATTTAACTGTATTTACACTTTTCACTAGGGATGTTAAAATGCATTTAATTATGTAACCATGTAACCACTGAAAACGTCAACAGTTACACTGTTACACGCGGGCAAAAGTCGGCTTTCCAATTACTCTTTCACATCCTTACTTTTCACCTACATAAACATGATAAGCTCCAGTTTTTCCTGATACCAATGGTTCCTACGATCGACTATTTTTATTAAAACTATACTTTACTCTTCATCCTTAAGGAGGAATAAACGTGCCTGCTTTTACTTGGATTTTTTTCTAGATATCCCCCTCTCCTCCAAGATCATGGTAAAATTCATACCTGTGCCGTTAGCTTACATTGCACCTACTATGTTGAAACATTCAATGCCATAACAACATGAATATTGTAAAGAACAGAACAAGATTTAAAAGTGTCCTGGTGAGTAGCTAGGATGGCAGATGTCCTTACACACACTTCAGCAAGCCCCAGACCTCGGGCCAATATGACTTTTCATTCCATGGATTCCCTTAAGGTTTTTCTGGTAGAGTTATCTGACCAACTGCTAGTGTCACATGCTTGTGCAGATAGGAATGTGGAACATAACCAATGCAGAATAGTGGTAGAAATGTAGCCGTGTGCAGGATCCTTATCAAAGCAGCTGCATTGTTGCTCCCAAAAGTGAGGATGTGTAAAAGTGGGGTGCATGTTAGCAGGTATGAAACCCCCCAAAAATGTCTTCAGTTAAAATACACTGTCCACATTATGTGGATCTGTTATCTATAGTGGATAATAATTACTAATCGATGTGGAGAATTGGTAAAAAACCAAAAACAAAGATCCGAAGCACAAATTTTATCTCTGGGAAAGTGTATGCCTTTCCTCGAATTTCTCTAGAACAGTTCACATATCAGCGAAAACCAAAACACCGCTCCCCCTGCCCCCGGGCATTTAGTTTAATCAACAAAGAAATTAACAGGATAAAGTTCAACTCCAGCCTTCTCCTAAGCTTGGCTGCTCCTACAGTTACACCCTTGGGATCATTCCACCCACACTTGATATGCAGCCTCCTTGACAGCTCACTTCCTCCACCTGAGGACCCTTCCCTGCATAGTTTCAGCCCCATCTCCAGAAAGCTGATCTCTTTTTGACCTGGCCCAGTGGTGTTTTGTCCAGCCTCCTATACCATCTCCAGCAATCCACAACAGATAACACAATCATATTCTCTGTGTGCACCCTCAATGCTAATGCACAGCCTCTATCATTGTTATGGCAGGGGAAGGAGTATGGTCCAGCAATTAGAGGCAGGACTGGGATTCAGGGCTCCTGGGTTCCATTCCTGACTAACTCTGCCATTGACTTGTTTTATGATTTTGTGCATTAGATACTTTAGAAAAACCTAATCTTTGCTGCAAGCCACTTAACTAGTTGGTGCCTCAGTGAGAGCCTCACATGGAAAGGTCTGAGTAATTGACAAGATGTGGTAGCTGTAACAGACATAAGAGGCGACACTTTATAAAGTCTCTGTGTTAGCACCCTCACTGGTCAATAAAGCAAGGAGACAGAAGGCAATAAAGAGGGTGAGTGCAACATGGAAGGGAGAACGATGGTTCTACCATGCAGAATCTAAGGAACACCCACAGTAATGCCACACAGCATCTCCATTTGAAGCAGCCTCTGAAGAGTGGTTCAAGTATGCTTTGGGAATGCATGTACATGCAGGATTGAAAAATAGAGATAAGAACAAATCAAATACACAATAAAGGAAGTTATCCTGAAGTAACAAAAAGGTAGGCACGTTTCACACAAATACTCAAGCTATTTTTTAAAACTTTTTTGCCAAGGTCTATGATGAAGCAGAAAAAACAAACAAACATAGAAATGCTTCAAAATGACAGTCTCTTTTCAGTTTTCAAATCCAGTCACAGGAATTCAGTAACCATCTAGTTACAACCTAATATTTTATGACATTTTTTAAATGGTATTTATTCACCTTTCTGTCTGAAAATATTTCATTTTTATACTTTTTTATGGAAAAAGTTGAAATCAAGACTTACATGTAATTTTTCTAGGTTCTGTGCTGGCTAGTTTTCTCACGATGCTGGGAACTGGATGAACGGAAAAATTAAGTGGCTACAGCAATCCATTAAGATGTGGACTATCAAAACTTTAGGAGGCAAATTTCTGGCAGCTCAGTTGATATAAACCTAAAACAAAATGAAGACAATCATTAAAATTCAGACATCAAATTTAAAGTAGATGTTACTTTTGGGTTCTACTTCATTCTTTTGCCTAGAGAATCTTCACAAATCAGGCTATAGGGTTCTTGCCTATTCAGCAGCAGCAGCAGCAGCAGCAGGTGGAACCAGGGAAATCCATTCTCAAGGTATTTACATAGAGCCATATATTTTTGAACTCATTTTGGCTCCACAAAACATTATGACTACTCTATAGATTCTTTTCCGACAATTAGATAAGCTCTTTGGGGGCAGGGACCATCTTTCTGTTCTATGTTTATGCAGAACATAGCATACTATAGACTATGACTAGTACACTTCAATATTACTGCAGTACATGACGACACTTACAAAACCAACAAACATTCCCTAGGTCACTATAAGCTCAAGAATATTTACAAACAGAAAGTGACTGATGGGTGGTCTGCCACTATGGGGCCTATTTCCATGCCTCTCTAGTGTCACGCATCCGGGCAGAGTTCCTCTGAGCAGTATCCATTGGCTCCCTAGACAACTTCGAGAAGCACTGGACGCTGTCCAAGGTTCTCTCCTCAGTGTCCCTTTCCAGTTCTGCACCCCTGTTTTTCATTTGTTATCCCAAGCAATCACTTGAGCCCCAGGACTAGTGGTACCTCCTGCAAGGCTGGGGGAGGGGTTTTTAGAAGTGGATGGGCCCACCTCTGTGGATTTCAAATAGAGCGACACTGCCATCTTCTGTCTTTCTGCTGAGAGATCAGTTTTATAACTAATGGGAGAAGTGTACGCATCACACATGCAGCAATGTGTCTCTCTCTATATAAAACATTTTTCCTGCGGGATGACAGAGTGACATCATCACATCACTCTGCGTCCTGCTGCCCTCCGCCACGCAGCTTCCCACCCCTCCCCGGTGGCCCTGCCTCAGGAGCCCTGACCACGTGACTACTCCATGAAATGAGGGTTGGGGAGGGGAGGGCGGAGATGGTGGCATGCCCCTTGAAGCAGCGTCCACTTGTCTCTGGGTACCATCCCCAGCCTGCCTGGCCCACGTGCTTGCTGCGCAGCTTTGCTCTGTCCGGCCCAGGCCCAGCCACAGTGCTTGGGGGCTGTGCTACAGGTTTCCCCCTGAGCAAGTAGCTGTAGCATGTGTCAATGACTGGGACTAGGGCCCTAGCTCAGGCACCCTCTCCCGGGCCCGCTGCGAGCTGGGCAGGTCTTGGTCACACCACACACGCATCCCTTTAGGGATGGTACGGTTATGCTACACTAAGGATGCTAAATATGGAGTAATTTAGTGTTTGAGTTGATGGAATTTCCATCGACTACTCGACTAGCCGATAGGCACTTCTGCATTCCTCCTTTGAAATGTGCAAGAGCCCCTCCTGGGTGGAACTCCACATGCAGCCTGGGGCCAGCAGAAAGTCCCGCTGACTCTGGGCTGCATGCCGTGCCAGCTTTAAAGTGTACAAGAATCCCCAGCAGGGGCTCTTGTGCATTTCAAAGCAGAAGTGCCCTCAGGGATCAGCAGGGGACCCTGGGCTCCATGCTGTGCTGCCACTTTGAAATGCCACACTGAGCCTGGGTCAACTGTCCCCAGCTGAACCCAGGGTCCACACATACACCGCAGTGGCGTTTCAAAGGGGGCAGTGCCACACAGCTGATCCCGGGCTCAGCTGTGTGGTGCTGCCCCTTTGAAATGCCATCTCAGCATTTCAAAGCAGAGCCACACGGAACTGACCCCTAGCTCCATGCGGTGCTACCCCTTTGAAACGCCACCATGGCATTTGCGTGGAGCCCGGGTTCAGCTGGGGATAGCTGACCCAGGCTCCGCATGGCATTTCAAAGAGGCAGTGCAGCATAGAGCCTAGTGGTCAGCAGGGGACTCTGAGCTGTGCAGTGCTGCCACCTTGAAGTACCCCTCTAGCCCTCCCTTTGCAGCCTCTGTCTGATAGAAGCAGCAAGGGGGAGGAAAATCGACTAGTTGACTTGACCTTAACATCCTTACGCTGCACCCCAGTCCTCCAGAGCAGCCACTCTGTGCTCCGGGCTCCCTGGACTCGCCACGGAGCAAAGCTGCCCCAGATGCCATTCACACAGCATTATACAAAGGCCAATTCAGAAAGGCTGGGCTGAGCCTGAGGGTACACAGCTCAATGAATTTGTGTGTGGGGGGGAGGGTGGTCATGGTGTGTGTAGGGAGGAAGGAAGGGGGATAGGGTGAATGTGGGGATGAGTGGTGCAGTAAGGGGGGGATGGTGGGAGTGAGGAGGATGTAGGAATGGAGGCAGGGGGATGGGCAGTGTGGGGGCGTGGAGGGGAAGGGGTTAGGAAAGGATGGGGGTGTAGGAATAGAGGATGGAGATGAGAGAAGGCATAGGCATGGGGGTGCAGGTGGAGAGGGGTTAGGCAGGATAGATGCGTGTAGAAATGGAGGCAGGAGGATGGGGGTGTAGGGATAGAATCACAGAATCATAGGACTGGAAGGGACCTCAAGAGGTCATCGAGTCCAGCCCCCCGCCCTCAAGGCAGGACCAAGCTCCACCTACACCATCCCTGACAGATGTCTATCTAACCTGTTCTTAAATATCTCCAGAGAGGGAGATTCCACCACCTCCCTTGGCAATTTATTCCAATATTTGACCACCCTAACAGTTAGGAATTTTTTCCTAATGTCCAATCTAAACCTCCCTTGCTGCACTTTAAGCCCATTACTTCTTGTCCTGTCCTCAGAAACCAAGAGGAACAAATTTTCTCCTTCCTCCTTGTGACACCCTTTTAGATATTTGAAAACCGCTATCATGTCCCCCCTTAATCTTCTTTTTTCCAAACTAAACAAGCCCAGTTCATGGATGGAGAATGGAAGTGGGGATAGGGATGGAAAGAGGGGGATGAGCCGTGGGCTATGAAGCTCTGGCATAAGGACTAGCAGCCCAGATTACCCCACCAGTCTTTCTTTCTGCGGGACCCAAAATCTGGTTCTCAGTAGGGCACAGGCGTATAAAGCTGGGGGCTCCCCCATGGCTCCATGTCCCTGCATTGCACCCTGGCTGCACAGAGCATGTCCCAGCCCTGCAGCAGGAGCTCACTTGCCAGCTGGAAGGGCACATATGGAACGCTGCCACTCTGCAAAGACAGGCAGTAACCGGGTGTGGAGAGTGGGGAATTCTCTCCCTAACGGGCTGCTCACATGTAACCCAGCCCCTTCCCCTTGCTATTGAGCTGAGTGCCCAGGAGCACCTGGAATGAAGGGGATTCATTTGGAGTTGGGCCACATTTTACTGATTGTTTTTGGTTTTCATTTAGACGTGAGACCCACAAGTTCTCAGAGCATAGCCCTTCTTGGCAGGTCATTTCTCCATAGCCCCCTAATTTCACTGTAGGGAGGGCAACTTGAAACAGAACAGGGAAGCAAGGAGAAGGGAGAGAAATCTTTATGATCACAAACGGACTATAACATTACGGAAATAAAATACAAATATTAATTCTGTCAAATCACAAATCACTTGTAAAACAAAAAAGAAACAGTCACTCAGTACAAGAAGAAATAAAACTAGAAAATGTAATGGAGGCAAATTTATACATTCATGTTACAATTACACTTGCTACAGTATGTCAGGAGAGGAGGAGGAGAATAGAGGGAGGGAAGGGGAAATGAAGAAAGAGGAGACTTTCAGTGCTACCCTGTTCCTGGAAGGTGTGATTGATGTCCACTGCTGTAAAAAGCATGGGACCGCATCCCAAACATTTCATTCCTTTCTGCAAATGTCTCACTCTGTTTCTCTGTGTTCTGAGATAGCCTTACATTACACGGGGTGTGCCAGAAAGCATCGGGTTTTACACATGAGCTACAACATGAAAGCTGGAATTTCTCTGCCCAGACGTCAGACCAGGGCAGGATGAAACCTAAGCTCCTACACAATTCTTTGTCCAATGCATATTCTGTTGCAGGTTTCCATCTTATGTAGGATTTTTCTTTGTGAAAATAGGGAATGATTAAAACAAGTTTTCCTTAAAACACAAAAAAACCCTCAATCATAAGATATGAAAAGCAAAGCAAAGGTGCAAAGAAAAGCAAAGATTTCTGAAGTTCTGGTTTGACTGGTATTCGTAACATGAGGGTGTGTCTAGACTACAGGTTTTTTTTAAAAAATAGTGGTCTTTTTTGGAAAAAACCGTACCCTGCGTCTAAACTGCTGCTGTGTTCTTTCGAAATTAAATCGTTTTTTGACCGCGGTAAACCTCATTTTACGAGGAAGAACGCCTTTTTTCAAAAGTGCTCTTTCAAAAAAAAAAAAAAAGGCATTCTTGAATGCAAACAGGGCTTTTTTGAAAGAAAGCATCCAGACTGCCTCGGTGCTCTCTTTCGAAAAAGTGGCTTGCTTTTTCAAAAGAAGTAATTACAGTCTAGATGCTCTCTTTCGAAAGAGGCTTGTAGTCTAAACATACTATAATTGTCTGAGGCTATGTCTACACTGCAGGCTTCTTGCACAAGAAGCTTTTTGCTGAAGAGATCTTCCACAAAAATTTCTTGCGCAAGAGTGCATCCACACTGTAAAAGTGCATCGGAAAAGATTTTGCACAAAAGAGTGTCCATGCAGTCTCACAAGAAAGCTCTGATTAGCATTAACAGAATGGCCACCAGGACACCTGTGCTTGTTTCGATAGCTGTTTTTGCGCAAAAAACCCTGCTGCCTGTTCACATACAAGAAGGAGTTATTCCATGTAGAATGAGGAATACCTATACCACAAAAACCCCTCTGTTCTGTCGATTCACTGTACATTTTCTTGTGTAAAAACACACTTGAGGTGTGAAAGCTCCACAAGATTTTGTGCAAAAATAGCTGTTTTTGCACAACAACTCTGCAGTGTAGATGTAGCCTCAGTTGGGATTGGGATCCCATTCTGCTGAGTTCTGTACAGACACAAGAAAACAGTTAGCATATGCTGTGTGCCCTTTGTGGAAAAGTGCAGAGTACTTCTTCTTGAGATGGCTTTATTGTAACTTTTTTTGAACTGCTGAAAGGATTATTTGGGGCTCAGAATACATTTATAACAAGATTGGTTTTTATGACAGATTTCAAGACCTGAAGGGACTGTTGTGATCATCTAATCTGATTTACTACACAACACAGGAGACAGAACTTCCCCAAAATAATCCCTATAACACATGTTTTAGAAAAACTTCCAATTCTGATTGAACAATATCCGGTGATGGAAGAAAAATCCAGCACTACCCTTGGTAAACTGTTCCAATAATTAATTACTCTCATTTAGCAAATTCAGAGCCCATTTCAGAGGAGGTAAATAATCTTACTTTTTTCCAATTAAAGACAATTTCTTGTACATATAACAAATCTACTATATTCTCATTACATTCAAAGCAAAAGGGACAAATTCAAACAATTTATATTTGTGTGGACTAGCACCAGGAAGAGGACACTCCAGGCTGAAAGTCTGAATGATAGGAGCTTTCAAGATCAGAGAATGGCTGCAACTTCCTCTCCAGCAGATGGGATGTGAAATGAACTTGGGCAGACAACGTGTGCAGGTCAGCCAGGAAATGCACTGATTCAGTGCATCCCCAACTGGCAGGAAGCACTGACCACAAATTAAAGCTCCCCAGTCAGGCCTGCTCCATACTGCAAAATGTTATCTGGACAACTCTTATGAACACCTGAGTTAGTAAAGACAATGCCACGCATGATTAACTGTCAGTGCAGACTAGGGCAAACTGTGTTCAGAACCAGCCCAGCTAACCATAAACACACTGCTCAGAACAGTGGTCAGGTGACCCGATGTTAAAACAGAAATTGTTCCCAGTCTACACTGATGTGATGTGTTTAGCATCTTGTTGGCTGACTGGATTCTTCAAACAACTGTGTTGAACAGCATACAGCATTCCCAAATGGAAAATTCTCAGATAAGGAAGCAGGTTTTCCACCATCAGTCCTCTCATTAGGTGAATTCCTCCTGGGATACACTAGCCAGATACAGGCAAAAGATGTAGGCTTTACCTTTGGAAACCATATGGCTCAAAACTTATAAGCTAAATATTTTAAATGTAGAAATATATTTGAAAAAAACCCCACTTCCATTATCACCTAAAATTCCCTTGCAGAATATGAGAGGAGTAATCACTAGAATGAAAAATGAGATGATATCTTGTAAATAACCTCTCCAAATGACAAACACAGTTTGACTCTTTGTGTCCCACACAAGAAGGTATTCTTAATGCCAGTACACAGAAAATCATGTTAAATTTGATAAAGGATTCAGTTTCTCTATTAGGGTTAGAGAGTTAAGTTAGAGTTTTCATTAACATGCCATGATAAGATGGAATGGAGACTAGACTGAAATCACTAAAACCACCACAGAATTGTGTTACGAAAACTAGAGTCCCAGGACTGATGTGTGATTTGACAGTGTATTCAGTTTCTTCAGTTAGGACACTTACAACCTGTATGCCATTGCTAGATAACAGCCTACAGGGCTTATGCTTTGGGATTCACTCCATGAAACATGCAGATCATGTGGATTTACTCGAATTCTTATTGAAAGCTGAACATTTTCAGTGCTTGTCATAATTTAACTGATCATAGCTAGGATAGGTAGGAATGGTGTCCCTAGCCTCTGTTTGTCAGACAAACAGAATGGATGACAGAAGAGGGATCACTTGATAAGACCTGTTCTGTTCACTCTCTCTGGCATTGGGCACTGTCTGAAGACAGGATGCTAGGCTAGATGGACATTTGATCTGACCCAGTATGATCTTTCTTATGTTTCTATGTGCAATATTTCTTTTAAAAGTATTCTAAAAATAAATAGTCCTAAAAAGGAATGGACCACTCAGGAAACTAATAACTTTCGCCAACAAAACATAACACATGAAAGAGGTATTGTAAATGCCATGGAAGAGGTAAAACCTAAACAGTAAATAGTAACAATGTCCACCTTAATGTTTTGATTTTAAAAAGGTTTTTCTAGGAAATTTCTGTCAGTTTTCTATGAAGGCCTTATTAACTCAACTACAAAAATAACTGTTTAAACACAAATAGGAAACACAATTCTGGCCCAAAAGTTTATAAGTAAAGCAGAGCTCAATTTCAGATCATTTCAAATTTGGGTAAAATCTGATATTTTACAAGTCAGATAAACATCTGTGAATGCAAAAAAAGTTGCACAATCAGCTGAATGTGGCTTTCATTAACTAATCAGTGGAATACCTACAGATGTACTTAACATTAGGGCAGATAAAATTAAGGGAAAAACAGGTTGAAACAAAAAGTTGTAAAATTCTGCGGTGTTTTATCTGAAGTGAAAGTCTGGCCCTTTGCTTACATATGGCTATAACATTAAGGAATTATGTTTTTACTAGAAGATTTATCCAGCCTTGCTCAGGCCCTTAATTCAAGTAAGTTTTATTTTTCTTCGTTAAAATCATTTGTCTGAGGTGGGGCTGCAGATGAGGGATTTAGTATAGCGGCTGCCCTGGAGAGAGAGGACAACCCCAGCGCTGTCACTGCAGCATCTTGGGACCAGGTGAGAAGCACCTATCCGTGGCCATTTCAGCTGTAGCGGGCACAGCCAGGGGTGGGGTGCATGTCCCCAGGTGGGGGACAGACAGACAAACAGAAACAGACACTCTCTGGAGAGACACTGGATCACTGGGTAGTGCAGTGCCACATATGAAAGGACTGCTTTTTCACTTCTCCATCTTTACTCTCAAAGTAAGCTGGGGAAGTTTAAAAAAATTCAAGTGTCAGTTTGTGGGTTATTTTTCATTCTGTTGCAATGAAAAGTAGAATCATGAGAGGAAAGGGGCTCAGAGACTATTCTTTGTGTGAACTTAAAAAGAAAAGCCAATAAGGCTATGCACACTAATGCTGAGAAAAAGGAAATGGTACTTCATTTCAGCCAAAGTCATAAATCTTACAAGCCAGACTAACGGCAAAACAGCAAGCAAGGGAATTTTTATAAACAGATAATTAGTTGTGAGCTGAGATTGGGTTTACTGTACTGTCTATTTTGTGTCAGTAGCACTGACTCTGTTTCACGAGTGCTCAAAGAATTGTGGCAGGTTTTAGCATTGACTTCCACTGACTTGACTAAGAGATGCATGGCTAAAACTCCCACAAACGACTATAAAAATGAGTTATGTGCAGATGGATACTTTTGCTCCACATAAAACCAATAATAAAATTCTTCTAAGAACTGAGAAAGATTTTCAAAGCAGAAAACATCCTGACAGCACACAATGTTCATAAATCAGTTTCTGCCATGTGCGCACCCCAAAAAAACCACCTATCCCAGCCTGCATTCTCCTCCTGCATTTTGTACCCCTCATTTCTGGCCCTATCTTGGAGCCTGCACTCCTAGCTGCAGCCCTTACGCTGTCTCACATGCCAAGCCCCTACCCAGCCCAGAGCCTGTTCCTGTACCCACCCCAAATTTGACATGCTAGTGGACCAGTAGCTTTCCTTTCCCCTCCCACTCCGCCTTGCTGCTTCTATTAGAAAGACGCAGCAAAAGTGAGGGAAAAACAATGAGCTGCTTCAAAGTGGTACCTCCATTTTGAAATCATAGAATCATAGAGCTGAAAGAGACCTTAGAAAGCCATCAAGTCCAGCCCCCTGCCCAAGGCAGGACCAATCCCAACTAAATCAACCCAGCCAGGGCTTTGTCAAGCCGAGACTTAAACACCTCTAGGGATGGAGACTCCACTACTTCCCTAGGTAACCCATTCCAGTGCTTCACCACCCTACTAGTGAAATAGTTTTTCCTAATATCCAACCTGGACCTCCCCCACTGCAACTTGAGACCACTGTTCCTTGTTCTGCCATCCGTCACTACTGTGAACAGCTTTTCTCCAGCCTCTTTGGAACCTCCCTTTAGGAAGCTGAAGGCTGTTATCAAATCCCCCCTCACTCTTCTCTTCTGCAGACTAAATAGACCCCACTCCCTCAGCCTCTCCTCGTAGGTCATATGCTCCAGCCCCCTAATCATTTTGGTCACCCTCCGCTGGACCCTCTCCAATGCATCCACATCCTTCCTGTAATTGGGGGCCCAGAACTGGACACAATACTTCAGATATGGACTCACCAGAGCTGAGTAAAGAGGAATAATCATATCTCTGGATTGACTGGCAATGCTCCTCTAAATGCAACCTAATATGCCATTAGCCTTCTTGGCTACAAGGGCACACTGTTGACTCATGTCCACTGTAATCCCCAGGTCCTTTTCTACAGAACTGCTACTTATCCAGTTGGTCCCCAGCCTGTAACAATGCTTGGGATTCTGCCGTCCCAAGTGCAGGACTCTACACTTGTCCTTGTTGAACCTCATCAGATTTCTTGTGGCCCAATCTTCCAATTTGTCTAAGTCACTCTGGACTCTATCCCTGCCCTTCAGTGTATCTACCTCTCCCCCTAGCTTCGTATCATCTGCAAACTTGCTTAGGGTGCAATCCATCCCCTCATCCAGGTCATTAATAAAGATGTTGAACAAAACCGGTCCCAGAACCAAACTTTAGGGAACTCAATTAGAAACCAACCGCCATCCTGACATCGAGCCATTGATCGCTACCCGCTGGGCCTGAACTGCCAGCCAGTTTTCTATCCATCTTATAACTCCTCTGCATTTTCGAGTTATATATTTATATCCCTCCCTAGTCATCTGTCCAAGTTTCCACTTTTTGTAACCTCCCTTTTTGTGCTTAAGTTCACCAAGGATTTCCCCGGTAAGCCAATCCGGTCTCCTTCCATATTTGCTTCTCTTGCTATGCATTGGAATGGTTTCTTTCTGTACCTTCAATCAGGCTTCTTTAAAATACTGCCAGCTCTCCTGAGCTCCTTTCCCCTTCATGTTAGCATCCCAGGGGATTCTGCCCATCAGGTCTCTGAGGAAGTCGAAATCTGCTTTTCTGAAGTTCAAGGTGTGTATTTTACTACTCTCTTTTCTTCCTTTTGTCAGGACCCTGAAATCTACCGTCTCATGATCACTGCTTCCCAGGTCACCCACCACTACTTCCCCTATGAGCTCCTCCCTGCATGTAGCCAGCGGGAAGTCCCCAGCTGATCCGGGGCTCTGTGCGGTGTTTCAAATCGGCAGTATTGTGTGGAGCCCACGGTCAGCGGGGGAGTCCCCCGCTGGCCCCGGGCTCTATGTGGCACTGCCACTTTGAAATGCAGTGGGGATCATGCTTGAGTCCCCCGCTGGCCCCGTGCAGCCTGCAGTGCTTTTGCCTTTGACGTGTAGCAACAATCCTGGGACTATTCAGTTAGCCAATTAATTAAAATGTTACATCCCTAGTCTACACACTTTGTCAAATCCCATACTCCTCTCCTGCACCCCCACCCCCTGCCACAGCCCAGTGAATATGAGTGAGTGAGCGAGCATGGGGGAGAGAGGGAAACTGAGGGAGGGAGCATAGGGTGAGGGCTTAGAGAAGGGGCAGGGCAAATGGCATTTGGTTTTCCTCAAAATAGAATGTTGGCAACCCTACTACTAATCCTAATCAGGGATGTTAAATATTGGTTAACTGAATAGTCAAGTAACCTCATTAACCCATAAGAATTCGTCTACTATTCTATAGTCTCTGGGGCCGGGGCTGGCAGGCAGTGCACTCCGGCCTCACTCCTGGGGAGCTCCCTGTCCCCATCCCCCGTGCTGCTGCCTCTGATACGGGGTACCAGGCAGGAGCTGGTCTATGAGGGGAGCCAGTTTAAAAACCAGCTCCCGTCATGGACTGGCTGCCTGTCGCTCTGTGATGCTGCCTTCATTAAAGAGGTAGCAGTGCAGGGTGGCAGCAGCCCCTGTCTACGGGGGATCTGAGCTCTTGGACCCAGAGCAAACCTGAACTAAGCTGGTCTGCCTGCCCGCCTGGCTCCTAATACACTCTAAATGCAGAGCTACAGCGGGGGTAGCTCCCAGACCCAGCATGAGTCAGGACTGAGCCAGGCAGCTGGTCAGCTTGCTAAAACATTTATTGGCAAGGGAAGAGGGAGGGAAATACATGTAGGCTGTGTCTACATTGGCATCCCTTTCCGGAAAAGGGATGCTAATAAGACACATCGCAATTGCAAATTCCGCGGGGGATTTAAATATCCCCCGCGGCATTTGCATTTACATGGCTGCCGCTTTTTTCCGGCTTGGGGATAAGCCGGAGAAAAGCGCCAGTCTAGACGTGATTCTCCGGAAAATAAGCCCTTTTCCGGAGGATCTCTTATTCCTACTTTCAAGTTGAAAGTAGGAATAAGAGATCCTCCGGAAAAGGGCTTATTTTCCGGAGAATCACGTCTTGACTGGCGCTTTTCTCCGGCTTATCCCCAAGCCGGAAAAAAGCGGCAGCCATGTAAATGCAAATGCCGCGGGGGATATTTAAATCCCCCGCGGAATTTGCAATTGCGATGTGTCTCATTAGCATCCCTTTTCCGGAAAGGGATGCCAATGTAGACACAGCCGTAGTCTATAGCATTAATGTATAAGCTTTTGGTTATCAGTTAATCGACTACACTATTACATTCCTAATCCTAATAGCTAGAAAAGGGTGATAGTGTGAGAAATCTATTCCCAGTCACTGCACATGGTGAGCTGGTATTACACAGCAGCACCTGATGATTAGAGTATTCCTCACACTGCCATCTCTCTGCAAGCCTCCAAGACCCTGGCATTTTATGCACAGATAATGGTTTGATTTTGAGGCATGGCAAATCTGGAAATCTCTCCCAAAAGGACACTCTCCCTCTCAGCTTAAATTAAGAACAGTACTATCAAGGCAACAACTCTTTAAAACTCTTCCATGCCAACAGAAGTTAAGCAACCAAGGAAAATCCATTCCTCTCACTACGATATTTGAGAATTAACTTGACTCAAGGTCATTCACAGTTCTTTGAGCATCTGGGTCAGTCATAGGCTCTTCAAGTGGGAAAGAAGCAGTCATAAGCAGTAGCAAAGTTTCACTTTAGGCAATGCAGCCATGGTTAATGAGGAGCCAACTCCTTAAAATATGTTTAGCTTTGTTGCTATGCAGCTCGGGAAACCAGAGGAGCCGCTGAAGGCTAGCAGCAATGTAGACAGCTTTCTGCTAGCTATGGCTCCAACACACTATACTGATTGTGCTTACTACTTTCTCCCTTCTTTCCACTCATTCCATTTCAAACCCATGCAAGGCCAAGCACCATGGCAGGGCAATCAATCATGCTCTCCTGTTGGCCTGAGGGATCACTGGAGAAATACACATGATGAAGCATATGACGACTCTACAATTTGTCAGCTCCTGCCAGCATGGGGTTAAGGGGCAATGCTTGAGTCCAAAACTTGGATACCTCACTAGCAATCGCTAAACTGGAATTAGGATTCTTTACACATTCAGCCTAGTGATAAGTTGTAAATCTCTCAACACATCACTGGCTCCCACTAAGTTGATTAACTGGATATCTGTCCAAGGTCAAATTTCACCCGAGTAAAAAAGACTGGGAAGTGTCATTCTGAGTATTGGATTAAACGAAAAGTTACAATACAAATTAGGGATGTTAAGTAGTGATTAATTTGCTAGTTGAGTAGTCAATGGAATTTCCATTGACCACTCAACTAGTTGATAAGCACTTCTGCTTTCCGCCTTTGAAACGTACAAGAGTCCCAGTGAGACTGTCATGGAAAAGCCGTGTGGAGCCCAGGGCCAGTGGGAAGTCCCGCTGACCCCAGGCTCCATGCGGCGCTTTTGCTTTGAAATGCACAAGAGCCCCTGCTAGAAACTCTTGTACATTTCAAAGCTGGCACGTGCGTGGAGTCCAGGGTCAGCTGGGGAGTCCCCAGCTGATCCTGGATTCCAGACGGCATTTTAAACAAGCAGCGCCGCACGGAGCCCGGGATCAGCTGGGGAGTCCTCAAATGATCCCAGATTCCACCCAGCATTTCAAAGCAGCAGTGCCGCATGGAACCTGAGATCAGCTGGGGACTCCATGCGGTGCTACCTCTTTGAAATTCTGCGAGAAGCCTGACGCTGGGCTCCCTGCAGCATTCAAAGCAGCACTGCTGCATGGAGCAGCTGACCCCGAGCTCCATGCGGCTCTGATAGAGGCAGCAAGTCGGGGTGGGGGGGGGAGAGGGAGGAGGAGAGAATGACTAGTTGACTATCCTGTTGACTATCCGATAAGCATTTGCTTATTGGACAGTTGACTAGTCCGTAACATCCCTAATACAAACCAAGGTTTTATTATTTAAGACAAAAATTCTTCCAAATTGCCATTTGGCTGTAAGAGCAACATGCAGTAGACTAGGCAGTGACAATGGGTTCTACAGTTGCCAGACTAATCTAGGAGTGTGCCAATGTATGTATTTCCGATCCTGAGCTCAGGGACAATCTACTAAGACACTGACCATACCACTAAATGTGAAATCCACACCCCAATGCAGGTTTCAAGGAAGCTTTTTGGATTAGGGATGTAAAAAGTTGGTTATTAGTAACCAAGTAACCACTAGAAATCTCAGCGGTTACACAGTTACATGTGCTGTGCGCTCTGCAGTATGGAGCTTGAATAAGCTTTATGCTGCAGAGCCTGAAGCAAAGAAGCCCAAGAGTGGGGCTGCTAGCCCCTGCTAGCTTCTCCTCCCAGGGAGGAGGCTTCCCTGCCACAGCAAAGCCACCTCCCTGGGAGTGGGGCTGGGAGCCCCTCCAGCCCTGCTCCTGGGGATGCTTCATTGTGGGCTCTGTAGGTGGTTCCCTGGGAGCAGGGCTGGCAGCCCTTGTTGGCCCCACTGCTGGGAAGTCAGCGCGTAACCTATGGTGCGGGGGAGGAGTTGGATTGGACCCGCAACGGACAGGAGTTGCTTTGGCCAGCTGGAGCATCCCTGCCTGTGATGGGCCCCATGGGGCTGGCGCAGTCCCCTGCCTGGGGCAGGCGGGGAACCACACCAGTCCCTGTGGTTAACCAGACCCAATAAGCATTACCTGTTTAGGGTGATGCTTGCCAATTAACCTTTCACTTTCCTAATTTGGACATATTTGTACAACAAAACAACAAATCCTTCAATTCAGCAGATTCTCTGTATAGATTTTTATTTAATATTTATTTCTATAGCATCTGCTTTTAACAACAGTATAATACTATATTTATTCTTTAGATGTTTTATTATAATTAATTGCTATATATCACCCACTCACACACCACTAAAATAAATATCCTTTGGAGTAGTAAATGTTCCCGCAAGAATTATTTTAACAAGAGTTATAATGAATATGCATTGCTTTTACTTGATTGATTGTAAACTCTATTTAAGAAAAAGCTCTGGATTTTCCTTTGTAGAATATTTATTATTGATTCACCAGCCCCTTTCAAAGGGAACTGCATGATAGACACACAACTTTGCTCTTCTGTAGTTATTTCTATAACTGGAAGTGCCTTACAAAGTCCATGCAAGCTCCATTTTACAGAAAGGGTAAACTAACAGTGACTCACCCACAGTGCTGAAGTAAAAACAGAGTTGAATGGCTTGGCTTGGCTACCATAAAGCAGGGGTGGGCAAAAATCAAGCCCAGGGGCTGGATCGGACCTGCCAAACATTTCTTTCTGACTCACCCAGATGATTAACAGAGATGCATACTTACATCTGGTGCTGTCCAGTCAGCCTGGCCACCACTAATGGCGTGCAGCCCGGGGCCACCCAGGGTGGGCTGCGCCTGGCCGTGCGGGCGGGAAAGGAGCTGCTGGCTGGTGCTGCGAAGGTTAACATGGCCCCCGCCCCGGGCAGCCGCTGCAGCCCACCTGGAGCTGGGCGCCCCCCGTAGGTTGGTGCCCCGGGCAGTTGCCCGGCTAGCCCACCCCTTAGTTTGGCCCTGCCGGGGAGTGCCTGTCTTAAGAGGCTGTGCATTGTTTCTAAGATTTCAGTGCTCATGCTTGCTCTCACTCACTCACTCACGGTATGTCTACACTACAGCGCTAATTCGAACTAACGCATCTAGAACTAAAAACTAGTTTGAATTAGCGTTTTGCTAATTCGAACTAGTGCGTCCACATTGAGTGGACCCTGAACAGGGCTTAAGGATGGCCGGAAGCAGTGCCGGCAGGGCATCAGAGGAGGACTTAGAGCATGGAGATGCTGTCTCAGGCTAGCCGAGGGCTGTGCTTAAAGGGTCCCGACCCCCACCCCGGACAGACAGTTCTCAGGGGTGCCCCGCTTGCAAAGCAGTCCTGGCTTGGATTGCCCGGACTACCCACACTGGGCACATCACAGCACTCGGCCATCAGACCAGCTGCACTTGCCGCAGGCTGCCATCTGGAGAGAGGGGGCAATTGGGGGGCTGCAGGAGAGCTTCCACCCCCAGAAGCCCGCAGAGCCAGCCCAGTCCTCCCCATTGGGGGGTCGTGCCCCATTCCTCCCTCACCTCCTTCCACTTACCCTTCCCTAGCCCCTCTTCTTGATGTACAAAATAAGGTTAACGTGTCTTCCAAAATGGAATCTGTCTTTATTGAACAAAACTGGGGGAGACTGGGAAAAGGAAGTGGGAGAGGGGAAGAGAGAGGCTGGGAGAGGGGAGGGCAACTAAAATGATCACGGGTTGGGAACAGGTCCCATATGAAGAGAGGCTAAAGAGACTGGGACTTTTCAGCTTAGAAAAGAGGAAACAGAGGGGGGACAGGATAGGGGTCTCTAAAAGCAGGAGTTGGGTGGAGAGGGTGCATACAGAAAAGTTCTTCATTAGTTCCCATAAAGAAGGACTAGAGGACACCAAAGGAAAGGAATGGGTAGCAGGCTTCAAACTAATAACAGAAAGTTGTTCTTCACAAAGCAAAGAGTCAACCTGTGGAACTCCTTGCTGCAGGAGGATGTGAAGGCTAGAACTGGAACAGAGTTTAAAGGGAAGTGAGATCAAGTCATGGAGGTTGGGTCCATGGAGTGGTATTAGCCAGGGGGTAGGAGTGGTGTCTCTTCCCAAGGTTTGTGGAAGGCTGGAGAGGGATGGCACAAGACAAATGGCTTGGTCACTGTCTTCGGTCCATCACCTCCAGGGTCCCTAGGGTTATCTGCTGTCGGCAGACAGGCTACTGGGCTAGATGGACCTTTGGTCTGACCCAGGACGGCCATTGTAAGCTCAGGGTCGGGGGTCTCAGTGGACCCCCTTGATTCTCTTGCACACCTGCTCCTGGGTGGCCAGGCTGGCAGCTCTCCTGCCCTAGGCGGCCACTTTCCTGTGCCTAGTGCGGAGGTCGTGGACGAGGTCCACGATGTCGGCACTAGCCCAGGCGGGTGCCCGCCTCTTGTGGTCCCGGGCAAGCTCCCGGGAGCCGCCAGCCTGGTCCCAGGAAGAGGAGGAGGGCTGGGGGGCATCGGGTGGGTGGCTCGATCCGTGCCAGGTGCAGGGTCTGCTGGCTGGGTGCTGGCAGGCTTGCACCTGGCACGGGCACCGTAGCCAGCCTGTGCCCCTTTAAGGGGGCCGGGGCCGGGAGGGGGGCAGTAGAGTTTCCCTGGTGTTGGCCAGAGTGGCCACCAAGGAAACCTCCCACTAGTTCGAATTAAGGGGCTACACATCCCTTAATTCGAACTAGCTAGTTCGAACTAGGCTTAATCCTCGTGGAATGAGGATTACCTAGTTCGAACTAAGCGCTCCGTTAGTTCGAATTTAATTCGAACTAACAGAGCGCTAGTGTAGAGCCTATGAAAGTTAGTTCGAACTAACAGATGTTAGTTCGAACTAACTTTGTAGTGTAGACATACCCTCACTCACTCACTCACCTCATCTCTGCAGAGTGGGGGAGGGGAGACAACAGTGGAGGACATGTGGCTTCTCAGAAACTTACCCAACAGAAAGGATGTTAAGTTGCCATTATCTGGCTAATCATATAGTCGATATAACTTGTATTGACTATACAATTAGTCGATAAGAGGCTGCTCTGAAGACTCGCAGTGGAGGTAGCCAGCTGAAGGCAGAACTGAGCAATACCAGCTTGCAGTGGCTCCAGTAGTCACCCAAGCTGCGGCTCTGCATTTAAGAGCTGCCAGGATCTTACTACATTTAAAATACAGAGGCGCAGCATCCCAGTCCAGCATGAGCTGAGACTGTTTGGTCCCAGCTTGCACTAAGTCCAGCAGCCCCTATTTGCAGTGGCCAGGGCTGGCTGCAGGCAGGGGCTGCTCCGGCAGCAGCTCCTGTCCGTGGTGTGAGGGGAGAGGGGTCTGGCTCCCTGCTGGGAAACCCGCAGCAGCAGCTGCTGCCTGTGGCAAGCCTCCTCATCCCCCCCACTGCCTCTACAGAGCCTTTGAAATTCCACCCGCCCTGCTGCCTCTATAGAGCCTTTGAAAAGAGCCCTCGGGGCTCTTCCTACATTTCAAAAGCAGAAGCGCCGCAGGGAGCACAAGGTGAGCGGGGCTCTTGCTACATTTCAAAAGCCAAAGCACCACCGTCGGAACTGGAGTGAACTGGGATTGCTTCAGTCCCCACTCGCACCGTTTCCCCCTGTGCTTCTGTCCCCCAATGGGGGGGGGCAGCAAAGGGGGAGAGGGAGCGACAAGTGCAGTCACTACTTGACTATCTGATAAGCTAATGATTATTGGATAGTCGATTAGTTGCTTACATCCCTATACTCCACTCAACTACTCACTAACATCCCTACCCAGCAGCAGCCAGCACACACACACACACACACACACACACACACACACACACACACACACACACACACACACACACAGTGTCACACACCAAGTCCATGCCAGAAACACAGTGACTGTCACACACACACTCAATCTGTGTCTAAATCTGTCTCTCACACACAGTGTCTCTTTCATGCTCATACTCTTTCTCTCTGACCACATACCAAAATTCATGAAGTGGCACCCTGGGTGAAAATTATTGCCCACTCTTGCCATAAAATCTTACCTCCCAACAACTCTGAAGTATGCACGGCTGCCCCTTTCAAAACACTTTCTGTATCTTTTGATTCCTATGCTTAAATGCTAATTCGAAACTTCTTACAGCTATATTACTCAGTCTATCTCCACCCCACCATGCCTTTAGGCGCCACAGTTTTTAAAAAAATAATAATACTTGCCTTTTCTTTTCCCTTGGCAGATGAGTAGCCTGTTACAAACTGATGAGTTTAGTCAGAACTGTAGCCTTTCCAAATTAAGAATGTGACCTATTAGCATCATAGTGCATCCTAAATATGTCAACACATTGTATAATAGCAACTAGGCCATTTAGTTCAATTCTACTAGTGTAGAACACACATTCCTCTAATTTTTAAATATCAGATGACCTCAAACCTACCAACATCCTGTCTTACTTAATACTTCTAACAAGTTCTACCAAATGCCATAACAGTATCAGAAAGCACTACAGGCAATGAAATTATTCACTAGGAATTCATTTTTTAATCCAAAAATTAGATGTGTCAGAAAGTTCTGACATGGTTTATCAGAGCCTGAGGATCACCCAGGCTCTACCAAAAGCAATCTAAATGACTGCTGAAGACAAAGCATATTTACACGTATAATAAATAGATAAAACTGCGGTCTGCACTTTGTTTCAAGTTTCAAAGCTAATTTCCGGCCACCGTTCAGAGAAATATTTTGCATTTCAGTTTCTGAGTCACCAATTTTAACAAGGGCACTGCTTGGAATTACTAAGAATGGGAGCTGATGAAAATACTGCAATTTGATTCAGAGAATTCTTTTAAACTGCAACTCATGAACATTTTATATGGTGACGAGACAGAAAATATTTCAGGGCAGATACAGCTATGAAGAAAGCACGGATAAAATACAAATCCATCTTTCACAAAAAAAGTTGAGCTTTCCATTGGACGTCTAGTGGTTACCACAGATGTTTGGTAGCCTACTCCCGAAAGCTGCTTCCACTTTCCTGGTTAAGAAATATAAAACAATACGGAGACTCCGGAAACAAATCTGATTCACGGAGGAACGAAAAACATTCCTGAAAAGAATCTGCTACGAAACTGAAATTCGGAGACCGCCGCAGTGTTGTGTCTAAGTTGAGTCATCAGTTCCCTTTACACCCTAATAATTGTCAGCGCTTTGATCAGAATGACTGATCTGAATGCTACTCTGTATTTGTATTTTTAAGAACTTCCCTTGTAAACAAGTTCTCTACCATCCTGCAGACATGCTTACATTTGTGGAACTGTGGGGAACAGCTGTCAGAAACAAGAATTGCTGTCTTCAGCCAACCTAACGTTTTCTGAATCATGTTTTAACTGTGGTACCAAAAAGGCAGCCCAAAACGTGTCTATTATCACAGTAAGATTATGTTGCCTTAGAGTGCTATTTAGATTATTACATTTAAAGTCTCTGTGCAGGAACTCGTCTAGTAAGTAGCTCATGGGGATAACAAAGGAACTCTGTTCCCTTCAGCCCCACAGTGAAGCCAGTTCTTCTAGAAAAAGATAGACCCCCACCCCCCAACCCGGTTCAGGACCCTCTTCTTTTTTGTTGCTTCTCTGTATTTTTTCTAATTCTTATGTATCTTTTTTAAGATGGGGCAATCAGAACTGCAGGCACTATTCCAAGTGTGGGCATACCATGAATTTATACAGCTACATTGTTGTATTTTCTATATTATTCTCTCTCTCTTTCCTAATGATTACTAACATTTTGTTAGCTTTTCTGACTATCACTGTACATTGGGCTGATTTTTCAGAGAACTATCCAAGATGATTCCACAGTCTTTTTGAGTAGTAATAACTAATTTAGACCCCATTGTTTTCAATGTATAGTTAGGGTTATGTTTTCCAATGTGCACGACTTTGCACTTAATGCTGAATTGCACCTGCCATATTGTGGCCCACTCACCCAGTTTTGTCAGATCCTTTTGCAACTCTCTGCAATCTGCTTTAGACTTGAATTATTTTGTTGCAGTTGTGATGCTTTCTAGGCAAGTGACCTTTGTCCCAAACAAGCATGGTAACACCAGGGTGCTAGTGCCAGGATCTGGTATAATAGTCTTTCTGTGGCTATAGTAGAGTCTATGCCATTTCTATCTGCTCATATTACATCATCTAAAACTCATGGAGCAGCACTTTCATGCAAAGATACACTCTTGGCTAACTTAGCAGTTCTAAAGATGACCATTGACAGGATAATTGGGGATAATTCAGGAAATGTAGTTATAACATTCAGGAATGTATTTGCAACCATTACATTTGGTGCTATGTCACACTCGGGTAATCTTACGTACAACAAAACAAGGACCACATGATGACTCATTTTCTAAATACAAGGTATCAGTGCCACAAAAAATCCCCCTCCATTTTCCTATGCCAACCTACACTTTAGAAATCCTCATCTGGGAGAAACATTTGTGGTGAAGCCTACAAATACAACAGTATTTTCCCCAGTGGCAGTAGTAGAACTGAACCAAATCATCCTAATCTGTGATTCTGGTCAGTTTCATTCTGTTTCTCCTGCCAGGACAACTGTATGCAGGAGCAGCATGTACATGATTGATCAAGAAGGAAGAGAGAACCTGACAGGAAGCAGAAGAGAGAGAGGGAAAAAACCCACAATGGTCAAGTGACACCAACAGTGAGGAGATGGGAGAAGACAATGTGTGGTACACCAAGGCCTCTAAGCACCATATGTTAACTTGTGACTATATGAAGTCTCTGTCGCTCATTAAGCCAGTAAGATCTAGGAATGTTAAATTGTGAGTAACTGACTAACCGAATAATCGATTAATTTTGCATCGACTATTCAGTTAGTCAATAGGGTGCCCTAGGGCTGTTGCTACACATCAAAAAGTGAAAGAGCAACGTGGAGCCGGGGGTCAGCTGAGAACGCTGACCCCGGGCTCTATGCAGTGCTGCCGCTTTGAAGTACCGTGGGGAGCCCAGTGTCAGGAGCCCTGCTGCCACTTTCAAGTACCCCTCCACTTACTCCCCCTTGCTGCCTCTTTCTGATAGAGTCAGAAATGGGGTGCGAGGAAGCGACTAGTTGACTAGCCTATCGACTAGTCCTTCACATCCCTAGTAAGATCTAGGAGTTTTAAAGAGACTGTACACTGAGCCTTTAAGAGATTGAATTTTACATTCTCTATAGTAACGTATCCTCAGATGGATGATGGAAGGATCAGTATTGATGGGCTGTAGAGGTAGTCATTTCCAACACTTTGTGGATAAGGGATGAGGACAACATAAGACGATTAAGAGCCTCTGAAAAGAAAAAAGTGCATGAAATAAAAAAGGGGAGGGCACTGAATTTAAGAGATGAAAGTAAGAGTTGGTGCACAGAAATTACAGGAGAAGCAAAAGCAAGAACAAGGAGGTTGGTGGAGCAGGTAGAGAAAATACACAGATTTGAAAAAAGGAGTAGATGTGCTGAAAGGAGTAGGCAAAGGTGAAAAAAGAAAGGTGACTTGCTTGCTGGAAACCAATAAAATGTGTCTGAAAATGTTGTACTGGCTCTTTTTGAAAAATGTTTAGATGGGAACATAAGGGTTTTTGAATAAAGACCAACTATAATAAGTATGTATGATGGGAAAACATCTTAATGCAAGCTCTTATTCAAGTCCTTTAACATATATGTAACAGAATAAAGCTGGCTAATGAAAGAAAGATTAAAGCTAGTTTTCTACAAAAAGATTAAAAAAACCAACAAATAGTCTTGCAGCACCTTAAAAGACTAACAAAACATGTAGATGGTATCAGACACCATCTACATGTTTTGTTAGTCTTTAAGGTGCTGCAAGACTATTTGTTGTTTTTTAAGTTTTTCCAGTTACAGACTAACTCAGCTACCCCTCAAACTGATTTTAAGACTGCTTCTCACATAAGCTTAATTTTTTAAAAAAATCATGTTTATAATCACATATTTATTTAGACTAGCTTAAAATCCAATAGGTAGTTTCAAATCTTCAAACTATCATATCGGGATTCCCAAAAAGAATCTTACATATTTTCCCTGAGGACATTACAATAGTTCACTTACATGACAGTATTTGGGGTAGAGTTTGTATGGTGGATATTACAGGAAGCAATGTTGTGTTGCAATATTGTTCATAGAGCCAATTTGCACAATCCAAAACACCACATCAATGGGTACAAGTCTCTCTTCTTCCTGGCCAAATGGTAGTATCTCAAATGACAAGAACATAGACATGGGCCTGGGTGCAGAGATAAATAAGCCTCTGAAGTATGAGAAAGTGCTTGAATTGGTTTGGGCACTGCCTCTAATGGAAATTTATTACACATTAAAACTGAAAGACATCAGTTTTATGTTCTAGATTTAGTCAAAGGCGGAAGCTGTCTTATGCCAATTTCTACATCTGCCATTTGTCATATTTGTCAGGTGAAATCCTATTGGAAAATATGCTTTAGTGAGGTATTTTTCCTACATAATTCCATGGGGACTCCAACTTGCTACCTTAAACATAAATATCTCTTTCTTCAACTAAACTGGAAGGGAGTTGGGGATCAGATTATGTGGAACAGAAGATATTCATGCACTGGAGACTACAATATTAACTACGATACATATCTGATTATTTGAACTCAACCAAAAATTATTCATTACCCACAACAACATCCTCATTTCCACTAACTATTAATTACACAGAAAATCCCTTTGTTTCTCCTTAAATTCTACAAGCCAAACACTTATTCACTGCTCCCTTTGACTTTCAGATAAATGAAATCCTACTGTATCCTCCACTGGATGGCTGTGTACATTACTGGCAAACTGATGAGTACTTAGTAAAAGAAGCCCTCCTTGATTATTGTATATGTGGTTATAAAAGCAGGTGTAAATCTGCCAAAAATGATTTCTATGCAGAAATTGGCATAAGAGAGCTTCCTTCTTGGTAAATAGAGGAAGCACTGAACAAATATTTGTTTCCCCATGTTTATTTTTTCTACTCGGGCTTAGGTAAGACAAGAGGATGTTTTATGATTAAACCGATTTAAACTTTCAGAGTTTGTCCTTTGTGCATAATTTGGTCAATAATGTAGCTGGGTTTTTGGTCTCAGAGATGCAATATGGATTCTGTTGCTATCATAATGAAACCAGACACAGTTCACTTCTTCTTTTATTTTTCTATCACCTGAAAGGCATATTGTAATGGCAGAGTTAGTCATGCATTGGTGACTTAAGAATATTAAATATGTTTCAGTCACCAATCTCTACCTCCACGTAAAAGGGTTAAATTTAAAAGAAAACAGTAACTCCCCCACTTGAAGACATGATAAGCACATAGTGACTATCCAACAAAAATTAGCAGACATCCAATTATATACAGTAAACTGATTACTGAAAAAACCCAGGAGACAACAGTCTCCAACCTGACACTTCTGCTATTCTTCTTGTTCTCCTGCAACATGAAGCTTTATTGGCTATCAGTTATCACATGTTAAATAGTAATCTTCATGATTTGCAGAGAAAAATTATTTTCTCCACATGCAGATAAGGGCTTGTATATATGGTGGGGTAACGTTCCTTACCAGTATGTGATTTGAGTGAATATATTGTGCCTTAAGTGGTTCATGTTGTAAACCCTACTGGCGTGCTCTAAAAGTTCTCACGTGACCTTTAGCATAGTACTGTCTCAAACAGCACCACTTTAAAAGAGCACTGGGGAATTTTTAGTGCCCAACAGCAGGGTTTACAGCACATCTGTGCACTACAGAAATCAAACCCTTATAGGGTATGTTGCTGCTCCATGTAGACAAGCCTTAAATGACTTTAATATCTGGTTATTTCCAGTAAATGTATGATACTAAAACAGCAATGGACAACTAATCTAGCAATATTTTTTTGAGCTTTACTAGACTAAGATCTCTACTTTCCCTCTAACTCTCCATTGCTTCCCACTCAGTTCATACTGTAATACAGGCTGCTCCAAACCCCCACTCCTGTGAAGACTAGCAGCACCAATTCACAGAGGCCAGACAAGTGACTCATAACTAAGACAGAGACACAATTAGAGAACAAACAACATAGGACAGAAATGTAGTCACACAGCTTAATCTGCTATCGGAAGGTGCTCACATATAACATGATGAGTATAGCTTAAGACTCTACTGAACAGAAGAAAGCTAGTGACAAAAGTGCTACTGTTGATAGATATACATTTAAGTGGTGGAGAATCCTTTAGCTAGCTACAAAACTGGATTTATTGAATAGACAACACATTTTTCCCCTTATTTGAAAATCCTCATTCTTCAAATCTTGGAAGCTTGGAGAAGACAAATGGATCAGATCCAGTTGCCTGCTCCAAACCTCCACCTCTCTCCCCCTAGGTCTGATTCAGATTTTTTTATTAGTGTAAATCAGGAGTTGCCCAGTTGGAGTCAGTGGAATTCCACCAGTGTCAAAGTTCGGAGTTAGGTTCTCTAAACCATCCTACTCTCTCAAAAAATGGCCAAGGATTCCTTTTCCTTCAGTGGGATAAAAGCATTTACTGAAGAGCCCTACTGAACTGGGCCTGAGTAATAAAGCAAAAAATTTAACATGGTGCTAAGAGCAAGGTAGAGAGCAATTATAGAGGAGAGCTGGAATAATGGATGGGACAGAGCTTTACAGGACCTTACAAGGGAGTTTGAAGGGGGGGGGGGAAAATCAGGGAAGTGATTTAATGAGTGTCCATGGATCATGGTGACACAACCAGACAGGAAGAACCAGAATGAATGCAATTCAGAGATGAGGACAAATATGAGGAAGGAGGAGCAGGAAGTGGCAAGACACAAAGGATGAGTCCCATGCCACCATGCCTGACCATTACAGGGTATGATGTGTGGGAAAAGAGAGAACTCTGAAGAAAAGGGAAATGATAGACACAGTCACCAGGAGGCAGCTGGACTTCAGTGAGAATGAGATGGAGGTGTAAAGACCATAAATGGTAGACAGCTTATTAAAGGCCAAGTGGGAGTTCACGAAGGAGCAGAAAGAAGGATGGAGGAGTACCACGAGATAGGAATGAAAGATTAGCACCTAACTGGTAGGAAAGTAAGGAGGCCTGGCAGGGACAGGAGGACAGTACAGCTCTATGCTAGGAACCAGGATTAGGAGGACAGATGTCACCAGCAGCTACAAGAAGGTTTCAGAAGAGCAGAAAAGTAGAAGATCTGTGAACATGAAGAGGGAAGGCACTAAGAATGAGGGAGAACAGGAAGAAATACAGTTAATCAGAGCAATGGCCGGGTGACAGAGGGGAAAGATGTAGAAATGCAGATTGAAAAGAACAGGAGGAAAGGAAATGAAGAAGGGGCAATAAGCAAGTAAGATGGGAAAGACCTGCAATGCTGGAATCACAAGATCAAACAAAAATGTCTCTAAGTATAAGCATGCCTACAACTCTGCCAAAGACTGTAAAGTCGTTGTCTTAGTAGTTTGGAGAATGAAGCACTCTAAACATCCCGTATTCTTTTCTAAAAGAAAAAGGACTCAAACGCTTGTGAGAGAACTGTCATAAGTAAAACTGCATATCAAAGGCACTTTGAATATCATTTCTGACTCCTTGATGAGAATTAGCATGAGAACTATGTTACATTCATATCAAAATCTCCAGAATGAGTACTTGCTGAGCAGGGTCTGAAAAGAGGAACAGAGAGGTTGAAAGGCCAAATGACCCACTTAATTTCTATTCAAGTTAAGTTTCAAGTTTGGATGACTGCTATTAAAAAGGTCACAAAATCCAAAGCAGTCTACAAATGTATGGCCTCTCAGAAGGTCTTGAAGGAGATAACCTGGCCTCATTTTTGTTTTCTTCCTGAATTACTGTAGTTCATTCTTTAAGAGATCATTGCGTTTCAAGGCTGTCTTCAGCTTGAAAAGACATATTACTTGCCATTAATCTTTATATGCAGAGATAGCCATGTGCAATTCAAATATTGTGAACAGTTTGATTTTTTGGCACATGTGCGCACATGCAAGTGTGTGAGTATTCAATAGATACAGATGGCTCAAAAAGAAACAGACCCACAAAAACTATATGTAGCCCAAGGTCCAGTGTGCTTTAAGGAGTAGCCCTGGGAACTACAAGTTGTGGACTACAAACTGCAGTATGTTGGGAGAACTTCCTGGTTCTTGCCAGGATGTACTCTCTTCTCCCCAGCAGGGTCTCAGCACTGACTGAGCTGGGAGCAAGTAGGTTGCAGGCAGAGAGGAGGCTGCTGAACTGTCACCTTGTTCTTTGTTCTCTTCAGAATAAAGCCGGTTTCTGGTGGTTTGTCTAAACGAATCTGATCTGAGGTGCACACACACTCACACACACAACACAGCCTCAGGCCTAGTCTCCCAGAGTGAATGGAGGGTTGTTTCTTCTTTTGAAGAGTGAAGCTTGAGGGGAAAAAACCCTTTCACCAGAGAGCCAACTAGGAACCACACTTTAAAGGGAAGTGGGGTGGGTGTTGAATCCTGACTCCTGGATGAGGTGGTTCACTATGGGTGTGTCTAGACTACATAGCTCCATCGACGGAGCCATGTTAAGTAGTTTACTCGACATAGTCAATGAAGCGGGGATTTAAATAATCCCAGCTTCGTTAAAATAAAAATGGCCACCGTGCTGTGCTGACATTCCCTCTGATCCGGCACAGCGTGGCTGTCTAGACATGGCGTGGTCGACAAGGGAAGACTTTGTCGACCGCTCTGGTATGCCTCATGAGAATCAAAGAGTCTCTGAAGAACAGATATGTGTTTGGATAGACTGTGTATATAGACAGTTTTGAGCCAACCTTGACATCAAGTTTGTAATCTTACTAAGAGTGTCACAAATGTACAGGCTTCTATATGGCTCAGAAGTTGTATGAAACAAGGAGTTACATTTCACTGGCTCTGCTGAAATGTTGAAACAAGGTTAGACATTGTGGTAAAACTGTCAGTAGGTAAGTACACCATGGTAGTGGAAAAGTCCAAAGTGACACTAATGATGCTTATATGTTGAGCAGGCACGTGGGTTGACTGTTCCACATAGAAGTGAAAACCTAGTGAATGGAACAGAGGCGTTGCTGATTGCTGTCTGTGCCTTGAGAAATGAGCCAAATGTCCAGGTAGGGAAAGGCAATTATCCCCATCTAGTGTAACTGGCTGTGGCAGCCAACAGGATCTTGATAAAGGCACTTTGGATAATGGAGATGTCAAGAGGTAGGATAATACTGATAGTGGTCCTTGCCTAACGGGAAACGTATGAATTGTTTGTGTTGGGAATGTATGGTGTTTTGAAAAGAAGAGTCCTGACGTTTGAAGAAGTCATACCAATCTCCTGGACTGAGAGGGAACCGCTGTTGCTAAGATTACCATTGTAAACCACTGAGCAAGGACAAAAGTGTTCAAAGTCTTGAGGTCTAAAACTGTTCTTCTTCCCTTATTTTTCTTCAGGACCAGGAAGTACCGAGAACAGAACACTTTGCAACTAAAGTCCACGAGAACGGGCTTGATTTTCCTCAGGATTCAGAGTGATCGTACCTCCTGCCTCAGGAGCGCCTTGTGAGAAAGGCTTCTGAAGAAGAAGAACATGGATAGAGGATTTAAGGGGTGAAAATGAGCTGAAATGGATGCAATAGCCCATGCAAATCCCCTCCAGGGTCTCTCTCTCTGAGGTGATGAACTCCCAAAAAAGGTAGAAAAACAATTCCTGTAAAGGAGGAAAGGGGAAGGATGTAGGCTCTGGAGCAGAAAACAGATCCTGACCGATGATCAATGGGCCAAAATGGATGTTTTGAGGATCTCGCTGATGAAGGCTATGTCTACGGGGCTTTATCGGGAAAAAGTACACAAACTGTGCTCAGCAATTTGTGTACCTTTTTCTGATAACTCTTTCGGAACAGGCTTTTCTGAAATTTGGCCTGTCTACACTGGGCCAAATTTTGGAAAAAACCCCGCTTTTGGAAGAGCCCTTCTTCCTCATGGGAGGAGGAAGACAGAGCTTCCGAAAGAGCGAGTCTGCTCTTCCGCAAAAAAAAAAAAAAAAAGTGGAAGAGCAGACACGTTCCTGGTATCCCGGAAAACCCCCATAGTCTAGACATAGCGTACAAGGTTACTGTAGAAGGTTACTGTTTTCTTTTTGTCACAGGTGCACAGACGCCAGAGATTATAGTATCACTCAGGAGTCAAAGAATTGACGATCCTGTCTAGGGCACTGTAAGACTTGGGCCCCTCAAAAGGAAGGCTGTCAACAGCATTTTGTGGGAGGTCAGGATCTGGAAGCTCTCAGCTCTATCATAGCCTCGAAACTTGCAGGCATAGAGAGACACTGGTAACAGTTTGGCCTTCTTTAACAAGTGCCTGAAATTGTTCCCTCTGATCCTTAGCAAGTGTTCAGTAAAATACAGTACAGGCAGTCCCCGGGTTACGCGGATCCGACTTATGTCGGATTCGTACTTACGAATGGGGCTTTTCTCGCCCCGGAGGACGCGGTCGGCGGGACTGCCCAGACCTTCCGTGGTCCCGCCGTCCGCGTCCTCCGGGGCGAGAAAAGCTGCTCCGCGTCTCCCTGGTCTGCTGGGGGGAGGGGAGGGGAGGGCGCAGCTAGTGCGCCTCTGCCCCCCCCCCCCCAGCAGACCAGGCTTTTCTCGCGGACGCCTGGGGCAGAGCAGCTGGGGCTGCCGGTTGGTCCCGCAGCACCACTCCTCGGCACTAATGGACCAACCCGGCAGCACCCCAGCTGATCTGCCCCAGGCGTCCCCAAGTCAGCCGCTGCTGAAACTGACCAGTGGCTGACTACAGGAAGCCCGAGGCAGAGTTGCTCTGCCCTGGGCTTCCTGGAATCAGCCGCTGATCAGTTTCAGAAGCAGCTGACTTGGGGACACCTGGGATAGAGCAGCTGGGGTGCTGCCGGGTTGGTCCCCGCAGCGCCGAGGTGCGGCGCTGCGGGGACCTACCCGGCAGCGCCCCAGCTGCTCTGTACCACGTGTCCCCAAGTCAGCTGCTGTTGAAACTGATCAGCGGCTGATTTCAGGAAGCCTGGGGCAGAGAAACTCTGCCTCGGGCTTCCTGTAGTCAGCCACTGGTCAGTTTCAGCAGCGGCTGAATCTGGACGCCAGTTCCGACTTACGTACAAATTCAACTTAAGAACAAACCTACAGTCCCTATCTTCTACGTAACCTGGGGACTGCCTGTAGCTTGTACAGACAGACAGCTCAAAGTCAGATGAGGTGAGGCATGTCTATCAAAGGAGCAAGTAGTACTGATATCGGTGGCCAAGTTGGTATTGGGTAGGACTTGAACTTGCATCAATAGCGAGCACCTCAGGGATTGGCTGATGAAGTGGTTCTCGAAGATGAGTCAGTACTGGCTGAAAAGCTCTCACTACTTAGAAAGACCTCAGGTGAAGAGTGTGTTGACATCAGAGGATAAGTCACCGCTGAAGATTGTAGGGAACAAAGGTAAGCAAACGCCAGAAAGTTAGGGTATGTCTACACTAGAAAGTTAGTTCGAACTAACAGACGTTAGTTCGAACTAACTTTCCTATGCGCTACACTAGCGCTCCGCTAGTTCGAATTTGAATCGAACTAGCGGAGCGCTTAGTTCGAACTAGGTAAACCTCATTTTACGAGGACTAACGCCTAGTTCGAACTAGCCAGTTCGAACTAAGGGCTGTGTAGCCCTTTAGTTCGAACTAGTGGGAGGCTAGCCCTCCCCAGGTTTCCCTGGTGGCCACTCTGGCCAACACCAGGGAAACTCTATGCCCCCCTCCCGGCCCCGGACCCCTTAAAGGGGCACGGGCTGGCTACGGTGCCCGTGCCAGGTGCAAGCCTGCCAGCACCCAGCTAGCAGACCCTGCACCTGGCACGGCACAGAGCCACCCACCCGATGCCCCCCAGCCCACCCCCTCTTGCCGGGACCAGGCTGGCGGCTCCCGGGAGCTTGCCCTGGACCGCAAGAGGCGGGCACCTTCCTGGGCTAGTGCGGACATCGTGGACCTCGTCCACGATCTCCGCACTAGGCACAGGAAAGTGGCCGTCTAGGGCAGGAGAGCTGCCAGCCTGGCCACCCAGGACCAGGTGTGCATGAAAATCAAGGGGGTCCACTGAGACCCCCGACACTGAGCCCTGAGCTTACAATGGCCGTACTGGGTCAGACCAAAGGTCCATCTAGCCCAGTAGCCTGTCTGCCAACAGCGGCCAACCCTAGGGACCCTGGAGGGGATGGACCGAAGACAATGACCAAGCCATTTGTCTCGTGCCATCCCTCTCCAGCCTTCCACAAACTTTGGGCAGGGATACCACTCCTACCCTCTGGCTAATAGGACTCCATGGACCCAACCTCCATCACTTTATCTCACTTCCCTTTCAACTCTGTTCTAGTTCTAGCCTTCACAGCCTCCTGCAGCAAGGAGTTCCACAGGTTAACTATTTGCTTTGTCAAGAACAACAACTTTCTCTTACTAGTTTCAAGCCTGCTACCCATTCCTTTCCTTTGGTGTCCTCTAGTCCTTCTTTATGGGAACTCAGGAAGAACTTTTCTGAATGCACCCTCTCCACCCAACCCCTGCTTTTAGAGACCTCTATCCTGTCCCCCCTCCGTCTCCTCTTTTCTAAGCTGAACAGTCCCAGTCTCTGTAGCCTCTCTTCATCTGGGACCTGTTCCCAACCCCTGATCATGTTAGTTGCCCTCCCCTCTCCCAGCCTTTCTCTTCCCCTCTCCCACCTCCTTTTCCCAGTCTCCCCCAGTTTTGTTCAATAAAGACAGAGTCAATGTTGGAAGAAACGTTATCTTTATTTTGTACATCAATAAGAAGGGGGGCTAGGGAAGGGCAAGTGGAAGGAGGTGAGGGAGGAATGGGGTACGAGCCCCCGATGGGGAGGACTGGGCTGGCTCTGCGGGCTTCTGGGGGTGGAAGCTCTCCTGCAGCCCCCCAATTACTCCCTCTCCCCAGATGGCAGCCTGCGGCAAGTGCAGCCGGGCTGATGGCCGAGTGGTGTGATGTGCCCAGTGTGGGCACTCAGGGCACTCCAAGCCAGAACTTCTTTGCAAGCGGGGCACCCCTTAGAACTGTGTGTCCGGGGTGGGGGTCGGGACCCTTTAAGCGCAGCCCTCGGCTAGCCTGAGACAGCATCTCCATGCTCTAAGTCCTCCTTTTATGCCCTGCCGGCACTGCTTCCGGCCATCATTAAGCCCTGTTCAGAGTCCACTCAATGTGGACTTACTAGTTCGAACTAGCAAAACGCTAGTTCGAACTAGTTTTTAGTTCTAGATGCGTTAGTTCGAACTAGCTTAGTTCGAATTAACTAATTCGAACTAAGTTAGTTCGAACTAGCGCTGTAGTGTAGACGTACCCTTAGTTAGTACTGGAGGAATGTGTTTCTCATTACCTGTCAGTAGCACTGATTTAGGCTCTTTCAGTGTTAGCGGGAATAGGAGCATTCCTGTAGAATAAAAGCCTGGAAAATACTGGGGACTCTGGACAGGGATGCTCAGGAGTCAGTATGTTGGTTGTTACTGGGGAACTGAAGTAATACTATTGTGTGATGATGATTTTGACTCTGCTCTAGAGTCCTTATGTTTCAGGACACTGAACCTGGTGTCAATATTGATGGAATTCTAAGTGATTTCTCAACACATGGTTTATTGGCTGGCACCATGGTATTCATACCGGAAGGAATGAGAGCCTCATAGGTACCCATATTGGGATACAAGGGGTCCTATCGTTGACTCCTGAGGGATGACTTTTCTCTTCTCTGTTGTCCCATGCTGGAGAAGAGTTTTTCCATCAATGGTCTAGAAGGTACCATAGGGCCCTTTGGGGTTTTTGTGACAGCCAAAGCAAAAATTGTTGGCAGCGCTGATGTACAGGGATTTGCTTGAATCCTGAACGAGTCAAAGAGTGCTCCATCAGGAGGAGTTTGATTTCATCCTTTTCAACTTGTAAGGTCTGCTCTTTAATCCCAAAATTCTCTTAGGGTATGTCTACACTACAAAGTTAATTAGAAATAACAGCAGTTATTTCGAATTAACTTTAATAACATCTACACAGCCAAACTGCTATTTTGAAATAAATTCAAAATAGTGGAACACTTATTTCGAATTTGGTAAACCTCATTCTACGAGGAATAACACCAAATTCAAAATAGCTAATTCAAAATAAGTTCTGTGTAGACAGTTATTTCGAATTAGGGGGCCTCCAGCCCTTCCCAGTTTCCCCTTGTGACCACTCTGGGCCAAACCAGGAAATCTCCTCTCCTCTCCCCTAGCCCCGGGGCCCTTAAAGGAGTAGAGTCTGGCCACTGGGCACATGCGAGAGCCAGGCCTGCTAGCAGCCGCAGACCCTCAGCCAGTGGCCACACAATGGCAGCCAGCCGCCCTCTGCCCAGTCCCCCAGCACCCAGGAGCCAGCCAGGGGACGTAGACAGAAGGCACCCTCCTGGAGATAATGGATCTCACTGAGGTTTGCAGGGAGGCCCCCAATGTTCATGATCTCAACACTAGGCGGAGGAACGCGGCTGTCTATGGCTGTATAGCGGCCACCATGGCCATATAGCGGCCACCATGGCCAGGAAAGGCCACAGGCGCGCCCAGGAGCAGGTGCACCTGAAGGTGAAGGAGCTGAGGCAGGCATACACCAGGGGTGGTGCCACAGCAGGGGCTGCCACTTGCCCCTACTTCCCCCCACTTGTCTGAATCCTGGGGTGCGTGGTGGTCCACACCAGCCCGGGAGGCAGCGAGCCGGGAGCTGAGGACCCTGACCTGGGCACCGCAGAGGGGCCACTACCAGCTGTCCCAGCACCGGAGTCGGCAGGGTCATCCGGGGAGGCCATACCAAGTAAGTGCCAGCACTGTCCCCTACCTGGGTGGGAGGCGGGGACCACGCGCGTGGGCCATGCCTCCCACGGATCACACAGCCACCTGTGCATGTGCGAGCACATGCCATGCCACCCTTGGGCAGGTGGCTCCAGCTGCGTGACACCCAGGGGCCGTGGCCCAATAGGCACACGTGTGTGTGAAAAGACCTGACACGCTCCCGACCTTGGGGCGGGACCCAGCAGGACGCCCTCCCTTCACACGCCCCCTCTAGACAGAGGCAGGGGACATCTCCCCCCCACCTCGGCCACAGTATACACGGCACAGGAGCATGGGTGTGGTCTTGGGGAGAGCCAGACATCCTGACCATGGCCTCTGTGCAAGCAAGTTGCCTCTGACGGTGCAGGACACGGTCATCCGCACCTCGCAGGGGGTGCTGGACATCATCCACTGTGTCCCCAGGGAGAAATGACCACTCTCCTTCTTTCTCCACAGCCGCACCAGCTGCACATGCAGAGCGCACCACTCTGCCTGGGACATGATCCAGCACCCGAGGGTTCCTCCGGACCACCAGCATGTGGCAGGGGTACTGGGACCAGCACCTGGGGGCCCTGCGAGCCCTGCACTGCACCATCCAGGCCTGGGTGCAGGAGGACCTGCAGCTCCACCGAGAGCAGCTTTCCCAGGACCGCGCCATGTGCTCACACCTGCAGGCCCTGCTGCAGAGCATACTGCTCTGTGCTGCCCCAGCGCCTGCTGCCCCTCAAGCTACTGTTCCTCTTCCCACTCCTGCCCCCCCTCGCACCTATCCCTCCTTAACCTCCTCCCACTCCTCTTCAATCTCCACACACCCCCACCTCAACCTCCACGCCCTCCTCCCCATCCCCCCGGGGACGTCGAGGCTCCCGCACCCGCTGTGCTGAGAGACATGTGGCCCAACGAGACCCCCTCCCCAGAGTGCTGAGCTTCCCCTCTCCCCTTCTTCCCCCTTCCGGTTCCTTCCTCCTAGTTTTCCCCCTCCCCTCTCCCACCCTCTCTCCTTCCCTCTCCTGCCTCCTTTCCCTAGACTCCCCAGAGTTTCATTCCCCCTCCTCAGTTTTGTTAAATAAAGACAGTTCATGTTTATGAAAAGACATGTATTTTATATGACATCAGGAAGGGGGGCTATGGAGAGGTAAGTGGAAGGACGTGAAGGAGGAATGGGGCACGAGCCCCCAGTGGGGAGGATCTGAGGGCTCTCCGGGGTGGATGCTCTTCCGCAGGGCCTCCTGGATCCTGACAGCCCCCGATGGACCTCCCAGATGGCAGCCTGCACCAAGTGCAGATGGGCTGATGGCAACGACCCCAAGAGACGTACAGGCATGCCCAGAGACAGGTCTAGTTCCATGTTGCAGAGTGCCGTGGTGTCCCGAGAGAGGGCAAGCAGAGCACTCCGAGACACAAACGCTTTGCTGTCCCTCAGCGAGGTAGACCAGCAAGCAGAGAAACCTGAGAATGTCTGTCCGGGATGGGGGGGTCGGGTCCCTTTAAGCACAGACCTCAGAAAGTGTGTGGAGCTGCTGCCTCAGGCTAAGTCTGACCCTGATGGCCTGCTGGCACTATTTCCGGCCAGCCTTACCTTTGATTCAGGGTCCACTCAATGTGGACGCGCTATTTCGAATTAGAAAAATGTTATTTTGATTTAGTTTTTGTGCCTAGATGCGTTATTTCAAATTAGCTTAATTCGAATTAACTAATTCTAAATAAGTTAATTTGAAATAGCGCTGTAGTGTAGACATACCCTTATATTTGGAGAGGATGGGAGTGTCCAGCAGCTTGAATGTCCATAGCTGCAAGCAAAAGATGAATGGTAGATCTGGCAGGATTTGAAACCCAGAGTCTAATGCATAACCTGTACTTGAAGCTTTGGACAGAGGCCCAAGAAAAACAAACACTTAGATTGGGCAAAGAAGAGGAGAAGGGAGACATCCCCCTCCCCTCCTTTCCTCACACAAGCCCAAACTGTGTTAAACAGAAAAATAAGTAAAATAAAGAAAAATACTAGGCTGTGTCTAGACTGGCAAGTTTTTCTGCAAAATCACCTGCTTTTGTGGAAAAACTTGCCAGCTGTCTACACTGGCCGCTTGAATTTCCGGAAAAGCACTGACGATCTCATGTAAGATCGTCAGTGCTTTTCCAGAAATACTATGCTGCTCCCGTTCGGGCAAAAGTATTTTTCTGAAAGACTTTTGCACAAAAGGGCCAGTGTAGACAGCACAGTACTGTTTTCCGCAAAAAAGCCCCGATCGCGAAAATGGCGATCGGGGCTTTTTTGCAGAAAAGCGCATCTAGATTGGCCACGGACGCTTTTCCGCAAAAAGTGCTTTTCCAGAAAAGCATCCTGCCAATCTAGACAAGCTTTTCCGAAAATGCTTTTAACGGAAAAGTTTTCCGTTAAAAGCATTTTCAGAAAATCATGCCAGTGTAGACATAGCCCTAAAGAATAAGGAAAAATAAGCAAAAAATGTAGTAAGTACTGTGGCGAGCTAGCAAGCACCATGTTGCTCTGTCTTAAGCTAGAGATGGCTGAGGAGTTGAAGGGGTGGCAGGTATGACTCTTTGTATATACCCTCATTCAGGAGGGAAAGGGCATCGATGGCACAGATGTGGACCCACAGACACTGCTGACAAAAAATCTCCAACCATGAATGCCTGGGCATGCATTCGTCCTACAGGTGGAGCTCCCACAAGACTACTAACTGAAGAAGCAGCAGGCTGAATTTCCCAAGAGAGAAAATGGACATCTCTTTTAGGTATGTACACAACCTCATCAGCATAGTTACCTGAATGCTTCACAATCCATAGGAGATTTTAGCCTCACAACACGCAGGTGCCAGATATTTTCCCCGTTTCATAAATAGGGAAGTGAGACACAAGGAAGATTAAGTGGTCTGTCCATGGCCACACAGGGAGTTTGTGACTAAGTGGCGAAATGAATTCAGGTCCCAAGTGCCAATCACCCTTTCTTCCTTGGATTCTAATTTGAGGCTCTTGTTAATTAATGTGGTTTCTGCTTTCTTTATGCATTTATTGATTTTTGTTCTGCTTTTTCCATACCTATGTTTTGAATACCCCCAACGTAATATTACTTGAGATTAACCTTCACTACTATTTTCCTCTGCTTACATTAACCTCTAAATGAATTTCTTTTGCAGTCAGTTTCACATTTGTTTTTATCAGCATCGCTCCCTTCTTGTATAGCCATAACTACATTCAGATATTTTAGTGTCAGCTATAAGTAGTTCCGTTTGCAGTTTTACAGATCTACATTAAAAATAATTATAAAAGCAGAAACATTAATGAGGCAATAGATGGAATAAGAACGGATAAACGGAACAAACCAGACCTATGAACTGCACATAGAAGCCTCAAGCAAATACAAACGGCTTCCTTAACTTTATAGGCATCCTTCAGTCCCCACTGACTTCGTTTGGACCTTGGAGGTGCTTAACTGCTGTTCTGAATCAGGCCTAGAGTCTCAAATTCTGAAGCAAGGTTTCAAGCTGAAGTCCAGTTAAGTAGGGCTCAGACTTCTAGGAATGCGCAAAAAGCCAGAGCCAGTACTAGAATTAGACTAAGGAGAATGAACACATAGAATGTATCCCTTGCTCTGTGAATTTGGGCAAGTCACCTAACGTCCTTATGCCTCAGTTTATTAACATTTCCAGTAAGAACATTTATCTGTCTTTATAATGATATTTTGTGATTTCATTAACATTTGAACACATTATGAGAGCCTCTGAATGACAGGCACTATTTTTATAAATGTGCACAATGCTCCGTTTCAAGTCAAACTGTATAACAAAAAGATTGCTCACAGCAGGCTAGCAATACTCAAAGAAACAGTTCCCATAGGTTGAATCCCTTTGCTCTTGCCTTTGGGAGGGAAGAAAATAGGTCACTGTAGCCCATGTACAACATAAGGAACACCACCACAAACTTTCACAAATTCCATGTACTATGTATCTGGTTATTGGGCTACAGCTAAAACCAACCACAGACTATAAAGATGCATCAGAAGAACACAAATGCTTCTCTGCTATTACTACCCTTCATGAGCATGTTGTGTGCAAAGCCATTAAATAATAAAATAATATGAAAAATGTTTAAAGCAGCTGAACAGCTGCAATAACAACCTTCTAAAATATTTACTATTTAGTACCACTCAGCAGCTGAAAACACAATTGCTCATGAAAGACAGTCAACATTATTTAGTAGCTGGAAAAAGCTACTTGTGAAACAATTAACATTTACTTTGATACTTAAAAATATGTTATGTACCTAACATGAGACCACTCAGGGTACGTCTAGACTACATCCCTCTTTCGACAGAGGGATGTAAATTAGGCACTTTGAAATTGCAAATGAAGCCGGGATTTGAATTTCCCGTGCTTCATTTGCATAATCACGTCATGGCGCTCTTTCAAAAAAGCGCTATTTCAAAAGTAAAACCACAGTCTAGACGCAGTTCTTTCAAAAATAGTCATTTTCGAAATATCCTGTAAACCTCAAAAAATGAGGTTTACAGGATCTTTCGAAAAAGCCTTCCCTTTACCCTCAAAAAAGTGTGGACTGCAGTTTTACTTTTGAAATAGCGCTTTTTCGAAAGAGCGCCATGACGCTATTATGCAAATGAAGCACGGGAAATTCAAATCCCGGCTTCATTTGCAATTTCAAAGTGCCTAATTTACATCCCTCTGTCGAAAGAGGGATGTAGTCTAGACATACCCTCAGAGTCTGGACATACACCATTTCATATTCTTGAATAGATATCTAGCTCAACTCAAAGACATGACATACAAGTCTCTATTGGAATTGAGAATCTAGGGTTTTGGCAAGTTGAAATTTCACAGAATTGGTACAATTGCCACAGCAGTACTTCCTTTGGGATACCTGATCTGAATCTGGTTTAGGATTGAGTTGTGACTACTTCAGGGTGAGCTGTACACACACCTGGATCAAAAACATGATCCAGCTTTTACTATGCATGCCAATAAGGAAAAACTACAATAATAAATATAAATACAGATATAAAATAGCAGTAAACCAACTTATTTTAAATAGTAACAATTATTTAGTATTTGTATCGTGATAAAATGCACAAGGCCATTGATGAGAGAGGTGTCCTTTTACTAAATGCTGTAGCAACATACAGGATAAGACAGAAGAGCTTGCCCTTCTAATAGACACAACATACAATTTATAGGCAAATGTCAATGGCACACATCTTGGTACATTGTTATTTTAAATAACATTTTCCACAATTTCCCCACTCTATTCCTCTGTCAAGGTGCCTCACTCAACATGTTTCACCATCACCAATGAATAGGCTCTTCTTCCACCTGGCCCCCACACAAGATACAGAATCAGACTTGGCATGGCTTTGCCAAGATGTATAGTGCCAATGAAATGGCTGCTTGAGGACTAGCTGGGAGACACGGCCCAATGCAGAAATGGAGAGAGTGGACATTCTAGTCAAGTTCAGAAGGACAAACACTCCTCTCGTGTGAAGTGTCCATTGTTTACACAGAGCAGAAGAGGGTTTTTTTAAAGACCCATTCCAGAAAAAGTAGGCTGAAATGATCTCATTTACTTACCCCAGTGAATATGAAGGACCCAATGAACTGCCCTGGGATTCAAACTTTTTGATCAGAGACCATATTTTCTGGGCTGAGTGCCCTGGCCCAATCCAGTAATGCACTTAAACACATGTTTAACTTCAAAGGTGAGAGTCACACTTGGTAGAATCAAGTCATAGGTCACTTAACTCCTATCGCTGCCCTTTGGCCGACAGTAGACAATTGCTACTACTAAACCATTTTGAGGAATTTACAGTCTAAGTAATAGTAAATAAGTTAGAAACTTATTTATTATATACATGGTCATCACAAAATGGAGGGCAATGTAAATGGGAAAGGAGAATTTTTTTTAAAACTGAAGCCACAGCTATACCAAAATTTGTTCTACTTTCGAAAGTGACTTTAAAAATGGCATTGACAAGTGGTTCCATTTTTTGTGCCTCAATGATTTCCAGAGCAATTTTGCTCAGTTTAGAAGAAAAAAAATATGCTTTTAATTGCCACACCCATATACTCAGCCTGAAACCTGAAAGGGGAACTATGTTCTTTTTGGTTCATACATCATCAGCCATAGTAATAGAGAATCTCATTTATAACGAGGTTACATACTCTGGCCTTTAATATAAGGAAAGGAGAATCGATGATCTAATGGTCTCTTCTGGATTAAAAAAAACTACCAGTGAATTAACTGTATGGAACGGAGATAGGCAAATCACTGTTTATATCTGTGAAGCACACCTGCTTAAATTTGCCATGGAGAATACTGTAATGTACTGCTTCAAAACAAACAAGTACAAAAAGACCAGCCCATCGAGGACAACTCCTTTGCCATTTATCTGAGAAACACACTGAGGTAAAATGTGAACTGGCAAGAGGCTTATTCCTAGATGAGTGTTTTTCCTCTGTATCCAAGAACTTCAACATTAGCCAGCAAAGTTCTGGCAATACTTCCAAGTGATGAGTCTTAGGTAAGTGCCATAGATGAAGTGGTATACAGTTTTTCAGTGTTCACTGCTACAGTTGAATAGATAGCATAGTAAAGCTATAAAAAGGTAAGGAGAGATTCCAAAAGAACAAGCCACTTTACACTACTTGTGCAAAACTACTTACCCAATATATAGTCCTGGGCAGCTCTTTTCAGGCAAATTGCTGCTTTAGGCAGCTTACTGTTTCCAACTGGATGTTGCGTGGCTCAACTCTTTTGCCGTAAGAAACACCTATAGTTATACCTGGAAAAGGATATAAAATCAAAATCCTTTGTGAGAAATATGCAAATCTAGAGAAAGTCTTTTGTTCACTGCACTGGGCCAAAAGCAGCTTTCTGGAGAAATTTATAAAATCCACAAGATCCTTTTACAACACACACAATTGAGGTAGACAAAACTAACTACACCCAGGAACAAAAGATAAAAGATTTTATGCATCAAAGAAGTCAGAAAGCTACCAAGACTCCCACATGATGCTATAAAGAACAAATGCTTGGGGGGGGGAAGAGGGAAGGGGGCGCAGAGGCTGTTTGTTGGCAGAGGGTTGCTTAGAATTGGAGACAGTTGTAATTCTTTGAATTTTAAAAAAAGTTGATGTTTTTGTGAAAAATGTTTTGCAATTTTATAGCTATTTCACATAGACCAGGTTGAAATTTCTTCAACCATTAAGAATTTAAATAAAAATCATGCTGAAAACCAAAAAGACATTTTCATTGTTTTTCAGCCAGTTCTGCCTAAGGATGTTAAGGAGTGGGTATCTGGCTAATTGTGCAGTTTATACAATTGTATCGACTACACGATTATTCAATAAGGGGAGAGACTCTGTAGAACTTCAGCAGATCCGGGACTACTGCTTTTTAAATGCAGTAAGAGCCGGGTAGCTCTTTTACTACATTTAAAAGGCAGAGCTGCAAGGGTCCTGGACCGGCCCCGACTCGTATTGTGTCCAGCAGCCCCTGTTTATGGCAGCCTGGGCTGCCGCAGACAGGGATTGCTTCCACAGCAGCCTCTGCCAGCAGTGAGCCTTGGCCCACCATGGCCAGAGAATGCTTCATGGCAGCCTTCCCTACCGCCCTTCTCCCTCTAATGCAGAGGCAGCAAGGGAGGGCGGGAACAAGTAGTCAAGTACTCGACTTGATTACCCGATAAGCCTAAGCTTATCAGACAGTCAAGTACTTGACTACTAGATTACACCCCTCGCTCTTTCTAGAACATTCAGAAGCAAAAGTAGGTTGAAATCCAGACCCCATTACTGTCAGTAGCAAAACTCACTCTGACCTTACTGGGACATAGATTTCATGACTTGTGTTTAGGTTAAAATATATTAAGCAAAGAGATAAGAGGTACTTCTGTTGATAAAAGGCAGAAAGGCTTTTTATAGGTAGGATCAAGGACAAGTAGTAATGGGCTTAAAGCAGGACAAGGAGTAATGGGCTTAAAGTGCAGCAGGGGAGGTTTAGATTGGACATTAGGAAAAAATTCCTAACTGTCAGGGTGGTCAAATATTGGAATAAATTGCCAAGGGAGGTGGTGGAATCTCCCTCTCTGGAGATATTTAAGAACAGGTTAGATAGACATCTGTCAGGGATGGTGTAGGTGGAGCTAGGTCCTGCCTTGAGGGCGGGGGGCTGGACTCGATGACCTTTTGAGGTCCCTTCCAGTCCTATGATTCTATGATCTTTAATTGTTAGGCATGTTAGCAATTCAGTGATTAGGTAAATTAATGCAAACATGCATGCTCGCCATGTTGGAGGCTACTGTTGCTTGGTTTATTTAAACCTCTTTGAAATGGTCATATATGTCTGAATAATCACTTTTGGTCTGTGAAATTAATGTGAATTCTACAAAAAGAAATTTGCTATGGAACTACCAAACTGACATTTACAAAAAAGAAAGCTGTAATTCTGGAAAAGCAGGTACTGAACAAATTTCTGGAAGTCACGGTGATTAATAAGAAGAACTGACACAGTATTCATTCATGGGTTGCATCACAGTCCTTGAAGCTGTTTCTGTAGAAACTCTGAATTCAAGTGATACCAAGATGCTTCATGACTAGGGATGTTAAGTATCAATACATTGAATAGTCAATTAACCTCATATTTCTGCCCTGAATCTATTTTTGAATAGTCAATGAGTTGCTCCTTTATTTTTTAAGATAGATAGCAAGCTGTGAACAACTTACACTTTGCAAAGAAAAAGTTAAAAAACAACAAATAGTAGCACCTTAAAGACTAACAAAATATGTAGATGGTATTATGAGCTTTCGTGGGCACAACCTACTTCTTCAGATTACAGGAGTATTAGAAGTCCAGATCCAAAAATAAATAAGTGAAGGGAGGGGAAGGGAAAAGAGGAGAAAAAAGGAGGGGGAAAGGAGAAAAAAAAATAAAGAGACACAGCTATAAGAGACTGATAAGAACAACTAGCACCCCCATGGTTTGGTTAATGGATCTCCAAGTCGCCATTTTATTTCAGGCCAATTCCACAAGCCAAATACACAGAGAAGGATTGGAACATAACTTCATTCACAAGTTTAATTCTATGCAAATAGTATGAACAAGGACATGGGCTGGCTTGCACACTACCTCCCACATCTTAATGACTTAGCCAACCAACCCACCAACCATCGGAGGAGCTAATTGTTCTTATACCATTTACATGTTATGTTAGTCTTTAAGGTGCTAGACTGTTGTTTTTTAAAGTTTTTTCCTGTTACAGACTAACTCAGCTACCCCTCTGAAGACTTTACAAAGAGTTGTTCTCACCGCAAAAAATGTTTGCCACTTAACTGATGTACACAGTTATTTCACAGCAACAGCAGCTGTAGAAAGCTTTGACAAACTATGTCATGTGTTGAAAGAGCTATACATTCTTAGTTAAGAACATTACAATTTCTTTCTTCAGTCACCATCTTAAAGTTAACATTAGGAATGAGTTTAGCATGCAATGCTTGAAAGTTTACAAACTTCACAAATATTTGGATCTCACAAAACATGTTGATCTGTGAAACTTTCCTGCCTGTTAAACCTGTGCTTATTTTCATGCAAATTCTATGTTAAAAAAGACTTTACCGCCTTTTAAGAACCCTCTACTATGTAAACAATAAAGAACAATATGAAAGTAATCATTCATAGTGCTGATACTTTCCTACCTGTCAGTATATTTAGACCTGACCAGTGAAAAAGTGTTTATATTAATTGTTTGTGGTCATACTTCAAATGGAAAAAAAGTCTTAAAAACATTAAAAGTCTTTTTAATCACAGTCAAGCTAGTACCTGATATTACAAGTGAATACATTTTCTTACTGGTAATATGTCTGTAAGGTTCCATATGGTGGTGGTGGGGAGAGGGAGAAGACTACAGTGGAAACTGATTCATCAATATTTAAGACTTTTATTGTTAACTAGTACATAGCACACTGTTGCAGATTATAAATAATTTGCCTTATGTCTGGATAAATCTGTCCTGATTACACATTTGATTCAGTACCAAAGTAATGCTGCTCATCATTGAAATGTGAGAAGTGTTCATAGGCTGAAATGCTCCGAACAAGAATAAGGTAACCCATCAAAAGATGACAAAAGGAAGAGTACAAGTAGAACTAAATACATACATTTCTGTACAGTTGAGGATTAAGTACTTTTTGTATTCAACTGCTTTGCTCTTCAGTTCATGCAGAAATAAATGCAAGGGACACTAAAGCAACAAACAAATCAAAAAGCTCGGGGGGGGGGGGGGAAGAGGTACTATGTGCAGCAAAGCCACAATGACTAAAGAAGTTAACTCCACAATATAAAACAACTAAGTGATGATCCTCCTCATTAGCCAAATCACCTACACCAAAATGCAAGCTATTTCACGTTTTCTGGAAGCAATATGGAGTGGGGGGGAGAGGAAGAAATTGAAGAATTCCAAAGTTAAATTCACATCATCAGGCCAATATGTAAACAGTTTTGTTTTTCCACTTTTGAATGGACAGCTCCCAATATGCTTAAATGGTTAATACGATTAACTGCACATCAGTGCTGGAATGGCTTGCTCATCTTATGGTTGGAGTGGTACAGTAGTCATCTGTGCAAGATTTCCTCTAAAGCTAATGTCTGGACAATCTTGAATCTAAACAACAACAACAACTACTAACAACTAATAAAATATTAAGTGGAATGAGATTTCTAATGACTCGTTAACTTGGTCACATTGCATACACCAATTTGTCTATGCCCATTTTTCTTGAAAAAATTAAATCTTATTTAAGTTAACATCTTGTACTGCAGTAGAAGCCTTAAGTCCTGCTTTCTGAGTTCTTGATTTCAGGATGGCACTGCACAAAACACTAGCAGACATTGCACACTACATGCATAAAGTTGATTTGCATGCAGCCACTCCTACTTACACACAAATTGTACAGGCTCCAGTAAAGAATTTCTTCGCTACCCAAGACCTTATTCTGACAAGTGAAATTCATTACTCTTCTAAATCTAATGGAAACAGAGACACAGAGACTACTACTATGCATTACACATTTACATCATGCAGGCAAGTTGGACATTATCTATGCTGCTGAATGAAATGATATCATCTTTGCTCAATTAGTGTAGATTGCTTCTCTCAAGACACAGCAATCAAGTGAAAAAAACCACCCCGGCAACTATCAAATGGTTATAAATACTTAGACTGCATCACATAAATATACTATACCACTGGGTCCAATCCATCAGGCCATGAAGTTGAAAACAGAAGACAGACCAAGTATTAGACTACTTCAGCAGTTTGCTGTGGCTTTCTTCTGTTTTACATAGACTGTAATTTTCTTCCTACCAGAGGAAAACTGAAAGTCTAAAATATTACATTGAAGAATGCATGGATTATTCAGAATAATCTCTTCTGTGCACTTTATTCCCACATAGAGGAAGAGGTGGATAAACTCCAAATGGGCTGAATTTTTGAATAATTTTTAGTGGAACATTTGTCACAAGATTTTGAAATTAACGTACAGGCAGTCCCCGAGTTACGCGGATCCGACGTAAGTTACGAACGGGGCCCTTCCTCTCCCTGGTCTCCAACAGACCAGGGAGAGGAAGCAAAGCGGCGGAACACGCGGGCAGCGGACAGGGTTGTCCGCTGCCCACGCGCTCCGCGGCTTGGCTCTGCTTTGCCCCCCCCCCGTCCCCCTTGTCTGCAGACAAGGGGGACGAGGGAGGGGGGCAAAGCAAAGCCAAGCCGCGGAGCACGCGGCCAGCTGACAGCCCAGACGCTGGGCTGTCAGCTGGCCGCGTGCTCCGTGGCTTGGCTCTGCTTTGCCCCCCCCCGTCCCCCTTGTCTGCAGACCAGGGGGATAGGGGGGGGGGCAAAGCAGAGCAAAGCAGAGCCAAGCCGCGGAGCACGGGGGCAGCGGACAGCCCAGACGCGTCTGGGCTGTCCGCTGCCCGCATGTTCCGCCGCTTTGCTCCCCGTCCCCCTGGTCTGCAGACCAGGGGGACGGGGAGCAAAGCAGAGCAAAGCCACGGAGCCCGAGGGCAGCAGGACAGCCACGGCGCATCTGGGCTGTCCCGCTGCCCCCGTGCTCCGCGGCTTTGCTCCGGACACCTGCGGTACAGCAGCTGGGGCGCTGCCAGTTGGTCCCGTAGCGCCGCTCTGGGCACTACGGGACCAACTGGGCAGCACTCCAGCTGCTCTGCCCCAGGCGTCCTGATTCAGCCACTGCTGGTCAGTTTCAGCAGCGGCTGAATCAGGACGTCTGGGGCAGAGCAGCTTGGGTGCTGCTGGGTTGGTCCAGTAGCGCCGAGGAGCGGCGGCACTACTGGACCAACCCAGCAGCACCCCAGCTGCTCTGCCCCAGGCATCCGCAAGTCTGCCGCTGCTGAAACTGACCAGTGGCTGACTACAGGAAGCCCCTGCCCCGGGCTTCCTGGAATCAGCCGCTGATCAGTTTCAGCAGCAGCTGACTTGGGGATGCCTGGGGTTCTTAAGCTGAATCTGTATGTAAGTCAGAACAGGCGTCCAGATTCAGCCGCTGTTGAAACTGATCAGTTTCAGCAGCGGCTGAATCTGGACGCCAGTTCCGACTTACATACAGATTCAACTTAAGAACAAACCTACAGTCCCTATCTTGTACGTAACCCGGGGACTGCCTGTATTTAACCCCAGATGTACTTGTGTGTACTGATGAATTCACTGGAAGCCAGACACTTATATGCATCAGTTCCTTGTTTGTACCACTTCTCTCAACACTGCACTTTTGACAGCTTGACTTCTGCAGGAGGAGGGGCTTTCGAAGATTGTGATGTGAGGATTGCATCAGCATGGCAGTAAAAACCAAATAAGCTATTAAAGACTAAGTATGAAATATTTTGCTACAATGTCTGCAGGTTGAGAGATGGAGGGAAGAAGGGACTTTGGTAGAAAGTTTGTTGCCCTCATAACCCCACATCCTCCCAATTTTCAGAGGAGTTTCCATAGGTCAGGGGTCCCAGAATCTGAAAGGAACATCTGGTCCCAGGCTCCATGCAGTGCTACTGCTTTGAAGCACCCAATAGTTTTCTCCCCATTTGCTGCCTGTTTCTGATAGAGGCAGCAAGGGGTGGGGGAAGCGACTAGTCAACTAACCTGTCAACTAGCCGATAAGCATTTGCTCATTGAATAGTAGACTAGTCGACTAGTCATTCACATCCCTATAACATACCAGACAATATACTTTAAAACATGCAGTGAAACACTGCCTGGATTTTATATTTATATTGAAAGTCCTGTAATTGAGACGAGTAAATGGGATTCAACATTATTACTCCCTATATATCACTTTTCAACCATACAGGAATTAGTGTTCTACTAGGACCCAAACTAGGGATGTTAAAAAGCAGTTAATTAGGTAACTGTGTAACTGCTGAATCTCAGCAGATACACAGTTACATGCTGTGGGCTCTGCAGTATAAAGCCTTATATTGCAGAGCCTACAGCACAGGGCAGCAGCCAGCTCCCCAGGAGCTGGTGTGCACTGGAAGCCGGCTTCCAGCATGTACTGGCTCCCGCTTGCTGGCCCTACTCCTGGGGAGCCGGGTGCTGCCCCTGATACAGAGCTCTCAGTGTGAGGTGGCAACCGGCTCCCAGGAGCACAGCCGGGAGCCTGCATGTAACCATTAACTGTGACTGATGAGTCCAGGCTTATAGGTTAACCTTTTGAACGGTTATACTGTTACATTCCTAACACAAACACTGCAGTGCTGATTTGTTTTATCAAAATTTCCTCACTCCCAAAGCAAATTACATGAATGGCTAAAAAGAAAGCGAGTAATTTTCCTATTTATGCTGTACATTTATCTTCATGTTAATTAAAAGGTTAACACTGTCTTCAGCAGTACCATTGCGATGTTCCATCCACCAGCAAATAGGAAAGCAGTTAATTAGGACATTTTGCTAGAGTCATCCTCTTGTACTTGAGAGGGGAAAAACTGTTAACTAAGCGGAGGCTTCAAAAACTTCTTTCATTTCTTAACCTTTATAGGGACTGTGAGATACTCAAGCTAGGCTGAACCGAAACTGCATCTTAACCTATACAGCTTCACATGTGGAAACCATTGGAAAGAAAATGGCCTAAAGAAAATAAATCCCTCCACTTCCATAATTTTAAAGAGGCTTTCTGCTACAAAGAAAAAGCTAAGTAAGGGAAAGACTGGGCTCTTGCAATGAGCATTGTCAAGCAATTTTATCTTAACCTGATGTTTAAAAACAGAGGTAACTAAATTAGAAATTGCTAATAAGGTATACAAAGATTATTAGCCTCATCACCCCATGTTAATTGTCAGAAACTTCACATGGTTGTCTTTTTGTTCCCTGCAAAAGTTGACTTAAGACTCACTTCAATAACAATCTTCCCGATGAAGTTCTCATATAAAAGCCATCAGCTAGAGCTTTGGAGGAATCACATAATGAAAATCTCTCTTTGTAGAACACTGGTGAAAAAGAATGCAGAATATTGTGTACATGTTTAGGTCACTTAACAGCAGAAAGTGAGCAAGATGAACAGAATGTGAAGAGCAAGAAAAAATATTAAAAGAATTTATTAAGAAGAAAAGTTAATACATTAACCTTGCCTCCAGATAAACATCCATGTGTTATTGGTGTTCTGATCTCTAAGGATGCCAACTATCTGGTGGCACTTAGAACTTTTATGATGATTTTAGGGAGAACATTTAAACTAGCCCATTTTCAACTTCAAGCATGACTCATCACAAACCTGATTCCAAACCAAGGGAAAGAATCAGCTCCATGGCTTTCGGAGAACTGTCTCACTCTTTATGCATGCACTGCACTGACTGAAACATAATACTGCAACTAGAAATCCCAACATGCAAATTTTATTGCCCATATCCATTCTTGACCCCTCACTCCACTATGATTTTCATAGTAAAATATAGGTGTGATATGCCCCGGTCCTTGGTCCCTTAGTTAATTCAGTTCCTTTCTCATGAGTTTCTTCACCACTAGGGACATGTCAGTTTGGATTTTATTTAACTCTGATCTGAAGTGTTCAATTTCAGCTGTCAAAAAACTTGCTGCAATGCCTTACTCATTACAGAATCTTGTAAAAAATTATTAGGTATGTTGCAAAGCATTTCCCTTTGGAGACTAAAAGAGGTGAAGGACATAGCGACAGTTTGTGGTTTCTAGTGTGGTAATGAAAATAAATAAATAAGAGGAATACAGGATATAATGTGTTTACATTTGTCATGACAAGTCTCCTGGAGACAGTGAGGTTTACTGCTGCTGTGCTGTCAGTTACACTATAAACTGCTGCTTCATACTACTGGGAGGTCACTGACTGACCTACTTTCTGATGGAGTGGAGTTCATTTGCTAGTTCTGTACACAAACCTTTTTTTTTTTTTTTAAAGGAACACTCTCAACAAACCACAAAAGGCCTTTTAAACCAGCTGAGGGGTTTGACCGATGCTGTGTTAGGGTAAGATATTACATAGCCTGGCTCAGGGCCCACTTCCTTAGTCTGCTTATTCTTTTGGAAAAATCCATATTGGATTTTTTTTAAATGAGGTCAGGCTGCCATTACATTTTCTTCATTGAACTCTTGCATTGCATCAATATCAATGCTAGCCTTATACCTGCTGCAGACTATACAGAGTTACAGGATTAAGACATACAGCTATTAATAGAAAAAATGTGCAGGTGAAAGATACACCTGTTTAAATCATTCTAAGTAGCTGTTGATCTGATTCCATGTTGGGATATGCTATACAGCAGTGTTTCTCAACCAGCAGTTCGAAATATCTATCGCTATTCTGAAATAACTTAGTCCGCGTCTACACAGCAGGCAGTTATTTCGAAATAATGTCAAAATACTGTCAAGCTGGAGGACTTCTTACTCCGACTCCTGTAACCCTCATTGTACAAGGAATAAGAGAAGTCAGAGGAAGAGTGTTCTATTTCAAAGTAAGTGCTGTGTAGACGCTCCCTATTTCGAAATAAAGTATTTCGAAATAAGATACACAATTGAGGTAGCTCAATTTGCGTAGCTTATTTCAAGTTAAGTCCTGAAGTGCAAATGCACCCTTAGAGAAGTGTCTTTTCTTTTTCGCAAACAGTTTTTCAGTTAATTTGTTTTGAGAATTTCAGTACTATTCCTGAAAGTTACAGAGACGGACTAGTGGGTAGAATACAAGTGAGGTGATCAGCCATGCCTGGAAAATGTAATGTTTTTGTTTATCTCTGCAATACAACAGATGAATGTCAACATCACATAGGAGCATGAATTTGTATCTACCAATTCACACATTATATGTGGTGTTGGTATCTATATAACAGTACATTTGGCTGCCTTGCTTGACTCTTTTCAGTGGTCCATCTGTACCACCCCTTTGTCCAGGGTTGGGCAAAAAGTGGCCTGTAGGCTGGATACGATTTTACGCCAGGCTGCCAGACACTTTATTTACCTGTGGAGGTGAAGGTATGGGTACTCGCAGCTCCCATTGGCTGTGGTTTGCTATTCCTGGCCAATGGGAACTGTGAGACCCAACACTAGGGATGTTAAATTTAGTTTAATCAACTAATTGACTATTCAATGGAGTTTCCATTGACTAGTTGATAAACAGGGGAGCCATAGCATGGATAGCTCCCAGCCCTGGGAACCAACCCCAAAGCTACTCTGCCTCTTAAATGTATTCAGAGCCAACAGGCTCTTAATACATTTAAAAAGTGAGGTGCAAGGTCTGGGTCTGGGCCTGAGCCAAGAGTCACCTGATTCCCGGCTCGCGTTCAGTCCCCGCAATCCCCTCCCCTCTCCTTCTGCACTGACCCTGCAGAAACAGTGCTGGGGGGGGAATCGGCTCCTGCTCCCCCCACTTGCTGCCTCTGATAGAAGCAGACATGTGGAGGGAAGCAACCAATCGAGGGACTGACTATCCAATAAGCTTTATCTTATCAGATAGTTGAATAGTTGCTTACATCCTACCACTTCCTACATCTCCAATTGTTCAGGAATGGCAAATCCCAGCCAATGAGACCTGCAAGTGGCTGTATCTGTGGATGCACAGGAAAATAAAACATCTGGAGGCTTGCCAGGGGCTACCCATGGCAAAAAGCATCCCACTCGAGGGCTGCTTATTGCTCACCTCTCCCTTAGTCCAACATTCAAAACCCAAAGACACTCCTGATCATTGCCATTTAAAACACGAAGATTAGCCTGTAAAGGCCTCATAGCAGCTCTGTCATTGTTACACATAGTGCATAGCACAATGGGACCTAGACATGGCTGGTTTCTATGCACTATTATATTCTGACTGAAAATCCAGGCTCTGCGTTTTCCAGGATAACCCCCCCCCCAAATTCTCTGATAAACTTCTTCCCCAAATCCATGTTTTTCTACAATTAAAATTAAATGCTTGAACTTTTGTTTCCCTACCCACAAAACACACAGGTACCAGTTGAACTCAACAGGAGAACCCCCTTTCTCCAAACTTTTATTTTCCAGCTCTTAGTGTTAACCAAACCACTATTTGCTCAGAGCCACCAGTACTGGGGCTCAGATGATCAGCCCTGAGCAGCTGGAGTTCCAGCTATCTGCCTGAGCCCCCTCCTCCCATTTTAAAATAGGGAACAGAAAGCTCTTTGCCAGTCCTCCAGATTATCCCAATTTCTGATTATCCAATCTGCCTCTAGTCCCATTTAGATCAAGCAAATAGGATTCTATAGTAAATTTAAAGCACATTCAAAAAATCAACCACAAGAGGGAGAGGAGGTGCACCTTGTGTAAGTGACACTGGTAGTTTCAGTAAAATTTAATTATTTAATATATGGTTTGTATTTTTTTCCCACAAAATGTAAAATTTTAAGAATCTCTGGAAAAGAACAGCAAATATGGGAGGTAACTAGCTTGGCTTAACAAAAAATACAAAAGGAAGCTTCCAAGAAGTGGAAATTTGGACACATGACTAGAGGGGAATATAAAAGCAATGCTTAAGCATGCTAGGTGTAATAAGGAAGTTCAAACTACAACTGGAGATGCAACTAGCAAATAATGCGAAGGATAAAAAGAAGGGTTTCTACGGGTATGTTAGCAACAAAAAGATGGTCAGGAAAAATGTGGACCCATACTGAAGGAGGAAAGCAACCTAGTGACAGGTGATATAGAAAAAGCTGAAATATTCAATGCTTTTTTTTTTTTTTTTTGCCTTGGTTCTCACAGACAAGATCAGCTCCCAGACTGCTGCACAGTAAGGGGAGGTGGTGGGCAGCCCTCCGTGGTGAAAGAACAGGTTAAGGACTATTTAGAAAAGCTGGACATGCATAAGTCCATGATAAGGATGTAAGATCCCATTTAATTGGTTAACCGGTTAAACGTAGTGTTTAATGGGATAACCCCACGTTTCTCAAACTGTGGGTCCTTGACCTCCTGGGGGATCGTGAACAACTCAGAGAGGGGTTACAGCAACTTAGAGAGGGATCGCGGTTATCACAAAATTTGAGAACCCCTGGGTTAACCAATTAAAGAGGGGGGCCAGGGTTGGCTAGAGCAGCCCCTGCCTGTGGCGGTGGAGGGGGGGAGGGGGCACTGCAGCCCCAGACTGGGACGGGGTGTGCAGGAATCAGGATCTGGAAGCCCCACATGGGGGGCCCAGCTGGGCTGAAGCAGCCCTCCACCTGGGGCAGGCCATAAGCTGCTTCTGGGGATACTGGTTAACCATTACGTAGTAAACATCACTCCTTAAAGGTGGTGCTGACCCGTTAACCAGTTTCCCATTCACATCCCTACTCCATGAGTTGGATCTAATGCATCTTATAGTGCTGAGAGAGTTGGCTGTTGTCATTAGAACACCATTGGCCAAAATCTTTGAAAACTCAGAGTGACTGGGGGAGGTCCCAGATGATTGCAAAAAGGAAAATGTAGTGCCCATCTTTAAACAAAAAAACAACAAAAAAAAAGGGACAGACGACCTGGGAAACTACAGACTGGGCATCCTCACCTCAGTCCCTGGAAAAAATCATGGAGCAAGTTCTCAAGGAATCCATTTTGAAACACTTGGAGGAGAGGAAAGTGATCAGGAACAGTCAACATGGATTCATCAAAAGCAAGTCAGGCCTGGCCAACCTAATTACCTTCTTTGATGAGATAACTGTATCTTTGGATAGAGGGAAAGTGATGGATGTGATATACTTTGACCAGCAAAGCTTTTGATATGATCTACCACCATATTCTTGCCAGCAAATTAAAGAAGTACGGCTTGGGTGAATGGACTACATAGTGGAGAGAAAGCTGGCTAAACTGTCAGGCTCAATGTTTAATTGGATTTCTGTATCAAGCAGAGTACTCCAGGAGTTAGTCTTGGGGCAGGTTTTGTACATCTTCATTAACGATCTGGATTAGGGGATGGATTTTCACCCACAGCAAGTTCACGATGACACTAAGGTGGGAGGAGTAAATATGCTGGAGGGTGGAGGCAGGGTCCATAGTGACCCGAGGCAAATTGAAGAAATGGTCCAAAAGAAATCTGATGAGGTTCAACAAGGACAAGTGCAGAGTCCTGCACTTGGGGCCAAAGAATCCTAAGCACTGTTACAGGCTGGGGACCAACTGGCTAAGCAGCAGTTCTGCAGAAAAGGACCTGGGGATTACAGTAGACAAGAAGCTGGATATGAGTCAACAGTGTGCTCTTGTTGCCAAGAAAGCTAACAGCATATTGGGCTGCATTAATAGGAGCACTGCCAGCAGATTGAGGGAAGTGATTATTCCCCTCTATTCAGCACTGGTGAGACCACATCTGGAGTACTGCGTCTAGTTTTGGGGCCCCCCACTACAGAAAAGACATGGACAAATTGGAGTGTCCAGCAGAGGGCAACAAAAATAATTAAGGAATTGGGACGCATGATTTAAGAGAGACTGAAGGAACTGGATTTATTTAGTGGTGTAAGAGAAGAACAAGAGGGGTTTGACAATAGCCTTCAACTATCTGAAGGGGGGTTACCAAGCGGATGGTGGCTAACGACAGAACAAGCAATGGTCTCAAGTTACAGTGGGAAAGGTCTAGTTTGGATATTAGGAAAAACTATTTCACTAAGAGGGTGGTGAAGCCCTGGAATTGTCTCCATCCTTCTGAGGCCAGGCTTGGTAAAGCGCTGGCTGGAATGATGTAATTGGGGTTGGTCCTGCAACTAGATGACCTCCTGAGGTCTCTTCCAACCCTAATCTTCTAAGATTCTAAGGCAAATTCCATGTTTTTCTGTGGGAAACTGATTTCTAGCATCCCTGGCAATAATAAATTAACTTGGAGATATGTTTTTCTTTTCTCCGAAAAGTACATGTGTTCTGAAACTCAAGAGGGGAAATATTCAGTCCTGGAACAATGACAGCCTTTAGGCTTAATGTTTTGTGGCCCATTAGAGCTTGAAAAAGTAGTTTTATACTATGGAAGCTAAATACTGTAGAACTTTATACCTTAGGAAAAAAAAGACAGGAAATCTCCCTTTCCAACAGCATCAACTTCTAGCCCTGGAATGTCCAGATACATTGAATTTAAATCTCTACCACTGTAATGTGTGGAAAAGCTATTTTAAGTGAATTTTAGAATCAGCTAACAGTTGCTAGCTAGGTTCGACTATGTCACACTTTCCAATTGTGGGGTTCTTGCCCACTTTCTCTGAAGCATCTACAGCTGACCTCTAACAGAGAATATACTGCACTGGTGTACATACTTTTCCAGTCATGCCTCCCTTACCATTGCCAGAATCTGTATGGAGCGGAGGCAGAACTGGGGATGGGGTAAAAGAGGATGAGAGCAGAGAGGGGATCACAGCAGAACAGGGGGCAGAGTGTATCTGGGCCTGGAAGCGGAGATGCTCTGTGGGGCAGAAAACATGTACTCCTTTCTCTGTCCCCCATGGGGGCTGGTGGCTAAGCTGGTCTGGCAGCAGCAGGGTACAGAGTGGAGCTGAGCCTGGAGACAAAGCAGGAATAGGGGCTGAGTGAGGTTTGGGGAGGAGCTGGTCTGAGGGGCAGCAAAGGGCTGGAAGCATGGAGCTCCCTCTCTCCCCACTGCCATTCCCAAATACTCCCCACCGTTTGGGGGCCACTAGTGTGATGAACTGAGGATTTTATTCACCTTGTTGTGTTGCATGCAAGTCCTACTGTCCTATAATAATCCCACGTGTGTGCCTGAGTTTCCCTGACAGCTGCTACCTAGATGGTGATGGGAATTCAGGTTATGATAGCCTCCTGCATGCACCCAATGGCAGATGCCCTTGGTAACTTGAGCTCCAAGAAAGGGTAACCAGGTGTCACCTTCCTGGGAAGCAGGACAAAGGCAGGAGGAAAAGCCTGGCTGAGAGGCTGGGACCAGTTGTTGGGATTGGGTAAGTTTGGGCTGCCTTGGGGTGCAGGACAAGAGCCAGGCCCTAACTCTGGGGTTCCTCTCCCAAAGATGTATTGTACTGACTGCTTCTGATTACTGTGCTGACAAGTCTGTTCTGCGTTTTGTCCCTGCTGACTAATGAACCTTCTCTTCCACCTGCTGGCGGAGAGTCACATCTGACAGTGGATGGTGGGTGCAGGGCCTGGTGACTCCCCCATACCTTGGTGACACTCTAGTATACTGCGCCTAGATGGACTATGCACCTGACCCAATAAAGCAATTCCGATGTTCCTTGTTTTTTATTCTTCTGAGCCATGTGCAGTTGAACCTATACTATTAAAGAGAACCTGAGCAGACAGGTGAAGGGATACAAAACATTCCAATAAAATGTAGAACCCTACATTTCCCCCCATAAATTAGCTGTTACATAGAAAAGATATAATAAGGTGAAAGATTCTTACAGGCACCTGCTTGAGATGACACACAACTCACCCTCTACTTTGCCGCTTGTGATCACAAATTCATGGCGATAAAAAGATTATTATCATACCATCCCCTCAAAACACATGCACACTCTCTTGCTTTATGTTTACAAGTACACTGGATCTTAAGATTGACACCCTTTATTATAGCAACAGCAACAACAGAAAGGCATCAGACACATCGCCTGTGGTTTCAATGTAACTCAAAATCAGCAATTCTGGCTTCCAATAAGAGTGCTATGCTTCATTCTTCAGCTTTATAGCCAAGCTTTCCAGACTCCTGGGTAGGCTTAGGTTTCACAGAGGAAGCCACTTATAAATGCAGACATGCAACTCTCGTGCTCAGTAGGAGCAAAATCTACAATTTACAGGGATTTCTTTTCTTGGTATCCCAGGCTAGCATGGCCATAGCTTACCCAGCTATGATTGCAAGATGGGAGGCTGAAATTAAGACCAATGACAAGAAAACTCACACTTACATATTGGCATCAGAGCTACTGTCTAGAGTGCACTGAGCCAAAAATACAAAAGGTATGCCATAACCAAGCTTCATTTCTTCCTAACACACACCACAGGGAAGTATAAAAACATCAGAAGGAATTCAAATAAATCTGGGGTAAGAAGGGCAGAAGGAAAAGGCAAACAGTGGAACTTAGAACACTGAATAAAATCAATACATCTCTTTTAAAGGGAAAAGGTGATGCAACATACAGACTAGGGAAATATTTGGGTTTTACTGCACACTCACAGAAAACCCTCAATCCAATGCATAGAGATTGAGGTGCCTTCAAAAAAGAGAATGCTGTGTAAATGGCATTGCTGGAGTAATATAATGCAAACCAAAGGAGGTGAAGTCAGTTTGAGGTAAGGCTGACAGAATTATCAAGGGAAAATAATAATCCTTCTCTAAAGTGTGCAATGCACAGGAACAGAGCAATGCCAGCAAACTAGATTCTAAAGATTTAGGTTATGACGAGAGACTGAGGTTATAAGTTAGATCCTTAACAGGTTAAAAATAGATAAACTGCAATAAATGAAATCTTCAAAACGATGGAAATGCTATAGTATCAAAATAAACTCTTCATTTGCCAACACAATTGAAAACTGGGAGTGTATTTTGGACTGGGAGTTTAGCCAAAAGGAACAGTGCATGTGTATTGTAAGACACAAAGAGCAGATTTTGGGAAAGTGCTCTCAAGCCATAAGGACTCATTTTAGAAGGTCATATTCTCAGGCTATGTCTACACTGCAGGGCTTTTGTTGTTGTTGTTTTCAAAAAAAGATACGCAAATTGCAATTTGCATATTTTTCTGATTCTTTTTTCGGAAGAGGCTTTTCCGACATTTGGCCTGTCTACACTGGGCCAAATGTCAGGAAACACACCCTTTTTCGGAACATCCTTTCTCCCTCGTAAAATAAGGTTTACAGGGATGCCGAAAAAATGCATCTGCTATTCTGAATTTTTTTCGGAAAAGCAGATGCATGCCTTGGACGTGGCAGAGTTTTTCCTGGGATACCAGAGGAATCCCAGAAAAAAAAATCTGCAGTCTAGACATAGCCTAAATAAGGAAAGGGAAAGAAGAAACAATCCAGATAACTGTGAATTAAGTAAAACATGGCAGGCAAGAAACTCATGGTGTTGTACAGATTTTCTACTTAAAAGTTTGATGCTCTTTGAAATGATTTCCTTCAGCTTCCCATATCTTTTTCAGATGCTCCCTACTCTCACGCAGTTTTCTTCACAGATATCTCCCTCACTCTCACATAACTTACCCCATCTCCTCCCACTGCTTCCTAACAATCTCATTTTACAGATTCTCTCTTCAAAGCCTGACCCATACTATAAGCCACTCACATACATATGCAACTGATACAACCCATTAAAATACTACTCTTCCCCCTCCCACATCAACATAACGGACACAAGGTCACCAATATTTCAATGATCTTACTAGGCCTATGGATACCAATGGAGATAATATCATTGTGCAGACCTAAGAATGTGAAGGGAACAGTCCAACTATCAATTTTCTATTATCAAGACCATTTCTATTTGGGAGTACGCCTCCAAAAATACAAGAAATACAGCTCTTTCTTATTGGAATGAAAGACACCTATAGAAAACTAAAGTAAGATGCAACATTCTTAACCTTTCCCCTTGGAATGCAACTCGAATCCAGAACAACTAGTTCACTGTTAACATTACTTAGTTCATATGCTATTAGCAACAAATAGAAGATGGCCAATAGTATGGGTACATAGGCCTCTATTGTAATATACCCAACATTAAAGGAGTGTCCCTAATACAAACTATTGCCAAAAATGCTTTTCAGGATTAAATTCATGTTAATGATCAGCATGTGATTATGGTAAAGAAAGAGTGGTATAAGGGCAACTTCAAAGGACTGAATTAAAGCGTAGACAACAGAGATCAGTGTCTAATGACCCTGCTTGTGGAGTGACATGAGAGTTTAATCTTTTGTTTCTACTGGTAGTGCAAATTAGCATGTGTCTCGGTGCACATAAATTGTTCTGTATGTGGATGGGAAAAATCCACACATATATGGAAAAGACTGGTGAGGAGCCCCACATTTTCTTAATTCAGCTCTGAGTTAACAGCAAGTGGCACCCACACACGTGATCTTTTAGTGTACGCAAAATGAATCATCTTAGCAAGTTCCATTTGCATTATCAAGTGTACTATTTTTCAGGCATCCACTTGAAAATTTGGCCCTTAAGGTGAACAAAATTAAAGCAGACAATTGTTAGACTAACAACACAGAAAGAGAAAAATAAATAAACAAAAGCAAGGGAGAAAAAATACATAGTTTAAGATAACATTTGAAATGTGACAAAGAACCCATAAGGCAGAGAGATAGAGGAATGCTACTTGGAACAATGGAAAATGCAGAGGAGAAAATGATAAGATTGAGACGATACAGTAAAGAGACCGATGTAAGACAAGTGGAAGGAGAAGAGCTTAGAAGATGGAAGCGATGCATAAGAAGGAGCTTACATTAAGGCTATACAAGATTTTTAAAAATAAAAGTTGGGTCGAGGCACAGAATTTTGAACTGCATCCTGAAATTAACGGTTTCCTAATTAATGGGTCTAATATCATTAGACTGAAAACTACTCCAGATAAGGACTTGTCTTCACTTGTGTTTTACAGGACTCAGCAAAATGGGGCCCTAATCATGTTTGGGGAATTTGGGCAATATGCAACTGCAACGTAAGTGCCAGATACCATTTAACAGAATAACACAAAAACACAGCAATGGTTTCAGAGCAATGCACCAAGATGAATCTCTTTGGCTTTGTTTTATTTAAGCAATTCCAGTTTAATTTTTCAAAACAGGGTACTGTTTCTGGATTCTTTTTAAAAAATGCATTTGTTCATACTGACAAAATTAAAAGATCAGCTGCTTTCAATTAATTTATTTGCTTAGCAGGCACATCATTTTTTTTCTGACAAAAATCTGTCTATGGTAAATTACATCAACTGGGGGAAAAATTAAAAAAAAGTCTAAATAATTGCTGACGAGAATTTGTGCCTTAAATAATAAAGCAATTAATGACATTTTAGCAGGAGCACATTCTTCTCTCCAGAAATAAATCCATATTTCATCTCTCATAATTGCTTGGTCAGCTTCAAATGAGCGCAGTATAAATCTCTTTCCCATGCTGCTACTATTATCTATGATAAAGTAATCCTGTGTTCTGTATGCACTGTCACATCATTTTCATGGCACACTATCCTAATTTATTTCCAATAGGATAAACCTTGTGTAGTCCTATGTTACTTTTATGTAGGAATGTGCCCCCCCCCCCCCACACACACATATACGCCAAACCCTAATCAGCACTAAGATTGTGGGACTGGCAACTGCAGCAGATATATACATTCACTAATGGCGCATCTGTGAAAATAGACAAAGGCATTCTATAGTTAAGATTTTTTTTTATTCTGCCCCACCTGGCAAGCAATTCAGTAACTGGGCTTTGTACATTCATATAATTATCATTTCAATAAAGGAACACTGTCAATTTAAGAATCAGATTGCGTAAACTAATATCTCTTTACATAGACTACTTATGTCATCTTAGATTATTAAAATAAAATAAATACAAATCTACTTTTTTCTAGTATCTGAAGGGCAGATTTTGCAACCCTTTCTAATACACACTAAGTAGGTCACTGATCCTACAATTACTCACAGGCTTAAATTTACTACTAAATGGAGGACTTCAGAGCAGTAATGTTAATCCTTTGTGGAAGTGCTTGCGAGGACCTACCATGACTAAACACACTGAAACCACTGGAACTACCTGAGGAGTAAACTACAACTCCATGAAGTAAAGGTTGCAAAATCTGGCACTATGTTTTTATTTGGTTTTACTTGTTTCTTGAACAATGAACATCAATGGAATTTCAGCAGTTATAGTACTTGAAACCTGAAATCAAAATGTACTGCAACATGAAGGTAGCAAACTCTGAAGGTGGGATATTTGTTTTAAAATAATTTCTTCCAGTGAAATAAAAAAAATAGAATGGGAGCATTTTTACTGGCCTTATGTTTTGTAACAGCTTGTTTAACGTAGTTTAAATGTTGAGCCATATTTGACATGGTAGTATCTCTTTACAATCATTTGAAAGTCCCAAAACAAAGGGTACAAGCCACAGAAAGATGCTGACAACGATGACAAAGTAAATTTTAGCCAAATTTATATGACTTTCAGTATGGTTTTCTGTAAAAAGATTGTATAGGAAACTTCAATGGTCCCTAACAAGATATTAATGTACTGTCAGTTACTAAGCAATGGTGTAAGTCAGTGTAGCTTCATTGAAATTAACGAGGGTATGCAGATATACATAGCTGAGGATCTGGTCTCATTAGCTCATTTATAACCGTTTCAACATCTCCCCCTTCCAACTTACAAAAACATACCCACATATGGAGCGTAACATATGAGCTAATCAAAAACACCAGATTTTTATCCAAATTAGCCAACTATTATTTATCTATGTACTTAAGTGGCCCTATCAGTTGTATTTGTGTAGTTAAGTGGAAACAAAGCTACTGGGGATTGGGAGGAGCAAATTGAGGAGACAGACCAGGCTTTCTGATTCACCAGTTCACCCCAGACTTTACATAAGCAACTTTCAGTCTCACAACTAGTTCGGAGTCCATAATGAATCTGAACCCATGCAGCATTGCTGCGAAAAACCCCTGGAAGTCTGCAGCATATCCCCTGGCTTGATACAGACGAGCTACCATCCAATAGGGAAATTTTCTGCTACTCATTTGCAGCTGGATTATGACCACTTTGCATCAGTCAGACTGACTCTGGCCTTGGCTCTGGTATACCTAGTACTTGTACTTTTTTTTTAAATATATATATATTTATTTTTATAAATATATAAAAACCTTCACTTCCTTCTGATCTCTCTTCTTGTTACCACAATTACCTTAATCTAGAGCCTGGTCATACAGACACACATGTAATTTTACATATGACAGTTCAACTAGGGATGTAAAAACTGCCTACAACAGTTAACTGGTTAAATGATTTGTTTAAGCGGTTAGCCACCAGCTGCAGGGCTGCCTCAGTCCTGCCCCAGCCATGACTTAAGTTGCTCTGGCCCCACTGTGGCCCTGCCAACCAGGCCACTGTGGAGGGGACACTCCGGTTAACTGGTTAACCGGAAATTATAATGGTAAGGCATATGCTTACTGGTTAAGTGCTTACCTGATTAACCTTTAACATCCCTAAGTTCAATTGGCTTTAATAGTTCTACTTATAAGAGGAGAGTTACCCACATGTATGTTTGCTGGATTGGGTCCAACATGCACATTTTTTAGAAGCTGACTGGAGTTTTGTAAATACTTGTCCATAAGTGTTTTAAAATCTCTTATTAGCACAGCCCAACATCGAACACAGCTCACCCAGAAAGCCTCTGCTGTGCACAAGCAAGTCTCATAGCTGAAGGATGGAGCTCAGCCCTAAACTGGCTCGTGTTTCTTTGCGGTCAGGTCACAGACACTACACCAGAGTATTCTCTGCTTTTCCCCATGGAAGCTGCCAAGCCACAGAACTGAAATTTCCTGACCTCAACTCCCCCAATAAAAAAAATCTGCATTTCCAACTGACTCCTTCCCAAACTCTCTCCTAACAGATGGGTTTTTCAGTATGCTCAGAAGGTTGACAGATCGGACTATTTCAGAGGAGACAGGAAAAGGAAACGGGAGAGCAAACTCCCAAGTCTAGAGCCAAGTCTACACTGCTGGAGAAAGTCAAACTAAGATACGCAACTCCAGCTACGAGATCAGCAAAGCTGGAGTCGATGTATCTTACGTTGAATTTCTGTGGCATCCACATTGCAGAAGGGTGACAGGAGAAACTCTCCCATCAACTTCCCACCAGGGTTGATGGAGGTGCCATCAGCAGTTGATTTAGCAGGTCCTTAATAAACCAGCTAAATCGAACCCCAGAAGATCAATCCCGAGAGCATTGATCTCCAGGTAAATGTAGACCCGGCCCTCCTAGTGAACAAACTGCTAGAATTCCCATCACAGCAAGGAAACGTCAAGCTTAAGCATCTCTGCCCACTGCTTTTCTCTCCATGCAGTGCTGCATGGCTGCAGTCTCTCTCAGATGGCCTGGTCTCAAGCTATTCCAGCCTTTATAGGTGAGAATCAATATGTTAACACCCCCTGGAAACCTACAGGCTGCCACGGCAGATGCTGGAGCACGGGTATTATGAACGTGTGGAAGATATGACAATGAAGAGCAGACATGACAGGTACACTTCCAAAACCAGCTTTCTTTTGCCTTCTGGCACAGATTAGTGACACGGAGCCCTGCTCTGTAGCTTGTCCAAGCAGCTACAATATCTGTAGCAGAAACTGTAGCTGCTTGGACAAGCTATCTTCTCCTTATCCCCAGTGCTCACAATGGGAAGTTCAGTGTGCCCTGTGCACACTAGGACCCTATTGCAGGATTAGGAGCTAGGAGATTATGTAGACCTGAAAATTTCAGACCAATAAAAAGCAGCAAAATCATGTTTATCTAAATCCATTTAATTCAAAACTCCAATCAGCTGATTCATACCAGGGACCCTGTAATTGCCTCAATTGTTCCAAGCCCCATTTAGCAAAACATTTCAAGAAGGTCAAAAATATTTCACACAGACTGGTTTTCCTATATTTGAAAAGCAGATCTTTTTACCACACTCTCAGGCCCACACTTTGGTATTCTGAGCTTCCCCCACGTGAGAGGATGACATAACTCACACCTAGAGTGGTACTGGAAAATTCACTACTTTAGCCACCTGTGACTGCAGCAGTTTTTGCAAGGATAACACATGACCTTCGACTTAGGTCTTGGTAGGCAAATAAAAGAACAAGCCTCCACATCAAATAACTTTACAGAAAAGGCTGATTGAGCTGGAAGTTCACAGCTACACAACTGACTGTACCTAACACCATAATGTGGTCTGCCCCCTGGAGTTACACAGAGTGCAAGTCAGGGGGAATATAGTCCATGGAAAATAGCATTCAACCAGGGACGTATCATTACCAAAAAGATGCTGTTGACCAGGGATGGGGAACTTCAGGCCCAGGGGCCAAATGCGGCCTCAGCTTGCCTGGATCCAGCCCCCGAGGTTCACAGCACCCCCTCCACATTGGGGAATCTGCTGGCATTCCAGCCCCCCTGTTGCCCCACAACGGTGCTGGAGCACACAAAATCTACCAGGCTGAGCTCCCCAAAGGTTCTTGTATTCAAGGGGAATGTGGGGAGTGTCTTTTCTCTCTCTCAGCTGGGCACCACATCAGTGAGGGGTTTTTGTGCGAGGCCCTCGACTGATTTTTCTGTGGGTCAGTGGCCCCCAACCCAAAAAAGGTTCCCTACCCCTGCCGTTGACAAATGGGAGATAACAGAGAGGAGCCATAATTATGATTAGAAGGCTACAGAGATTGATTTTTTTAGGGAAAAAAAAGATTAGAGGGGCTTAGTATGTATAGCCTGGCTAAATAAGGACAATGGCAGGATATGGTAGCAGTCCACAAATATAAAAATAGAAAACACCAAATGGGCAATCATTATCTAGGTATGTGCAAGTTAGGGATGTTAGCGTATAGTTGTTTAAATGCTTAACTGATAAGCCTAGGCTTATTAGTTAATCCTAATGACTACGCACACTGCTCCCCCCTTGCTCCCTCTGTATGGGAGGCAGAAAGAGTGGCGACGCAGGAACTGGAGCCTGTGTGGATCCGTCTACCACTTCCCCCCCCACCGCTGCACCTCCCATAGAGGCAGCAGTGTAGGAGGCAGGTGCTAGGGGAAAACCAACTTAAAAGCCAGCTCTCCCTGAGCACTGGCTTCTGCAGAGCTGTCCGCCCCCCGCCCCTCCCGACACACTCCTGCACTGCTGCCTTTGATAGATTGGCAGCAGCATGGGGGGGGGGGGGAGAGCAGGAGGTAGGAGCAGGCACACATGGGAAGCCAACTTTCAAGGTGGCTCCTTGTGCGTATCAGATCATATGGAGCCACCTGCCCTCTGCTCCTTCTCCAACCCCACACTGCTGCCTCTCTATCAAAGGCAGTCACCTGTGCCCACTCCCCTGGCCCTCCCCTCCAGTGCCTCCCACAGATACAGAGGCCGCAGCACAGGTTGGCAGGGGGATCCCCAGGAGTGGGGCCGGGAGCCAGGAGTACACTGGCTGCTGGTCCTGCCCCTAGAATGGAGAGCATTCTAATAACTGTGTAACCCAGGCCTGCGCAAAAGGGCCTCTGCAGTCTGGATCCGACCCAGCAAGCAAGTTGATCCTGCTCGTGGAGGCCCTGCCGCTCCCCGTGACCCCAGTCAAGCCCTCACCTTGAGTCATTTAAAACTAAGTTGATCAAGGAACAGATTTTAAAATATTATTAAAGCTAATGTTATAGAAAAGAGGTTACGAGAAAAGAGTGTCTGTGTATCTGAGCATATACTACTAGAAGTGCCAGGGAGATGGAGTAGATCAGTATTTCTCAACCTTTCTGATACAAGGGACTGGCTTGCTGGCTTTCTAAACTGTATCTGGGGGATCTCAGGGACTGGCCCCAGTCCACGGACCAATTGATGTAATAGATCTTCTCCATTCTGATTTCTATTACTAATGATATTGCCACAAGAAATAAAAACTATGGCAGCATGTACACCAATACCAGACGCAGAAAAACTGAAAGCAGTGAGCTAAAAATGAATGGCCTGAAAAGAAGAAATCAATATTTTAGCTACATTTTAAACCTACCTAGGAAGTGGTGGGGTGAATATTTGTCAATGGGACATGACAACTCAGGGCTTGCACAGTAAAGACTTGAGAATAAAAGGGAAGTAGCATCTATAAAGGATGCCATGAATCCTAAAGCAAAGAGCAACTGATTAATGGCGAGGAAGACCAAGACATAGTTTATGTAAATACAAAACCCAAGTGGTAAAAATACTAACAAAACAGTGGGGATTTATAAACAGCTTCACCTCACAAAAAACAGACAGACAATCTAAAACCATGTGCTCATTGATAAAGATAGCAAGAGCTACCTAAAATGATTACTACTATAATAAGCCATAATGGCTTTTTGTATGGAATTTTACTAAACATGCAAGTATGAGGAAATGCCAATGAAAAGTTGCACACAACTTCCACTGTCACACACTAGTTTAAAGTAGATTTATAGCAAGCTTCTCTATTCCAGACAGAAGTGTTTGAGAAGCCAGTCTTTCCTCCCCAATGCTGCTTTTTTTTTTTTTTTTTAACTGCTAATACAAAGACTCTCACTTCATTTCCTGGGCATTGTATAAAGCAGTGGATCTAGAAGGAAAGATGTTTGTTATCCTTAGTGCAGTATGATTATTCCTAATTAAATTCCTATAGTCCTGTGGTGAAGTAGATCTTGATAGCCTCATTTTACAGCTGGAGATACAAAGGGGTTAAGTGACTTGTTCAACAGGAGATAGCAAATTAGTAACAGACCAAAGATGAGAACAACTTCTGGCTTGTAGGTCTGACCCTCTATTCCACAGTGAAGTTCTGTCCAGGCAAGTCAATCACCAGGCAGTTTAATTTCCCCTCTGTAACATCGGATTAATAAATAAATCCTTTGCACTTATATAGCACATTTTTTAATCTGTAACTTTTAGAGACTGAAAAAGGGGGAGGGAAGCATGCATGAATAGACATATTTTACAAGACAGCATAACAGAGCACAGAGATCTGAAGCACTTTTTCTGAGACACTTATCTAGTGAATCTAATCTACCGTCTCTACATCTGCCTTCCCTACACTATATTGGTGTAATGATGAAAAAATACAAGGGATAGATTAAAAAAATCAATGTTTTTAAAAAAGTAAAATAAAATCAGATTTTTAAAATTTAAATGATTTTTTTATTTTTTAAAAGTCAATACAATACTAAATGTCTCATTTAAAATAACAGTTACTATTAAATCTCATCACAAACATGCTACACCTACACTTACCATCTCATAAAAATGAATTAATGGCTCTAGTCTGTCCAGCCTTACAACCAGCTCTTGCTTCTTGAAAGTTCTGGGCTTTCAATTTCTGTTTCTCATCAGTCTTAGAGGGGTAGCCATGTTAGACTGTAACTTTATAAACAATGATTCGGCCTGTTAGTCTCTAAGTGCCACAGAGCTACTCGTCATTTCTCAGCAAACTAACCCATGCAAAGACAGACTCGGGCTGGATAGGACTGTTTTTCTTCTGTACTTATGTGGTGGGAAACCTGGGCCAAGCACAGGAGAGCTAGTTAAGATATTCTCTAAAGACAGAGAGGCAATATAAAAGAAAGGATAGAATAGAAAGGAACATTGGAGTGTACTGGAAAGAAAGAGGAAAGACATTATAAGCACACACACATATAGCTTCCTGTATTCCCCAAAATTTTTGACACAGAAAAGCTATCATGGCTTCTGGGTGTAAATTAAGAATGTTAAATGTTTTTATAAATAGTCGGCAATTACATGTTTACTTAATTAGATATGGTGGCAATAGTGTGAGTGGGGCAGGCAACTCCCCGGGAGCAGTGTGCATGGGAAGCCAGCTTTTAAGCTGGTCCCCTGTGCATACTAGAAGCTTCTGTGTAACCGTGAAGATTAACTGATGAGTCCAGGCTCATCAGTCAATCACGTACACCAGAGGTGGGGAGTCTAAGGCCCAGGAGATCCAGACAAGATGTCAGGCTCTCCTCTAACATTGTGGACAATGGTGCTCCAGCTCCCCCACTACCCTCCCATGGAATTGGAGCACATAAAATCTACTAGCTAAGGTTCTGGTGTGCGAGGGGAATATGATGAATGTCTTTCTCCTTCTCAGCAGGGGCCACATCAGTGAGGATTTGTTTTTTTTGCTTTTGTTTTTTTTGCTTCTGACTTGTGTGCAGCCCCCAATTTGTGTACCTTTTTCCGATAGTTTTGTCAGAAGAGGCTTTTCCGAAAGTTAGCCCATCTAGACTGGGCCAAATTTCGGAAAAACCTTCTCTTTCGGAAGAGCCCTTCTTCCTTGTGGCGCAAGAAAGACAGGGCTTCCGAAAGATTGTCTCGGCTCTTCTGCAAAAAATGCCGTAAGAGCAGACACATTCCCTGGACGCGGCGGAGTTTTTCCAGGATACCAGACATAGCTTGAGTCAAGACTGGTGGTAGAGGGCTGAAGGGCAAGGCCATCTTACTCCCTTAGTCCACTTCTCCAGTAACTATAGTGAAAGAAGATGGAGCCTGCATTTCAGAAAAGGCTGTGGTTACATGGACAATGCTTGTCAATAACTAAATTGATATACATGGGAAGATGAAAAAAGTTCAACATCTAGCTGCTCTTAGTGTAGTTAAAATAAGTGTGAGTTCAATATCAGTCTTTTTTTGGAGTCAAATACTCAAAAGCAAAAGAGTAGCATTCACTTAGCTCACTTTTGGTGATGTTCTAACAGCAGATTGTTTTCTGCTATCTTTTTCAAAATCAAAGCTTCACTTAAAAAAAAAAATCAATCGTTTGAATCAGTGTCAAGTTATTATAATGTAAAAATGCCAAACACCTTCTCTCGGTGACTGCTTAAGTTTTATAGGTAAAAAAGAAGCAATTCACACAAGTATAGCATTAAAACTAGCTCTCTTCTCTCAACAACCTACTATTGCAAATTATATTATTATAAGAGTAAAGTGAGTGAGTCAACAGGTCTGGTTTTAACAGCTCTGTTCCTGACTCACTAGTTATCTTGGGTAATTCATGACTTCTTCATACCTCGGTTTACGTAAGTATGTTTTAGGCATTATAATTAGGGATGTAAAATCCCGGTTAAAAGTTAACCCATTAAATGGAATGTTTATCCAGTTAACCGTGATCCCGCAGTGGGGGCTGCTCCAGTCCGGCTGCACTGTGCTTGGCGAACTACTCCAGCCAGGCCCAGCCCACCTCACCACACTGCAAGTGGGAGACTGCTCCGACCAGTCTGGGTTGAGCCTACTGTACTGCATTGCGGGCCGGGGAGGGCTGCTCCAGTCCAGCCAGGCCCATCCCACTTCACCGCATGAAGAGGGAAGGGTGCAAAGAGGGCTGCTTTAACCCTTTATCTCTTTAAATATAATAAGGGTGTCTTGAAGTTTAATTAAATTTTGTGCCTATAGGGTACTTTAAATGTAAAATTATGCAAGAGGTTGAACCACAAAACTAGATTTTGTCATTGGGAATACATCATTTGCCCTTTAGTAAACCAGGGCTTAGTTTAATTTATAAGAAACACAATTTTTTAATTTACAAGAAACACAGCTTTTGTTTCTGCAGCTGACTTGTTGATAACTGTGCAGGTCAAGAATTTAAAATGTAACAAGCAAAACCCAAAAAGCCCAGTTTTCTGGGACAGGAGAGAAAGCATGAAAGCACACGGTAGGCTTTCCCTCTTTCTCCCTGATCAGATTTTCCCAAATGCTCTCCCAATTTCAAAAGTAATGGACTTGGGATATATGGAAAGTCCAGTAGACTTGCAGGATTATTTGTCTCTCCATTTTGCTACTCTTGTAATTCTACTACCCTTTATTTTAGCACCTGTACTTCAGCCAAGAGGAATGAGAGCTTCCTTCAGGATGGCTGCAATTAGCAATTATCTGTTAAGAGCAGACCGTGTGCCTATACCTTTACAAGACAGACACAGAAGATACACTCCCTAATGAGAGAGCTCTCAAACTAAGCAGACAGAATGCAAAACACTTGGGAGATTAATGCAGACAAAAGACTGGTTCTTGGAACCTCTTTTGATTTTACTATTTCACTAATGGATGGGTGACAGCAGCGCATACTGATGTGGGAGAGCATACGTGGGTTTCATAGGAGACAGAATGCCAGTGTTCATTCTCCCTGGAGATTCAGTCTCACTGATGTGACACCCACGCTCACACGAGAATTACAACTGTGCTAGCTACAATCTTGTTTGAGACGCTCTTGGTGGGATACTGTTTAAAAATGCTTCTGCAACACAGGGCTAAATTTCAGCCTCATTTCCATTATCTCAAACTTTCCTTTCATTCTTTCCAGATTTTTTGTGGCAGAAGGGACCTGCATTGTCAGCTGCACTCGCAGGCTGGCATGCAAGGGAAATGTAAAGGCTTAATTTAATAAAGGTGAATTTTGTATAGAAAATTATTTTTCTAAACTGGTTAAAAGTTACAACTCCTTACTTCCTGCATGTAATGTTTGATGTAACACCACACAAATGCTAGTTATCTTTGGTGCTCCATAATTAGCTTCAAGATGCAAGAAAAGGTATTTTTGCATCAAGAATGTCACATCGAGGGTTCCAGTAGTTTTGACATCCTGCATTACACAGTGAGGAAAAATTCCTCTCTGCCCCGCTTGTTTGATAAATGCAAAATAACAGCGTACATACAGCTCATCTGACACTACCACTCGGAATCTGCATTGAGGTACAGCAACAAAGCAGTAGTAATGGTCAGAAATTGCTTCTGTGTTTTCTAAAAGGATTGTTTAAATAAGGTCCCAGATGCTTTTTTAAAATTCATGCTTTAATTTTAGAGATGTCTTTGTTGAAACCACTTAGATTAATACCTGGATGCAATGGTGCTTAGTTTTTTTTCAATAGCCAACATGCAGAAGATATCAGAATTCTGCCATATATCCATCGTCCATAAAAATATACTCCAAGTGAAAGCCTGATACACACTTTCTTAGGCTGGAAGTACTCCCACACATATTTAAAAAACCCCAAATAATAAGTTCTTAATAAGGACACCTAGCGTCATTTCTGAAAAGTGGTCATCATTGATCCAACTCGGCTCCCATTCAAATCAATGGGAGTTTTGCCTTTGACTTGGATGGGAGCAGTTAGTCCAATACTTCGCACTTTTCAAAATCCCACACAAAGCTTTTAAAGCCCCCCAGATTAGATCTAAAAAGTAGTAATAGTGTGCTGGGGAAAATCTTCTAGATTAAAAAAAACCAAGGTATTCTGTTTGCTTTTGACTCTACTACTTCATTGACAGGAAATTAAAACAAGCCAGAGCCACATACTCTGCAGGATTTAAAAAAACCCAAAACGTTCCGTGCTCCATTTGTTGGCTCTGCAGCAGCAGCTAAAGACTATTCACAGATTGTGCAAATATCATCAGTGATGTTATAGTCCATAAAACATACCCAATTCCAGATGAAATAAGATGTGTTCTATAACCTTAACAGACAAAACACTGAGAACTGGATCAATCTGTCCTCATTTTACACTCATGTAACACAGTTAAATCAGTGGGGTCTCAGAGCTGTAACTGAGGGCAAAACAGGTCTGTGTTTATTTAAATAATGGTTAAGGTTTATATTAATATTCTGCCCCATTTTTTGCACTCTGAAGGATATTCAAAGTTAATTGCATCTTTTTGCTCAAACATATATGAAGATCATGTCAGCCTTAAAGACATAGTGACAGATTAAAACTATAGCTTTTGAAAAAGCAACTACCTCAAGCCATGTTACCAACACCACTTCAGGTTTCAAAAATGAAAGAATATTAAAAATCCAGTTTACTTAACTGCTTATTTTCTTAAATTTATATTTCTTGTATTTTACAATGTACTTGCAGGCTCTTCTGCAACAATGCAGTTATTTGATGTTTAACTTGCATAGGAACAGTCAAATAAAATTTTCAATGGAATTTTGAAATGAACAAACACATTTTTAGTAGCATCAGTTTTGTCAAATACTTAATAAAATGTCAAATAAATGTCAAATCTATCTTAAAATCTATTAAGTTTGAATTTCCCAACTTCATCTAACACACAGAAGCTGACCAGAGACACCCTCCCACACACGAACACAACAGCTGACATCTCAATACTAAATTATTTTTAAAAGCAACACAATTCTTAATGGTTCTCAAAAGGTTACATTTGCTTTCAGGTTCCTAAGCCTATGAAAAAAAACTTGTGCATGTCTCTATTCAGCACACAAAGCACATTTATACATTAAACTACTGATCAATAAATATAGATGGCTTGTTTTAGATGATGAAGCTTTAGTGTGTGAGGGGAGTAGAAGCCTGTCATACAGTTCATAAAAGTATTTATTTTACAGTACTCTATTTGTCAAAAGCAAATTATTTTGGCGTCTATTCGCATTGGTCTTAATCCCTGGCTATTGCAGAGGGTCTCTACACTGTACTTGTGGGGAATGAAGCTCATGTAGACATATCTGCGCTGTCATCGAGCTCAGTGTTTCTCAATTTTTTTTATAAAGTACATCTTTTAAAAAAAATGAATAAGTACCCCTAGTACTTGCAGTTTTCAGACACACACAATTTGTTTCTACCATTACAACACGTTTATTTAAACAATTTAATCATAGCTGAACGGGCAATGACATTTTTGGGTGTAAAAAGTACAAAAATAATAAAGTGTGTAAAACTTAAAACAAAAATTCGGTTTCCTCCAAATTTCAGTTGCGTTGACGTACCCCCCAGACTTCTCTCAAATACACCTAAGGGTACTTGTACCACTGGTTGAGAAACACTGATCTAGCTAATGCAGGTGGCCATGTGAGGAATTAGCCAGGATTCTGGCAGGACTATACAGGCAGTCCCCGGGTTACGTACAAGATAGGGACTGTAGGTTTGTTCTTAAGTTGAATTTGTATGTAAGTCGGAACTGGTATATATTTTGGGGAGGGACGGGGAACTGGAGTTAGGTGGAAAAGACCCTGATTCTCATACAACTTCCTTATTCTAAGAAAAACACATACTGTTTTGATATGAAGGTTTTTTTGGTTGATATTTTAAGTAAAAATTGATCATAAGTTTCAGTGTTTCATGCTATATCCAAATCTTCCTTTTGGGGTACCTGAAAGATCCCAGTTATTCATTTAATAGTCAGAATCTTTGTTCTTTTATAACTAAAAGAAGTTTATTCAATGCATATTACTGTTCCAAATAGAATTTGCTACAGGTGGTTCAGTGAAATGGGTATTAAGTGTAATCAGTCGTCATTGGAGAGCACAGTGAAATATTGATACAATAAAAGCTGTTGTTGTATTCTGCTGAGCAGAAAATGGAAATCCCTTCCGGTGAAGTGTGTGTGTGAATTTATCCACAGGATTAATTTTAAAGAAAAATTCTGTGTTGGGAACAGGAGTTTAGCCACAGGTGGGTGCTCATTGTCCACTCACCCACTTTGCAACCAGACCCATCCCCTCGGGGCTTACCTTGCTCCGCTCCAGGGTGTGGGGTTGGGGCTTATCCCCTCTTTCCTTCTGTCCTGCTCCTCCCCATTCTTGCCCACCCACACCACTGGGTAATTTTTCAGCTTCACCTCTGCCAGGCTGGAAGGGACTTGTTAATTTTACGTGACGCTAACAAGATACTTGTAGCTGTTGCTCCCAAGGTGGACTGTAACACAATGGGTCTCACTGCCTGCTGCTCCTGCTGTTCCCTAGGAAATTAATTTTTCCGCTCTGGGGTGCCCCGTTTTGGCTGGTGTCTTGTTCCCCCCAGCAGACCCGCGTCCTCCGCGGCGAGAAAAGCCGCTCCGCGTCTCCCTGGTCTGCTGGGGGGGAGGGGGCGCGCTAGCTCCGCATCTCCCTGGTCTACTGAGGGGGAGGGGGCGCTAGCTCCACGTCTCCCTGGTCTGCTGGGGGGAAGCGCCCCCCGCGCCGCCGGAGGCGGCGACAGTGGGGGAGGCACCCTGCACTAGCTGCACCCCCCCCCTCCGTTTGTAACTAGGGATCCGACGCAAGTCAGATTGATGTAACCCGGGGACTGCCTGTACATCCCAAGCTGTTGAGGATTCACTGTTCCAGCACCTGAGCTTGCTAGATTCAAGTTAGCTTGGGTAGGTCACCACGAGCTGCAGTCACACCACATGATTACACTGTAGTCATTCTATGAGAGAATCCGCTCAGGCTGAATAGGGAGTGATGCATGTGTGAAGATGGCAGAGTGTTCGTTTGATGAGCCAGCTCCTGGGCTAAGTTAAAGTGCTTGTCTGCCTGCTACAGCTTCTACCCCAGGAGTAAATAAGGGTTTAATGAGGTGCAGGGAAGTCCTAGCCAAACACCACATTAAAGAAAAATGCCAGGAGCAATGTTCCCTCTATTTTTTCCATCCATGTGCAGAATAAATTTTGTTATGTGCACCAAAGAATGTGTGGATGTGCATCACAAGTAGAAACACATAGTGTAGGTAGCTGTGAGCACTCTGCTGAACAAGTGAGTGGCAGCTGAATCTCTCCCGGGTGCTCTCTCCCAAGTGCATACTCTATAGGGAGCCACGTATAAAACTGTTGTGCTGGATCTGTGCCACTGGATGAGCCCCTCACAAAATCTGGCCATTGAGGTAGCATGGCCAACAACACTGGGATCATTTCATTGTGTGTGATGCATCACAAAATGGCTGCAGTACACCTGAAATTCAGGCCCCAAATCTGTGAATGCTGAGCAGCAGTACTGCTACAGTCATGATTTTAGGATACATTGCATATTGTGGATAGTTTACCATTTGGTAGTTTTTAATTTGCTTTGGCTTAAAGTTACAGAAGTGGCAGTTTGAAAGTACTGTAAATTAGCATATATAATCCGTGGATTATACATTTTTTACAAGCCCCCCCCCCCCCCCCCGTGGGATATACATGTTAATGGGGTATACAAGTTTATTTTTACCCATTAGAATTGGGTCAGCTCTGATCCGCTGCAGGGAGGACTCCCCTGCCCAGAGGAGGGTGGGTTGCACCTGGCTGCAGCTGCGCGGGCCCTGGGCACAAGTGCGGCTCCCCTCCCTCAGGCCGGCCAGCTTGCCTGCACTACACACTCTGTTCCCCTCTGGTATGTGCAATTGCCATGAATTAGCCTATAGAACCCGGGGGCTATACAGGTCCACGGGTCATCTATTTTTTTTTAAACACAGCAAAGAAAAACCACGGGTTATACACGAGTGCGGGTTATACACACTAAAACACGGTAAATCTAGAATTATAAAAAATTATTCTCCTTTTCATTCTCAGTGGGAAACCCACTAGTTCCCACAGATTCTCGCAAACCTGAGAAAGTCACCACTACAATAATTTGTGTGACCACAGGCCATCACATGGGAAATTACACGAGATCTTCTAATGGGTATGAATGTTCTGAATTACTCAGTGAATTACTCTGGAATTACTCAGTTCCAGACAAGACTTTAAACAGAGTTCTGGCTGCCCTGAAAGAACATTAAAGATCTTTATACCATTCTTCTGTCATACTACAGTTTGCCCTGGCATCTTAGGAAGGAATTTGCCTGCTTCCTTCCTCACTTCTTGAGTAGTATTTTGCACTGATTGTCACATATGGCTATCACCCTCAATCCCAGAGGAAGGATTCTTCTCTATTACTCACACAAACATCTGTGCACATGTTGAGATTCCTCAAAGGATAAGAGCTACTATATATTTGAGAGAGTTTGCGTGACTGTCTGTTTGTCTGTAAGTCAGTTTGTTCAAGAACTCTGCCTAAACTCTAAGAACTATGACCACCAAATTTGGCATCCAGGACAATGGGATGTGCCTGGAATGGGACTGTTTCTCATAAAAAGGAAAGGGAAGGGTCTGCTAGCAGTGATAGTTATTCTATATAATAACCAGAGGGGGGCAGTAAGAGGCCAGAGATGGGGACTGAGACAGCTATAACCCCATTGGGATAGCAGGGAGCAGGGGTGGAGAAAGAGACAGCCACCTACTATATATTTGAAGAGAGTGTCTCAATGTCTGTCTATCCCCCAGCCATGGGACATGTACCTCTCCGTGGCTGAGGCTACTGGAGGTGTAGTAGCCATGTATAGGTGCTTCTCAACCGGCCCCTGAGAGAAGGCTGGGGTTGTCCTATCTTCCCAGTGCAAGCTGCATACTGAACCCTTCGTACCCATCCCCATTCCAGAGCAATGATTTAAATGAAGAAAAACAAAACATACTTGAGTTAAGAACCCAAAGCAATGTGCTAGTACTATATAAATGTACTTCTAGTACTTCTATAAATGTGTCATGTTACCAAAGCGCTACAACGTATTGGGTAATGTTATATTTTTAAACAGCATCTGTGGCATATGAAACATTTTACAAGCAAGTCAGTGTTGTAGGACTCCATCACAGATTTTTCTTACAAAAAGATTGTCCAGTAAAGAAGGATCTGCCAGAGGCACAAATATAAAAACGTAACAATCCAGACTAAAAGACTCTCAACAGGTTAGTGAAATTAAGTCAGGAGAAGAGATGAAAATAGCAACTTAAATGATTACACAAATAAAGAGAGCACAGGCTTTAAATCTTTTTGGTAATACTTTCATCAGGAGCTGGGATCAAAACCCAATATTTCCCTTCTCATCAAGTGAAACATTACACTGCTAGTGTTTATAGCCAGCAGCCTTACCACCTCAAGCTGTGATCCTGGCAGACATCATAAGGAAGCAGGATTGGGCACGTAGCATAAATGGATGGAAGACAAATGAATTCTACAGAATGCAATCTTGGTGCTTTATTGAATACACATATTCCTCTGAACCATAACCCAGGGATGTAAAATTTTGATTAATTATCTTATTGAATAGTCAATGCGATTTGTATCGACTATTCTATTAGTTGATAAGGGCACCTCTGTCTCTGAAGTGTAGCCACAGCCTTTGAAGCATAGCAGGGAGCACAGGGCCAGCTAGGGACTCAAGCAGTGCCCTGCTGGTCCCGTGTTCTGCATGGTGTTTCAAAATGGCAGCACCACACGGAGCCCAGGGTCAGCCCAAGTGGTGCTGCTACTTCGAAATGCCATGGGGAGCCTGGTGTCAGGGTCCACATGGTGTTTCAAAGTGGCAGCACTGCATGGAGCCCAGGGTCAGCGGGAGAGTCCCCAGCTGGCCCAGGGCTCCATGCATCACTGCCACTTTGAAACTCTGCAGGATGCCCAAAATGGCAGTGCCAAATGGAGCCCGGGGTCTGCCCCCAAGTTCCATGTGGCGCTGCTGCTTTGAAGCACCCTCTCTTTGTCCCGCCCCCTGCTGGCTCTTTCTGATAGAGGCAGCAAGTGGGGGGAGACGTGACTAGTAGACTAGCATGTCGACTATCCAATGTTTATCGGATAGTTGACTGGTCGTTCACATCCCTACCCGGCTTGGTGCCAAAGATATGTTGAGCTAACAGAGGCGCTCTCTTTTGGATGAGATGTACACCAAGGCCTTCACTGTTTGTGATTAATAAAGATCTCGTGATACTTGTTGCAATGTTAGGTGAGTTTACTCTTGTTTCCTTGACAAATTCAAACTTCAGTAATTTCACTCAAGCTACCAAAAGTGTCTCTGTAGTTTAAATTAATTATTTTTTTCCTTTCTGTCACTACGAGTGTAATGCAAAGAAATGAAGAATGAGTGCTATATTCTTCTCCATGATTAGCCGTTTATCAGTGGTAAGTGAATCCAGCTATATACAATCTGTACCATGTTTTTTTGTTTCCTCATAGTTAAAACCACTGAGGAAAAGAAAAGTACCATTATTTTGACAATTTCCTTAATTTCAAAAAAGCAGTCTGGAATCATTTATGTAAAACCTCATCAACCAGCAGAGTGAACTACAGGCAGTAGGACGATCTCAGAACATCAGCTCTTTTCTGGTTTATATGTGAAAATTAGCACTAGAATTGCGTGCTCTTTTTCCATTTTGTCTTTTCAGCTGTTACTTTTGCTATCCGGTTTTCTGCCCTTCCTTCTCCCCATTCTATAATCATATTTCTTAACTCCAGAAGTCTAATGCAGTGTACAACAAGTTCAAACAGAGGAAGTTGATGGGAGTCTACTGCCAATTCTACTTTACAGTCACAGCTTGTTCCCAGAGCTCCATCAGCTGCCTACAATCAAGGGCCGCTGACTGAGTTCTGCTTGCTGTCCAGGTTTAATAGGTTCAGCTAGTTAATGAAGGATAGTTAGATTGCATTCCAAGACTTCACATCATTCATGAAACAATTAAGTCTATACATCTTGGTCTGCTGGAGGAAATGGGTAAGTACCTTACTCTACTGGAAGGTTAAATGTAATGCATTTTTCAACTAAATGCTGCACCATAAGGAAAAACATCTTTGTATTTTCCAGTCAGCGGCAAAGCCCTGGGCACCTGCATGGCACCACAATATGCCAACATCTTTATGGCTGACATTGAACAACGTTTCCTCAGCTCTTGCCCTATGACACCTTTACTCTACTTACACTACCTCGATGACATCTTTATCATATGGACCCACGGGAAAGAGACCCTTGAAGAATTTCACAAGGATTTCAACAATTTCCACCCACCATCAACCTTAGCCTGGATCAGTCCACATGAGAAATCCATTTCCCTGCCACTACAGTACAATTAAATGATGGATACATTTCTACCACCATATACTGGAAACATACCGACCACTACACTTACCTTCATGCTTCTAGCTTCCATCCAAGACACATTTCTCAATCTATTGTATTCAGCCAAGCCCTAAGATACAACCAGATTTGCTCCAATCCCACAGAGACAAAAACCTACAGGATCTATATAGAGCATTCTTAAAAATGAAATACCCACCTGGAGAGGTGAAAAAACCAGATCGATAGAGCCAAAAAAGTACCCAGACATGAACTCCTTCAAGATAGAATTCTGTTGCTTTCTCTTTTGGGCCAATCTGTCATTACCTACAGTCCACAACTTAAACCCCTCCAAAGCATTACAGCCTCTTCCAGACTTACAAACCGGTTATGGACCAAGCAATTGGTTGTAACTCAGTTCATTCATATGTCCGACCCCATAGAGTTACACCTGACCGTGCTGTTCGTAAGTGCGGATCGTGTTTGTAACTCGGAGTCCGCCATTTACGCCAGCTTTGGTTCTAACTGTGAACGGTCGTAAGTCAACAGTTCACAACTCGGGGACCGGCTGTATCAACAACCTACAACCTATCCTGGAAAATGACCCCTCATTCTCAGAGGCCTTGGGGGAAAAGCCAGTTCTTACTTACAGACAATCCCCTAACATGAAACAATTCTTTCCAGTAACCACGCAACACAGCTACATCATAAGCATCCAGGAATCCACCCCTGCAATCAGCCCTGGTGCTAACTTTGCCCACACATCTACACAAGCATTCTTATCACTGGAGACCCAATCACATCAGCCACCAAATCAGAGGCTCATTTAACTGCACATCCACTAATGCAGACCTGCACAACTCGGAAAGCGGCGATGGCCATATTACTCCAAAGAAAACAGCTGCGGGCTGCAAGGATAGGTTTGGGGAGAGAGGTGATACTTTATTAAGAATTTTTCAATTAAATCACACAAATACGTTTTTTAATTATTTTAATTTTTATTTATGAATACAGAGTGCCCATCCCCTCCCCTTGCCTGTGGCCTTGCCGCAGGGGGAAACGTGAGAGGATCAATGGGCAGCATTGGGAAAAGGGGGCACCCACTCCCCACTCCCTCCACCTCAGCTCGAGGGGTCGGGGAGTGGCCAGCCCGCCTCCCTCTCCCCACCCTGGGCTCCCCTCCACGCTGAGGAGAAGTGGTGAGGAGGGGGGGGCGCTATTTCTGCTCCCTCTATCCTCCCGCCCCCCGCAGGAGCATTTTCTTTTTAACTGGTCTGGCCTTCAACCCCCTCTCTCCCCTTTTACGGAGCACAGCAGGCCCCTCCCCCCACCCAGCCTCACCTGCCAGCGCCAGGATCTGGGCATTGCGCAGCAGCAGGCACTTGGAAGCAAAGCCTCGACGCTTGGCTGAGCACACCTTAGGTGTGGGGTTCAGGCAGACCGGCGCAATCCAATTCCAAGTGGAGGCAAGCCAGGCTGGGCAGGCACACGGCATGGAGCGAGCCCAGCCCCAGTGTGCTCCCAGCCTCTTTGCCCCCTGTGGCCGGCAGAGGAGACCTGGGTCAGGGAGTCCAGTTCAAGTGGCAGCACAGCAGGCATGCGCCGCGTGGCAGAGTGACTCTGAGTGCTGGGGTGTTTCAGTGCCCCTCATAGGTTGGCACACTGGGCAGCTGCCCAGCTAGCCCACCCCTTAATCCAGCCCTGATCATGGGCCGCACAGTGAGCACCTGCGGGCCGCATGCGGCCCGTGGGCCGTATGTTGTGCAGGCCTGCACTAATGTGACCTAGGCCATCAAATGCCAGCAATGTCCCACTGCAATGTATTTTGGCCAAACTTGACAGTCTGTGGGAAATAATTAATGGACGCAAATCAGATATCCGAAAAGGCAACACAAAAACCTGTTAGAGAACACTTTAATCTGCATGGACACTCATTAATGGATCTCCAAGTTGCTGTTTTATTTCAGACCAATTCCACAAGACAAATACACAGAGAAGGACTGGAGCTTTACTTCACATTATCAACCAACCAACCAACCAAGGTACTAATGGTTCTTGATGTCTGTATGGAATCTGGTGTTGGTCATCCTCCCTTCCAAGTGCGAACTAATGGATCTTATCAGCCTCTTGTAACTATTTAGTATTTGAGATGCTATTAGACTATTTGTTGTTTTTTATGTTTTTCCTGTTACAGATTAACTCAGCTACCCCTCTGAAGATCTTATGAACGAACTATTCACTTTCTGTGGATAATGAAGAGAAATATATCATTAACAAGCTTATGAAGGGCTGCCCTACCTGGACACATGTGGAATTAGGAAATGATTTCACAAGATGGTAAGATAAAGCCCAATACTGTGAACCAGCAGGAAGTATCTCATTGAGAAGCTAAAAATCCAGGCAAAAGAATCTTGTAAATAATGTAGCTAGTGAAGCACCAGGATGTTTAATTTAAAAGATATTTCAGAGATACCAATACATTTCACTTTTATGATACTTTCCATAAAGAATCTCAAAGCACTGCACAAATGTTAATGGCTTATTAAGTATTATTCCTAACTTTGGAATAGGGGAAATGGAACAAAAATTAACCAGCTTGGGCAAAGGTACACCAGAACCCTCTTGTGGAATAGGGAGTAGAATCCACATCTCCTGACTTACAACCATGTACCAAAAGCACACTAAGAAAAGTACCAGGCTTCTCTCACTCTTGCATTCCCCTTACCTTTGCCACTAACTGCATCTCCCAATATTCTCAAAGTCTCCTCTGGCCTCTTTGGATTTAAAAGTTCTACAACACGAGGCAGCAGCTTTTCTGGTGATCTTTAGAATAGTAGGGACGCTCTTGAATTAAGAACTCCCCATCGCTGTTACCTGAGATTACCTCTCTTCACGCCTCACTCTCCAAGCCTTGTGGTTCAATCTGAAGGAGGAGGAACGTACGGACTGACGTGGCAGCTTCGCTGCTCCCCCCAGCCTCCCAGGGCTGATACATAAGCAACAGCTGCCACAGTTTCCTGCTCCTCTCCCTTGCTGGCCTTTTCAATATATGCAAGGCAATGGCACTGTTTGCTGCTGTTACCTTGCACTGAAACAGAACAGCTAAAGCATGACAGAAGAGAAAAAACAAGATAGAGGAGAGAGGTGGCCTGGAGACAGCTGAGAGAAGGGAAGCAGGAAAAAAGAAGAACAGCGGGCACCATGGCCATGACTCTCTTATATGGCTCCTTTACCTGGCACAATTATGCCATTTGTATGTCTCAGCAACAGTTACTATTTCCGAAAGCTGCTTAAAAGGATTACTATACCAATACAAAATAAAAAAAATCCCATCTTTGTGACTGTCACTGCTGCAGACTGGGGAACCAACAAACCTACTCTGGAACAGGGGAGGTCTGTAGTCTGAAGAGTCAAATTCCCCAACAGATACAGCCAAATAAGATTAGTTTCTCTGTGGGAATATGACTTAACTGAAGACGAATTGACAGAGAAATGACACTTTCAGTCGCTTACGAAAAACCTAAGGTTCAATTTCAGAAATGACGACTCTCGTGATAAGAGACTGAATTTTTTTTAATTAAATGCAAGAGTTTAGCCATGTGAAGTAAGGATAGGAGAAGGGTTATGTAATCTTTTCTCCTGTTACTCCCCATTTCCTTGATGCATGCCAGACAAAAATACATCACTTGAACACATCCCACAAGACAATGTTTCATGCTGTGAACAATTGATTGTCATGTGTTGTATGAAGCTTGTGGAAAGAAAAGGACAAAACAGAGCCAATGGGAGCCACGAGGCTCCATGGCCGTGGCACGGGTAAACAAACAAACTGGGGCGGCCAGTTAATGTGTTTCTGAGAGTGATTCCATGGAACTCTTTCAGAAACACTGGTCTAGTGAATAACACTTTCCCTAGCTCTAAAATCAGTAGCATTTGAAGGACCATCCCTAAGTCTGCTAACCCATGTATACTCCAACTGCATCTCCCAGTAGGAACAAGCCACTGTAGATCTTGCATTTTGTTCTAACACTTCCAATGAAGCAGCAAAATACCAAAGCTCAGATGCAACTTCAAAACTATATAAATATTGACACTATGCTCAGAAAACAAAAACTAGGTAGTCATACCATGGGGTCTTATTATACAAGGTTAAAAAAAAAATCTATTCCCTAATCCCCGCTCCAATTTCCATCCTTTGTGGGAGGGAACACGGGATATCTTAGAGCAGGGGTAGTAAATTGCTTTTTGTCAAGATCCAAATTGGTCAGTGTTTAGATTGCAGAGAAATATTTTTCCAAACTTCAATAACAGTAATGATAATAAGTAAATACAACTTTAGTGGTCCATTTCAAGGTGTCTAGCAATCTTGACTTGGCATGCAGTCAGCCTCTTGACCACCCTGTGTTAGAGTAACAGAATTCTAACTGAGGAACTGCAGAGAAAGCATGATGGGAATGGTACAATAGGCTAGCTAAAACAGCTGAGCCTGCAATAAAGACCATGTGTTGAAGAACGGCTTGGATGATTAATCTGAGCTGGAAACTCAGTCTGAAAGGAGAGAATCTGAATTCAAAACATCTGAAATACAGCAAATGTTAAGTTTCCAGGTTGTGACACAGCAAATCCAGGAGGTCACTCAAAGAAAAAAAAACCAAAATGTGAATACTACCAAAGAGGGGAAGGGAGGAGAAACTGCATGACCTTGAATTAATTAGTTAAATTGTCAAGCAATAGTTAACACTGAGGCATCTTGCAACACTGTTTATATCTTGTCACCACAAACAGGTGCTGGGAAGTCCAGGGTACAAAGGGCCTAGGATGGATGGGAAAAAAAATACATAGAGGATTTTATATGACCAATTCAGGTTAAGATGTTTAAAGGCAATTTCTTTCCTGGAATGAAAGTGATGTTCAAATGTGACAACAGCACTCTCTGACAAGTGAATATACCTCACATTTAGATTTTACTTTTTTAGTGAGAATTTCCATGATTTTGTGGAAGGAGAAGTTAAGGGGTTTTAACTGTTCTTTTCTATATAGATTTTTATACCATACTCATCACCATTCTGAGATTTGTATTAAGCTTTCAGAAAAGACTACATAATTATTTTTATACCATCAATGCTATAAGCCTACTATTTACCATTTGAAAGGGGAGGAATAAAAAAAAGTCCATTCTCTTTTCAGTGTGTATCAGTTCACTTTGCATACACTGTTATATGAAATATCTATGATTCTACACCTATAGATTTTTTAATTAAAAATGCTTTGACCCACAGATTTTTTCCCCTCCTGCTGCTTTTCTTCACCCCTTATACCAGCCACCTCACTCTCCTTTCTTCTACAGCTCTTTGTTGCTGAATGTCAGGGTCATCAGTGTCACAGTCTGACATGATTAGTGTTGCTGACATTACACCAGTGTTCTACGGAAGCAGGCAGAGGGCAGAAAAAAAAAAGACTGCAGCCATTTTATGAAGGAGTCAGGCTAAAATATGTATCAACAAACTGAGTAAAAACTCCCACGTACCAATTAAAATAAGGTTTTTGCACCACAAAGCTTTGTGCTACTTCTAAGCATCTCCATATTTTCAGATACATAGAATCGATCCCCATTTCTGCCTCTCCTGCCTGTATCTCTGAGGTATGTTCCTATTTTTGTGAGATTAAAGCCAAGGACTGAAATTACAGATAAAGCTTGAACCTGTGATTCAGCAGATTCTAATGTTCTGAAGTACAACAATCTGGGTACTCTTGAAAGATAGCAGCAGTCCATTACATGTATTGATTTGCAGCACTTTGTCAGCACTAATGATGTTATCTCATTAAAAGAGATAAATGCCCTACTGTTCTACCAAAAGCATCTGCTTCTTATTTCTCAATCTCACACTCCAGCAGGGCTCTCAGCAGCAAGCACAGTGAAATCAAATTGAAATCCAATGCAAAACTTGCTTACAGAGTTGCTTACTAAGTCTTCTTTTTAATTAGGTTTTTCTACTTTTCTTAAATGGCACTTCTGGCTTAGACACTGGGTGGGCGTATCACTAGAAGCAAAATTAGTTTTTTCAATCTATTAAATTTGAGGGAGCAGCAGCTGAGCACTAGTTAGAGAAGTTTTCAAACAAAGAGATGTAATTTACAGTTTCTCAACATTACAATTAATCTTTGTGCAAAAATAACTACAGTATATAGCTGCAACTTTTGTCAGAATAGGTGAAATAAACAGAAAGTAGCATTAATTATTCAGTTTGTTAACACTATGCAACATGTTGCTATGTGCATTGCAATGGTTTTGTTTCCACAGATTTCTAGTTTAAAAAGGTAGCAATTTACCATAATGGATGTTTTATACATAATTCCTTTGTGTATAGGGTCTTTAAACTACAGATTATTGAAGTCTATTAAACTCTCTATTTATTAATGTGCGTATGGGGAAATTATTACAATGAAGCAGCACCAGTATTTAAATTCCAGTTATTGAAGACGCTCTCCTAATAATCAATCCAGATATATACTTTAAGATGCAGCTAAAATACTTTTAGAATGGCATCACCCATACTTTTTCCTACTATTGTAATATGAATTGCTTATGGCTATGTAGTTGATAAACAAAGTAAAACCTAAGATGTCTTTCAGAATTAATGTTACAGGTTGCTGCTGTCAGACCACTGCTCCCTAAATATCCTGACATAGCACAATGCTTTGTTGCTATGGATAAATTCAACAATAAATAATCATCGGTGGCCTTATCTATCAAAATCAGTCGGGTTGCAGTTATATCTGGGAAGCACTGAACTCTATAAGGGCATGTCTACACAGCAGGGCTCAAGTCGAATTAAGCTACGCAACTTCAGCTACGTCAATTGCATAGCTTAAGTCTAAATATCTTAACTTGGCTTTTGGTGCTGTCTATACAGCAGGAAGTCAAAGGAAGAACCCTCTTCCTTCAGCTTCCCTTATTCCTCATGAAATGAGGGTTCCAGGAGTCAGAGTAAGGAGTCCTCCAGCTTGACATTATTTTGAAATAAAGGCTTATAGTGTAAACGCGCACTAAATAACGCTTCTGTGGAGGTCTGACTTTAGATCCCATTACTGTACATGGCTCAATGGAGGAAGAACAATGAACTTGCACAAAACTCATCAACTTTGATCAGGGTCTGACCACAAGCAGACATCCAATGCACCCAATCCCTAAGCTTCAGAGCCTGAGCTCCAGCCCAAGAACACAAACCAAAATGGCTATTTTTACCACTGTAGGATGAGCCGTGGTCTGCAGATCTGGCCACAGGCTGTTCTTGCTGTGTAGATGTACTTTTGTGATCAAATGTAGATTAAACTCTCTTTGCAGAGTGCTGAAGGAGTGTGTGGGAACTTCTTTCAATCCTTTCTGATCAGTCCCTTTCCAAATGCTGTAAGTTACTGATATTCTTCCAAGAAGGTGTTATGTTTCCATGCAATTAATTTCAAAATTTAAATTTAGTTTAATCCAGTTAAATGTATTACAACAGCATCAGATCTAGGCCTCTGGGAAAGGCCTTTGGATTTTATTAACATAAATAATAACATTTTATTATAAAAAGAGAAGGATGGTGTTTGGTTACATTACTGGGCTGGGACTTGGGATGTGGGTTAGATCCATCAGGCTTTGGTAAATCCTTCCGCCTTGCTATACCTCAGTCCTTATTAGTACACTGGGAGGTACAACTTTCCTACCTCCCAGATATACTGACAGGGTAAATTCATTTATGCCCATGAAACTCTCAAACACTACAGAGATGAGAATTATGAAAGTACCTAAGCAGAGGAACAGACAATTTAACTTCCCATCAAGCCACTAGCATAATCTCAACACCAATTAAATTAAACTACAGTTGTAAAGAACAATTACTACACCTAGTAAGCACAAGATAAAAAGGTGTGAAATAAGGTATCTGTAAGCCATCCTACCACATAAAGTAGCAATGTGATGTTGCTCAGTACTGTTACTTGTCTAGCTTTCCTCAAACACAGGAATACACATAATTTAGATAAAAAAAATATGCAAATCAATGTTGGTAATGTGGCATCCAAATAATTGTGCATACCCGGATGAAAAGAAGAGATTGTAAGGCAGAAATGCAAATGTATAATATCTGGATGATATGAATTGGACCTTGGGAACCTCTATGTAGTGTTTGGGGCTGATAATCTTTTAAAATGTCAAGGTTAATTTGGTTTGTTTGTACCTGTAAACTTAAAGATGAGGAAATTTTGCAAGCTTACAAAATGGAGCCTAAAACTCCATTTTGTATTTAAACATTCTCTCTAATGTCATCCATTTAAGATCTACATTCTGACACGTCCACAGGTGACTGTTAGATTTTAAAAACTCGCTCACCTGTTGGGTACGATTTGCATAGATTATGAATATGCATGAGCATTCCGAACCAACCTATCAGTTTGTACCACGCTCAAGGTGCATCTTTTGGCAGCCAATCGGTTTAAATCATTGCAGTCTATGCATATTCAAGGTCTGACTGAACAATGGTTCGTTCTGGTCCTCGGGCTTATCCTGAGATCAGGGCGTCGTTTGCATCGGGCTTAGGCTTAGGCAATAGGCTAGGAGTGAATGTCAGTATGAAAAAGGTCCTGTGAAGATCTTGTCTTTAGAGAATTGGACGGAAGGTCCTCTTCTCTCTTTTAGGTTAGGCTAGTTAGTTTAGTAATTAGGTAGGTTAGTTCACGTCGTCGTGTTTGTTCGTCAGGCTGCGTTGGGTCAAAGCATTTCGGCCGTCGTCGAGTCCATACGTCGGGCGCGTCGCGTTTTAGAATAGGGTTTTATTTTAGGTTAAGGTTAGAATAGGTAGAGATGGAGTCTAGCTTCCATCGCCGGTTCCAGAGGCGCCGAAGAGCCTGAAGAATCGCTCTTCACGGAAGGTGAAGTCCGCAATTCTACCCAGTTCTTCGTGGGACTCCTGGCTGTTCCTCTCTTGAGGTCCGGAAGGACCGACGGATTGAGGTCGCCAGCTTTGACCCTGAGACAGCCGGCAAGGGATGCCTGGTCATTCCTCTCCTGAGGCTTTCAAATAGCCAAGGGATTGAAGGTCGCCAGCACCACCTCAATCGTCCTCCCATCGCCGTAGACTCTGTAAGTAGGAATAGGGACCTGGAGGGACTTCCCCTTCTTGTCCGTGTAATGTAATAGGGGACTGCCCCCTTATTTGTTAACTAGAGGTATATCATTTTTACAAATTATACTGTTTGTTAAATTTAATTTGCTTAATATAGTCTTGTGGTTGTCACTGAAAACCCAAGTCTTAAATTTTATTTCACGCGCCATCTCAATCTAAGCATTGACACTCTGCTGGTGATCAGATACGGAATAAGAGTCCCAACCTGAAGTACCATCCCTAAGCGGATGAGTTTGGGTTATTTAATAACTCTCTGGGAAGCGTCTTTAAACACCTTTGACCTTCCTTATTCTGTTCGATAGACAGCTAACAAGATCAAGCCATAGTTTAATCCTGAAAGTGATCTTGTATATAGAGTGAGAGCGTTCATGGCAAGAATGAACCAAATTTTGCCCACTCATACAGGTTCTGAGAAAAGTTCAAGCCCTCAGGCAGGCCTGTGCAGTTATGCTATTTCCATTGCATCCAGAGGTGTTCTGCAATAGTTCAGAGATCCTCAAAAAAGTACCAAAAATGAGTGGACAGTTTTGAACTACATGCTGATTCCCTATAAATCAATGTACAAATCACATTTCCTTTCTCAAATTACAAGCTATAGGCCAGATAGCATTCTCAGTTACACAAATACAACCCAATTACTTTCACTAGATTTACATGGGTAACAGAGCAGAATTTATCTTTGGTTGGTTATTTTTTTAAAAGGTCAACATTTCCATAAATTACAGTAAAGAAATGTTTAGCTTAAGTAAGAGAAGCATTCCTTTAATCTTTTAGAAATCAGTCCTATTTCTTGATCAGAGAAAAAGGGTAGGAAGATTACAGCTAAGATGTGAAATCTATTATCTGTTCATTTCTACTGTAGACGAGCAATCAAATAAAATTACAATAACAAATGATATCCTTATTCATAAAGGGAAATAACACTTTTGAAAAGGGTGTGGTTTTATCTTGATTTTAGTAAGCTTATTTTAACTTCCCACCACTGCAGAATAAAAAAGTTCAGCTAACATTTAGCCACAATCCTAAGGAATCTCTCACACAGGAGTGGAAGAAGGTACAAAATGGTAAATGAGACTCTTGTCACTATCACAACATGGAATAAAAATTGGAGGTGCAAAAATTGCCGGAGACTATCCAAAGTACTGACACTTACCGGCTAAAATCATGGTGTAAAAATCTTCATCTAGTATGCAGTGCTACTATAATTAAAAAAGGCATTATGATATGCCTCTCTAAAATATCCCTCTCCTTTGCTCTTACACAAGTGTCTTGGCATTGGTGATAGCACATGACAGACATATGAGCATCAAACTGTAACCTGACAAAGTGGTATTAACATTTACCTGGTGTGAAAGTTATGATGTAGCCTTATACTTACACCTCTGTACAGGCAGCAAAAGCAGCTGCTTCTGCCAAGCAGTCAGTCATTCTGTCTATCCTGCTATCTATAGTTCTGAAATTCATGTGTCACCAACTGCAGTGAGTCTCCAGATCTAATAAAAATACTATTCTCCACTTCTTTAGGAGAATAAAAGTTCTCAGCTGGGAAGAAGGGACTTTTCTATATTGCAATCATGCCAGCTGCATTTCCAAACATTTCCCAATAAGGAGAAATATAGTATCTTTGCAGTGATGTTTATCTAACTAATTTTTTTTCCTATCAACATTAGGGTTAAATATTACAATTTTGCCAAAGAAATATTAACTCTTTGGCATCCTCTTACTTCCACGAAAGCCAATTTGCTAATCATTTAAGTATTTATTCCCATATTCACAGTTAATTTCAGAGCTTAAAGATGAAAGAGATAGCAGACCCAATGGGAAGAGAGCTCTGAGATGGTCTCAGATCAATTTGTGAGCTGGGGAGAAATTAACTATATTTAAAATTAGCTAACCAAGCAAGTTAACTAATGTGAAGCCAGTCCTGCTGTTGCAACTGGGGAAGACAACATTAGGCCCTGGATAATATTATATTATTTCATATTCAAATACATTTTAACAAATATTGAATGTATCATGCTCACCTAGTACATGTAGTGCTTGACCAGAAAAAATTCCTTCAAAACGGGAATTTTTTTGTATACTTAGTGTTCTAATATCATGTAATGCAGCAAAGTTGTCAGAACTATATGCCTTATATTTCATCTAGTCACAAAAGTGAGACAACTGGAAGAAGCCAGTTTCTGAAAGGTTAACATCCATCCAGATATTGTAAGTGTTCCAGTGACAAAGTAAGGAACAGCGACACCATTCATAGATTCAAAAGCCAGAACAGACCACTGTGATTGCCTAGTCTGACCTCTTGTGTAACATAAACCACAACCTCCCAATTCCCAAATAAATTCCTACAGCATATATTTTGGAAAAGTCATCCAATCTCATTTTAAAACACTGCCAGTGTCTTTTCTAATTTTGATGTTTTATTTGTGTTTAACATTTATTTTACGTTTTACAGTTATTTTAAATTCAGTTGAACTATTGCTCACAACTATTAATACATTTAATGCACAGAACTAATCCATCAATTTATCCACACTTTGCTAATGTTAATGTTGGTCCCAAGACATGAGACACAAAGTGGGTAAGGTATTATCTTTCATTAGAGAAGTCTGTCTTTTTCCCGCAACAGAAGTAGGTCTAATAAAAGGCATTACCAGGTTATTGAAAGAAGGCAGAAGTAGTTAGATTTCAGTTTTGACTTTTATCTGGAAATACTGATCTACTGTGCAAAGTGCTTCAACACTGGCTGCAGTTCAGACTGTTAAAAATTCAGTTGCAAAATATCAGTTGTTGAAGTTCAAAAAGCTTTTTGTTACAAAGTTTAAGAAAGATTATGGCAGGAAGTCTCTAAAAGCAACCTGATTGGTGATATTTTGTTCATTGGGTTCAAGAAAGAAAAGCCTTCTCTCTGGACTGTTCTCAAGGTGAAAATTGATATAACAATTAAAATAAAAAATTTAAGCAGACAGGACATTTGTTTCAATACCAGGAGACTGAAGAAGGAGCCATGAAGTGAGGAGAACAGCACATTGTGCTGTTAAATAGAAAGGTAGGAAAGCAGGTGAGCAACCTGTGAAAACAGGTCTTTGTAGTGCATAGTTGAAGAAAAGACTTTTAAGTGAAATTAACTCTAAGGGGAAAAAAACCAAGCAATGATAATTTTAATAGTTGGTAACACTACAGGCACACCACTAGCAAGAAGCTAATAGATTGTTCAGACAAATTATCAGAAAGTCTGAAGACCCCGATCCATTACTAACATATGGACTGCAAACTGTGCTACTATAGCAGTATGAGAGAAGATGCTTGATCAGAAAACTCTCACAAACATTCCTTCTAGAGAGTCTTTCCCAGGTCTTATGTGGGAATTAAGAAAAAGACATTCCTGTATGTCTTGTTCATTTGGATCAATGCCTAATTATACTGATAAGCAAATCTCTTAACGGGCTTATATTTTTATGTTCTGTGGAAAGGATGGGAAAGAAATGTAAACTTGTTTGATCTGCAGCTGAACAGGGACCTTCTAACAAAAGTTTCCTCCTGGATATTCAGGTTTGCTGATTCCTAGATGATAAACTGATTCCAGAGTTTTGCTTGAGCTGAGAGAAATGTATTGGTCAGGGTTTTATTTCAGAGTGGACTCCAAACTACTTCAAGTGGTTAACAGGACAGCTAACCAGGAGACTCTTTCTATATGAGGAGAGGGATGACATAACATCTCCTCTTGTTGCAAATCTCCTTAACTACAAAAATAAATCAGAACTGTTCTCTTGTAGTATAAAAAAAATAATTTTGACGTGATGCCATCTTAGACCTCTGGATGGAGGGGGCTGCATTCTGGGAATATTTCTAGAGAATTTAAATTGAATGCTTCTACTCATAGTGAATCCCCAATATCCTATGCTGAGCTGCCCTGAAGATCTGTACAGGGAGGAAAATGCCACACCCCACACTTCCAGCCACCGCATATTTCTTCATAAGAGCTACCTCTGTTTTTCTGTCTAAGGAAACTGTGCTTGTTAACAGTACAAATGAGCATTTGTATGAAATTATTGCCAAGCCCACTTTGGGAATCACTTCTCAACTTCTGATCTCCCCAAAAGGAGTTACAGTATAAAGTCTGTGCACGTATCTGCTGGATAGAATGGATAGAAGAGCTAGGCTCTTCTAGCATGACTTCACAAATGATGAGCACCGAGTAAATGAGTCAGATTACCTGGTTCATAAGAGAACATTCTTTGGATCTGCAACTTTTGCATCTGAAAGGTCTCCTAGATTTTTGTGAAGAACTGAAGACCTCTCCACCTAAAGCACAGCAACAAAAAAGCCTCCATAAAAATGAACACCATAGCCTTACTGAATCTAGGAAGTGTGCACTCTAGAAATCCCTTTCAGGATTGCAGTTCATTATGAAGAAATATAGGTAAGCCAGGACATTCTTAAACCTAAATTCCGTCGCCTGATTGATCTGTCTGGGTGCAGAGTAGGGCTGTAAAAGGATAAAAAGTACTAACTGTGTAACCGATTACAATTCAATTGGTTACAAAGTTAAACACTGCTGGCCGGCAGCGCCGCAGGCTGCCATCCCCGAGGGAGTTTAACTGGTAACTGGAACCTATCAGCATCAGCTTATCGGTTTCTGGCTTAACTTTTACATCCCCAGTGCAGAGCTCCATAGATCCATCTTTTGACCTGACTAATAGCCAGAAGACATCTCATTTGCCAATTATACATTGGCCCTGTTGTGATACAGTAGAGTGTCCCATGTATGCCTTCAGAGTTCTTGCAATCAGTTCTTGGCCTTAGAGGCCTATATTCTTCAATTACTCTGGTGACAAAATGCACAAACTGCCAGATCACCAGAGACAGAGCAAGAACACAATTTAGAACTGTTGTGTAGAAGCAAAAATGAGGAAAGGAAGTGGTATATTGCTGTGACTGGCAGCTAACAGCCTGCTGATGCCATAGGTTAGAAGTAAATGTTGCTCCCTGCACTGGTGGCAAACAGAGAGAGTGTGTGTGTGTGAGAGAGAGCGTGCACGAGTGCAGCCAATATATCATGGCATTTTTTAAAACCTGAAAAACACCTGTCAAAGAAAATACTTTTAAAATCTGTTAGTAACCCAACATCCAGAAGAGAAAATTGCTCATGACAGCAATGAAGAAAAATTACTTAAAAAAAAAAAAAAATCCTTCCTCTACCTTACACGTTGCATAGACAGAAATACAGAACATGTCACAAAACATGGAAGCACTTGAATATTCTCATTCCAGACTCCTCAATTTCAGAAGGAAGCAGTGCCATTGTGAAGAAACGTATGGAAGAAGGCAGTGTCAGAAAAACTGCTGGTCTGAAACAGGAGCATAGAACAAGACATAGTGGGTCTTGAAGAGTGGATGTGAGCTGAAAATTAGCCTGCTCATCAGCACACCTCACAGGGAAGTTTTCCGAAGGAAGGTAAGCAGCAACAAAAGTAAGAGGAAAGAAAGAAGGAGAACAGATCAAAGGGGACGAGGGGGGAGAGGGAAGCTGTTCCCAACACCAAAGGCAGATCTCCTGAGACATGTCTAGGCTGGATAGCTGTCCAAAGCAAAAGAGCAAATAGTGAGAAGAGATCAGCTCTTCATTTTCAAAGCAGTGAAACAAGCATTTTTTGTTTTGTTTTTTAAACTGGGAAATGTTTTATGGGTACAGGAAACACACTGAGATTTTTCTCCTGTCAATATATAGCAGATTTAGAGCATTAACTTCCCTTATCAGGAGTGATACTGATATTTCCAACAGCACTTAAGGGAAGTAGATGTTCAAATCTTATTGAATTTCAGTTGGATATGGCACAATGGCATCCTGCTCCATGACTAGGAATCCTATGCACAATACAAATAAATAACCCCACAACAAAACCAAAGTCTAAGGGGAGGGGACATATTACCTCTATTTTATAAATGGGCAAAGGCCTCTTAGAGAGAACAGAACACTTCCTGCACAAAAAAAAGCTTTTATGTCAGAGCTGAGAATAGGACATTGAACAATATACCATGACCAGAACTCCCCTCCCGCCACAAAATCCTGCAGTAGTTTAGGATGAACACAAAGAGGGAAAGAATTAGGGTTGTTAAAATACGCACTTGCCATCCCACGCTACGGTCTCTGATACAGTTATATTACCAAAATATATAATTCCTGCAATATTCTACTATTAAGAAAGTCTGGCATAATAGCAAAGTTACTACTTCGGGTTTTTTTAGGAAGTGCAAGATAAACATAATCTTGTAAAGGTAGTCTATTTAAAACCTTACATAAACAAGTTTGTTCATCTATATATTAATCAACCTAATTTTTCATTATTTACCACTAAAATATAAAATGCTGTAAATTTGACACATTCCCAAATCCTCTTTTTTTTTTTTTTTTTTTTAAATAGCACAAGGGAGCATTTTGGTTGCTCTGGGTAACAAACCAACTCAACTGAATAAGTATAGTCTATTTTCTGGTATAATGAAGATCATGCCATGACTGATTTAAAAATGAAACAAATGCTTTGCTATAGCTAACAGTGTTTAGTACAGTACGCTTACTTACAATTGTGCATATCCCCCTCCCTCCATGGTCCTATTAAATAATCTCTGGAAAGAATTAACCATGAGTAATATTCCAATTCTCCCTGTTCCCCATCCCTGGCAACCCCGGTCATGCTGGCATGAAGACAAAGCAAACTCATATTGCATCAGAGAGCCAACTCATTTTCTATAAACCTTCCAGTTAGTAGTTTACTGCTACTGTAATCCTGTGCTGACAACAGTGCACCCTTCGTTTTGTGCATGTGCGAGATTTTAAGATTTTCTTAATGAATAATGTTTTCAAGTCATTCTCTACACTGGCTCCGCCCTGTACTGTAAACTAGACATTACCTTATACAAGAATGAATCTGCTGCATTCCTCTGTCTAGCTGCCTCACAGCCGATTTCCTACACTCCCCATCAGAATCAACGGCAACACTGTCTCCCACCCCTTTCTCCTCCTCTCTCCCGCCACCCCCTCCTTTTTTTTTTTCTTCACTGCCTCACTGTGTTTTTGTGTAAATGATCTCACATGACTCAACAAATCCATCTGCCTGGAGCAGGCCAAGTTTGGAGCCTTCCCAGGAGGGAGGAGAAGAATTGCTTTGTGGAAAGGACCTGGAGCTTTGCCCTTTCTCTGGATCAAATTACCCGCCTGTCAGGCCTGACGGATTTGGCTAAAAATAAAAGGAAGCAGGCCATGAAAAGCAGATGAATGAGCTCAGCAGTTCCTTAGATAACATAGGCTTGGTGTTGCCCAAAGCTCCCACAACAGAAACTTCAAATGCTGGGCATGTAAGTGCAATGCTGCAATTCAAGCAAACTTGGTTGTTTAAAAAAAGTTGTTGAAAACAAACAGATTAAAGCAGACAGACGGAGAACAAGAAAGCTGACTGATGTAAGCTCCTATCTTATAAAATGCAAAAGATCGTGCATTTGCACTGCAGGGAGAGGAGAGAAAGACATTTTAAAACTAGATATGATGTCAACTTTTCAGTCTATGCCAGCAAATAGCTAAAAGTCGTTTGTGTAAATGTATGCCCAGAGCCCGCAGTGGGTATTAAGCACTTAGCTTGGCAATGTAATGACACACTGTAACAATCTGTAATGTGAAGCAGTCAGCAAAGCCCTGGCTCTGAAAGCTATTTCTCCTAACCATTAACCATATGTTTGGCTCCTCAGCTATCCGACCGGGTGTTCCAGCTTACCATCTGGTTCCTATCCACACAAGCAACTGTAAAGCATAGAGTATTTCCCTCTGGAACTGCATGTTTCTTTCTGTCTCTCTCAGATTCCTCCCAGCAAGCCTTCCTTCTCATTCACCACTTTCAAAGCAAACTTTTCCTCAAATAATGCCACCAAGGCCTTTACTATAATTACTCAGGAATGTACTGCTATACTGTAAACAAGGCCAGAAGTGACATTCCAGTTGTACACAATGATGGCTCACATACGTGTGCGCACACACAAAACTGGAAATTACAACAGCTGATACATCATGTTAAAAATAGAAGCATTCTTCACAGATCCAGGAGTAGTTTTATCACCCTTCACACGTGCTACACTTTCTGGGAACTGTGCTTTTAATTCTCCCCTCTAGTTCCTATCCCTCTACATTCAATCTGGATTACATCCGCTTCATTACTACACAGCAGTACATTTTCAATAATGAATTCAGCAGCAGAAATATGGTAAATATATGCCCTGTCTCCAAAGATAGCTTCGTAGGCCCATCTATTTTTCACAACACAAAGGAACTTTTAAAAAAGTTAAGGAGAGAGGAAAGATTTTTGGAGAAGATGGAAACTTGGTGATTACTAAATAAGCTTCCTTTAAAAATGATAAAAAGGCTTTTATTGTATTTCATTACATTGTTTTAAAAGGCTTGTACCTTACGTCTGTTTTATGATCTTGTGAATTTTAACTAGCATTTACATTCTAAAGCATTTTTATCCTGCTCTGTTTCTAAAGTGGCCTATGGGAGATCAACAATAATTTTTTCCCCAGGTTGTCTGATTTAGGATTAATCATGACATAATATAAAATATTCACTGATGCAAGCAATAGGAAATGCAGCAAATGCCATCCTTGCTTCATTATAAGAAAATTTACACACTGCAGTGAATCAGGTGTAGAGTGTTTATTCTAGTTACCGGTGCTACCAAAAAGGAAGGGGGGGCACTATTCTTACAAGTGTGTATGCATAGGGACTATAAACATACCACACATTCATATTTCTAGGAAATGGATTTCTTTTTAACAGAATGAGCTTTTCTACCAAGATATATGGAACAACTCTATTGCTAGAATAAGCAGTTTTATATTAAAGAAAGGCAATAGCTCTCATATTTCGCAGTGAAGCAGAACAGTTCACACCAACTCTGGTGTTTTCAAATGTCAGTGTTCTGTCATGAATCTAAAAGTGTAAAGCTGTGACTATGCCATCTCCCGCCTCACCCGCCAAGACAGAATGGCCAGACGCTAACAGAAAGGAAATGTATAGGAATTACTAGTTCAGAATGGCTTGATTTAAGCGGTCTTCCTCTGAATATTACATTACTGCTAATAATGATCATCTTCAACTTGCACTGACTTGCTTATTAAAACAGAGGCACAACTTTTCTAAGTGTCCCCTAAAATTAAGAGAATGAAGTGCAGAAGGCCTACTACAGGCCCCAGTCAGCAATGAGATGATCCTCATGAGGAACCCCCGCAACTTCACTGGGGCTGCCTGCAAATATATGTGTTTGCCCACAATGACCCAGTTGCAGGATCAGGGCCACAGTTACGAACTCCACAGTTAGTAATGCAAACTCCTACTGTGGGGATATAGTATCTGCAGTCATTTTAAAACTTATAGGGTGAATGCACGATGTATAAATTTTAGGCTTAAGTATTCCAGCTTGTCTACACGGTGAGATAATACACATGGCGGGGATGGGTTTTCTAAAGCACACTGTGTTGCACATTAATAGGTCTCTGTAGATCCTGCTGCTGTTCATTAGATATTCCATAGTGAACTTAAAGATATGGCTGTGAACTACCAGGGAACATTAAGTGCACTCTATCAGGGTCTATATGGATCAATTACTATGCAACACCCCCACATAGGCATACCACACTATGTAGAAAAACACTAAGGCTGCGTCTAGACTGGCAAGTTTTTCCGCAAAAAGCGCCTGCTTTTGCGGAAAAACTTGCCAGCTGTCTACACTGGCCACTTGAATTTGCGCAAGAACACTGACAATCTAATGTAAGATTGTCAGTGATCTTGCACAAATACTATAATGCTCCCGCTCAGGGATAAGCCCTCCTGCGCAAATGCTTTTGCGCAAGAGGGCCAGTGTAGACAGGTAAAAAATGTTTGGGGCAAAAAAGCCCCGATGGAGAAAACCGCGTCTAGATTGGCATGGACGCTTTTCTGCAAAAAGTGCTTTTGCGCAAAAGCATCTGTGCCAATCTAGACGCTCTTTTCCGCAAATGCTTTTAACAGAAAACTTTTTCCATTAAAAGCAATTGCGGAAAATCATGCCAGTCTAGACGCAGCCTAAGAGAGGATCTAAATTAGTTATTTATGACACAATGTAGCAAATATCCTCCTGGTGTATTTAAATGTTCTTAATCCCATTTTAGGTTTCTTAAAATATTTTAAACACAAAAACCTCAGACTGTTTGCTCACATCATAAGATAAACTAAAACCCCACCCTTCATAAGGCATTCAGGAAAAACAAGGATTCACGGATGATAGTCTTGCCTTTGAGCTGAACCGGAACACTTAAGAAGATTATCAGAAGTTATGAAATGAATAAAGAGGAATGGAAAAAGAATAGCTTCTTGCCTGACCACCAATACTGGTGGTGGTGGTAATGGTGTGTGTGATGTAATGGACATGCAATATAATTGTTATAGATTTTTCAGGCCAGAACAACTCATTGTGCTCATCTAGAGTCTAGACCAGCCTCCTGCATAATACAATCTTCCCCAAATTAATTTTTGCTCCAAGTCCAATAGCTGTGGCCTAACTAGACTTATCTAGATTTAAAAATTCCCAGTGATACAGAACTTATTATGGCCCTTGGTAAGTTGTTCAAATGGTTAATTACCCTCACTGGTTACAGTCTGCAACTAATTTCTAGTTCAAAACCATCTTGTTTAAACGTCCAACCATGTATCTTGTTATTCCATGTCACCTTAATGTGCTATTCAATCCCTGACAATGGGCCACCCTGTTTAAATATTTGACTTGATATAGTTTAATAGGAGTTAAAGGTAATGCCAGGTACTACTTGAATCCACTGAACTGTCTTCCCAGTACTGGTGGTTTGCAATCACATTTTTCCTATTTAAAAAAATGTTTTTCTCCCCATTACATTGGGTAAAAGCCAATATCAACAAAATAGAAAACTGATTAACTATAAAGGATTATTATTTATTATTTGTATTACAGTGATGTTCGGGAGTTCCAGATAAACTGGTGCTCCTGTTCTCTAAGAAAGACATAAGTAACAGCAAGAAAGTCTTTGCCACAAATAGCTCACAAATCAAAAAGACAAGACCTACAATGTAGAAGGAGAACCAAAAGTGACTTGTCCAAGGCCACATTTGTACAAGTGACTTGGACACTGGTTACAGTGATTGGTCCACAGTCAATTGCTTACCATTCTAGAATTTATTAGCTCTACTTTTAGGCATCAAATTCTCCCACTGATAGGCAAAAAACCAACAACATATAATGCACATAAATCATCCTGTCTTGGGTGGGAGAGCCGACTTGTAGAATAAACACCCAACTGAAGGTGTTATATAATCAAATAAAAATTGGGCCAGGCTGCAAGGATCTTAAATTAAAAAGCTATTTTGTGGTTAAAATCCTGAAAATTAGCGATGTAAAATCCCATTTAATTGGCTAACCAGTTTAACTTATTATTTACCAGTTAACCAATTAAAGCGGGGGCGAGTGGGTAGCAGGGGCCTGACATACCCCCACCATCACAGGCAGGGTTCCCAGCCCAGCCAGAGCAGCCCCAGTCTTGCACCCTGCCCAGCAGATGGGGAGATGCTCCAGCCACACCCATAAGCCTCACCTGTTACATGTGAGGATTACCTGCTAAACCTTCACGTCCCTACTGGAAATGCCATTAACCTAGTTATTCTGGGTGCTTTTTAAAAAAAGACACAACACTTCCTTAAGCATGCAATATTACCCAATGATTTATGTGAGCCCATGGATCATGACTCCACCAAGGTCTGAAACACATCACCATATTAACAGTGGAACAGGTAATGCCTCCTAGAGTCAAGGTTGCCCAACATTTCCCATTATGAAGACAACACTTTTAGTTGCTTACAACTTTGACAAAGTTTAACCATTTGGGCTGAAATTTCCGATCCTGGGTATCTGTGTCAAACTGAATTTTGTTGGAAAATGTCAGCCATGTTGGTTCAATTGTTTCTCAAAACAAGGTTAGACCAAAAAAACCATTTTGCCCATGTGAAATTTTAGTGTTTTGTTGTAAAAGTTCAAGTCCCCACATATTTTTGAGCATACACTTTCAATTAGGCAAGGGTTCCCTTTCTATTATGGAAATACCTTTTGCTGTCCTCATGAAAATCAGGGAAGTGGTAGTGCAAATGGAGAGTGGGAGGTATTTGACTGGGTGTGCACCAAGATCACAGGAGGAACTGGGGATGGGGTGAGAAGGACACTGGGACTGGCTGAACAAGAGGAGCTAGGTGAGGAGGGGGAAAAGGGAGGGAAGACAAAGAAAAGAGAAATGTAGGGCTGAAGGGACCTCAAGAAGTTACTAAGTCCAGTCCCCTGCACTGTCAAAGGACCATATAAACCTAGACCATTCCAGACAGGTTAAACTAGTACTAAAAACCTCCATTGATGTTGATTCCAAAACCTTCCTTGGTAACCTATTCCAACTACCCTAAAGGTATGTCTAGACTACATGGCTCTGTTGATGAGGTATAACAGGGTGGTCGGCAAGAGCTTCCCTTGTTGACAGCAGAGCATCCAGATTACCACGCTGTGCCACCAAACAGCTGATCGGCACAGCACGGCAGCCATTTTGATGTAAATGAAGCGGCGATTATTTAAATCGCTGCTTCATTTTCCTATGTCTAGAAACCTAAACTACATGGCTCTGTCGACGGAGCCATGTAGTCTAGACATACCCTTATAGTTGGAAAGTTTTTCCTAATATTTAACCTAAATTTCATTGGCTGTAGATTAATCTCATTATTTATTATCCCACTTTAAGTGGGCATGGAGAACAATTGATCACTGTCCTCTTTATAAATTGCCCTTAACATACTGGGAAAGATATCAGGCCAGCCTGGACCTCCTCAGAGTTTTCTCAAGACACAACATGCCTAGTCACAAAGACTGCAAGTTCTTAGCGAGGCACATATGTTAAAAATAAAAGTAAATTGAACATGTTTTCATCGTCACCAGGAAATTACTGTGCTGCTAAGGTATCCCTGGAATTCAAACTTCTTTGGTAATAGGTGGACATAACTGATCAATAAAAAGCCCTGTCAGAATCCCCATCAAATTAAACTGGTGGGGGAAGGGAGAAGGCTCTGTGCGTTGCCACAGCTCCAGCAACAAGCATCACCTCAATCTTCCTTAATGTTGTCAGCTACAGAAGATGCCTCTCAGCTAAGTCCCTATCTCAAACAAACAAGGAAACTGCATTAAAAAGGTGACCGAGCTGACTTATTAGCAGACTGATGTCACTGCAACCTAAAATTCCTCTGCCTCACATAGATGAGGAGATGCAGCAACAGCATATAAATGAAGCCCCTGAAGCTGGATGAAGAGTTGCTGAACACCACCATAAGAAGGTAATGAACAGCCACCTACTTTACCCTGCCAGATACGACAGACCTGTCAGCAGACACTGATGGGCAATATATTAAAAGGCTGCTGACATATTTAAGCATCATTATAGACACACGTTTGTAGGACACAATGACGCTATTACCGTTTTCATCCCCCACAGCCCCAGAAAACAAAAATGATGGACTCTAGGCAGTCAGAGGAATATGGATGAAGTTGCCTTGACATGAAGTAGACAAAATTTCTCAAATGGGAAACACTATAATTGGCAAAGTCATTAACATCAAACAGTGGCTTCCAAAGAAATGACTTACTACAATTTGAGGGTGGCTGGCACTTTGCCCTCCTCTTTTCCTACAAAAGGCCCAAATCCCCTTCTACTGGCTTTTACCAATGATGTTGACAATTTCTCTGCTGCTTGACAATACTATCTGATTATAAACTGTTGTATGATCCTTGTATGTAAATACTTTGTTAAAAAACCAACTGTATTGTAAATAGTTTCCAGTTACTCAGGAGTTTGCAAGTACATTGTCATATACAAGGTATTTTCTCACAATGCTATACAAAATACTAACTTGTTCAGCTCATCTTCTATTTAAAGATACCAATCGAGAAGATGCAAATAAGTGCTTAAAACCCTGAAGTTATTTGTGAAGAATAGCACTAGATAAGTCTTCAAACATGAGACAAATAGCTTAATCTAGCTAGAATCTGGACTCAAACCCCTCAAGCCTAAACTATTTCAAGTTTTTATACGTCCACTCTGACTGCATTTCCTTCTTTATGTCTCATGATACTAGACTTCAACATTTGATGAAAAAAATGTGTAAAGAATCTTTCTGCCTTGAAAGAGTGAAATGCTATTGTGTACAAAATAAAAGTGCATGTTGTCAACATGAACCCTTTTTACACACATTCAAACTCTGTTTCTCAACTGAACACCACCCACTCTTGAAATCCTGTACCAGCCAGATTAGCAAATGTGCACATGCTTGTACTCTTGCAGAAACAATAGTTTCTTTCAGTCCATACAATCGTCTGAAGAAATAGGCTAAAATGTCATGGGAAAAATTAGGAAATATCTACATAAAATGGTTCACAACAAGAAGGGTGGAAGTGTTCAATATAGCACAGAAGAGGAGAAACTAATAGAGTTGTTGCTAGTCCTTCTGTTTGAAAAGAGACTTCTTTTTGCTGACTGCTCAAAATAGAAAAGTGGTTGATGTTGAATTAGATTGGGGCAGGGAAACTTTTTTGGGTTGGGGGCCGCTGACCCACAGAAAAAAAAAAAATCAGTCAGGGGGGTGCATACACAAGTGAGAAGCAAAAACAAAAAAACAAAACAAACCCTCACTGATCTTGGTCCCAACTGAGAAGGAGAAAGAAACTCCACATAGTCCCCTCACACACTAGAGCCTACAGGGGCCCAGGCTAGTAGATTTTGTGTGCTCCAGCCCTGTAGTAGGGCAGTGGAGGGGCTGGAGTGCTTGCACAGGCTCCCCAATGCTGTGTTTTTTCCATAGCCAATCCTTTATGGCAAAACATTTCTATTTTGCATATTCTGTGTTTTCTTTATATTCACAAACAAAAAATCTAATAAAATGCTGCTGGACTCTCATGCTACCAAGTGAGTTCCAGGGAAAGGGAGTTTTGCAGGATGGGTATAAATACTATCACTACTCACTTCCCTCTCCATCCATTCCTGCCCACACACGCTATTGGGGAAGGTACATCTTAAAGACAGTGTAAAGCTGGCTAAGTGCTCTGAGCTATCTGATGATCCATGCATCTGAGTCCACACTATTCTTAAGCAGCACCTTCTCATTCAACTGAGTATATTGTGACAGGTAAGAAGCTTCAACAAGGTAAGCTAGCAGCAGCAGCAGGAGTGATCTTTCTGACCTCTGTCCCAGAGGGTCCTAAATACCAAGCTGGATGATTTTTATTTAGTATGGGTGTGTGAAAAGACTTTCCCACTGACATTGGGGTTGGGAGTCTCTGCATTATAATACAAAAACATATATTCTAGAACTATAGGCTACAACACAACTACTGTGATGGATCACTTGAAATTGGTCTATTTTGTTTGTTCCCTCAGAAGCATCTGGCACTGGTCACTGCCAGAAGACAGGACACCATTGATCCAAGCCAGCATGGCCTTTCTTATCTCATTAGATCAATAACATTTTTCCAATTATAATTCCAGAAAAAGTTGATACCTCCTTTAGGAATCTAAAATAGGTTTCTTTATCAAAAGTGGCTTTTCTAGGCATGCTGGCCTGGGCTTACACTGATTTTTTTTAAAGGAACATAAAATCCCATTTAATAGTTAACTGGTTAAATGGGGATGGACAGACTGGAGCAGCGCCTGCACTGCAGACAGAGGTTGCTCCAGCCCAGCTGCTTTTGACCCTGTGTTGGCTGCAGGTTCCCAGGCCTCCGCCTGCAGGGATGCTCACCATTAAGAGTGATGCTCCCTAGGTTTTTGTTTGGTTGTTTGTTTTTCCTTTAAAAAGTAGCTCCTCACAAGAAAAATTCTTGTAATGTCCATTCAAATACAAAAGCAAGTTAAGGATAGCAATTGTGGCTCAAACTCTAGTTTTAGCTTCTAATATAAACACCCGTGTGTTCTTAACTCTTACATGCACTTCTCTGGACCTTCTAATTTGTTAAGGTTTTAGGTAGTAATTCATAAAGATCCACTAATGTAGTATTTTTGTAATGCATCAGTAAATCAAAATATGATTTATGTCATGTCAGGCTGCACACAACCATATGGGAATGCCAGAATTTATCAAGCACTGTTACTAATAAGTGAAGCTGTAAAATGAAAAGTAAAGTCAAAATGGATGTTTACGATCCACACCAGTTCCAGACGAGTCCAGGCATCTTCTGGTTGGTTATGTCCTGAAATGTGGATGGTCATATCATCTATAGAAAAATCTAATCACATCTTGAATTCCTTGGAGCTTTTGTGGCAATAGGTACCATAGGTTAATTGTATTACAACAGTAAATGGGACATTGTTAGATGAACAATTTCATGTTTTAAAAGAAACAGTTGTTCCTACACTGTCTTTCTTGATGGGATTAAAGAGATCGCCTCCATGGATTAAATTTTTCATTTTCTTCCCTAACTGTTCTGTAATGATGCAAGGGAATGATTTTTCTTTCTGATGACTCAGTGAAACACTCAACTCCACCAGCAACCCTTCTTTCACCTTTTGTGTCCGACTGAAGGAATCTGAAGCTTCAACTGGCTGTCAGAGTTCCAATGTCCTCACTTATAACTGTCTTCAGGAAAAGATGTTAGATACCAGAAAACTTTAGAGAGTAAACAAAAATGGACAAATATTTAGGAGAGAAACTGAGCAGAAGAGATCTCACTCATTTGTCCTCTGTCCTCATTATCATTCCACCATTATAATAGGAAACAGAATACATCACAGCAAGAAGCACTTTGGGCTTCCCACTGCTTCCAGTTGTCCCCGATCTCTTCTGTAGGGACCTTGCATCAATTTAATGTTTAGTTCAGGATCTTAAAGATCTTCTCACTTGCAGACTAGTCTGAATCCCCCCAGAAGGGGAATGGAAGCTCAATCAAGACTTAGACCTTGTTCTCAACTCTGCAGCACTGACCTCAAAAAAAAAATAACTGCTAGAAGGGACATATGAAACTCCTTAAGTCAAGTGCCGAAAATATTCCTCATTAGTCTTGAGGTTAACAAACTGAAGCATAAAATCCAAGTAAGTCACTGTTTTAAAATATAGGAAACCACCTCCCCCCCCACCTTTTTTTTTTTTTTAAAGAGAATGGATTCCCAATTACCAGAGGCTGTCTCAAGGATGCATAACTTGAACTATGGATGTTAAATTTCAAATAATTAACTAATCGAATAGTTGATGGGATTTCCATAGACTATTCAATTAATGGATAAGGTCTAATGCACAGCGGGCTCCTGTGCATTTCAAAGTAGAAGCATTGCATGGACCTTGGAGTCAGCAGGGGACTCCCCACTGGCCCTGGGCTCCAGGCAGCATTCCAACTTTGAAATGTACAAGAGTCTCTGCTGGGGCTCTTGTACATTTCAAAGCAGACGCTGGGCATGGAGCCTGGGAGGACTCCCACTTGCCCCAGGCTCCATGTGGCGCTTCTGCTTTGAAATGTACTAGAGCTCCAGTGGGGACTCTTGTGCATTTCAAATTTGAAACTGGTGCTGCTGTGCCCCTGCCCCCTTCCACGGAGCTGGAGCTGGGGGGAGGAGGGAAAACAGCTTTTAATCCGGCTCCCCCCAGCATGCCCTCTTCTCTCCCACTCATGCTGCCTCTTTGTGATAGAGGCGGCAAAGGGAGGGGGGGGAGTGACTAGTGTGTCAACTATCCTATATGCTTTTGCTTATCAGATAGCTGACTAGTCCATCAGTCGCTTACATCTCTAACTTGAACATGACAGCAAACAGCAGTTCCTGATGGACAGATTATTTTCCATAGGAAAAGCGCAAACCATGATTTTCTCCTGGACAGGCCTTTTCAATGACTAATATTTCAGCATAATCCACATGCTAAATCCCCATTTTCTAGTCAGTCATGCAAATAAGCCAAGTTGCCAGAGAGAAACATAAAATACCAGATCAATGAGCATCCTCTCTTTTAGAAATACAAAAAGTAACTCCTCTAATTCCTTACTTGCTAGAAAGTCTGTTACACACAAAAATTATGTTAAAATGTGAAGTTATGCTTAACATTAACCTAGGGAATTTTTACAACAGAATATACAGTTTTAAAGGGATTCTACAGTTTTAATGAATTCCTAGAACCCTGAGACAGAAATTACAGGAAAATCAGTGTTGGCTAGACATTTCAATATTTGTTACCATAGAAACAAGACAGTAGATTTAGGTTTTTGGAGTTATCCATTTCTATACAATATTAAACTTCTTACAGCCTCTGCATATGTGTATTATAGCTAGAACACTTGTCAATCCTGATAAAGACTACAATGCCTTAAGTGCTCAATGAAACGGGATTTGAATGTTTTGAGTCTATTGAACAAAAAATCTATTTTAAAAGATCACTTTTTAAAATTTAATACTTCCAATATTCAAAAATGACACTTTATTGAATAGAGGGGATAAGGGAGATTTGTGATTAAGATACCTACAACATCTCTACAACAAAGAAATATAACAAAGGTAAAACAACTTTATCATTACAATTGCATCTTTATCTATGCAACTTAATGTTACCAACAAACAGTTCTGATCATTTTATTAATTAAAAGTCTCTTATTTTTAAATTTCTTTTGAAAGAAGGCTTATTTTCAGGAAGTTGTTTGTAAGCTATAGGAAAGGAATAGGCTAAATGTAGAATTTAAGCAGGGTGAGGTAATGTCTTGACTTTTCACTCACTTTCCTTTAATATTTCATGCAGGCATTTGAGATACAGATGTGTTGTACTTTCAGCCTTCAAACAACAGAACCCACAAAAGCTTTTGTAAATTTGCAGTGGTAATCAACATGAAGAAGCTCAGCAACTCAAACTAAGAGGCAATATATTTATTCCACTGCAGTCCTAAATAATCAAGATATAAAAAGTGAAGCTTGTTCACACTACTCGGAAGATGATGTATGATGGCACCTTGAGCTGCCAATGCACAAGAGAGTCCTGGGCTGAGTTTACATTTAAATATTAGGTCAAGAAAGGAGCATCAGCAGTGGTGAAAAAACCAAACAAAAACAAAAACCCACACCTCTTACCGACATAGCTAGGCCAACTTAGTCTGCAGTACTGATGCATGTATGTCAATGAGAGAATGCTTCCATGCACCTGCCTGCGATGACTGGGGGAATGTGGTCCTTCACTAACAGAAACCCCCCACCTCTATCAGCATAGGCTGCACCTGTACTACAGGGTTATGCTGGCACAGCTTCCGTACTGTTGATATAACCTTTGATTGGCAGTAGGGACTTTGATCCAGCTGTGAATATTTGTACTAGCATTGGCCTGACCCACCTGAATTTCACATCTCCTAAAACTGGATGTCTGTAATAGTGGTGGGCAATCTGCAGCCTCTGGACCACATGTGGTCCATTAAGGTCATCTGATTGTGGGTCATGAGACATTTTGCTGACATTGACCATCTGCAAGCACTGTTCCCTACAGCTCCTAATGGTCATAGTTCTCTGTTCCCGGCCAGCCAGAGCTGTGGGAAGCAGCAGCCAGCAAGTCCCTAGTAGGGATGTCAATGGTTAATGGTTTAGCATCATCCTATGAGGTGATGCTTACTGATTCCCAGTTAACCGGTGGCCTGGAGCTGTCCCCCTGCCTGAAGTAGGCAAGGGGCTGCTACAGCCCAGATGAACCCACCACTCCACAGGCAGGGGGCCTGCTCCTGCCCAGATGGCCCAGAGCAGCCCTCTGTCTGCCCCAGTTAACAGGATTGTATTTCCCTAGTCCCTATGGCCACTTCGCCTGCGTGTGCTGCATCCAGAGCTCCCAATAGCCAGGAACAGAGAACCACAACCATTGTTGGTCCAGCCTGCAGATAATCAATGTTGGCAAAATGTCTTACAGCTCACCACTAGATTACCTGCTGGGCCACCCACCACTGCTATAATGGCATTGATCCTGATATCTTAGCCACAACTGATTTGGTGTTGCAACTCTCACTTGCAAGTGGGGTACAAAAAAAAAAAAAGAAAAGAAAAGAAAAAAAAAGTACTACTGGAGGCTCCAAATAATGAAGCTTCCACTGGAGGAACAAAAGGAAAGCTTGAGTATAAAAGCCTTAAATTCAATGCTGATGCAACACACACATTTGTTTCCCCTCAAGTTACCAGTGTGATGAGAACTAAAACAGTTGACCACAAAAGCAAAGAAAAAAACCTGTAACACCCTCAGCTTCTGAAACAGTGCATTTTTATATCTCAAGTACAGGTATAAGTTAGGCAGTAGAACTAACATTTTCTTTCTAACCTCCTAAGGTACAGACTTCAAAAAGCAAATAAATCTAGTATCTTGCAAACTCAACTACTATCTTAATGAAACTATTTAAGCCCTTTTAAAATAAAAAAGGTATTCTTAAAGGGGCTCCAAGACAATATTACAACAAATGGAAAATACTGAATACTTACTTTAAAGAGGAAAATGGTAAGGCAATCTAAATTTTAAATTGAAAAAAGAAATTTTATATGTCATTTCCTGTGTAATACATTGATTTGAAAAAACCTTGCATTTTTCTTTTCTTTGGTGTCATTAAACAGTGGAATCTTTTTTAGAATATCTGAGATATTTATTTCTGCCTACTTATGCTATTAGCAACTTTGTTATACATAACTCTAAGTACAAGAACAGCAACAGAAAGTGAGTTTTTCCACTTAAAAGAAATAGAAAGATTGAGAATAATCAGGTCCTGTAACGCTTATAAAGATAAGGGTAGAAACAAATTCCAATGCAGAAGAAGAAGGCACAATTTTATTTTCACTAACTATTCAAGAAAATTAATTAGTTGGCTTTTTATATTAATTGAGTAGTATTTGTGTGATATATAATGGCGTTGTGTGTTGTAAAGATGTTATCAATAGAAGTTTGAGACAGGCACCATTATTCATAAGCAGCAAAGACACTTAGGACCTATAAGAACACCAAAGCAACTTCAGAGTAACGGATATGTGGGCAGACACAACACGTTCATAAGTACATAATGTAATGCACTGCAGGGGTGTCGGAACAATTTTTATAGTGAGGGTGCTGAGAGCCATTGAACCAAACTGTAAATCCTGGATATAATGGAAACCACTTCAAGCCAGGGAATGCTGAACCCCCCACCTCCAAAGCACCATCTATGTTGCACTGGTATTTAGTATGTACCTAAAAAAGCATTAAAAATTTGACAAAACACATATGTAGTTATTAGGATAGCAATTAATAGTTTAGGGCAGGATAGAGGCCCCATGACTGGTCACTAGCAGTTTCCCATGGATACCTAATAAAATGTATAAAGCTGCCAAATGCTGCCAGGGTAATGTTTAATCACTCACCCAATGAATACATAACTAGTGTATCCAGGTGGGGTGGTGAGTTGAGATTACTGACTACATAAGTGCCTGACACCATACACTTTACTATAACATCTTATTTATATTCTATCTTCTCCCCACCATGCAAACAGGCCTTTTCATCTCATCCACCTGCTGTGATTTGTCTTCTATATTCTTTGGGCCATGCACTGTTTGTAGAGTGCTTAGCACAATAGGACCTTAACTATGTCTCAAGGTGCTCTGTCTCAATTTGCATCCTGATTATTTATTAATATCATTATCCACTTACAAAGTGCCAAACAAAGCCTAATCTATTTTAAATATGACATTGTCTTTTTTGCACCATACTGCAGACTTTAAAAGAAAAAAAAACCTAATTGTGCTTTGCTTTATTTTTATTCTTACAAATGGGAAAAAAGGCCACTGCCATTCAATTAAATTGCTAAATATTGTGCCAAAGAATCTCTGATTCTGCGTTGAAAAATTAGAAAGGCATACATAGAACAGCTTTTAAACCACTTAATAAATATGTTTCTTTAAAGCATACAAAAATAATTAGCGGTGCAGAAAATGATGAAGCAATTGTGTTCCTCCTGTTTCACAACAGAAGAAGCAAAATTCAATGATGCTGGAATGTGGCAAATTTAAAAATATGCATAAAAGGAGATTTTTTTTCACACCTCATGCAACTATCTTGTGACAATGAATTCCACAGAATCCTTGAGGCCAAGAACTTAGCAAGATTCAAAGAGGGAATGCACATTTATATGAACAAAATTATAATAGTTAAATGATAAATAATTTGGGAAAAAAAAAGATATAAAATGTCATGTTTCCGTCTTAAAACCCGCCTTTATCTTCATGAGTAGGCAGATGTGGAATTTTCTGCCCACTGTGGGGGTTCCTCTGAAGCATCTGTTGGAACACAATCTCCTCATCTATATTCTCTGTACTGTTAATTATTTCTGTATGCTTTAAAGAAATAGATTTTTATTAAGTGGTTTGAAAGCTGTTCTGCATATGCATTTCTAATTCTTTGACACAGCACAGAATATCAGACAGTATGGCAATTACTATATACACCTTTTCTATTGTTACTGGAAGATTATTATATGAAAGAGTAGATGAACAGGCATGAGTCAAGGGAGGAGAAATGAAAATTTATTAATTCGTAAGAAAGTTAATGAATTGTGGGGAAGAAAATTAATTAATGGTGGGAAACTTACAAGAGAATAAATGGAGATTGAACAGAGAGGTGAAGTTATTAGATACGTGCAAAAAATAACTGTACAAGGCATGGAACAGATATGTAAGAAGGGATAAGAGTCCCACACACAAAAGACCATGATTTTATCATCTCAATAGATTGTTCAGTTAGAAACTGGCAATTGAAATCAGCTGACTTACAAAATGAACAGCCGGTAATGTTTAAATTACAATGTAAAAAAATCCAGTCCTCAGTTTCCCTGTGATGTTTCCATATTTTAGAAGGCTCAAATTGAAAAAGTATAAATGTATTGGCCTGGTAGCACTTATAGAGCTAAAAATCCATACATTCATTAGCTGAATTTCTAAAGACATAACGATCAAAGTATTGATTTATTCAAGTGGTTTTTTTTAAAAGAGGGATAACATGGTGAGGCAGGTGCAAGACTTGCACATTCGGATGCCTTTATTCTTTTCAAAGTGCTAAATCTCAGCAGTGATCTGTCCTTTTGGTCCAGTTATTCTTTGATTCTTTGCCCTATGTTCATTAACACAGGCAAACTGCCTTCTACTGACAACATCTGACCAACCTTTTTTTTAAAAAAAAAAAAACCCCAAAGTCTCAAATTACAAGACATCTTCTAAAACACTAATCCATGTTCCCTTCAGTGCCTTCAATCCATTTGCTTTGGCAAGAAATGATAATGTAGCAATAAAAGATTGGAATCCAGTACTCTAGAAGCACTTCACATTACTGCATATTCACATTAACAGCTGCTTGATTTTTCTTAGTCGATGTTATATTTAATCATTTATAAAAATGTGTTTCAGTTTTAGAAAAAAAAAAATCAACTGACTATATCCTCTTCGGGTTATGCTCTTGACTGAGGTTTGTCTGACTTACTGAGAAACAAGCACCTGGATCAATTCATGGGCATCCAATGAAGCTGTTAATTTCCCCTCAGCACATCAACTTACAAAAAAGGCATTAGCAAATCTCAGCATGCGATCATTCTCAGAATCAGCTTAACAAAAGTTTTAATAGCAAAATCATAGTGTACAAAATATTCCCCAGTTAACATGAGATATTAATAAAGGGTAAAAAAGCATTATTTTTGCGATAGTACTTAGAGACTCCCTCTTTTGTTAGGCACTGTACAAACATGAACTAGACACACACTCCCTGCACCCAGAGCTTACAATTTAAGAAAAATAAGTTAAAAGTAAAGTACCAGGACACTGAGAAACACTTTTCTAAATATCAGTTAACTTATTTTTATGAAAATATTTTGCTAATTTGACAGGTTTTAAATCCTCTCACATTAGTCTTTTGGTTTAGAGGCTCATTCTAATTAAAATTGGAATGATTCCTTCCTTTAGCATAATCTTGCTCCACAATCTGAAATTATACAAATACACAACAGGAAATGCATGGATACAACAGGGATGTTAAATAGCGGTTAGGAAGCTAAATCAAGTAGTTGATGGAATTTCAATTGACTACTCAATTAGATGATAACTGTGTTAACTACGGCTCTTACCACATTTAAAGAGCAGAGCCGCAGCAGTCTACCTGGCACAAACCGGGACAGCGTCTCTGCCATCCCTGTCCCCAGGAGAGACAGTGCAGCAAGAGGCAGCAAGGGTGGGAGAGGAGAGACTAGTGGAGTAGTGGGAGAGGAGAGACTAGTGGAGTAGTGACTGGACTACCTAATAAGTCTAGGCTTATTGGGTAGTCAACTAGTCGCTTACATCCCTAGGAAATAGGCTAAGTAATTTCACAGTGATAACTTCTATTCTGACATCACTTTGTCATAAAAAAGTAACTACTCCGGATCATTCAATAGAGGTACTTCTTACCTTTTGTTTCAGTCCATCACTAAGTGTGCCAATGAACACACCAGAGCAGTGGCTCTCATCCTTTCCAGACTACTGCACCACTTTCAGGAATCGTATTTGTCTTGTGAACCTTCAAGATGAATCTCTTTTAAAAACTACTTGCTTACAAAATCAGACAAAAATACAAGCATCATAGTCACTATTACTGAAAAATTGCTTACTTTCTTATTTTTGCCATATGACTATAATATACATTGATTTGGATATAAATATTGTACTTGCATTTCAGAGTATATTATATTGTATGAACAAGTCATTGTCTTCATGATATTTTAGTCTGCACTGACTTTGCTAGTGCTTTTTATGTAGCCTGTTGTAAAACTAGGCAAATGTCTAGATGTGCAACTCCACATACATCTTGGAAGAAGAGCTCGGCAAACCTGTGGTTGAGAACCACTATGTAGAGTAAGTTTCTGAAAGGATACTGATAGAGCGATAGTCATTCCTCTAGAATGACATTATGAGGAACACAGGCACCCTTGGCACTCCATTGCATATGGTCTACACCAGTGGTTACAAAACAGTAGATCGGGATCTACCAGTAGATCTTGGAGCCTGTGGCAGGTAATCCCGACTGGTTTGGCCAGGAAACTATCCAGCGCTGGCATTTCAGCAGCCCCTCCACCCGCTGCCATGCTGCCCCTGCCCTCTGCCTTGGAGCTGTCCCCCTGGGAGCCTCCTGCTTGCTGTGTAGGGTGTGGGAGGGAGAAGTGGGGGGTGCTAATATCAGGGTGTCCCTCCCCCCACTACAGTACCCTGTCTCCACACAGGGAAAAGGGGATGGGGGGGGTGTTTGGCAATGCAAATCTCTGTCACTCACACACTGTGTGTGTCTGTCATTCTCAAAAACACCACTTGTCCTTCACTCATCTCCTGATCCAACACATACGTTGGTTGTTACTTCTTTTACTGCTTGCAAAGTGTGCTATTTTTGGTTTTTGACTGGTCTGTGCATTTCATAATTTTCATTTCTCTCCTGCTTAAATTTAATTTTGAGTATTGAGTTCTAAAATGCCTAACCTGTCGTGGCTAGAGTAATTATCCCTATGGTTATTGCTGCTCCTGGAAGTGGCTGACATGTCCTGGCAGCTCCTAAGAAAAGCAGACCAGGTCTCCACATGCTGTTCTTGCCTGAGGACACCACTCCCATTGATCAATAACAGAGAATCATAATCAGTAGAAGCTTTGGGGCAGTGCCTGTCAATGAGGGGCAGCACATGGTGCCATGGAGCCATTGCTATACATGCCAGCTGCTATCAGGAGTGGTACAAGGCCAGGGCAGGAGACAGCCTGCCTTATCTTCACTGCTCCACCACCCAGAAGTCATCTCAGTTAAGTGGTGCCCAGCCAGGGCCTACTTCCCGAATCCCTGTCCCAGCCCTGAACTCCCTCCTGCCCCAGACATGAGTTCCCCTGCACCCAAACTCCTTCCTAGACCTTGCACCCTGAACCCCCTCCTAGACTCCAATTACCCACCCTGGGCTAAGCCCGGAGCCCCTCCCACACGCCAGATTTCTTTGCCCAAGACCAGAGCCTGCACCACAACCCTCTACTCCAGCCTGGTGAAAGTGAATGAGATTCAGGGAGGAAGGCCTCAGAGAAAGGGCGAGAAAGAAGGTGGGCAAGAATATTTGGGTCTGAGGTAGATCTTACATTGCACTTAAATTGAAAAAGTGATCTTGTGGTTAAAGAGGCTTTAGACCACTGGTCTACACAAACTCTTCCTCTACTATTTAAGCTTCACGTAAATCCCACGTTGAGGGACTAAATGATTTAACCACACTTGTGTGGATTCTTTGCAAGACGGTGAATTTTACCTATTAACCTTACAAAGCACAACCTTTCACTCAATATATTTAGGTATTATTATTAATCTCTACAAATTCTAATGTTAAGTGAGATCAATGGTGCAAATATCCTATTCACTGCAATGGAACTTTGTCTTAAAACAATGGGACTTCTGACAAAACTGCTAAAAATAGGCAAAAATAACGTACAAAGCTCTGACTGCATAAGCAGCACTTAAAACCACAGAATTCTTATTTACAAAGTGCCTTTGCACTGTGTAATTTTGCATGCTATAGTGCAGTGCATTTTCATTTTGTGAGCATTACTACATACCAACTCCATTACAATAAATTGTTCATGCTTCTACATTTGATTCAATGCAAGTTTTTTACTTTAAGGGGGAAAAAGTTATAAGAACAGATCTTTGTATAGTAAGATTTACCTATACAACAAAAAGTTTTAAAATGGAACTAAATCAAAACTGGTATGGTAGATTGAAGAAAAGGGCATCTGGAATGGAAATCAAGTTGAATAAGCAAAATGACGAAACCACGGAAAACCAGAATATGCAATTAGCATACCATATCAGGACTTCTTCAGTGTTGATGTTTTTGTGTTCTAATGCATCATGCACAGTAATACAGGGTAAGAAAACTAAATACTTTGCATCATCCACAATAAGTTTGTGTCTTGGATTTTGCATATTCATATTATTTCCCACCTCATAACTAAAGAGAAAAGTACACCATTTTTAAAAAATAATTGCTTGTGCTACCAAAAAACAAAACATCTTACAAAAAGAGAGCAAAAATCAGAAAAGTGTCTATGAATTACCTAAGACATCAGAGTAGCAAATCAGGTATGAACCTTAAATTCAACTTAGACTGGCAGGGACCAAAAGTTGCTACTATCTGATAGATATTTGATTATTTGTATTAACTCTGAAGGTCTATCTCCTCCCCAGTAAGGAAATAGCCATCATAAAACACTATTACTACTTGCCTTACTGGCAGTCTCAGAAAAAATACCAAAGACAATGTCTGAAGAAAGGAATATTCAGTGCATGAGAATGAAGGCAGGTGCCAGAGGAGGGAAGAGGAAAAAAAGAATGAAGAGTGGAGGGGGCTTCAAAAAGGGAAGTGAAGTGTACATCTACACTGCCATGGAAAAAAAAAAAAAAAAAAAACCCAAACGCAACACCAAGTCTCAGAGCCTGGGCCAGATGACATAGCCTTGCAGGACTCGGCCTTCAGAAATAAAACTGCAGTAGATGTTTGGGCTCAGCTGAAATCTAGGCTCTGAAACCCCAAGAAATTTGAGTCCACGTTCCAGCCCAAGCTTGAACAGTTACTTTATCATTTTTAGCCCTGCAGCCCCAAGAGCTCCTGGCCTGGGTCAACTAGGGCTGTGCTGTGGGTCATTTATTGTATGCCTACTTTGCAATAAAAGACAGCAAAAGCTATGCAGAGGCACCTAGTGATCACACTATGGAACCGGATTCTCAAAGGTAAAGATAAGGAGAAAGCTCACTTCATCACTATGAATTCGTCTACACTACATGGCTATTTTTGGATATCGTAGGTATCCCGAAATAGCTCCCCTGCATCTACACAAGCCGCCCGCTATTTCAAAATATTTTTCAAAAGGGCGTACCATCCTGGTAAACCTCGTTGCACAAGGATTAAGGGATGGCTTCAAATAGCACGTTATTTTGAAATTCTGTGCTGTGTAGACGTGCCAAATTTCAAAATAAGCTATTTTGAAATAGATTCGAGAGAAGATATTCAAGTTGCATAACACAAACTGCATATCTTATTTCGAGTTTAGGGTGCTGTGTAGACACACCCTAAGGGACAAATTCTAATACCTTTACACTCAGTAGTAATTATACCACATCAGACAAGTTAAATATAGTATAAAGTACTTTCCATACTTGAATAAGGATATAAAATCTAGCCCTCAATAAATATATCCTTTATTTTTGTACTGAAATGTTGGGAAGTGCATAACCCAGCAGTCTAGTCCTCCCCAATAATCTGGGGAAGCTCTTGACTTTTTTATTCCCTTGATTTTTCCCTTACCATAACAAAAGTTTGCCAACCATGCTCCAGAAGACCCTAAGAAGTTCTGCCATATCGAACATATTTGTGTTTCCTGACTGCATACAAAAACTATTCAACCTTGTAGGAGATGATAGAAGAGCATTTTCTTTTGCATTTTCATATTAAAGTTTCAGGAGAAAGAAAACAATTTACACACACCAAGTATATTATGTATAAGCAAACTACTGGCAGAGGCTTTGATGTGTTTCAACACTCCTACTGGGGTTGGTAGAATCAGACTGAGCTAAGAAGAGTTGATGAGTTTGAGATACTTTTGTTCTCATGTTTGATGTTCATTCACACTTTGAAAGTAAAAATGTTGGAATGTGCTCATTATTCCTGCACAGTAAACGTGTGCTTCTATCAGAGGCCTAAACTAGTTGTCAGCAGTGTAATGCAGATTGTACACAATGTGGAATGCTTTATTATTTCTATGTGTTTCACCCACAAAAGTGTGAATTTGTAAAAGTCTCATACAATAATTATTATAAAAATTGGTGATTTAGTTTGGTCTCAAGAAGTTATGCATGTTCTCCCTAAACTTACAGAACTGACTTTTAATCTTACTGCTTCCCATCTTACTCTGGAGCAGTCTCATTAAAAAAGAAAGAATGTTAAGGAAGAAAAATCCATGAATCTGATTTAATATGAAGAATCAGTTTCTTTTAAAAGCAAGAAAATGAGAATAATAACAAAAGACTGAATTTATACTTTTGTGGCATCTATTTGTAAATTCTTTGTATGAATAACAGAAGCACCTCAATTTACCTGCTTACTATTATCCAGCCTGATTGCATCCAGTTAAATCAAAGGCATCTCTTATGGAGCAGGAAATCAGGAAATTAAAACAATGACAATTACAGGGTACTGCCACAGAATGCTAAGGAGGAAGCTATCTATTGGGAAATGCCCACCTACCAGACTCCAACCTGGTTAACAGGATATCTTTCCCCTGCAGGCTCAAATGGACCATAAACTGTTTGAAACCCTGGCTTAGAGTAGGGTGGGGATAAAACTGGCAGAAGCAGCATGATTGAGAGGAATCTGTGAGAGACACTGGGAATGCTGATAGGCTGTCTGTCTCTGACAAAAGAGATGCAGGTAATTGGGCTCTTTGGTACTTACCAAAACTGAAAGGAAAGATTAAGGTTTGAGAGAGAGAAAATATAGTATCACTGTGTGTAAAATAGAGATAATCACACTAACCTCCTTTGCAAAGTTCTTTAAGTGCTACATATAAAAGGCATTATAAAATGGCTACATATTATTATAAACGTACACAACTTTTTTTTTTTCATTTTATCTCAATATTATGTACCTTTGGACAAATAAATGAACTTCATTTTGCAAAAACTGTTTTTTAATCATTTTAATCAGCTGGTGGCCCTAGACCACACACAGATGGGCCTGTTGTGCTATCATGTACGGTAAACTGGGGGATTGAATATAAGGGATCCAACTGAACACCAGTCGAACTGCAAGACCTTCACCAAGAAAAGGATGAAGGGAGTGAAACCTGCCCCGAAGATGCAAAAGGATCTAAACCACAGCTTGCCCTGTCACGGTGACACATACCTATAATCAATCACATTCATCTGTATTAAGTGTTTAAGAAATACACTGAGGACAAACAGGCTTTTAGCTCTGTTTGGATGATACTATTACTGCTCCAATTGTATTTAAACATAAATTGAAAGCATTTTATTAAAAGGAGAGATGGTCTAGCCTGGCTTTAACTTTTGCTTCTCTTTATCCTTGGCTAAAATTGCATTCCCTCCTGCCCCACTGACAATTTTCTTGCTGGGTAATTTGTAGGTCTGCCTCCAAAACTACTGCAATGACTGTTTCCTCCTCACATACACTTTCACAATGGTAGAAGCACATCACTCCTCATAAACCCACCTGATTTCACACTTTTCATTTCTAAAGCTATCTGCAAACAGTACTAGTTTCAGGGGAGGATTAATTAATCTCCATCTTGTCAATGAGAAAAGGAAAGGAAAGGAAAGGAAAGGAAAGGAAAGGAAAGGAAAGGAAAGGAAAGGAAAGGAAAGGACTTCCAAAGGCCACAGAAGGAATGCATGATAGAACCGGGACTAGAATGCAGGTTGGGTTGTCAGATGGTTTCAACAAAAACACTGGATACACTTGACATTACATCACAATCTACATTACATCTTATTTAGAAAATACCAGACATTTATATTTTCTCAATTTGTTTCCCGAACAGAAAGCTCAAATACTGGACTGTCTGGTTCAAAACCGGACACCTGGCAACCCTAAATGCAGGACTTCTTCCCCAATATTGTTAGACTTCTGTTTCTCCAGCTGTGTGATTTTGTATCAATAGGTTCTGAGGATCTAGTATTATAATTTTATTAATCCCTTCTCACTGTCACCTTAGTAATACAGATAAATAAACCATTAACAAGCCATACAAACCCACATTTAGGATTAATTTAGTACTGATCTATGCAATGCAAAAAACTTACTACAGGCAGTTTTCCACTAGGGATGTGAATGGTTAATCAGTAAACCTCACCCTTAACGGGTAAGACTTACCAGTAACAGTTAACTGGTGGAGGCTGGAGCAGCCCCTTCACCTGCTGCAGGCAGGGAGCTGCACCAGTCCCACAGGAACCACTGCAGCCAGGAAGAGGGGGCATTCCAGCTCTGTTGGAGCATCCTCCTTTGTTAAATTAGTCGACCAGTTAGACAAAATTTAAACAGTTAACTAACTTAATGGAATTTTACATCCCTCTTTCCCACGTTAGACCCTGCATCTTATTAGTATTTCCCTCTCTGAGCTCATGGGGATGGGCAGGAGAATTCTCTTCAAGTTCATTTTGATGAGTTGTAGAACTTGAGGGTAGGGGAAGGAATTCCTCATGACCATGTCTACTCTAGGGATGCTGCAGCTGTGATGTTGTAGCACTTGCAGTGCAAACACCTCCAAAATCCACAGATGGGGATTTTTCATTGAATGTAGTTAATCCACCTGCCTGAGCAGCTAGGTTAACTGAAGAATAGTTCTCTCGATTAATCCACTTCTACACTAGGGGTACGGTTGATTGAAGTACAGCACTCAAATGTGTGAATTTTTTTACAACCTTGTGAAATATACTAACTAAATTTTAAGGGCAGACCAGGCTTACGTCTTAATTTTGTTACTGTCGTCTTGTTTAGGTCAGAAAAGATAGATGGATGAATGTTGCATGACAGATTAAACAAACATGTAAAGGGGGAGATAAATATTTAGCATTCATGTTTTACCACAAGAACTCGGGCCTCCTGTGAAATCATGGCTCCATTGCCCAGGGTGCTTACAAAAGGCATAGTAAAAGATGGTTCTCACCTCAAAGAACTCACAACCTCAGGCCATGTCTAGCATTTACGTTGCAAAAACTTTTGCCACACAGAGGGAATATAATAATCGTGTGTTTGTATAAATGCATAACTGCTGAAATTTTTAGCGGTTAAATGTTTACATGCGGGGGGAGGCAACAGACTCCTACCTGCCCCTCCTCCTGGTGCCTCTGATAAGGTGGGGAGAGAAGGTGGCTCTGCGAAGCCCATATGCACAGGGAGCCTGTTTGAAAGCCGGCTTCCCATATGTACTAGTTCCTGCCTGCCCCATGAGTGTAAATGTGTAACTGCTAAAAATTTCTATCAGAGGCAGCAGTGTGGGGGGAGGGGCTCTACAGGAGCAAGCCATCTCCCCACAAGCACCAGCTCCTGCCTGTCCCATTGCATGCAAACATGTAACAGCTGAAAATGTCAGCAGTTACATATTTACACAAATAAATAAGTACACACTAACATTCCTACACACATGTGCTCTTACAGAGGCACAGCTTTACCAATACAGCTGTGCCATTGTAAGCTTGGAAGAGTAGACATGGCCTAAATAGACAAGGATGGGAAGAGAAGAGAGGGTAACTGATTTGCCTAAAGACAAAGCAGATAAACATCTGGGCTACGTCTACACTGGCCCCTTTTCCGGAAGGGGCATGTAAATTTCACTAGTCGTAGTAGGGAAATCCGCGGGGGATTTAAATATCCCCCGCGGCATTTAAATAAAAATGTCCGCCGCTTTTTTCCGGCTTTTAAAAAAGTAAGAATCTTTGAAGTAAGAATAAGAGCCTCCGGAAAAGGGCACTTTTTCCGGAGGATCGGGGCCAGTCTAGACGCTCTTTTCCGGCTTTTTTAAAAGCCGGAAAAAAGCGGCGGACATTTTTATTTAAATGCCACGGGGGATATTTAAATCCCCCGCGGATTTCCCAACTACGACTAGTGAAATTTACATGCCCCTTCCGGAAAAGGGGCCAGTGTAGACGTAGCCCTGGAGTCAGGGAAGTCCCACGGAAACCAGAGACCTAGCATCAGATTCTTTCTGTGCGTGCTCTGCTGCAATTTAGTCTGATAATCTCCATAATTCCATATCCAGAAAGAATCACTGAGACTGGTTTGCTGAATTTGCAGCCACTATTTAGGTAGAGATTATATCAAGCAGGTATTCAATCCTTATCCAGTATAATACTACACAACAAGATGGGAGAGCAGTGGTGATGAAATTTTAATTTATCTGTAAAACACGAGGCAGCCAATCACAAAAAATCCATTCACTAAAGCCTTTGCTTTCCATAAATTCTCCGATTTGTTGCTAGCATTACCACTGGACTCCTCCTGGATTATTGCCCTTTGAGCTTTTAATGTGCTGGATGATGCAAGCTCAGATAGGACAGCAGGTGTATTCCTAGAATTAATGGGCTCCCTGAATTTAATCAAGAAGAGTTTCCGTGGAACACAAGCAGTTTGTTTGGCTGTGTCTTTCTACCGTGTTTGAACGTTTTTAATACAATAAACTTCCAATAATCCGGCATCTTTAGGACCCGGGGGTGCCGGATTATCAGATATGCCGGAGTACCGGAAGGGGGGGAACTATGAGAGATCCGGGGTGTGGGGAGGTATGGGAGGGGAGGAGAAGTCAGCAGCGAACTGTGAAGCCTGAGAGAGGGCGGCGCTGCGGGACCAACCTGGCAGGACCCCAGCTACTCTGGCCCCAGCTTCCCCAAGTCAGCCACTGGTAAGTTTCAGCAGCTGCTGACTTGGGGAAGCCGGGGGCAGAGCAGCTGGGGTGCTACCGGGTTGGTCCCGTAGCGCTGCCCCTCACCTGAGAGGTGCTGCGGGACCTACCCGGCAGCACTCCAAATGCTCTGCCCCCGGCTTCCTAAATCAGCTGCTGGTCAGTTTCAGCAACAGCAGACTTGGGGAAGCCCTGGGACAGAGCACTCCAGCTGCTCTGGCCCCAGCTTCCCCAAGTCCACCGCTGAAACTGACCAGCAGCGGCCTTGGAGAAGCCCGGGGCAGAGCAGCTCCAATTGTCCAGCTGGCCAGAACACTGCCAGGTTCCAGTTGGTGCCAGACTATCAGGAGTGCCAGACCACTGGATGCTGGACAATTGGAGTTTTACTGTACTCAGATTATTACAACCTGCTAGTTGGTCCAATAGTCATTTCATGCTTTTCAATGAAGGAGGTTTATGCACTTATGTGTATATGTCCTCAGAGATGAATATATGCTACAAGGAACTAAACATAATTGAGAATGTGTGACACTTTATCCAGATGGGATAGAGGAGTTCTTTAAAAAAAATAATTCCATCTTTAAACTATTTAATAACGTTAAGTTTTTAAATGACTATAATACAATGCATTCTGCTAGCAATAATAATAATAATAATACCACCTCAGGTGGGTGGTAATTTTAGTTCTAGCATACTTAAGCTTTTCCTCAGAACAAAACTACCCAATATTGGTTAAAAACCAGTCAGATGCACTCCTCACTCTCACACATTACATTGGGGCCCAAGAATAAAGGATACATATATGAGGGGATATGCAAGTGCACTCACAATATATATCAGTATGTTCAGTGAATTATCCCTTTTAAGTACTCAGCATTAAAAATAAAAACCTAAATACCTTATGCAGTTACTCTGACACACACATCAGATATAATCCTCTCCACCACACAAAGTTGGATCCCTCTACATTCAACATAATACTATTTACAACAAAATGTTCTTTAGGCAGATAGCAAAAGATCACCTAACACAATGTAAGCTGATGAATATTTATAAATACATTGTGTAAGGATGTAACATGGTATGAAAGTTGATTTTTCCATCAAAAAAGATGAAATAATTAAAGTATAGTTAATATGCAGATACAGGATAATAAGCCACAAATTACTAAATACCACCACAATGATTTCTAATGGTGACAACCTCTCAGGGCACACCCAGCAATGCTTCCAGAAGCAGGAAATAAAATAACATTCAATCGCCTTGATTAAAAGGTAACAATGTTCAAAGAAAACAAAATACAAGTATAAAGGACCCTTAGGAGATCAAGAAAATAGTTTTTCTTTGTGTTTAAATGCCAATGCATAGTATACTTACTCATCTGATATGTAGCCTACAGCTCCAAGCACAATCTGCAAACAAAGAAAAACAAAACAAACTGCCTATATATATTTCTCTTATAAAAAAGTGAAATGTATTTTGATATTGAAAATGATGGAGTTGAATGCCTCTAAGTTTTGAAAATTAACATTTCCTGCAATATCAGCTTTCACAGAACAAAGTCTAATGAGTGAAATAATTAAAGTATATCCTAGCTTACAGAGACAAGCTTAGAGAAAAATCTGTGCAAGCCTGAAAACTTGTCCCTCTCACCAACAGTAGTTGGTCGAATAAGAAATATTGCTTCTCCTACGTCTCTCTAATATCATGGCTAAAATATTGCACGCAGAAAAAAGTTTGACAGATTTTATCTAGTATATACTTTAGTCGTTCGAATCAGCATTTCTTAACAAAAGTGCAACAGTAAGCACACATATTTAAAAAGGTTTTTTTCTCATCTGAGTAGAGAGAGAAATTCTGGCATATGCATCACTTCCATTAGAGCTAATGAGAGTGGCACATAATACCTCCAGAAGTTAAATATACCCAACATACACCTTTGCTGGTCATTAACTGCTTTCTAGAACCAAAATCCATTCCAGCAGGTGATATTACTTCTCATATTTCTCAGCAGTCCACCAATTCAGCTGTGTGAAAGTGTAGCTGCATAGTAAATGAAGGTATCAGTGGTAAATGCAACATGACAAATTCTATCATACTTTATGATAAAGTAATAATATATGCAAGTGTCTGATATATGGGATGCGTACCCAAAACAGCCCACACTTTTCCCTGCATTTATTGAAAGTTAAACTGAAATACTTAAAGCTGAAACAGTCAGATAAACTAAATCTTCCAAAGTGAAACTCAAAATGGTTGTCAACAGTAGGGATGTAGGATTTAACCAGTTAGACTCTTCATGAGACACCCGTCAGCGCCGCGAGGCCAGGAGTGCTGGCAGCCCTATGGAGCTTATACTGCAGAGCTTACGGTGCAGCCAGCTCCCTAAGAAGTGGGGTCGGGAGCCTGTGTGCACTGGGAGCCATCTATAAGCCAGCTCCCGGACCCATTCCCAGCTGCTGCTCCATGCTGCAGGCTCTGAAGCATAAATCTTAGGGATATTAAAATGCATTAAAGTAACCATGTAACCGCTGACAAATTTCAATAGTTACACAGTTACACGCAGAGGACAGGCAGCTCCCTGGGAACTTGTGCATGCAGGCAGCTGGTTCATGCAGCAACTGCTCTTTAAGCCAGCTCCCCAGACATACTGGGAACCTGCATGTAACTGTGAAGGTTAACCAGTGAACTCAGGATCATCCGTTATCCGTGTACATGCCTATACGTTCACATCCCTAATAATGCTTATATTGCAGAGCCTACAGGGAAGCTGGCTAGGGATGTGAAGATTTAACTCACTGTTAGGGTTAACTGGTGGGGCTGGAGCAGCTCCCCACCTGCCATGGGCATGGGGATGCTCCAGTCTCAAAAGGGTTAGGGATGTTAGCAACTAGTCAACTAATCAATAAGCAAGAGATTATAATCAATTAGCACCATCGACTAGTCGCTCCTCCCCCCCCCACCCCGCCCCACTGCGGCTCTGCCACTGTAAAGCCCAGGGAAGTCGGTGTGCGAAATCACTAGCTTAGCTCCTGCTCTGCGGGTGTCTTTTCATTCATCACACCTCACACAATGTGAGGTGTGATGAATGAAAAGACACCCGTGAGAAGTGGCCATGCTAGCAATTTTGCGCGAAGGCTTCCCTGGGCTTTACAATGCAGAGTCGTAGCCAGGGAGGTTTTGCTGTGAATCGGCGCGAGCCAAACTGAGCACCGCAACTGCATGCTGTTGTTAACTAATCGAACAGTCAACAGAAAATCTATCAACTATTCGATTAGGGAAGTAATAGCATTTTTATATCTCTAACAGGGGCCCACTATCAACAGTAGAGATGTAGGAGTTAACCAGTTAAATTCTTCATGGGATGTTCCACAGCGCCGCAAGGCCAGGAGCGCTAGCAGCCCTATGGAGCTTATACTGCAGAACTTACAGTGCAGCCAGCTCCCTAAGAAGAGGGATCTGGCTGTGGGGCACCCTGACCCTTTGTAGGCAGGGGCTCCTTCAGCCTCCAATTGAAGCAGTCCCTATCCATGCAGGAGCATGGGGGGGGGGCATTCCATTCCAGCAGGGAGCCTTTCCAGCTGGGCTGGACTGCTCCTCCTCCCTCCCTCTCCCTCCGCTCATACGTCTTTAATTGGTTAACCGAGTAAATAATATGTTTAACCAGTCAGCCAATTTCACTTCCCTAAAACTGGTATCCTGGTAGCAGGGCCAGCAGCTAGAGCTGGTGTGCGCTGGGAGCCAGTTTATGAAGCTTAGTCTCCAGCCCCCATAGCATAATTGTATAACTGCTATGATTTTTAATGGTTACATTTTTTACCGGGTTTTACAACGCTAGTCAATGGCCAAATTCATGTAATCCCAACTTCTCTACATTCAACTGGTCAAAATGAGCTGACCTATATACAACAGATGGAAAAATAGAGGTTAGCTGGAAAAAGCAAAAAAAAAAGTGAATTCTTTGTAAGACCATATGAAAAACAGACAGCATGTTTCCCCAGTGCCAAAGACCCACAAATCTGGGTCTGATGTGAAATATGGTTTTGAAAATGTTAATAGTTTTCAAGGTATTATCAATTTGTGTGTATGTTCTTTTCACTGTGCTTTTAAAAAAAACTAAGCCAATATAGAATTTCTTTTGAAAAAGGCACGCAACGGGAAAGAAATCAGAATTTATTTTGGTAGTACAGGTCTATTGATAGAATTATTGAAGGTCATACTTTCTAAGCATAACTTCACATAGTAAATATTGTGTTATAGATCTTTAATAAATTCATATTTTAGATTATATTTAAGCAAAAAGCTGGAATAATTGTTAAGTGTCAACCCCCTATGGCTATCAGCAGCTATGAACAGTAACTTAATGCAATTATTCTGAAAGCAACGATAAGTGGGCAGTCAAGCGAATTTGTAACTTAATGGTTTAATCAAGAAATTAAACAAGCAGGAGAAATTAATGACAATAATTCAACATTAGACTATACTTACTACAAAATATGAGAAAGTATTGTAAACATTACATAATCTCATTTAAAGAGTCTGTGTAATGCATAGGTTTTACCAATATTTACTGACATTAATCTCGTTAAGCTACTTGAAGTGTTTTATTCAGTAACAGGATTGATTAGCTGAGAAAACAGAGGTTTCATACAAAAGTAACTGAAAGCTCTTTTTGTCAGCGTGATGAAATTTTTTAAGTAATTTGTTTAGAGTCTTAGAACACAAGACAAAACATTACGAATGGTTCTCTGATTGACAAATATGAAATATGTAAACCTATCTTGCCACTACAGTTTATATAGGGTCCGAAAGCCAGATAAGAAGCAATACTTCATTTCTCTCTTTTTCATGCTGCTCAATAGAACTTTCCATTTTCCCAGAAACGGATCTTGCCTCTGAAGCAGTGAAAACATCATCCATTCCACAAGAATGTGAAAATATTCATGATTAGACTGATGGAAATAAACGTATACCCAGGCAGAACCTCAGCTAGTGTGAAGGGTTATAATTTCCATGAAGCTAGAACAGCTAACACTAGCTAGAATTCTGACCTGCCACATCTGATATCTTTTGGCGTCTTTCATCAAGTATTGACACTCATCCTGGTTATTTGCTTTATTTCTACTTCCCCGTAATAAATTTCTCGGAAACAAGTTTGGATTCTACATGTTCCAGAACTATTACACACAATGGCTACAACATTTTCATGTAAGTTGCATATTAAAATGTTATCTCATATTGCATACATAAGGGATACCACTTTCTCATTACAGTTAAGTTGCTTTTTAGGAAATCAGAAGGATTTCATTATTTCAAGTGACAAAGATTAAAGGACTCTAAAGTACAGCACAGAATTTGATAGTTAAATTTTTTAACTTTAGATCTGAAATATTTCCCAGAGACATGCAGAAGACTGGTCACCAATGGTGGTTTGTTTTCATTTTTGAAAAGAAAAAAGAAAACAACAACTCATTATCAGAATAATCCAGATTATTCTACGAACATTTTATTGTTCACTATAAGAAACTGCATTTACAGTGCTCAAACCAAAATTTTTAATTTTGGACTTGAAGGAAGATTTATCCTTCAAATCTGTGGTCCATTTGGGACCTTTGTGCACTTCTTTAAAAATGAAATTATATATATATATAAATTTTTTCAGAGAGAGAGAGAGAGAGAGAGAGAGAGAGAGAGATTTTAATACCAACCGGGTTATGGTGCTGAAAACCAAAAACAAACAAACAAAAAGAATGATAAAAATTACATATTGTCTTTGTTCAGATTAACCTTGTAAATGTTTTGATCATATTTTTTCTATACAAAGTTAATGTAAGTGTCTATTAGTTGCTTCCCTGCACCAAACTGGATCTAACAGCTATTGATCTTCCTTGTCCATGAATCCCATTTGTCTTCTCTGCTTCAGCCTCTCTCTGCCTTTCCATCAGTCTAATAAAAGCTTGTAGTTGAGTAGAAGCATTAGCTGACATCATTCCCATAGGTAAATGACTCAATCTTTTCCCTGCTTTTTCCTTAGTGATTGAGCTGACATCACCCCTCCTTTGAAACAGGAGCTGGCGAGAGTATGACATCAGAGATTAGTAATCCTTGAACAGTTTTTCCAAGAATTTGTGAGGCTAGCAGAACAGTCTCCAAACCACCAAAATCGCATCACACATTTATAGGTGGCCAGCTTTCAAGTTAGGCCATCCACATCATAATTACTGGAATCTATTGCCAGAAATTCTTCAATTGATTCAGACTTGGAAAAGTATAATACTAATGGTTACATCTGTAGAAAACACACTGCTGCTCTTCAAAAGCTTCAGAGAGGTAAAAACAATGAATAATCTAGCAGCACCTTAAAGACTAACAAAACATGTAGATGGTATCATGAGCTTTCGTGGGTACAACCCACTTCTTCAGATGACAGGAATATTAAAAGTCCAGATCCAAAAATAAATAGGGGATGGGGGGAAAGGAAGGGGAAAAAAGGCTGCTCTCCAGCCACACACACACAGTAACAGGCTCTCACATCTATACACGTTCATGATTTTCATAGTATCCTGAACTCCAAGGCCAGAAGGAAATGTTGTTAAGTATGAACTCCTGTATAAGACAAGCCATAGAACTTGCTCAAAATAATTCCTAGCACATATTTTTAGAAACATGAAAAACTGCCAGAGATGAAGAATCAATCATGACCCTTGGTAAATGGTTCCAATCTCACTGTGAAAGGTTTATGTCTTATTTCCAGTCTGAATTTTTCTAGCTTCAATTCTAGCCATTGGATTGTACTTTTTTTCCTTCAAGACTGAAGAGTGCATGGTTAAATAGTTGTTCCCTATGCAGGAACTTACAGATAGTAATCAAGTCACCCTTCTCTTTATAAACAAATGCAACTGAGCTCTCAGTCTATCACTAGAAGGCGTGGTTCTAATCTGACTCTTCTTTGAGCCCCCTCCAATTTATCAACATTATTTTTAATTTTAAGCATCAAAACCAGACATAGTATTTTGGCAGTACAGGCAGTCCCTGACTTAAGAACAGGTTACGTTCTGAACACCTGATCGTAATTCAATTTGGTCGCAAGTCGGAAATACCCTTAAACACTCTGCCCGCGCTGTTCGAAAAACTTGATGTACATGGTTGTCAACTCGAAAATATTATAATGGGGTTAATGGGAGGTTGGTTGTAAGTATGGATGGTCGTAAGTTAGTGTGTTCGTAAGTCGGTGAGTTGCTGTAATTGCACTGGTGTCCACTCCAGAAGTAAAATAACCCCTCTACTGTTACTCAAGATTCTCGTAATTATGCATCTCAGGATCAGATTAGCTCTCTTAGACACAGCATCAAACTGGGAAATCATGTTCCACAGATTATCCACTCCCTCCATGAAATCTTTTTCAGTCATGGCTTCAAGAATAGAGTCCTCCATTGTGAAGTATGGCCTATATTCATTATTCCTAGATTTAGATATTTATATTTGGCCATAATGAAACACATAGGCTGTGTCCAGACTCAGGGTTTTTTTCGAAAAAAGTAGCCTTTTTTCGAAAAAACCTCACCTGCGTCTAGACTGCAGCCGCGTTCTTTTGAAATTAAATCGAAAGAACGCGGCTTTTCTTTCAATGGCGGTAAACCTCATTTCACGAGGAAGAACGCCTTCTTTCGAAAGTTCCTCTTTCGAAAGAAGGCGTTCTTCAATGTAAATAGGGCTTCTTTGAAAGAGAGCATCCAGACTCACTGGATGCTTTCTTTCGAAAAAGCAAGCCGCTTTTTCGAAAGTTCAACGTGCAGTCTAGACGCTCTCTTTCGAAAGAGGCTCTTTCGAAAGTATCTTTCGAAAGAGCCTCTTTCAAAAGAGGCTTGCAGTCTAGACATAGCCATAATGTTTGCTTGCACTCAACTCTACCAAGCAATCCAGATCACTCTAAATCAGTGACATGGCCCCTCTTCATTATTTACCAGTCCTCCAATGTTGGTGTTATCTGTAAATTTCATCAAAGATGACTTTACGTTTTCTTCTGTGTCATTGACAAAACGTAAAAGTACAGGAACAAGAACCAACCCCTGTGGGACTCGGAGAAACACCTGCTTGACAATGTCCTAATCTACAATTATATATTGAGACTTGTCTGTAACATTGTGGTAGTTGTGTTAATCTAAGAATACAAGACCGACAAGATGAGTAGTATCTTTTAGTGGACCAACTTCTGTTGGAAAGAGACACAAAGTTTTGGGCTTACAAAGAACTTTAGTTAACCCATTTAATATAAGGCATGCTACTAGTATTGGTCTAGTTCTTTAATCAAAATATTAGAGAGTATCAAGTCAAATGTCTTACAGAATTCAAGTATACTATGTCAGTTGGACCTCTCTGGTTTGTCATTTTTGGGACCTGACCGGCCCTGAAAAAGGGAATTTGCCAGACCAAGAGATGTTCCTTTCTACTGGCACCCCAGTCTCGTCTCCCCTCTCCACTGCTGGCCCTACTCGCCCCTGCTGGGCTGCTGCAGCCCTGGCCCAGCTACCAGGGCTGCAACATGCCTGGCCCTACTACTGGGGCTTCCACGCCCTCGCCCCCGCTATCAGGCTTGCTGCATCCCTGGTCCCAGCACCGGGGCTGCCGCAGCCCCAGTTGTGCTACTGGGGCTCAACCCCGAGTACAAGCCCTGGTAGCTCTGAGCCTTCAGCCCTCTTGCCACTGGGCCTCCCAGCCAGGACTCCCTGGTCTGGCAGCCAGACGAGGGAGGCTCAGTTTTTGGAGGTCCAACCTGTATTACCTTTATCAGACAAACCTGTAATTTCATGAAAGACTCAAAGTTGCTGTGATCATGGGATTTATAGTAAGTAAATGAAACCATTATTCCAGATTGTGTGATACAGCCTAGAGCCATGTAGATTATGTCTCTTATTTTATTTCAATTGTTTTAGAAGCTGTTCCTCATACAGCAATACTTGAGATTAAATTTTTTTTTCCTAGAAACTCCCAATTATTTTAGTCAAGTATTATTACTAGATGTGGTCAGTGCACAGGGCTGCTTTATACTGTAAACAAGAAACTGCCATATTGGATCATACCTGTGGTTAAACTGGTCCTTACCTCTAGCAGTAGTCAGTAACAAATGCTTCAGAGGAAGATACAAGAAGCTTTGCATTATGCAGATTTGGAATAATATGCTCCAACATTAAGGGTATGTCTGTCTATTCTTACAAGAAGATCAACATTCCAGAGGTCGATCTTCTAGCATTCAATTTAGCAGGTCTAGCAGGAGACCCAAAGATCGAATGCTGAGGGCGTATGGTACTCCTCACCGGCGTATGGTACTCCTTCCTCTGTGAGGAGTAAGGGAAGCCGATGGGAGCAAATGCTCCCATTGGGCTCCCACTGAGGGGATGCCGCGATGGACTGGCTTAAGGTAAGCCGACTCCAGTTATGCCTATAGACCAGGCCTAACTGTCCTCCTAATCCTTCACAGTTGGACATTGGCTTACACTCTAAAGCATGAGGTTTCCAGTTCTCTACACTACAGGCTGTCTTCCCACAGGATGATGACTCACATTCAAGGTCTCAATCCTTATCCTCAAGATGCTTGCTCAGTGGTGTTGGCCCAGATATCTAGAAGATTGCCTGAAGCTCCAGGATGAAGATTAACTACTGTGACACAGGCACCCTTTCATGCCAACAGGCAGAGTATACAGGTTTTTACAAGGATTTAGTATGTGAGATAGATGCACAGTAGTTCATGAAAGGACGGCTCTTGGCTTTCTGTAGGGATCTCTCATGCCACCCTTTCATGAACTACTGTGCATCTGAGAGATCCCTACAGAAAGCCAAGAGCCCACTGATTATCGTAACCTTTGTGAAATTTATGTGTGCAAAATATTTAAAGAATTACGTATCGAAACAAAATGTTTTATTCTTAAGGGCTGAAAGTTAAAGCAGGTCACTGGGAGGTGACATACGTCAGGCACATCTCTTTCACACAGGAGGTAACAGATGCCGATCTCTGTCTGACCAGGGCAATACTGCATGCCTTACAATGGATGCCTATTTGCATAGGAGGTAAATAATAGTGAAAAGACTCGAACAGTCTACAAGAGAGAAAAATCTATACAGGGAAGAGAGAAGGGGGGCATCAGCAGGGTGTGATTTTTTTGTGTCTAAGACCTAAAGGATTAGGTCTGATATATTAGGGAATTAAAAACAAAAACAAACAAACACAGAGGAAGCAAGAAACTGTCAAGTGATTTCTCTCATGAGAAGCGCATCACAGCTATCCTGGCCGTAAACTGTAAGTGAGCAATACTTTATTAGACGTGTTAGTTAAGTTTAGGCTCCAGAATGCATGTTATAAATCAGGTGTGGGGAACCTAGATTGCCTGGATCCAGCCACTAAGGTTTGGGGCTTCCCTACCTCTCACTCCAGCCCTGATGACCATCAAAAGCCTTGCCACCACCTTCCACTCAGCATTTCCATCTGTTTTCTCTGACGTAAACAAACAGCAGCATAGATGCATTTTAAAACAAAAACAAAAAACATACATTACACGCACACAGAACCTGCCAGCCCCAGGGAAGAGGAGGAGGAGAGATAGAATTACATGTGACACCACACGGCTTAATGCACTGTTGGAAGATTCTCAGATACTTTACTATAGGGATGGGGCAGTGTATCAGAGGGGTAGCCGTGTTAGTCTGAATCTGCAAAAGCGGCAAGGAGTCCTGTGGCACCTTATAGACTAACTGCAGTGTAGGAGCATAAGCTTTCGTAGGCAAAGACCCACTTCGTCAGATGCATGTAGTGGAAATATCCAGAGGCAGGTATAAATATGCAGGCCAGAATCAGGCTGGAGATGACGAGGTGGATCCAATCAAGGAGGATGAGCCCCACTTCTAGTAGCTGATCTGGAGGTGTGAATTCCAAGAGAGTGGAAGCTGCTTTTGTAGTTAGCAAGCCATTCACAGTCTTTGTTTAATCTAGAGTTGATTGTGTCAAACTTGAAGATGAACTGTAGCTCAGCAGTTTCTCTTTGAAGTCTGGTCCTGAAGTTTTTTTGCTGCAGGATGGCTACCTTTAGATCTGCAATTGTGTGTCTAGGGAGATTGAAGTGTTCCCCTACAGGTTTTTGTATGTTGCCATTCCTAATATCAGATTTGTGTCCATTGATTCTTTTACGTAAGGACTGTCCAGTTTGGCCGATGTATATAGCAGTGGGGCATTGTTGACACATGATGGCATATATTACGTTGGTAGATGTGCAGGAGAATGTACTAGTGACAGTATGGCTGATCTGGTTAGGTCCTGTGATGGTGTTGCTGGTGTATATATGTGGGCAGAGTTGGCACCGAGGTTTGTTGCAAGGATTGGTTCCTGAGTTTGAGTTATTATGGTGCGGTGTGTAGTTTTGGTGAGAATATGCTTCAGGTTGGCGGGTTGTCTGTGGGCAAGGATCAGCCTACCTCCCAAGGCCTGTGAAAGCGAGGGATCATTGTCCAGGATGAGTTGTAGATCACTAATGATGCGTTGGAGAGGTTTTAGCTGGGGACTGTAGGTGATGGCCAGTGGTGTTCTGTTGGTTTCTTTCTTGGGCTTGTCCCGTAGCAGGAGGCTTCTGAGTACACGTCTGGCTCTGTCAATCTGTCTCCCCACTTCCTCGTGTGGGTATTGCAGTTTACAGAATGCTTGTTGAAGATCTTGTAGGTATAGTTCTCTGTCTGAGGGTTTGGAGCATATGCGGTTGTACCTCAGTGCTTGGCTGTAAACAATGGATCGTGTGGTGTGTCCGGGATGGAAGCTGGAGGCATGCAGGTTAAGTATAGCGGTCGGTAGGTTTTCGGTATAGGGTGGTATTGATGTGACCGTCACTTATTTGTAACGTGGTGTCCAGGAAATGGACCTCCCGTGTAGATTGGTCCATGCTGAGGTTGATGGTGGGGTGGAAGCTGTTGAAATCATGGTGAAATTCTTCCAGAGTCTCCTTCCCATGGGTCCAGATGATGAAGATGTCATCGATGTAGCGTAGGTAGAGAAGGGGTGTAAGTGGACGAGAACTGAGGAAGCGTTGTTCCAAGTCAGCCATAAAAATGTTGGCGTATTGTGGGGCCATACGGGTGCCCATAGCAGTGCCACTGGTCTGGAGATATATGTTGTCACCAAATCTGAAATAGTTGTGTGTGAGGATAAATTCACAGAGTTCAGCCACCAGTTGTGCTGTGGCATCATCAGGGATACTGTTCCTGACAGCTTGTACTCCATCTGCATGTGGGATGTTTGTGTAAAGAGCCTCTACATCCATGGTGGCTAGGATGGTGTTTTCTGGAAGATCACCTATGCATTGTACTTTTCTCAGGAAATCCGTAGTGTCACGGAGGTAACTGGGAGTGCTGGTGGTGTAGGGTCTGAGCAGAGAGTTCACATAGCCAGACAGTCCTTCAGTTACTCCCTATAGTAAGAATCTGTACAGAACAGTTGCTGAGCTGCCTTTCCTGCATTGATACAATTATTTCAGAACTCTTCATCCACTTTAAGTAACTAAATATCACTAATATACAGATACACTGTACTCAAATTAGGCTAAGTGTGACGGGGTGCCGAAGTCCTGCGAGTCGCTGACCTCCGGACTCCACACTGAGGGCGAGCGACAGAGTGGGGGAGGGCCCTGGTCTCCAGGATATGCAATTGGACTCAGAATTGGCAACCCCATAGACTGGGGGTACGAAGGAGTTGTTCCAGAGGCTGCCCTGGCTGGCATAGATTTGAGACTTGAGGGTTGGAGGGGGAATTAGGTCGGAGTGTGGGGTCCAGACACTAGTGGGCTCACAATGAGTGTGCTCACAACTGGCTGGGTGAGCATCCCACATGGCGCCGGGCAGGTCGCACCAGGACACTAAGCACAAATATATTTACTCAATAAAGAGATCTCCACCTACACATGAAACAGAATATTACAGATTTAAGCATACTAAGTTCTCAACCAAAAGAAAAAAAAAAAAAAAGGAGTAGACAGTGACGAAAAGAAACCTTTCCTGATGCCTCTTCTGGAAGGCAAACCTGAAACAGAGTCTCCTGTGGTTAGAATAATTAGATGGCTTCTTTTTCTCCACCATTTTGACTATTTTCTAAGCCAGGAGCAAGGCAATGAGTGAAGAAGTGATGTGAGGCCTGGAGTCTCTTGCCAATGGACAGCAAATGCATCCTTCTACTCAAGCACCACCAGTTCCTCAATATCGGATACAATATCTGGGACTTAGTTATTTTCAGCACACATTGCTCCTGCTTTACTTTTCTGTCCACTCTCATGCTCTGGTGTCTTGCTCAGCCAGTTCCTGTGTGTGCTGAAGTGGAAGGGGAAGAAAAGGGTGTTAAAGGATTCACATTTTACACAAGCTACTGCAAGCTTCTTTAACGGACTCTGGCATTTAGGCTATCCCACCTTTTAAGCTACCACAGTGAAAGCTGAAATGAATTTTTTCAGTGTTCTTTAAAATATCAGGAGATCCAGAGGAGCCTGTCTTCTGTTCTACTACATAGTTTCTTTGCCCAAAGGAAAGTCCAGGGGAAATTATTATTTGCAGCTGGTGGGGTAGGTACTCCCCCACCACATACTCACAGCTTGCAGCTGTCATGGATGACATTCAAGGGAGGTAGATATGTTTACTCACCAGATCTGTTGCACCACCACTTGAATAAAGTTTTTACTTATAGGAAGAAATACTAATAGTATCAAAATGGTTCCCTGACGGTTTAAGATCTAGGATTGGTGTTATGCCCTGCCCTATACTTAATTTCTACCCATGCACAAAATTGTTGAGACTACAGAATAATTCAAGTGACTCCCCAAAAAGACTGGTTCCAATTTTCTGTGCTGATTCTATCCCATTTATGGAGTCAAAGAGGATAATTTCAGAAGTGATGCATGCATTTATACTCTGCTTTAAATGTTTCTGAAAATTGTAGGGATTATTGGTTGTGATTTTTGGGCCTTTTCTCCTTGAGAAAAAAGGAGAATTCAACATCATCTGTTAACTATGTCTGTTGGAACTTGGGGTTAGTTCAGACTTAAGATGGGGGCGGGGGAAGGCTGGGAATTGAAACAGTGTGTGCCCAGGGGAGACAAATGATTGTGTATGACTGAGATTTGAAGCTAGTAATAGAAGAGAAAGCGTGCTCATCTTCCACAAATCTTTCTAATATTAGAGTCGAGGGAACATTGTTAACTATGGCCAGACTTTCATTTGTATCTCGGAAGAGTTATCCAGGATGGATTCCTAAGTTCCAGTGGACCACTAATGAGAACTCAAGATTTTAAAAGCAAGCAAAATAGAGCACCAGGTCTCCAAGACTACTAAATACCAAGAGGAATTTGGAGAGATTATGATAGACTGGTTGGAACAGTTTGTTAGCTTAAATTTCTGCTAGCCATGTTATCATGTCTCAGAACATACAGATGACATGGATAGAGAGAGGCTTGTTAACCAAAAGTCCTTCTTGCTGCTCCCTCCAGCTTCCTGTGTAGAGGATCCCAGAAAAACTGGAGTCAATGCTTGAATTTATTACGGGAAAATTAAACCAGAGGACATGGAATTCCTGATTCAATTTCTAGCCAAGACTTTTGTGCCTCACATAGAATTAAATGTTGCCACAATCGTTGGAATGAAAGGATGGCTTCCTTGGCATCTGAAAAGGATGCTGCAAGGTCTGATACATATGCTACCAAATACTACTACTTCTTCAGGGCATTCTCTTAATGAAGACTGGGTTGTTCTGTCTGTGCAGCAGCTTCTTATGGCCTTCTTGACATGTGGTGGGTGACAATGTCCTTTACACAGAGGAACAAAGTGTTTCTAAGAAAGAACTGAAAAGAAATACACATACAACGCCTGACTCGGAGAAAGAACTAGCAATAAACTCCATTATCAGACAGCAAAAGGAGCAGGGAAGCAACCTACGTAGTGGGCAAACTGCACCCAACTGGTGTTCTATGTGCAGCCCACAAGACATTTTGTTTACTGTTGCCCATGCACATGGTTGCCAGATTCTGAGAGTTTTCTTCAGATAGGTTTTTTCCTACTGACATTACTCAAGTGAAATGAACTTAAAGAAAGGACATATGAAATAAGGTGCATGCTCATTGCACACAACATTGACTGAGAGCCATGTGTACCCTCTCCATCCAATCAAAGTGCTTCTACGGTTTAAGACAATCTTGTGGCCCACAGAGATAAATGGGGGCCACTCATGCAGTCCACTTACTGTTAAAATGGTATTCAAGAACAGATCATTGGTGGAAGCCTTGGAGAGAGCTGCAACACACAGGGCCCTGGCTTCTAGGTGTTATCACAACACAAATTAACAATTAGCTTCTCCCTAATTATCTGTTTCTTCTAGAAGTACAAAAATGAGGTAATATTGCCCCCTGATGGGAGTAACCAGCAGGGTGGGATAAAAAAGAAACAGCATCTCGGCTTCCAGGCACCAAGACAAACAACAAGTGAGAATCTACTAGAAGAAAAAGGTGACAAGAACATAGGCAGAAGGGCAATATACACTTGTGCCAATTTCTAAATAGGACTGTATTTTGTTTGTGGTGTTTTGTTCTCATATACTGGCAGAGAAAGAGCATCATGATCTTATTGTAGTCAACAGTCCAGTCACCAATGCACAAACATTTATTTAGCAGTTACAAATCAAGCTAACAGACAATTTAAATATTCCATGTTTACATTTCCTTTAAATTAGTAAGATCTAGAACCGTAATGCCCAACCAGTACTAAAGCAGTAGCTATAGCTAAACTAGCCACACTCAACCAGCTAAATAGCCACATGTGGCTCTTGGCTAGCGAGTTGGACACCGTGGATCTAGAGCAAGTGCTAATTAACTGCCAGCATTCTAGGGTACTTCTTTTGGACCTTATGCACAGTTTATCATCTATCAAATATCTCCCTCACCTTCATTTTCATCTTGATCCATATAAAACCTCTATTTATTACACAACATTCCATCAAGAACAGCAAGTCATTTTTTGGGGGTAGAAATAGCAAGAAATTAAAAACTGTTTTCAACTCAATTTTTAACTTTTGTCCTCCTTCCATTAGAAAGTATGACCAAGTTTTTCTGCCCTCATTTGTATTTACATGGAAATTACTGTAGAATATAATTTAGGTTTTATTTGTGTTACCTATTAGGTTCTTTGAACAAGAGATTTGTGTGTGTGTGTGTGTCTGTGAGCAGAATGTAAAAAGGCTATGCCTTTCTATAAAGATCTATGTGAACTGAACACTGTGTTTATGTGCATGCATGTGTTACTTTTACACACACACTCTTCAAAGTTCTCCAGCTCTCTTATCACATGTCCTTTTCTCGCTTGTTAGTTGTTTAAGTGGCAGAGGTTTTTCCCCCTGTGTAATTTGACTCACTGTGTCAGTGTTTTACAATAAGGGTGTGTCTAGACTACAGGGTTTTTTTTGAAAAAAGTGGTCTTTTTTCGAATAAACTTCTGCTGCGTCTAGACTGCTGCAATGTTCTTTAGAAAGTAAATCAAAAGAATCCAGCATTTTTTTCGACTGCCGAAAACCTCGTTTTACAAAGAATAATGCCTTCTTTCAAAAGTGCTCTTTCAAAAAAAGGCGCTATGTAATACAAACTGTGCTTTTTCGAAAGAGAGCATCCAGACTGCTTGGGTGCTCTCTTTCCAAAAAGCGGCTTGCTTTTTCAAAAGTACTGGTTTTAGTCTAGACGCTCTTTTTCGAAAGAGGCTTTTAGTAAGAGTGCTATGCAGGCCCAACTGATTTTGAGAAGCAGAGAAAAAAATACTTTGAATTCATTTAAGGGACTCTCGTCTTCTTTTGATTTCACACTATGAGACAACTATGTCCCACCCAGCCTTTTTACTATCGTATATGTTCTAGTTTAAAGAAATGGCTTCCTGTAAGCAAACATTTTTTCTTTGGTTACAGTGTTTTTGAAGTGATGAAATCATGAAAGGATTTAATTTGCATGAGTGCCTTTTTTATTTTACCATCTACTCAAGTACTTAAATGCATGGAGCTATACATCTATTTTTGGCATATGATAGAGGTATATAGCAACTTCTGTAGTTGAATTTGAGTTTGTATAATTTCTGAATTATCAACTTTGTGTCTTTGCAACATTTATACCAGTGGTTCTCGACCTGCTACCCAATCAACATACAGCTGAAGCCTATGCAACATTCTCACGGCCATACAAAGATAAGAATGTGTGTCTGCGTGTTCCCACAATGGTAGATAGGTTGAGAATCACTAATCTATACAAACTTTTTATATATAAATATTGCAGTACAAAAGTTTAAGCCTTGCAGCTGAGTACATGTATAGGGATTTTCAACTAGAAGTCTTTTTCACACAAATACACCCCTTCCTCAAGCACTATTTAACCATCTAGCATACAACTAGAAAGTGAAAACAATGCAGTCTTGCCAGGAGATATAAACTCTTAGGCTACATCTAGACTGGCAAGATTTAATGCAAATACTCTAAACGCAAGAGTTTTTGAGTAAGAGAGTGTCTATACTGGCATGTGCCTTTGCGCAAAAGATTTGCTTTTGCACAAAAGCATCCAGGCCAGACTTCACACTCTCTTGCGCAAGAAAGGTCCGATTGTCATTTTAGCCATCAGGCTTTCTTGCGCAAGAAATTGATGTTACCTGTCTACACTGGCCTCTTGTGCAAGAGGGAGCGTCAGAGTATTTGCGCAAGAAGCACTGATTTCATACAGTAGAACGTCAGTGTTCTTGCGCAAATACTTGCGGCCAGTGTAGACAGGCGGCAAGATTTTGCACAAAAGCGGCCGCTTTTGCGCTAAATCTTGCCAATGTAGACACAGCCTGTGGCTAGTGTGCTAAGAAATAAACAACAGCAGCATCCTCCAAATTAAACTGAAATGTTGTCCCACTTTACTAGTTGCTCAGGTCTCTCTGTGTCAGAGCCTTTGAGTTTGGTTTTCTTTTACTTTTTAATTTTCCCATTTTATTTTGCCTTCCATTTTTTCAAAGCATGTATCAGGCACAGCTAATTCAGAACTGACACCATAAATTAATATTAAGAAACCACAATTTGAAAATGTAAGCTGTTCCTATACTACTAAATATATTGAAGTCTTTCAGTCAGAATCAACAAGATAGGAGACATGATAATTATTATTAGAAATCTGGTATATCCTACAACTTAGCTTTATTTAATTAAATTCAATAACTCAATTCCTATCTCCAGCTGTATGTACAAATCCCCTTGAAGTGCAACATTTGTAACTTCTATCAACCACTGACTGATGCCAGACATTCCAGGCATGTCCAAGTGGAACATATCTGTTTTGTTCCTCAGTCTACATCTACACTACAGTAGAAAGTTAACTTAAGCTACACAGCTCCAGCTACATGAACAACCTTAAGTAGAGTTACTGTGGGGTCCGCACTGTAGGGGGGGCAGGGAATTTACAGGACTTCCCTGACACTTCTTGTCCAGGAAAGAGTAACAGGGTAGACCAGTGAGTGATCTGCAATCAATTTGGTGGGTCTTCAGTAAACCCACTAAATTGACCACCAATGGATTCATCTCCGAGAGGCGACCCAGACTGTAGGGTAGAAGTAGCCTAAGAATGATAGTAGGTACTTTCCTTCATTTGATTAAACGTGAATGGCATGCTGACAGACAGTATCAGTGAGGAGAGTTAACATAATGGGATCTTCACATTTTTATTGAAGACAGACAAGAATATTATAGTACCTATTGAATACGTGTCCATATTTTGCTCAGTGAGAATATGCAGTGCATATTGATATCAACTCTCTTTCACTATTAGTCTGCCACTACACTTACTGCATTCTCATGCTCAATTAACATTCCCTCAAAAAGAACAGAATATGAACACAAATTTAGTATATTCACCAGCACTACAGGTACATAGTAGCTAGAGTATTAAACAGCAAGCATATAGTTAATGATCCTGCAGAATATAAGTAGAAGATTGAATGGAACTTTAAAATAAATCTGTATTTGCAAATGCTAACATTAAGCTCCTTGTGGGTAGTTTGAAGCGGAGGGAAAGACCTAATCTGAATAATAGCCTTGTAATATTCCAAATATTGAAACTTAATTAATTATGTTGATCCTTAAAATTAAAGTTGCTTTCAATGCCGCCCAAATAGGTGCAGTTTTTATAGAACAATAGAAACAGTCTTTTGACCTTTGATGATTAGACAGGGTTTGGCCTTTTTTTTTTTTTTTTTTTTTTTTAAATTTCTGGGTCTCTACAAGTTGTGGAAACTTTTAAAGACAAAAATGTGACTCTAGATAATTTTAAAGATTTCATATTCCTAATATGGGCAAATTTAAACCGCAGCCTTAGTCATAAACCTAAACGAAGCAAATCAGTAACAGTGAAAGAAAAACTACCGCAAGCAAAACCTGATGCAGTACGAATATCATTTGAACCAGTGGGTTACAGTACATCACAATGTACGCCAAAGGAAGTGGGTGTAATACCTCTCTCACTGTTTCTCCTCCTTCCCCCAACCTCATTAGACCACCTGTAACAGTCTCAGAGGAAGCAGACAATCTCCCACATACTTTCCAGCTGCACTGCAACAGCCACAAAGTGCACATGTGTAAAAATACATATGTGGAGCATCAGTGTCAGAAATCTTTCTGATGATTAACCTACTCTATTTAAAAGACTAGCAGAAAAAACACAAGGGCCAACAGATCCTCCTCAAACCCACACAAGACTGGAAAATGATGGTAAACAGAACATAACCTCTGTTGACTACTGGCAGCTGTGGTTGAGATTAGCACTCACCAGAAAACGTTTGCCCTTCTGACCAGCATTTTCCACTAATGATTGAATAGACTGGGGTGTGGAGAGAACAAGATTGGTAGAAGTGGGGACAAAAGTGTTTTCATTTACTTTGGCCTTTGGGTACCAATAACCAATGTGATACGTTTGTCTTTGAAAAATTAGTATTATGGGACAGATCTTGTCACTGGTACTGAAGCAAGACTGCCTAGGTAGATCAATAGGGAGTTCAGGATGGACTAATCCTGACCGATCCCAAACCAGGGAGTTTGCTAGACCAGGGGAGGTTAATGCCACCCCTTCTGCTGTTGGCCTCTGCTCCCAACTGCTGGCTCCCCACCCCAGTCTCCATCCCTCTACCCCAGCTCTGTCCCCTAACCATTGCCTTCCTGCCCTTAGTGAGGCTCTGCCCCAGATGCCAGGCTCCAACCCCCAGCCGGCTCTCTGGTTCAGTATGCTTCAACCCTGGAGCACCCACAGGGTTCCCAACAATTCCAGACCATGTATGTTGCCAGGCCAGAGAGTTCTGGACTGGAGAGGTTATTAGTGTATTACACTAATAAAAAAGAACACCAATAATGAAACAGGACTTTGTGGACCCTGAAACCTGAGCCCAATAGCAAAACCCATCTAAGGGGGATTTCTTTGTGGAAACTACAGGGCAGCTGCGTTTCAGATGGTTTTAATACCCGGCAAAATTAGATCAGTACCCTTTAAGAAGTCTTCTAGCCCTTAGAAAACTTCAGTGTAAGGTATTTTTAGATGCCCCTAAATAAAAAAAAAAGGGGGGGGGGATTCCCATTACCTGGAGCTTGGGTAGGAAATGCCCAAGAGTCCTCACGCCTACAAGATGTCACACTACTTTTATTTTGTTTTTTTAAACATTAGTATTTTATGGAAACTGATAAATTTGCATATACTGCAACAGTGATTTTCCCTCCATGAGTTGCCTTAAACTTGTTAATATATGGGGGGAGGAGCAGAGGAGTTAAAAATATAAACTAATATTTTAAACCATGTGTAAACTCTGTGTTTCACTTGAACAATTATTTAAACTAGTGGTTTCTTTAACTGAACAAATCTGCACCTGCAAAATGAATCACTGCTCTATAAACATAGAGAGAAACCTTTCCAAAGTTATGTGTTTAAACATTCTCTACTACATTTTATATTTAATTTTTGTGGAAGAATACTACTATGGATATTAAGAAATTTCTTCAATCTCCAAAACATTTCCTTTATAGGAAGCTGAAGACAAGAAAAAATAAAAACTTCCACAAAAGACAAACTATTCAATATGATTTTAGGATTACATTATTAACACCACAAGACACACACACTATATTCCAGATTAATCCACAATCCTTGGACTTTCTGATCAATTTTTCTTTGACCACAGAATCCTCCAAATCCCTGAACATCCCACAATGAGGCACTTATCCTCCAGTTTAGCAACCCACTTTTCCAAAAGCCACATCTATACTTACTGCACCAGAGATCGATCTTCTGACAATTGATTTAGCGGATCTAGGTAAGACCTGCTACATTGAATGCTATAAGGGTGGTGCTGGCCGGCACCGGTACTCCTGGCAGTCGCACAGTGTAAAGGAAACGCTCCTTTGGCCTCCCTCTGTGAAGACGGCACCAAGCTCAGTTTAAGTTTACGTATTTTACATAGCTAGAGTTGCATACCTTCACCTGATCTTCCAGGTTTAGTGTAGACCTGGCCTAAGTTACCTACTTGCATCAGTACAAATTATTCATCGATTGCCACACCAAAAGGGACAATGTCATCATTTAGTCTGACCTTATAACATGGAAATGTAATTTATGTGCCTAAAATTTCAAGACTGACACATTACTGGATTGAAAAATCTCACAAAATATATTTTAACAGTACAAAGTTAGTTTGGAAAATCTGTCTCCCTGTGTTAAAGAATCGAAGATCAATAACAAGCAGTAATCAAGAAATTCCTTCCAACATATTTACTTAGATTTATAATATATCAAAAAAGTAATCTCTAGGTGTCAAATTATAAACATACAATCAAATTAAAAAGTAAAACTAGCAGCTACTTACTCTACACTCACATACAAAAGTAGTATTGACACAAGAAGTCCAAAACTACTGCAGACATGAGCCACTTATTTGAGCTTCTTCCTCTCCTCCAGACCTCCAAAACATGCAGGTCTTGTAGCATGGACTGAAAGTTTAAATTTGGGTTGCAACTGGCCACAGAGGGTGAGCAGCGAGAGGACAAAGGTGGTAGATTCAAACATTGATTGATAGCCCTTCTCAGAGAACACCTGGCCTACAACACCCTCATTTTAAATACTGAGAAGCCACTGACATAAGGGTCTACACTGATCACAGCTGTGCAGTATTATATGGGAACACAAGATGAAAGTCTTAACTGGGCAGATTCCAGGCCATTTATTAAAACATAAATTTTGCTTCTTGAAATTAAGGCATGTTTTGGTAACACTGATGGTGCAGGGATTTCTCCAGTGTTTCATTATGATCTCTGGCTCACTCCAATTTTATATCATATAAGAAGGTGCCACGGAAATAAATTAGAAGTTATTTTAAAAGGTCAGGTGAAATACAGTCCAATTTTTTGTTTTGTTTAAAGCAGGACAGAGGCAAGAAAAGCAGTAGCTCTGGTTAATTCTTTACTCCTTGCAAATACTGGCAGGTTAGAACAGTTTATACCTTGTAGGTGAAAGAGTATATCTAACAAAAAAAAATTATAAAGCACTTTTAAAAAAAATAAGGTGCTTGACAATTTTCAGCTAATGTCCATCATAAAAATACAACTAAAAAAAACCCATCCCAAACCATATCATTTTTGTAACTAAATAGATACAATAGACTATTGATAAGTAAACGCATTTTAAATAAAACATATTTATTACAAAAATCTAAGTTATCAGGACGGGCAAAACTCAAAGGCTACATGTTCAGAAAAGCATCCAAACTATAGGGGCTCGTCTACATTGGCCCCTTTTCCGGAAGGGGCATGTTAATTTCAGAGATCGTAATAGGGAAATCCGCGGGGGATTTAAATATCCCCCGCAGCATTTAAATAAAAATGTCCGCCGCTTTTTTCCGGCTTTTAGAAAAGCCGGAAAAGAGCGTCTACACTGGCCCCGATCCTCCGGAAAAAGCGCCCTTTTTCACAGGATCTTATTCCTACTTTGAAGTAGGAATCGGGGCCAGTGTAGACGCTCTTTTCCGGCTTCTCTAAAAGCCGGAAAAAAGCGGCCGACATTTTTATTTAAATGCCGCGGGGGATATTTAAATCCCCCGCGGATTTCCCTATTACGATCTCTGAAATTAACATGCCCCTTCCGGAAAAGGGGCCAGTGTAGACGTAGCCTAGATGTTTACCCGAAGCTCAGCTGAATTATCCTAAGGTGACTCCAGTCTGTAAAGTAGGATGGAAAATTTCCATTAGTACAAGATCTCATACTGCAGAACTAGAAATGAGCAAACACATTTGAAAGTTTCAGAAACTTGAGATTTGAGATCAGTTTTTTAAATGGGTAAAAGTTATTGTATATCCCCCCCCCCCCAAAAAAAACCCCAATAACTTGCAGATTATTTTTTCATTAAGATAACTGCACCAGCACATGATGTTTATGCCATAGCAATATTATTTTGGAGTGATTAAGGCTGCTTTCTGATTAGTGAATATACTTAAAAAAAAAAAGGTTCCTTTTACAACCTATCACTTTGTTGATGCTTCAGTTTACAAGGAAATCATAGTTCTGAATTGGTGGCACCACATTAATATATATATGGCAACATGTTAACATCAAACATGAAGATAATGACTGCAGGATCAAATATATGGAAAAGTGCGGTTAAGAAAGAGAGAAAAGAAAGAAATATCTGAATATTTTCAAAGTGAATAAAGGAAGTGGATGGCCAAATAAATCACTTTTGTTATCACTGTTCTCCCTCTCCACCTGTAGTTTTGAAGTCTCTCCTTAACTTTGAAGTCCTTTGCTTTTGAGGATTTTAGTCAGATGTTATTTTAGAACAGTCTGAAAAGGTTTTTGGTTTTATAAAGTTCTGAAGTGACATTACTAACCTTGTTACTCTTTATTGTACTCCAGTTCCCATGAAAAAGAAGTTGTTTGAATCACTTGTTGCATTTTAACTACTAAACTCATCTTAAATAATGGATTGGCCTCACCTCAGTCAAATATCTACACAATCTTTAGAGGAAAATTTTATAGTTTAAAGTTACCCCTAGTTATTTCAAGTATCCCTAGTCTCTGTTTCTCAGGAGGTGGTGACAGGGGAGGGATCACGCGAGGATTACCTGTTGTAATCCCTCCCTCTGGGGCATCTGGTATTGGCCACTATCGGCAGACAGGATACTGGGCTAGATGGACCTTTGGTCTGACCCAGTATGGCCATTCTTATGTTCTTAAGTTGTGTAGAGATTATACTTCAGCATCCTAATAATTCTTTCCCGAAAAAGAAGTTGAAAAACAATACAACTATTTGTATGTAGCAGTCAGCTAACATCAACTTCAGTCTTTCATGACAACATCAGACAGCTTTAACTAAGTGTGTCTCAATGTACTCCCAATTTAGTGTCACAGAATAACAAAGCTTAATAATATAGTGGAAGCCAAGTAGTGGAGCATTTGAGCCTGTGGCTTTGGGTGGTGGGAAGCTGAAAGGAAGAACAGGAAATGTATTGATTAAAAACAAAACAGACAGGTCTGTGCACAAATGAGCTTGTATATTAGTTTGCATCCTTGAATTCTGAACTAACAATCAAGGCTAGACAAAACTATTGTGCTGTGACTATCATTCAACATGCCGAATGATACTAGCTTCAAACATACAAAATAGCAATATTTTAAGGGAGAGTCTGGATACTGTTTTAGTAATGCTTACTGCTTTTCAACTTGGAATTTGTGGTTACCCCCATTAAGCACACACACATTATGAATTAAGTGGAAGGTAAACATAAACTGGTAGAGGACTAATTGTCCAAGAAACTGTCTAATGAATGAATCATTGATTCCACTTTTAGTCTAACAGTAAAATAAAGAAAGAAAAAAGGTCAAGAAAGGTAAACGGTATTAACATAACGATTCTTTGCAAAAGTGTTTAGGTTTTCATTGTCATAGCTGTAAGTTCAAGGCAAACAGCCACATTGTAATGCAGAACTACAGTATGTATTTTATGTACCTGTGCAATGAAATACTGCAGTTTCTTTTTATCATAAGAATTCTGCACCACATTTTTCTGCACCACACATTTTGAAGTATTTACACAAGAATGCAGAATGGATTTGAAAATAAACTCTAAATCATAGGGTTTATAATCTGAAGTGTTTGGAGGGCTAAATATTCTGAGTAAAACTGTCACAAGTACCTAAGTTACTTAGGAACATAAATCTCATTAGCTTGACTGAGGTGCTTCTAAAAATGGAATTTGTGTGACTATGAGTCTTATATGTTTTTGAAAGTTTTACCCTTTCTGTTGGTAGGATTTTTTTCTAGAGACAGTCTGAAATGAGAACAATGACTCTAGATTCCTTTTCAACGTTGGGCATCTGATCCAGCCCATCTCTACTCTTTACCCATACACAATTACTTTATGTACTTCACTAGGAATTTTCCTTAAATAAACATTTATAGGAGTTGGCCATCTATTCCATCCCATTCTTAAAAAACCAGGACCATCATATTTTTGCAGATCCTGAATAACTACTAGTTTTATATTTATCAAAGTAAGATTTCCATAGGCTTGTACAACTATATTATTCAGTGTGCTTTTACCCAGTAAAAAGGTGGCAGAAAGAATCCCTTAATTCTAGTTTGGTTTATACCCTTGCCCTTATCTTGTACTTGAAGAAATCCACTAAACTCAGAACCCAAAAAATAGTTAGACTATAGAGGTTTAAAAATATTATTCCACACATAATGTCTTCTAAACAAAAAGGGCAGATGCTCAGCTGTTGTAAACTGTCTATTTAGTTCAGTGGTGCCAATAGCAACTTTCGCTAGCTGATGATCTACCCCAAAATGTTTGTTTAAAAAAAAAAAAAAAGTTTTGAAGAGGTCTAATAAGACGGCCTGAAATACCAAATCCTTATAAAAAGTGATTTGCTGTTTCAAGCATCGCAATACTAAAGGCAGTAAATCTACAGCTAATTACACAAATGCCAATATACTAAGTAATACAAAAGCAAAGATTTGTTTTGTCATCTTCTTTGTGCATAACGTCTTGAAACTTTTTAAGCAACATTGCCATCCTGAAAATAGAGCAGTACCACTTTCTAAATAACTTAAGGGAGCAAATCAGAAGTGTTTTCAAAGAACATATTGATCACGCTAATATTACAGCTGAAATACTTAGTACTTCAAAAGCCTCGTATTATACCCACAGAGACCTGTATTACAGGATTGATATAGAACAGACTACTTTCTATTTAAAAAATGCATTACCTTACCAAAAAACACCCCAAAGAACAATGAAACACAATTGTCACAGACTAATATTGTTTCTTCTCCTCTAACAATTCTCATCAGGTTTTAATTTCTCTACTCAACATAAAGGGAAGCACCTAGGAAGAATGTATTTAAGGACAAAGAATACTAGAAATCAGTTTCTTGTTTGTATTTTTACTACTAGAAGACAAATTTTCTCCTAGGGAATGAGCAATCAATTGTGCAAATTGCCATTTATTCTCCAATTCTTATTTTCTATTAACTTTCTTTGTAGGATCCTTTGACAGCAAAACAAAGAGCAATAAAGGTTGTTCAGCAATATTACCATCCTGCACAGTGATTTAACTGAATGGAATTAAATGGAAAAATGACTTCATAGGACGAGGCAGCGTGTGCCCTTTTTTTCTTCCTGAGACAAAGAAGATTAGATATTGCACTTAAATTTCCTCTAACAGTGCAACTTAAATGTCTATAACACTTAGTGCAAAAGAGTTTGGGAACCGAAGACTGGAGGTTAGGAAAAAATGTCATAATGCAAATAAAAGCAGCAGTATCACAACCAATGGTGCAACTAATTTTTATTGGGTGGGGGGAGGGAGAGGGAAGATATTTCACCACTGTAAAACAAATAATGAAATCTTCCATAAGTTTAAAAAAAAAAGTAATATTTTCCAACCTTTCACTAAGAGTAGGGGTAAAAAACCACATGTTTTAAAGGTCTTGCACATTTTTATTATTAGAAGTAGAAACCCTACTGATACTGATGAGTCATTTGTATTGGCGGAAACCAAGAACACCCATCTTCTTCGTGGGTTACACAGCACTCAGTGTGGTTTTCTAATCATTACCGGTCAAAGTAGTTGACTGAAAACAAAACAAGAGACAAGAACTCACCTTTGCTCCCAATGCTTGTTTAATACCAGCTGATTAGTTTATCATCCTACAGATTGCTTACATTGACTACTTTTGGTTACACAAACAGGAGTCCCTTTCAGAAAAAATAGTAAGTGTCGTTAAACTTTAAAATAATCAAGATTAAATCCAGCACTAAAAGTGGATAATACAATCCATTTCTGCAATGGCCTCTACAATAGATTCAAGCAAAACACAAACCAATTGCAAATATATGAATTCATCAGAAACTGTCACCTTTCGGAACCTTCTGAATCTTCAGTACAGAGTCCATAAATACAAAAAGGACCAGTTGCACTGGAATATAAGTCTTCATTCTCATTCAAATGAAGGAGTCCTTTAATGTTAATTACAGAAGTTACTGTAGTTTATAGGGTTTAAAACACACAAACAAAAACAAGACCCAAGAGCTAGCACAACTTTGAAAATAAAAGACTACATTTAACTTTGGGGTATTAAGTGAAATTCTACACTGAACAGAATGAGGAATTCTGCTTTAAAAAAAGCAGATAAATTACCTAGGAAAAATGCCATTTTAATGTTAAATTTTACATTAGAAACAAGAAAAATAGTTACAGAAAAGGAACTCCACCATCCCTACTCACACAAAAAAAATGAACCCAACTAACACACAAAGAAAAAAAACAAACAAAAACCAACACAAACACACATCCTATTAAACACTTGCAAATGTACTTCAGACATAGTTTGGACAGAGGTGAAAAAAACTGCAACTTTTTCTTTTTACCATAATCCTGGCCGAACCAAATGAATGTTTTTGATATTATTTGGGAAAGAAACTAAATCAGAACAGTGGCCAGAGAACTACAAATATGTAGCAACATCAGTCTGCATCTCTTACTGAGGATAGTTTATAGTGAGGATAACTCTGAGCTGCAGCAGACACGTGAGTCAGCAAGAGCTGCCTGTAGGAAACTGCTGACACGCTAAATTGCTCTGCATACAGTGTGCACACCTACACACAAAACAAAAACAGGGTGTTTGCAAATTAGTACATAGGAACACCTCCATACTTACAGTTCTTGTTTTCCTAGTTTAGATCTAAATTATAAAATAATCACTAATAATAAACCCTTTGAATGTCAGCTATAACAAGCAACTATGTTCAAGTCTTAAGGGGCACTTGTTTTAGCTGTTTTTATTTGACTAGATTTAACTCATTTCTCTTTGCAAAAAGAATTGTTGCTTCTAGACCACAAAAATTACATGGTGACAGACACCTACATAAGTTCCTGGTTTTCTAAACGGGGAACACTCATGAACCTACACATTAAAAACGTGTACAGTTTGGGTGAACATTTTGAAACTAAGACCAAAAATACATAACTTCAAATTTCAACAGCCATCAGTTTTAAACAACTGGAAATTCCCAGCTTTTCCTCCTTCAAAGAGTTCTTCAAACAACACTTTTTGTTGATACATTCTGACGTCCGGTATAAATGATATTTACACTTCCATGAAATACAAGTTTTTAAGAAACAAGTCTCAATGGATGAGACAATTTCAGGTCATCTTCCATATCCTGAGCATGACAAGAAAGTGTAGACTAATGACTTCTCCCTGAGGCTCTAGTTTAAATGTCAAATAAAACAGTGGCTTGCTATGTATATTTATTGTAGAGAATCTTTGGGAGGAACTTGGGATAAATCAGGTATTCTGTTTATTGTAGTGCGGAAACCTATCACTTTTCCCTTGCCCTCTTGTAATGGTCTAGTTACCATACCAATACAGTTTACCATCCCCAAACTATTTTGGTTGGCCTTTGCATATAACTAGAAGAAAATGCTCCAGCAACATCCCTTTTTTTGGCTGATCAAAGATATGGTATTTGTAACCAGTTAGTAAGATTCCCAAAGCCCATTCTATCATTTTTATTAGCATATTTTGAACATTAGTAGATGTTCAGTCAGTGCTGATAGGTTATTTTTACTGAACCAGTAGCATCAATTTAAGATCATTGAGAGATCTTAAGGTCACACAGAAATTTGTATCAATTCTACTACTTGATTTTACTTAAATTATGAAGTGCAATAATAATGGCAGAATAAGTATCATGCTTTTCAACACACTACAAAGAGGTTCCAACTTAACTTAAAAGCAAAATGAGTACATTGCAACTCAGTTGGCTACAGAGTCCTACATTTTCTGATGCAAGCTTCAAATGTGTACTCATTCAGACTGCTGCCAAGGTTAATGTATTTTGGCTGAAGCCATGGTGACTTTTTGTAAAAAGCTGAGTAAGCATTTTGAACTCTATCCTGGTGAGCCACTGGTAGAGTTAGAGTTAGGGAGTCACTGTTCACTCAACCACAATACCATATCCAATTTAAAACCTATTTAGATCTTAGCAGAGAATTGCATTATCTATAAAGAATCTGTCACACTCTCCTAAATTGACTGTAATGGAGAAACAAATCTCTTAGATTGTTAAAGGAAGCTCATATTTCTCATTAAAAACAACTCCAATTTTTCTTTGCTACAAAATACATTGTGTATATCCATTTATTCCAACTCAGAAAATAAGCTATATGCAAGCTCTACATTATACACCACACCGAAAGATAACATAAATCTATGGTTTAGGATACAACAATGTGCTCGTTAGAACACGTCACATGAAATATACAAAAGACATAGAAGTCAGGCTAGTAAATTGGAGAAAAGTTATTTTTAACTGAACCTCTGAATCAGAGCAACGCTCTTACAAAAAGAACTGGCCTTTGCAATTGCATATAATTAAAGGATATTGTTTAATGTATTTGGAACATCAGAATTATAAAAGGAAAAGTGATTTCCCTCCCTCTCCCCAGCATACACAAAGCATATGCAGTTCTAAGAAATCACCCATTCACATTGTCATACAAAAAATGTAATCACTACTGAAAAGACTAGTTAGGACCTGTCATATTACTTTATGCCCCATTCTGAGATGTTTTAAACACACACCAAGCTGAAACTGGATAAATTTATCCTTCCAGATGCATTCTCACTGTAAGCATGAGTAAAGTCCTACTGAAATGGATGGATATCATAAATAGGTAAGAAGAAAGTATTCCTCTTTATTGTTTTGAGGAATGAGAAAGAATGACTTCCTTAATAATGATTGTTTTTCATGGTTGCAGGCACTTCTAGAGCAAGGCACAGCAGATATTAGCCAAGATGGTCAAGGATGTAACCCCATGCCCTTGGCGTCCCTAAGCCTTTAACTGCCAGAAGCTGAGTAATAAAATGCTCTGTTCTGTTCACTCGGTCTGATGCATCTGGCATTGGCCACTATTGAAAGACATGCATACTGGTCTGACCCAGTACAGCTATTCTTATGTTCTCATGAAAAGATGGCTAGTCTGACAAATACTGCAGCCTGTAGAAAAGAATAGCTATGTTACTTAATTACAAGACAAGCTTTAATAACCAAGCTATTGAAGATTTTAGATAACTAAATATGGGAAATTACTATTATACATTCCATACCACATATTATACACAGAGGTTTCCAGTTTCATCTCTCCCACTGTCACTTATGTGCGTACATGAAGAGATGCATAAGCCTCTGTGCAGCATGAAGATTGTATTAAACCTCGTTAATGTCAATGGGTCTCCAAGGCCTTCTACTACAATGTCAAAACATTTACCAGGATTTTTCACATTAAGAATATTAGGTGTCAGGATATGGGCCATAACTCTCAGCCAGCAATGTATGTTATTTCAAATGCACAATACACTACTACTAATTTTCTCCTAGATGCCAAGGTTCTATGGCTAAAAGCAAAGATGGGAGGGGGGAGACAAGGTTATCACAGTATCTGGGGTTTATTTTGTTAACACCTATAAAATTCCATTAATTCTAATGGCAGTTACATGTGCCTCTATGATAGGATGCACCCAGAAACACTAGCCCTACCACTCAATTTGACCATTGTTAACAACTGACTAATCAGGATTTTTATTATACTAAATACATTTTGGAATATATTACACAATAAACTAATGGGTATACCCTCCTCCCAGTAGTCATTGTTGTCTGCTAGTTAAAAATGTATGTTAGTGCACATTTAAAAAAAATTCCGTGTCTAATTTTGCATCTTAACACTACTTGTGCTTCTACAAGACTTTTTATTAGTAGTTTTGCTATTCTGCACACATTTTACAATTTGGTCAACTGAGGCATACTTTGTGTAAGTGGTTTGGCTCAATATCACAGAGCTGGTAAAATGGAAAAAGCTAGAAATAGAAACTTGAAATTTTGACTCAATTTTCAGCACTTACTATTTAGACAAGATTTCCATTCACTTTATGTATCAGTGTCCAACACCTTTAAATCGATCTCTGGAGTTCCAAGAACACCAATAATTAAAAGAACATATCCATGACACTTCAGTGAAGTATTATGTCTGCTGACCTGCTACATAAGCACGTAAATACTACAGTGATGGGCTCCACACAAATGAATACAAGTCAATCTTGGATTTCAGAAGGATATGCACTCATCAGAAGCAGAATTTAGCTTTTAATTTTCACACTGAAGAGTCTTCCAAAATGTTAGATTAATACACTGCTACTACACAAGCACTGTAATTAAATGCTTCACCCACTTCCTTGGCCATTTTAACCTATTCAAAAGATATTAAAAACAATTATTCCACTTCCTATCAAAATTTCATTTTCCCCATATCCAAAGAATTGTCAAATAATACAAGCAAATACTACCCCTAAACACACTCCTACATGCAGCTGAATAAAAAAATCCCATACAAAAGACTCCTTTTCTAATCAAAACATAACCCGCTGCATTAAGGTGCATGTGTGTCTTATGACAATGATGAAATCTTGAAAAATAGACTTTCATCATTAAAACACTGACAAATCTTCAACAGCAGAACAAACAGCAACACTACAATTTAGCATTGCTTTTGAGATACTAATGTCTGATTCTAACAAAATGCTATTTCTGCCAGTTATCATTACCTTAAAGAATGAAAAATGCAGTTTACTCCAGAGCTGCCAGGGCTTCAGTAATAAGGGTAGGATGATCTCACAATAACTGAAACATTTTAAGCAAGACACCCGCTGTATTATAAAAATAGCCTGTTCCACAAAAGGAGAGGCATGATTTCACACTTAGCTGCAAACGCTCAGGCTGTCATGAAAGAACTGCCTTGCCTACATGTTATATGTTAATGATCTGAAAAAATTATCAGAGTTACCCCTGCTCTCTAAGTTTACTCAAAAAAATAAAAATAAAATGCTTAATAAAAGAAACGGTGCTTTACCTTCTTTACAGATCCCACTAGGCAAGAAAGAAAGTAGGGCTTTTAAATTAAACACACTAAAAGGATTACATTTACAAAAAAATGCTCTGAAGCAAATGGTGTAATCTGAGAAATGCATATCTGACAATGAAGAAACGATCTGATGCTTGCCAGAAATCATTAAAATTGAGTCTTGTTTGCCACAAGACCACCACCAATAACTTAATTATTTTAAGGCTGTTACATGCACTGATTAACTACACTATTGTTTGGCAACAACTTACAGCAAGTTACAAACTAGTTGAAGTCAGGATTTGAATCCCAAGTGCACACAGGCATTTTAGGAGTGTGCCCAATAAAAAGACAGGTGTCTAATAAAAAGCCACAGAAATAAGCAGGCTACTGAGGTGACCCCCTTTTGATGCAGCAGTAACTTGGAAAGTGCACACAGGCGTGCGCGCACACACACACACACACACACACACACAAACACCTCTGCACTGCAGGACACTGCAACGTGATCACTAACCCAAAGGAGAAAACGGGAAAATCTGGGAACTGAACACTTTCATGTCCCCATACATGGGACACCCTGAACACAAAATCCCATCAAAAGAAAAGGGAAGGAGTGGTGCTAATGAGAAGAGCTTTATATACAGGATGACTTTGGGGGATGGGGGGGGGGAAGAGAGAGATCTGGCAAGAAGTAACTAGCCACTCAGAAAAGATTAAAAAATATCACCCTCTATCACACTGCTTAAGGGAAGTGTGCAAGGAACCCAAAGGGAACTGGAATCCCGATCGCTTTGCTTTATAGCAGTACCCTGCTCCCTTTTTGTTAATCGAGGCATTCTTTGATCGCCTGGGGCGGGTAGCCAAGAAATGCCTAGCAAAACCTATTTTTCTGGGTGGGTTTTCCTTTTTTGTCGTTACACCGGGTCGCCGCTGCACAAAAGAGCTAAAATGCCAAAATAAAACAGGCGAAGAGGCAATGAGGAGGAGGTAGCTAAGGGGTCTATGTCTCTCATCCTCCCCTGCTCTCCCAGTTCATTAAAAGGCCTCGAAATCTGACAGCTGCTTTCCTCCGCTCGTAAAAAACAAGAGCCCCCATGCCTGACTTATTACTCTTGCGCTCCTCCTCCTGCTTACTCAAAACACCCATCAGCGAGCATGCAATATACCAGCTACACTTTCCCCTGGCGCGCACACTAAAGCAACTGCGGGCTGGCCATCATCAGACACCCTCTCTCTGCTCCTCCTTCATCCCCACCATAACGCCCATAAAAGGCACCCTTTTCGGTGGTCCCCAAGCGCCAAGCCAAGCTGGTGTCCCGGCCAGCAACAAACAGCCGAGCTAGACTCTCTAGCTCACACACACACACACACTTCAGATCCTTTTACACGCTTCCAGTTACGCAACGTTTCTGTGGTTCCCACTTTTAGAAATGACTGTTCGCCCTTTTGCGACCGGGGCTTGTTTTTAAATGTGCCCCCGCAGCAGCTGGCTGGGAGAAAATCCGCCGCCCCCTCCCCTCCCCCGCCGGCTCTCCCAGCTGCACACACCAAACTTCATCTCCATCATTCCCCGGGAAAAAGAGCTGAGAAAAGGGAGACTCACCTTCTCCGACTGTCTGCAACTTTCGAGCTTTCTCCTCCGGCTGCAGCCTCCCCAGCCCGCTGGGGCTCGGGGGCAGAGTGGGACGCGGGGAGCGGCTGGGGGCTGGATTGGCCGATGCCGGGGAGGGGGTTGTTTTTTTGCGGTGAGGAATATGCACCCGCGGAGACGCACCTCACATGGCGATGGCTTAAAAACCAGCTGCCTCCAAAGTCTTTGCAGAGAAAAATAGAGGGAGGGGACGGGGAGCAGCAGCAGCAGGAGGAGGAGGGAGGGAAGGAAGGCTGCAGCAGGGGAGGGGGGCGTGGGGAGGGGGAGTCGCACAGGGATCGCTACGCTGCTGCTGCTGCTGCTGCACTCGGGGCTGGCGGCGGCTGCACAAGACGGCGGCAGCTTGGTGCCTTCTCAGCCCGGCGGCGTGTTGCGGCGGCAGCCCCCGTTCTGCAGGTTACACTCTCGCCGCGGCTCGCGCTCTCCCCAATGGAACGCCGCCTACTCCCCTCAATCGCTACATTGTTGACATTCGCAGGCTGACATCATCCCCCGCTCTCCTCCTCCTCCTCCGCCGCCGCCGCCGCCCGCCTTTCCCATTCACAATAACGCTACGTAAACCGCGTAGCGCTCTCCCTGGGCGGCGAGGAGGCCTTCGCGGAGAAATTGGCGTAGCGCACCTCGGCGAATAGCGGCTTCGCCTGCATCCCAGCGCTCAGACACGCAGCGCATGCGCATCTTACGCTCCCCCCCGCCGCCTGCCTCTCTCCCCCAGCATTCTCAGCGACTCAATCCGTGTCTCTTTCTCGCTTTGCTCTTAGCGTCTTCTCGCGGCGGCCTCCCTGTTTGTGCTCGCGCGCGGCCGAGGGGCAGGCTGGGGGTTGTAGTCCTCGCTGTCGGGGCTGGGGTTCCCGACTGATGCAGAGCCCTGGACCTGGGAGGTGATGCTGATGCTCTCACGGTGGCGGAGGCGGACCGCGCGCGCCAGTGGAATGGGCTCTGCTGCTGCCTTAAAGCAACGCGCGCTCACACAGGAGCCAGGGGCCGCAGGATCCTGGGGCTGGGGAGGGAGCGCCGCGGGAGCAGCGATTCGGGGCTGCCGGGGTTTTGCATTCAGCGGTGGGGAGTTACCAGGGGCTCATCAGCTTCCCAGAATCTAGCGTTAGAATTTGCTAGGAGGCCTGGCACAAAATCTGTGCACGCCCAGCCTTCCCCGTGACAACAACAGCATCTTCCTTCCATTCCAGCGATATTTCCCACACACACATCCCGGCCCGAAAACCCCGGCCCAATGCAGTAGCCAGTCCACTGTACTCAAATGTCATGTACCAGCCTCTCCAGATAATAAGAATGGCAAACACGTCCTGAGATTTAAAAAATAAACAGTATGTTTGTATGTGGGGAGGGGGGTCTTCTTTGCCTTCTGGTTTTGGAGCGTTTAGGGGGCAGTTGATTCACTTTTACAAGTCGTTAGTGCAACCAGGAATCTAGCATTTAAAGTGATTCTTACGTCCTCCCTTGATTCCAGCTCCTGAGACATCAAGGAAAATGCCAAATATCATGTCATATAAAATCATGAGAGCTAGCACATCTACCTTGAACACAGTGAATATAATTTATTATGCCTGGGATATGAGGATGAGAAAAGGTTTTCTGAGAAAGAAGGTGACCTGGCAAATGAATCATGCCAGGACAGGGCTAAGAATGAGATCACATGAAGGGATTTTTCTAATGATAGGGATTTGGATAACTAGTTTTTAGTAAACGTTTTATTGGGTTACTGGTCTTGGAAAGGTGATCCTAAGAAAATCTGCAGTGAATTGAGATAGTAACCTAGCTGACAAAACTACAGTTAGTTTATTAATATTTCTGTATTTGTGAATGTTTTTGTTCTGTCAGAGTACTGTGTATGTTTTTGTTCCATGTACCTTCTGTTTACTTAATAAAGAATTAATAAAAAAAATGCAAAAGAACAGTTTCTCCCTTTTCCAGCTGTTCTCAGTGAACACATTTCTGATGCTCCCTTGAAAGACTGTGTCTGCCATATTTTCAAGGCTTAGTTTAATCACAAAAAACATTGTAGATACATCAAGTTAATGCAATGTAGCTGTCAGCATTTTACAGAAACTACATAGTGTCATTGCTTTGGGATTGATTCGCTAATGTCTTGCACTTTATGTAATCACAACTGTGCAAAATGAGTGTCAAACTTTTAATTTAGTAAGATCTTACATCAACTTTTCATAGGTACAAAGTGATTACATCAGCTGCAGGTAAATGGAGAATCAAGCCACAAACCTATACATTTTTTGAGTGTTATTCAAGTAAAATCTTGTTCATAAATGTTATCTAAGCATATAAAACACACACACACTCCGCTTTAAGCACATGTAAATCCTGTGGCATTCAAAGAAACTACTCCTGTGTTTAAATGTTTGCAGGATTGAGACCTTGTTTGTGTTTATTGTTTTATTTATTATAGAGCTACCAAAAAAATTTAAAATATGAGAAACAAAAATGAAGGTACCAAATTACTAGTCATTCAGCATCACTGCAGAGCGCTTCAGACAGGACTCAACATGTCTCCAGTGCCATTGCCACCGCTCAGTTTCAGATTTGATATATTCCATTGGTACCTCTTGCACTTTGGGAGATTTAGCCGCAGAAGATTCAAAGGTGAACTGAGTGTGGTACCTTAAGAAAAGGAGATTTAGAAAAAGGGAAATTTAGTCACCTTCTGGCATTGGCAGTCAGTACTGAAGACCAGGGAAGTCTGAGCCTCTTCAAACATCCTTGCATGGTCCCACCTATACTCTGCCCCCAGCCCTCTTCCTGCTTTCCAGCACTGTGCTGTGAGGGGTTCTTCCCCTCTGAGCAAAGACCTAGGTGAGGCTAATGCGTGCAGACCTGCATTCTAGGCCTGGGGGGAGAGGAACAGTGCCTGTCCTACTGCCCAGTACTTTGAGGCTGCGAGGGGACTCTGGGGCTGAGGGATTCCACTGCCCAACACACTGGGGGTGATGAGTCACATCATTGCCTGCCCAATTTCCCAGCCCTCTGGAGGGAGCAGGGGAACCTCAGTACCTGCCCATCAGCTTGGCACTCCAGGGTTGGGGGGCTTGGGTTGCCCAGGGCTGGGGAAGATAGACAGGTGACCACATAGGGCTGGGCTCAGGGCTCTGGTGGGAGAGGTGGGGCCCTATGCAGAAAGGACAGGACAGGGGCTAGTCTTCCTAAACTCAGGATTCACACACAGCCCATGCCTTCTAGCCTGGTTGAAATCAGACTAAAACCATCTGTTATATTGTCCTGTGAAGCTATGTCCACTTCATAAGTTTCTGAAAGGAACAATATTTGGTATTTAGTTTACTAGCTGGTATTTTAAAGTGACTATCTACTATATATTTGAGTTGGTCTGTCTGTCCAGCTGCCTGTCTGTTTAAGAACTCCTCCTCAACTGTAAGAGCTATGACCACCAAAGTCAGTTTAAAGTTTCCTCTTATAACTTAAAGCAAAGTAAGGATTTAGTTGTCCCAGGAAAACGAAATGTGCCAGGAATGGGATTGCTTTTCATAAAAATCATACAGAAAAGAGACTAAATCACCAGGCAGGTGAAAGAGGCTGGCTGGGGATACCTCCTCCCCTCATCTGGGACTGCCTGAGCCCCAAGCCTCCCATCCCTCAGAATCCCTTTAGGAAGGGCTGGGAAGGCTGAAGACCCCCCACCAATTCATATGGGAACGTGGATGGTTGTTCCCCTTTGTCATGGAGCCAGCGGAAGTACACAGTTTGTTGCATTCCTCACTCTGGCAGGGGAGCACGGGGGCAACAAACCTGAACCTGCCCCAGCAGGGGGACAATGCACTCTTCCCCTGTCTGAGCCCGCTGGAGCTGCAGTGGTCATGGAGAGGCGCTTCTAACCTGGCCCCAAGCTACTGCAGAGAGAGAAGGCTAGGCTGGGGTAGTCCTCTCTCCCCTGGGCGGCCAGCATACTGAATCCCCTCATCCGTAGCTCCATACTGGAGCAATGATTTAAATTAAGAAATAAAAATATTAATTGAAAAAAATTTTAAAAAGTGAATAGTCCTTAGGGACCCAAGAAACACCAGGTAAATCTTCTAGTAATAATATATCTTGACTTAAACATAAAACTGAAAATTGTCTGTTCTAATTAAGTGACTTTTGGAATTTCAGTTCCTGATATTCCTTCCATTTTAGTCAGTAGCAAAACTTCCATTGACTTTAGTGAGAACAGGATCATGCCTAGAGGGGTGAATATTCAGTGGATTATGAAGGGAATTAGAGGTGCATTGGGAGTTAAGCACCTAAGTTCTTTTGAAAATCCTAGTACAGGTAGGCACATAAATACCTTTAAGAGTGGTCAAACTACTCTTAAAAGAAGATGAATTTTAGATCCTTGTGTGCCATTCAGGAAGTGTTTTTATCAGGGCTACTTGTATTTGAAAGCCAAAGAATATGCAGGTTTTATACTAAAATCTAGTATACAAAAATCTAGAAAATCAACCAGTGATTATTATGAAACACAGAGGAAAACAGAAAAGTATAATTCAGTGGAAATCAGAGTTTTTGCAAAAACAGTATGTTTTTCTCACAATACATACATTGTCTTTAGAATATTTTGTGATTTTGAATCTACCTAAATGCTAGGAACAAGGGAGTCACAATTTAGGGCAACAGCACATGTGTTCCTCTCTATGGCCCACCAAGAGCTCTGAGGCTATCATCTCTCTTTAGTAGAGACACACATCTCTTTTGCCCTCCTGACCTGGGTATTTCCAGGTTTGTGCAGTGTCTGTGAATTCTCAAGCAAGTCAGACTACCTAAGCAAGCCTGCCTTACTTTTCTCCTCAGTGGGTATAAACAGAATAATTCTCCAGAGTTTTAAGATACCACACAGCTTTTCCTAAGCAAGTCTATTTATTCTTGAAGCATTACAGAGAAAACACAACAAAACAACAAAAGTACCTACATGCATGCTAATAAGTTTTCTAGAGAACACCCCAACTTTAACAAAGTCTCTGATAGAATCAACCCTTTGAATCCCACCAAGGATTTTTTTAAGTAGTTATAAATTTAAAATTACCTTGTCTCAGAACCAGTACACCCTTGAATCTAAGAGTCCTTACTTTTTACAATGTGCTGCTGATCTTGTCCTTATGTAGCAGGTGATTAGTGAACAAAAGTCCCCTCTTTAGGGAAAAGCTTTAAAGGCTCACTTCTTGCATAACTGAAGGTGATACATTTTTATCCATGTCTTCCTGGTGATGTCCTGGGAAACCCGGCTAAAGTTAAAAGTTAATTTTTGTCTGCCCATTGTTTTAAATAGTCCTTTGCAGCTCATAACACTTCCTAGACGAGATTACATTAGTCATCTCCCTCAAGACAATCCCACAATAATACACAAACATTTGCATTTTTAAATCAGTAAACTCCTCAGATACTTAAATTTAATTCAGTGAGATGTAATTTAATTTAATAAGGTTAGTCCAGTAGTTTGCCATGTCTGTCAGACTCCAATCATGCTCTCATTGTAGTCCACTGTATTTGTCTCTCATAATTCTGGCATGCATAATTATTTCCAAATAAACCACTTGTCTTGTCATACCTCCTAGGCATTTGATCTTACTGCAGAGTAAGTTCATGGAGAAGGCCATGTTTTAAATGCAAGCCATTATCGATCTCTCAAAAAATGAGACATTTTACTAAAAGAAAAATGTTTCGATGAGAGTAAGCATAGAAATATCAGTCAACAGGTTGTATATTTCAGAGGAAACAAAATTGCCATTTCAAATATATTTACAAAATCACAATTATCTAAAAATGCCAAACAAAGTTAAATTGGTACTTTTACTTAAGTAATTTTATACTTAAATCTTTGAAATATACGCATTAAGGATTTTTGGGGCTCGTTTTCTACATTATCTTTGCCTTAATTAGAAAGTTTTCACACAGCCCCATGTATCCGTTCTGATGTCTGATACTCTCTTACAATATTTTTCAACATTTTCCTAAAAGTAACCAAAAGCTTTCCAGAATATCCTCAACTATAAATAACTATGTTTGATCATATTTAGAACATATTACAACTATTTAAAATACCACACAACTGTGTAAAAAGCATATCCCAATAGCCCTTTTTCAGAGTAGATTTGCATATTGGGTCATGCAACATGAGTAGTCCCAGCTGTGCTACCCATTGGTGACCTCAGTAGATAACAATATATGTTAGTCATTAAGAAAGCATGCAAAACCTATAGATTTTTGGTAAATGAACTCCTCCTAACCTAAAGATTACAAGAACAGAGCTAAGCATTGTTCAGAGCTACTCCCACAACAACTTCTCATTGTATGAAATGGAACTGACTTAAACATCATAGGATTTGATATGTCAGTGCTGATTTAAAAATCTTATACTGACCTTTCATTGTTGTATTCTTTGAAAAATCAAAGCAATAATGGAAGAAGACAAAGGAGCCAAATTCTGCAGTCCTTAACTGAGCAAAACTCCTGTTTACTTCAGAGAGAGTTTCGCTCTGCTAAGTGCAGGATTTGGGCAAAATTACAGCTCTCCTGAAGTTGAAGTTCTTGGTTGTACAATTGTGTACCATTCCTTACCACATACAAGTGTACCATATCATTGATGATTATGTAGATATATCTTATTAATATTAATTCCCAATGAAGAGATAATTTTAAAAATTGTCTCATTTTCAATTTAATTATTAGGAAATTAACAGATGAATATTCATTGCATCATATGTTTTTATTATACATTCCAGGTAATATTTTTACTAATATGACATGAATAATGTGCACTGACTCGGTAACTATGACAGCTAAGAAGAAATCATGAAATGATCCACACTGTAATGTTTTCACAGTATGGCTTGACACAACATCACAAGAACCACGAAAGAGAAAATACCAAGTACAGTGTGCAGATAGTAAACTGTGATTCTTTAAGGATTCACTGAGTTGCACTGAGATTCAATCCCTTTTGAAATATCTTGAAGCATTCAAAAAGCACCACTGCAAAGATTAAAATTGTGGTGCCAGGAAGCAAAACAGAAATGAATATTTAATCATTGCCTTTTTTTGGAAAAAAAGGAGGAGGGGGAATGTAATATAAAATGCATTAGAATAACAAGGAGGGTATCACTGAAAATGTCAAAACTTCCTGAGATGTTTGAGAACTTTCAAGTCTTATAAATATCAGTGATGATGTAGATCAGGGGTGTCCAAACTTTTTTCAAAGAGGGCCAGATTTGATGAAGTGAACATGCGTGAGGGCCGACCATTTTGCCTGACATTCTTTGAACCATTAAAATTAAATGCAAATTAACTATTTTATGCAAAGTTTATTGCAAACGGCATACTTTTCATTTCGTCACATGGATGACAAATCTAAACAGGTGTTAAATCACCTGCCTTTCATATCTGAAGGCCAGATGAAAAAAAATTCAGGAACCTGAAATATATGTCGGGAACATTGTAAAGTACATTACATATTATTGGTAATAAAGGTTGTCTGTCAACTTTTAAGTTCAAAAAATATGAACAGGAACATAACACCAAGTATACATGTTGTGTCCAAATATATTTATAACTGATTTAGACCAACTGACATTAACTGAGATTTTACAATGTATTCATCTCAATACATATGGATTCATTGGGGGCCATAAAAGATAGATATTGCCAAATTACCTGTGGGGCCGTATTAAACCTGAACACGGGCCGCAATTGGCCCACGGGCCAGACTTTGGACATGCCTGATGTAGATACTTAACATTTGAGATTTTAGCCCTTCCATTTTTATTTATTCTTTGAACCATTACTTTCTTTTGTAGTTTTAGCCATGTCTCAGAATGTCTAGAACAGTTTTTTTTTCTAGCATGCTTTATTTTATAATGCAACATAGAACAAGGGACATTTCAGTGGAATAAGCTTTAATAAGGCATATCCTGTAGGCCAGGCCCTTTGAATTTCTTGTTTCTGCAACTGCAGGATTATCTGCAGACTCTGTTTCTTGCCATAGAATCTCTCTTCTCTTTAAATCTACACTTCTAGGTTATTTGACTACAAACATAGTCTTCTGTCTCCATCAACTCAAAGGAGTGCCAATTTTGAAAATGTAAGGATGAAAATTTAAAACTTATCCAACTATAGGGCCATCTACCATGACATATTCAAACATTAATTTATCTGTCCCTGCTGCTGATAAACCAGTGTGGTTAAGCCAGCATTGCAAATGGCATATGTACTATTAGGACTGGACTAAATCCCCTTCCAACATTGTGTCGAGAACTCTTGCTCAAAGACAGTGGAAACCTTTAATTTTCTTGCCACTTCACAGGCTTATTTAGAATAGCTTGTTTTTGAATCTTTCTTAGTCTTTTAATTTTCTTTACAGGCAAAGTACAGACAGATGTGTAAATACCCTCAAACAAAAACAGCTTAAAATGCCAGTTGTTAAATGGAATTTATTTCTAACAAATACTGAGATTCATCAGAGAGTTGAAGAACCACTTCTCTCCAAAGTTATCCAGAAAAGAAGATAGAAATGTCTAGGACATGGGTTGAGAAGGAAGTCAGAGTGTCTGTCACGGGCAGGATGTCAGTGGGCACTTGATAGAACATGCCAAAGGGGCCAACCAAAAGAATTCTTGTACCCTATTCAGAGAGGGAAAACTTATGGATTTGACAACTTGGAGGACATTCACAGAGTGGTCTAGAACAAACAGGGATGTTGGAAACTTGTTTGTGTCTTATGCAACAACTTCCAGTGTGGGAAGGATTTAGATTCAGACAGGAAGCTTTCTTGTGCATTTCACTGTCTATCAGTAAATTAAATGACATACTGCTGAATAATATAGGCCCCAACACTGACCTGCTGCAAACATCATTAACCCCATAATATTAAATTCTGGATTGTAAATAAAAATAAAATAAATATTTTTTGTGTGTGGAGAAAAATCTGCTTAGCACCAATAAATTGCTTCTTTTAAGGAGCCTTTTCTCTTTTACTTTACAGAGTCTTTAGCATCAATGGGGGTTTATGCACATTCATCAGTGGCTGACTAGACCCAAATGATTAATTAGAGTAAAAGCTTGAAGGTAATTATTATACATAAAATGTTGTTTTATTGGGGAAAAAACCTCTGAATTTTTAGTAGGTATGATTCTTCTGTCTTTAGAACACTAGACTGAAGGCTTTATGGAAAGATTTGTGTTTTCTTTAAGATTTAAGGCTGCAGTGAAAGCACAGGACATGTTGCTATCATTGTAGGAGTTTCACAGTGTTGGTTTTCAAAGGCACAAATGGAAGGTATGTGTAACTCCCATTGAAAAATCTATGGGAACCAGGGTGTCACTGGTAAAAGCACTTACATGCTGAAGTCCCATTTTTAGGCTTCACTACAATCCACAAAACTCCTGCTCAGCTGCCACCTACTCCTTGGGATGCTTAAACTCAGCTGATGTTTAAGTTTCTTCTTCTGGGCATGTGCACTGCAGCCTCACTACAGGTGTGTAGCCACCTGTCTCCTGTTCAAGTCCCAGAGCCATTCACAAACAGGAGAGGAGAAGCATTGAACTGCCCATACTCCTGTAGGGGCCCAATCTGCAAGGCATACTCAGAGGCTGTCTATTGGCCTAGACCCCCTCAAGTTAAACCATGTTGGAGAATGACACTTACTTAGAACCTAGCGAATAGGGCATTCTCCCAGGTTGTAGGAAACCACCTGCTCCAACTCCCCTCTCTGCCTGAAGAGGCACAAGGATTTGAACAGAGTTCAGCCAACTCTCAGGAACGTGCTCTAACAACTAAACTATGGAATAGTCTGATGTAGAAGTCCTATAAGTGCCCCTGTTGAAGTTCTACTTGAATTTAATAATAAATAAATAATAAACGGGGTAAAGAAAGAGTTAGAATACTATAGCCTAATGGTTAGCATGTTTACTTGAGAGGTAGCAGATCTCTGAATCACATCTCTTGCTTAGGTGGAGGGAGAACTTAAATCAGGGGCTTCTATATCCTAGGCTAAAGGTCATGAAGGAGATCCTAACCCATGCTGTTTTCTTCTGGGTCCCAAGTGCCTATCTTCTCCCAGTTCGTGAATCACAAGCAGAGACAAGTGCCTCTGGTTAGCTCAGACTTTTCCACTGAACTTCAGGAGGACCAGGGATGAAACCTAGCTGGTCGCGATCTCCTATTGCCTACCTTAGGTGGCTCCCTACTTAGCAAGCCGGCATTGTGGATTACATTGTAAAACACGAATCTCAACCCCGTTAATTGTTCGGGATAATAGGCAGCCCTGTCAGACTTTGCAGATCAGTGTTGTGCCTATGATTTTTTTAGGCCCTTTTGGGGTTCTGGGCCTGTGTACCTAATTGCCATGGGTGTCTTTGAAAAATCTCTCCCTTCATCCTTAATGCAGCAATGCTTTTGTGATGGCAGTGTGCTGCCTTTGCTTTTGAAAGGAAACATGTACTTTGCTGAGTGCACTGTTGCTTCAGCATGAGGAGGGATTTCTGTTGTATTCCAGTGATGAGTCATGCAGGATGTAGCAGATGGTAGAAAATGTGAAGCCACAAGAATATTCAGAGACCTGTGGGATTAAAAACTGGAACTGGGGAGAGGGGAGGAAGAGGTGGCTGTGTAAAAAGCCACTAGAATTGATAGAGGCCAGCAGGGTGAAATGTAAATTCACTGGAGACAGAAGCTTCTCCAGTTGTGCATGCACACACGGGCGCGCGCGCACACACACACACACACAAACACAGAGGAAGCTGTGAGGAAAGAGACTAATGAAGCTAAATATCCAGGGAGATTATACTTTATGCAGCTGAAACATGCTTGTACTTAGTGAGGTTACAAGTGGTTTTCCACTTTAAACAAAAGCCAGAGAAGTCCATAAAGGAAGTGACAGCAAACAATAGGGATCAAGAACTAATTCAGTAGAGATGACATGTATAGCGATAGAATAATAATTTGCATTTCCTCTAGAAGTAAATGAATGATGGTCTTTTATCAATGGGCCTAATGTGGAGTCATTCTTCCAGCTTGAAATGTGTGTCATCTAAATCTTTAAAAACAGCATTATTCTGAACATGTCTTAGGCCTGGTCTACACTAGGCCAGGAAGGTTGGCTTAAGGTATGCAGCTCCAGCTACGAAAAATGCACAGGTGGAGTTGGCTTACCTTAAGCCGAGCTGTGGCGGCATACACACAGCGGGAGGCCAGCAGAAGCAAATGCTTCCATCTGCTTCCCTCACTCCTTGCAGAAGGAGGAGTACCGGATGCCAGCAGGGGCTTTCCTCATTGTTCGATGTATGGGCCTATACTAAATCTGCTAATTCAAAAACTAGAATATTGACCTCCAGAGTGTCAATCCCACAATGTCTTTTCAAGTTTATTTTAGTGCAGTTAGGAACACGATTAAAAATCATGAATATTATATTTGGTTTTACAGGTGAGAGGCCTTTTAGCTAAGATTCATTTACATTAAGCCAATTACATAATACCCCAACATATTTATGATTTTTCACTCAGTTTATACAAAGAGTATTACATTAACTTTCTTATCTCATTAGCTGCTTCAGCTGTTTATTTCTAGAATAGACTGTACCAAAATGTTCTTCTGATGATAAAGAAAAGTGAAATTAACTTTAGTGATTTACATTGGTCTCCCTCAGAGAAATTATAAATGTAAACAAAGATGTCACATATATAGAGGGAAGGAAATTCGATTTGAAAAAGTCTCAGTCTCCAATAATGTAATGTGTAATACAGGCCAAGCAATTTGTTTTTATTTATAGCATATGTTTTTAAAGTTTACAGTGTCCCTTTGAAGAAAGGACTTGGTCCCTGTAATTTATACTTAATAGTGTCGATTTTTGTTTTTCGCTTACAAATTTTGCTCTAATTTGTCAATAATACATTCTTTGTTTAAAAGGTAAAATGCACATTGGGCAAATACTCTACAGCAATCTGCATAAAAAGTGATGACAAAGAGCAATTAGCATTTCATTATTATGCAGTGAAATACTTCTTTACTCCAAAGTGACTGTAGATTAGGGTTTTTTTTTCCCTGTGTGTAAATCTCATCAAGCATTGTTCTAAAAATAATATCTAAGATCCCAATGCACTTTTTGTTAATCGGAGTCTTTGGCATTCTATTGAACTTTATATGGAGAGATTTCCCCACAAGATGTTAAAGGATTATCCAAAACATTTTTTTCTCTTCAGCATCTGAGGAAGTGAGTTGTAGCTCATGAAAGCTAATGCTCTAATACCGCAATACATTTGCTAGTCTTACAGTGCCACTGGACTCCTTGTTGTTTTTGTTGAAACAGACTAACACAGCTGAATCTCTGAAACCCATTACCCAAAATATTCATCATCATAATAAGCATCAGAATTTTGATAGATAAAATAAGACAGAGGAATTTAATACTTTGTCCAATTAAAGCGTTACCCTTTTTATCTCTTGGGATCTCCATTCAAACTACCCTCAGATCACACACAAATAGAAACGTATTTCTACCACACACAGCTATTTTATGCAGAACAAAGCGTCAAGATATCATTTTCTGTGCAGGCTTGATTTTGAGTATAGATTTCATTACCATCTCACCATAGGATAATCAAATTCCTTTAGGGCAAAGATGAGAAACATCAAAGAGGCAATATGGAAGACAGGCTTTGTTGGTGCATGCTCTGTCACCTACATTGCTGGTCCTTGCCTGCCTTTAATTTGTCAGGAAATGCTAGTAATTCAAAACCTTTCTTTGGACCAACATATATATTAAAGTACCAAACCTTCTGAAAACTGTGTGATTTCTTTTTAGTTGAAAATGGAATAAAAGATAAATTCACATCTCACTAACATAAATGGCCTCTTATAAGGATCGTAATAGCATCCGTACATTAACTTCAAATACATGTTGTCTGCACCTTTTTGATAAAAGCATTTTTCTCCTATGTTTCCCCCGTTTATTCCTTTAGCATTTGGGAGAAAATTCTGTGCTTATGAAAATGAATCTAATGTTAGGTAGGCCCAGGTATAGCTGAAGACAAGAACTATTGATGCTTCCCTGAGTGGCTTTGCCAATAAAGGAACAAAAGTCCAGTATTCTGTTTCTGGCAGCATCCAGGAACTGATCTTCTTCTTTGGAGAATCAAAAACCCTGAGGACACCTAACTGATTGCGAGATGCTATGTATGGACTGGGGGGAAGAGGAGGAGTTAATCCTGACTCTCACATGAGATGAGTTTATGTCCCAAAACATGAGGAAGTTTAATTTCCTTGTATCCTTTTCTTCATATAGGTGCAAATGTTATTTCTACTTAACAAATTCTCTAATCTATTTTGTTGGATTCTAATCAAGAATCTGCCTTGTTCATGTCAGTTGTCAGGAAGATTAATGGGTTGAGCATACATATAGAATTGTTACATTTTTAGTTAAAGCTCAGGGCTTGAAAAGTTTCCCTAAAATACCTACTTCCCTGAGTATTAAGCCATTTATCATGGTGAAAGATACATGAGCTACCATGCCCTTCCCTCAAGTCCTCCTGAAATAAATGAACACATAAATACTTTCCCCCTAAAAAAATGTGCTATTAATAGGCTCTCTTCTCTGCTACAAAAACAGCTTGTTGCTTCCTAACTTTCTAATGGGGCTTTCCAAGTTCTTCTTAAGCAAACCCAGCTTCTCAGTGGGAGGAGTACAGAGAAAGAAACATTAGAACTGAGATTTCCCCTCTTCCACCAGCCTGCAGGCAGAGGACTCCACTGCACCGGAGCTCGAAATAAGATATGAAATTTGAGCTACACAATTGCGTCTCTTATTTTGATCTTATTTCAAAATAGCTTACTTCGTACAAATTTCAAAATAATACAAATTTCATGGAATGAGGTTTACAGGGACGTTGGAATACTGAGCCCATTATACTTCGAAATAACGGGCTTGCTGCGAAGACGCGGGATAGTTAATTCGATATACTCCAGCATTGCAGTGTAGACGTAGACCACCTGACCATCCTCCCCACCACCAGTGAGTGGTAAAATACATGCCACTGGTGGGCAGAAAATAAAGAGGGGAAATCAGTTTAGAGAAGGCATATTTGGAGCAGCTATGATCCCTGTTCCTCCTCTATTCTCCCATCACCTCCAGATGAAACACCAGCACCTGGGCACTCAGCTCCAATTAGCTTACTCTGTTTCCCTCTGGGGTATGTCTAGACTACATGGCTCCGTCGATGGAGCCATGTAAACTAGTTTACCCGGCATAGGCAAAGAAGCGGGGATTTAAATAATCCTCACTTCATTAAAATAAACATGTCCGCTGCGCTGTGCCGACGATCAGCTGATCCACACAGCGCGGTAGTCTAGATGTGGATCGGTGGTCTGGGGAAGCCTTTGTCGACCGATCCTTTAATCCTCATTTCACGAGGCATAAGGGATCGGTCGGCAAAGGCTTCCTCAGCCCACCGATCCGCATCTCGACTACCGTGTTGTGCCGGATCAGCAGATCGTCAGCACAGTGCGGTGGCCATGTTTATTTTAATGAAGTGGGGATTATTTAAATCCCTGCTTCTTTGCCTATGCCGGGTAAACTAGTTTACATGGCTCCATCAATGGAGCCATGTAGTCTAGACATACCCCTGAAGAAAAAAGCAATGGCTCTATTTAAATTCCTCCTCCTCTCTTTGCCTACTCCAAGTTATTATTTGCCCTATGTGAGCAGACAAGTGGCATTTTCAAACCCTCATTGTCAGTTTACTTGCTCCAGTCTCAGTTTTCAGTGTCCCTTTGTTTTGTTACAAGATTTTTTAATAAAAGAGCCAGGTTGGGGGTGTTTTGGTACTGGTTACAACTGTTATTTATGTCAGACCAAAAATGCATATGGAATTTAACAATAAGGATGGTTTCTGCATCTTGGAGTTCATGGTCTCACCACATTAAATCCAACCATGCCTCTATTTCCTTATTCAAGGTCTCCTCAACTACTGCTCTCTCTATGTCTACACTGCTGAGAAAAGTTGGAAAAAGATCTGCTTTTTTCTGAAAGAGGCTTTTCTGAAATTTGGCCCGTTTACACGGGGCCAAATTTTGGAAAAAACTCCTCTTTCAGAACATCCCTTATTCCTCTCACCAAGAGGAATACAGGGATGCAGAAAGAACACGTCTGCTTTTTCGGAAACTGTTCCGAAAAAGTGGATATGTTCCTTGGACACAGCAGAGATTTCCAGGTTACCTCTGGTATCCTGGAAAAGCTCTGCAGTCTAGACATGGCCTCTGTGTATTAATGACCCAAGTCCCACACCTGCCATGAGCTTCCCAAAGACAGCATCACAGATGCTGCAGGACTAGGCCTAATACTGAGCTCAGTCCTAGTCTGTTAATATGGGATTGTTTTTACACCATATCACTCCAGAGTTCTTCACATTGTCTTGTTACTTTTAGATTAATTTAAGCATGTTACTTGCTTGAATAACATTAACTTCATTTAGGGCAGATGCCATCGTTAAGCTATGTAGGATTCCTAACTATTTCCTTGAGACAACTGAGCTAATTAAGAGCATATCCATTTGTATAACAGGTAGGGTTGCCTACTCTGACTAAGCTATTCTGGGAGATATTTTTTCCCACCACGATGTAATGCAGCGATGGGCAACCAAGAACAGTGAGTGGTCCTCTTTCATCTCAGTGAGCTGCAGCAGCCCATGGCCCACTGGGATTCCACCTGTGGCCCACAGACCCCTGTCTGTCGTCCCCCCCCCCCCCCCCCCGTGCCTCTTGTGCACTGGGACACTGGAGCCATGCATTTCCTACTGCTCTCCTTTCCTCCCAGCACTTTCAGAGCACCATAAATCACCTGATTTGTGCTCCATGCCGCTCCTGTGCCAGCTCTGGGAGGGAGGGGAAGGAATGGGGACAGAGCAAATCAGTGAATTTGTGGCACTCTGAAAATACTGGGAGGGAGGCAGAGGAGTAGGAAGTGCAGGGCTCCAGAATCCCAGTGTATGAGAGGCTCATGGGAATAGGGGGCAGACAGGGAGTCTATGGGCCACAGGTGGAGCCCATGAGCTGCAAGTTGCCCATTACTGATGTAATGTCATTTTCTTAAATTGTCCTATTAAATTTCCCTGTTTGATTTTAATATGTACTGGGAGATTGATGCTGATTCTGTGAGACTCCAAGTCAATCCTGAAGGGCTGATGATCCTAATAACAGTCTATTACCCCCACATTAAGTTTTGCTCTTCAGAATTATATTTCATCTGCCTGTGGTGTGGAGTTTCTGTCTTCCATCATTTATAATAACCTAAAAACTTTAGTGTCATGAAAAAGCATCAGCTGCTTATTGCCCCTTTATCTAGATCGGGGGTGGGTAATAAGCAGCCATTGTGCCAGTCTCAGTTCGCCAAGGTTATCCCTGTCAGGCCATCAAGCACCTGAGCATCTGCAGATACGGCTGCTCGCAGCTTCCATTGGCTGTGATTCACTGTTTCTAGACAATGGGAGCTGCAGGAAGCAGTGGCCTGGCCCACACCACTTCCCGCAGCTCCCCATTGGCTGGGAATGGTGAAACGTGACCAATGGGAGATGGGAGCAGCTGCACCTTTGGATACTCAGGTAAGTAAAGCATCTGGTGGCCCACCAGGGGCTAATCCTGCCAGATTGCATCCCACCCCTGATCTAGATCATCATAAAATACCAGAGTCATACTAATTCTGTGGTATTCTACTATTGCTATACTTCTGAGTAAGCAGTCCGGTACTATGGTGGAGTGACTTGGCACAAAACCAGGCACAGTCAACAAGGCTGATCTTTGCAGTAACAATACTCATCAGCATGAGGGTTCAAGCTGCTTCTGTAATCCTGGGTGGGGAGCCTTGCTTTGCTCAAGCAGCCTCTGTCATAAAACCTTCTCTTGAATACCTCATTTTGGATGTGGAAAGCTGAGTCTGGGACAGCCCCTTGCTCACCTATGACCAGTTAGCACCACCTTATCATGCTATCATATAGCCATTTATTATGATAGTTTGGTTTCCTTAGTTTGGTTTCCTTTGTTCAACCAATTTATGGTGTATAATTTTATCTCGCGGTAAATTATTTTTATCAGTAATCTTTTAAGAGGGACTTTATCAAAAGTATTTTCAAACCCAAGTAAATTATATCTACCAAATCCCCATTTTGGTGGATCTTTCAAATAGTTACATTTACATTGAAGTTAATTTGGATTTCACAGATTCATAGAATACTAGAACTGGAAGGAACCTCGAGAAGTCATTGAGTCCAGTGCCCTGCCCTCACGGCAGGACCAAGATCATCTCAGAGATGTGTCTGTCTAACCTGCTCTTAAATATCTCCAGTGATGGACATTCCACAACCCCTCTAGGCAATTTATTCCAGTGTTTAACCATCCTGACACTTAGGAAGTTTTTTTCTAATGTTCAACCTAAAACTCCCTTGCTGCAATTTAAGCCCATTGCTTCTCATCCTATCCTCAGAGGCCAAGGAGATCATTTTTTCTCCCTCCTCCTTGTAATACCCTTTTAGATACTTGAAAACTGCTATCATGTCCCCTCTTAGTCTTCTCTTTTCTAAACTAAACAAGCCCAATTCTTTCAGTCTTACCTCTTTCAGTCTTACATCATCATAGCTGAGGTTAGACTCTAAGTCTGCCGTTTATACATAGCCAGCTATTTTAATTTCTTTGTCCTCAATCAGACTCAGTCAGTATCCTCAACACTGAAGTGAAGACACCTTGGTTCACCTTTGGCTTCTATTTTGCAACTGGACAGTTGTTCATAACATCACACTTGAGAAGCAATCTCTTTTTAAAAGTTGCATTGCACATGTCGATCCACAGCTCGATTCCCCTGCATTTTAGTTGCTTCCAGACTCTCAGATCAATACCATTGAGACCTTATCGCTTACTGCACTTGTTTCTCAAGTTGCTCCTCTATCTCTTCCTTAAAATGTTTATCTTTGTAATATCACACTCTTTCTCCCACAGGAAGTGTGCTTAGCATAGGAATTTCCACATCATCCTGTGCAGTGATGACAGATGCAAATTCCACAATTTCTTAATCCTTATTAATTGCCTCTTTAATCTCCTAGGGACTGGAGGGCCCTCACACACACATGTAGAGTTATTTATGTTTCATCTATTTGAATCATTATGCATTCTTTATCTTAGTATCTTGTCTTTCTCTCTCTGATTTGCTATCTTTATTTACCATTTACTTGATATAATTTTATGATCTAGTCTGTTGGGATGGTTCAGGTAATTTTTCCTCTTTTTGGCACATGAGCTCTTCTGGTGTTGTCCCAGAAGCATTGTCTCTAAAGTTTACTGCATATACCATTCCTGCATTTCAGAACATAAAAACATAAGAATAACCATAATGGGTCAGACCAAAGGTCCATCTAACCCAGCATCTTGTCATCTGACAGTGGACAATGCCAAGTGCTCCAGAGGGAATGAACAGAACAGGTGATCATCACGTGATCCATCCCCTGTCACCCACTCCCAGCTTCTGACAGACAGGCTAAGGATACCATTCCTGCCCATCTTGGCTAATAGCCATCGATGGACTTATCCTCCATGAATTTATCTAGCTCTTTTTTGAATCCTGACAAAATCCTGGCCTTCACAACATCCTCTGGCAAGGAGTTCCACAGGTTGACTATGCATTGTGTGAAGAAATACTTCTAGTCTTTATGGATACATCTACTCTGCACACTAAGCCTGGGTTTGTGGGACCCATGCTTGTGGACAGGGGTGGACTGGCAATCAATATAGGCCCGGGAAATGGGTTGAGAACGGCCCACTTTTTCACATCAAAGAATTTTTTTTAAATTTACTCTTTGACCCCCCATTAGCCAGGCCTCTGCAGGTAACACTCTCAGGGCAAGTTGGACACATGACCAGAAGTAAAAGGTGTCATGTGACCAGGGCCGGCTTAGGAAGTGTGGGGCCCAATTCGAACAGTTTCGACAGGGCCCCGGCAGCCAGGATTTTTTTGTTGAGCAAAAATAAATAAATAAATAAAAATAAAAAATAAAAACACCGTGCACAAAAAAAGAGTCACGGCCCCAGCTATAGGGCAGAGTCATGTCTAGCCTTCCCGACAAACCCCGGGGACGACCTCCCCATCCTGTGGTGCAGGGAAACCCCTGCACTTGACTCACCCCTCCAGAGGTGCAGGGAAGCCACCACGCTCCTTCTCCGGGGCCAACGCCCTCTCTCGCAGCGTGCCTGGCACGCCAGCACACTTCCGGCTTTAGGGCGCAGGGTGCGGGGCCCGATTCGGGGGAATCTGTCGAATCGGCCTAAAGCCGGCCCTGCATGTGACCCCTCTCTAAGGACTTTTCCCACCATCCTCCTACCAACAGGGATTAGTTTGGCCTCCACCAAACCTCCCTCATGCAACTATCCTGCAATTGCATTAACCCAATGTGTGTGACATTAACTCAGGGGCTGAGGGGGTGGAGAGGCTGGGGGAAGTGTTCCTTCTAATAGTTTCCTGCCATGAATAGAATGAATTTTGTGTTGTGCACCAGTACTGAGTTAATGTGGCTTGTTTAGATGTGCCACTGTAGCACCCAAGTTACTAATAAATATCTTATAAACCTCTGCCTTTTCCCTCTGCTGCCATGTCCCCTCCCCTTACTCCATCAGCTCCCCTGTTGCCTGCTTCCCCCCCACCACTCCTCATCCTCCTCTGCTGTCCTGACTCCTGCCCTTCTCACTGCCCTCAGCCCTCCTGCGACCTGCCCCCCTCCACTAGCCCTTCTCTCCCTGCTGTGCCCACTCCTCCAGTAGCCCTACTCTGATCAGCCCTACTCTGATCCTCATCCCTTCTCTTAACACCTCTCTCTACACACCTGCCCTGCCTCTTTCCTCTGGTACTAGTCCCTCCCCTGCAGGTGTCTGCCCTTCTGCTTCACCCCCAGAATCCCCTGGCACCTGCACCTTTCCTAACTCCTGCACCCTCCTGGTGCCCCCCCTTCCCTCACAGTGCCTGCCCCCTTTGCCCTCTTTTTCCCTGATGCCCACCCCTCACCACCCTCTGCCCCCGTTCCTCTCATGCCGCTCTGCCCTCACACATGAATTGTTCCATCCCTGCCTTCCTCATGCCCACCCCTTCTTTCAAGCCTTCTTCCAGCACCTCCTCCTCCCCCCTCTAGCTCCCAATGCCCTTACCCTCTCTTCTCCCAGCATAACCCTGTCCCCCCTCCCACTGACACCTCCCCTCCTGCCCTTTTCCTCATTGTCTCCACTTGGCCCCCTGGCATTTGTTTCTCCTCCACCCTGTCCCTTGGTGCCTTTCCCTTTCTTCTCCTGCTATGCCCCCCACCCCTCAGCACAAGCCCCTTCCTCTCCCACCCGTTCCTCCTATTTTTCCCCCTTCCCCTCCCCGGCCCCACCTTCTGCCTTCCAGTTTGTGGCACTGGAGTCTGTGATCGGGGCCCAGAAGTCCCTGCAGCTCTGGCCCCAGATGCTTCCAGGACTCCAGACCACTTGCTGGGCCTGGAGCTGGGTTGCGCGGTGCAACTCTGGGCTGGGTGGTTTTAAAGTCTCGGGCCGTGACGTCATGCCACTCCCGGGCATCTCCCCTCTCAGCTGTTGCGTGGTGTTTGAGCACGCCACACATGCGCTCCCTTGGCCCCACTGTGCCCCGTACATGGCCAGTGTCGGGGAATTTAAAGTGCGGGGCTGTGGTGCCCCGTCACAATCCCCCTCCTCCTCCAGCAGCCACCAGACGGCCCTTCAGCCCTTTGGTCGGCCCTTTGGAGGACGGCCCACCGGGAAATTCCTGGTATCCCGCTGGGCCAGTCTGCCCCTGCTTGTGGACTCAGTGTTTCCAAGCCTATGCTTGAGCATCCACAGTGCATTGTGAACCCAGACCTGGGTGTCACAGCCATGCTAATATGTCCACGCTGCACTACACAGACCTTCTGACTTGGATCTGTGGCTGGACCTGCACCCATGTTGCAAAATGACAGGGCTTGGATCCGAGTCATAACAGAACTCTAGCTCTGACCCACTTCCCCAACAGAGTGATAGAACCTTAATCCTGAGGGCTTACTGACCAAGTTAAATTGACTTGCATGTGGATGGAAAGAGGGCTTTGGCTCAAACCTGAGTGGGAGCCTGGGTTTAGGTTGTGGTATAGACATATGCAAAGAACACCCAAGTCTCTCAATTTCTTGCTATGATTTAATTTTCCTGAGTTCAATGTAATCTTATATGTCCCAGTTCAGTGAGGCACTTTATGATAGGCAGAACGGGCAGTGCCATGTTTAGTGAAGGAGACCAACACTTCCCACGCTAAGACCCTGTGGCATCCCCCAGGGTAAAATCCAGATTATAGGACAGCTATGCTCCCTGAATTCTCTAGTCTGGTGTTCACTATGGCAGACTTGACATTTAGCAAGGGGATTATTTTGGTACCAGGATGCCTTTTGCTGACTCTGAGTAAATCTGCTCATATTTGGCTAACTTATAAACCTATGAAAAATCATAGTTCATACTTGCTCTTGTTTTGGCAGCTAAATTCTCCACAGATTTCATCTGCACTGAGCAAGTTGAAGTTCCTCCTACCTCCTACTTGCTGACCAGTGAGTGAGGATATGTCTACACAGCAAAGTTATTTTGAAATAACAGCCGTTATTTCAAAATAACTTTACCAGCGTCTACACAACCAAACCACTATTTCGAAATTAAATCGAAATAGCGGCGTGCTTATTTCGAAATTGGTAAGTCTCATTCCATGAGGAATGGTGCCAATTTCGAAATTACTATTTCGAAATAAGTGCTGTGTAGATGCTTATTTTGAAATAGGGGGCCTTCAGCCCTTCCCAGGGTGCCCTGGTGGCCACTTTGGGCACAACCAAGAAAACTCCTCTCCCTCACCTCCTCCCTGGAGCCCTTAAAGGGGTAGACTCTGTCTACAGTGCCTGTGCCAGCTCTAAGCCTGCCAGCCCAGAGCCAGCAGTCGCTGCACCTGACTCAGTGGCTCCAGCATGAGCCAGGCAGCCTTTTTTGTAATGAACACGTGTCTTTTATTGTACAGCAGGAAGGGGGGTTAGGGAGGGGTAAGTGGAAGGATGTGAGGGAGGAATGAGGCACAAGCGCCCAGTGGGGCACACCAGGGAGACTGTTACTGCCTGCAGAATGTGCTGCCGGGCTCGCAGCAACACATCCAGGAGAAGCACCAGCGTGCCCAAGGGCAGCTCCGACTCCATGCTGCAGAATGCTGTGGTGTCCTGAGTGAGGGCAATCAGAAAACGCAGAGAAAAAGCTTTGCTGTCCCTCAGCGAGGTACGCAAACAAGCAGGGAAACCTTAGAACCGGCTGTCTGGGGTGGGGTTGGGGGGTCCCTTTAAGCACAGGTCTCAGCCTCAGGCAGCAGACACACAAGGTAACTCCTGACCTGATGCCCTGCCAGAACCGGTTCTAGCAGGCCTTAAATGCGATTCAGCAGCCTATCAGTGTGGATGCGCTATTTCGAAATAGCAAAACACTATTTTGAAATGCATTTTGTGTCTAGACACGTCATTTCGAAATACGCTATTTTGAAATAACGCTGTAACGTAGACATACCCTGATTGAGCATGCTCTAGTCCAAGGTTACAAAGGTTGAATAGGTCTTTCCCTGTAATTACTGCTCCCAGCTGAGCTCCCCAATTCTGTGAGGCTGAGCACAGGTATGGAGACTGTCTGTCCTGAGCTCTCAATATCTGTTCCATGCTGGGCCCAGGCAGGAAAGAGAAGGCAGAACCTCCTGACTGAAATGCAGACAGGACAACAGGTGTGGGTGTAGGTAAGACCAGGACTGGGACCTGTGAGAGAGAGGACAGGAAGGACTAACAGGAAGGACTGACTACCTGAACATGTTGCTTACTGGGAGAAAGAGTGTCATGCCAACAAAGAACCTGGTGGGGAAACTGGGGCTGGGATGAGGGGCCTTTGGAGAGATTTTGGAACTAATTAAAAGAGGAGACTTGTACAAGGAGCTGGGAGGAAAGGAGCAGGGTGAAAGTAAATGCCAGGACTGACCAGTATGCCTGAATCCCAGTTAAGGGGCATGCATGTGTGTGTGTGGGAGCTCTGGGCCCCCAGAAAAGGCAGGACCTTGGGCATAAGGGACAGGGCAAAGGGTCCAGACTCAACCCTTTAAAGAGGGTCCCTAAAATGCTGCCGTGGCATTTTACCAGTACGCTGTACTGGCCATCCTGACCCACTTTTACCTCTGGAAAGGGGAGACTGTGGTGAGGATCTGTGGCGGGGTAGAGACAGAAGTGGCACAGGGACAGGCTGGAGGAGACACAGGCAAAAGGGGTTAGTCTTGGAGGCAACAGGTTCAGAAGGGCCTGCATTCACTTGAACACACTCCCCTTCAGAACCTGGAATGGAATTCAAAATTCCTCAATCTCAGTATTTGTTGTCAGCAAGTACCCGTGCTGCCCATGAGCATACTATATATGTCATCCCCCTCCAGCAGCTGGTCCACATAGAGGATGACAACCTATTACTAATGGCGGGAGTAAAATCCATCCTGTGCACTGACCGAGGCAGAGGTCCCTTGTTAAAAAATAGTATGTGATCATGTAAATAATTCCTATGGACAGGGGACTTTACACAGACTTACAGCTAAATATATGCACAAGCGTCTCACTGAATCAGGGCCAACTATTCTCCATGCAGCATCCTTTAATTCTGACCTACAGTGCCCCTGCTGCTTCAGTCCCTAGCTTATCTCATCTGCCAGCTATGGGGACTTGTCACATTATAAGGTAGCTTGTCAATTGTACAAATGGAGATTAGGAGAAGCCCCCTATCTTTAATTTTTAATTGTGATTTGAACAAATTCTCAGAGGTAAAGGGCCAGTGTACTAACTCATCCAACCACTTCGTTCCATGTAATTTTCATTTTAACTTGTCACAGAAAATATCTTGAAAAAAAACCTTTCAACTTGGTTATCTTTGCCTTTATGTTATTACCTCCTCTTAAAAGGCATTAATTAAGAAGGAAGAAAAAAATCATGTCTCTGGCCATAAGAACCTAATGTACTGTATGAAAATTAAAATGTAACAAGAAATGAAGACTGTAATGTAGTAGGTTATTTTATGTACTTTATGGGGAAAAATTGGCTCAGCTCACTTCAAAGCGAAATATGCCTATGGTAGAGCACAGAAGTAGGAGGAAATAATAATTATATCTGAATTGGCTTGCAGCTAAATTCCATAAATGAATATGGGTGTGACAAGACAAAATGTTGTCTCAAAGTTAACATTAAGGAAAATGAAGCGGGCATAAATCAAATGTCATTGGAAAAAATATCACCTGCATTATTACACATGAACATGAGTAAATTAGATTACTTGTTATCAACATCCTCTTTCGAAAGAGGCTTGTAGTCTAGACATACCCTGAGTGTACAGACTAATCTCCTTCTTATTAACCTCCATAAGCAACATAAACATATTCCAATGAAAATAATATCAATTTTATACGAACCTTTCAAATACCCCTAAGGGTCACAAGTATATTTTAGCAAATGACAGAGAAAATGCAGAAATAAAAGAAGTCCAGGTTTTGTTGAAAAGTCATTAGGAGATATCAGAAAGTCAGTGTCAAAGGAAGAAAGGAACAACACATGCATATTTATTAGACAGGAAGCTCCTTGGGGTGGGGCCTATGTGTTTGCAATGTGGCTAACATACAGGCACCTTGATTGACACATGGCTGTAGGCCTGAGAAAACTGGGCATGTGCCTAGGCCCCCCTGCTGAAATGGGGCCTCAGCAGTTCCCTGTGCCTTGCTTCCTGCAAATCCAAGTTGATAGTTTCAAATCAGCAGGCTCTATGTACAACTTTTTCTATTACCGCTATGTTATATATTTGTTTGCCGTAACATTTTAAAAAATTGCTATTTATTTCTGACTGTCATGTGGTAGGGGATGTTAATTTACACCGTAGTCCCCAAAGTTATTTAGATGGCCCTGCATAGAGACTCTACCATAATATAAATACTAAAGTTGTGTACAGTGGGATAAACTACCCGAGAAATGTTTAGACAGTACAGTGATGGGGCTTTAGACAAACTTTAAGTAGCTAGAGAGGATGAAAGAGTCCCTAGTAAAAGATGGAACCTTAGAAAGTGACCAAAAGGAGGACAAAGGAGCTTAGATGTTCAGAAAATGACTAATTATTTCCTCAACATTGAGCCTGCGTACACTGATCTGGCTGTAGTGTGTTGCTCTGCAGTTGCTTTTGAGGCTTTAGGGCTATGGTAGCCTCAGCTCTGCCTGCAGCCTTCTCTGTGTTGTAATGACCAACCAATTTGCGTAGTCCTTGGTACACGAGTTCCCTTCCAATTCCATCCTAAAGAACAAATCTTCCAGGGTGAAGGGATTCCCTGAACATGCCATTTTGTAGGCAATGCTATCTGACAGAGATAGGGCCACCTCCTCGCCCAGCATGCTTCTGTCTTGCCTTTTTCCTCGCAGAAACTACATGGACTCTAGTGGTTGTGCCTCCACCTTACCCTTTTATTTTAAATTCCCTCCGCCATTTTCACAACAATCCCTGTGCAACAGTCAAATGATGCTTTTTTGGCCCTCTTCCCAGGACATGAGCGGGACAGAGATTTTCCTCCCTTGACAACTATATGTAACTGAGATCACTCTCGCCCAGCCCTAGTCTCCACTCTCACGCCCTTGGGACTTCCTTCCTGCCTTCATCAGCCTTGGGCTGATGGGCTAATTGGGATCTTATCCCATCCAGAGGCTAACCTGATTGCCTAATTTTCACTGTCAGCTTTCTCCAGGGGGAACTCATTTACATCTGAATGATCAGACGCAGGCTCACCTGTTCTCTCCCTGCAAAGGAAGATGCTGGATGGAGAGGTGCTCTTCAATAGTAGGTCCTATTTCCTTTCCTCCCCTGGTTCATTTATCTGGGAAGAGTTCTAGACCATGTCTGCTGCCTCCCTAAATACCTTCCAGGAGCAGTGGGTGCTCTTTTGGCTTCTCTGCTTGGTGTCCCCTTCTGGCTTCCTGCTTATGTCACTGTAACCCTCACTTCTGTTCCTGTTTTGTCATCCATTGTCTCCCATCCTTGCTTGAGCCCTATGTTCAGTTGCTCCTCCCATACCAGTCTCTGCCCGGCTCTCCTCCCCCCGACCTCGTTCTCCATAGGTGTTCACCTCCTGCAGTCTGTTCTAGCCTCACTTCTCACAATAGGTAATTCCACAGGACAACCAGGCTGAGCTTAGCAAACTATGCTTTTAGGACCGCATCTGTACAACTCTGTCAAATCCCTGTACCATAGAAGCACATTCATTCAGCCGCATGCGTAGTGATCTTCATATGCAGAAGAGGTGGCAGGATTTGACCAACACAGGAGCTTTGCTTATATGACTAGGCTTTGAGTAGTGTTCTTGTTCTAGAGCAGTGGTTCTTAACCACACTGCAGCCTGCACCCCTTTGGTTCTCAAAATATGTTCTTGTACCCTTTATTAAAAATCGTTGAAGTAGGTCAGTTTTAAACCTAAGATATATCATAAAAATCTGGCATGTCTCGCACCCCCAGAAAAAGCAGCTCGCACCCCCAGGGTGCACCCCAAGTTAAGAACCACTGTTCTGGAGGATAATAATGTGAATGTCAGATATTGTCTATTTTATGTAAATTCAAGTGATCAAATGCAGCAGTTGCCAACTCTTGATAAATTTGGTGTTTCTTTTATGAAGTCAAGTGTTTACATGGGATTCTCAACCTTCATTAAAATGAGTATATTTCTCATAAACTGATTGCAGGACAAAATCAGGAGAACAGAAACCTAACACTTGGAACCGAGAGGAAAAAATAAGCAGAATTCACATTTATTTTTAAAAGGAATCTCATGATTTTTAAGCCAGTCTCTTTACTTTTTGAGTCTGATTCATGGTTTTTGAAAACCTGGGGTAGGCAATGCTGAGAACATAAACTTTATTTGAAGCATCCAGAAATAAATGAGTTAATAATGTTCCCGGAACATTTCAGGACATAGCTAAATTGATCAACAAGCAGGGGTAAAACTAGAACAATTGAGATGTTGCATTTGCCTGGTACCAAAAGTCAGATGTCAGAGTACATGTTACTTCTTAAAAGACTAAATGAAAAATTATAGCTCCTCTGTACAAGAAGAAAGAAAAGCTTTATTGAAATAATCCCTTTTGTCACATCTTATAAAAATATTATGAGGACAGCATGAATAAAAGCATTAGAAAATCAGAGGTTTTAATCTTGGGAATTCCTGTAAAGGCAAGTTTTCTTGTTTTATAGCATAATGAAAAAAGCACAGTTACTTTAGATACCAGCAATCCACCTTTCTGGGATTTTCAAACTGCCTTTGTTAGAAGTACTTCTTCAACATTTTGATCGGCCAGTGATCTCACTGGTTCCTTAGGAGACTTCCTGCTTCGGGTGTACTTACAATTTTTTTAGGTTACTTTTTGAGTCTTTGGCTAGCTGTTCTTCAAATTCTTTTTTGGCCTTCCTAACTATATTTTTATACTTCACTTGTCAGAGTTTATGCTCCTTTCTATTTTCCTCAATAGGATTTAACTTTCCCTTTTTAAAAGGATGCATTTTTGCCTCTAACTGCTAGTTACTTTGTTGGGTAGCCACAATGACACTTTTTTAGGCCTCTATGTTTTTTAATTTGGAGTATACATTTAAACTGAGCTTCTACTATGATGTTTTTAAAAAGTTTCCATGCAGCTTGCAGCGATTTCACTGTTGGCAACATCCCTTTTAATTTCTGTTTAAATCACTTCCTCATTTTTGTGTACAGATGGTGTAGGGCCTAGGGCAAGCTCTCAGGCACAGGGCCTGGGACACACCCTCTCCCCATTGCAAGCCCCACCCCCCCTACCCTTGCTGCATCCCACCCCATCCCGCCCCACTCCAGTCCACTTCTTCCCCTAAACCATGACACTTCCCACTCCTACTTTACCTCCAAGCTGGGTGATTACCGGGAGCCTGCTGTGGTGGAAGTGGCAGCCTGGTCTACTCTGCCCCACCACACTTTCCTGGCCTGCTGTGCTCTGCTTGGGGTGGCTCTGTTTGTATAGCTACCCTTTCTGAAATTAAATGCTACTGTGGTGCGCTGCTTTGGTGTTTCTCCCCACCCCCAGAGATGTTACATTTTATTATGTTATGTTCACTATTTCCAAGCAGTTCAACTCTGTTCAAAACTGCCTTTCTTCTTACGGGTTCCAGGACTAGCTGATCCAAGAGTCAGTCATTTAAGGGGTCAAGAATCTATCTCTGAATCTGTTCTGAGGTGACATGTACCCCGTCAATATGGGGATAGTTGAAATCCCACATTTCATTGAGTTTTTTTAAAAAATGTATAGCCTCTCTAATCTATCTGAATATTTCTTAGACCAATCCCTGATGAGGTAAGACAGACCTCTTTATACTAGCAGAAAGCCTTAGACCTATCATCCATAGAAGTCTACATGTGGTGCAATGGAGAAAAATTCTGCCTTTAGTTTCACAGGTATAACTTTCTTTGAGGTAGTCTTTCCATTATCCTGCACCTTGTGTAGGCATTGACATTCATGGATAGTGGGTGTAAATCATGAATAAATTAGAATGGTATTGATTTGTACTCATCTTGTACAAACACCTATGACTATGCCAGATGGAGAGCACTGGAGAAACAGGGCACTGACTTCAAAAGGAAGTTACATCACAATAACTGAGACAATAATTGCACTCATGTGTCTGACTTAGAACACCTTACATGAGCCCTGTTCTCTTTTAATTTTTGTAATGTGCCTAGTAAATTTGACAAGCCCAAAGCAAATATATTTGATAACAAATCGCATTATTTTCCTTAACCCCTTGCCCCACAATACTTAATCTACATTTCCTCCTGACCAAAGGAATCATACTAGACTACATAATGGAAAAGCTAATGGAACAACATGTAATTCTTCTGTGTGAGTGTTGCAGATATCTATTCTGGAATTATTTGTTGCATGCCTTCTTCCCAATTGCATGTGACAAGAAATTGAACCTTAACTATCATACTGGTAAATACTCACTAATATTTTAGTTAACAAAGCTTTGTGTATGTGTTTTGGGAAAGGACGCAGATTGAGTGCAATGTTGACACAATATTGTGTTATTACTATTGTTAGGGTGACATTATCACCTAGTTTATTTGTTCCATCTGTTTCATGCCTGTTTTGCTATGATGCTAGTTTGAAAATACTGAATCTGTTTGTTTGTTTGTATTCATATTAGAGATGAATATGAAGATTAAAACAGCAACATAAGAATGGTGCCTGTGATAGGATTATCGTAAATATAGAGAAGACACAATATAAACACATAAGCTGCTGGAGGGTATAGGATATGGAGAGGAAATGAATTAAAGGCAGAGGAGAAGGGAGGTTCTTATGGCTCAGGCATCAGACTGGAACCCAAGAGATCTGAGTTTTGTTCCTGGCTCTGCTGCAGTGATTCCTTTGTGACCCTGTATTCTGAAGCCGAAAGCTTCTGTGGGCTCTCCCTAGGCAAGGTGTGGGGAACCCTGGCTCTGTGCCCCTGGAAGAGGTAGGGCCTCAGGTGGAAGGGGAGGGGCCAGGGGGCAACCAGTCCTCCATGCTGCCCAGATTGCAGTGCTGGGTTCCCTCCCTGGTCCTCAGAGCAGTGTGGATTGATGCTCTAGCACTCTGGTGGTGATTTAAAGGGCTCATAGTAGCAGCAACGGTGGCTGGAAATCCTGCGCTCCTTTGAATTGCCAGGCCCCCTTTTTCTCCCTCTGTCAGCAAGCCTGCCTGTACTAACCACTTAATCTTTCAGTGCCTAAGTTCTTTATCTGGAAAATGGAAGTAATAGTACTTTCCTACCTCACGGACAGAGATGTAGTGAAGATATATCCATTAAAGTTTGTGAGCTGCCCAGACATTAAAGTGGTAAGTGCTGTAGAAAACCAATAAAACACTATACATCATAACCCTTTCCCTCATGGAGAGTTTTGCATGGTGAGCATTTGTTGACCAATTTAGTATCAACAAAAAAGCTCGTCTCTTCCCAGGGAAAGAAAACTCAGTGGCTAATGGTATTTATTATAGACTGTTTTAAGTCACATAGTGGAGTGAGATACTTCCAATACAAGAGGGAAAATGAAAAAAAAATCCATCTTGCCAGCTAGGACAAGGAAGAGAAGAAGATGAAAGAGAAAGATGATAGATGTCCTAGCTGGAGAGAGTGAAAGTGTCAATAGAAAAAATCATAAATCCTCTTCAGTAGTAGGAAAGAGTTTTGAAGGCTTATGGCGTATGAGCTTGATTTTCCACTGCCATGAACCTTATAGAGTCAATTACATCAATGGAAAATGGGTGTAAACTGATACAAATCAGAATGGTTGCATTTTACACTTGCTTTATACTGGGGTGAATGATTACACAAGAGACAAGCTATTGGAGAAACCATCCACATATATTTTTCCAGCATAGTTCAACTCAGTGGTGCTAATTGATCTTTTCATAGCTTATTTGTCAACAAAGCTTTAGACAGGATTTATTTGAGAGGGGTAGATTGCTGTAGTAGATGCTATCACAGAGTTATACAGATGCAAAACAACACTTCAGGAACTAATCCTAAATAACTACTATCAGATTCTAAATTTGTGTATATTTGGAGTCAATAAGAAAATCGTTTCACTGCTTATTATCTTTGATTAGATAGGGGTTTCAGTTTTGATTTAGTATTAAGTGTCTGATTTGAAACACAAAGGAGGTACCACAGATAACGGAGTTGTTTAAAAAGTGACATCAAAAGCAGGTTGTTGAATTTCCTTTCTTTTTAAAATTGATTTTCCTTTCACTACAATTATTGATGCCTGGATGCATATGTATGCTTAAAAAGAAAAATTAACTTTATCAGTGCAATGACTATCATGCACTTAAATGTCCCATTGTCACACACCAGGGACATTTCCTAACAACAGAAAAACATCAAATAATACAAATGTAGCTGACTGGTTTTCCATTAGAATGAAGGCAAGCAGATTCCCCTGAATCATTATTGTGTTCTTTTTCATGGCTCACATGTGGCTGAATGTTATTTCCAGACTGAGGCTGACAATTTCCTGAAGAAACTTCATGGTTCATTACCTCCTTTTATCATAGCAACACAATAAATTGCTGTAAAGTCAGCTAATGTGATAGAAAATGTTCACATTTTGACAAAAAGTCCTGTTTTTTTCAAAGCTTCAAAAATACATTCAAATCACCTGTCATTCTTTATGTGCACAGAGATATTTAGTATTACTGTGTGGCATGTGGAACAAAGGCTGCATTTTCAGTGTAAATGCCACTGTTTTATGGATCTACTTAGATATCTTCTTGAGGAAATCAATATGGAGTACAACTACTAACTGTTCAGAGAAAAGAAAACTAGCTATACTTGTTGCTTTGGTTGCCTCAGCTTTCTATGCTTCTATCATGCTATTAAGAAATATAAAACAGAAAATGGGGTCATCAGTCAAAATTTGCTCATGTGGAGTGCTTCAGCGCACCTCTGTAGTGTGGATATATGAACTGAGAAATGTATTGATGTATGGTATTGTGATTATAAGCTGGCTAATGTATGTTTAGAACAAGGACTAATAAAAACTGTGAGATCTGGAGAAATGTGCAGAGGTTGAAGGTGGTCCTGAGTTCTAATGCTGGTGCTGTTGCTGACTCAGTGTCTGACCTTGGTCAATTGCTTCACCTTTCTGTCTCAGTCTTCTCATCTGTACAATACTCACCCAACTCCCTCACAGGTGAGGATCAATTAATGTTGTACCTAGCTGTGAACTTATAAAATGCTTAGCGATACTATAGTTTTAATTTCTATTGCTGTCCAAACCTCACCCTTGGTCTCCCTTGTCCTCTCACTTAGCCTATTTGCCTCCTTTCTTCTATCGTACTCAATTGCATTTCTTAAACTATCCCAACCCAAAGGTCTACTTGACGCATCTCTGCTGCTGCTAAAATTGTCACTGAAAACAGTATGTCAGGAGGGGGAAGGGAAAACGAAGAGAAAAGCATCAATAGCTCCCATGCACACAAAAGGACAGTGCCTATGACATGACCCCTTTTGAGCATGCCAGCCATTCCCCCTACTTCCTTTCTTCTTTGGAGTGGGGTTGTGAGGAGGGAGCAGTTGCTGCTCTCCCCTGAAGGTAGAGAATGTGAGTATGTGTACGGCACTTGTGAGAAGAGCACAAAACAGTGACATTTCCTGCAACCCTGCCCTTCTCCCCCCTTTCTTCTCCTCTACCTAGGCAAGTTCCATGCATAATCTAGCTCTGAATCATGAAGACTCACCAAAGACCACCCGCACATGAAATGGAAGAATCAACTATTTAGGAAGTAGAAAAAAACCCTATTGAAATAATGGTGTTATTCTTTTAAAAAATAGATTTTCATTTTACAATGTTAGATCCCAATCCTGCATTCTGTACTGAGAGATAGCTGTCAAAGGAGTGGGTTTTGTCCAAGAAAGCAGGGAAGAATAGAGTTCTCATTTGTTATTTCCGCTATTAGGAAAGAGCCATATTGGGCTACATATTTTGCTGAATGGCCTGGTGATCAAGTTCGCAAAGAAGCTTTACTAAGCTGTTGCTTACGTTCCCTGGGAAATAATTACATGGGTTCTTTGGAAACCTCTTCAGCCAATCAGAAGGTAGATTTTATCCAGGGCTAAGCTTGGATTCTGGAGCCTTGTTGGCACACTCTTGTTTATTATCATAGATCACTACTCTCAATGGCACAACATGAGAACAAGATGGATAAATCCCCAAAAATACAAGCTTCTATACTAATTAAAACATAATTTTCTTTACTCCACGTGATATGTAGCCATATGAATGAGGCAGTTAAAGCAAGTTTAGTGTAACCGAGCATTCCCAGGGAGGAGTGAGCAGTCCTGCTTTTAAAGGCAATGATTGGTAGAGACCTTGAAAAGCAATTAAGGGAATGACATTCCATATGTCAAATATTAAATCAATTGTTTGTATGTAGCTGACCTCTGTAATGTGGCTGGGATGCTGACCTAATTAATGTATATTTGTGTCGAAAAGTACACAGGTAGTCAATCATAATCTCACATGGTGGAAATCATTTTAAAGCAGAGATTTGCTTCCTAAAAGCGTGCCCTAAGCCAGAAGATAAGTCTTTCAAAGCCTGTATTTACCACATGTTACACACATTTAACTCTGGGTGATGTGATTTCACTTGCAGTTAAAGCTAATCCAACTCCAAGGCTCTGCACAGACAGGCAATGTTTAAAAACACTGGGCAGACCAAACATTCCACTTTTTCTCACATGAATAGTAAGTGAAGGAGTATAGTCCAAATGCAGACCTGTATATTGAGGCATTGAGATGAAAGGAAAAAGCTAGGTATGGAGTCACAAAGCAGAAAAAAAAAGAAAGGCAGAGAGTAAAAGAGGAAGCAAAAAGAGAAAACTTCAGTAGAAAAATCTCAAGCACTGGCATAGCTGATTTCAACTTCACAGAGCCACTCTGAGCATACATTAAACCAAGTTCAGCTACTCTATGTTCCACCAAATATTTCATATTAATAATTAAGAAGTGACTGGCTATCAGAGTAAGATTCAAATAGATGGAAGGGGAGTTTGGATCACCTTTCTTAGGGCTGCAAAACTTAACTAGGAGGTATCATTACTGAACTACTGAGAAATGCTGATATACTAAAGGAATAAGGGATATACATCTTGCAGGTTTCTCCCCCTCCTTTCTTGCAGACACTTATTTTCTCCTTTTATTCTTCTTGATTCACTGCTGCTGTGCATACACATACAAGGCTTGATCTTGCCCTCTAATCTCTGCGGTGTGCATCACTATACAGCTCTGGGAAATCAGCTGACACACACAGGCTCAATAACTGATTTCTCCAGATAAACGGCAATCGAGGCTGTGTATATACAAGAGAATGCAGTGACTCGGTGTTCTGAATCGACATTTTTTGTGGTGCACCATTACCCTCCTTTGCTGGGTACATTCTTATTGAAGTAGGTGACTTTTAAAATTGTCCCTTATTCCTGCATTGGTGAATGGGTTGTTCACTGAGACCTCCCTGGATGTCTTGCTGCTGCTTTGGACTTTCTTCCCTAGCTCTTGCCTGAGTGTGAATGTGCACTAGATAAGCTGAAGCATTTTAATCCAGAATCTCTTACCTGCAAGGTATGAGTAGAACCATTATGCCATTACATGCACACCTTTCAATGGCACCTGGAGGAAAATAAAAATCAATTTTACTTCTTTCTTTCTTTATCTAAGTGCCGCAGCGCTGTTGGCAGAAGCCTAAACTCACACAGCAGAGCCCTGAAAGCCTCAGACACAGAACCACTAAGACAGAAGACCAAGAGGAGAATCCTGCATGAAATATTCAACAGGGAATCAAGAAAGAAATCTGGGAAGCAGGAGGCTTGCTGAGATCACTTTGAAACGCTTGTGAAGTCACTGCCATTTGCCCCCTCTTGGCCTGGGATGAAAAGCAAGCCTAAAAGCTGCACAGAATTATATTTGTAAGAGCAGGGAGACAGACAGTCAGACAGAGAAACCGTGGGAGCCCAAAAAAATAAGTAGCGCATTTAAAAGAGCTAATTACAATTTTTTTCATGGAGATTTATCCATTGACTGTAATTAAGCTCACTCTATTTTTGCGATCTTGGCAAGATCTAAGAAAAAAAGAGAGAGACGGAGAGAGCTTGCAAGCCAAGCGGATTTTTTCTAAGCTCTCTCAGCCCTAATTAAAATCCTTTGTGTAAGACCAACTAGCAATCAGATTTCTAATAGATCTGAGTCCAACTGCCTTGGCTACCTCTACCTCCGAACACAGTTGTTGGGAGCAGGGCCACAGCCAGGGTTTGCTGAACCTGGGGGCGAGAGGAGACGGAAAAGAGGTATATGCTCCCTCCCCCCCACCCTCACCTCTTCTGCTGCTGCTTTGTTCTGTTCATAATCTTACCAGATGGTTGAGGCAGGCAAAAGAAGAGACTGTGTGAAGCAGGCAGGTGTTGAGGCCAGCAGCAGGGAGAATGGTTGAAGAAGTTGGTACAGATTTCACACTATGGCTGCTGGCTGAGAGCTTTGTTGTTCCCTTTCTCTTCCTGCCTCATGAATGCATTCACATACACCATTAAGGGCTAGATCCTCACCTGGTGTAAATGATGGTAACTCCAAGGAAGTTAACAGAGAAATGCTAATTTACATCCGTTGAGGATCTGACTCTAAGTTTCCGCACATCCAAATTCCACTCTTCTTATACTGCTTCTCCTATGCATGGGTGGGCATAATGCAATTACCAGTCGGGGAGCTCTGGCTATTTGCTGTAAATCTATTATTCATTCTCCATGCGCTACATGGCAGACTCTCCACCCACTCCAGTGTAATGCTATTGCCATACACGAGTGTAAATGAGAATAGAATTGGGTCAGAAAACTCTACAGAGAACTAAAAGATCTACAGAAATCAGTAGGGGTATGGAACAGTTCCCTTCATATTCCATGGTCCTTCCCAATCCCCTGTTACACTCAGAATGGAAACAGTGCACCTCTTGGAAAGTAATGCAGTTTAGGATTTGAATATGTGGCAGCACCAAGGTTTTGTGTGCATATAGAATTAGTTCTTTATTTTTTTTAAATCTATCTGATATTTCATATAATATCGTATACAATCCTGCTGCTGTTCTCATTCAAGTGAAAGACAAAATTCCCATCACTTCAATGGGAATAAGATTGGATCCTATTATTGCTCTGAGGAAACTATAATAACAGAACAATACTCTGAAATCCAGACATCAGTTTTTAATTACTGTACAATAAAATACTCTTGTCAGAAATCCAAATTCGGAGAATTCTTTAATGCTCTTCCAGTTTGGGATTTGTGTAAACCGACATAAAAATAAAGTATATTTCCATTCTGAACACTCATCCACAATGATCTAAAAAACAATGGAATTCATGCCCCTAGAGTTTAAAAAAACTCAACTGAAAGGCATAGAACAAAAGAAATACCACAATTATGAAGCACATATAGTTAAGTTTATATATAAAATATCCTTTGTCTGATTATTTTTATAGAGAATTAAAAATTACAAGAAAAGGAAAAAAAGATGTCACTTTGTTTTCTCCAATAATCTTCATGTTTATCTCTTAATTCTTTTTTTTTCAGTTTGACCACAGAAAAAAATCAATCTTCTACATTACGGTTAAGGATTTCATCTACATTACTGTTAAGGATTTCTTTTTACAGAAGTGTTTGCATTTGAGAAAACTTTACCCTTAAAAAAAATGAAAACAATGATATACACTTCCTTCTAACAAGAACATGAGGTTCTGCATGGCACAGGGATTTCTATTTTGAGTCTCATGCAAGCTTATAGAATCATAGAATCATAGAATAATAGGAATTTATGAGAATTTAAGTCCTGTTTCTGGAGCAAGCTTCATGAAGGCAGGAGCCTCTGCCCACAGGTAGCACCACTGTATATGTCTGCACTATGGAGTTAACTCAGGTGACTGGCACTTTGGTCTGAGCACTTAGGTTAGCCTAGTCCAGGTGTTAGCAGCCACATTGCAAAGCCATACCCAGGTTACTGCATCTTCACTGGTATTGCACATACTTGTGTGTCACCAGGACTTCTAGGTGCTGGAGTGGCTGTGGTGCCATTCTTTACACTAGGGGTGCTGAAAGCAATATTTCACTTCAAACTTTTTACCTCACCTCCCCTTCCTTCTGTCCATGCCATCCAGTTCTCCAGAGCTGGGGCCAGGAGTGAGGCCATGACTCTGGGGAGGAGGGGAAAAATGCAGACAGAGATTGGGGGGGGGGGGGGAAGGGGCAAAGCTGGGATCTTCAGTGGGGGAGTTGCCCTGGGCCCCATGTTTGGGGTACTGCAAGGGGGGGGGGTTGCCCCAGGTCCCACACCCTCCTAGGGACAGCCCTGCTCCCATTATAAACAACCCAAATAGAACAAAGGAAAGTGACTTGCTAGTGACCCTGAGACAGGAGCTTTCCACGTATGCTCAGCAGTGTTCATATACTCCATGTTAATACACAAATCTTAGTAATTTCCTTACTCATATTTTACATTCATATTATGGTATATTATGTTAGATTTTGCTTTTTTGACTTGAAAAAAATTCAAAGTATAATGTATCCTCCCCACACCTTGCCTCTCTGTTCCCTTCCTTCCCTTAAGAAAGGATCATGTTGTATGTAGTGGCCTAAGGTACCTGTGGAAAACAAGTGCCTCGTTAATAGGAAATGGAACAGAAATGCCATAATCATGGTGGAAGGGGATTTGGAGGATGTTAATAAAATTCTTCAGAAGGTGGCTAGAGAAAACTCCTGATGATTTAACCTTCTGTCCTTGAAGGGCTCCTGAAACAGTACATTATAGTATTCAAAAGTGGGAAAAAATTTCATCCTGCTTTAGTGCACTCTAAACCCCATAATTTTTTAGAAATACATTTCCTCATATAGCAGCCACATGAGTCACTTCCAATAGTGAAGTATGTTCCATTCCCCCTTTCAAATGCAAGCACAGTCAGGTTTTGGTGCGCTTTGTGTTGATACCAACCAATGCTTTTGCAGTTTTGGTTAATGTTTCCTTTCCAAAGGCAAATAGAGAATTTCTTTGGCAATGTCAACATAGAGGCTGTCATCCGAGGAACCACTAAAGGACCTCTCCTGAGTTTTTCAGTGCTGCAAGTCTGGTAGTTTTGCAATGTGCTCTGTGTTAAGACTGTACTTTGCCCTGAGTTATGATCTGATTTGCTGAGTAAAGATTTGCTGTCTGAAAAATTACTTTCTAACCCTGTGCTTTCTCAAGAATAGCCCATGCTGAGTTCAAGGTGAGAGAGCTTAATGAAACAGAATGACATGCCAGTCCCTGAAGTTGCCAGGATCCCCAAATTAAAATGGTAGGAAGGCCCGACTCTATTGTCCTGGGTGTTTCAATGGGGGAGTAGGTGAAGGAAACTTATGCACAGAGGGAATGGAATAAACTACTAAAATATCTGAATAAAATAAAGACACTCTGAAGTGCAGGAAGCAAGCACATACTGGTCCAGGAATTAAATTACTCAAGGTGGTGAGTCATCCAAAAGCTATTCAGCATTTGTGGTTAAAAGAGAAACCTTTGCCAGAGAATGACTAAAATCTATTGGCAGATGCTTTAAGGGAATCATGACTGGGCCTAAACCAGTGTGTACGCAAGAGAATTATTTTTCTGCTCTTTTTACTGAAGCAAGGCTGTGGGTGAAAAAAATCCACCCCATCCCTGCTTACGTGGATCATTACAGCGTTCTGCTAGCCTCCAGGGGCATTTCCAATCAGGGTGCGAAATGAAGCCAGGTTCAGATTTACATTTCCTTGCTCAGGCTTGGCTATGTGATTGTGTGTGCATGCTTTAAAGGCTAGCGCAGGCAGTGTACAGAGGACTGGCGTGCACTCATTCTGGACACATTGTATGGTATAGAGGAGAAAGGACAAATTCCAGGTATCTTGCACTTTTGCTACAGAAACAAGAACAGGACAAATCTCAGAGGGGCAGGAGTGTTAGTCTGTATCTGCAAAAACTGTGAGGAGTCCTATGGCACTTTATAGACTAAATCTGACTAAGCGTTTTTTACCCATGGAAACTTATGCTCAAATAAATCTGTTAGGGTATGTCTACACTTGCCCCCTACTTCGAAGTCGGGAGGCAAATGAAGCATACCGAAGCTGCAAATCAAGCCCGGGATTTAAATATCCTGCGCTTGATTTGCATGTTCCCGGCCGGTCGCCATTTTAGAAATTCACTAGCCCGGAGTAACTGCCCACGTTTATACGTGACAGTGAAATGGGAATACGATTTAAAGCCATAACTCGAATTAGCTGGTATTCCTCCTGCAATGAGCTTTACCAGCTAATTCGAATTAGGGGCTTTAAATTGGACTCCCGTTTCACTGCCGCGTGTAGACGCAGGCAGTTACTCCAGGCTAGTGAATTTCTAAAATAGCAACCGGCTGGGAACATGCAAATCAAGTGTGGGATATTTAAATCCTGGGCTTGATTTGCAACTTTGATATGCTTCATTTGCCTCCCTACTTCGAAGTAGAGGGCAAGTGTAGACATACCCAGAGTCTGTAAGGTGCTCCAGGTAAGGTTCCCTCTAAGCTGTGCAGTAGCACAGCCTCATAGATGCTTAATCAGTCCTACCCTGTCATGCAGCTCGGTGTGCAGAGCCCTGAGTCCCTGACTGGGCAGGGCTGATTAAGCAGCTGTGGCGCTGTGCTGCCATGCAGCTTAGAGGGAACCTTAGCCACAGGACTTCTGTTGTTTTTAAAAACAGGACAGGCTTTTTCAGTCTAGACAGACTGTTACTTGGAGTTCTGTGTAACTACTAGTGGCTATTATTTTGCAAGGTGTGGCGTCTCCCCTGCCTTCACTTCCGTAAAGTGGAAATGGCCCGAACCTGACAGGGTCAGCCTTATTGCAAGTAGTCTTTTGAAAAGGTTGGCTTAGACACATACCAACCTGCCCTCATTGTTACTCAAATGGGATGTCACTAATATATTGCAGAAAGGACATTGCACCATCTGTGGGAAAATATGGAGCTTAGTTTATGTTTCCACTGCCTATCAAAAGTAGTGTTCATGAGACCTATTTTCTTTGATTTCTTCCGAAATCCCCAATGCTTATGTTCTGAATCCAGAAGCTCACAAATTGTATTCATTGTCTTTACCAAATGTCAGTGACAAGTACTGTAATCAAGCAGGTTTTATTTTTTTTTTAATGAACATATTTGGTTGCTTTTAGTCAATAGACTTCTCTGGCTGTAAGGAACTATGAAGCAAAGCAATACCCTGCCATACACAGGCACTTAATTCCCTCCAGACAAGGTTGAAATGGAGCCCTGGCATCATTTAGAGAAGCCTTCCCACACCTGCTTTTCATTTCCTCTTGCTATTTCTGGTAATAAAAATTGGACCTGTTGCTATAAATTTGGGCGCAAAAAGTCATTTATGCATTTTTTTCTTAAAAGTATGTTTGTGATTGAATGAATGTCTGAGACTATAAAAAAACAGGGTATTTCTGGAAAACGTAAAAGAAAAGAAAGGCCTTGCCCTCTTTTTTATTTTTACTGCTTATCCAGCTGCAAGTATCCAGTTCCACTGAGTCCTTCTTAAGTGTCTGCTGTTTTTTTCATCAAAAATTCTCTTTACATTGTCTTGTGCTGGAGTTGCCCTTCATTAAGGACTCAAATGAAAACAGAGTATTATCTTGTTTTGGAGCAGAAGTTGAGTTTTCTGTTGGAATGTATCACTTTTTGGCACTTTATTTCTCTGTTTTCAAGTCCTTTCTCATTTGAGCCATTTATTCTCAGTTATTTTGAAACTTCTTTCTGATGTTTGTGAAGGATAGGTCCATCAATGGCTAGTAGCTAGTGTGATCAGGGCTGCAACCCTATGTTCTTGGTGTCCCTAAATCTCTGACTGCCAGGAGCTGGGACTGGACATGGCAATGTGACATGGGGACAATTCCTTTCCAATGCCAAACAGATACTTTCTAGCTCATTATTTATTATGGCAGTTTTTTCCTTCTAGCCACAGAGAATCCAAGATGATCTCTTGAAAGAAATATGCACTTGTTAACTGGTATAAAGAAATTTAATAGCTAAAATATTTCCAGGTTTCCTGGCAATATACTCTCAGATTGTTTTGATGTCTCTTGATGACATTAAAACACTGGCATTGGCCACTGTCAGAAGACAGGTCCTGGTTAGACAGACCTTTGGTCTGACTCAATATAGCCATTCTTATGTTTTTATCTCAAATCACCTTAAGTATTCTACTTAAACAATAATTTTGTGAAAGGCAGTAAATATAAAATGAGATGACTAAACATCTGATGGAGTAAATCCTTCAAAATCTGAAAGTGTTAAGGGGGGGATTTTCAGAGCAATTAGGAAAGGCAACGTGATCAAAAATACTTTCTATGAAAATGCTAATTCGAAAATTCTTCCTTTGAAATTTTGGTTACTATACTAAAATAACTGCAAATAATTGTGCTAACATAATAAGTAGTATAATAATAGTGATCTTTCAGTTTATGCCCAAATGGATCACACAGGGTTTTATAAACTCCTCTGACTGATTTTACTAACTATTCATCAGGACATTCAAATCCCATATTTTGGCATTTAAACTAGCATGGAGAAAAGAGGCATTTGCTCAGCTGAGGTCCTGATCCATCAATGAGCTAGTTGCAGACAGAGCCCTGCATCTGAGCAGAGTCTATTGACTTCAGTGGATTTCTGTGTGGGCACAGGGGTCCCTTTGCACAAAGCTTGTTGCAGGGTTGTGGTCTAAAACCTAGAAAAGCCTATGATTCTAAGGATTTGATGGAGCTTCAACTGAAATTAATAAGGACCTTTCCTTCCGCATGTCAGCATCCACAAGTAGGTTTTGAACATCTACATTTCAAAATTGACAATCCTGAATCACTTTGTCCACACTGAAATGCGGCTGACTTTGGAGTGAAGCATACCAAAAGTTTCATCGTGAACAGAAACACTGCACAACTGATTATGACAGGATGTGAATAATACTACACCCCTTTGAAAGTGCTGGGGGAATTCTAGAAAGGCAGCGTATAATTACCTCAACTGAAATCTGGCTCAGACTCAGAGGTTAAAACCCCATCTTGAAAGCATATTTAACTTCCTGTTCAGTCTCTGATTCTCATCGCTTAACAGAATTTTCCTGGTAGATTCTAATCTCTTTCTGATTGAAACCTCCTCCCCCCCCCAATACATAGGAAACAAATAATCTCCATTGTGCCATCAAACTGAGACAGAACGTCATCATGTGATCAGTGGGTCACAAATATGTGGGGAATTTAATTTTTAAAATGTGCTGACTTTAGAAATAGGATCACTGAATTGTAAACAAGCCCCTGCTTACTGTGGGGCCACTGCCTGGGACTAACATTTCATCTTCCATCACAACAGTGGATTTTTTAAAAAAATGTTTGAAGGCACTGCTGGGAGACAGTCACGAAATCAAGGAGTCAGTATCAGAGTCTAGAATCAAGAACACAAAAAGTTGTTATTGTAAGGGGGTGGGAGGATTGGGAAGACTGCCCTTGATTTAGGAACAAATGGTTGCTATGATAAGATGGCCCAAGAGGATGGTGTCTAACACAACATTGAGAGAACCTACTTTTAAACCCCGAGACTGAGTAAAATCTATATATAAATGGGTCACTGAAATGTGCCTAATGTTGTCTACATGTAGAAATCCTACAGAGGTTGCTTATTATTGGATAGTACTAGATTGAACAAAGTAGGTCATTTTGCAGCTTTGTTCTGAAAACAGAACAATGCCCTCAATACTTTAAATTTTGCGCTTGAGGATATGCAGGGATCCTTACACACACACACACACACACACACACACACTTTATTCTCCGATTATTTTCTGAAATTAACACCAGTTAAATTACCAGAGTCTCGTTCAAGTAGCCACTTGACAATCTCATATGCCAGACATTTGCAAAGGCTATTTATAGAATTCATTCTAACTATAGTGGTGCTCCTCTTTTTAAGGATCTGTCAGCATTGCCGTTATAGACTCCGTCTATCACATGGCAATAAAAATTTACTCTAGGCTATAGCCTGCTATGTATGTATGTATATGTGTGTGTGTGTATATATATATATATATATATATATATATATATATATATATATATATATATATGTATGTGTGTGTGTATATGTATGTGTATATCTATCTAGATTATATATCTATATCTATCTATCTATCTATCGATCTATGGGCTCTTTTCATTAGAAGAGCTAAAAAAAATCAGTTTCTAATACATTTGAACTCTTAGGTTGTGTCTACACTGCACCCCTTTTCCGGAAAAGGGATGCAGATGAGACAAGTCGGAATTGCAAATGAAGAGGGGGATTTAAATATCCCCCGCTTCATTTGTATAAACATGTCTGCCGCTTTTTTCCAGCTCGGGGCTTTGCTGGCAAAAAGCGCCAGTCTAGACGGGGATCTTTCAGAAAATAAAGCCTTTTCCGAAAGGTCCCTTATTCCTGATTTTAAGAGGAATAAGGGACCTTTCGGAAAAGGCTTTATTTTCCGAAAGATCCCCATCTAGACTGGCGCTTTTTTCTGGCAAAGCCCCGAGCTGGAAGAAAGCGGCAGCCATGTTTATACAAATGAAGCGGGGGATATTTAACTCCCCCTCTTCATTTGCAATTCCGACTTGTTTCATCTGCATCCCTTTTCCGGAAAAGGGGTGCAGTGTAGACACAGCCCTAGTGCTGAAAAAAAGGTGTCCTATCATGTCAACTTAAATTTTGTATATTCAAGGATCAAACCAGGCTTCCCTTGGTGGGTAGGGAGTGGGGGAGAGAAATAGAACCACTTAGAAGGCAAGAAACCATGAATTAGAAACCTCTGCATCTTCATCAAGCGAGTTTCTTGCTAATAGCCCAATGTGGTCATGGGCACAGGGATTCTGTATGTGTGGTGGCTGCATGTGCTGGATCCTTCAACTGTTGGGGTATTCCTATAGCCACAGGGAAGTCAACAGATGACTTGTGCAGATGATTGGGCCATTCATGCCATAGAGGCTGCTCTCTGTGCCACCTCTGTTGTCACAGAAGTAATTTTCTTGGCACAAATGTGTGTCAGCCATATTTGTCTGTCATGAGCTGCTGGTCTGCGCAGCCAGATTTGTATCAGTACAATCTGGGAATATCTTCACACTTGTGTTGCTCATGCTACTTCAGCTGCTGGTGCCAGTGGAAGAGGGGTGCAGTTGTTTTCTCACATTGTGCAACTTCCTTTTTGGGTATCCTCCCCCACAAAAGCCTGCAAGACTGGGAAGCTGGCTAACCCGGTCACCCCCTCACAGAAGTGGCTCCACCTATACAAGACCTGTGTTCAAACCTGACTATGGCTTGATTATTGTATTACAACTCTGCTCGTAAACAGGGTAGAAACATGATATGCGCACAGGTATAGGATCCACAGGTTGTAATGTGGAGTCAACTTGTTTACAATACAGCTCAGAAGATGGACCTAATAGGGGTTTGAATGTAAAGGCTGCACAAGCACTCACGTATCCAATCTGTGCTACACTCTCAATACTTCCCTGTGTTTGAAGGTAGAACCATTTTGTCTGTGTTCCCTTTCTGTCTAGCTATATTTTTCCTCTCATTTCCCAGATGGTGTGGAATGCAAGAGGAATTCTACTGTCTGGCAACCCTAGTTCCTTGCCAGCTTTTAACTAATACGGAGTCTAGATACGTATTGATTTTTCTGCTTTTCACAGACTGCACTCATCATTCATTTTATATTAGTAAAAAGCCCATTAGTAATAAAAATAAAGGATGAAAGGTGCAGAGCCCATTAGAGTACTTACTCTATATGGATGAGCGAAACAGTTAAAAGCACATCTGCTTATAAATATGCTGATACAGTTATTGGAATAGTGACTAAAATCAGAGCATAAGATCAAGAGATGAAGATGAAATCCCTTCCCCCTCCCAAGTGGAAGGGAGATATTTGCTATTCTATGGCACTGCTGAATGTATGTAGCCTCAGATGCTCTACATGAGTGAGATGGGAAGATTAAATAGTGGAATCAAGGAATGTTACACAACAGCCATTCAGTGGTAGACTCAGGCTTGAAGGAATTTCCAACCGGTAATGGTGAAAGTGAGAGCTAAGGAGGTTTAAGTATAAAAGGAAAAGACGGTGGTGTAGTCCTGAAATGAGTTTATAAGAAGCAGAGAAAGCAGAGTTGCTTCAGCACATTAAGGAATAGTCTAGATTGCTCCTGTTGTCTTGTAGATAGAATCATTTAATTGATCCCCTTTTGACTGTCTGACACAACATGAGGATGGTGTATGCAAGAGAGGCATTTGTATAAATACTGTACAGTGCCAAGTGCTTGTCTGTTTTTTGAATATGAACAAGAAAACATGTTTTCAATGAATATTTTGCACTTTTGCATTGATCATCTACTTTTTTTAAGCGCATAGAATTTGGAGACTAAAGCATTTGGGTTTTGACCACTACCAATACACCTTCTAGGTACTGAAGCTTGGATTCATAGGTTAGAGGTTTGAATCCTTGTGACTCTAAGGCTACGTCTAGACTACATCCCTCTGTCGGCAGAGGGATGTAAATGAAGCACTTTGAAAGTGCAAATGAAGCCGGGATTTAAATATCCCGCACTTCATTTGCATAATTGCGTCATGGTGCTCTTTCGAAAAAGCGCTATTTTGAAAGTAAAACCATGTCTAGACGCAGTTCTTTTGAAAAGGGAAGGCTTTTTTGAAAGATCCTGTAAACCTCATTTTTTGAGGTTTACAGGCTCTTTTGAAAAAGCCTTCTATTTTTGAAAGAACCGCGTCTAGACTGCGGTTTTACTTTCAAAATAATGCTTTTTCAAAAGAGTGCCACGACACAATTATGCAAATGAAGTGCGGGATATTTAAATCCCGGCTTCATTTGCACTTTCAAAGTGCTTCATTTACATCCCTTTATGTAGACGTACCCTTTTGATAAAGTTAGTTATTTTGAAATAATGTTGCTATTTCAAAATAACTTAGTTTGCGTCTACACAGCAGGCAGTTATTTCGAAGTAATGTCAAAATACTGTCAAGCTGGATGACCTCTTATTCCGACTCCTGTAACCCTCATTGTACGAGGAGTAAGGAAAGTCAGAGGAAGAGTGCTCTATTTTGAAATAGCTAAATTTGCGTAGCTTATTTTGAGGTAAACTCTGCTGTGTAGACGCACCCTAACGGTACGTCTACACAGTGGGGCTATTTCAGTATACCAGAAGTATCCTGAAATAGCTATCCCGCATCTTTTGAGTGCATCTGCTATTTCAAGATAGGTCTTGAAATAGCCAACACGCTATTTTGGCATCCCTGTAGTCCTCATTCAATGAGGGTTGAGGGATGTATCAAATAGCACGTTATTTTGAAATTTGGTGGTGTGTAGATGTGCCAAATTTCAAAATAAGTTATTTCGAAATTCAATCCAAATAAGATACTCAGTTTGCTTAGCGCAAATTGCATATCTTATTTTGAGTTTAGACACACCCTAGGATGGATGCATTAGGTGGTGTCTTCAAAACCTCAAATCCCAAGTCAGAATGCCTTCTAGAACTATCAGAAGATGAATTGTATGTTTGGTACAGGTTAGCGTGTACTGTACTCAGATACTAGAGGCAGTGGGTAAAGTACAAGAACATGCAGACAACAGAAAGTTATCTATCAAAACAACAGTGCAACTGGTAAACACTAGTTCAATAATATTTCAGCTGAGGCCAAGGGATCATACTGAAGATATTCCAAATGCGTTGTTTATTTCCATATTCTCTCTGTTCTATTCCTAGTCACACTGTAAATGAGAGCTTGCCTTATTCCAGTGGTAAACTGCAGTAGCAATTCCAAACGCCTTGTGCTGTCAGAAAAGAAAGGTGATTTCTGGAGCAACCTCTTTGGATGCTGAAACCCAATCTGCGAGCTGATGCATTGTGTTCACGGGGTGGTGACAGAAAGATGATGGTTGTGCTATACCTCTGCTGGGTAGCTGATTAAGCAATGCTGTGGTTTGGCTTGAGGGTGCTATAGTCAGCAAGGATGCGTATTCTATTTGAATGCACCGAACACAGAGAAATAAAGGCAGAGGGGAAAATAATGAGGGAGCGAGGGAATTAGAAGGAAATTACTGGACTCTGTGTATTTATTTAAATATTTTTGTTTAAATATTTTTACCCCGTCTTTCTATTTAAAATATTCAAGGCGGTGTACAAATAGTATGTATCAAAATAAGACTTTAGATAAGCCACTTAAGAGGCTAGCACTAAGTGCCATGCTAATGGTGGATTCTACATCCTGTCCCTGGAGAGACTTCATCTAATGGGACTTTTCAGTTACTATGTTTTTACATAAAAATATTGGATGTCTATGAATATAGAGCCCTGATACTATGTGGAAAAACTTACTGGGATTTTAACTGCCTTTTGTGGAGCTAGATATCAAAGGTCCTGTCTCTCCCCAAATATCCACTAATTCAGTTATAACTGTGCAAACCCCTTTCTTGCAACATTTGTATCAGATTAAAACAGGTTATATTGGTTTTAGATTGCTGTACATTTAATAAACCAGGTTTAAGTCAGTTCAGGAGTATACACATACAAAATAGTATTTGTTTAACTAAATCAGTTAAAAAAACCCCACACCTTTGGTTATCTCAGTGCAATTTGTGTGTAGAGCCGACCAAAGGAGTCGGCTAGGGATCAAAACGTGGTATTATAGTATTAATTCAGTCACAATTGTGTTGGGCAATGGTCTTAAGGGCACAGACTGAAGGTGAAACGAAAGAGAAAAAGATATTGCTCTTGCACAAAGCAATTAGTTTAATAAATGCAGTTTGGGGAGAGAGTAGAAGAGACAAATAAAGGGATCATCCCCTTATTAAATAATTAATGTTTGATTCCTGCTCATGGCGGTGTGAACAGCTTAGTTTTTGTGCCTCTAAATATAAAGCTGAAGCATAAAAGCCAAGTTATACACTGAAAACTTAAGTGAATTCAGAGAAGATATAGTGGCATGTGAGCTCCACAGCCAACAGGCAGATGATGAGTGCATGGCCTATGTACCCATACTAGTTATATAAACTTTTCTATACTTTGCTGTTGAGTGGAAAGTAGAGGATAAGCAAAGATGCCTGAATATACTCCTTATAAGATAATCATAAAGGATGGGTTGACTACACTGTCACCATGACCTAAGGTTAGGTCCTAATAAATTTGCCTCTGGGCATTTCAAGTATCCAAAGAAAGCAGAAACAAGAAAAGCTCCCAAAATTTATGCTTAAGCTTGTTTGTCTGCACTATATTGCCTACTCAAACAATGACCAAAATTGCAGCTAAAGATTCAAAAAACAGAAAAACAAAACTAACTCCACAACCCACAGAACACAATCTCTGAGAGAAAGCATGGCACCAGGACTGAACACTTGGATACTTCACACAACACTCCGACATCATCAATTTATGAAGACTATGCCTAAGTAGAGCTGAATTATTTCTGCTTTCCAAGGGACTGGACTTCTGCCCCATTGCTTCTGGGAAGACAGCTGTACAGTTCCTGAAATCCAACTACCAGATAGTGTCCAAACCAGGCAAAAGGGGTGCTATGGTAGTCCTCAACTGTGATGACTAGGTTAAAGAAATCCATCCAGTGTCTTTCTGACATCACCTACTACAAAGCATTTAAAGGAGACTCCAAACCACAGTTTACTCAAAAATGTAAATATATCACAAATCCTTCCATAAACAACTGCAAGAGAAACTCTAAACCTCATCACCCATAAACCCACTCCAGAACATTCTACAGGCTTTCCAAAAAACACAAACATAGGAACTCAAGCAGCTCTATCTTAGCTGGCCATATCACTCATAATGAAGGAATATCAGGATGCATAGAATCTATTGTCAAACCATTGAGAACACTAAGGGCCAGCTTTCTCCAGGACACAACTGACTTCCTCCAGAAACTCTACAATATCAACAACCTCCTTCAGAATGCCATCCTTACGACCATGGATGTCACCTATCTATATATGGATATTAATTTCACTACGGCATAAATGCCCACCTCAAATATCTACAAGACAAATGGACAACCCTCAGATATCTATCCAAAACACATTGTCAAGTTCATCCATTTCATCCTTACCCATAACAATTTTACATTCAACAAACACTTTGTCCAAACCATGGGAAGAGCCTGGGTAGTAAGAATGACTCCCAACCTCATCTGGATGAATGCACCACAAAAATCAGCACTCTACCTGAGATACAGCAATGATATTTTCATCCTCTGACAGATGACCTAAAATCTTTCACAGATTTCCATCACAATTTCAAGCAGCACCACCTAGCCTTTAAACTCTCTCTAGAACATGCTACATTAGCATCAACTTCTCAGACATCACAATCAGCTTCAACAATGGAACCCTACAGACAACTATGTTCAAGAAGCCCAAAGATCACCACACTTATCTTCACATGTCCAGTAACTGTCCCAAACACATCAAGATATCCTTTGTTTACAGCAAAGCACTCAGAAATCACAGAATATGTTCCAAAGTGAAAGTCCAGGATATTCACTTTAACACACTTAATACTGCCTTCATCAACAAGGACATCCACCAGAGAAGTAGATTGCTTCTTGGAATGGGCCACCTGAATATCTTGAGAGAATCTGCTTCAGTACAAGTATCAGAGGGGTAGCCATGTTAGTCTGAATCTGCAAAAGCGACGAGGAGTCCTGTGGCACCTTATAGACTAACTGAAGTGTAGGAGCATAAGCTTTCGTGGGCAAAGACCCACTTCGTCAGATGCATGCAGGAAATGTCTGGGATTTTTGCAGAGCAGTCATTGCAGCTTAGAAAGAGCCCAGAGTCCCTTGCATCCACAGCTGATTGGTCCATTCCCCTGCAGTCATAGCTGCTGGATCCCACTAAGCCCGACTCCCAGCCCAAGGGAGAGAGTCCAGCAGAGAGGCAATTACTGATGGTGGCCACGGTGTTCTGAGCTTGTGCCAGTCAACCTGTCATCAAGACAGGGAGCAACATAGCATTCCCCTTGAGATACACCCTCCAATTGTATCCTCTGCCCCCTTTCCAGCTCCCTCCCTCACTCCAGCTGTGTTCTCTTTTAATGAACTTGAAATATGGTAACCCTAGCTTACATGGACTTAACTCTGTAAGCAGCTACATTAAAATGTAGCTCCCACCAATTCAAGTTGCCCACTACCCCAACTTAATAACTCCACCTCTGAGAGAGGCATAGTGCTTCAGTTGGTATAGTTAGGTCAATGCAGTGTCAGTGTAGTCTACACTGTATGAGGCACTGACTCTGCATTGTCTACATGGACTGTTGCGGTCTTTCAGAAACTGTCACACTGTGGCCTATACTGGCAGTTAAATGTCCTCTTGGTGAGGATACGCACTGCCAACACAGGAACGTAGTGTGGATGTGTAAAACTGATTGAAATACTGTGGTGGCCGTATGTCAACGTAATTTAGGCTGACACGGTTGTAGTGGAGACTTGTCATTTGTATACATGTATTTGCCTGCTTTAAACTTGTAATAACGCTCTCATTTCTTTTGGCCACAAGGGTTGTCTTCGGTGAGAGGACTAGAGTACAAATCCATGTAGAGTAAGGACACATCTACACAGCAGGGATAAAGCTGAATTAAGCTACGCAACTTGTGCTATGTCAATTGCGTAGCTTAAGTCAAAATAGCTTAATTTGGCTTTTGGAACTAGCTACACAGCAGGAATTCAGAGAAAGTGCACTCTTTCTTTGACTTCCCTTACTCCTCATGAAATGAAGGTTACAGGAGTCGGAGTAAGAAGTCCTCCAGCTCAACATTATTTTGACATTATGTTGAAATAACTGCTGGTAGTGTAGACACAGACTATGTTATTTCTGAATAATGTCAATTATTCCAAAATAATACTGCTGTGTAGACATACCCTAAGAGTTTGGGCTCTTGCGACTGGGATCAACCTGAATATTTTGTGATCTTTCATATATAGCAGAAATCTATCACTAAGTCCAGTTTGCCTGGATGGGGGGACTATCTGTGACTCCACGGTAAGACTTTTACAGTGCTTTAGGAGTTCACACTTGCTACTGGGTTGGTGAAATCCAATTATAAAAAACAGAACTAGTTTGGGGGCTCTGCTCTTGATAGTCTGCCCTGAGGCTGACAATCACAGTCATGAACCATTCTAAACACACTAACCCTCCTCAGATGCCTGCCCGCCAATCCCCCATCTTCCATATGGCTGGAGAGGTGTCAAGGGACCTTTCAGAGTGAAGTGGCCCATTAAAATATGTGTTAACTACTTACGCTAAACAATCTGCTCCACCTTGTATTTAGCTGTGACATTCTGTGTACGTTTCCCAGACCTGAAGAAGAGCTCTGTGTAAGCTTGGAAGCCTGTCTCTCTCACCAACAGAAGTTGGTCCAATAAAAAATAAGTATCTCTCCCACCATCTCTAAAATTACAGCTAGACAGTTTTATTACATCTCTCTCAGGGATTCCTTTGTACAGGTCTTCTAATCAAGCAAGTCTATGTGTAATGCCCCCTTTTAATATAAGGGATGTGTACTGAAGAATTCCCAAGTCACATTTAATGTACACTCAAAGATGTTAGTTTATTGGCATCCATCATTTACCCCATTTACTTTAGAATAGGCAAGATCTTTGACTACAGAAAACTGCCATTTTTAAATAATTTGGGTGTACAACATCAATGTTTACTTTTAAGCATCATTATTAGTTTTAATGTTCAAAATTGCAGTAGCCATTAAAACAGAAATTGTCAAAATATACAAAATAAATAGTCTTAAAGCAAACTAAGGAGTTCTTAAGTAACACTTTCCTTTCTTTATATAGCTGTAAATTCGGATTGTCATTTTCTGCGTGTATGGTGAAATTGACATTTACTGACATTTACCGAAAACCATCTAATCCTGCCAAGCCTACACATAAAGGAATCTCTGCGAGTGCAAAAGCAAGGATAAGCAACAAGAAAAAAAAATGTGAGCAAACAAAATCCATTCAGACCTTTGCTCTGCCACAGTTATTTCATAACCTATTTATTACAGTGAATGGCTTTCAAGGGCTTGACATGAGTGCTCATTTGTATAGTCCTGTTCCCGGATAGTCTTACAGTCTTATCTAGTTATGTCATGGCAAAAAAAAAAAAAAAAAAGAAAGCACAAAAAACAACCAAGAAAACCTCTACAACCAGTACTTGGCATAAGAAGTGTGAGCAAGTGCTAACACAGTAATTAAATGTACCCAGTGCTTTCTGACTTCACAGATGACAGTCTGCGGTTTGCCTGCCCACCCAAAGTGTGTGGGAGGGCAAACCCAAGTCTTCGAATTATAGCTGTAGCGAGTGCCTCGTCACTTTCTTTATCAAGATTTTCACAGTGACTGGGAAAGGGTCACACCCATTAGCACCAGACGTTATCTTTCCTCTCCCACAATCAAATTGCACAAGATACCTCTATCATAATATTCACTATCTTATCTCTGTACAGTGTACTTTTTCTGTACTATACATTTTGCATTGGTTCTGTACCTACATGTAAGAAAAATAATAATAATAAAAAAGCAGTAATTTAAAACTGAAACTGAAATTCCATGAAATGCCAGAGGCATGGTCAAAGTCTTGATGGTTATCAGCAGACCCAAACAATTAGGAATATTTGGATTTTCAAATCCCTCACAAAAGATGAGAAAAGATGATAAAACCCCTCCCAAAAAAACCCCCCAAAAAACCAAACCCCAAACCAAAACAAAGAAAACCCCCCCAAAAAACCTAAATGGTCATGGGTTGAGAGGTAAAATTGGAAGAAGTGGACAGTTTTCAACATGACAAAATATTAACAGTGGAGGGCTCCAAGCATCTGTGGTAGGAATGGTGTTTTTAGTAAGTTGATGATCTAGAAAGGAGAGCAAACAGTGAGGCTTTACAATTGAAGATGACACAAAATTGCTTTGCAGAGTCAAGTGGGGACTGCCAGGGACTACAAAGAGACAAAGTTAAGAAAGTGAACAGCACAGCTATACACAAAGTTCATTACTGACACATATAAGATGCTACATACTGGAAAAAATTATTTGAATAACTGATACCATTGTTGGGTCCTAAAGGAACCGAGAAACAATTCACAAAAATCTGCATTCTCCAGTCCACTAAGACCCCTGTTGTACTATTTATAAGTCTGGAGATGGCCAGCAAAGAATTCCTGTTGTGTAGGGGAACTCTGCCAGAATAGCCACCTCCTGCCCTGCTGTGTAAGGGGTGGAACAGAGTGTGCCAGGGCATTCTGAGGCTTAGAATAAAGGAGCCACAAGAGCTGTACTCCCATATGAGAGAACTGAACTACTGAGCATCATTACATGTCAATAGAGACCTATGAGACACAGTCCATGTAAGTTTAAAACCAGCAAAGAAAATACAAAAGTCTATTAAAAATGGGATAGTAAGTATTAGTAAAAATATCATGCCATTATAGCAAAAGTATTCCAAATGAAGTATATCAACACGGTGAAGTTCTGGCTACTATTTCAGAGAAATGATAGATTGGAGCTATCTGGTAATAAAAATGATTAGGGGCATGGAAAGACTTTCATATGAAGAGTGAAAGAAAAGATAGAGACTACTTAGTTTAGAAACTAAGTGTTTAAGAGGGGACATGATAAAGATATAAATGTTTTGTGGCACACAGAAGGTAAATCCAGCCCTCCTAATTATCCTTTCTCTTAATAAAAAAAGATACATTCAATGAAAATGAAATGTAACAATTTAATAATAATAAAGGGAAATACTTTTTTTACACGATCTGTGAAACTCACTGGCACAAGATATAAGTGAGGTCAAGACCTTAGTAAAAGTCAGAAGCGATAATCCATTTATACTGATGAGAACATCCACTGTTAGGTTATAGAAGAGAAAAATAATTGTAAGGAATACAAACTATAATGCTTCAGAACATAAGTCAGCCTTTATCTGATGGGAGTAAGGAAGAAACTTTCTTTGTGAGCAGGTTATTCCATAACTGCTTACCACAGAGTCTTGCATCTTTTCCAGGAACATCTAGGAGTGGACACTATAAAATGGGATACTGGGCCCACTGCTTTGATCTTGCTCGGGAATTCCCATATCACTAATGCAATAGAGAAATCTCATATTAATGTGAATGCAGTAAACTCGGGCTTCAATTTTATGAAGCTGTGAATTGGCAATAATTGATAGAATGGGCTAATGACAAGATCAGCACTTCTCCACTATTTATCTCTTAACATGGCTGTTGCTGGTGTGTAGCTGTGGCATCTGAGTGAGCATGTCAGGGTATTCAGGGCAGAATGCAAAAGCCAGCTCTTCTCCTAATCAGTATTAACCCCAGAAACCTACAACAAATTTCTGCATGAAACCCAAGTCTACACCAGATTCTCTCAGCAAATAGCATCCAGTTACGTCTGGTATAGGAAGCCTAGTCCCACTGCCACTTGGACCAGTAGGAGAGCAATATCCAGCCTAGGAAAGAACATGCCAGGATAATGTTATTAAAGGGACTGCTTGCTATTATATTTATAGAAGTGATCTTTTGGTCTGATGTTCTGTGATCTATTGTCCAGAATGGTCAGGGAAGCCATCTCATTCTGTGGGCGTCTCTAAAGCTATGTCTACACTACACTGATGTATTGGAAAAATGTACGCAAATTGCATCCTGCAATTTGCGTACCTCTTTCCAATATTTTTTTCAGAAGAGGCTTTTCCAAAATTTGGCCTGTCTACACTGGGCCAAATTTCAGAAAAGCCTCCTCTTTTGAAGAGCCCTTCTTCTTCATGGGAGGAAGAAGACAGGGCTTCTGAAAGATAGCGTCTGCTCTTCCGCAAAAAAAAAAAAAAAAAAAAAAGGACGAGCAAATGCATTCCCTGGATGTTGTGGTATTTTTCCAGGATACCTCTGGTATCCCAGAAAAAACCCATAGTGCAGACATATACTCAATCTCCAACTGCATGAAGCTGAGACAGGACACCAAGGGTATCACTCCATAGTTGCCCTGTTTTCTGCATTCCTTCTTAAGCAACATTGTCAGAAGACAGGGTGCTAGGCTGGATGAATCATAGGTCTGACCCAATATGGCTGTTCTTGTGTGGAATGTCTAGAAAAGATAAAGTAGATTGACTTGTTTGACTATAGAGATAGTCATAAATTAGAGTTGGGCCAGAAAATCTTAAACTCTGTCAGAAGAGCATTTTGCTCAGATTTGAGAAATATTGTGTCTTCTTGTATTTGGGAACAGAAGTGAAAGATGCCTCAAGGAAGCCTTAACTTGTGTGACTGGTGCTTGCATAGCGAATTACAGTAGGTTTAACTGACCTTGGCAAAGGCACAGAGATTTTTTTCTTTTCACAGCAACAATCCCTTTTGGGGGATATTTTCCAACATATTAACTGTAAAAAGGCTTCAATCTCTCATCCCCAACAATACATATAGTCTTGGCAAAACTTTATTTTGATTATTTTAAAAATTATCTGTATAATATTAGTGTTTATTTTAGGAATTTTTCTGGTTTTATGGATTTACATTTAAACATGATGGGAAATGTGCGGCAGGGTGGTGCAGCTCTGAGCATTTACCATGACAGCGCACTCTAAATTCAAAACAGTTAAAGCTTTATAATGGTTCAAACAAATTATTAAAATATACAAAGAAAATATTCTTAAATCAAACTCTACTAGTTCTCACGCTTCATATTTCTTACTTTGTCTACCTGTATATTTTGATTGTCACTGATGTAATGTTTTCCATTGGTTTGTGTGTGTACAGTGAACTCGACATTTACCAACATTTACTAATAGCTATTTAATCCTTTTAAGCCTAAATACATAGCATGTGTCATCACCTTCATTTTTTTCTCCTCAAAATGTTATTGAGGCTATGGAGAAGAAAATCTAAGTGCTTAGAACATAGTGCAATTATGCAAGGCAGGATTTTGTTTCACATTTCTGTGTATATTTACATTTATGCACCAAGATGTCAGTGGGCTGGCAGCTAGAGTAAGGTGAAGCTAATATGACTCTTTTTTGTTGTTGCTGTTGAAGAGACTGATGCACTAGGACCAGATTTTAATCCTTTTATACCATGAGCAGCCTCATTGATTTCAATTGAGTAAGAAACTCCTCAAGATAAATAAAGTTATCAGAATCTAGTTCTTAATTATTCCAATGAAAAAGTTTCAGTCGGGAGGCAGTTATTTCTTACCACAGAATATCTGGTGGACTGTAGAGATTGTCACATCAGCATACATTCATTTCTCATTAAAGAGAAGAACTGCCGAAAGTTATTTAAGGAAGGCTAGAGAAAAAGTGTAAAAGTAGAAACAGCACTAGGAAAAAAAATAGAGCCAAGCTCATGCAAAATGAGAGCTCCACTATTCTGCCTCCAAAGCTCAGATTCTGCCTTCTTTGCTTATTTCTATGAATAGCCTCATTTTTATTTGAGGAGTAAGGGAATACTGAACATTGGCAAAGAGGGGCATAATCTAGCCTAGAATGATCATAATAAAAGCAGGAAGAGGACAACCAACAAATGTAGATGTGGTTTACAGATTATTTTAAAATAGCATTATGCCTTTGTCACTAGATGTTCTGGATCACTCTGGCATGAACAGACTGATCCAAGAAAACAGATTGTAAGCTCCTTGGGGCAAAGTCCAAAGTCCTGTCTGTTTGTCTACAATGATGCACACTGTAGAACTAGTGACAGCCAAGGAAGTCTGGGAGGTACGATATTTCTGAAGTGTCTTACAAATTGCTATCTCCCTTGTCTGCAAGGGAGTTTTCAGACCTTCTTCCTGAGATTGCCATCTGCTAGCAGCTATGTTAGCGTTGATTGCTGTGGTAGCATCCAAAATACAATGACCAAACCTTGGTACACTGGTATGTAAACACAGTTATTGGGCTATGCACCGAGGAGCTATGCAGGGACTAGGGTGCAGAATTTCTTTCCTTTTCAAGGACACTGAAGAGTGGCTATAGACCCTCCCAAGACAAATCTCTGTTGGGAAAACAATGTGTGCATCTGCATAGCTGCAGAACCACTAGCTCTACCTAAAACTCCCCGAGGAGGAGCTCAGATGGTTTCATGGAGCAGACCGTGACTGTGCAAAACATGCAGATCATATGTCTGACCCTCCCCTTTCCACAGTGGAATGGCACCAGCATCTACAATGGCTGCAGAAGAGGTGTGAGGGGGAGGGCATGTTATGACCGTAAAACAGTGGTTTTCAACCTGTGGTCTGTGAACCCCATGAAATGTTGCCTTTACCACAGAACAGTGGTTTTATCTGGGAGTCCAAAGACGATGTCTACGATTTCCAAAGTGGCCTGTTCACACCTCCATTCAAAAATGTTTAAGGGCCCATAAATGAAAAAAGGTTGAAAACCACTGCCCTATAATATCCTAAAAACAATTGCAAATTAAATCTTTCATAGGTGAGAAGTAGTTTGGTAAAACATCTAGCTGCCCACTGCTCTAGATGATGAAGCAAATTAGTGGGAGTATGAATGGAAAGTTCAGTATGCTTATCTGAGTCCTTAGACTGTGCAGCTTGAGGTAAAAACTGATGTCATCCTAGGAACACAGACTATTTATTTTTGCAAATAATAAATGAAAAAGAGTACAAATGAAAGGAGAATGCTACTTCCTCATTCCATCAATTTGATTTGATGTAGCACCTGCACAGTTGGAGGTTAATTTAAACTACAGGAAACCTGGGGTTCTAGGAATGCTCTAACTCTGATTCCATCTCAATTATTCTGTTCTATTTGGATTTGTATACTGAACACATCACCATGGTATCTGAATGCCCCTATACTGTATTTATAAGAAACCAGCAATTGCTTTAACTGTCTAGCAAGAGAACTATGGAAGAAAACATAATTTGCTGTAAAAGAATACATGTAATGCAAGTGTACATAGGAAGGTAACCTTTTATCTAGTAAATACCAGAGACAAGGTATAGTGAAAAAAACTCCAGAGTGATTTTTTTGCAAATAATTCTTTTCTATATTGCTCTTACTGGGATCTGCATAGTTTGTCCTAAGCAAATAAAAAGTTCAAATAACTAAGTTATATTAAAATAAATTTATCTCACATCTGTTTCACAAAATACGTGATTTTCACTATTTCATTATGCAAGTCTAGCAGAAATGGATTTTTTTTTTTTACAAACAATAGATATCACATCTTTTAAGGTGTTAATAGATACCTTTCCCTAGGGGTATCATGACTTGTTCTTTACCATTGTTTTCCAGTTATGGTGCAGGATGCATGATAGTAAGACCCAACTGCTAAAAGACTCTGCTACACGAGCTAAAAATATTCTGTGGTCAATCCAGAAAGATATGAGAATGTGCCAGAGGTGGGCGTGGGGCTGGCCATGTACAAACGCCTGTCAACATGACAACTGGAACGTATACAAAGTCATTGTTTGAGATTTTCTACACCTTTGGGATCTCATCTTCTGCTAAAGTGCACAAACATAGATGCTTTTTTGACAGTGCATCAAAAGCCACCGCTAAATATAGAAGGCTGTCACATGCTCTTTTTAGTCACATTTCAATTCATTGCAAAGTACAGCAAATATCTTACAAGAATTCTTTCAACCTTGCTACAGGTTTGGTGCACTTTTTGCTTATTCACTCCCACCTCCACTTCTGCAGAACTAAAGAAGATAAATAGTGAATAAAAAGGAAGCTTTGATGGTTCTATATAGCTGTCTAAATGTACAGACATGTCTGAAGCAACATGGAAAGTGGTGACAGAGAGCATGCGTGAGTGAGTCTCATTTAAAACAAAGCAGTCAAACTTAAAAAAAAAATGTATCTTGGATCAGTGCCCAAAATCTTCAGCTGATGCCTCAGTGAAAAGTCTGTACTTAAACCTATTTTCCCTCTGGTTTGTTATTTTATTTTTATGCCTTACATAATATGACTGATTTCATAGAAATCTATTTATGTACTCTAGGATATAGACCAAACCCTGAAACTGTTACTTAGTTTTTATTCAGGCAAAACAGCTACTGCGATTAATGTAGTGAATGAGTTCAGACTAATGAAGTTTATTTCTGAATACCAGGGGAGTTTTTCTTGCATAAAAATTATGAGATAAGGCCAGGTATTTTGCTTATATTCTAGGTAAAGAAGCCTTTATAAATTAAATTAATGGAGATTCTCTATCTCCCAGAACTGGGAGGGACCTCGAGAGATCATCTAGTCCAATCCCCTGCCTTCACAGCAGGACCAAGTACCATCCCTGACAAATTTTTGCCCCAAATCCTTAAATGGCCTCTGCAAGGATTGAGCTCACAACCCTAGGTTTAGCAAGCCAATGCTCAAACCACTGAGCTATCCTCTTGCACCCCCTTCCACTCCCTCATTTAAAACCATAGAATGTTAGACCATGCCATATCTTATTTGAAGGATAAGTGTTTTTAGATTTCCAACAGCATCTTTGATTAGATGGGCGGGGCCCATGTAACAAGGAGCTAATGTTCCCACATAGGCTAGGGGCATCCAGTCTTTTCAACCAAATGGGCAAACATATTACTTCAAAAGAGTTAAGGGGTCACAATCAATGTGGTAGGTCTGGTTCTCTGCCCTGCTCCATTCCCTTTGGCTATGTCTAGACTGCAGGCTTCTTTCAGAAGAAGCTTTCGGAAGAGATTTTCCAAAAACAATTCTTATGAAAGAGAGCGTCTACACAGCAAAAGCACATCAAAAAAGCGATCTGCTTTTTTGAAAGATAGCGTTCACACTGAATGGACACTATTTAGCAGGTAAGCTGTGATTACTATGGACAGAGTGGCCAACAGGGCACCTGTGCTTTTTCCTCTTTCCTCTTCTTCTGAAAGAACTCTCCTTATTCCACACACGCCTTTTTCTGAAAGAGCTCTTTCAGAAAAAGGCTTCTTCCTCATTGAAAGAGGTTTACTAATGTGGGAAAAACCCTTCTGTTATTTCGATTTTTTTCAAAAGAACGTGATGGCAGTGTGGACGTAAGTGAAGTTTTTTCGGAAAAATAGCCGTTTTTCTGAAAAACTCTGCACTGTAGACATACACTTTGGGTCACTCAGGTAGTGGAAAGCTCCTGCAAATCCCCTACTGAGAACTATCCCAGTCTGAGGGAATTCCCATCAATAGCAGGGTGGATGTTTCAGATGCCTATTCCCCTCTTTCTATAAGTCCTAGAAAAGGGGGCAGACTGAAGAAGGGGGATGACTGGAGGGCCCTAGCTGGTATCACAGCTGACAAGTGTATGTTAAGGGCAGCTTCCAGGCAGTTGGCAACCAGAGCTCGGACAGAGAATCAGGAAGCAGTAATTATTTGTTGGGTCTTACTGTCACCGAGGCTTTAGGGGAGGCAACACTTAACACACTTATCCTAGAAGATAGCAATTAGAGTGGCTGATGCCCTAAGTTGATGCTATTAAGATCTTGGCAATAACGGGCCAAGAAAATAGAGCAAAGCAAATGCTCTTCCTTGCTCCACTGCCCTCAACCACTAATATTTTATGAATTTAGAATGATAGGAGTCATTAGAACTCGCTCTCACTGCTAAAAGTTACACAACATGTCTCTCTGAGAGCTAGCTCCATTAGTACAAGTCTCTTTTAATTTTGAAATGATTCGAGGTGCCTTTATTTTCATTGTGCACCCTCCCTCTGAAAATCAGGCCCCTTTAAAGTGTTCCTGTTGGGTGTTTGCGTGCCCCTCGTGGCTGGGAGTGGCATAGCAGGCTCATTCCTCACCTATCACCTCCTGCTGACAGCTGCTCTGGATCTGGGGTGCCCTTCTTCTTCTTGTGATTGATCCCTCTGACCAACTCACGATATAGTTCCATGTCCTTTGTAACAAAAATAAAAAGAAATATCCAAAAATGTCCCAACACAAAAGATGCTCCTGCCCTCTCTTGGGCAATGTCATAGCCTGTCCTTGATGCTCTTTTCTCAGCCCCACCTTGGGTTCAATAGTTCTTATGGAGGGCTTGTATGCTCCTTTTTCAGGTTTGGTGAGGGAACCCAGTCCCACCCTCTTCTCTGCATTCTGGCCCAGGAGCCCTGTGTTAAGCAGCTCGATCTGCTTCTTTAGATACACTGCTGACTTTCTGGGCCATTTCCCCATCCTGTGCTGTTTCCCTACAGAATGTGCTCAACACAACCTGTCCTCCATTGCTTAGGCCTTTGTCTGGTTCTTAGGCCTCTGGCTTCTAGGTCCTCTCAGCTCCTCATTTCTCTGCTGTAATGTCAATACCTCAAGACTGTCTCTCTATGCCTGGCTCTCTTTCCAGGGTAACCACAGCAATTATTTCCATCCCCATGGCTTTCTTCCATATGCCTTCATCAAATCCTTCCCTGAGAGAAGGAACTCCTGACCTCCACCACTCTCCTGTGTTTATCTGTGGATTCATCTCATGGCTCTCTCCTGTAGCTTTCACTTCCTTTACTGAAAAAGAGTCAGCTTCTCCTTAGCTGGGTCTAATAACAAATTACGCTAGACACACCCTTACGGTGTGGCAAGGTGGGCTATTAATATGTCAGATTCCTGTTTATTCACCTATGTGGGGAAGAGGCGCCCCAAACACCTAAGAATGGAGGCATCCAAAATCAATTTTAAAACGTTAGGTCTGGGCACTCTTGCTCCTACACATTATGAAGTCTACACAAACCCTCTCTGTAATAGATATCTAGTCCCTGGCTGTTGCACATGGCCTTCACCAGCCCAATATAACAGCTTTGTAAAGAACATATGACATATCTGAGCACAGGCAGATGCCAATACAGTAAAGCCAATGACTAATTAGATTCACAGGGTTGGATTACTGTGTATGGCTAGACTCTAAATTATGCCAGCTAGAGTGGTCTTCTAGGAACTGCTTCACTGTCCAGTAATTGTTGGAGTGATGTACGTGCTGCACCACTCCTTCCTGTTTCTTCCAAAAACCTGGGGAAATAAACTTAGGGATCCTCAATGAACTCCCAAAATGCAACCCTTCAGCCATTTTGTGAAATGCAGCAAAAGGAAGGTTCAATATATCTAGGGTTCTGCTTGACAAATAACTAAATCAGCTTGAGCCCCACCCTGCATGAAAATTGGGAAAAGTAAAGGTACCCTTTCTGGGTGCCCTTAACAGGTACAACATTGCCCTCACAGACACTCCAAGACCATGTTCAAATTTGAGAATTTTCATTAGGGGAAATGGAATATGGTTATGAACAGCAACAGAATATGTAAAAAAACCTAGAAGATTTACCTGGTTTTGCTTGGGTCCTTAACTCAAATAAGCTTAGTTTTTATTCATTTAAATCATTGCTTTGGGGTGGGCCTGGGAATGAGGGGTTCTTTATGCAGGCTACCTCATGGAGAAAGGACAACCCCAGTTCTCTCTCACTGCAGCAACTTGGGGACAGGTGAGAAGTGCCTCTCCATGACCACTGCAGCAGGCACAGCTGTGGGAGGGGGACAGACATACAGACACATACACAAACAAAATCTCTAAAATATATAGTAGATAAAGAGTATCATACTCACCCTTCCAATAACTTCGGCAGTAACCTAACTTCCTTCTCACCTGTCAGTCAGGCTACCCCACAGGCAACAGACATATAGGTATACTACTTCACCCATCCAACAACCATACTATCCCTGGAAGCCAACTACCTCACAAAGTGTAAGTTCCTATATAGTTATTGTGACTCCCCAACTCTCAGTAGGAATTGTGGGTAGGTAGCATATGCAAATGAAGCTTTCTATGTTAGCAATATTCTATTTTCAACCATGGAGGGGGCAGAAAGCTCTTTTCCCTCTGGTGCTTCATTCTAAACAACAGCATGTGTCCTTTAAACCCTAAGTGCACCGCTATTTAAGGAGAAAGCAGAAATCCTAATTGTGAATTTTCTTACTGTCTTTGTGTTTAAAATAGACCACTTGGAGAATTCATCTTTGAAGTGCAGGTAAAGCAATGTAAAAGCCATGGAATTTAGGAATTACAGGTACTTCTAAGCTGAGATTTTATATGCCATAAAACCTGATGAAAGCTACGGCTATTGCCAAGTTATAAACCTCAGAAAATAGGTGTTGATAATGGAGATGCTATCGCTAATAGACATTTAATTACAACAGCACCGGCAGGTGCTGCAGTAATAATAAAAATAATGGTCCTTCACAGATAAAGCATGGCTAATGTCTTTTCTTGATAGCCTCCCAGCATGCTAGAAGGGCTGAGAAGCACACAAGTGCAATTCATGGCATCTGTAGTTTCCAGGGGTTTTATTAAGAACACTTTGCTGACACACTAACCGCTCCCATTACATTTTGATTTCTATGTGGCTCTGGCAAAGAATCTAAATAAACTGAATCTGAAATAACAGAAAAATATGAAATAATTGTTCTTTCCTAAACCTTGTATTTATTTTGTTCCCTTTCACTGTATTTATCTTTCTTTCTGTGTCACTATATTTTTATGCTGATAATGAACATGGTGTGTAATTACCCAGCCACTAGAGATTATCATTGGACAACTAATTCTTTCTCCTTGGCCTCCCTGGAAAAGTGAAGAAGGTGATCCCAAAATATTACTAGATGTTGCCTACCCCAGCTTTGCAGAAGCACACAGAACCAAGAAGATGGTCCCTCAAAACCTCCAGCCATGTCTTACAGTCACAATAGACTGAATATGTAGAATATGATTCTTGAGGATGATCTCAACGTGGTGCTCAGGAGGAAGATACAAATAAACAAAATAAATGAGGAAATACATGAGAATGAATTTTCTTCCTTGTGATAGAGTGATTGGCCTGCACTGGTCCACAAGGAATTAAAACAGTCCTGTGTGAAGGTTGGAGCAGAGGCCCAAAACGAATAGGACTAGAGATAATCAATCAGGGCCTGTCTAGGCCCTATAAGAGCTCCCGGAGAGGAGGAGCTCAAACTTGCTCCAGTTCTGGAAGGAGAGGAACTTAGATGCCTGGTAGGGAAGGTACCATGGACAGAGCAGTGCTTGAGAAAGGCAGGGTGAACCAGGAGGGCTCAGGCCTGAATAACCTCCAGGCTTTGGCCCAGGAAGGTACTAGGCTGCAAAGGAGCAGCCAGGACAGGAATAGGCAGCATCCGACCCCTCTTTGCCAATGATGAAGTGGCCAGTTCAGACTGCAGTTTACCTTGAGGGAAGGGGCTAGATGACGAACAGCAGTGGGTCACTGAGGCAAGTGATGGCTTAGGAGGAACAAGGGGAAGACCCTGGTGTATGGGTGCTGTCATGGGGCAGTACTCAGGGGAAGGGGCACTAGTGTCTGTGAGGTTCAGGGGCTTAACGCAAATGGTGGAGACAAAAGGGACATATGAAACATTGGTCAGAAAAGGTTGCTCCGAGCTGGAGAAGAGTTAATACCCAGAGTGAGCCAGTGGCAGGTGCCATGGTGGAAAGTCATCAACCTGTCACATTCCTTCAATCAAATACAAAATCCCTGCCACTAAATCCTTGAGTAAAGCTGCTTCCTGACCTTAAATTTGGCAACCAATTTAACTTCATGCACATGAAAAGGCCTAATGAACAATTCACACTCAATAAGCTGGCCAGATATCTTAGCCTCGTTTTCAGTTGGTGGGATTGCTATAAACAGACACACTTCCTCCAGTGTCCTATTATTTGAGAATATTCAGCAAAAAGTTTTAGCAATTTTTTGCTAAAGAAAATGTGAATGAATTATGGGCAATTCTGTTTCGATAGTTACTGTTCAGGCAGCCTGCAGGTATTCATACACAGTACAATGTATTCTAATTGCTAACTGGATGAACATGTAAAGAACTTTTGGAATAAAAACAGCCCTGTGAAAATTGAAAGTTTGCCTTCCATAAACATGTGACTGACATTCTTTCCCTAAATGTTGGTGCCATTAAAATACAAACCCATGTAGGTTTGTGGAAGGCAAACACAAGAGAGATATCAACATGGCCTAAGCAAATCAGTTTACAAGTTCTAGTGAACATTCACAGAATTTGTTTATAGCATTCAACCAGTTCTCCATAGGCCTGAGCTAAAATTAAGGCTATGTCTACACTCGCGGCTTCTTGCGTGAGTAATATGCAAAGGAGGCTAAACGTGGAATATTGCTGAGCCTTATTTGCATACCTAATGAGCCCCTATTTTTTTCAGAAGAGGCTCTTGCGCAAGAAGGAGTGTCTACACTGTCCCTTCTTGCACAAGAAAAACCCTCTTGCGCAATGCCCTTCTTCCTGAAAAGTAATAGGTGTAACGGCGTTGCGCAAGAGGGTTTTTCTTGTGCAAGAAAGGGCAGTGTAGGCGCTCCTTCTTGTGCAAGAGCCTCTTCTGAAAAAAATGGGGGCTCATTAGGTATGCAAATGAGGCTCGGCGATATTCCATTTTTAGCCTCATTTGCATATTACTCACGCAAGAAGCTGCAGGTGTAGACATAGCCTAATTGTCTTTAATGGGATTGGATCAGGCATCATGTGAGCAAATGGGTCCACTCTTGTATATGTGTATTTTATTTTTACTCTATAGCACCTGTCACATACCTCCATTAGTTTTATTTTATAGTAACCATTGCCCATCACCATAGTATATAAATATATAATCTATGCTGTAGCCAAGTAATTGCCTGTTTTTTTTCTAATAAGGAGCATTGTACTGGTGACTCCAGGACCAGAGAATTCTGAGTGTTAATTAGCCTTTGAGAAAATAAAATCCCTGCTGGGTATTTAACCCACATTAGTTTGGTTTTAATTTACAGTGTCTGGGTCTGAGTCTGTTATTAGAAACCCTTACAATTCAATAGGATTTGTCTGAACTACCAAAAGGGTTATGGAAACAATCTTCATAATGTCATTTCTATGAGACTGAACAGTCTTGGAGCATGAAGGGGATTACTGGACACGTTAATTTGCTTAGAGCTAACAGATTTTCCTTTCCCCCATTGATAGCTCATTTTAATTGTAAAAAGATCTTAGCCTAAGTTCTAATCAAGCATATGACTGACAAAGTTATCACTTAGAGACCAGTGTTAGACACTAACTGCCTCCAGCAGATTAACTAGGGCACCAGTTACAGCAGAAGGCAGCATGCAGAAAACAAAGGCAACTGAAAGTATGCATAATATAAACACATCTTTGTTTTCTATAGGCATGAAGTGCATTGTCAGGGTGTCATATTGGATATTTTCCAAAATGCTGTTCAAGGATGATAGCCTGGAAATTACCTACAGTCCTGAATCAGTGGTTCTCAGCCATGGTACACATACCCCTAGGGGTATAAATAAGTCTTTCGGGGGATTCATCAACTCATCTAGATATGTGCCTACTTTTATAACGGGCTACATAAAAAGCACTAGTATATCAATACAAACTAAAATTTCATACAGTGACTTGTTTCTACTGCTCTATATATTAGGCACTGAAATGTAAGCACGATATTTATATTCCAGCTGAATTATTGTATAATTATATGGTAACGATGAGAAAGTGAGCAATTTTGCAGGAATAGTGAGCTGTGACACTTTTGTATGTTCATGTCTAATTTTTGTAAGCAAGTAGTTTTAAAGTGATGTGAAACTAGGGGCTAGGCAAGACAAATCAGCCTCCTGAAAATAGTATGGTAATTTGCAAAGGTTGACAGCTACTGTCCTGAAATACAAAGGTTGTTAGTTTGCTATCAATACAATCATGTTTTCTCATGGCAAAGGGAAAATCTGAAGAAGAAAAAGTAGAAAAGAAAATCAAACACCGATTTGTCTGTGTAAAAGCTAGCCACACTGCAGCTACACTTCATTATTAACATAGAGCATTCTTAACTATTCTGTATACAGCTCTGCAGATCTGGTTTAGCATAAATCCAATAATATATGCAGCATCTGGTAGATGACAATCTGTCATATCCAACAATAAAGTCACAGCATCATGTGTATTCTTATGCAGCTGTATAGTCTGATCGGTGAGGAACAAGACTGCAAACATATCACAGAACGTGCAGACTCCCACTAAAGACTTGGCCTTCTTTCACTCAGTTTTTTGCATCTGTCTTCCTCAAAGAGTTTATAGCCTTTGTTGATATTTGGTCGGCATTCAGAGCCATCCTTTGAAGTTTAAGTTGCATAATGTGAGATTCTGCTTAATTGATGACCTCTCCTGCGCTTTGAGTTTCTGATCTCTACAGAAAACTTTTTGGGGGGAGTCTCTCATCACCTGTTCTGATAATATGTCCATCTAAGATGAGCTTTGATTATCATTGCATTGATGCTGGCTGTTTTGTTTTTTTAAAGAAAGTCAATGTTTAAGACTTTGCCTTATCAGGGGATTTTCAGAATAGAGAGAAAATTTTTCATGTGAAATTTTTCAAGTTGCTCAAAGTGTCTATAGTAAACCATCCATATTTCACACCCATATAAAAGGGATGCTATCACTGCTGAATTGAATAATCCAGCAGTGATAAGCACTGGAACAAATTGTCTAGGGAGGTCATAGAATCTTCATTACTGGATATTTTTAAGAGCAGGTTAGACAAACACCTGTCAGAGATGATCTAGATCAGTGGTTCCCAAACTTTTCGGCTTCACGCCGCCTTTTTGATTTTTGAGAAACCCTCGCGTCCCCCTCCCCCCCAAATAGCAGCAAAACTTGTTGAGAAAAAAAAAAAGGAAGTGACCGGGGCTGAAAAACAAGAATAGCAGCAAAACTTGGGGTGGGGACTAGATCACCTTGTGGCCCCCCTGGAATTTGTTCATGCCGTCCCCTGGAAGGCACACACCGCAGTTTGGGAACCCATGATCTAGATGGTGCTTGGTCCTGCCATGAGTGCAGGGACTGGTCTTCATGACATCTTGAGGTTTCTTCCAGTTCTATGATTTTATGACTGTATAATCACTTGACTGTTGGTGGTTAGATGGTATGCTGGTTGAATGTTCTACAGAGAAGACTTCCAAAGATTTGGATTGCCTTTCATACTCTGTTTGATATTTCTTGATCCAGGGAATTGTCACTTGAGATGGTACTGACAAGGTACGTAAAGTGATTTATGCTTTTGTAGGTGTATCGCCTTAATAGAGATATTTGGCTCAATGGTAATGATTGATTAATCTGATTGGAAGAGGACTAGAAATGAATGCATAGCTGAGTGTACGGTGTCGATAGGAGAGTACTGGCTTCTTCAACCATAGGATCCAATCCTAAGAAGGTGTGCTGGGAAGAGATGGGGATCCACCTGTTCAGGAACTAGAAGAGGGTCTTCGTGCATTGACTCTCCAAACTAGTGAGGAGGCTTTGGACTAGGTTCAAAGGGGGCAGGTGACAAAACCTACAGGTAAGCATAAAAAAAACTCTTAACAACAGGTTAGATGTTGGTGCGGGGGAGGGAGACATGGAAAATTTCAATAGTCAAAGGAGCAAGAAGAGGGAAATTAGTGGGGCAACTTGCTCAACATATTGGATCTCTACACAAATTCAAGGAGTATTGAGAATAAACAGGGAAGCACTGCAAGTCTCATGATAAGTCTCATGATTACAATGCTGGTATAGAGGGATAAATCTTGTTCAGGAAGGGCAGGTGGGGTAAAATGTGAGGGGGCATAGCGTTATATGTCAAGAATATATACACTCTTTATGAGGTCCAGAGGGAATCAGAGGCAGAACCATTGAGAGTCACTAAACATAAAAGGATTTAAAAATGGGGTGATCTCATGGTGTGTGTGTGGCGGTCTGTATAGACTAGCATATGAAGAAGAAAAGGTGGATAATACATTTCTCAGACAATCAGAAATATCCAGAATACAAGAAATATCCAGAATACAAGTAATGGGGACTTTACTTACCCACACATCTTTGGAAAAGTAATACAGTAGAACCTCAGAGTTACAAATACTAGAATTCAGAACTGACATACTTCATTTAGAACACACACACACACACACACACACACACACACAATCAGGCACGCACACACACACACACACACACACAATCAGGCAACAACAGTGGACCAAAAAACATAAGCTACTTAAAAATAAAGGGAATGTTTACAAAAAGATTTGGCTAGGCAAGGAATCTGTTTCCATGCTTGTTTCATTTATTGTGATAGTTTAAAGAGCAGTTTACTTCCCTAGTCAAGGAATAGAGAGAGCTATACTACATTACAGTCTGAAACCAGTAAGAGCTTTGGAGTGGAAAACCTAGGTCAGCCTCAAAGAATTGGAAGTTTCATTAGTGTCCAGCTCCTTTGGTGCAGCTGTTTTTTAAGTTCTCTTTTTCTTTAGACCTGTCACTGAACAAAGTAAATTTCTTGTTTTCTTCAGTTTTCCTTTTGTAAATAACAATGTTTTACCATCAGGCATGTCATCCTTCTGTGACTATCCACTGGAACAGGAATTTTACATGCAGAAGTGATGCAAGTGTTAAAAAGGGTAGTTTATCAATGACTTCTGTGAGCCAGAGTGATGTGTCATTCTGGCAAAGAGCCTGTTAAAGAGGAAGCCCTGTTCTGTAATGTGTTCAGCTGGGGATTTCTGAGAACTCTTTTACACCCAGTCATTATCCATTTCACACTCTGAAATGGATGGTTATGTTTGCCTATGTGACGCAGATTTTAATAGTTTTCTAAAGTACTAGATCATTTAGCTCTCAGCTAATACAAAAACCAAGCTAGTAATTAACATTAAATACTGAGAAATGAATCTGATGTGATGAACACTTGGCACACAGTGAGAACACTGTGATTTCACCTTTGGGAACTGTAGTGCTCTTGCAACATAGCTAGTTGTTACAGATGAGCAAGCAGAGCTCAAACCAATAATACAATATGGTTATCTTTCTGGATCTAATTGTTGCTACATTTTAAAGATTTCCAGTATGCCTCATCTTCCCCTGAGTAAATAAAACTGTGTTCATTTTATAACAGCAATTTAAATGTATATACTAACACCTTTCATCTCCCCTAAATTCCTAAATGGTGCACATATTATAAACATATTACAGCACCACTGAAAATGTAGCTGCTTCTGGGGTGGAAAGTGTCAGACTGTTACAGCACAATACCCTGTACAACAGTGTGGAGGAAGGAAAACTCAGGCAAAGGATGTGAGAGTATCTTTAGTCTCACAAAGAGTATAAAGTCCGCACTGGGCACACAGAGGTGTTATTTTTTTCCTAATGTCAGATTTAAAAGGGGGCCTTGGGTACCATTGGCATTCACAATACCACTAGGCAGCTGCCTCCTAATCCTGTAGGCACCTAAAGTTGTTAAGTGCCCAAGTTACTACTGGTAAAGTCCTCTAAGTTTCTTCCAATGGATATGTGCACTTAGTTTCCAAGCTGCTCAGCAGTGTTTGGTCTTAATTCCTGGCAGGATTCACAAACTATGTGTTCCCAAATATCTTGCATGTGGGATGCTATCTGATGGGTGTACTCAGAACAACCCACACAAAACACAGCCAGGAGGAGATACAATCCTCTTTCTCTTCTGATACCTAATAGTGCAGTGGTTAATGCACTCATTCAGGATATAGGAGAGCCAGGTTCACATTCCCACTCTGTCTGAGTCAGAGCAAAGAGTTGACTATGGTTCCTGTACCCTCTGGTAATTTTCAAGCCATTGGGTATTCTGGGTTCAGGAATCCCACGGGACTGGATATTCTGGGGTGGGGTTCTCACAGTTCAGCTGGTTGAAGCTGTTTTATGTTTTCATGAAATAGCTGACTAGTCACTGGAGCAGAGTGAGAGTGAGACTGAGTCTGTAGCTCAGAATCAAGGCTCTCACCTGAGATGCAGGACTCAAGTTCAAGTCCTTGCTCTGAATGGAGATCTGGACCTGGGTCTCTCCCATCTGAGGTGAGTGCTGGAGGTATAAGGAGGCACCATTTCAGTTCTTTGGGAAATGGGACTGAACTGGTTTAGGGGAATAACTTCAGGAGGGGGTTTATGGCTATGAATCCTATTAGGTGCCTCCTTCCAGCACCTTAACTCTTCAGCCCTGTTGGATGGTCCAAGAGGGGAATATGAGAAATTTGTGACATGAATTTGCACTTCTCTCTTCTGACAGGTTAAGTGTTATCTACATGTCACAGTTCGGAAATCAGAGGTACTGAGCAGTTCAGTAATTTACACAACACGGCACAATTTTAAATGACATAAATTATGCTACCTGCACAATAGAAATATGCATAGTGCATGTTGGAACTTACTTTTTAATCTATATGATACACTATATAAATCAGATGTGGAAGTTGTTCTTCTGTTCGGAGAATCTCTCTGGATAATCTCTCTGACAGTTCTGTTGTCAGTATTCCCAGTATAGTTGAAGGTGAAGACACAATTAAGATTTGGTGGATCAGATCCAACATCTCGTTTACAACACCTTGTATTTCTGGTCTCACCAGTGCACATGACTGCAGCTAATAAATTCTGTAGTAGAAATCAGTCACTGATGGGACTGAAGCCCAGGTTATGTCTAGATTGCATCTCTCTGTTGGTGGAGGGATGTAGGTTGGACAGGTCGACATTGCAAATGAAGTGGGGATTTAAATATCCCATGCTTAATTAGCATAAAATGGCTGCCATTTTAGCCAGCTCAGCACTTTGTTGGCAAAAAGCAGCAGTCTAGAGGGGGATCTGTCGAGAAAGAAATCCTTTTTCGACAGATCCCTTATGCCTCCTGCAAGGAGGTTTACAGGATCTGTTGAAAAAGGCTTTCTTTGTGGACAAATCCCCCTCTAGACTGCTGCTTTTTGCTGACAAAGTGCTGAGTCAGCAAAAACGGTAGCCATTTTAATGCAAATTAGGCATGGGATATTTAAATCCCCGCTTCATTTGCAATGTCGACCTGCCTAATCTGCATCCCTCTGCCGACAGAGAGATGGAGTCTATTCATACCCCCAGGTCTCTGGTTTCTCCATCACATGCTGTAGCTATGCAGCAAGTCTGTTACCTTAAGGCAGGCATGTCCAAAGTCCGGCCCGCGGGCCAATTGCGGCCCGTGTTCCGGTTTAATACGGCCCCACAGGTAATTTGGCAATATTTATCTTTTATGGCCCCCAACGAATCCATATGTATTGAGATGAATACATTGTAAAATCTCAGTTAGTCAGTTGGTCTAAATCAGTTATAAATATATTTGCACAACATGTATACTTGGTGTTATGTTCCTGTTCATATTTTTTGAACTAAAAGTTGACAGACAACCTTTATTACCAATAATATGTAATGTACTTTACAATGTTCCTGACGTATATTTCAGCTTCCTGGATTTTTTTTTCATCTGGCCTTCAGATATGAAAGGCAGAGTGATTTAACACCTGTTTAGATTTGTCATCCATGTGATGAAATGAAAAGTATGCCGTTTGCAATAAACTTTGCATAAAATAGTTAATTTGCATTTAATTTTAATGGTTCAAAGAATGTCAGGCAAAATGGTCGGCCCTCACGCATGTTCACTTCATCAAATCTGGCCCTCTTTGAAAAAGTTTGGACACCCCTGCTAAGGCAATAATAGCTACGTCATACTATACAAAGCAAAGTCAATAGCTAAGTAGATATGTAAGCAGACTCTTATTTCCTCAGAGCAACAGCTAGATCTTCATGTGGGTTTGAACGATGTCCTGCAAAATAGGCTCTACTCTTGACTTTGAACAGTGTTCTGTAAAATAAATAACCATAGAAGCGTAGGACCAGAGGGGATCTGAAGAGGTGTTAGAAGAGAACAGAACAGAATTCTTTCAGGTCTGATTCTTCCCAGATCAGCTCCTCTGCTCTGTTTCTGCAAGAATAAGTAAGATTTTTCATTCAGTTTCCTTATATCTGTCTTCTGCAGTAGATTTCTATTTTTTTTTAAGGAGTAAAGGTGCTACAGGACTATATTATTACTTGTTAAGTTGAAAAAATTGCCCTTTCGGGAGATCAAATCAATACTTGCAACTTAGGGCACGCAGTGCAATAGTTCCATGGATGGTTAACATTCCTCTAGTTAGAGTGTATGCTAACAGTCCTTGAAGACAGAGAATAGGCCTCCTTTTTGTTCTGTGAGCTGCACTGTGCAAAGAACTTTATTAGCACTCCAATAAATAGTAATAGTACCACCGTAGTTCTCTATACAGTATTTGGAAAAAGAAGCAACTGGGGTGTGTAGATGTTGACAGGAGGTGATTTTTTATGTATGTGTGTGGTGAAATACCTAGTGAGGAAGGATGGTCCAGTGCCTAGAGACTGGGACATGAGACGTGAATGCTAAGTCCCTGCTCTGCAACTGACTTCCTTAGTGACCTTGAGCATGTCATTTAGAGTATGTTAACATTGCAATCAAAGAGGGATTGCAGCATGTATAAACATACTTTTGTGAGCTTTAATCTAATGAGCGTGGCTAAAAATAGCAGTGAAAACATAACGACAGGAATGCTAGTGTGGGCTGTCCAAGCCTGCCTGGAACTCTGGGGATGTACTTGTATGCTGGGGTCTGTGCTATTGCATCTATACTGCTGTATTTAGCTGCACTCACTAGATTGAAGCATACACAAGTGGCAGCCAGACTACCAACTGCAGAACAGTCCCTGTGCTTCAGTTTCCCAACTGCAAAATGGGAATGGTAACACTTCCCTATTTCATCCTGGTTAGGATGAATGCAATAATGATTATAAGGTGCTCATACACTATGACAATGGATGCCATAAGTAACTCATGTGGGTGTGTCTAGACTTCAGGATTTTGTCGACAAAAGTGGACTTTTGTCGACAAAACTATACCTGCGTCTACACTACCGCTGAGTTCTGTTGACAGTAAGAACATGGCAGTTTTGTTGACGGCGGTAAACCTCATTCTATGAGGAATAATGCCTTTTGTCAACAGAGTTCTGTTGACCAAAGGTGCTATTACATCCACATTGTGCTTTATCAAAAGAGAGCGTCTAGACTCTCTGTCGAAAAAGTGGTTTGCTTTCACGACAAGAACTGGCTGTAGTCTAGATGCTCTTTGTCGACAGAGGCTTTGTCGACACTATGGGTGTGTCTAGACTACAGAGTTTTGTCGACAAAAGTGGACTTTTGTCGACAAAACTATACCTGCGTCTACACTACCGCTGAGTTCTGTCGACATAACGTCGACAGAACTCAGCAGTTTTGTCGACGCTGGTAAACCTCATTTTACGAGGTATAACGCCTTCTGTCGACAGAGTTTCTGTCGACAGAAGGTGTTATTGCATGTAAACTGTCCTTTGCATCTACACTACCATGTCGACAAAGCAGCTTGCTTTGTCGACAGAACTGAATGTAGTATAGACGCTCTTTGTCGACAGAAGTTTTGTCGACAGTATCTGTCGACAAAACTTCTGTCGACAAAAGCCTGTAGTCTAGACGTACCCTCAGATATACAGATATCCATTTAATACACTGCTTCGTCTGCACTCTTGTCTTATCCATCTCCACTTCAACTATAGGTACATCTAAATAGTTCTCCTGGTATAACAAAATATTCTGTTAGACTGTTTCCTCTTTTCCCCTCCAAATGTAAAAATGTCACCTGAAAATTATTCTGGCAATATTCTGTTCTGAATCTGGGGGAGTTTTAGTAGCTAATTTAGCAGCTGGTTTTGTGACCAGAACTAGCAATAAGTATAAGTGAACTAGCTGATTGTGACTTAAGACAGTTTGGCTTTATAGGACCGTATGTGGATATGAGAAACAGTATCAATAACATCCCAAAACATTTCCAAACCAGGTTTGTTTGTTTATTTGTTTGGATAAAATGTTGGCACCCAAGAATACTCATTGGTGTGGTATGAACATTTACTCACTGGGGTTGATTGGCATGAAAAAAATAACCCAATCCAGGCACAAAATCACCTCACCCAGCTTTTTCTATTATTGCTGGAAATGAAATGAAACAAGATAAATTATTTGCTGAGGCGTGCATGCTAACTACCAACACTTGTCATACAGTAGTGGGAAACAGCACTAGTTTTATGAGTCCAGACTAATGAAGATGATATCAAGATATGTTACCAACATACCATACCTGAATAAGAGCAATCTCCTTCCAAATAACATCATTGTACAGTATATTGGTTAACATATGGACACTTCATTGGCAAATATTACTGACAAAGACTGATGCAACTAAACATTATCCCCGTCATGCTTTCCACTGGCTCCCATTTTGAATTGCTTCAATTTCAAACTTCTTGCTTATTCTAGTTTATTTTCATCTTCGTCCTTCTTTTCTTCATCATACTTGCTTGTTGGGTCTTATTTTAAACTCTATTGGGCAGAGACCATGTGTATCATATGTTGGTATAGCACCTAGCAAAATAGGACCCTAATTCTGTGAGTGGTCATTAATTGTTACTGCAATAAAATAAATAATTGTAAAGTGCCTGAGTGGAATATCTCCAACTGTGCACTGCATAGGGAGCAAAGAATATTGAATGGCTGCTTTCTATTTTTATTAAATGTATTTATTTTTAAGGAGACAGGCCTATACTTTCAGAGAACCAAACTCTTTACTCAGTCCTTACTTACCGATTTCAATAGAAACTTTGAGCGAACACTCAAGTTTTGACTGACACTGTAAACTGAAGCACCTTTCCATGCACTTTAAACTGAAACAAGAAAATGTGGTTGTGAGCAAGTTTCTGGAAACTACAATGATCTGGGTTTCATAAAGAAACTGCGGAAGAATCACTGTCATGTGTATAGAATTGTGCCATCACAATGAGAGCTATAGAAAGGGTCTAGACTAATTGAGAACGAGTCCAATATTTGCACATCAGAATAATGTATATCCCTGAAAATTATTTCTTTAATCCAAACTACATTTGGTTCTTGTTACAGATGTCTTGCTAGGCATTTCAGAGTCGATATTATTCGCATTTTGAATAGCTGATCACAAGTACTCAATAAAAATGTTGAAATACTGCTTTACACTCTTCACCCATTCCCAGATACTCAGAGTCATGAAAGTTGTTCAGAAGGGCCTCCTTTCATAAAGCCTCTTGTACAGATAAGTTACGAAAGTAAAATGAAGGTGCTATTGTCTTGTCATATTACTATGGATGCTTGGAAAGGAGAAGTCTTTTACCAAGTTAGCCAGAAAGGCATTAAAGTGGATGCAAGAGACTTTCTTTTCCAAATAGAACTTAATTGTCATCTCCATTGAAAGCCTGAAAGAGTAAGAATAGCGGCTCTCAGGACTGCACTCCATGTGGCTGTCATGTGAATCAGAAGATCCTTGGCAAGGCTTTGGGTTCCAGACCACACAAATTGCAGGGACTGAAGATCACAAAGTTAGGGCAAACCTAGTGGTGAAACAACAGGAACCGCATAATGCCCATGGAAAGCCAATGTCATGGTATGACTTTGGTAGCTGCTCCTGCTCTCCCTTTGGCATGCTGTGTCTGTTACTTATTTTAGAGCCCTACCAAATTCACAGTTAATTTCCGTCAATTTCATGGTTATAGAATTTTAAAAATCCTAAATGTCATGATTTCAGTGATTTAAAACTGGAGTCTCACAAGGTTGTAATTGCAGGAGTCCGGACATAAAAAGGAGTTGGGGGAGGGCTGGGTTGCAAGGCTATTGAAATAAGGGTTGTAGTACTGCTATTCTTACTTCTGCACTGCTGCTAAGGGGTTGATGGTAGCACTGCCTTCAGAGCTGGGCAGTTGAAGAGTGGTGGCTGAAGTCCAGGAGCACATCCCTGAAGGCAGAGTCACCTTCAGCAGCAGTGCAGCAATAAGGGTGACACAATATGGTATTGCCATCCTTAATTCTGTGCTGCTGCCTTCAGAGATGCGCTCATAGACAGCAGCTGCCACTCTCTGACCATCCAGCTCTGAAGGCAGAGCAGAAGTAAGGGTGGTAATCCTGCTACCTCCCCCTAAAATAACCTTGTGGCCCCTTCTGCAACTCCATTTTGGGTCAGGATCCACAATTTGAGAAATGCTGGTTTCCCCTTGTGAAATCTATTTGGTACAGGGTAAGAGCACACAGACCAGATTTCTCAGCGGCAGACCCAATTTCATGGTCCATGATGTATTTTTCATTACCATGAGTTTGGCAGGGACCAACGTATTATGCAAATTACTGCAACCTTGAGCTTCCTGTCTGTTGGCTGTATCTGGAAAGAAACCAGTTGAAATATTCTAAAACCTTTCCAGACCGTTGTATCTAATTGCACGCTAAATACACAAATGCATCTTGCCACTACTGAGTTCCCTGCCTCTGTAAAGTCTGTTTGTCAAGAAACAAAACTAAAAAATTGCTTTTCAATTAACAGGGCAGGTTAGGCTCACATCCTGCAATGACTCATTTCTTTTAACTGATGATAAACTTCCTGACCTCTTCCACAATCTGCCAGCTCACCATGACCTTGTTAAAAGGCCACATTAACTTTTTTTTTTTTTTTAAAAAAAAAAGACAGTAACACAATACAGCTAAAACGAATCTTCAGTGACTGAATCTACTTGTGGAATTTTGGCAATGGATTGGGCCATACTATAAGAAGCCCCCAAGTTTAAAACTAGCTCTAAAAATATCATGTTAAATACAAATGCAAGTGGAAAAAGCAACACAGTAAAGTGAGGCAGTAGAGGAAATAAAGGAAAAATACATTCTATCAGATCTTAAGGGCATCAGTATTCTTATATTTTATATGATTTAGATTCAAGTCCATTAGATCAGTCCCTGCACCATGTGAGTGGGAAAGTTCCCTGGATACCAAACTACAGGATCAGCTGGACTAAATAACCTTATAATGACTGATCTGTAGAATATCTGTAACATTTTATATCTATCCTTGTAGTTGCGTGGCTTACTGATTACATAATGAACTACAATCTGAAACACTCTGGAACCAACCAAATAACCAAATGGCGGAGGGAGTTTAGGTTGGGGGTTTATATGGCTTTCTTGTTTATTTCTGATAGTGCCCAGTTTTGGAGGCACCCCTGCATGGCCCATAACTTGAGAACCTTATGATTGTTATTAAAGCAAAGCAAGAACTCCACCTGTTTGGTTATACTGTACTAATTAGATGTTACTGGCATTCAGAGTTGCTGTCAAGGCTATTTTCCACGCTGGCACTTTGCGAGCAGAAGGTGGGGGTCTGCAAAAGACCTTAAAATACACTGCCACCAAAGGCTTCTGTTTAAAAACTCACCAAGGTCACAAACTTCCTGACCTTTGGGTATGCTGCCACTACCCAAATGTAAAAACCCCTTTACGGAGGAAGGAGCACTTGGGAACTTCTCCCTGTAGGGTAACCCCTAGCTCTTAACCCTCTCTTAGGAGAGAGCTTGAAAACAAACAGTCTCTTAATAGATGACCTTCAGTTCAGGCACATGGACACAGAACCTTCTGCCTTTTAGGACTACAGGAATTAGATTGTAGTCTTAAAAAGCTAATTTTATAAATAAAGATAGGCATACATGGTTGATAGGTGCTACAAAGCAAATAAAAGAGATTTAATCATAGGCTACGTCTACACTGGCCCCTTTTCCGGAAGGGGCATGTAAATTTCAGCAGTCGTCGTAGGGAAATCCGCGGGGGATTTAAATATCCCCCGCGGCATTTAAATAAAAATGTCCGCCGCTTTTTTCCGGCTTTTAAAAAAGCCGGAAAAGAGCGTCTAGACTGGCCCCGATCCTCCGGAAAAAGTGCCCTTTTCCGGAGGCTCTTATTCTTACTTTGAAGTAAGAATAAGAGCCTCCGGAAAAGGGCACTTTTTCCGGAGGATCGGGGCCAGTCTAGACGCTCTTTTCCGGCTTTTTTAAAAGCCGGAAAAAAGCGGCGGACATTTTTATTTAAATGCCGCGGGGGATATTTAAATCCCCCGCGGATTTCCCTACGACGACTGCTGAAATTTACATGCCCCTTCCGGAAAAGGGGCCAGTGTAGACGTAGCCATAGAGAATTGCTTCCTTTGTATTTAGTTTCAGTTACAGTGTGCAGGGAAGTTTAGCGCAGAGGAGTTTAACCAAATTAAATTCAAAGAACATAACCTGATCAAGTCTAACTAAACACTCTCTGTTCACTTATGCTTTTTGTAGGGTTCAGTCTTTCCTTAGGCATAGATATGGCTAAAAAATCCATGCCTTTATTAAGAACATAAGAACGGCCGTACTGGGTCAGACCAAAGGTCCTTCTAGCCCAGTATCCTGTCTGCCAACAGTGGTCAGCACCAGGTGCCCCATGGAGGGTGGACCGAAGACAACGATCAAGCGATTTGTCTCCTGCCATCTCTCTCCTGCCTCTGACAAACAGAGGACAAAGACACCATTTTATCCCCTGGCTAATAGCCTTTTATGGACCTAACCTCCATGAAATTATCTAGCTTCTCTTTAAACTCTGTTATAGTCCTAGCCTTCACAGCCTCCTCTGGCAAGGAGTTCCACAGATTGACTACACACTGTGTGAAGAAGAACTTTCTTTTATTAGTTTTAAACCTGCTACCTATTAATTTCATTTGGTGTCCTCTAGTTCTTCTATTTAGGGAACTAATAAATAAGGGTATGTCTACACTACAGCGCTATTCGAACTAACTTAGTTCGAATTAGTTAATTCGAACTAAGCTAATTTGAACTAACGGATCCAGACTAAAAAACTAGTTCGAATTAGCAAATTCGAACTAGCATGTCCACATTAAGTGGTCCCTGAACCGGGGTTAAGGATGGCTGGAAGCAGTGCCGGCAGGGCATCAGATGAGGACATGGAGCTGCTGTCTCAGGATAGCCGAGGGCTGTGCTTAGGGACCCGACCCCCACCCTGGACAGACAGTTCTCAGGGGTCCCCGCTTGCAAAGCAGTCCTGTCTTGGAGTGCCCGGAGTACCCACACTGGGCACATCACAGCACTCGGCCATCAGACCGGCTGCACTTGCCGCAGGCTGCCATCTGGGAAGAGGGGGCCATGGGGGGCTGCAAGAGAGCTTCCTCCCCAGAAGCCCGCAGAGCCACCCCAGTCCTCCCCATCGGGGGCTTACCCTTCCCTAGCCCCCCTTCCTGATGTACAAAATAAAGGACAATTGTGTTAAAAAATAGAATCTCTCTTTATTGAACAAAACTGGGGGAGACAGGGAAAAAGAGGTGGGAGAGGGGAAGAGAGAGGCTGGGAGAGGGGAGGGCAACTACAATGAGCAGGGGTTTGGAACAGGTCCCATATGAAGAGAGGCTAAAGAGACTGGGACTTTTCATCTTAGAAAAGAGGAGATGGAGGGGGGATATGATAGAGGTCTATAAAAGCATGAGTGGGGTGGAGAGGGTGCATACAGAAAAGTTCTTCATTAGTTCCCATAATAGAAGGACTAGAGGACACCACAGGAAAGGAATGGGTAGCAGGCTTCAAACTAGTAACAGAAAGTTGTTCTTCACAAAGCAAAGAGTCAACCTGTGGAACTCCTTGCTGCAGGAGGCTGTGAAGGCTAGAACTAGAACAGAGTTTAAAGAGAAGTGAGATAAAGTGATGGAGGTTGGGTCCATGGAGTGGTATTAGCCAGGGGGTAGGAGTGGTGTCCTTGCCCAAAGTTTGTGGCAGGCTGGAGAGGGATGGCACAAGACAAATGGCTTGGTCACTGTCGTCGATCCATCCCCTCCAGGGTCCCTAGGATTGGCCACTGCCGGCAGACAGGCTACTGGGCTAGATGGACCTTTGGTCTGACCCAGTACGGCCATTCTAAGCTCAGGGCTCAGGGTCGGGGGTCTCACTGGACCACCTTGATTTTCATGCAAACCTGCTCCTGGGTGGCCAGGCTGGCAGCTCTCCTGCCCTAGACGGCCGCTTTCCTGTGCCTAGTGTGGAGGTCGTGGACGAGGTCCACGATGTCCGCACTAGACCAGGCGGGTGCCTGCCTCTAGCGGTCCCGGGCAAGTTCCCGGGAGCGGCCAGCCTGGTCCCGGGAAGAGGGGGAGGGCTGGGGGGCATCGGGTGGCTGACTCGAGCCGTGCCAGGTGCAGCGTCTGCTGCCTGGGTGCTGGCAGGCTTGCACCTGGCACGGGCACCGTAGCCAGCCCGTGCCCCTTTAAGGGCTCCGGGGCCGGGAGGGGGGCATACGAGTTTCCCTGGTGTTGGCCAGAGTGGCCACCAGGGAAAGCTGGGGAGGGCTAGGCTCCCACTAGTTCGAATTAAGGGGCTAGACAGCCCTTAATTCAAACTAGTAAGTTCGAACTAGGCTTAGTCCTCGTAGAATGAGGTTTACCTAGTTTGAACTAAGCGCTCCGCTAGTTCGAATTAAGTTCGAACTAGCGGAGCGCTTGTGTATCGCCTATCAAAGTTAATTCGAACTAACATCCGTTAGTTCGAATTAACTTTGCAGTGTAGACATACCCTAACTTTTCTTTATTCACTCTCTCCACACCACTCATGATTTTATAGACCTCTATCATATCCCCCCTCAGTCTCCTCTTTTCTAAACTGAAAAGTCCCAGTCCATTCAGTCCATTCCTGGTTCAGTCCATTTCTCTCTCCTCAGCTCCTGCTCTAAACTCACACACAAAAAGAAAACTGAAACAGGTAAAAATTGTTTCATATAAAAAAATCTTTCCCTCTCTTCCTATTGGCTCTCCTGGCTTCCTGACAACACTTCCTGGACACCCACTGTTCTGGGTTTAACCCTTTACAGGAAATTTACTTATTGATTGTGGAATGTTCCATCTATCACAGATGCACTCAAACAAGCATGTCAACATTAGGCGAGAAAGCACAGAAGACCTAACAAAGTTGTATGGGTTTGCTTCCAATAGACAAGAGTTAGGGCCTTGCTGGCAGTGTGAAAATCCCTCCCATTGTTCTTACTATGTTCATGTTAAAGACTGATGCCCTGAATAATTCTAGAAGAAACCCTAGACAAATTGGGGATAATTAAAATGAATGTTCTTTCCCCACCATGGACTAATATTGCCCAAACAAACAAACAAACAAACAAACAAGCAAACAAACAAAAAAGGGCAATACCAGACTTCCTAATCCAGAGTAAAAAAGTAGCACAAAGGCACTCTATGTTCTAGGCTCTGAAAACCTGCTGAAAGATCTGCTATAAGAAACACTAGTCCATCTGCACTGCAGCCAGCTCAGATCATTGTGGTCCAAATCTGAATCCTTTCCATGCCATTAGTCATTGCACAGGGCATGAACAAGGTTCTTCCATTTTGCTGTAACAAGCTATTTGCCAGAAAGGCTGCCTTGCTGTGTTTCTGTAGCTTTTCATGAGGGTAGGTTGCTGGGCTGTCACTCAACTCCCAACCTGACCAGTGGAGAGCTATTCATTTGGTTCTACCCTTGTATGTATCTGGCTTGGGTGACCCTACTAGGAGTTAAAGTCCTGCCACATCGCCCCCAGCTCTCATTGGAACACTCAAGTTTTCCTGCCACATCCAGGTGCAGTCCCCAATCTTTGTGGTACAACCACAGAGCTCAAGTGGGGAGATGGCAGGGAGAGGGCTAGGGTGTGACAATGAGAATGCATTAGTCTTACAACTGCATTGCAGGGAATATGAACAGAGTAATAAAGAATTGGTAGAGGAGAGCTTTTGCTCTTAATAGCCACCAGCAGCTGCATTTACGCATTAAAATGTATCAAAAGAGCAATCTTGGTACTGTAATGCAATAATAAAATAAATTCAAACTCATCCAAAATTCTTAGTTTGGTCGTAGGTCCTGCTGAGAAATAGCTGATTTAATAATATGTGAAAGTGTGACTCATCCAAGCAGATTGTGCATGGGAAAGAAAATAATCTGATGTAACAGAAAAATTTACAAATCTAGTAACCCTCCTCTCTCAAAACCTTTAAAAAACCCCACAGAAGGCCAAGGATCAAAGCAATGAAGTGGCAGCATGCTCTACATTGAAACAGTAACAGACGTGACTTCCTCAGACAACAGTAGTGCAAGTTTACAGAGGTTTTTCACAGGCACCGAAGGAGAAGGTAATATCATCACATGCATCAGAGATTGGAAGCTGAGCTCTAAAGCCACCCAGGCTTATCACTAAAATATTGTAAAGCATGATTACAAGGTTCACTAGAAATATCAGGAGTTGAATGCCCAGACGGGGCAGGATTAAGAAGGCTGCAAACAATCCAGAAATGCATGGTTGGTTCATGCTTACTAGAAGCAATCAAATTCGAGTAATGTTCACTTCTGGCCTGTAATACTTCTCTCTTTATTCTACAAGCACTCCTTCTACAGCTAATAGATTTCCTTCCCTCCTTGCTTGTTCTCCCCAACAACACAGCATTGTCAATTTGATGATCTTGGTTAAAATATGAACAAGTTAGTGGATTTCTTATATTATAGAAAAATCTCAGATAGGTAGCCATGTTAGTCTGTATCTGCAAAAACAACATGGAGACCTGTGGCACCTTAGCTATGTCTACACTGCACGCTTATTTCGAAATAATTCATGCTATCATATATATAGTAGCCCAATGTCTGTGACTCTGTAATGCTGAAACGCTGGCTGTTCCCTCTGGGCGGCGCTGTTGCCTCCCACCGTGGCGCTCAGCTGACTTCTGCGCCACTCAGCCGGGCCGCCGTGCGGGAACAAGCAGCTGTTTGGGGTCCGTACTCCCCATGCAGGACAGGGGTGCTGTATGGGGAGCATGGGCCCCAAACGGCCTCTTGCACCGCTTGCTCCCGCACGACGGCCCAGCTGAGCGCCACGGTGGGAGGCAATAGTGCCATTCAGAGGGAACAGCCGGGGGTGGGGCCTGGACGAGCGTGCGTCTCTGATGTCAGGAAAGGGTGCTGGATTCAAAAGGAGGAAAGCAGAGTAGACACAGAGGACGCAGAGGAGACAGAGAGGAGAACAGAGGAGGCAGAGGACAGTGAGAGAGAGATTGAGAGAGATGCAGTAGCAGGAGGAGAAGCGAAACACAGAGTGAGAGGAGGGAGGGGGAGAAGAGAAAGAAAGATAGACGGAGAGAGACACAGAAGGCAGAGGAGAGCTGAGAGAGAGAGAGGGTGAGGCAGTAGGAGGAGGAGAAGAGAGAGGGAGGCCATTTGTGCCGCTTGCTTCCGCGTGGCGGCATGGGTTAGCGGTGCAGAAGTCAGCTGAGCACCACGGTGGGAAGCGAAGGGAGGCGGGGTGGTGATGTATACGCCCAGGGGCTGGGGCCTGGATGAGCATGTATCCCTGATGGAGAGAGAGGAAAGTGGAGAGAGAGTGAAAGGCAGGAGGAGGAGGAGAAGAGAAAGGGAGAGTGAGAGGCAGGAGGGGGAGAAGAGAAAGAGAAAGACGGAGAGAGAGGCAGAAGGCGGAGGAGAGCTGAGAGAGAGAAGGGGAGGCAGTAGGGGGAGGAGAGAGAGAGAGAGAGAAACGGAGCGAGAGACCAGAGGCTCAGGAGAGAAGACCGACGTGGAGAAGAGACCTGAAAATCCTGTCTTATGACGGGCTAATTGGCTAGTTTCAAACTAATGGAGTGTGCACCTACACAGCAAACCCATTATTTCAAAATAATTTCAAAATAACAGGCTACTTACCCTGACTTCTGTTAGGTTTAATGAGGAGTAAGGGAAGTCGAAGAAAAAGTGTTCTTCCTTTGAGTTCCTGCTGTGTAGACAGCACATAAAGCTGAGTTAAGGAACTTTGACTTCAGCTACACAATTAATGTAGCTGACATTTCATATCTTTATCTTGCAGTGTAGACGTACCCTTAGGCTATGTCTACACTATGCTCTCTTGCACAAGAAAATATGCAAATGAGGCAAAGTCGTGAATATCGCCGCACCTCATTTGCATACTTAATGAGTTGCCATTTTTGTGCAAGGGGCTTTTGTGCAAAAAGGAGCCACCTACGCCGTTCTGCCGCCTTTTTTTCAGGCCTTAGAGGCTAACAGATTTATTAGAGCATAAGCTTTCTTGGTTTTACCCATGCAAACGTATGCCCTAATACATCTGTTAGTCCAGGGCTCACCGAACCGCGGCGAGCCCCGCTCGCCAGCCGCGCTGTCCGGCAATCTGTGCATGCACAGATCGTTCTGCGCATGCGCAGATCACCCGAACCCGGCTCTTCCGGGTTACAATCTATTTGCCACAGGCGAGTAAATTGTATTATTTGTCGAGCTCTGCGTTAGTCTCTAAGGGTACGTCTACACTACATGCCTCTGTAGGCAGAGGCATGTAGATTTGTTTATTCAGCAAAGGTAAATGAAGCCGTGATTTAAATGATCGCGGCTTCATTTACATTTACATGGCTGCCGCGCTGAGCCGACAAACAGCTGATCAGCTGTTTGTCGGCTCGCCGCTAGTCTGGACGTTCCCCCTGTCGACATCAAAGCCCTTTGTCGGCAGCCCCGGTAAACCTCATTCCACGAGGAGTAATGGGGCTGCCGACAAAGGGCTTTGATGTCGACAGGGGGAACGTCCAGACTAGCGGCGAGCCGACAAACAGCTGATCAGCTGTTTGTCGGCTCAGCGCAGCAGCCATGTAAATGTAAATGAAGCCGCGATCATTTAAATCGTGGCTTCATTTGCCTTTGCCTACAACCCAAATCTACATGCCTCTGCCGACAGAGGCATGTAGTCTAGACACAGCCTTTAGTGCCACAGGACTCCTCATTGTTATATCATAAAAAGCTGATCTTTTTATGGCTGTTTACGGATGTGTACCAGCTGCTATTTCTTACCAATACACCATACCTCTTTCAACTCTGTATATAACCAGGGAATATCAGCTAGGAGTAGACCATTACTGGAATACTGTGACCTGCACAGGCAGCTTGTCCTTAAAATGGATACTGACAACTTGCAAAAGATTCAGAAAGTGCTACCAGAATGATTTGGGGTCTAGAAAACCTGCCTTACAGTGAGAGATTAAAGCTCTAGCTATTTAGTTTTTCCAAGTGTAAGTTAAGAGCTGACTTGATCGTCAACCTCTAAAAGTCCTCATATGGCAGGGGTGGGGAACCTCCTTTGGGCTGGGGACTGCTAGCCCATAGAAAAATCAGTTGGGGGCCACACAAAAGTGAAAAGCCAAACGAAACAAAATGAAACACTGATGTGGCCCCTGACTGGGAAGCAAAAAGACATTTCCCACATTACCCTTGTGCACCAAAGCCTGGGGGGTGACTAGGCTAATAGATTTTATGGGCTTCCCTAGGCTTTGGGATGAGGCCAAAAATGAGGGGCTCAGTGTGTGGGAGGGAGCTGCTGGGAAGCAGGCTTGGAGTGGGGGGCCTGGGTGGAAGGGAAGGTGTAGGAATAAGGTGGTTGTGTACAGACTGGGTGGGAGGGGGTACCAGGAGAGGGCTGGGGATTGGGGGTGGGAGGTCTGGTAAAGGAGCAGTCTAGGGGTGGGGAGGTGAGCAGGAGGACGTGCAGGAGCAGGATGGGGGAGTGGGGTCTGGGCCATGCTAGTTCAGGGTCTCCAATGCTGGAGGTGAGCCCTAAGCATCAGGGTCTGGATCCAGGCAAGCCAGGGACTGAATCTGGCCCCTCAGGTTCACCAACCCTGAAATATGGGGAATAAATTTCTGATAGCAGACGGCTCTTTGATCTAACAGAAAATGCAAATTTTGAATCACTAGAAATACTTACCTAGAGATGAGGCTTCTCCATCACTTGTGGCCTTTAAATCTAGACTGGATATGTTTTTAAGAGATATACTGTAGCTGAAGCAGAAGATAAGGCTAGCTGCAGAAGTTAGTGGTCTGTGTTCTATGGCTTCTGTAATGCAGCTGGTCAGCCTAGAAAGATTATCATAATGTCCCTTCTGGCCTTAAAATCTATACATCTGTAACATGAGCATGAATTAGGAAAGGCCAGTAAGGCCAGTTCTACACTAAAAGGAGACATTGAAGCAAGATACACAATTCCACCTACATAATTATATAGCTGGAGTCGATGTACCTTGTTTCATGTTTCCCAACGTCCTCACAGCAGGAGGCTGATGGGAGCAAATTCTCCCATAGGCTTCCCTTACCCCTTGCACAAGCAGGAGTTCCAACACCTGGTGGGAGAGGGGAAGGGCTTCTGAGTTTGATTTAGCAAGTCTTAACTAGACTCACTAAATCGAACTGGAAGATCGATTGTAGCAGTAAGATGGGAATAATGTTAATAAATGATACAACAGTAATTGTCATCTATCTTGCAGGAGCATAGTGACTATCAGTTGATTAATTATCAGTTTTTTTAAGTTTGTCATAGGAAGAGGACTGTGCAAAAGTGAAGTTTCATTGTACGAACGGTAGAAGAGAATAATATGTGGTTGTGGTAAGGTAGAAAGAGAAGCAATATTTTGTGCGTCTGTATTTAATTAGATGTTTACAGTACACCCTCTCTATACTCTAAGCCAGCAGTGTGTAACCTGTGGGTTGGGGTCGCGGCCTGGCTGTCAGGGTCAGGGCCTGGAGGAGGGATGGGGGGGAATTGCAGTGCTGGGCCAGCTACCATTTTTTTTCCAGCGCGGTGTATACATGGTGGGGGCAGAGGGAGCAGCAGCCGAGCTGAGCGGCATTTAAAGGGGCCACACTTTTTTTTTTTGGATCAACCAAAATTTTCCCGGCGGTCACACCAGGAAAAAGGTTGCGCAACATGGCTCTAAGCAAATGTATAAAGAAATATATAAGGATAAAAAAAGTTAATGAATTGAAGAGCAAAAATCGAATTCATTAAGATGATCCGTATTTTAAACCCTCAGTTCTGTTTATATGTCTTTCATGCCACTGGTGTACTTTCTCAAACACATGGAAAAACAGGTGGGTCTTACCGCATACTGTGTAGGTCAAAGAGTCAAGCTTTGTCAGGTGTTCCAGAGTCAAGGGCTCTCCACTGAGACTATTTCATCTGAAACCCTTTCTTGCATAACTGCTGTCACATCAGACAGGAACAGGCCTGCTGACTGGGGTGGGGGAGGAGAGAGCAACTGCCCCAGTGCCTGATCATTCAAAACGGTGCAGGCCCTTTAAATCGCTGCCACTGCTACTGTGGCAGCAGTGTTGGCTGGAGCCCTTTAAATTGCTGCCAGATCCCCAGGTGATGCTAAGAGGGCTGGCTGGGGGGAGGGAGAGGCACTGTTTGGCTGGTGCTAAGGGCTGGCGGTCCTTACCAGCCCTTTCTGCCTGAGGCCAGGCCTCTCCTTGAATAGCGAAGCTGACCTTACTCACCTTGCCCAGTAATTTTGTCAGCTTCCCTAGATGGGAAATGACATTCTCTCTCAGATAGCTAGGTGTTTAACAACTAGATCTGTATAGCATCTTACACCAGGCTAACTCAAAATACTTTACAAATGCTGCTTGTAGGATAGGTACTGCATGGTATATCTTCTTATCCCCTTCTCACAAATGGGGAAAATGAGCACTGAGAGATTAACTTGTCCAATGTTCCACCAATTTGCTGTGTGAGCCAAGCATAAAACTAACTTTTCTTGTCTCCCAGTGTGCTGCTGTGACCACTACACAGTACTGCCAGGTTTGAAAAAGTAACCAAAGAATGATACAGAAACATCTTGAGATTTACCCAAAAATTGTATATGCAAGGAATTAACCAAACTGGAAATGCAACCTTTGGAGACTATCTGTATATCATATTAGGCTGCAATATTATAATGAGCTCTGTATGGGTGTATCTCTGCATCCACACAGAGTTCATTGCAGGACTGGAGCTTTAATGTGGCTAGTTGAAATCACAAGACTCCTGTGTTTCCTGCATACGTGGTGATCCTGGGAATAATTCCCCATCTAAACCAAACTCTCCAAGATTATCAGTGCACAAAACTGTAAACAAATCAAGCTCAGTGCATTTTGAAAAGCAGCTTTGAACACCCCAAGGTGGACGGTAAACCACAACAACAGTAACAGGAAAAGCAGCACCACAACGAAAACCTAGCAATCCATTTGAAACTAAATTCATTTATTAAACTAAAAGAAATAGCTCAACAGTACAAAACTCCAGCACCACCACCCTGACCACATGAGATAAATGAGAAAAACTATATTCTTGTAGGCACACCTCAAGCACGCTTAAAACAACAGCCTGCTCCAAACAGTTTCCACATAGCAAGGTGATCTCATTGTTTGATAAATAACTCTATCCAGGCAACTATAATAAATCAATGATTTCACAGTTTTGTTCACTACATATAACTTGGGATTGGTATGAGCATAATGGATTTTTACACTACACTGATCTCTTCTTGTTCCTATGAGCATTTTAAATGAACTGCAAAGTATTTCTAACAGATGCAGCTTTTGGAGTTGAATGGTAGCTTGTAGACTGGCTTGTAGGATTCCACTTTGGAAGCTAGAGTACGTCTAAACTACATGGCTCCGTCGACGGAGCCATGTAGATTTGTTGTTTTGGCAAAGTCAAATGAAGCTGCGATTTAAATGATCGCGGCTTCATTTAAATTTACATGGCTGCCGCACTGAGCCGACAAACAGCTGATCAGCTGTTTGTCCGCTCAGCGCGCTAGTCTGGACGCTCCCCTGCCGACATCAAAGCCCTTTGTCGGCAGTCCCGGTAAACCTCATCCCACGAGGAATAATGGGGCTGCCGACAAAGGGCTTTGATGTCGGCAGAGGAGCGTCCAGACTAGCGTGCTGAGCGGAAAAACAGCTGATCAGCTGTTTGTCGGCTCAGCGCGGCAGCCATGTAAATTTAAATGAAGCCGCGATCATTTAAATCGCGGCTTCATTGGACTTTGCCTATGTGTCTAATCTACATGCCTCTGCCGACAGAGGCATGTAGTCTAGACACAGCCCTAGAGAGAAAGCCTAATTAGAGCTCATCAGATACGGCACAAAAAATCTTTCCGAAATATTTAAGTTCAATTTCACCACTTTTTGGGCTTGCTTTTTGTGAATAGTCAAGGAACTGAGGTTTACTGACAGTGATGCCTGTGCAAAGGGAATTTGAAGCTAGCATGCATATTCACACTGGAAGAGGTATCATTTAAACAGATGGGACATGGCTTGATAAGTGGATGAGAGGTACCCCACACCCTCTTGCTGGAGCTCTGGCACAGAAACACCTAAAGAAGTCAGATAAGCATCTGACCACACCCTCTGCAAGTAGGATTGTACAAGCAGAGACAGTTTTCTGTATCAATGACTGTGATGATGACAGAACACTACAGACCAGTCAGTTTAGATAGCTTGGTGTATTTTAATGGAATAGGAAAGAACTAAACGGATGACTGATTTTTATTTCAGGCTATATATATGCGCTCAAGGAATAGGGGAACAGAAGTCTTTTTTGCTAGCTTTAGTGCTCCCCAGTTCTGGAGACTGACCAGGGGCTAATTCTGCTCCTGGAATAACTTAGAACACCTCTGGGCTACTATAAACTACCCGGCTACGTCTAGACTGGCATGATTTTCCACAAATGCTTTTAACGGAAAAGTTTTCCGTTAAAAGCATTTGCGGAAAAGAGCATCTAGATTGGCGCGGACACTTTTCCGCAAAAGCACTTTTTGCAGAAAAGCGTCCGTGCCAATCTAGACGCGCTTTTGCGCAAAAAAGCCCCGATCGCCATTTTTGCGATCGGGGCTTTTTTGCGCAAAACAATACCGCGTTGTCTACCCTGGCCCTTTTGTGCAAAAGCTTTGTGCAAAAGGACTTTTTCCCGAACGGGAGCAGCATAGTATTTCCGCAAGAAGCACTGATTTCAAACAGTAGGAAGTCAGTGTTGCAGAAATTCAAGCGGCCAGTGTAGACAGCTGGCAAATTTTTCTGCAAAAGCAGCTGCTTTTGCGGAAAAACTGGCCAGTCTAGACACAGCCCCGCTGACTGCTAGTGACCCTTTGGGGTTGTTTCATCAGTAGGTAAAAGTGAGAAAACAGAAGCCCTCTGGTCATGTTCTTGTACCTTAGTCATAGGCTAGAACGTCCCTGCTGACTATGCTACTTTGTTATTGTCCCTATATTGGGAGCATCCCTGAGTCTCTGGTTTAGCTGACAGCATGGAAAGACCATAGCAGGATCAAAAAATAGGCCCATACATTCTTTGTGTAAATGCAATGAGAGAAAGCTTAAATTTAAACTCTTTCTCCAGTCTGTAACTCTTACTGTAACCTAATATTTCTAGCAGTTTTGTCTTCTGTGTCACCCATGTGGCAATTCCCCAAAGATGGAACCAGTTATAAGCCAAGTGGGTTGGGAAGAAAACATTGAAATACAACAAATATTAATGATAATTGGGAGTCATTTAAGAAGATGTTACTAGAGGCTTGAAAGGATAGAAAGCTTATTCAGTTACAAAAACCTTTCAGTTAAGACAGGAAGTGAAAAGATTAAAAAAATCAGTCACTTTATAACCAATGGAAAAAGGGGGAAGTTGATAGCAATAACAATAATTCAGCAATCATGAAATTCAGGCAATCAAGATAAAGGCATCAATGAAAAAAATATAAAGGAAATAGGGTTCAGGACAAGAAGAAAAAAAATTAATGAAGATCCTAGGAACAAAAGAAATCCAGGCAATAGTACAGATTTGTTACTATAGGTAGCTAGGGAAAGCAAAGCTGCCAATAACCATGGAGAAAAGGCTATTGTTTTCAATAAATACTTTTTGTTCTGTATTTCGAAATAGCATGTCCACATTGAGTGGATCCTGAACCGAGGTTAAGGATGGCCGGAAGCAGTGCCGGCAGGGCATCAGGTTAGGACTTAGAGTGTGGAGCTGCTGTCTCAGGCTAGCCAAGGGCTGTGCTTAAAGGGACCCGACCCCCACCCCGGACAGACAGTTCTCAGGGTTCCCCGCTTGCTTGTCTACCTCGATGAGGGACAGCAAAGCAGTCCTGCCTTGGAGTGCCCTGAGTGCCCACACTTGGCACATCACAGCACTCAGCAATTTAGCCTGGCTGCACTTGCCTCAGGCTGCCATCCGGGGGGGGGGGGTCAATCGGGGGGCTGTCAGGATACAGGAGGCCCTGCAGGAGAGCTTCCACCCTGAGGAGCCCACAGAGCCACCCCAATCCTCCCCATTAGGGGCTTGTGCCCCATTCCTCCCTCACCTTCTTCCATTTACCCCTCCCTAGCCCCCCTTCCTGATGTAAAAAATAAAGGACATGTGTGTTCAAAAATAGAAACTCTCTTTATTGAACAAAACTGGGAGGGGGGGGATTAACTTCTGGGAAGACTGGGAAAAGGAGGTGGGAGAGGGGAAGAGAGAGGGTGGGAGAGGGGAAGGGGAAACCTGGGAGGAGGGAGCTGGAAGGGGGAACCCAGGGGAAGAAGGAGGAGGGGAAGTATAAAACTATGATACGCCATATCTTCAGTACAGTGTACAGACATGGTCTCCTCACCTCAAAAAAGATATTTTGGCCTTGGAAAGGGTTCAGAAAAGGGCAACTAAAATGATTAGAGGTTTGGAACAGGTCCCATATGAAGAGAGGCTAAAGAGACTGGGACTGGGACTTTTCTTAGAAAAGAGGAGACTGAGGGGGGATATGATAGAGATATATAAAATCATGAGTGGTGTGGAGAGGGTGCATAAAGAAAAGTTCTTCATTAGTTCCCGTAAAGAAGGACTAGAGGACACCAAATGAAATGAATGGGTAGCAGACTTCAAACTAATAAAAGAAAGTTGTTCTTCACAAAGCAAATAGTCAACCTGTGGAACTCCTTGCCACAGGAGGCTGTGAAGGCTACAACTATAACAGAGTTTAAAGAGAAGTTAGATAAAGTGATGGAGGTTGGGTCCATGGAGTGGTATTAGCCAGGAGGTAAGAATGGTGTCCCTGGCCTCTGTTTGTGGAAGGCTGGAGATGGATGGCACAAGACAAATGGCTTGGTCATTGTCTTCAGTCCATCCCTTCCGGGGTAGCTGGTGTTGGCCGCTGTCGACAGACAGGCTACTGGGCTAGATGGACCTTTGGTCTGACCCAGTACGGCCGTTCTTATGTTCTTATGTTCTAAGCTCAGGGCTCAGGGTCGGGGGGGAGGGAGGGTCTCACTGGACCACCTTGATTTTCATGCAAACCTGCTCCTGGGTTCGCATGTGGCCTTTGGTGGCCAGGCTGGCAGTTATCCTGCCCTAGATGGCCACTTTCCTGTGTCTAGTGCGGAGGTCGTGGACATTGGAGGCCTCCCCCCAAACCTCGATGAGGTCCACGATCTCTGCACTAGACCAGGCGGGCGCCCACCTCTTGCGGCCCCGGAGAGCCACCAGCCTGGTCCCGGGAAGAGGTGGAGGGCTGGGTGGCAGCGGATGGCTGGCTCATGCCGTGCCAGGTGCAGGATCTGCTGGCTAGGTGCTGGCAGGCTTGCACCTGGCACAAGGACCGTAGCCCGACCATGTCCCTTTAAGGGCTCCGGGGACGGGAGGGGGGCAGAAGAGTTTTCCTGGTTTGGCCCAGAGTGGATAGGTATCGGTGAAGCTGTACACCCACCCACCCTAACCCTATCCCTTTAAGATTAATTGTCCACAAAGTCTGGGAGTTGGTCATGTCAGAGTTTAATATGCAATGTTTACTTGGCACAGTAACAACTATCCTTGAAGAACTGTGTTCCAAGTGACTCATCAGGCCTGTATTTTCATGAGAAGGGACACAGTCCTGCACTTTGGACTTGATCTATCACACTCTGCACATCACAAAAGATATAAGAGCATCTGGCAAGCAGTGAAGAAACTAGAAGCTGTTGAACTTCATTTATACTGCGGGAATGATAAATAACAAAGACAGGCTACTACTTCAGAGCAATCTGGTAAACGTATTAATCTAGGAACAAAGAATGTCAGCTATATTTACACAATACGGGAGTCCATCCTGGGAAGCAGTGACTGTGAAAGCGATGGGGAGTGTTTTACCTGTGGGAGGATAATCCGCTGACCATGAGCTCCCAGAATGACTCTGGGGCTATAGGGTTAATATGCTCCTCGGACACATAAACTCTCTAGTAGGAGTAAAGGGGTTATTTTACCTCAGTATTTGACACTGCTGCAAGAATTCTGTGTCCAGCTCTGGTGTCCACAACTCAAGAAAGATGTTGATAAATGGGAGAGGATTCAGAGAAGAGCCATGAAAGTGATTATAGGATTGGAAAACATGCCTTATAGCGATAGACTCAGAAAGTTAAGTGGTGACTTGATCCCAATCCATAGGTACCTACATGGGGACTATTTAATGACGGGTTCTTCCATAGGCACCAACTTTTGCTATAGTCAAGAGGTGTTCAACCCCCTAGCTCCTTCTCCATCCTGCCCCCACTCCACCCCTTCCTCCAACCCACAACCGTTCTGCCTCTTCCCACACCTGCTCCATCCCTGCCCTGCCTCCAAGCTTCTGCCCCTGCCCTGCCTCTTCCTGCACCTGCTCCATCCCTGCCCTGCCTCCAAGCTTCTGCCCCTGCCCTGCCTCTTCCTGCACCTGATCCATCCCTGCCCTGCTTCCACTCCACCCCTTCCTCCAAGCCTCTACCCCTACCCCACATCTTTCTTTCCCCTCTCCTAAGAACCTAATCATGCCATATACTTACACCTCCCTGTCCTTCCCAGAACATCATGAAGCAGCAGCAGGAGATACAGGGAGCAAGGGGGAGGGGTAGATTAGTGGGCTGATGGCAGGTGAGAGGTGATCGGGGAGGAGGTTGAGGGGGAAACTTGGCTGCTGATGAGTTCTCAGCACCCGCTAATTTTTCTCCCTGGGTATTACAGCCCTGACTCTTGAGAGTCCTGCAGTTTCTATCCCACAGGGCTTCTTGGGGTTGGTTCAGTATTCCTGGTATATGGGGGTCACTACTCTATTTAATCAAATTTAGCCTGGCCATTCCACTATTTGGGGTGCTGAACCAAACCTGAGCAGCGCTGCAGCATGACCCTGTGTGCCTGCAGGTAGGTCCCAACACCGGAATTGAGAAACTGATCCTACACAATAAGGAGCTGCAGGAGCTGCTGCTGCAGGATCAGTTCAGGGTGATGGTGGGAACCCGGCCCACACCTCAGTGACGTTGGAACAATGCTTATAATGAGGGGTGCCATTGAACAAAACTGTAAACCCTGTAATATCATGGAAACCACTTCTAGCCAGGGGATGCTGCTGCATTCCCAGAACCCTAGTTCCAGCACCCCTGCCATTCCTTCCCATTCACTAAGAAGCAGAGTGGGCTCTGAATGGAGACTGGAGGTATTGCCCTATCTGCCTCTGAAGCCACTCAGACATCCTCCTGGGAGCATGTCCCTCCAGCCTTCCATCCTACATGGGCTGTAACTGTGATCTAGCCTTTCCTCGGAGATCAGCTTTTAGGCCCCAATTCAGGAAGCTGCTTAAACAGGAATCTAGCTTTGAGCCTATGAGTTGCTCCCTTTGATCAAAGGGATTACACATAAACATAAAGTTAGGCATGTGTTCAAGTCCTTAAAACAGATTCTGGGATTGCAAGGGAAAGAGTCTTGGTTCAATTCCTTTATTAAAAATGGATATGGCTCCAGTCAACATCAATTGACTATGCAAAAGATGAAGTGATGAGAAGGCCCTCAGTGTATATGTAACTACCACCGGGCAGATCTGAATCTGGGACCTCAATGTAGGAATCACTACCATTTTAGCTGTAAAGCCAGCTGGCTCTCATCTTAGGCTGTAGAACTCCCTTGTTCTTCTCTCGCACTGTAAGTGGACTGAGTGCCACTACAGGGGTCAGTGAACCACACTAATTGTGTGGGTTACACATATGCCATCAGCGTGGGCGGAAAATAAGCACATACACACTCCTCCCCCGAACACAACAATATTAAATGTAATTCCACTAGATGGCAGCACAATAAATGCTTATTTTTGTTATTTTAATATCTCTGGGGTAAGGTTTTTTTAGTGCTCTAGCATGTGATACATTTGGAAAGGATTTCTAATTTAGAATTTTTCAGCTATCCAACTAATGATCATTTTTTTCTTGGTATTGATTTATATATTTTAGGGTTTCACAAGAACTGCAGGGGCAAAACACTGTGAAAAATTCATCAAAAGTTCCCTTTCAAGTCTGTGAATTTTCAAAAATTGAAATTGATGTAATTTAAAGTGTTCTATTCAGTTTTCTGGCACAATGATTGTTGATTACTATTAGCACAACAGAGCCAATGCAATTACAGTGCAGAAGAGCAAACTGGATTCGTTTTCCTTTCACAATCCCACAGTCTGTTATGTTGTGATGCTGAGGAATTCCTGTTGAGGGAGCTGCTGCTGTAGCTGAGGAAGAAGGTCCCCTCCCTCCAACCAGGCAACTCCATGCATAGTACCCCTGAGTCCTTGGGTGGGGCTCATTAAACAGCAATGAGCCATGTTGCCAAGCAGTTTAGAGGGAACTTTGGAGAACGGTCAGTGTGACAGAGATGGTGCCTGAGGGCAATCAGAGAGCAAGCATGAAAAATCAGGACACTTTATTGGGGCATACAATTGCATATGTAAGACATAACTTTTAATGTCAGGATTTCTAGATGGGCTAAGGATACCTTGCCAGTGGCACAAAATTAGTTATGTGTGGGTGTCCTCCCTTTATGGTGAGAAGCTGGAGAAATTGAGTGGATGATCTCTTCCTAGTAGAGTGAGACATCTGAGGGGTGGAATAGATCTCTCCTAGTGCTTCAGAGGGACAGCTGAAGGGTGTGGTGGGGAGTGTCTTGCCCATGTAGCTGAAGCCAGTAGGGAGCTGGGCGCCTTAGGGAACAGCTGTGATGCAGCTGCAGAGAACAGGGCGCTGGTTTGGGTTCATTACATACCTACTGCATACCAAGGTCTCAATTCCATCTCCATTCCTCACACTGAATTGCTCTCTGTGGCACTACTCATGGAAAAAAGCGCCCCTCAATGTAATAGTGACAGGACTGGATCCCAACTTTGCAGCAGACACAGCTGCTCTCTCAGCTCTAAAGTGAAGACAGATGTAGTCAGAGCCATCTTCCACTGAGCTGAAAACTAGAGGATGTAGCCAAAGGACAGCAAGTATGGCATGCCATGCTAGCGTTTGCAAAGTCTTTTCTGATTTAAACCACACAGGTGTATTTTTCTTCACCACAGGAGTGAGAAAAGCAAGTGTGAATAAGGTAACCTAGTATTGAAAAGTGATAGAAATGTAGCCGTGTTAGTCTGGTGTAGCTGAAACAAAAAACAGGACTGTGTAGCACTTTAAAGACTAACAAGATAGTTTATTAGGTGATGAGCTTTCGTGGGCCAGACCCACTTCCTCAGATCAAATGGTGGAAGAAAATTGTCACAACCATATATACCAAAGGATACAATTAAAAAATGAATGTATTGAAAGGCACACTTTGCCAGGGCTTAGCTGCCATGCTTCTGTAATTCCTTTCACATCTGACTAGTAAAACCAAAGAACAAACGTAACAGGATGAGAATTTGGATGGCAGAACAAGGAGCAATGGTTTCAAGTTACAGTGGGGAAGGTCTAGGTTGGATATTAGGAAAAACTATTTCACTAGGAGGGTGGTGAAGCACTGGAATGGGTTACCTAGGGAGGTGGTGGAATCTCCATCCCTAGAGGTGTTAAAGTCTCGGCTTGACAAAGCCCTGGCTGGGTTGATTTAGTTGGGATTGGTCCTGCCTAGAGCAGGGGGCTGGACTCAATGATCTCCGGAGGTCTCTTCCAGCCCTAGGAGTCTATGATTCTAATTTGGGGTCTATTGTCTATACAGAACTTATTGGTATTAATGGAAGTAGCTTGTGATTAAGCTGAGAAGAGTTGCACATAAAAGCCCAAAACAGTATGCGTAACAGTAGGAGTCACATTTCCTGGCTTCAGTTCAACTGTGTGACCAGGTTATTATGTCGCCACCCACCTTGTCTCTCCAATACCACAGAGCTGGCACGGCTACAGCACAGCATGCATGTTTAGTGTGCTAAGAACATGAAGGCAAGCCACCAAGGACCATACTAATCTGAAGTGTACAAAGATCTCTGAATAACCCACACTGTTTTCAAACGATTGTTCTTGACACAGCAACTATTTTGTGGATCAATACTTTTATTTTGTTATCTTGGTGCTATATAGAAGACCATGATAATACTGCCATCCTGTGGTCAGGATGGTTATGATGGAGCGAGCCTGTGTATAAGATTGATAAGTAAAGCTAATATTTAGTTATGGGTATTTTAAAAGCCATAGCCCATGACATGTCCATGATTTTTACTAAAAAATACCTATGAATAGAACTTAGCTGCTCCAGAGCCCCAGGGCATCCGTGCTGCTTGGGGGGGCGGGGTGGAGCAGTGCAGTGCTTTGTGACTGCTGTTCTGGGGCTGCCCCTGAGACTGCTAATTCTTCAGTGGCTCCTGGGACCACTGGCCACAGCCCGGGGCTGCCGTAGCTGCTGGCCCCAGTGACTTCTATGGCAGACTCACAGCCTTAATAATAAGCACACCGTAGCGCTTTCCTTAGGGCAGCGAGGTCTGTGTACCACTCAATGTATGTCTTTTTGTCCTGAGTGTATCTTCCAGTGGATTTTCTTTCCCACAAGACTTTTGTCTTGACCAGGTAGTTTTTCATTTTAATGGAGACTGAATTGCAGAGTTTAACTGAATTCAAAGGAATCTAGATTTGTGGCTAGAAGAGGAAGGGATAGAGGGGCATGGGGAAGATGGAATCATAGTACATTTCCAAAGGTCAAGGGTTCCTCAGGTCTGGAATCATCTCCTTGTTTTAGTTCAGAAAATAACTGGAATTAGAGATGGCAGAGCCTGGGAGTGGCTTTGGGTTTGCAAAAGAAAAGCTGGAGTAGTTCAGATCCAGGTACCATGTTATCTCAATTTTCTGCATTGTGGGCTAAGGAGGTGGTGGCAGATAACTGTTTCTGATGTAAGATCTTAGAACTGCCCCAGAAGTTCTGTTCCTGGTACGATGACCCAGTCAGCGACTATGCAGACAAAAGAAATACCTTGTTGCCCAGATGACTCCTCCCTTGATTCAGTTATTCATTCTCTTCAGTCTACTCTGTCACACTTTACTCCTTAGCAATCTTCAGTGTAGCTTGCCCTTAACAAGCTACAGTTTGTTTTGCTGTATTTTCCATTCTTACTCTTAGGCTGATGAGCATCCTGGTGTAAGTCTCAAGACCATTTTGAATTTCTCCACTACAAACTCACTCTCTTTTCCTTTTGTTCTATCATTTTGTTAGCCAACCAGCTCTATTTTCCCTTCCTCATTGAATCCCACACTTGAAATTTCAACTGCCCTTTTTTTTTTTTTTTTTTTTTTTTTTTTTTTGGCCACATAGGCCCTGTTCCCAGCCCTTCTCCTTTCCTCTCCTCTCCTCTCCTCTCCCACTGCTCAGAATTTTGCCTATTTCTTCTCTGAACAAAATGTCTAAGGTTTGGTGCTGTCTAGCTCTGCCCCTTTGTCCTTCCCTTGCCCTTATTTACAAGCATCACTTTGGCTAATATCTTTATTCTGATGACAATGACCTTTCTTTCTCACATCCCTTTGTGGGTATCTTGTCATCATCTCAAACTCAACATGGCCAAAGTTTATGCACAAGTCAGAGATGGAATTAGACTCTATGAGTCCTGATTCTTGATCATCTGCTCCACCTGCCTCCAGATCTAAAATTTTGGAAAAAGTTGGGTCTCAACCACAGGGACCTTTCCACAGCCACAAAAACAAGTTCCAATGTCCAATATTCTGCGTCAGGTGGTTTCAAGTATAAAGGCTATCTGTCCCTTTTACTTACTGAATGTTGTACTATAAGCATTTTACCAGTAATAATGAAAAGGATTTAGAGATATCTTGTTCTAAAAAACAAGAGAGCCCTTTTGTTATGTGATATATTTTATCTGGTAAACCCCAGCTACCTGAGATATAAAAACATCCACATCCTCTTGCATTTTGACATTCTAAAATTTTGTTTTTCAAAGCTACTAGTTTCTTAACTAATGTGATGCATTCATTTAAACCAAAAAGTGCTTCGTTTTAGCCCAGCAATGGCATAAATATAGGTGAAGTGAACCCTACTTTTGCAGAGCAAATATATTAGCAGAATTTTTTGTAAATTCGACTTTGAGTGGGGAGCGGCAGATGTTTATTCAGTTTGCATATTTCTTGTGGTTTGCGGTTTCTTGTGGTTTAGGTATTTGAAGGGTGTAGACACTAGTGAGTGAGAGGAATTGTTTATCATGATATCTGAAGCAGTTTTTGCAAGTTGGTATGACTTTTTGGCTGCCCAGGTAAAAGTCTGCTTCCCAAGCAACTGCATGAACCAGTCCTGCTGGTTCCAAGAGCATGATAGGGACTCTTCTCCCAGGACTATAATTCCCTTCCAGAAACAGGCTAGTGTTGTTGCAAGATTGGAGTTGAAAGTAGGCAAATATATTGTTTTTTAAATAGCACTATCAGAGAGCCCCATTGTAGCTAATAAGACACGCCTTTCCTCACAGTGATTGTCCTTCTTGCATGTTGCATTCCTTTCCTACCACTGTTTGGGTGAGATCCTCAATTCTACTCTATTTCTGGTACCATACAGAAAAGCGATGGAGATGCGCAATTCTATCTGGGAGAGATTTTCCTTGCTGTGGGCACTGCAGAAGAGAGCCTGACAGCTGTAAGGCCATCTTTGGAGGATGACCTCACAGAGCTCAGGGGTAGGGGCATGCCAGGCAGGATTTGGAGAGGGCATGTCATGCTGCATTGCAGAGATTCCAGGTACTGCTGAAGCTCATAAGGCAGCCTGAGGAGGTTGCCGTAACTTAATGGGGTCCCAGATCCCTGGTAGGCTGCCCTGGAGCCATAGGCCCTGGAAACTCTTGGGTCACTGACTATGAAAGATTGCCTGGTGAGTTGCCCTGGAGCTATGAACCCTGGTAGGCCCAGAGTCTCTGGGCCTGGGGCAGACCAACGGGCGGGCTAAACTGGAGACACAGACCTTCGGATTCCAAGAAGGTGAATGGGCGAGCTGACAGGAAACCAGGTAGGTTTTCTGATGTAAACTTGCCTGGCTGGTGGAATTTGAAACCTCCCTCTTTTCCACCAGAACTTCAATGAAATTGAATCACCTCTGCACAATATTTCAATGTTGCCAAACTAGCAAATTCTGACCAATGATTTTTTTTTTAAATTTCTGACCAGCTCTAGGCCGCTTTTGTGCTAAAGCCACCGTAGCTCCTCCCTCACTTGGGTGAAAGGGAGCAGCACATGACCTCACCTATATTTTTTTTATATTGTATGTTCTTCAGTGCAGGGGTTATTGTACTTAGACTGGAAAGCATCTTCTAACGTATTTTGAGCACTGGCACAATAAAAACAACAATACTATCACAACAACACATAAAATGTAAAAACGACTTACACTTTTCAGTTGGAAACCGAGAAGACTGATATAGCCAGAGAGAATTCCACCTGTTTATGGGTGAGATGAAAATGAAGATCAGAAGTGGCTTTACAGAACACCAAGATACTCCTCCTTTTGGTGATCAAACACCAAACTACTTGGGGAACTATTAGACAGCACATCCTTTGGAGACTACGGGGTGAGAGTGAGAATTTATTATAGTGTCAAGTCTGGCAATATTCTTCCAAAGGCCTGCTTTCTGATTAAAAGATATGCGATAGCTGAAACAGAACTTATGGGCTTGATGAAGATATTACAGGGTGGGTTATATGGTCATGTAATGAAAGCCAGGTTCCAATTTGGCCTTACAATCTTTTCAACTTCTTCCTACAATTCTGTAATGTTCACGTGACAGGGCTCCATTCTTCATGTTGGTGCTTCCTGCTGGCTGTCTTGGGGATTAGCTTCTCAGGTCATTTTGCTCTTTCCTCATGGTGTGTCACCCCCTGTCATGTCTGCTCTTGGCACCCCATCCCAGTGACAACTGCAGTTAATTGTCCAGCCACTTCCCCAGGAGTGGGGAGGAGGGCAGGACCCAGGCTCACCAACTAACCGGGTGCATGGTCCAGGACCCGGAGAAGGCTACAGCCATCTGCTGCACCCTTCCACTTCCTCGGTGTATTCCCTGGGCAATTCCCCACAGCCCTAGCACCTTCTTCACCCTTGCCTCAAAGTCTCAGCCTGCCAGTCCTATGCAAGAGTCAGGAGTTCCTGCTAATTCTCTTGTTCTTGTCCAGCACTGCCCTGTCCAGGGTGCTAGCTTCCACACATCAGCAAGGCATCTAGTTCTCTCTTCTTGAACTCCAGGTAGTAATTCACTGTTCTCTGCCCTGTAGCTGGATTCTGATTGGCTGCTGCTCACAATCCCTCTCCTATTGGCTGCTTCCAGGACAGCCTTTCTAGGCCTCTATTAATTGCTTGCATGCCATTGTGTGTTTGTTGACCCATCACAATCCTAGTCCCATACTTTTAGGTTATAGAGTCAGTTAAGAATATTCCTATTGGCTTTGGCTGCCTGTCTAAAGCATCACATGAGCGCCCCTTTTCTGATTGTTCTTTATACATCCAGATGTAGCAAAGAGAGTAAAAAAGCCTAAAACTGCAATTCCTGTATTCCTGACTATAAGAAAGTGGACTGTGTTATTATTTTAAGGGGCTTCCCTTTCCTCGTCTGTTTATTCTGCTCACATGTCAAAGATACAAAACCAAGAAACTTCATCTGGAGCCACATCTAGTGATTATTTCCCTCTTGTATTCACAGTAGCTCAGTCTCATGGCTAGGCCTGTTCTCACTGGGATTCTGTGTTGTGTGCTTTGCCTGACTCCCCACATTCACAGGTAACAATATGTTTTTTTCTATAGCCATATTAGAAGGCCTAAAGCCTTCCTCTGTAGCCAGACTGAAGAGCAGCAGCCATTAGCTATAAAGCTTAGAGTTACCTACTCACATTCCATCCAAATTGCATTAAAATTGTGTCACACCAGGCTGTTAAGAAGAAGATTCTGTCCTAATGGCACCCAGTGTCACCAGATAAAGAAACAGATCTTAAGAAGGGTAAAGAAAGCTTAGATTAACCATATTTCATCTGGCAAGAAACTGTTTATTAATAGTGGTGGTTGTGGATTCCTCATTCTATGAGTATGATCCTCACTTTCCTATTGTTTGTCTGTATGATCTCTGTCTGGTTTTTAATTATTTCTGTTTGCTGCATGATCAATTTTGTTAGGTGTAAATCTACTAATGTAGTGAAGTCTTATTGGTTAGGAAGTTTCAGTAAAACAGTTGGTTAAAGAATAGCTAAGCAGGACTCAAGTTTTACTATATAAACTGGGGTCCAAGAAGGAGACCAGGGGGAAAGAGGAAAGGAAAAAGGAAGAAAGAAACAGAAAGAAGACGAAGGAAAGACCTGGAAGAAGAACTCACTTCCAAGACCCAGCCTAAGATCAGAGCTGCCAGAACTCCTTTGCATGACCATGACATGCAGCAAACAGGATTCAGAGAGACTGACCTTGCCTGGCCAACAGAGGAAGTTTGCCTGCCCTGATCAGGATAGGTGAGCATGACATTGCATGCTTGGCATGTGTATTCTGCTTGCTTGCTAACTGTCAATAAATAGAAAGTAAGGATATTACAGTGTAAGGCTCTTTCCATGGTAAAAGATCCTGCAAACCTTCAAGAAGTTATGTCCTGAACCCTAGGAATTGGGTAAGCGTGGGTGTCCCTAGGGCATGGGAATGACAGAGAAACCTGTGCAGGTAACAATAGAGAAACCTATGTGGGTAACACATAGTGCACTACTGTAGGAGTTTGTACCCTCAAGAACCATCTTTCCCTCCTGATCAGATCCCCGGGCAATATTAGAGATGCAGCAGTGTGTAAGCTTCCTATGTGTTTCAGTACCTACCTGGATAGAATACCAGTAAGACAATAACAATACCTAGCTCATATACAGCACTTTTCATTAGTAGATCTCAAAGTGCTTTATGAAGGAGGAAAGTAGCTTGCTCCCATTTTACCCCTGGGGAAGCTGAGGCAGGGAGCAGTAAAGTAACTCGCAGGCCAGTCACAAAGAATAGAACACAAGTCTTCTGAGGCCCAGTCCAGTGCTTCACCAACTAGATGCACAGTCTCTCCAGAGACAGCGTGTGAAAGAGAGAGAGGAAGAGAGAGAAAGAGAGAATTTTAGATTCTGTACCAGTATACACTCTTAGGCTGCGTCTAGACTGGCAAGTTTTTCCGCAAAAGTCCTTTTTCTGGAGCAAGCTTCACGAAGGCAGGAGCCTCTGCCCACAGGTAGCACCACTGCATGGCTGCGTCTAGACTGGCAAGTTTTTCCGCAAAAACAGCCGCTTTTGCGGAAAAACTTGTCAGCTGTCTACACTGGCCGCTTGAATTTCCGCAAGAACACTGATGATCTCATGCAAGATTGTCAGTGTTCTTGCGGAAATGCTATGCTGCTCCCGTTCGGGCAAAAGCCCTCTTGCGCAAATGCTTTTGTGTAAGAGGGCTAATGTAGACAACACGGTATTGTTTTGCGCAAAAAAGCCTCGATGGCGAAAATGGCGATCGGGGTTTTCTTGCGCAAAAGCGCGTCTAGACTGGCACGGACTCTTTCTGCAAAAAGTGCTTTTGTGGAAAAGCATCCGTGCCAATCTACACACTCTTTTCCGCAAATGCTTTTAACAGAAAATCTTTTCCGTTAAAAGCATTTGCAGAAAATCATGGCAGTCTAGATGTAGCCTTAGTGTGTCAGCAAAGGTCCAATTCATATTAATTCTGGTGTGTGGGCGGGGGAGTTTCTTTTTATATGGATAATTTGTGTACCAGTAAGTGAGATCACCAAATCATTTAATACACACAGCAATCATGGCAGCAGAATCACCACCAAAAGAATGGTTCTGCATCATTAACTGGCTAATTGACCCAGACTGCACAGCACATCCATCCAGCATCCAATTGGCTGCTCAGAAGGCCTGTCAGTGAACTTCGCTGATGAGAGCAAAAATTAAATTTTATGCTGGAAAATTTCAGTTTTTTGGAAAAATCTAAATGAATTATTTTGGTTTGGATTGGGTTAAGTCAAAAGAAATATTTTGGTTTGTGGTACCACATCATTTGGGGCCAATTAGATATGGATGTGTGTGCCTAAACTGCTACCATGTCTCATAGAAATTGTAGCTCAGGAACTTCATGCTTCCTTTCCTCCCTGAGGGCTGGGCTCCTTGGCTGAGTTTGGCTCCATCACGCTGGCCAGATCTCAAGCACCCCAAAAAATGTCACCAGAAAAACATGAGAAACAGATACATACCCTTCCCTGGCTGGTAAAAGCAAAGAAAAACTGTCTTGAGGAAATCGTTATTGCCTCTTCATACAGCTTGAAAAAGCAGTGGTCTACTCAGTCTTCAAAAAGCCAACTTCAGCCCTCCCTGCCATTTCATTGCCAGTCTCCCATTCCTGGATAAAATATTTGAGAAGGTAACAACCATCAAGGTACAACATTGACCCCTCCCTAGTTACACTAAACAACAATTCTTTCATTGTTATGGACACAGGAACGTCTCCATGCTCATATTGCTGCACCACCTTCCTGCCTTTGGCACAGTGACCACAAGGTACTGCTACTAACCCATCTACATGCGTTTGGATGGCTCAGTACTACAGGGGCTCCAATCACTCCCCTTTGAAGGAATGCAAAATGGTGATTTGTATCTGCTCCTTCTCTCTGAAGGCTTTCACCAACAGGGTCCCACAGATTTCTATATTATCTTTGCCTCTCTGCAATGAAATCACTGGGCATAGTAGTGAGATGCCATGGGCTCAGCTGCCATCAATATGCAGATCACACCCAACCCTGTCTCATTGCCACTTATGCAACCATCACTCTTAGAAAGATATCAGAATGGCTATAGGAAGTCAGCTCTTGGGTGAGAAGCAGCTGGTTCTGGCCTAATACAGGCAAGATGGAGGTGATGTGGCAGGGGAAAACACTTTCAAGATCTAGCTGAGATACTGCTTGCACTTTCCACTGATGGCAAACGGCCTTAATTCATCAAAGAGGTGTGAAACTCAGAGTCTTGTTAGACTCCTTTCTAAGTTTGGATGGCCAGGTAGCACTGATATCTAAAAACACTTTTTTTCTCCTCCTGTTCTTTATGAACCCTTACCCACAGATGAGGATCTAACCACAGTGATCCATGCATTCATTCCCTTGCAGTGTGTCTGAAGCTGAACATGAAGATGATGTACAGACTTTGGCTACCTGTTTTTTCCAGGGCTTAGGACTCCATGATCTAGTGCACACCAGCCCTGTGTTCAAGACCTTCCACTGGCTTCCAGTCAATTTCAGATGCCAGAAAGACCTTGGCCCTAATCTTGAAACAGTTAATGGTTCAAGGCTCAGCTACATCAATAACTGTATTTCAATCTATGGGACAACACAAATCACAATGACAGAATGAATTCCCAGAGCAAATGAGGTAAATCCAGACTCTGTTTTTAGGAAACACTGCAAAACCTTCCTTTTGGAAGAAAAAGTCTTTTCACCGTAGCACAGAAAATGTTCATGCTCTACCCCTCCTGTAATAGAAACAAATCAATCAGCCAAAACACAAACAAAAGTCAAACATACACTAATAAGCAAAAATAACCCAGAGCTTTTACCCTAAGAGGAGAGAAGTGCCAGAGACTCCAACAAGTCTACTAGGGACTTCACCACTGCTATTGATTTTACCTGGAAAGGCTCAGATACCATGGTGATGGGCGGCAGTATAAAACCCTCAGACCAACAGAAATGATCACATACATAAAGTTGAGTGACCCACTGTGTTATAAACATTGATTAATTTGTCTGATAACGATATCTACAGAAGGACATTGTAAGTATTACCCTCAAAGCTTTGACGTGCGGCAAAGAGTAGCTTAGTGGTTCAATTACCTCCTGGAAGAGTTCTTTAGGTGTGCCAAATAAGCAGATGCAGTTTCTATGAAAAAACAACGCTGCTGCTTCTTGTGAAGCTTTAGTTTCCTGTGGTGCCAGATGTAGCTAGTGTTTTACCAGTTCTTTCTTCAAATAGCAGTGCTCAGGGGGGATAAACTTTACTTAACCTAATTAATTTTAATCACAGCTTTCAAATCTCATACTGTGCAAAGAATTACAAATTGGAATACATTAATAGAAGCCATGGTTTATGCTGCAAGCTAATTGTGAAATGTGCATTTACATTTTCTGCATGAGCTTGCAATTACCATTAAAATAAAATTCAGTTATGTCCTTTTAAATTACTAAAATGTGAAGAACAGATTGAGCTGGTCCCATTTGTTGTACTAAATGACTTGAAAATGTCCTACATTTCAAAGAGTTAAATGACTCTCCTTGAACAAGAGGCTTTGGAAAATGATTTCCTGTTGTCTAGAGTTAAGATGCTTCCAGGCATTCTTGTTGTTTAAACGGTCTTTATAAAAATGGATTATAGGTTTAAAATTTCCCACCTGCTTTCATATAGATCCATTGAAATAAAGCAGTCAGTTTAACTCCTACTTAGATTGCCTTTTACCAGTAGTAGTCTGAAGCAGCAACCACTTTCTCTCATTACATTTAAGGCCTTATTCTGAACTCCTGCAGAGTTTAGAATCATTCCAGAAAGTGAGCTTCCCAGTGAAGAAGCGGATCCTTTTTTCTTTGTATCTGTTGGGAAAAGAACAATGGGAGAAACGTTTACAAGGAACTTCAAAGCCAGGTAAAATCCAGCTGGGGGGAGGGGGTTATTACACACCGAAAACATTGACCATGTGTATCAAAATGTTCACTACATTTCATAACTCTTATATAATCCTGATCATAGGTTTAAGAGATTTTATCTTAGGGTTGGTAACATTTTCAAAAGTATCTCCAAGGGTACGTTGGAAATGAAGGTGTGATTGTTGCATGGGGAGGCGTACCCATGCTCAATCTAGCTAGTACTTTCAACAATAGTAGTATAACAGATATGGCACAGGCATCAGCATGGGCTAGCAACCAGAGTACATTCCTAGAGTACTGGGAAGGCTTGCCATCTGCTATTTGTTATCCATGCTAGCTAGCCAAGCTATAATAACACTTGCACCCTCCTAAGGTCCCAAAGCTCATACTTGAGCCAGAGCCCAAGCAAAGCTTAATTACAAGCCAAATAGGAAGATGCAAATGTGATGAGATACCAGGGGGCCCCCTTAACTCTCTAGCTTGGGCTGTTTCTCACAATGCTTTGCTAGTGACAAGCAGCAACCCCTTCCATATGCTGCTCTCATTCAGCACAACTGTATGTGGAGCCCCACTCCCATGAAGATTTGCATGAATGCTCCCTGAGACACCCATAAATCTCACACAGAGAAAGACACCAGCCAATCACCCCAATCCTGCACTTTATTGTCATACCTTGGTGAGAAACCTGACAGTGTAAGTTTATTACTAAATCTGCAGAGGACATGCACAAGCCTTTGCAAAATAAGCTAAGATTTTTCGAGCACTTCAACCAAAACCCATCATTTTAGGTAAAACATAAAACAGATTTATGAACTACAAATAGGTTTCAAGTGATTATAAATGAGAGGCACAAAAGGTCAGAGATGGTTACCAAAGAAAAGAAAAGGTAAGTGCACTGGTTAAAGTTAAACTTTAGTCTGGCCTGCCTCATAAACAGGCCACAGAATTTCCCTGAACTAATTCTTGTTTGAACCATATTTTGATTTAAAAGCTTCCAGTTGTTCCAATGGTTAATTATTCTCCCTGTTAAAAATGTGTGCCTTATTTGTAGTCTAAATTGATCTAACTTCATCTTCCAGCCACTGGAAATTTTATACATTTCCTCTTTCTATTCAAAGTATTGCCAGACTTTCAAAGGCTCTTCGGCCATCCAGGAGGTCTTCTTCTCTGGATGACTGAGGGAATAGCCAACACTCTAATCATTTTTTTTCTTGTAAGTCCCAGTTCTGCAATCTGATCCACATAGATTGATTCCTTTCACCTAGATAGAGTTCTACTGATTTCAGTGTAACTCTGCATAGACAGAAGGGTCTGCCTGAAGGAAACAGATTAGAGAAACAGAGCCATACATATAATCAGGAAGGAGAAACATGGTTTTAAGGGTTTGGTTTTTTTTCTCAGGATAAGAAAAACATCAGCTTTTCAAAATATGTTCCAGAGAGCGGGGATGTGCAAATCCTTCACATTTACCTGATAGAGTCCAGCTCTACATTAAATCCATAAAAAGCTATGAAGAAAAGGTTTATAGAATAGACATTTTTTGTGGCTCAGAGAAATGATGAATGTCTGTACAGGATTCATGGCACCCCTTGCCTATAAACTAATGTACAGTGTCTCCTGCTGGATATATTTTGAACGGCAATAACACTTTCAATTAATTAGAAACAATCTTTTACTAATTTATAACACTAAAGTCAATAGAAACTGTTACACAATATGTTTTCCATTCAAAATTCAGAGAGATTATTTTGCAGTGAAGTGTTTCAGAGTCACAGAACCACTTCATTATGACAACATTTGGATATTGTTTCTACTTTGCTATGAATCAAATTTCACTATAGTAGGGTTCAGGCTTCCATAAAGGAACCATCCAGGGAAGCACAACGGCAGTTACATTTTCTTTCCTCAATTAAACCTGGTATAATTTAGCATTTTTTGTTGAACAAGATTCCTAACTAACCTGGCTTGTCTAGTGATGAGACATATCACAGCCTTGACACTGTAATTACTAGTCATTCATATAGTAAAAGGTCAAGTTTCAGTCCTTTCGGGAAACCACAACAATCTTTGTGTATGACAGATGATAATCTTTGGCTAAGCTGTAAGCTTCAAGCTTACTAAACCATTTCCAGTATATTGGGGCTGCAAGAAAGCCATGTTTAGAATGCTGAGCTTAAAATAAGAGCTAGTTGCAATATTTTTTCATAGAATACAATACAAAATATATTGATGTTGAAAGACTACAAAGGTGAAGGATTGGTGGAGGAGGCTACCCAAAATATCCCTGAAAACCACTGAAGCCAAAAGCAGGAATAAAATAAACAATGTTTTTGCTCTGCAGCTGCACTTCAAATTTACATTTGCATGAAAAAGTTTATCAGAACTGTCTTCTCTTTCTCAAAGTTGCAGTTTATGTGTTCTGATAGTATATATAACTATGTAAGTGATCCTCACCTGGTGTAAATTGTTATTGTAATTACTTATTTGTTTTACCTTAGCACTTAAGAGCCACAGTCATGGAATAGGACCTCATATAGCTACAGTGAAATAAGGGAAGCTCTATTGGTCTGGTAATACTTAACGCACAGTCCTCACAAAGTTCAGAGCAATTGCTCCTATTTTCCCTCTATGTGGTCTAGGAAGGGCACCCACCCTTGACTTCTGGTTCCTGAGACATCGTTTCTTTTATGTGGAGCCACACACGTCTCTTCCTTTTAACTGCGGCATTTCTAGGCTTACCATTTTCCTGATTGACTATATTGTGACCTTCAACAGCAAAAGACAAATCGCTCAAGTAGACCTGCTTTGCTTCTCTCCTAAGAGATGGTAAATGGTGTAATTGCCAAGAGTTGTAAGTTGCCACACAGCTAAGCAAGCTCTTTTATTCCTAAGGTGAAAGCATTATATAAAAAAACATATTAAAACAATAAAAGAACCTATACACATGCTAATAAGCTTACCAGAGACCATCTGCCAACACCAACAAGGGCTCTAGCTAGAGATTAGTCCTTCAAACCCCATAGAAGGCTTTTCCTGTGGTCGTCAGTTCATAATAGCTTTTGCTAAGAATTAAACTCCAAGTCTTATGGGACTGCAGTAGGCCAAAGACCTTCCAAACCTTCCCTAAGGATTGGGAGCCCACTTCAATCAGAAGTCCTGTCTTTTTGTTGGATCAGAAAAAAGGCCCAGAGTCAGTTGAAACTCAAACTATATAACCAAAAATTATCTCTTTATCTGCTGGTCCCTAGAGAATCCAGTTTGAATCCGTATATGCAGGACTCTTCCAGTGATGGTAGGTCTCTGAAGGTAAATCTACACAGCAGTGTTATTTTGGAATAACTGACTTATTCTGAAATAACGTAGTGCTTGTCTACACTACAAGCCTTTATTTTGAAATAATGTTGAGCTGGAGGACTTCTTACTCCAATTCCAGTAACCCTCATTTCACAAGGAGTGAGGAAAGCCAAAGAAAGAGCGTTTTTCCTTTGACTTCCTGCTGAATAGACAGTGCCAAAAGGCAAATTAAGCTATTTCGACTTAAGCTATGCAGTTGACATACCTAAAGTTGCTTAGCTTAATTCAACTTTAGCCCTGCTGTGTAGACGTACCCTGGTGATGTTACATCTGACAGAATGTGCCTTCTGGCCTTCATTCCTGGAAGGCTCTGATACCCCTTTCCTTGGAATTTATCTACAATCCTTCAATAGTATACAAATTTCTGTATTTTAATATAATGAATGCCTAAAATACTAATTTAATTAAACCAGGCTGGTGCAAGATATTGTCAAACCCCTCACACACAGTATTTTACATTTTTTTAAATAAAATGCCTATTGTAATCAAACAAAATATTTATATTTACTTCTTTTCAAATTGCACTGAACAGAAGAAAAATTCATTATAAAAGTCAACCAGTTCAGTCGATGGTTAAGGAGACTGCATCTACAGCTATGTTCAACAGAAAAGGTTCCAGCCAGCTCTCGCTTATACTAATGTAAATCGTTGGTAATGTAAACCTTTGGAACTAGCATATGTAAAATAGACACAAGTTTAAATCAACCAATTATAAAATATGTAGTACATTATTATACCCTGCATCTGCAGGATAGTAATATGGAGTGAATGAACTTTATGTACACACAGATCTGGGTGACAGGAGAGAGCTTTCTATTTGTAACATTTTAATATCAGAACCGTATCCAATTGTATGCTAATCAACAAGTCTTAGCATAAGATCATGGATCTCAGGTTTGCTACAGAATAAGGGAACTGGTAAATCAGATCGGTCTTCCTTGGAATTTGTAAAACAGTAATAGAATCACAGAAACATATGGGAAGGGTCCTTCAATGGTCAAGTCCAGTCCCTTGAATTGTGGCAGGTCTAAGTAATTATTTTATTTTAACCTATTCTGAAAAACCTCCAGGAATGGGGATTCCACCATCTCTTTTGGAAGCCTGTTTCTGAGCTTATGTTTGCCCTGATATTTAGAATGTTTTTTCCCCTAATATGTAAATTAAATCTCCTTGCTGAAGATTAAGTCCATTACTCTTTGCCCTACCTTCATTGGATATAGAACAATTGATCACCATCCTATTTACAGGAGCCTTTAACATACTTGAAGACTATTATCACTCTACCCTTCTGAGTTCTTTTCTCAAGACATGCCCAGTTCTTTAAACCTATCCACAGAGGTCAGATTTTCTAAACTTTAATGATCTCCTTTGGTATTGATATTCCCTCCAAAACCTCTTTTTACTCAGCTTCTCAATAACTCAGCTTGACTCAGGCCTTCTTAATTCGGATATCTTTATCTGGCATATGGCTGGATGAAGAGATGGATGCAGGGTACATCACAGCTACAAAGCTACACAGAAACCTCCCTCTCATTGCATTTGCATCACACATTTTTGGATTGGATTGGTTACTTTGCAGGAGCCAATCCCTGTGCAGTATACATCTTATCTCTATGTCTCTAATGATGTCCTGTATTACCTAGTTCAAAGTAAATATTTCCCTGCCTGTTCTCTCTCTTATCTTAGTTGGCTTAAGCATTCCATTTTGGTAGCCTACTGACCTATTTACTTATCTTGTTTAGCACCAACTTTCTGTTTTCAAAATGATGATTCATTTCCTTCCCTAATTCTCACTTCCACAAAATGAGGCCTCCCTCTATGTGTTAATTACTCATGTCAGGCCAGGCCTGAACTACCTTTGGACTTTCTCCAATTTCTCCACATCTTTCCTAAAATGTGGCATGCAGAACCAGACACAATCATCTAGCTGTCCCAAATGGAGTGAGGCTTCATCAGTCCCAAATAGAGCAGGACAACTACCTCCCATCTCTCACATAAAACACTGCTGTTAATAAACCCCAGAATGATATTGACCTTGTTTGAAACTGCCTCACAGTGTTGACTCATATATTCAATTTTTGATCCTCTATGACCCTCGGGTCCTTTTCAGAAGTTTTACCACCTAACCAGTTATTCCCAATTTTCTGATTTCTCCTTCCTAAATGAAGTACTTTGAACTTTTTTTTAATTGAATTTCATCTTTGATTTCAGATTCTTCAGTTTGTCAAAGTCTTATTCTATTCCTTCTAAGCACTTTCTGTCTCCTCCGTATCTTGGTGTCATCATTTTATAAACATACTCCCAACCCCATTAACAACATCATTAATGAAAATATTGAAGGATACTGAACCCCTCACTGACACCCTGCAGGACCTTATTTTATATGTTCTCCTGGTTTGATGGCAAACCATTGATAAATACCCTTTGGCTGCGTCTAGACTGGCAAGTTTTTCCGCAAAAGCGTGTACTTTTGTGCAAAAACTTGCCAGCTGTCTACACTGGCCGCTTGATTTTGCGCAAAAGCACTGACATTCTACTGTCTGACATCAGTGCTTCTTGCGTAAATGCTTTGACGTTCCCGTTCGGGCAAAAGCCTTTTTCCGGAAATGTTTTTGCGCAAAAGGGCTAGTGTAGACAACTGAGAACTGTTTTGCGCAAAAAAGCCCCGATGGTGAAAATGGCGATCGGGGCTTTCTTGCGCAAAACCGCGTCTAGATTGGCATGGATGTTTTTCCACAAAAAGTGCTTTTGCACAAAAGCGTCCGTGCCAGTCTAGACGCTCTTTTCCACAAATGCTTTTAATGGAAAAACTTTTCCGTTAAAAGCATTTGCTGAAAATCATGCCAGTCTAGACATAGCCTTTAGGTAAAGTCTTTCAATCATCTACCTTATAGTAATTTCATCTAGATCACATTTTCCTAGTTTGTTAATGAGACTGTCATGTGGGACTGTGTCAAAAACTCCACTAACCATCAAAATGTATTATGTCTACTGCTTCTTCCCCTAGCCACTAGGAATGTGACCCTTTCAAAGAAGGAAACTAGGTTGGTTTGGCATGATTTGTTGTGTACATGATGGCTATTATAACCCTATTCTTCTCTAGATGCTTACAAATTGATTATGTAATAATTTGTTCCAGTAACTTTCAAGGTATTCAAGTTAGTCTGACAGATGTGTAATTTTCAGGGTCCTCATTGTTTCTCTTTTAAAAGATTAAGTACAATACATTATTGAAAATGTGACTTTTGCTGTATTTCTTTTCCAGCAGCTGCGTTGATTGTTAAAGTCTTGCATTGTGACCAGGTCTTGTGTTTTGGATATTTCTACTATGTTTTGTTCTAGAAATGCCTTATCCATCTCTTTATGATTTGGTTGTCTACAGCACACCCCTATTTTTTTATCCTTTGTATCTTTTACTCAGAGACTTTCATCTGGTCTGCTTCTGGTCTCCATCTGGGCCTTGCAACAAGTGTATACATTCTTGTCATGTACTGCAATACCTCCTTCCTTTTTATCCCACCTGTCCCTTCTGAACAAACTATGCCCCTCTATGCCAATATAACAGTCATGAGACTTATCCCATCAAGTCTCTGCAAAATAATAACAATAAAATAAAATAGCTCAAGATTCAATATTTTGGGAAGGCCCTAAAATGGTTTGCAGATTGGGTAGGAAAAAATATCAAAAGAAAACAGCATGGCTGCCTGTTAAAATTCTGTAAAAGCATTTTAAAAATTAAAAATATTGTTCTGGTATAAATAAGGGGCTCCTAGAGAGCTATTAATGCATTATACATTTGAGGTCTCCTCCTGCATGTTATTACAGGAACATACTGTGCAAACACTATGAAACAGTATACCTAAAGATGTATCTCTGCAATTTCAAATGCACAGGTGGAAAGCTTTAACCACTGAATTTAAGGCTTTTATTTTATGATGTTTAAAACTGGTTAAGAACTGTAAAATGATCATCCTTTTCTGTGACTTGTTCTAGTGGCAGGTGTGATAAGGAATATGGACTGGTTGCCCGGTGGTAAGAAATTGCATTCTGGTGGATGAGGGTAGGTAATCTTATTAGAAGATGAAATATGAGTCATCATTTAAAAAAAAAATAAACACTGTGAGCGTTACCTTTGCTTCACTATGTCTGACTTCACCAGATTATTTAATTCTTTGGAGCTGCTGTAGCAGTAAAAAGACCAACTGCAACATTTGATGGCTGAATCTTAGCAGTACATAGTGGGCCAGATTTTTTAAAGCATTTAGACATCTAAATATGCACATAGGGAACTAATTGAGTTATTGTAAAGCACCAAAGGCCTAACTTCCATTAGACACTGTAGTGTGTCAACATAAACACTAAAAGCCATGCCTTAAGCAGCTACTAGAGAGTTCCCTGACTAGGAAGTCCTTCTGTTTATTAAACTTCCCTTGAAACACATCCTCATCCCCTCTGGTAACTATACAGAACCAGGAAATTTAAAAGCACTGCACAGGCACTTAGGTGCTTTTTAAAAGCCCAGTAAGTACCTATTGGCATCTTTAGGCACTAAAATACCTTTAAAAATGTAGTCCAGAGTTCTGTCTTTTTGCCTGTGCTCTACACATCACCATGGAAACTCTTGGCTTCTGGGGGCTGCAGTGATATTTTCACAAGATGCTGCTGTCTGCGAGAGCAGATGACAATGCTGATGATCCATGTCATGCTTCCTTTGCTTACTCCATCTGCATGGTGATTGGTTTCGGAGAGGTAGAAAAACTTCAAAAATAGACTGCAAAGAGAAACTGTTGAGCTGGAATTCATATGCAAATTTGACCCTAAACTAAGGTTTAAATAACACATTGAGTGGTTCTTGCATTTCAATAGGTAATTTTCCAATCAGGTACTCTCACCTTCTCATCATAGCTGGAGATGAACCACATCCACTCTGATTTAATAAGACGGATATGACTGATGTCACACTCCCATCTCTGTATCCCTTTCTTTTTTCTTTTCTCTCCAAGCATCTGAGGAAGTGAGTTGTAGCTCATGAAAGCTTATGCTTTAATGCCCTAATAAATATATTAGCCTTTAAAGTGCCACCAGACTCCTTGTTGTTTTTGCATGGTGATCATCTTTCGCTTGTGTGTGTGGTCCCTCTTGCACTGGTGTCTGAGACATGGTGATTGAGTGGAGATTCCTCACTGGCTGCTGCATATGTTATACCAGTTATGGGGATACATAAAATAATTTTCTTAAAAGTATTCACTGAATGTTTTTAATTAACATAACGGCTAAATAGACCCACTGAATGTGCGATTTTGTCCTGTGTGTTAGTGGTATTCCCGCTAGCTTCTGCTTCTCTGATCTGTCAGATTACTTCTATGTATTGCACACATACCCCACTTCCCTCAGATAAGTACAGCAAGTACCCTCATTTCACTAGAAGAGAGTTTTAGTGACTAGCCCAGGGTCACAGTGGCAGAAATAGGAATGGAACACCAGGGTCTTAAATCATACTATTCCCACTCCTGGGAATTCTGTATCTCTCTGTTATCACACTGATCCATGCCACTGTTAAGACTGCATATTTGTGATGATACAACATCTGAACTTTCTTCCATCCACTGTTGTCCTTGCTATGAAGAATCTCCAAGCGACAGGGAACTGTGGCTGAAACACAAAATCACTACCTGTTCTTAAACTAGTGTGTGTCATGTTGAGAACTTCAGCATTTTGTGCTTTGGCTGAATAGGGTAAAAGAACTGGCAAAGGGACACTATTACTGAATATCTTGCAATGCAGTATCATAACTTACACAACAATAGTTAGGTCCAATTGGATACCACTGGGAAAATTAACCTAAGTAAATACCAGACACGGGATCATAAAGGGTCACGAGAGCTCTAAAAGTGATTAGTGTTCATCATCTTATGCTTAAGGGATTTGTATTTAGACCAATTCAATAAGTGAAGACATAGTCTATAAATGACTCATTTTGTCATTCTGTATCTCTGTGCTTTCATGAAAATAAACCGCAGCAACGTTTAGTGTTACACTAAATTTTTGACTTGTATTTGGAGGCAGCTGCTTCTCCCCTTTTCCCCTCCAGGCTTAATACAATGAGGCTGGACAACAGGGCAAACATTGCAGTTGGTAACAATGTTATTTGAGAATGGCTTTGTCCATTGTGCTGATCCCACAAATATTTCCCCAGTGCAAAGATGATGTTATGCTGGCTGGAATCCAGGGCTGTAAACTTCTTTCTTAGAGATTTTTCATGTTATAGCTTTTTCATGTTTTAGCTTTTTCACTACTTGTCTTAGAATTCTGTAACTGTTGCATTTGGAGCCCTAGAACTGTTACAGGAGTGTTTTACAAATGTTCTTTCATTCCAGAGTTAGAAGGACATTAAACCAGGGCTAAATTTCTTAGGGCATGTCTACACAGCAGCGTTATTTTGAAATAACAAAGAAAGTGACTACACAGCAAGCCTGACATTTCAAAATAATTTTGAATGGGCTTCTTATTCCGAGTTCTGTAACCCTTGTTTCACGAGGAATAACGCCTATTTTGAAATAGTTATTTTGAAAGAGGGTGTGCGTGGATAGGACACCTGTGGTTATACCTGGCGGCCACACTGTCCACACTCACCAGAACTCTATAGTTCCCCTTCCCCTGTAGCCCTTAAAGCTGAAGGCACAGGGGAAAGGGCTTGTGGCACAACACAGGCCCTGCTAGCCCTGTGCCACACAGCAGCGCCCTGCTCTGCCCTCCCTGCTGCCATGGCAGACACCAGAGCTGCATCTGAGGCCCCCACAGCTGTCAGCCCAGCTGCAGCCAGCTTCCAAGCCCCTGCCCAGGGATGAAAGAGGAGGGCCCCATCCTGGTCTGGTGCAGAGATCCTGGATCTCATTGAGGTCTGGGGAAAGGAGGTAAACCTCCAGGATCTCTGCATCAGGTGCGGGAATGCAGCCATTTATGGCCAGGTGGCCAATAGCCTAGGCCAGAAGGGATATAACCACTCCTAGGAGCAGGTGCAGGCAAAGGTAAAGACAAGCCTATATCAAGGCTAGAGAGTGCAGCTCCCACTCTGGGGGTGGCACCCCACTCCTGCCCCTATTTTGAGCACCTCCACTGCATCCTGGGATGAGGGTCAGTCCCTTTAGTCCCTCCCCGTGTTGTGTGTTCTGGACTGGAGAGGCCTGTCTCCAGCCTCTCGGAGGGTGTGGCTGCAAATGAGGAGAAGGAGGTGCAGGAGGAAGAAGGTGAGGAGGCCAGCACCGACACCATGCCTACTAGCCACGGGTCACCCAGTCCCTGGAGCAGGTACCTCCCTCCCAGGATGTATCCCAGGGCTCCGATGAGGCTGGGAAAGACCCATCAGGTGAGTTCCATACTTTCCCTAGACACACACAGGGAGGAGTTGGGGGGTGGCGAGGGGCTGCGCACCCCTCACCTGGCCTTCTTGGCTTGGGGTTCGCACAGCAGCCAGTGCACATAGGTGCACATGGAGCGGCAGTCCAGAGCAGACAGCCTCAATGAGGCTGCCACACAGCAACCTTGTGCTGTTGCTCACAGGGCTCCTGCACAGGCCTGCTTTACTCCCAACCTTCCAAGATACCACTAAGTAGGTCGGGGTCATGGACACACACAGCAGTGCCACACACGGCACACAGGCATGCCCACACTTTTGGAGTGGCATCCACTCCCAGGCAAGCGCGGCAACGCAGAGGACACTGAGCCCGGAGGAAGTGGAGTGAACCTCAGTAGCACCCTCACTAGAAAGAGGAGTCTGCTGCTCACACACACCTCCCCCACCACTCTTCCCACATCTTCCAGTGTGCAGGGATACAAATCCTCTCCCTGTGGGATACTGCCACTGCCGAACCCCGTGTGTGCATGTGGAACAGACGGAAGCTGAACCGCCCTGTCACCCCCCCCTCCTGTCCGCAGGCTCCTGGCCTGTCTGGCACCTTCCCTTGCCTGCTTGTCCCAGGGTCAAGGGGAAAGCAAGACCCCCCCCCTTCTGGGACATCTGTGCCCCTGCAGGAAAGGGCCAACTGTGTTGGCCACAGATGGACTTGCTCAAAGCATTTTGTCTTCATCTGACCCAAGACCTTTTGGTGTCACCTCAGAGGGCTTCATGCACCCTGTCTCCTGGGATGACTGTCCTTATCACTTTTCTTCACAGCTGGATCAGCTGTGAGTGAGGCGCGAGCCACATCTCCTGTGCCCGCCTCCCAGCCCCACAAGACCCACAGGCACTGGTGAGCCCAGGAAAACTTGTAGTGAGAGCACATTACCAGGCTACATGCCCTGCAGCTGTCTCTGAAGCAACAGGACTGAAGACTGGGTGTAGACCCAGAACTGTGCTGTGCTACTTGGCAGGAGCTGTTGCAGCAGGCCTGGAGTGTGTGTGTGGCTTTCACCACCACTGTTGACCACCTGGGATCACCATAGAGCAGTCCAACAGCTGCCCTCACTCCTCCTGCCCCAGCTCCTGCCCTCGCCCCTGTGGCTTCTCCCCCCTGTGGCCACCGAGGGCCTTGCACACAAGGTGGTGGGAACGCCCGAGGCAGGTGCCAGTCCCAGACCCATTCCTGAGCCTCTCCCTCTCCCTCGTCCCCCTTCTCCCCTTTCTTCTCCCGCCTGTCAGGTTCTTTCTCCAGTGCCTTCCCAGTTACATTTACCTCAAATTAAAAAAACCAGTTTATTCTTTCCAAACTAAAAAGTGAGGTTTATTGTGTCTGCAGGGGAACAGGAGGGAAGGAAGGTGAAAAGGGAGGGCAGAGGAAGGGAGGGATGTGGGAGGAAAGGCACAGAAGGGCACTGCAGAGGCCCCAGAAAGAGTCTCACGGCGCTATTTCAATGACCATTTGTAGTCTAGATGTGCTATTTTGAAATAAGCTATTTCGGAATTTTTATTCCAAAATTGCTTATTTCAAAATAAGTGTGTAGTGTAGACGTGCCCTGAGTATTTTCTAAGTATGGGTGTGAGCTTGTGCAAACTTTTACATTTTTTCCTTCTGAAACACTTAGAATTTTTTGTTTGACAGGAAATTTGGAAATCTCAAACTGTGTGTCTTTTGAAAGGTTTCAGGACCCAGAAACACAGTCTTACCCTCCTCTCCCAGCCACAGGACTCAGCCATGTATCTGGGGTGTTGTTGGCAGCTCTCATACAGCATTGCCCTGAAATTCAGCATTGAAAGCTAATAAAGTTTTACAAAATTATCTAAACAGGCTGCTTCCCACATCCCCTTTCCTGTGCATTGTCTTGTAAAGTGACTCTGGTAAGTACTTCTTTTGAGAGAATTTGACATAATACAGTTTGTTGGTGCAATGGGCTAATGCAGGTTAACTTGCCTTTCACGCTGCAGATTCAAAGATGGATTCTCCCCTCAGCTGTTGGTAGTCCGTCGTGTCCGACGATGATGTCAACTGAAAGAGATGAGCACGTGCAAAGAACCTATGCGGAAAAGTGTTTAAAGTGGAAAAGCTGTTGCACAGGGGCAGTTCCACTCTCTTGGCCTAAGAAGCCTGGTTCCAGTGGTATGAAAAGTCATCACGGCTGGAGACTTTTTAGGCTGCAGTGGATGGCCATGTCATTTCCTTCACTCAGTGCCTTGTCATGTCCTTTGCTCTCAACAGAGTGTTGCAGAACTGCCTTCCTGGTTGTTGGATCTCACTGTTGATCTCATCTGCACAGTCCGCCAGAGCCGACTTTGCATGTGTGGTAGGCAAGTCTCTATCTCACTGAAGGTCTCAGACCTGTTGGCTACCCTCACCTGGGTTAGCCCACCTGTCGAAGCGGTTTATCGGGGTGTGGCCACTGCGCATGCTACAGCTTCTTGGAGCCACAGGTGAGAGCTGAGTGCCAGGTGGGGACCAAAGGTGCACAAACTGCCCCCGAAGAGACACGACAAGTCCCCACACCAGAGGTGCTACCCCTCCCTGGGCACCACAGACAACCCAGCTACCTCCTCAGTTACCATCCCTAAAAAGCCCTTAGATAAGATACCCCTTCACTCCCTTACAGTAATTTCAAAAAGACAAATCTGGCTTCCTGGGAAGCAAAGAGAAATTCTCCCAGACACTGGCGTGCCAATGCTACCCTGGGCTTAAGAGAGGGTGCTGCTGCCCTCACCTACCATCTTCTCCACATCCTCCCCTTACCATCTCCACTTAATACTGTGGTGTAGTTTTGCTTTGATTTGAGGCAGTGTGGGAACTGCCTCTCTTCCTCTGCTCATTGATAAACTAATTTGGCTCGAAATTCCAAATTGACAAGAAATGTTATTCAATTTATAATTGAATACTATCATGTTTTTCCTTCTGAAACCCTCAGATTTTTTTAACAGGAAATTTGGAAATCTCAACATTTTGTTCCATTCCAAACAAATTGTCAGTTGTGAAATCTCTATCACTGGAGGTTCTAAACATCAGGTTAGACAATCACCTGACAGGGATGGTCTAGTTATTACGTAGTTCTGCTTTGAGTGCAGGGGACTGGACTAGTTACACTTCTCTGATTTCATGATTCCTGTATGTTAAGGATTTTTACACTCCCTATGAAACTGATACTCCATTTTCCCAACAAGCTCTAATTAGCAGAAGTCATCAGAGTGTAACATAAATAATAATTTGGCCAGGGAAATGAAATACTGCCTTAGAACTTATAAGATACAACATCACTTTTAAAATATATCATCTCTTATGTACAGACTCTGACACTGTTCCCCTGGAGAATGTTATAATGATCTCAAAGTTTCACATTGAATTTGGTCACTTGAGTTCAAAACTACTATTACAAAAGCGGGCCCAAATAAATCAGCTAAGCAAGGTTAAAAGTCTGTGACGCTAGGATTTCCTTTGCTGTAGCCATCCTTGCTGCCATTCACTTTTATTATATTTTTAAGTCAATGTATGAGAGAATCTTTTTACAAATAACCTCCCTGATTCTGTCTGTAAATGAAGTTTAAGAGGATATAAATAGTTGAGGGTATATATTTGACTAGAAAGGCTATTCTTACCAGTCCACTGTCTTTTTCTCGCTATGTGACTGGGTTTTAGGCACAGGAAAGGGAGTTTAGAACTCTCAGACACTATTTCTGTTGTTATCAGTCACACAATCCTAGCCTTCTTTGATGCACTTGATAACAAGTGATCTCTCATCACTCTAGGAAAATTTTTTAACTAGATTAAGGCCACTTAACAAGTGCACTTCTAGAAAGTGACTATGTAAAAAAAGGGTACCTTGTCCAGCAGATCTGTTCCTTGTGGCTACGTCTACACTGGCCACAATTTCCGGAAAAGGGATGCAAATCAGGTAAGTCAGGTAAGTCAGGATAGGGAAATCAGCGGGGGATTTAAATAAACATGTCCGCCACTTTTTTTCCGGCTTGGGGAAAAGCCAGAAAAAAAGCGTCTAGACTGGCGCGATCCTCCGGAATAAAGCCCTTTTCCGGAGGATCTCTTATTCCTACTTCAAAGTAGGAATAAGAGATCCTCCGGAAAAGGGCTTTATTCCGGAGGATCGCGCCAGTCTAGACGCTTTATTCCGGAGGATCGTGCCAGTCTAGACGCTTTTTTTCCGGCTTTTCCCCAAGCCGGAAAAAAAGCGGCGGACATGTTTATTTAAATCCGCGGGGGATATTTAAATTTCCCTATCCTGACTTACCTGATTTGCATCCCTTTTCCGGAAATTGTGGCCAGTGTAGACGTAGCCACTATATATTCAGAGCCAAAGCAGCTGAATTGCGGGAAAACAGTTTTGTTTATTGCTATTCCTAGTTAACATTGTAGAGCCAACACATCTTACAGGCTACGTCTACACAACGAGTTTTCTTGGCAAAAAATATGCTCGTGATCTCATTTGCATATTTTCTGCCAATCTGTTTTTGCGCTGGGGTTTTTGCACAAAAACAAGCAGTGTGGATGTTTCCTTTTTGTGCAAAACCCCCTTTTTCCGCAAGATCCTTATGCCCCAAAAAAGGAGGTTTACCGATCTTGCAGAAAAAGGGGGTTTTACACAAAAAGGAAACGTCCACGCTGCCTGTTCTTGCGCAAAAAGAGATCTGCAGAAAATATGCAAATGAGATAGTGACTCATGCAAATGAGTCCCTCGTTAGCATATTTTTCGCCGAGAAAACTCGTAATGTAGCCACAGCTATTGTAGTTTAGACAGCTACAGCTGTCTTCTGCTACTCCTCCTGCAGCAATAGAATGGTTCATTACCTTCCAATCAGCCACACCTGGCCAAACTGCAAAGGGCAAAGGAGTTGCACAGGTGTCACCGAAAATGCAACCTGAAGACAATGGGTGTTACACAGCTGTCACTGAAGGCTCAACTTGTCCTGAATCACCTTTTTGGTCTTATCCCAGACTCTGATGCCATGTGATTCTTCAGAGTGCTCAGGTTAAAGATATCCCTCCCCTCATCTGTCAAGCAAGTACATTAAACATAGTGCCCTTGAGAGACAATACAGGACCCCCACCAGTGGCACTTTTACCGGTAAGCCTTGTGCCAGCTGGCATGGGCAGCAAGAAGGGCCGGGTTCAATATCTAGGGGATCCTTTTCAACAGTGTCCCACAGAACTGGTTTGAGGTCTCATGTTAGCTTCTGGGTGCTTCTCAGGGGCTATTCTTCCCCTCCCACAAGTGCAGCATCTAAGGTAGAAATAGGTTTTTTACAATAAACGTAGCCTAGCATTGATCTGGGAAAATGGCACAAGCAGGATTTATTAACACAAAAGTATGAGCAAGACACCCATACTCAAACTGCACTGGGCAGCACCTTTTGTTTCAGGTTCTGAAATGCACCACTAAACTTCCTGTAGTGTACCCCGCTCCAACTTAACTCTCATTTGTCCCTGCTCAGTGCACGCTCCTCGTCCAAAGGTGTTGCTGCACCATGGCGCGGGGGTGGTGGTGTAAAAAACCATCTCTGACATCCAGGCGTCTGTTGGATGCCTGTCAGTTAACTTCTGCCACCACCTGACTCTGTGCTGTGACCTCTGTGGGTCAGACTTTAAGTGATTGTCAGCACTTGGTGATGTTTTGCTCTGAGCAGGCTGAGCAGAAATGACATCCCACCGTACCAGTGATTTCAGCAGTGATTAAGCACTTTAACAAAAGGGCTCCAATGAAACCTATTTAGCTCTATCTTTATACAGTGGGGAGGAAAAGGTAAAACCAGACTGGGACCTTTAGAAAGAATCCATGCTTTCTGGCTAAGACACGTGTTCCAATCTCAACAACATTGATAATGGCATTACACTACTCCTGCATTCAGTACTAAAGTGACTGGTGACCCACCATGCAGGCAAAGTTGATTACTTTGAGCAACACAGTGCTGTCTGCTGGATACCTAAACACAGTAGGTGTGTTCATGTCAACAGAGTTTGCCTCTGAATTCTCTCCCTCTCCGAGCTGACTGTCAGGGGAAGAGTTCATTCAGACCTTGCTTGAAAGCCTATTTGCTTTTCAGACTCAAATCCTACTTTAAGTTTACAGCTAATGCTAAGGATACATTCCTGAATTTCAGGAAAAGTCTAGCAAATAGGACTGAGGTTTCCATGCATGCCATGACCTCACCTATAGCTTTCAAAAAAGCTCTAATCAGTCATCTCTTGCAGCATAGTTTCTGAGGTCATAAAAGCGATGGACCCAAATCAAAAAATGAGATACAGATTCAAACTTCCCCAGTGATGAGGGAATGGTTAGAACTGGGGTGGTGGTTGATGCAACTTTACCAATAGGGTTCATTAACTTTCAGCTGTTGCTATGAACTGTCAGTGCAACTGAACATTGAAAAGTGACTAAGTAAAAATGGTATTTTCCTTCTCCACAGGTGCCCTTTATAGCTTACTGTCAAAAATATTTTTACTGCTGCTTTTACTGCAGAGACATAACAGCTCTTAAAGAGGAAGCTGGGTTCATTTTGCTTCCTACTTCATTTATGGTCTTTAGCTAGGGACCAATTTAATTGCTGGAATTGTTAGAAAGTTGAAATAACTTTATTTAAAGGTACCACTTGGATTTTTCAATTCTGTCTGTTCACAAAATAATCTGTTCACCTGCAAACTTTTGTGATGACTCTAAGGGAGAATAAACAGAAGGCCATCATGCCATTTTTGTTGAAAGCTTGTACATGCTTTGACTGAGGTGAGACAGTTTTGTTTTGTTCATGTTGCTGATACTTGTAACTTGTCCATTCTCCTGTGGAGAGTTGAACCAATTCTTAAACATGCTCTCATGCTAGACCTTTGGTACACCAGCGAAGACGTAGTTGCACTCCCCAAGATACTAAGAAACACGGAGGTAGTAAATAAATCATAGAATCATAGAATCATAGGACTGGAAGGGACCTCAAGAGGTCATCGAGTCCAGCCCCCCGCCCTCAAGGCAGGACCAAGCTCCACCTACACCGTCCCTGACAGATGTCTATCCAACCTGTTCTTAAATATCTCCAGAGAGGGAGATTCCACCACCTCCCTTGGCAATTTATTCCAATATTTGACCACCCTGACAGTTAGGAATTTTTTCCTAATGTCCAATCTAAACCTCCCCTGCTGCACTTTAAGCCTATTACTCCTTGTGCTGTCCTCAGAAACCAAGAGGAACAAATTTTCTCCTTCCTCCTTGTGACACCCTTTTAGATATTTGAAAACCGCTATCATGTCCCCCCTTAATCTTCTTTTTTCCAAACTAAACAAGCCCAGTTCATGAAGCCTGGCTTCATAGGTCACGTTCTCTAGACCTTTAATCATTCTTGTCGCTCTTCTCTGTACCCTTTCCAATTTCTCCACATCTTTCTTGAAATGTGGCGCCCAGAACTGGACACAGTACTCCAGCTGAGGCCTAACTAGTGCAGAGCAGAGCGGCAGAATGACTTCACGAGTTTTGCTTACAACACACCTGTTGATACAACCTAGAATCATATTTGCTTTTTTGGCAACAGCATCACACTGTTGACTCATATTCAACTTGTGGTCCACTATGACCCCTAGATCCCTTTCTGCCATGCTCCTTCCTAGACAGTCGCTTCCCATCTTGTATGTATGGAACTGATTGTTCCTTCCTAAGTGGAGCACTTTGCATTTCTCTTTATTAAACCTCATCCTGTTTACCTCTGACCATTTCTCTAACTTGCTAAGGTCATTTTGAATTTTGTCCCTATCCTCCAAAGAAGTCGCAACCCCACCCAGTTTGGTATCATCCGCAAACTTAATAAGCGTACTCTCTATCCCAATATCTACATCATTGATGAAGATATTGAACAGTACGGGTCCCAAAACAGACCCTTGAGGAACTCCACTTGTTATCCCTTTCCAGCAGGATTTAGAACCGTTAACAACAACTCTCTGACTACGGTTATCCAGCCAATTATGCACCCACCTTATCGTGGCCCTATCTAAGTTATATTTGCCTAGTTTATCAATAAGAATATAATGCGAGACCGTATCAAATGCCTTACTAAAGTCTAGGTATATGACATCCACCGCTTCTCCCTTATCCACAAGGCTCGTTATCTTATCAAAGAAAGCTATCAGATTAGTTTGGCATGACTTGTTCTTCACAAACCCATGCTGGCTATTCCCTATCACTTTATTACCTTCCAAGTGTTTGCATAGGATTTCCTTAATTACCTGCTCCATTATCTTCCCTGGGACAGACGTTAAACTGACCGGTCTATAGTTTCCTGGGTTGTTCTTATTCCCCTTTTTATAGATGGGCACAATATTTGCCCTTTTCCAGTCTTCTGGAATCTCCCCTGTCTGCCATGATTTTTCAAAGATCATAGCTAAAGGCTCAGATACCTCCTCTATCAGCTCCTTGAGTATCCTGGGATGCATTTCATCAGGACCTGGTGACTTGCTGACATCTAACTTTCCTAAGTGACTTTTAACTTGTTCTTTGTGAATCCTATCTTCTAAACCTACCCTCTCTCTGCTTGTATTCACTACGTTAGGCACACCTCCAGACTTCTCGGTGAAGACCGAAACAAAGAAGTCATTGAGCATCTCCGCCATTTCCAAGTTTCCTGTTACTGCTTCTCCCTCCTCACTAAGCAGTGGGCCTACCCTGTCCTTGGTCTTCCTCTTGCTTTTAATGTATTTATAAAAAGTCTTCTTGTTTCCCTTTATGCCTGTAGCTAGTTTGATCTCATTTTGTGCCTTTGCCTTTCTAATCTTGCCCCTGCATTCCCGTGTTGCTTGCCTATATTCATCCTTTGTTAGTTGTCCTAGTTTCCATTTTTTATATGACTCCTTTTTTATTTTGAGATCGTGCAAGATCTCCTTGTTAAGCCAAGCTGGTCTTTTGCCATATTTTCTATCTTTCCTACACAGCGGAATTGTTTGCTTTTGGGCCCTTAACAACGTCCCTTTGAAATACTTCCAACTCTCCTCAGTTGTTTTTCCCTTCAGTCTTGCTTCCCATGGGACCTTACCTACAAGTTCTCTGAGCTTATCAAAATCTGCCTTCCTGAAATCCATTACCTCAATTGTGCTGGTCTCCCTTCTACCTTTCCTTAAGATCATGAACTCTATTATTTCGTGATCACTGTCCCCTATACTGTCTTCCACTTTCAAGTTCTCAACTAGTTCCTCCCTATTTGTTAAAACCAAATCCAGAACAGCTTCTCCTCTGGTAGCTTTTTCAACCTTCTGAAACAGAAAGTTGTCTCCAATGCAGTCCAGAAACTTATTGGATAGCCTGTGCCTCGCTGTGTTAGTTTCCCAACAAATGTCTGGATAGTTGAAGTCCCCCATCACCACCAAATCTTGGGCTTTGGATAGTTTTGTTAATTGTTTAAAAAAGGCCTCATCCACCTCTTCCACCTGGCTAGGTGGCCTGTAGTAGACTCCTAGCATGACATCACCCTCGTTTTTTACCCCTTTTAGCTTAACCCAGAGACTCTCTACACAGCTATCTCCTACATTCATCTCCACTTCATTCCAAGTGTGTACATTTTTAATATACAAGGCAACCCCTCCTCCCTTTTTTCCCTGTCTGTCCTTCCTGAGCAAGCCGTACCCTTCCATACCAACATTCCAATCATGCGTCCCATCCCACCAGGTTTCTGTAATACCAATGATATCATAGTTGTATTTATTGGTTAGCAATTCCAGTTCTTCCTGCTTATTACCCATACTTCTCGCATTTGTATATAGGCATCTAAGATACTGATTTGATCTTGCCTCCCTGTTGTGCCCTGACCCTCCTTTCTCCTTGCCATTATAGGCCGTAGTCCCCCCCATTTCCAACCCATCTCCCAGTCCCGCACATGCAGCACTTACCTGTGGGCTTTGCTCACCTGCCCCCGACAAACCTAGTTTAAAGCCCTCCTCACAAGGTTAGCCAGTCTGTGTCCAAACAAGGCCTTCCCGCTCCTAGAAAGGTGAACTCCATCTCCGCCAAGCAGTCCTTCCTGGAAGAGCACCCCGTGATCAAGGAAGCCGAAACCCTCCTGGCGACACCATCGTCGCAGCCAGGCATTCACCTCCAGGATGCACCTCTCTCTGCCCGGGCCCCTACCTTTGACAGGAAGGATAGAAGAGAATACCACCTGCGCTCCAAACTCCTTCACCCGTACTCCCAAAGCCCTGTAGTCACACTTGATCCGCTCAGTGTCACACCTGGCAGTATCATTTGTGCCCACGTGGATGAGTAGCATGGGGTAGTAGTCAGAGGGCCGGATAATCCTCGACAATGCCTCCGTAACATCTCGGATACGGGCCCCTGGCAGACAGCATACCTCTCGAGATGAGCTGTCAGGGCGACAGATGGGTGCCTCCGTTCCCCTCAGAAGAGAGTCTCCAACCACCACTACCCTACGTTTCCTCCTCGCAGTGGTGGCAAGAAGAAATGTCAGATTTCTTCTTGTTACCTTGTTGAAAGTATTTTCTGCCCTAGACCCAATGGATGCAAAATAATTTCCTCAGTTAGGTCTCTGCTATGGTAGTCTGCTTAATGCTGTTTCCAAGGGCAGGCCCATTGCTCTCCTCTTCACAAGCAGCAAGGAAAGGAGCCAGGTCTGACTTCACTATGAAGGTATGAGGTAAGCTGCCTTATGTCAATCTAGGCAGGAGTATATCTACAGTTAAATGTGTCTCCCACCAATCTAAGTACCCCATTACACTACCATTGTAACACCAGCACCCTGAGCAGTGTTCAGCCGTGGTCAATATCTGGCAGTTGATGTGGTGTGAGTGCAGACATTGCATCAACTTTGTTGACCCTAATAGTCCGCCAGCAGAAGTCCCACAATGCCCAACACTGATGAGTCTAGTCACAATTGTTCATTCCACTGCCCAGAGGTCATGCATGTCACAAGCACCTCCCACCCCCAGTTAAACTCCTGCATTCTTTTGAAATGCCTTCTTCTAGTTACCATAGTTTTGGATTCAAAACACTCCAGGTAACAGCAAGTAGAGAAAGGGGACAATTGTTACAGTTTGCTGCAGTAGGGACTAGAGAATGGTGGGACACAATCTGTTATTCCCTTCTCATAGCCTGCAAGCCAATTTACAGTTGCATTTTGTTACTGGGACTCAGGCTGGTAGCCTGTTGCCTGAGAGACTATGTCAGAAGGACAGGGAAGATCTGGAAAAAAAGAAAGGTTGGAAAATGGTTTTGGGTAAGAGCTTGACAGATTTTGTACAGAAGTATCGTAATGGTCCTTGGAAGCCTGGAGCACTCACTGGCCCCAGTATGTTCCTGCAGCCCTGTAGAAGAGAGAAAAAGAAGAAGCTAGCCAAAAGGTGGAGTCAGACCGCCGTAGGGCTAGGACTGACTCAGGTACCACCGATAGCCACAAAATGCAGAAGCAAGTGTGTGTGAGAGAGAGCCTGGGGCGTGTGACTGGAAAAAGCAGGCAGAGGAAAGCAAAGCAGCAGTTGGGGCCTTGCTGAAGGACTCTCAGAACATGGCCCAAGCAGACCCCAGCGAATGTAAGAGCCAAATTTGTGCCTTCCAAGCACAGCTGGGAAAGCGGAGGGAATAGTGACTGTGAGAAAAAGGGCTCATAGCCTAAGGAAGAGAAATGGATCAAGAGGCCCTATGTATATCTTCCTTATTGTGACTATGAGAAGGATGATTCTAATGAGTTTCCTCTAGGCCCCTTTGGGCCATCCCCATGTGGCTCTTTGCTCCAAACTCTGGGAAAGCTGTAGAAGCCCCCTGCTCAAAGCTGCAGAACCCCCAGCAGTAAACACCATGGCTAGAAATATTGGGCCCCAAGAATGAGAAGAACAGGTAGAGACCAGGCCTTTCTCCTCTGACCAGGTTGGGTCACAGGGAAATTGGCTGGCCTGTTAAACAAGAATATAGCCCTTAGGTGGCTGGAGGGGATAACTGACACCAACTGCTGGTCTCACTTGGCAGCCTTGGTCAAGGAATGAATGACCTCAGTCATCCCTCTGGACTTTGCAGGGGGATCTCTACTAGAAATGATGACCAAAGGGACGTGATAAAGGCCCTGTTCCTGGGAGAAAGCCCTGTAGCAACATTCCATCAAGGGAAGCAACAGGCAGGAGAGAGACCAGAAAGCAATGTGGATAGAAAAAAAGCTGGATTTTAAACAGTCCAGGTTGAGGGCACCTGACAACCTGGCTGTGCCACTTGTGGTTTCAACAGACTTTGATCCAAAGGTTTCTCTCCATGATTCATATGGCCATGGTAGGTAGGGACCCAGAAATTACAGTGCTAGGAGAAATAGTGGTTGGGGCCAGAAAAACCTGCGAGGCGCAGAAAGAGTTGATAAAGTAGCTGCAATAGCTCTCCCAGGCAATTCCATTGGAGTAGGCCAAGGAAAAGTAGGAACAGAGAAAGAAAGAAAAAAGATAAGCTGTATGAAAGAACCTGCCAATTCCTCGTGGGCAGAGATTTGGAGAAGGCTCTTGAGGTATGAATCAAGGAAAATAATAGATGGGCTGCTTACTCCAAAATTCTTATTGAAGCTGGCTGAACATAAAGGGAAGACTCTGAGTGCAGCACCTGTTGACCCCTGTAAGGAGGCTGGGCACTTCACACTGCTAATGGATGGGGATAAAAGGCTGCCATTTGTTCTCCTGGCCACAAGAGGATCTGTGACATTGCATGAAGTAACCCCTGTGAAAGCAAGGACTGGAAGAGACATACACCTGCCAGAACAATAGTGCATAGAGGGAACAAAGCGTGACAACCTGCAACCCCACATCCTCCAGGACCAGTGGATGCAACAGCTGTCAAAAGCTGTTGCTAGCACTCAAAGGCAGGTTGCAAAAGTCTTGGGAACAAATGTTCAGAAAATGGATATGAGAATGGGTCCAATTCTAAATCCTCAGGAACAGCAGATAGTGGATATGGTTACATAGTAATTAGTTAAGGAAAGAGTCTTATGCTCTCAGTCCAGTTTAGGCAGGCTCTGTCAGAATCGACAATAAAGCAAGTCCCACAGTCTAGAAAGGAAAATAAGGAAAGAAAAATATTCTCAAGTGGTTTCATTTCTCACAGGTGAAAAGTTGGAAGGGAGCTAGGCCCAGTAGGCCCTAATCAAATTAGGAATGATAAATTTGTTGACTTCCAAGTGAATGGTTGAAGCACATTGGGAGCCCAAAAGTCCCTTGCATGGTGAGAAATGACTTGGATCCAAATGAGTTTAAGTGATTGTTAAATTTAGTTTAGATGTATAATAATGCCTGCTGCATTCTAGGGAAGGGAAACATTTATTTTGTGTTTGAGTACTACCTGTAAGGATGTTGGAAAATATTGGAGTTGATGCACTCCTGTGTGCTACTTTTGATCGTGTTTGGATTCACACCATCTCTGGTGGTGTGAATTCAGAACCTGTTGTATTCAATTACAAATACAAAGTGTATACGGCTCACTTTACATTTATTTTTATTACAAATATTTGCACAGTAAAATTTTTATTTCTCAAATCATTACATGCAAGTACTGTAGCATCATCTCTTTATCATGACAGTTGAACTTACAAATATAGAATTATGTAAAAAAACCCTGCATTCAAAAATAAATAATGCAAAACTTTAGAGCTTACAAGTTCGCTTCGTCCTACTTCTTGTTCAGCCACTCAGACAACCAAGTTTGGTTACAATCTGAAGGTGATGATGCTGCATGTTTCTTGTTTACAGTATCACCTGAAAGTGAGAACAGCTGTTTGCATGGCACTGTTGTAGCTGGCGTTGCAAGGTATCTATGTGCAAGATGTGCTAAAGATTCTAATGTCCCTTCATGCTTCCATCACTATTCCAGAAGAAATGCATCCATGCTGATGGTGGGTTTTCCTTGATAACCATCAGTAGGGAGAGGCCCAGCCTTAATTGTATGTCTTAGAAGCTGGCACCTGGTATGCACAGTAAGATCCGAAGAACTTTTGTATGAGTCATTTCTGTCCCACCATGCAAAACTACCCAAAAGACGGCATTCTTAACATTGGGCAGTTGTATGCTAGGATACCTACCAATGGTGCACTGCACCATTCATCAACACAATCACTTCTGGTATGCATGGCACTGCTACAAGGGGCCAGAGAGGCACATGCACAAGCAATATACTGTGCTGGCTATATACCAATAAAGCTTGCGTTAAAACTTTGTAGCATAGAAGTGCATGAGAAGAACTGGGAGGACCACATTAAAACTCTCTACAGCATGCTCCACTTCATCCAAAGCAGGGATCTCAAACTCCCAGCCTTTGGACCACCATCAGCCAAAGTGATTGCACAATCTGGCTCAAAACTCCTGGAGAGTTGCGAAGGGGTGTCTGTTATGGTCCCCAAGCTCCTTCCCTTCCTACCATCAACCCTTCTGGTATAGCAGGAACCATGGGAAAGTGGAGCACACTGGGCAGGATGTGTGGGGGGAGGGCACAACCTCCTGCTGATCTCCAACACTGCATCTTCAGAGAAGGGGTGCTATGGGGTAGAATGATGGCAGGAAGGGGCTGGGTTTGGGGGACAACAGACAGCTTCCCTGGGAGTCCTGATCCAGATTGTACTCCAGGTCTGGCTGGGGATGGCTCATGTTCTGAGAGTTTGAAACCCCTGCTCTAAAGAACCCCTCAGAAGCAAGCAATAAGTTTTAATGCTCCCCTGGAAATAGGGGAGGAATGAAACCAGCAAGGAGCTACAGAGAGCACTCTCCCTTGTCAAATTATCACTGCAAACGGAATATTTCACGATTTCGGTGGCAGCTAGAGAGTGACCCATATGGTGTGCAAGCTGATGTAAGACACTAATTCCCTGTGCTCACTCTAGAAAGCAGCCTGCATGCAGCTGTTATACTCTCCCTACCCCAGCCCCATGTGGGGGTGGGAGTGGTTGGGGAATAGGAATAACTGACTTCAAACCAGCTGGGCACAGCTGTGCTTATGGATTTATGCTGCACCAGGCTTCAGGGTATTTCCCCCATCTGGAAACCAGCAGAAGCAGGAGGCAAGATTGTGACTGTCATACTTACCTCCGGCTATCTGTCCTGGCTGGCATGTGGGGATGGTGATGGTGGTGTTTCTGCAGAAAAGATACTAGATTCTCAAGTTCAGTCTGTATGATGGTATAACCAAGCATCCCCTCAGTCCTAGCCTACTGCAGCTCTTAAAGAGCCATACATAACCCACTTCTGGGGGCACAGATAAGGGAGTGGAGCCCAGGACATAGCTGACCCTTCTGTCCTAGATGTACCCAGTGGAGCAATCTCACCCAACTTGATATTCTCTAATTGTACTGAAAGCAGATAGGGAGAATAGTCCATTCATATAGCCAGAAGACAGACTCAGATCTTCCGGCTTCCATTCCTCTCTGCCATTCACCATGTATAATGTTGGTTAGGTCATTTCACATTTTCATGCCTCTATTTACCCATACGTAAAACACACCAAAACCCTTCTGTGCTCTTTTAACTAATTTTGCAAAATTCCTTTGAGATCCAGGAACGTAATTGCAAAGCATAAAGGAAAACCTATTACAAAGTGTAAAATAAAATTATGAATGAAAATTGTGAGAGATTTCAGTAAGGCAGGATTGTTAAAGACATTATTTAGTCTAAATTCAGTTCCATTACATCACCCTGATTGAAACTGCCAGCCATGTACAGAGGCAAGGAAAAGATGGCACAGTTTAACTATGTGGAGCAGATGGAAAGATTTGTTGCACACTAAACTGACCTAATTCCTCAAATCTGCCAGATTAGAGAAGGGGTTAAAAATGCTCAAACTGACACACACGCACTGCCAGGCATAATGAAAACAACTGCAACCTGTTTGAACTCATTTAAAAATCCCATGCACCTCGGTCAGTGAAAATATTAAAGCTGACTACCGCCAACTTATTTCACAACAATCAATTCTGGAAAGTATTTAAATCCTTAAAAAAAGTTTTAAACATGTTTGTTACCTGGCTTAGCAGGATTCCTCCCCCTAACCCCTAGACTGGGAAACTCCTATTCCAGGGATTGGGAATGTTCTCCCCACAGTGTTCCCATTGTTATGTTAAGTATATTTTGAACATGGCATCTGAGAATCCCTTGGTAGGACAAGCAGTCCAGGGCAATGGGACAGTGTTGGGATAAAGTTACTGTTATCCAAGGACAGGGAAACAGCATGTTCAATGGATTGATTGCAACTGCCTATGTACTCCAGTGAAGCTTCTCACACAAAATGATGTGTCTTAGGAAAAGCACCAGGTAAATGTCTTCAGAATAGATTTGTTGATGTTGACATACAGCTATGGTGGGAATGGTTTGTCCACTGCTGTCCCTCCAAGTGCATCAAGGAAAACAGTAATTTACAGTGGTTGAACTCTCTGCTTCCCATGAGTTGTGGGATTCCTTCACAGATCATGGATGCCATGGAAGTGGTGGGGCATGACAAGTCTGTTAAAGTCTTTCAGCGTTTATTACTCTGATTCCTGGTAATGCAGTACACCCCTGTAGCAGAAAGCCACACTGATCATTCCCACATCATATGAAATCATTCACCATTTTATGTACAAGTTTTGAATTACAATCATCTTTTCATCAAAAACCCACCCAAAAATAAAGCCCAGTAAAGCATTTTGGTAGAACTGCACAATATACTGAAGCATTCTTTCAGTAGACAATATCTTACACAACACATACTTTGACAATAAATGCAGAACCTATTACTGTTTTGAGATTGAGGAGGCAGTGTCCAGACAAAACTACATATTTCACATTCATGAACAGAGGGAGAGTTTTAACTGAATAATAGGTGACATGAAAAATGTTGTGAACACTCCAAAACAGTTGAACAGAAAAAAGTAAAAGCACATTTCTAAACAACTTTAAAGCAAAAGCGTCTTGAAAATACTAACGTCACAGGAAGAAATTGTTAATTCTTCTTAGTCATTGCTGTCCTACTGGTTTTTGGGGGAAGTTGTGGGGCAAATACATTATTGGTGGAATTAGGGAAGGGAAGATTTAAAGGCAAGAGAACATAAGCTCTATATTCCCTCCGGAAAATAGATAGTTCTGCCATTCTAAGTAGTGAATGGAGCTGAATTCCATAAAACATACAGTACTTATTTTACAGTATGAGACCCTTTTCAATGTAAACTTAAAAAGTAATTAATGTACCATTAAATGAAGTTAGCATTGCTTTCTTTCCATTATTCTAATTTTGCCATAAAGTGACTTTGTACATGGAGTGTTAATTTAAAAATGTTTCATTATGACATAGAAGAACCTCAATAACTGTCTTCGGAAATGATTTTGCAATTATTAACCATGCATGTGAAGTCAAGCATTAGTATTCATTCTATTCTACTTCATGCTTAAAACACATGCTAAGAAGCTGCTGAACACAGACTGTGTCCATTTTGGTAGATGGACAGATGTATGCAAACAGCAATGCTTTGGATCACTTGTGCTATTCCTAATACTACAGTTATTTTCTCTGCCAATTACATTTTGCTATAAATATGTGTGCCCTTAAGTTGATCCCAATATCAGTTTCAGCTAACTAATCAAATTATCTGCTAAGGTTTCGGGAATGATAACCCTTCCTTTATTTAAATAAAGTGACGGAAGATTTTTAACTCCAAAAGGGCTTGCCAATAATAGATTTATTTTAAAGTTAGAATGGCATAGTTTGGTAAGTTATCCTTCATCTTTGATATTCTTACACACTGACAATAATATCAGAATTTATCAGAGGATTTTACAAAAAAGCATTTACCAAGTGCTATTAATGAACTCTTGCACCAATTTATTCATCTGAACAGAAGCCAAACATCACAAACTTTTGATCACATTTCTGGTATTTTGTTGATACAGAGACTAAGTTTTCATTTTATATTTTCTCTCTGAAAAATTTATATTTGCAAAAGACTAACGTTATTAAAAGTGAGCCCGAGAACTTAATTGTTTATGATTCTATTAAAAAGTGACTAATTTGAAAGCTCGTTTATAATCCAGACAATCCATTTTCAGTGATTTATGCCCAAATAATCATGGTGAATATAGATATTAATCATGTTATGTTTCGTTTGAGTTCATTAAATGCGACTCTTTAGTCACAAAGACAGTAGGCATTCTGTGGTGGGCTTGCTTGGAACACTTCTCAAAATGACTGAAATAATTAGGATTCATGAAGCAGACTAAGCCATTTCTCTCATTTCTTACCAGCTTCTTCCATCTGCATTCCCTACTCTATATCATGTTTTTTTATTTAAAAATAAAAAACTCAAATCCTCATTTCTTTATCCAAAACAAACTTATTTACATGTATGGTGAATACCGATGTTTTCTTTTCAGTATTTCAATAAAGGTTCTAAAAGATTCCAATATCTAATATTAAGGGAATGATTATATAGAACTTTATATTCATTTGCTTTCTGAACTGTCTTCCAAAGATGCTACAGGCACAAAAGTTTTAAAGCTTAACACATGCTTCCACACATTTTGGATGTTTCTTCTTTTATACAAGGGAAACATTTTACTTAATGAATCACCCTCATCATTTTTTGTCCAGTATGATTAGGAGAAACTGCATGCCACTCCACTCCTTCCCCTCCCCCCCAAAAATAAAAAAAATAGTAAAGAAAATACAGCCTTTTGCTTCAATTATTTTATGAATGCAAGATTACAAGAAACAGATTAGTCAAAATGCAGGACTATCAAGCACTGAACCAGTGATGTTGGCATCAGTCTGACTACCATTTTGCACATGGAAAAATGCACTAAGATTACAGGTAAAATGCATCACAAATGCACAATGAATTACTCTGGTCAATCAAGTTCAGGTCTGCAGCATGGTGCATGAGAAAATGACTGTCACTGTAAATTTGCTTGAGATGAGACACAAGAACAAAACCACTCCAACAGAAGTTTTTGTTTTGTTCTTATTGAGGTAACATCAGAAATTAAAACAAGATCTTCCAATTTAGCAGCCATTTTAATGCTTGTTAGGGTAGCCTTCACACACTGAGCACATGTACAGCCACAATTCACTGTATTTGTGTAAGCTGAGTCCTGGTGATTAATTCAAGTCACTGTTCTCCCACCTTGTTCAATGAACCTCTCAAACTCAATGTCCATCATAGGAAAAGGAAAATAAATGCCGTTCTAAGTGTAGAAGACAAATATAGGCATTCTGAACACACCAAGAAGCTAACACTCATGAGTTGTCATAATAAGGGGTAATACAAAAGTCTTTTCTGTGCATATTTTAAAATTGAAAGGTCCCAGTGAATCATGATGTGCCTTGTCGTTTCTGTTGCTGATTTCTGATGACCTCTAACTGTTTTTTGCATTGCTGGTAATAAGTTGAAAGACTTTTGTTTTCATCTAAAAGCTTTTTATGTTCTTGTACTAGACGGGATGTGTTTTGCTGGTCTTTTTCATCCTGGTCCAGTTCTGCTATTAGCTCTTGTCTAAAGATAAAAAATGTCAGGATTAAAACATTACAGGAGAATGAAGAGACCCAGCTCATTTCAAGTGTAGTACAACAGAATGGCCTTATAGTTAACCAACCCCCCTCATCCCAACCCGAAAACCCATTTATTAATCTTTAGTTCAGTCTCAATATAACATATGTAGTAATGGTCTATTTCCAAATCAAATCTACTGGTATGCAATTAAAACTAATTGTAAATCAAAATCCTAACAACTTTTCATGCCTTTTTTATAATAGCTTTTCAGTTCAAATTAACAGAATCCAAAGTACTGCAGATAAATTCTTAAAACTTATTTAGACACCATTTCCCTGGATTCATAGCAAATAAGTAACATTTACAAATACATGAACTGAAAGATATGGTGCCTTAAAAATATTTACAGATACAAACACACATCTTCTCTATACATTGTTCCAAACTATAGAATTATTTAAAAAAAATCTCGCTAAGCAAAGGCTCAAAACTACAATAAAGTTCATGCAATGGGGCCTGCAAACACACGCACACCACTACTCTAAATTACTAGGACACCACATAGGTGAAGGAGTCTGATTGCTCAAAGCTCATGGCATAACTGAATCCTAATGTCTTGCCATAATTCATTTAGACTTTGTCCCTGATCCTGCCCGTTTGCAGACATGCTTAATGTTAAGCACATGAAGTAATCCTACAGACTTCAATGAGACTCACATGCTTAAGTATTTGCAAGACTGGAACCTTAAAACGTAAATTCTGTCAAAGAATGTTTTTTCAATGAATATTTATTAGTAATTGCTATTAACTGTCACTCAAACCCTTCCCTCTAATAAAGCCTTTAATGAAAGGCAATGAGACAAATAGTACTCCAGTGCACTAAGATTCACTTCTTGCCAAGAGAAAAAAGAGATTTAGAAATAGTGAGATGAGACAAGTCAAGTGTAAGTTTAATTTTATGGCAAGAGTTATTAAAAAAAAGCAGCGTGGTGTAAACACATGCAAAAATAGGAAAATTGTTTAACTCTTTTGGAAAAAATGTTAAACTAAATGGTTTTTCAGTTGCACCCTTGTTAACTATTTTCATAACTATCATTTAAGATAACTGATGCAGTAAGTATTCAAAATGTATTGCAGTAACTGTTTTTAAAGGAGCAAAAAAACCTCAGTAGGCAAACTATTACTTTACAAAATAATTTATCTGGCAGTTAGCTAGAATGCATTTTATTTTATCATTTGTTTATAAGACCACAAGTTGCCATCAATGTTAAGAGACAATGCAGTAGAGAAGAAAGTTAGTGACACTAATCCCCACTGAAAAATCTGTAATTACTGTAAGAAAGCTTATGTTATCCACAGCATACCATTTTAATTACTTAATTCACTAATAAAGACGTGATATCGCCAACACAAACAATGTTTTTCTTTGAATACATATGGATAGATATTATGGATAAGAAAAGAACAAGATTTATCAATAAAATGGAAGAATTTTGTGTTTGGATAGTCTGGAGAGGAAGGTGAAATGAACAAAAACACTCGCTCTTCAGGGTGAGAGCCTAAAGTTAAGAAAAATAAAATCATCCTGAAAATAGGTAGTTACAGGATTTTCAGAAACAATACTATTTAAAAATATTAGGGGGCAGTGTCCCCTGCTCGCTACACTCACCAACTTCCCTCTCTGGGGGTAAGCAGCCCAGCTCCCCCAACTCCGGCCTCTGGGGAGAGCCAAGATGAGGCCTACCCTGGCTCTCTCTCCCTGGCCGCCAGGCCCCTCCTGAGGCCAGGCCAGCCACAGCTCTCTTCCCACTCCCGGCCGTCACGCACCCCCCTCCAGACCAAGGCAGCCCTGACTCTCCCCCTTCCCAGCCACAGGAGGGCTGGGCTGGGATGAGGCTGGCCTGGCTCTCTTCCCTTGGCTGCTGAGGGGTTGGCCAAGGCTCTCTTTTCCCAGGGAGGGTCTGAGGCCACCCTAGCTCAGTCCCCCCTACCCTGGGGCTGCCTGGCTTGCGCTCTCTCCGAGCACCGGGGAGATGGGGTGGGAGGAAAGAAGGAGAAAGGCCATGCAGCTCCTGGCTTTGCCCCTCCCCCCCTTCCCAGAGCACCAGGGAGGGGGATAGAGGCAAGGCTGTGCAGACTGTCCAACAGGAATAACTTGTTTTTATATATTGAGGGAGACTATATTATTTTAAAATTCAGAACCCGAGGGCAAATAGTTTGGAAACCCTAACCCTCAGCATCCTTAAGCTGAAACAGAGGAGCAAAGTTAACTTTGCCCATATTTTGTCCTCTTCTCCAATCAGAAGTCCCATTCTGTTCCCCTGCTCCTGTGACCTCCACTGTACAGGTGCTTTAGCCACCTCTCCTCTCTGGTCCACCTCCAATTAACATCAAAGGACAGCTCCTTTTCTAGAGAGTTGAAAGCCTCACTCTTCCCACCTATCTTACCTCAGCCACTGGTTGGCAATTTGCTGGTTACTCCCATCTCCAACTTCAATGCTCCATGTATGCGACCTCCCCAACATTGCTTTCCAACGTTAGAAAAGGGTATGGAACCTACAGTGCGGCGAGGCAGGGCAAACACAGATGTACTGAAGGCCAGTATTCTGACCTAGTGATCACTTTGGGTCCAATCCAGGAAAGAACTCAATCACATGCTTCAATTCAACTCTGTGACATCCATTAGATTACTAAGGTCCTTAAAGATAACATATTTTGGGCAGATAGGAACTTAAATCTTTAGGGGCAAGAAGTCTTGCATTTGTGTTATTTAATTGTATCTAGTGATCAAAATTGATAGTGTGATATAAAACTTGATAGTGTGTTGATACACTGGCGAAGTAACTACGCAAAAATTATATTTAAAAATGTAAATACATATTTTAATAGTTAACTATTATGAAATTAAATTGCTTTTCTTTTGAGGCTTATTGCAATTGCCAGCTAATGTAAGCAGCTGTTACTGATTGCCATACATAGGTGTTACAAGCTTTATAATGTAAAAATTTACAGAGGATATTACAGAAGACAAATATAACATACTTTTTTTCAGCTACTGTTAATAGATTTATGGTCAGGAGCACAAATATTCTGTAATTTTTGGGAATGTAATTTGGGAATGGTGCATTGATTTTTCTACATGAGAAATTACTGGATTAAAATAGCATTATTATTGTAAAGTAAAAGGAATCTGTACAGAAGAACAGAAAGCATTTACAAGCATTTTACTTACTTTCTCTGCAATAGCAATGCAATTTCTGTCTGAACTTTCATATATTCTTGTGCCATTTTACAGTGCTGTTCAAATACAGCCATAGATTCTTTGGAGTTTGGGCATGGTGCTAGAGGCTGAAAATAAATCAGACATGTTAAAATCTAATAAACTGATATCTCAATACATAGTGTGTTAGAATGTGTCTGCAATATATTTATACCAGCTTTCAGAAACTAGTAAGGTTTTAAAAATAAGTGTTAAACTCTGCCCTGGAAAATCTTAGTGCATTGTTGCAAAAGCTGTATCAGACCAAACATCTTATTTTATTGCTCTATCACTTTGTAACAAAGGATGATGATCATCCATTGAACAAAACGTTGGGATGAGACTGCAGCATTTCATTCTATGACCCTGAGCAAATTTTGAATTCAGACTTTTAAACTAAGATTTCAATTTGTTTTAAGGATCATATTTTCCCAGGGTTTATTTTTAAAAGCTTGATTAAATCTGAGTCAACCAATCTCAGGTTACAGAATAAGGTTCTTTAGCCATATTCAAAAGTTAGTCAGGACACAAACATCAATGAATATGCAAAACAATATTTTAGCTCATATTTATATAACAGGGGAATGTTTTAAGGCTAGTTTAGACTGAATTTAAATTCAAATCACTCATAAGATATACAATTATTACCTGTAACTGGTGATCTAGTGTAAGATATGCCATTGGGATGGAGTTATCTGACCCATTGGTATCTGTAACAAATACCACCATAACTATGATATATTTTTAATTGAGTTAACTGTACAATTCCATGTAGGACATTCATAAGAAACTACACTTCCTTATAAAATATGGATTACTACTTAACAAAACTAAACATCAATATGCAGAGTGATCATTTTTTTTCTGCTTTGTGTTTATTAAAGTTAGTAGAAAATGACATTTGAGTATGATCTTTTATACAAAAAAAGAAACAAAATATTACACCTTTATAAATTTGTGGATATCCTTTTAGTTGACATCTGCTAAATATGATGTAGGACACATATCTCTCCAATGCTCTTAGGGAGAGCAGATGAGTCATGCAGGGAATCTATAACATCTCTGTTGAGCCAGGGTGCTGTTGCTCTCTTCCAGAGAGAGAGCACTATGGGCCTTCCCAGAACTTTCTCTCAAAACTACACCATGTGCTTCTGGAATCTTACATGCTTTACGTCTTCAGAAGCCCAAGATCTGAGGGACATAAGGCTATTGCTAAATCTCAAGATACAGCAGCAGGGTTAAGTGAAGAAACTACTGGGTTCCAGCACTGTGAGACTTATCAGGAGAGCAAATGGTAGAGGATAAGTGGGAAAGAAGTGGGCTGCTTAGTCACACCCCAAAAGCACCTGCTGTAAAGTAGAGATGGTGGTGGCAAAAATGAAAAGGTATTGCTCCTCAAAGACTACTGAACTCTAAAAGCAATTTCAAAATACAAAGGAAGTGGAAGTGCAGAAAATGAGAAACTGCTTCTTCCCACTCCCCCCTTAAACAGCAAAATGAGAATGAGGGGATAATGACTAATCACAAATACCAAAAAGAGAGGGCTATAACTTGCCCTAAAATGAGGAACTTTTTGAAATAGTTTTCAGATATCTTGCATTGTTTTCACAGTCAGATTTATGCAAGCCATGAACTAAGACTATCCTTAGAAAGGAGCCAAGATTCCGGACTTCGCTTCCTGCATAAAATTTCTTTGGCAAATGTGTCAAAGTCTGTCCACCTTAGAATGTCACAGAGAACCCACTGTGTTAGTATACTGAAGTACTGATGCTTTTATAATGGCTTGTAAGGACTGAGTCTAGGACTTCTTTAATAAGATTCCACTATAACATTATGAGTATACAACTGTTTTATTAAAAAAAAAAAAAAAAAAAAAAAAAAAAAAAAGGGATGCTATGGTAATCAGAAATGTTCACACACTTTTAAAATGAAAGTTTTTCTGCATCACTTTGTAACTGCACATTATCCCATATTCTCCCCCTCTTCTATCCCTCCAGAGATATGTGCCTGAATCTACAATGCTTACTTATCCTGAGTAGTACTTTATCCAAAAAGATGGCTCACTGAAATCTAGACATGTATATTTATAATATTCACATACAAATAAAACAGGGTGGGGAAAGTGCTTTGGGTCGGGGAACCACAGAAAAGCAGGTGCACACACAAGTGAGAAGCAAAAAAACCAAACAACTCTTCCCTCTCCCAAAACACATCTCATTGGCCTGACCCCCAAGTGAGAAAGAGAAAAAAACCCCCACAGATGTGCCCCAACTGAGAAGCAGAAAAGAGACACTCATCTCACTTTACCCCATGGAGCTAATGCACAAGATGGGGGAGTAGTGGAGAAATTGAGGATCAGGACATGCCCCCAGGACTGGATTAACTCTTCTGGGCGTTTGGGGCCAATTGATTGTGGGGACCTCTACACTCTCAGGTGTGGTCTGGAGGTAGGGCCGGGTTAGGGTTGGGGGGGGAGGAGGGTAGAGTTCAGAAGTGAAGTGCCAGTTGCAGAGCCTGGGATGGAGAGTGTGGGAGAGGGCAGAGCATGTGGGGTCTAGGCAAAAGGCAGGGTGCAGGAGCAGGCTAAAGATGGAGGTGTGGGGATTGGGCTGCCTACTTGGCACCACACCCAGGGAGCACAGGTGGCTCTGTATCACCCTGTGCTTGCTGCTACTAGCCCCCCACCCCGCCACTCCCATTGGCTGCAATTTCCAGCCATTAGGAGCAACAGGGATGGAGGCTGCAAGTAAACATTTGTTGCATGTTCTAAAACGCTGAGCAGAATATCATATTTATTGTAGCATCATAGGAACATTAATTATTTTGCTTTTAATGAACTATAGCTAAGAACTGATGTAATTTCATGGAGTATACTTAAAGAATTTGTACAACCAATGAACAAATTGCAGTAAAGGTTTAAATGAGGCACAAAACTAAATCAAACAGTTGCTCTATTATTCAATTTCTTTGTGAAGTTTACACACACCCACTTATCTGAATCAAAATAAATTATAAAATAAACTTTTCAGAATGTTAAAGACAAGAACAAACAAAAGAACAAGAACTGCACAAGCATCACCTGTAGATTCATCAGGTGTCCATGGAAGACTACGAGCTGGCTTTTCAGAGGTTGGTCCTGAGGTAGTGATCATTCTCACACTAGGACTGGATGATCTACTGCTGTTTCTGCTCTCCTGCATAAATAAAACAAAATTAAGAGACACTTCCATCATTCTCATGTGACAATGACAAAACAAGAGAAGGAAGACCAGTACAATAATTTGTTTTACTAGCCCTTTTTGAGATGAGTAACTGATATAAAGAAAAAAGCACGGTCATTTCTACAGTTCTTTTTATCCTGGACGTTCTCAAAAGGCTTAATAAGCTTTACAAGCATATATAAAATTACACAGGGATCATTTCAGCCTGATCTAAAATTTATCTTTAAAAGTGTAAAAGAGAACAAAAATACCAAAAGATGATTTTTGACTTCAGTGTATAGAAACTAAGATAAAAGCTATGCAATGTATTCAAAGGGTTCCATTCTGAGCATCCCATTAGACTCTACTGCAAAAATTTTGTGTAGAGTCAGAAGCTACATTCACACTAGAACATCTTGACTCTCGCCTATCAGAAAACTAAGGAGCCAAGTTCATTTCAAGTGCTCCAGTAATAAGAAATTAAACAACTGCACACAGCTGGAAGAAGTTCAAATGTTATTCTGACTACAGTACACTATTATGTATTATATGACAGCTCTTACAAGGATTCGTATGTCATGATCATACGTAAGAATTTGAGCTGTTCAAGGCTCAGGTTACATGATTCATCTTTACAAAACACATGAAATATTTTAACCAAGAACAAGAAAGAAAAATGAAACCCAAGAAACAGACTTCTCTCGCCTAGCCTAAAAGGCTAGTAATCCTCTTTTAAAAATGCTATAAAATTCACTCTTACCCTAACCCATTACTCCTCCTCAAAGTTTGACTTTTAAATGGACTATGTCTTTCTATTATTCCATTCCTCCTTGTGAGATGTTTCCCAGGTAAGATACTGCATAAGAAAGATTTAAAATTTGATAGACTCGCTATTTTAAAATGTATTATGGTAAACAAAGACTTGATAAAAGTACAGGCTCCTTCAATTTTTTGGGGGGAGAATGTTGAATTAGTTAGTCATAAGGTGAATTTTTCTTAAAAAGCCTGAAAAAACCAAAAACATCCTAAGTGTTCCCAAAAGTTTAAATTTGCTATAGTTTTTATAACACATTTAGTACTTGAAAGTTAAGCTTGTCATTAATTTTCCAACTTTATTGTACTAATAATTTTAGTCTTATAAGTGTAAATTTTAAATCAAAATCCAAATATGAACACGTTTTTACATCCTGAGGTATACATTATTTTGACTAAATTTATAATATTCTTTTTCTACTAATTGCAATAGTTTAAGTCTCTCTCGAATCAGGCAATTAAACGTCCACACACACACACACACACGGCTCGACAAATAATGTAATCTACTCGACCGTGGCAAGTTGATTACAAGCTGGCACTGCCTGATCTGCGCATGCGCGGCTCGCCGCCGCTTGGCAAGCCCTATGTGTGCGCACACACAAATAAGAAAACCCAGACTCAATCCTATACTATTTTAATAAAACTTATTTATAATAATGCAATTAAAATATCTGGGGGTAAACCAGGGGAAAAAAAAAAAATCAGACATCTAACTCAGTTTAGTCGGTTTATTATATTTCAGACAATTTAAAATATTACTCTTGTTCAGTTATAATGGAGATATGTATATATGCAAACAGATTATATTCATTCAGTACATCTGCTTCTTAAAATTAAGAATAATCTGTAAAAAGTTGTAGTACACTAACATTCTGACTTTCTTCCCTCAAACTTATTTCCACCAATTAAGTTTAACTCTTTGGGTCACTTTCTGATGCCAGTGCATTCTACTTCATCACCTGAAATGTAAATGCAAACAAGAAAGAATTCCAGACCCTGAAGAATCAAAAGGTATGGCCATAAGGTATTACACACTTGTCAATGAGTCCAGTAACCTGTCTGTGACAGAGGTCAGTATCAAATGCACCAGAGGAAGAAACTCTGAAGTGGTTTTTATTGTACCGTTTTAATTATTCTGCATTTCATGGTCTTATACAAAAACAGGGCTGTGCTAAATACAAACTGAAGACATTTCTGAGATAATACCAGACTTTAGAACTGATTTATGTATTTGGAAGAAGCTCATGTGGTTGAGTCTTTCTGCTGATATTGGGCGAATCTGTTTTACTGAAATGTTCTAGAATAAGTCTACATTGCAAGGCTATTTTGGGATACCAAAGGTGTCTCGAAATAACTACCCCACATCTTTTGAAATAGAGTGAACATTTTCAACACTATATAAAACTTAGTAGCCAACAGTCTTCCTTATGGAAAAAATAATGACATTAATTGAGGAAGGCTTTTATTAGATTGGGCATAAGGTAGTTTTTTTTGCGAAAAATGTTCTAGCTGAAATTATCCTTTAAAACAAATATATGAAATACTCTGCTACATTTAGATTATTGAGATATGCCAATAAACACAGTCACTTCTTAGACAACATTATTTAGACCTCATTACCAATAATAAATAGAAAGGGTCCATGTATGTTAAATATTCTTCAGTGGGTATGTATAAAACAGTGTTCACATGCTTCTTTTTAATTGCTTTATATTATCTGATACATGTTTTTCTGTGATCTATTGCATTGTTTTCCACTTCACAAGAAGTTGTGTGAAATATGAATAGTTGACAATTTAAGGAAAGAAAATGTAGGAAAAGTATCTATTTTATCATAGCAACAGCTATAAATCCCATGTCTTCTCTATAATGGTAGTTCAAATACTAAGTTACCCCAGATGCTACTGCTGTAGAAGTGTATTCAAAAAAGTTACAGGCACAGATAGCAATGCAATAGATCACAGAATAAAAAGGAAAGTTAGAATACTGCAATTTAAAAACAAATATACAACCAGTAAAGACCAAAGGTCATTTTGAGGCAAGAACGCTGGCACAGAAAGATTGATCACTGTTGGAAATAGATGGAAATGCAGCACTTGCGCACAAACAGAAGCTCAATCCAACACCAGTGAAGTTAATGGGAACAAGCTCAGACTCAACATCAAGAACATTGACCTGGATAAAATTAAACAAAATGTGACTCAGGGCATGTGTACTTAACCTGGAGGTTGTCAAGAGGTCCCAACGGATCCACCAGCTCTTTCTTTATGGATTGACACTGGAGGAACTGGGAGTCCCATTTTTTTTATTTTAATATGGGTTTTAAAAAACTGGAAGAGGTTGAAAGCCCTGAGGCTTAGTGTGCTCAGTTGTTCATGATCTCAATGCAACACTCAGCCAAGCAGCAAATCATTATGTGCAGAGCATTAGGCTGACCACACTGATAATGCCATTCGATGGCAGGAATTAGATGCTATATAACTCTTCAATCACACCAGCAATACAATAAAATATAATTGTGATTGTCCTCCAACTGCAAATGGTAGAAATCAAGTGTATAACAACAAAATATGAATTCTGATGTTAAGAGGGGGAGAACAAGTGGTCTCCCTTGACGCAGACAACAAAATCAGACAAATAGAAAGACAAAATCTCTGATGATTGTGATTAGTTTTTTGGGGGGGGAGGGAGGGGAGAGGGACATGGTGGAGGGGACAAAAACACTCAGAACTCCAAACCTCCCTCTTACACATTAGTTTTTTTCCCCAAAGACAACGTACACACAGACCTTTAGCTAATTTAGCTATAACTACTCAAAAGAGATCTTGCAGTCATCCACTCGATGTGCAGCAGCAGTCAAAAAAGCAAATAGAATGTTAGGAATCATTAAAAAAGCTGCAGAGAATAAGACACAGAATGTCTTATTGCCTCTATATTAAAATCACAGTATGCCCACATCTTTAAATAGTGTACACAGATGTGGTTGCCTCATCTCAAAAAAGATATCTTGCCATTGGAAAAGGTTAAGAAAAGGGCAACAGAAGTGATTAGGGGTTTGGAATGGGTCCCATATGAAGACAGATTAAAAAGACTTGGACTTCAGTTTAGAAAAGAGAAGACTAAGAGGGGATATGACAGAGGTCTATAAAATTATGACTGGTGTGGAAAAAATGAATAAGGAAAAGTTATTTACTTATTCCTGCAATATAAGAACTAAGGGTCACCAAATGAAATTAATAGGCAGCAGGTTTAAAACAAAAGGAAGTTTTTCTTCACTCAGCGCACAGCCAACCTGTGGAACTCCTTGCCAGAGGATGTTGTAAAGACTAGGACTTTAACGGGGTTCGAAAGAGAGCTAGATAGATTCATGGAGGTTCGGTCCATCAATGGGTATTAGCCAGGATGGGTGGGAATGGTGTCCCTGCCCTCTGTTTGTCTGGAAATGGATGAAAGGAGAGGGATTCACCTGAGGATTACCTGTTGTGTTCCCTCCCTCTGGGGCATCTGATATTGGCCATCTGATATTGGTCACTGTAGGCAGACAGGACACTGGGCTAGATGGATCTTTGGTCTGACCCAGTATGGCCATTCTTATGCTCTTATGACCATATGATGCATGTTTTTTAATCATCATGACAGTGAGATTAGGATTTGCAGAGGAACTATAAGATGAGGATGAAGACTGATCATGATTTAATATTTATATTGCAGTTGTGCTCAGATGCACTCAGCAGGACTGGAACTCCATTGTGCAAGGCACTGTACAAATTTATCTGAAGACATGGTAAACTAAAATTAAAAATAGTTTAAAATGGTATGCACACTGAATTTAGCCTAGATTATATTTGTCCTCCATGACACGACTGTCAACTCATATACCATATTTTGGGAATTGAAGAAGGGTGGTTCTAGCATTTATGTTCACCCATCCAGCACCTGAAGTTGTATCTCCTTTTAAAGTTTTCCATGTTTGATCTTCAGTGTGTTTCTAAGAAAGAGTGCTGGGGTAAGTACACCTCTTATTCTGGAGAATAACTTTATTCAGGAGAATAACCTACTGCTAACTCCTGCCATTCCCCCTCCCCCTCCGAACTGATAAACGAAAGAGCATGATAGAGCAGAGAGGGAGAAGCAATCTTCAATTTATTAGGTCTAGATCATGGGTTCCCAAACGCCGGGGGGGGGGGGGGGGGGAAATTCCAGGGAGAGCGCGAGGCAACCCAGACCCCCTTCGCCCCCCCATCAAGTTTTGCTGCCCTGGTCAGTCCCCCCCCCCCTTTTTTTTTTTGCTCAACAAGTTTTGCTGTGGGGGAGTGAGGGTTTTTCAAGAATCAAAAAGGGGACGTGATACCGAAAAGTTTGGGAACCACTGGTCTAAATCATTTAAGGCTTTATAGACTGTAACCAGCATTGTGAAGATCATCTATCATTTCATGGGCAACCAATGCAGTGTGGGCAGCACAAGGGTTTACAGGGAATGGAAGCAAACAGTGCTGTAGCGCAGGGGTGGAGAATCTCAGGCCCAGGAGCTAGATGCAGCACCTGGCTTGCCTGGATCTCATATCTGAGCCTCAGGCCCACTCCACCCCCCCCCCCCCCCGCAATGAGGAGCATGCACAAGTGCTCCATTCCTCCTCCCACCAGCCCCCGGGCTGGAGCACACAATCTACTAGCCTGGGTCTGCCCCTTGCCCAAACCCCCCACAAGCACCATTCCTCCTGCCCAAAATCCCACGGGTACCCTACGCCCCCTTCCCCAGAGCCAAACACCTCCCCTCCCTGCTGTCACCCAATCCCCCTTTTCCCCCAACCTTATGTCCGGATCCCGAAGCAGATGCCTGTGCTCTGCGGCTGGCTGCTAGCACGTGCAGGCCGGACGCTGTGTGTGCTGGGGACTGTGAGTGGAATGGCGCGGGTCACTGCGGCCTGGCTGTGAGAGCGGCTCACCCGAGCAGTTCCGGGTTCCAGTTGATGCCGGACTATCAGGAGTGCCGGACAATTGGATGCGGGACTAATGAAGTTTTACTGTACAATGAAGACTACATTAAGTATGGCTTCACCGTCATGGAAAAAAAATGAGATTGATCATCCTCAATGCGTAGTATGCCACACAGTTCTTAGCCATCCTGAGCGACACTTGACGAACCACTGTGCTTTGACAGAGAAACCAAAAGAGTTTTTGCTACTAAACTTCAAATTTTGAAACGCATGAAGCTGGACACTACCGGAGCTTTTCATCAAGCATCGGCCAAAGTGATAGAAGCTTCTTATGAACTGTCATTGCTCATCACTAAAGCCAAGAAAGCGCACATAATCAGAGACACTCTTGCTTGTTGAAAGCAGCTGATATTGTGCTTGGTGTCGAAAGCAAGAAAAATCTATTGGAAGTTTTGCTTTCTGACAATTCCGTGAAATGTCATTTCGATGAACTGGTGAAAGATCTTAAACTTCAAGTTGTGGAGGCAGTGTTGGCTTCTCCTTTTTTTGCAATTAAGTGCGACGATACCACTGATGTAGCACAATACTGTCAGTTGCTTGTCTACATTTGATTCATTAACAATGGAACTGTGAAAGAAGAACTGCTTTTTTCGAAGAAATTGATGACCACATAAAAGGCTTTTCATATTACGAAAATGATTTCCAACTTTTTTGAAGAAATTAGACTTTCATGGGAAAAACTGGTTTGGGTATGCACAAATGGTGCTCTAGCAATGCTTGGCTCTCGCTCTGGATTTGTGACGTTGGTGAAAGAAAAAAAATCCAGCCGTAACCACAACTCACTGCATTATACACAGACAAGCATTAGCCACTAAAACCCATCCAGATGACCTATGTGACTCATTGAATTTGGCCATCAAAGTTGTCAATTTTGTGAAGAACAGTGCTTTAATTATGAGACTTTTTAATGCTCTTTGCATAGATTTGAGAGCAGATCATAAAACTCTTGTTTCACACGGAAGTACGATGGCTTTACAAAGTTAACATGCTTTTGAGATTATTCAAACTAAAAGACGAAGTGGAATTTTTCCTCAATCAACAGAAGAAAGGAGAGAGATATTTACAAACCAAACATTTGAACTTTCACTGGCATACCTGATGGACATTTTTTAATCTTTGAACATTTTGAAGCTGCAAGGAAACAATGCTGCAAACATTATAGTGCACTATGATGCCATCAAAGTATTTATGGTAAAAATCCAGCTTTGGAAACATCAAACACAAGCTCAGACGCCTAACTTTTTGTCTTTTCCAACATTTTCATCACTCGCTGAAAATGAAGGTTTCCAAGAAGTTTGTAAAGAGGATGTGAAGAACAAAATAGTGTTTCATCTGGACTGCCTGGCTGACGAATTCATCAGCTATTTTACAGACAACTTTTCTGGCGACCCCATTCATAAATTAGTATGCAATGCATTCAACGTTGATGTTGATTAATTGCCAGAAGTATTGCAAGAACAATCACTCAAAATAAAATATGATTCAAGTGAGAAAGAATTTCAAAAACACAGGAATTTTGGATAAAGTATTTCCCAATGTACTCAAAAGTTGGAGAAGAAGCACTATGTATTATTCCATTTTCGTCAACGTACCTCTGTGGAAAAAGCTTTTCAAGTTTAGTCACATTAAAAACAAAAAAATTGACTGGATGTCAAAAATGATTTGCATTTCGCACTTACATCTTTCAAACCTAGGATTTCCAAAATCGTGAAGAAAACACATCATCCTTCACATTAAATTCAGTTTGTTAGTACTATTTCTTATGTTAAATTACATTTTTATTAAATTTTTGTGCCAAGAAAAACTATTTGTGTTTATTTTTAATTTTAAATTACAAATTGAATTTTTTGAATTTTTTGTTAAATTTTGAGGTTGGATGATGGTAAAGAAGAGGTGGGGGGCGTGAGGGTTTCTCAAAAATCAAAAGGGAGGCATGATGCCGAAAAGTTTGGGAACCACTGAGCTAGTTGGACAAAGACCCACTCGAGTGAAAACTGAAGAGGGCAATATCTAGGAGTCAAGCTTGCTTTTTGCACTCATTTTTTTGGGGACCGAAAAGATTTGACTTGGTATTACAAATTGAAAAGTCTATCTCTAAGGCTCTCATTGCTTTCCGTTCAATCTACCTCAAAAGCAAAAACTTATTTAAACCGAAAGTCTAAAATGTTATCCACTGTGTATTTTTATGACATTTGAGGTGTTATTTTATTCTAGTTATCTTGTATGCTTCACTATTATTCAAATGTGTACTAGAGCACTTCAAAATGAAAAAAAAAAGTCTGAAGAGAGTTTCAGATTGACAGACTTAGCAGAAATGTAAAACAAAAGAGTTACAGATTTCTAACCCTTAGCTTGGCAGAGGTAGGAGGGAAAAATGGGAAAATGTGAAAGCTATTCCAACTCCACATTTTCCTCTCTGTACAAAGGTACCAGAAGAAAACTGGGGTGAAAAAGACTTTTGCTACTATTCTGGTCAAGAGAACAATTATTTGGCAGGAACACAACTAGAATCCCTAAGAATGTAGCACAAGCAGCTTTCAAAGGCAGGGTGTACGAGAGTTAAAAAGATCCAATACAGATGCTATATTTCTAGCTTACTGGTATTATCTGGTACCTGCAAACAATCATTTTTAAATGCCCCTCCTCCCCGCAAAAAAAACCCCCACAAAAAGAACTGAAAGTTAAAAATAAAACAACCTGCATCAAAATATTTAATACTGCACAATACAGTGTCATATGGGTGAGACAGACATGCACTCAAACCTTAATTATAAAACAGGTAAACATATTACAAAGCAGTAAGTAAAAATTGTTCAGTTTCAAATCCTTTCTTTAATTACACTGTATGACTAAATAAACGGAGAATGATTTATTACTGTGCTTGTATTTGTAGAATTCTTTTAAAAAGCCCTGCTTACATTCTATGTACAATGAAAGTGTTCTGAATTTAAAAAATTGATCCCGTTTTCTTCTGATCTATGCACATATTCACAAATATACTAGACAAACTAGATTTTGGGGATAGGACAAGATTTGTGTTGCTACAACACTTCATGAAACTGAAGAGAGATCAAATGTTAATCTCTTTGATGAGTATACACCCCTAAAATTACCACCTATTTTGGATTACTGCAGTAGCCTGTTTAATATGGAAACCTGATTAACCTGATTATCACACAGAGCTCCTATTTTTCCATGTTCAAACTACAGCAGGGATCTTAAAATTACAGTAGAACCTTGCTAATTCACACTAATGATCAAAAACTCACTGTGAATTACCAACATCGACAAATTAGCAATTAAATGAACAAGACAAAAGAAACAAGGCTAACGCAACACTAACTGTACTCTGGCATTTGAGACATATCTTGTTTAATTTTAACATTTAATACTTTAGACTGTATCATTATGCTTGTTACCATGGTATCCAGACACCATGACACAAAAAGCAATAGATACTAGCAAATATCTTGTAAAAGTATTGACGTCTTAGGAGCAAGACCTTGCTATGTTACTTTGCTATTACATTTTAATCCAAAAAAAAAGTGGAGAGATATCACCATAATGATTTAGATTTGATAATACTACGTTGAGGTTCATTATTAGTACATACAAAATTATGCAGCATGCACAAACAAAAAATGTTTTTGAATGTTACATGTGCTACTTACGCAAGTTATAACCAAGAAACTGGCACCTAGACATCTTTCATAATCTGCCCTTTCACATGTTTTATTTTAGGTGGTAAAAGAGGCACTATAATTTGTAAATTAAATGATCCCTAATCACACAAAGTTTAAAAGACCAGCTCTCCATAGTATAAGATAACTGTTGATTTCACCTAAATGTTCATGAAAGACAAATAAAGAAGCCACGGGCTGAAAGATTTTACCTGATTGGATTCAGTTCCAGCAACACTAAGATCTTGAATGGATCTCCGTCTCTGTTGTCCGTTTCCTCCTGGGGGGGGGGGGGGGGGGGGAAAAGACAAAACAAAACACTAGAATCTGCTCAGAAACAAAATAAGAAGGGTGCGACTATTGCAGCAGGAGCTTGGAATTTGTACAAATCCACAGAGAGAAAGTGGGAGAGAGAGAGACAGCTGCAGAATTTTAACTCAAAAAATGCTGGCCTGTCAACATAAAGTATCTCCTAATACAATAACCACTCCTACCACATGAATAGCTTCTGCACTGTACTCCACCATCTTCTGTCACATGTGTTTTAACAGGCTTAGCACTTGGAGGTTGAGGCTGATGACGACATCTATTTCAAGTGAGTTACGTTATGGGCATTTCTAGAGCAAGGCTGCTACGATAAGATGCTGCCAGCTCTAACCTGTTGTCCTCTAAAGTAGCACACAGCAAAGCCTTCTGTCTATGTTATGTTCCTGTCACTTATATTAAGAAGCTAGAAGAAAACTTGTTTCACCTCAAGTCAAAATGAAAGCTCTTGGTCATCTTTTTATGAGCATAAACAGTTCCTAATCTGAAAATCAGCATAGGGGTTTTCTATCTAAATCACATATTAATCTACTAAACACAATGTCATAATCTTTTCTGTTTTCTTTCTACCCATTAGTAATTATCCACTAGTGAGAACTGAAAAGTTAATACTGGTATACCATCAAATAAATGTTTATGAAATTAAATCTTATGTAAAATACTATGCATTAAGCAACTGAATTTCCCTCAACTTTGATTTTTTAATATTGTTTATATGGACTCCTAACATGACAGGTCAGCTGTCCAAAAGGAAACACCAAAATATTATGAGTAACAGCTGACAATACTCAGAATTCTTGGTCTTCAACCTGCATTATATAACTTTCTACTAGAACAGCACTGAGAATGCGTACTGTAACATTTACAACATCTACCCTCATACTCTTTAACAGTCAGAAAATAAATCAATGTTTTGTAACATGCAGCTCATTTTTTAAACTTAGACATTTACATATTGTTCAAATATGACTTTGCAAACTTTCTAAATATAAGTTTATTTGCACACCAATTAAAACAAAAGGTGAAACTGGCTACCTAATTTCATCTATGCAGTTCAAGAAATCACAAATTATGAAGTTCTTCAACTGCAGTCTGATCTCTTCTAGAAACACACTATCAGAAAATGCAAAATTCTTAGTACCTTCTTCACCAGTTTGTCATTTGACATTAAATGCAAGAGGCTATAAAAATACATGAGAGAAAACAGCTTATAGATGAGAGAATGGGACAAGGCTGTCTGAAAGTGGTATAATATTCTCAGTTCTGACCCTGTTTATAATTAGACAGGAAATCAATTTACAACCTCTTAGTAATTTAGTTTTCTACATCAGTAATTTTGGGGAATTACCCTAATACTTACCAATGCAAAAGTGATGTTGTGAGGCTTAATGTTGTAAGTGAACGGTTATTCTGCAAGGCACTCAGTAAGAATTATTAAACTCTTCCATTTAATATAACTAATTGGCCATTAAAACAGGATTACTCATAAATGGAAGAATTATACTGTTGATAGTAGCGGCAACTCATCTTGGAACTCAAGATATAGATGAGCTCCCCATGACTGATACAACAATTATGTACACATTTCATTCAACAGCACCATTCTAAAATTAGCCCATCTGAAATAAGCTTGCAAAAATATCTGGAATTCTCATTTCAGATTAGCAACATTTGTGAATTTAAAGAACCCGGCACATGTGTTGCTGAAACATTAGATGATAGTTGCCAAAAAATTAAAATAATCAGGGTGGGGTGGAAGTAAAAATGAACACTTTTTGAAGGCAAGAAAAGACGACTAGTTGATTGTGTTATAATTAGTAAGAAATCTCCAAGTTAGTAGTAGCATGAGACAAAAGCGAGCTCTATTAGGCAATGTCATTTTAATTAGTGTAAATACTACAGACATCTGGCAAATGTTCAGACAAAGGAGAAACAAAGATTGCAAATCAACAAATACTTGTTGCTCCAGAATCAAGATTAATGTCAATTCAGGAATATGAACATAGACTACATTTCTTTGACTTTAAATAATTAGCTCTAGTCTATACTTTTTTTTAAAGTTGTTTTGAATGTTCTCTTACTCTACAGTTTTAAATTATTTGAACACATACTATATTTCTACAGAGACTGATGCCCCCATTCAATGCAGCATAATCTATGAATGAAGCAGAGGGCTTCAAAAGGAAAAATATGTTTGTATGAATTTTAAAGGCACCAAGCTGGGATTCAGGAAAGGCTGGATTCTATTCCTGGATCTGCTACAGACTTCCCCTGCTAACAATTCTTATACACAAGAGGACAGAAATAAGGTTGCACTGGCAGCCTTAAAAATCTAGCCTTTCCTAACTTCTCAGTGCTTAATTTTGCTATCTTATTGGTTCTAAGGTAGTTTTTTCCTGCATGTAACATGTTACCTTAATATAATCACTGTCAGCATTTTTAATACATAGGGTCTGTCTGGTAATGTTACTATTATGTATTTTGCATAAGGCCAATATTTTAAATACATAAATACATATTTAATACACAAATTTAATAAATATTAAATAAATAAATATTAATTAATTTACACTAGAAAGGAAAATCTCCCTCTGCCCTCCTCCCCCTTAAAGCCCTCAACCTAGTTAACTTTTACATAAAGAGGAAGTTCTAACTTCACCTGGAGCAAGACCCTTCAGTGGAACTTGAAGTTCTCTCTCAGGCACTTTGTCCTGAAAATATTCTCTGATGCACAGCCCTGTCACCATCTAAATAATACTTCAATCCAGGTGTTCCTTAGAGTACCTTTGCTGGCATACCTTCTTAGATGCTAAGATACAAAGAGGAATATCTCAACTGAAGACCATAGGTGTATGTAGTACGATTCCTTTATGGCATGCTTTTAGAAGGCGTATTTTCCCTTATATGTATAGAAATGTGGACTTTTTCCTGTCCTGTGCATCTCCTAATGTGCACAAAGTTTTCCATGCCAATCCAATTCAGGGAGGCTTGAAAGTTTGCATTTCCTTCTTTAAAAATGCAATACTCATGAACACGGTGAACATATTCTAAGGCCTCTGAAAAAATACTACCCTTAATATTAAAGAGGTATCTAATAATTTGGTTTAACTCTTTTCTTTTAAAGCAAATCTGTACAAAAGATTTTGTTTAAGGTAATATCTCACCTGAAAAACTGTTTAAGTGAAGTCATTTGTAAATGAGGGACAGAAGCTGGACATTCTAAAAAAAGGAATGCAAGTTTATAAAAGCATATTTTATTTTGCATTAATTACTGACTGTGTAATTTATCTCCAAATCACATTTAGCAGTGTGCGCTGTAATTTTAGTTATCAACATTTGTTTTCATTGTGTATCCAAAAGTTTAAGGCTATTTAAACTGAAAAACTGTAGATGTGTTACTGATGACTACATAAGAGTGCTATCAGTTTGACAAAATGAAGAAAATTGGCATAGCAGACATTAATGCATCTATGCATTTCTACAGTTTTTATATAGATAATTTTCAAAATATCAACTAATGCTCTTAATCTCCATCCTCAAGACACACCTGTGAGATGTACATCATCAATGATACAGATTTCACCAAAGCTCTGTATTTATTCTGTGCTGCAGTTATATATTAAACTGATTTGGGACCTGTCTAACTTCTCTGGGGGAGGGACTTCATGGTTTGAGAAATTATGCTTTACACGGTACTAATGACCACAGTACTATAAACTCAATAAGCCTCACTTTGGTAGTCTGGCATTTTAGTTAATGATATAACATAACTTGAGCACTTTTGGCTGTAAACACACAAATGGAGTTGCCAGTGTATGAATACTATAACGTAAACAAGATTTATCAGATATTTCCTGACTACCAACTTTTTAAAATTGTTGGCCTACTTATCTTGGTTGTATTATGCATTGTATTTCAATACATACTTCAAAACATTGGTGGGCCATGGTTTTTATCTTGTTGAAAGACTTTTTAGAAACACTGGTTTGCAGTGGTTATGCTATATTTGCTGGAACTCAGTTGTGCTTTTGTATGTTCATATGAATACATACATATAACTACCTTTGAAGATTAGTTATCAAACAGTTAATTGGAAATGAGTATCAACTCCATTTTACTCATTTTTTAAAAAGATTTGAATACTAATGGAAAACTCAGGATTTAGTGATTTTAAGTGTCAGTATCTCAGATAAATGACGATTATACTCATTTAAAATGTGTTTGAAAAGCATTTAGAAAGGACAAGAGTTTGGGTGTTTGCAGGACAAAGAGCTTTGATATATATTTTTCACTTTCAGCTATTGCATACTTAAACTAAATAGCCCGATCAGTCCATCAATATGAGACCTCCAAGTAAAACACAGACATAAGAAATGGTGATTTGGGAGGTAGCTCTTGCACTAAGTCAGTTCTGTTTCAATTCCTCAGAAGTACTATGGAGCACCTTTGCAATCCTTTGGATAAGATGCAAAATGAAATGCTTAACTAAATGTAGTCATTTGAAATCCTGTAACACTGGTAGGTGAGAAAGGGTGTTGGTCCTTGTGCCCTAGCCAAATTCTAGTTAGGGAAATTGGTGTACCTTGAATTACTCTGACAGCTTTATTTAAATAGGGTAGTCTGCACATTGTCCCAAAACGATGTAAAGTTCTGCTGTTATCTACCCTGGACATAGCTTTATTTCAGTGGCTAGTAAGAGATCTGTATATCTAGTTTGCAAAGCTCTTTGGATAAAGAGTTACATTTTGTATATTCTACATCTAATTGTCAGTCTATTAATAAGGATCTGTAAACATTTTAACACTGGTGGAAGTTAACAAAATTGAGTTTTTGTTTGTTTGTTTGTTCTTTTTTTAAGGTGAAGTTAAGAGGGTGAAGGCTTTCTGGAAAGGGAAAGCAAGGGGTAAAAACAATAAAAGAATGTTGGGGCTGCCATCTTGAGGATTTTAGAGGAAAACCTGGCTGCACTGTAAGAGTTTGGAAGCAAATATACTGCTCATAGATGACAACACTGAGTCTGAACTAGAGTGAACATAACTAGGGATTACCAAATGAAATTAATGGGTAGCAAGTTTAAAACAAAGGAAGTTTTTTCCCCCCCAAGCAGAGCAGAGTCAGCCCCTGGAACGCCTTGCCAGAGGATGTTGAGAAGATCAGGACTTTAACAGGGTTCAAAAGAGAACTAGATACGTTTATGGAGGTTAGGTCTATCAATGGCTATTAGCCAGAATGGGTAGGAATAGTATCACTAGCCTCTGTTTGTCAGAGGCTGGAAATGGATGATAAGAAAGTGATCACTTGATGATTACCTCTTTTGTACACTCCCTCTGGGGCATCAGGCATTGGCTACTGTTGGAAGACAGGATACTAGGCTAGATGGATGGACCTTTGGTCTGACCTGGTATGGCCGTTCTTATGTTCAAGTCCTGACTAGGAATATGAAAGTGTAACCGTGTACACAATTAATCAATGAGCCCTGGCTCACTGGTCAACCTTCACAGTTACATGCAGGCTCCCAGTATGTATGGGAAGCTGCCTGTCCCTCATGCCTCTGATACACAGGTATGTGTAGGGCAGGCAGAAGCCAGTATGTGCAGGAAGCCATTGCCTGTCCCCTCACTCTCTCGTATGTAACCGTGTAATTGCTGAAATTTACAGCAGTTACATGTTTACTTAAGTGCATTTTAACACCCCTAGTCTTGACTAAATCTGATATTTTATCATCTAAAGGGGAGGGAGGGTGGGATCTGCCTCAGCTTGCTCTGTGTAAAAAGGGAAGCTTCAGGGAGCTGCCATTTTTAAACACTGTATTTTCAGGGGATGAGTCAGACCACACTGACCCTTTTGCAGTGCTTTTCATTCCCTGTACTCCCTCCAGCCATAAAACAACATTCCCTTCATTCATCCATCCAGCCAAATATCAACCCCCTGCTACCTAAGTTGGTGCAATCATTCATGACAACAGAGAGTAGTCTTTGGGCCAGAGAGTAAGAATGACTCTATGGTGGGCAAGGCACTCATTTAGGATGGGGGAGACATAAGTTCCAAGTCCTGCTCCAATGACAGTGCATGTATATTTAAAATACTGCACATACAGGCTCTCTCTGCAATTTGCTTCATATGGGGAATGGTCTTAAGTACCAAGAAAAGCAGTCCAGCCAAGGGCTCAAGCCTAACCAATTGAAACACAAGGAAAAGGGGACTGCACACTGGCAAGCTTTTAATTTTTTTAAACAAGGGCATCCATTAAGGGTTTTTTTTATGGTTTTCATCTGCACCCTATGCGAACTGGAGCAAAAAGTATTTTTTTTTAAATAATGTGATCATTATTCCATCATCTTAGTCAATAGACCCACTCATGTGGTCTGTGATACCTGTTATGACGACTGCAGGGACATCCAGAATGTTGCCAAATGAAGCAGTTTTACGATGGCCTCGTTTAGGCTTGGAATAGGCTGAAAAAACACATACACACACAATACACATGCAAATAGCTACAACGGTAACACAGCAAATTATTAAATACATGACACTGCAATTTTCATAAACTGCTGTTAAACTAAACTACATGCAAAACATGTCACACAGAATAAAGTGCATAGCTTTCTATTCATGCTTAAAAATAGTAAAGAAATTGTTAAAAGCAAAACAGAACTAGCAGTCAATACAACATAATTAGCTGTAGTTAGCAACACAGATCTCAGACAAAGCAGCATGGCAATGAGGAAGGGGAAAAAAACCAAAAGTGCAACCATGAGAATGGAAGACATATATCACTTTTTTCAGTTCACCTGCATATCGTACTTTTTAAATTGTTTCAAGCTGTATAATACAGCATGAGTTTTTTTCTAGTCCTAGGCTAACATTGTTTATAAATAAGTTTACATTTTCATGGTGAGTAAGCATGAATTTAATTTCTGTAACTGTCATCTTCTGTAAAGTGAAATCCAAGTGATATTCAAGATAAGCTCACTTTAATATTGCAAGATTTGAAGAATTGCTTCAAGAGTTTATAAGGTGACCTCTGACTAAACGTTTGCTGTTTTGTAAAAGTGGCCATTGCCTACCAACCTAACTACTTTAGAATAAGCACCCCATTCATGGGACTGTTGAAAAACAAAACAAAAAAATATCCCATATTTGAAGTGGAGTATGTAGTTATTCTAGTCACACCCAAGAGCATAAAACATACTTTAAAAAGTTCATTTTGCCACATGTGATAAGAGGAAGCAGTGGTAAAATAAAGACCTATAGTTTAAAGATTAACTATGTTTCATTTGGAATAGATTTGTGAATGCATCTCCCAAAAACTGCTCTGGCATGTTTACCTGAAAGAACTCAGTGACTGACAAATATACACCGCCTGATTTGTTTCTGTGGCAAGTCTAATAATAGATGGAACAAGAGGATTAGATAATTCTTAAAATACTTTTTGATTTATTTATTCTTGATGATAGCCTTATCCTCACATAGCAACACAATTTCTTTGTCCAGGATCGTATTATGTTGTTCTCTGTAACAGTTAATGTGATTAAGAAATCACCACTGTTTGCTGTTTCCAGCTTAAATCACAATACCTGCCCGAGATTTGCGTGGCCTGATTTCTACTAGTTTGTCACTGCCTGAAATGAATGCTGTTTCCTAATACTTGTCCCAGTCGAATCAACTAACTTTATTTAAGGAAAATTAATAAAAAAACAGCCATAGCAAAATCTCAGAACATAATACTTGGATATAATTAGTGGTATCACTTAAAAGAATCCAGTTAAGGAAGATTCACTGGGCTGATTCCAAACTCACAGCGGGTGGTCAAATGAGTTACATTTGTTCTATACCAGTGAGAGAGACAATGAGGCCCACAATATTAAAATGAATCAAAACACTCCAGATTATTGTTAGGTAAAGACAACAATTGCTTTGAGGTTGTCAGACCCTTCCTGAATACATCTCTCAACAACATATGGATGAGGGCTATCAGGAAGTAACTGTAGTCCACAAGTTACAAGAATACAGGCTGAACATCTCTAGCCCGTCAACTCTCTGGACCGGACCTGTGTCGAACCATGGGAGATCAATATCGTCTAGTAACATTGCCAACACTTGAACTGTTTATTGGGCTCCAAGGAAACATTTAGGGGACCAGAGATGTTCAACCTGTAATAAAACCCCCAGTAATCCTAAACTGATACTATCATATTCAAATCAGACTATAAACGCTTTAGGACAGGGACTAAGGCCACATCTATACTTACCATGTTGGCGTTCTAGTGTTCGATTTAGCAGGTCTAGTAAGGGCCTGCTAAATTAAACGTTGAGGGTGCTCCAGTCGATGCTGGTACTCCTCGATTCACAAAGAGTAAGGAAAGTTGACGGGAGTGTTTGCTCCCGTCGCTCTCCCGGTGTGCAGACAGCACCAAGCTTGACTTAAGGTATGCTGACTCTAGGTTATGTTATTTACGTGGGTACCTTAAGCCGACTTTCCGGGTCTAGTATAGACCCGGCCTATGTCATCCCACACGTATGTACAGTGCATATCACAGTAAGCCTTTGGACATTACTACAGGAAAAACCTTATTCAACTCAGGAAAATGAGTTTAATGGTCATGGTACACAAGAAAGTCAGAATACCAAGTACATACTAATATGACTACTACAAATTTTCATGGTGATACAAAAATATTGGCTCAAAAAGATAATGTCTAACTGGTATTCACTGTGCTCGGATTCGGTAAATCTAAAGATTAGAGATGTAAAATCCTGTTTAATCAGTTAAGTGGTTAAACATAACGTTTAACTGGGATCTCCAGGGTGGGGGCCCACCGCACTGCAGATAGAGACTGCTCCAGCTGGCTGAGCTAGACTGCCCCCCATGTGGAGGGCCTGGCTGGGCTGGAGCACCCCTAGCCCATAGGGCGGTGGGCTTGGCTGGGCTGCCGGTTAACTGCTGACATCCCTACTAAGGACATATGTTAATACAAAGAAACATTTACAATTATGAAATAAGTTAATAAACCGTGAAAACGGGACCTAAAAAACAGACAGTGCCTGCCAGGTATAATGTTTTGTTAGTTTGCTTATTGGGAAAACATTCACCTGCTCTGCCTTTGCTGTAAAATTATGCATTTAAATATGGCTAGTACCCTAAATTTCATCATACATAAATAATTTATCATATAAATAATGGGGCAGCTTTTGCACCCTGGCAAAATATGTGTAGCTAAACATTTTTACAAAGACACCCAACTTCTGTTTCTCTGAAACAAGAGGGTTATATTTATATCTGATCTTTTCAACAGCATAACTATATTAATAATTTGCACTTCTTTTCCGCCAAAACTTACTTTTCAGTTTACCGGTGGAAATATTATTGCTTTTAAAAATCTATCTACTGCATTTACAAAATTTTAAAATATAGTTTGAATGAAAAGTAATTCAAATAATAAAAATGACAATGAATAAAGTAACACTCAGAAGCAGAGGTTTTAACTTGCATTAATGAAAGAAGGCTCAAATGAAAGAATCACAAATTTACAAAATGCAAGCAAAATCTGACTTATCCACTGTATATGTAGTCAAATCTTTTCTGTAATCTTAAAACTACACATATTTTAAAAAATAACACCTTCTTTCAGGCCTGAGTGCTAAATGTGAAAGGAGCTGGGTTTTTTATAACTAGACTTGGCAGGATTTTATTTAAATTGATAGAGATTGATAAATGTTGATTATAACTGAGATACTAAAACTGAGGAAAAACATCCATCAGTAACAGCTGGTACAAGTGTAACTTCTCCCCATACTTTGTACATGCAGGAATTGACCTCACTGGTATTGCAGCACAGAGTGCCCTGCTGCCATGAGAAGGAATAAGCAGGGTTGTGACAGGAAAGCTGTATAAGACTCCCCTGGAAACAATATGAGGTCAGGGACAGTGGATCCCATCAGCCTGTGATCCAGGTGGGGCAGAGCAGAGAAAGGAAGCTACTCTGCTGAATGTCTCTGTCCCAAGATCGGAGCTATTCAGCAGCAAGGTAGCCTCCCTCAGGGACAGGGAATCATCATTCTATTCCTCATAAACCTGGGGTGGGGAGAGGTCTCTGCTTTGTCTGGCTAGGTCACAACTTTCCTTGCACCTGCAAAGACTGGGTATCACTGGCCCTTCAGCAGCATAGGGAGCCCTCTGCAACCCTATTGTCTCAGCCACTTTTTCACTAGACACAAGTGCTAGGGGGTCCCTGCTTAGCTCCACCAGCACTGTAGTTTTGCTTGCATCAGGGGCCTGCAGAGACTGGGTGTTGTTGGCCCCATGGCCGCCCCCACTATTCAGGGCTGGGTTGGGGGTTGTCTTCCACACAGCCTTATCTGATGGAGCAGAGATTCCTGACTAGGACTGCACACTCATTTGTACCATATGAAAGTTAGTAGAAGCAGCAGGAGGCAGGGGACCAGCAGCTTCTGTTGGCCATGAATGGCCAACTGTGGACAACGAGGGCTACAAGCAGCTGTACCTGAAGATGCACAGGCAAATAAAGTCTCTGGCGCCCTGCCAGGGGCTAAGCCTGGTGAACTGAGTCATGCCAGGAGCTCCCTGAAATTCTATTTTCAGACCTATCCAAACTCCTAGCTCAAACCACTCTTAATTTCTTGTGACCATAGGAACAAGGCAAAACTACAAAAATTAAAAATGAATCTATATTAACTATCAAAAATACAAAAGCCAAAAATCAAGTTCTGCCAGGCCTATTCATATAAATTCTTAAAAAAAAAATAATGGATAGATTAATAAGGAAGCCATGCCCAAATAATATTTACCGGGGATCATCTTATTAAAAGTAGGTTTAAGAGAAACATTGTTTAATGTGCACATAATTTCATACTACTTTCAGCAACTTTTCACTGTTCTCTGCCCCCAACTTATTTATTTTTACCTGTGGTAGCAGTAATCCTTGCTTCTATTTCGGACATGTCAGCACTCATCCGCTTGCTTTCTCCTGAAACAAGAGTTGATTGTGGTCGTCCACGAACATCTGATAAGCTTTCCACGCTGCTCCCACGAGATGGAGGTAAACTCAAACGACCAGGGTCCCCCTATTAAAGAAAGTTAACTTAATTTCTTTTGTTCAAATGTGAAGTAAAAGTGTTCTTAAAATAAACAACATGTACAGGGTCATCGTCTGAGTGTGCTACAGCATGAAATATATGGCAGAATGTGGGTAACTGAGTAAGAGACATTCAATTCTCATCCAAGGAGTTCAGTCACAAATTTAATTAACATTTTTTTCATGGAAGCATATCCTCTTGAAAGCATAAAGAGGCATCCAAATATTTAGCATATCTGACACGTACATACTTTGCAATTCTGATTATAGAAGTGGGATGTGAATTTCTGTTCTCACTTTCAGGTGACAATGTAAATAAGAAGTAGGCAGCATTATGGCCCATAAATTTAAACAAACTTGTTTGTTTTAGTAACTGGCTGAAATAGATGTAGGACTGAGTGGATTATAGGCTCTGAAATTTTACAGAGTTGCACTCAAAAACAAAACAATATAACAAAAATAACCTACATTTGTAAGTTGCACTTTCATGATAAAGACCCTGCACTACAGTACTAATACGAGGTGATCTGAAAAAAAATGTCTTTATCATGTTTACATTTGTAATAAAAATATAGTGTTCACTGTATACTTTTTATTCTGTGTTGTAACTGAAACAGATATGATTGAATATGTAGTAAAACATCCACATATTTATTAAATTAAAATTGGTATTTTATTAAAGTGTGACTAAAATTGTGATTAATCTGGATTAATTTTTTTAGTTACTCAAGTGAGTTAACTGCAATTAATCAACAGTCCTAATTTTAAAACAAATGTTACTCCAGAAAAATTAAGCATCAACTTCTGAGCTTAACTTCTGATTTCTGAATACAAGGGTAAGAGAACAGTGATGAGGGAAACTCCCCTCCACCCCCGTATATTTCTGTAGAAAATACTTATGCAGGTTGAAACTCTCTAAATCAGGTCTGGGAACATCCGTGGTCTGGCAGGACCACATATGTTCCAGGACTAGAGAGTCTTGGTAGAGGGCTAGCACCTGGGAACCTAATACATAGAAGCAGGGCTTCCTAGCAAGGCTGCTCAGTAGGGCAGCGGGAGCCAGGTGCGTGCCAGGGCTGTACAGCGCATGGTGGCAGCAGGCTGTCTGGTGCAGCAGTGGGAGCCCAATGAAACAGCAGGAACCTAGCATGTAGAAGTGGCGGAGCTGCCCAGTAGAGCAGCAGGAGCTGGTAGGGAAGCAGGGACCGGGGGGGGGGGGGGGGGGGGAAGAGAGAGAGAGAGAGAGAGAGAGAGAGAGAGAGAGAGTGTGTGTGTGTGTGTGTGTGTGTGTGTGTGTGTGTGCGCGCGCGCGCGCGTGCAGGAGGGGGCGGAGAAGAGTGGGAGCAGGCTGGGTGGCGGGGGGGAGGAGGAAGATGGGACGATGACGACAGACAGAAATGACCTGCCCTGGTCTGACAAAATCTCTCATCCAGGACTCGTCATGTCCTGAGGGTGCTGGACCAACCTGTACTGTAGTATTATTAATTAAATTGTATATTTTTAAAACAAAAATCATGTAACCAATAATTAAAGCATGTATAGATAGCACCAAATATGTTGTGATTTATATAAGCACTCAGCATTGGCCTAACTTTGCTTTGACTCACTGAAGATTTACATTAGATCTTCAAAGTTATGAGCTGCAGAGTTATGAACAGACCAGTCAGCCACATTTGGAACCATAAGCACACAATCGGGCAGCAGCAGACCAAAAAAGAGGCAATAGTATTGTGTTAAATGTAAACTACTAAAAAAGGAAAGGCAGCATTTTTCTTTTGCATGGAAAAGTTTTAGATGTGCATTAAGACACCATTTAGTTGTAAACTTTTGAAAGACCAAGCATATGTTATGTTCAGTTACAAACATTTCAGAGTTGTAGATAACCTCTATTCCTGAGCTATTTGTAACTGGGGTTCTATCGTAGCTCTATTTTTCAATCCTAATATAAACTGTCAATATATTTTCATTATTCAAATAGATGTGTAATCTCTCTTTTTTTTTTTTTTGGAAATCATACCAATCTCTTGGTCTGAATGCCTTCTTAGAGCAATGAGTTCCACATCACTTACATATTATTTATAAAGCAATTCCTTTCATCCAGTTTAAATTTGCTGACTAAAGCTTTCACTGAACATGTATTATGAGAAAAGATAAATAAGAGATGCCTGATTTACCTTCTCAGTATCATTTCTGATTAGATATACTTCTTTTGGGCCCCATTATATCTTCCTTCCCTCACCTAAGGAATCCCAGTCTTTCACTGGTTCTGGCAGAGAAAAAACAAACCCACCAGACACTAGTGTTCCTCCATGCTTAGTCACCTAATGTGACGTATTTTGTCCCTCCTGCCTGATCAAGGAACAGTCTCCTTTTGCTCTTAATTTTACCGACATTCACATCATCTCTTTTTCTGCTCCCCAGAAGATGCTGCTTTACTTCTGCGCTTTCTACTCCTTTCTCACTACCAGTGGCTTGTTAGCTAGTTAACATTGTAGTTTACTTTCCCACACTAATATATCTCCTTCAGCAAGGCTACTCAGCCCATGGCCTGCTTGTTTGTGGCCCGCGGTGCAGTTTGGGTTTATATGGGGCTCAACTTGCGGCCCACGGGTAGGATCCTTTGAACATGGCCTCCACTGGGAACACACTCCATAATGGTGAGTCAATATAATGGTCTTTTGTTGATATGCGTTTTAGCAGTTAAATTCCTGGACTGTCATTGCTCGTTAGAAGTGCTATTCTGTGGGTGGAAATTGGGTAAATATTTCATTTTATTAATATCAGCAGAACTGATTTAAATGGGGCCAGCATGTTGTGTAGTCTTGCCTTTATCTTTGTATTCATGCCCAAAAGTGTGAAAGAAGCTATTTGCATAGATATTTGCATGTACATGCAACCACACTTAAGGTGAGCTGTATCATTGTGGTCCCCAGGACTTTCACAGTTGAGAAGCCTTGTCTGGGAGGAAACATTTGGCTCTTCTCTCAGTGGTGGTCAGCAACCCTGAAAGGCAATTTCTGTTTACATTCCTTTCTTACTCGTGATAGCAGTATTCAAGTAGCTAAAAGGGTATTAGAAGGATGAGGGAGAAAAATTGTTCTCCTGGATCTCTGATGATCAGACAACTTTCAGTCTGGGTTGTTTAACATCAGAATAAATTGCTTAGGAAGGTTGTGGAATCTCCATCAATGGAAATATTTAAGAACAGGTTAGATAAACATCCATCAGGCATGATCTATTTGGTGCTTGGTCCTGCTGTGAGTGCAGGGGACTGGACTTAATGACCTCTCAAGGTCCTTTCCAGTTCTAGTATTCTATGATTTCCTCTTTGCACCATTAGGTCTTACAGAGACGACTATATGTGTGCTTAATTTCTAGCTGCTTTTAAAGATAAGCCTCACCATTGATATTAATTCTTCTATTGACGTAACTGTAAAAGGAAATCCGTGAAGAACATCTGATGCTGACCATCAGTAAATGCAAAGTGGACTACATATTTAGAGATGATGATGTACAAAATTATTCGTACTGTCCTTTACTGAATAAAAGAGCTTATTGTTAAGGAAAAAAATCCTGTATTTTAGAGCACATAGTTTTACTATAATGATTATATTAATCTAACGGCAATTTTATATTTAAAGCACAATATTTTTTTCACTTGCTTACCGACTGCTTTGTTGGATTTTTCATTTGCTGAGCCAGTTTTGATTCTAAGCGTTTAATGGTATCATTGGTGGCAGGTCCTTGAAAGTCACTTGGTTCCATGTTAGCATCACTCTTGTTACTGGTGTTTGTAGAAGTGATGTCCATAAATGAGCCTATTAAAAAATATTTTTGTTTTTAAATTACTACTTTGAAAAACATTAAATCAAACTGAAATTATTTAGCTACTCATTCTTCACTCCTTAATAGCAACCTTATAATTTTTAAAGTAAAACTCTGCATCACTGCAGTAGTGAAGTTAAAAAAAACCCTAAAGAATCTCTCCAAAGGCAAAAAAATTCAGAACAAAGTATTTCTTCTTGCTTGAACAGCAAGTTGCCCTTGTTCTTAAAGTCAACTTCAGCTACTAATCTCAAATCATTAACAAAACCAGTGGACTCTGAACAAAACTGACAGTTTTGCTTATAAAGTCTTATAAATCACGAATCCTACTGTACAATGAAAACAGATTTGTAGGGTAAGTATAATTAAAACATTCATTTACAATTACATGTAACAGATCTAAAACATTACTTTAAGTATGTTTTAAACTTATGTGCTAAACACATTTTGTGTATTCTGTCTAACGAAGACCATTCAGTATAAAATGACAGTTGATAGGATTTTGCAATAAAATTTATTGGACAATTCAAAATTACTTGCCCAAAATATTCTTTGTGCACAAAAGTGAAAGTCAGAGTTTGGGACAGAGGGAAGAAGACAGGCATGAACAACTGTAGTTATTAAGCTACAAGAATGAGGAAAATAGTGCAAAATTTCATAAAGGGAGAATTTAAATATTTTTCCCCTCCAAACACTGCTGTGAGTTTGAGTGATCACCAGCATTGTGCACCAGGAAGGAATTTTCCCCTTTGAGACAAGATTAGTAGAGGATCTGGTGGATATTTTTTGCCTTCCTTACGACACACTTGGGGCCTTTTTACATTACAGTACAAGCTTTGTTATCCAGCACTTTAATATCAGGAACACACTGTTAACTGGCATCTGTCATAGATGGCAATACAATTCTTCCTTCAATTAAACAGAAAAAAATCCAACAGCCACCCAGCATCAATTTAGACATTAAAAGTTAGTAAAGTTTGTAGTAAAGCAGTAAAGTTTGTCATTTTTTGGCATACAATACCCTGAACAATGTCAGATATTATTTATCCCATCCTGCAACTAATCCTTGCGCATGGTGAAAAATTCATGAACTATTGGTTGAATAGTTTGAGTAACAAACATTTTATTAACCAGCAACCCCCATTCACCATGAATGTCGGATAACAAAGTTTGTTTTGTAGTAGGAAGAAAAGTTACAAGTTTAATCAGTACAATTTGTAGTTTCATCATAATTTGCCGAGTGTGTCCTGTGCAGAAGTGATGCTCAAAAGCAGTGGCAGGCAATAATTTTTTTTATGAGGGGAGTACGCTTAAGTGGTCACAGGCCACACTTTCATATTAATGGAAGAGGGGTATGACCTGGAATGGAGTTTGGATGTGGGAAGGAACTCTGGGCAGGGTCTGGTTGCAGGGTCAGGGAGGGAGTGCAAGGTGTAGGCACTGGCTCTGGCCAGGAGGTGCTTACCATAAGTGGTTCCTAGCTAGCAGTGCAGTGGGGCCCTCAGGCAGTCATGCTGCCTGCATGCTGTCAAAGCTGCCAGCAAATATGTCTCTGCATGTCTCTTGGGGGTGGGGGAAGAGTAGGGGGAGGGGAGGGGGAGTGGTCCGTGGGTTTCCATGTGCTGCTTCCCCCTGCAGCTCCCACTGTCAGAATCCAACTAATGGGAGCTATGAGAAAAGTGCTGGGAGTGACACCCGAAGACACGCTTGCCAGTGTCAGCTCCCAGGAGTGGTATGGCCGGGACTGCAATAGATAGGCTGACTCAGTGCCTCCGCTGAGCTCCAAAACATTTTCCCCCAATCCAGAGTGCCATCATGGCTGGAAGAAAATGTGGGATATGGGCTGTATTTTGCCCACCCCCTGCTCAACGGGACCAGCTGTTAGGGGTAAACAGGAGTAAGATTTGAGAGATGGCAGTTGGGCTCTAGTAACATGCAAGTAGAAACGGAAACTCTACATCTTAGCTGACTTTGGCTATGTCTAGACCACAGGCTTCTTTTGGAAGAAGCTTTTTTCAGAAGTCATCTTCTGAAAAAACTTCTGAAAGAGTGTCCACACTGCAAAAGTGCATCAAAAAAAGGATCTGCTTTTTCAAAAGAGCGCCCAGACTGAATGGACACTCTCTTCATGTAAGCTGTGATTGCTATGGATGGAATGGCCACCAGGGCACCTGTGCTTTTTCCTATCAACACTGGAAAAATGGAAGAATGCAATTGCAGTGTGGACATTCCTCAAGTTTTGTCGGAAAAATGGCTGTTTTTCTGACAAAACTCTGCAGTGTAGACATACCCTTTAAATTAACCTTCATATGTACCCTTATTCTGCATCGTGGGAAGAAGGTGATTCAGAGTTTGGATGGACCCTAGGGATTAGACTAAAGGAGGCAAGATTTGAATATTTGTTATTTGGTTTAAGATCCTTTACACCACAGTGCTGAATCTCCCACCGCTCAAAATCAAAATTAGAGTTGCAGGCTGCACTCTACAAAAATCCTTGGATCTGTTTTATTTCCCTGATTAAAAAGTGTGTGTGGGGAAGCTGGGGGGAGTGCGGGAAGAGGAAGATAACTTACATTTATACAATCATACCTGTACTAGTGGCAGAATTGCTTTGGCCTTCATCTGAATACTGACAAGGATACTGCAGAGGTTCATCAGCTCCTGGAAAGTACTATGTAGAAAGTAAATTGTTATGTATTAAGACAATTAATGCTTTCAGAAACGTACAGCAGCTATATAGATAACATGGACCTCAAATAGACCCTAGTTATATGAATGTAGCTAGAGGGAAAAAAAAAGGTAATTTGAGAATGCTATATTGTTTGACTGCTGCTAAAGAACGATCTGTAACAATTCAATTCTTGCTTTTCCATAATACTGCTCTGCATTCCCTCCACCCCAAAAAGCACACAAACCCAAACCTATTTTTATTAAGTGCCTTCAGAAAGATTTGTTATGCACTAAGAACAATGCAACATAATGGAAGCTTCTTACAGGGACATAAATCAGGCAACATCCAGTTTAATTTAGCATAAGTATAGAATGATACACATTCTATTCAAGTGTATGTATATGAGGGAGCTGTGTCAGGGAAAGTACAACAGCAGTTAAGAAGAGAGGATGGAACCTCATCTTGAAAGTGTTGTGAATAAATCCACGGTGACTTAATAGCACTAGTCCTTCAAACACTTCGGCTACGTCTACACTGGCCCCTTTTTCGGAAGGGGCATGCTAATTTTGAAAGTGGGAATAGGGAAATCCGCGGGGGATTTGAATATCCCCAGCGGATTTAAATAAACATGTCCGTCTAGACTGGCCCGATCCTCCGGAATAAAGCCCTATTCCGGAGGATCTCTTAGTAGGAATCTCAAAGTAGGAATAAGAGATCCTCCGGAATAGGGCTTTATTCCGGAGGATCGGGCCAGTCTAGACGCTTTTTTTCCGGCTTTTCCCCAAGCCGGAAAAAAAGCGGCGGACATGTTTATTTAAATCTGCAGGGGATATTTAAATCCCCCGCGCATTTCCCTATTTCCACTTTCAAAATTAGCATGCCCCTTCCGAAAAAGGGGCCAGTGTAGACGTAGCCTTCTTGTTTAGCTTAGGTCATCTCTACATTATGAGATAAGTCAAATTTATTAAGGTCAATTTTTTAGCACCCAATTTGGTCAAGTCAGAGGTGCATGTCACCAGTGCAGGCAAGAATTTGCTTCAATTCAAAGTAGTGTGTCTCAGGGGGGTGACTACTGTCAACTTTGAGTGATGCACTGTGGGTAGCTATCCCACAGCTCCCGCGACCCTCTGCATTCTGGATTATGCTTGCAGTGAACAATGGGACCAAAACTGTGCAGATGGTTATGGGTACATATTGTCAGTGTCCCATAATGCACTAGTCTTTTCCTTCTATCCCTGCTTGAAAGTAATGGCAAATAGTCTCTTCATGCGTTTTTCCCCCTTGATTAGCCATGCATATGCTGAAGTATATCCAGAGTGTATTCAGGGTCCTCTGGGAAGAGGAAGAATCTCGGGATGTTACCAATATACTCCTTTGCAAAGCACCCGAGTTGAGCTACTGGCAAATGCTGCTGGCATTCGATCCTCTGGACACAGTGAAATGCCGGTTGTGGTGCCGTCTGAGAAGCACAGACCGGTGGGACCATAGTGGGCACGGGATGATCAGCAGTGGCTGAAACTTTCACATGTGTAAGGCCACTTTCAAGGAAGTTTGAGAATTGCTTTCCCCAGCCCTGCAGTGCAAGAACACCAGAATGAGACCCACTGTGACAGTGGAGAAGCAAGTGGAAATTGCCCTGTAGAAGCCTGCAACGCCAGACAGCTCCTAGTTAGATGGGAATCAATTCGGCGTGGGGAAATCTACAATAGGGGCTGTTAAGTATCAGAGGCGTAGCCGTGTTAGTCTGAATCTGCAAAAGCGGCGAGGAGTCCTGGGACACCTTATAGATTAACTGAAGTGTTGGAGCATAAGCTGTTGTGATTCAAGTAGCCAAGGCAATCAATACCCTTTTGCTATGGAGGGTAGTGACTCTGGGAAACATGGAGGCCTTAGCCGCAATGAGGTTCTTTAACTGTGGTGGGACACAGATGGAATACACATCCCTTTCTTGGCACCTGCCAAGAACTGCGAGGGGTACCTTCTTAATGGCGCTGCAGGCATTATGAGATCCCCAGAGCTGTTTCACTGACACAACATGGGAGGGTTAGGAAAGGTACAGGACGCACGCATAGTTAGGAAATCCTGCCTCTTCAGAAAGCTGCAAACTGGAACTTTCTTCCCAGACTGGAAAGTTACCACTGAAGGCACTGAAATGCCAATAGTGATCCTTGGCAACCCAGCTTCCCAGTTGATCCATGGCTCATGAAGTCTAAAATGGGCAGCCTGGACCACGTAAAGAGCAGTTCAACTATAGGTTGAGCAAGTGCCGAATGGTGGTAGAATGTGCTTTTGGATGTTAACACATCCCTAGGGATTGAGGCTGCCCTTATCTCCCGCCCTGTCATATTCTAGGGCCCCTAAGAGACGAAGCTATGGAACTCAGTTAGGAGCGAATGTGGTTCCTCGAGGGCTAGAGGGTCTGCCTGTGTAGGTAGCTATCTTGGAAGGCTGCCATGCGGTTCTTTATGGACTGGAGATACAACTTAGAAGAAAATATATAATACTGGTTCATGGAAGGCATATCTTCAAAAGTCAATACTGCAACATAATCCCTGTTAAATTATTTACAGATTAAAAGAGAAATTTATACCCGCATCAAATGTGTCATGATTTTGACAATTTCTTCCATGGAAGGTCGTTGTGAAGGATCCTTAGACCAACAACGAGTCATTAAACTCTCAATAGGCTTAGGTAAATTTTTGATCAGTGGTGGCCGGGTACCTATAATTAAAATCAGACAAATCTTAATTTATATATCAAGCTACTGTTTAAAGTTCTGTCATTGCCTGATTTTTTTTAAACAACCTACTTTGCTATTTAAAATAATTAAAGATTCATGGTAATCCTCTTGCTCTGTGGGGCCTAAATCAGAAGCCATGCAGCTTAGCAGGAACTTAGACCAGAATCCCATTTTGCTAGGTGAAGTTTAAACATAGAATGGACAGTCCTGACCCAAAGAATTTTATCTCAAACAAGAGACAATAGATGAAGAGAGACATGAAAATATGTAAACAAACAATGGATCACAACAAAGATAAAATGAGAGTTCTTCGCCCCATTAATTCACACATCATAATTACATGTAGACTGTGCTTACTGACTGTGCTAACAGACAAGAAAGAGAACCAAAAATGATCTGGTTTAGAAGAGTGCTTAAGATCAATGACAACAATCTATGAGGTCTCAAACTGGCACCTACTGAACAATGAATAATTTTTCAATTATGAAATATGTAATAGTGTTATATAACAAGCACACAATTTAACTTTAAATGCACCAAAATGAAAAATTATTTTCAACTCACCATTGTGAACTGCCCACATTATGCGGAAAGCAGGACCACCAATCTCATCAAAAGGTTTCCTACGGGTGATTACCTCCCAAAGAATGATACCCCAACTGAATACATCACATTTTTCACTGTAATTGCTACCTGAAAAAATATATATATATAATTTGTGTCTTTCCTACATGATATATGCCTATAAATATGTAGGAATAGCTATGTATGCTTTAATTTTATTTCAGAGTATAATATCTTTGTTTTTCACACAGAAAAGACAACAATCAATTCCATAAGAGACACATTTTTAAAAATTTCTAAGTCACCTAAGATACATTTAAAAAAAATACACCATTCATACTAAACACTTGTTTCGAGGTTGTAAAACCTCTTTTACTATAATTTTCAACAAGTTTCTAAGCGTTCTTTTTGCAAACTAGTTCCTTCACTGAAACTAACACACAGTGTTTAGGACAGTCTTATTGTTAAATATCAAATGTGATTTTATTATAATTAATCAGTCTCTCAAATGTAGAATAATTCCATTGTCATTTTGGCTACCAGTGCCTTTTGTAAATCTCTCTCTGAAATCACTTCTTCCGTGACAACAATAAATCAGTCATCAACACTCACCATCATCTCTATCATTTTTATTTAAAAACATAACTTCCTTAGCAGAACCACCAAGACTATCTTAAGAAATAATGTTATGTCATTGTACCCCTGTTTTCCACACCCCCAATGCCTACCTATCTATTATCCTCACTCATTCTGTCGTGCCTGAAAATTAGTTTTAAGTTCTCGAGGCTGAGATTTCTAGGCCTCCCATGAAGCATAAAGCAGACAATGTGTGATATAAAATAACGAATAATAAAGAGCAAAGGAGAAAAATACTTTGTTAGAGAAAGCCATAAATATCTTAAATAGACACAAATGGTAAACAAATTCAAGATGTAAAGTATATTTTTGTCTTCTCTGGTTGATAGCTGAAACAAAAATGATAGTAAGTACCTAAAGACAATCTATTCTGTTTTCTCATGAAACATATGGAAGAACCTAATAATTTAAAAAGTCACTTCTAGATAGCATTTCTTTACATAGGAAGACACCATTTTACTTCTAGAGATAGTATTGCGTTTATAGCACCTTTCCCACGCCTTACTTTAGAATGACATTTATTTCAAATTTAAATAATAAAGAAACACGTCTGTGAAGCTATAGGAGCATTGACACATTTAATACTGCAACAAAACCCAGCAGCATTAAAGTAATTATATCAAAAGGTATTATGACAAACTGCCATTAGTAAAACAAAAGCTTCTTTCTACTCTTTCATCATTCTAGTAAAAATAACTTCAGTTCTCTCCAAAGCCATATCAAATAGATATTTGAAAATTTAGAAATTATTAAGTATAGATAGGCTTAGGTTATCTTATTGTGGATATTTAATGTAGTAATTAAAATTAACATTGGTTAACGAAGTTGAATGAATTTTATTTTGAGGCATTAATTTTAAATTTTATATTTTCAAAGTATTTAATAATTCTGTGCAATTTCTTTCAATAATACCAATACAAATTTTGGGAACCAAAAGTATATAAAAATTCCTGTCCAGAAAACTTGATCGAGTTCTAAAATTGGGAAATTTTAAATTAAAATGTTACATGTTCCTACTTAGTTGAATTTACAGACTGGAGAGCCACTAACAAGTGGACGGCTTAACATTTTCACTGAAATTCCTGGAAATAGGCAGGCTTAAATGTAGTCCTTATTCTGCTTTTAATAAAAATCAGATCTTCAACTTTTTAAAATAAAAATAAAAGCTAACGTTGTGGTAAGTGAACATTTAGAATAAGTTTTGGCCAATATTTAAAGTGAACTACACAGTATAACCAGGACAGTTTCTAATAAACTGGTACTTAGAGCAACTGAAATAAAATTGCCAGTTGTAGGAGATAGATCAAGGACTGGCCTACTATGGCAACTTATCTAGAAGATGGATATATTTATAATTTAGGTTGAGATATAGCTACATTGGACAAGGATGTTAAACAGATCCCTGAGCAATGAAGCTTTCTTGACCTAATCCCAAATGTAGATATAGCTATGTTGATAGAGGAATGCTTCCGTTGACCCAAATATCAGAAGATGGCATGTCAGCACCAAAGGAAAAAACTTTTTCCATCAGGATTATGGTGACGTACACATGCACCTACACACCAGGATTATGGTGATGTAGCCATGGCGATGTCAGGCTGTGTCTCTGCTGGCAAGGTTTGGTGACAGAAGTGAGGCCGACAAGCAGGAGTTGCCATAACTGGAAACCTGTCAAACTATTTTTTCAGGTACCCGCAGTTGTCAAGTATAATCTCAAGTATATATATTCTAAATCAGTGGTACCCAACGCGGTGCTCGTGGGCAACCATGTCACACGCTGGGCCATTTCTGTGCACTCGCTGAGTGATCAGGGCCAGCCCCTACCCCGGGCACATAGTGCATGGGCAGCGCCGCCCCCCGGGGTGCATGGCGCATGGGCTGTGCTGGCACCGGGCACGCGGCACGGACCCTGGGCGTGCGGCACAGGCATGGCGCTGACCCCGGGTACGTGGCACAGGGGTGGCGCCAGCCCCGGGCGCACAACACATGGGCGGCCCCGGGGTGCATGGACTGTGCTGGCCCCGGGTGCACGGCGTATGGGTGTCCCTTCCTCTGGGCATGCCATGCAGGAGCGGCGCCAGCCCCAGGCACGCAGCACGTGGGTGATGCCAGCTCCTGGGCGTGCGGCACAGGAGTGGCGCCGGCCCCGGGAGTGCAGCGCATGGGTGTCACCGGCACTGGGCACACAGCGTATGGGTGCCTAGGCTTCATGCTGCTCCTCTGGAGCAGCAGAGAAATGCCTCAGGAGAAGCACAATGCCTCAGGAGAAGTACAACCTGCAGTTTTTAGTCGGGGAGGAGGGAGAGCAGCAGCGTGTAGAGCTGCTTCCTACTCCCCTGCCAGAGTCCATACCCCGGGGCTGTGTCTACACTGGGCCACTTATTCCAGAAAAGCAGCCGCTTTTCTGGAATAACTTGAAAGCTGTCTACACTGGCCGCTTGCTTTCCTGGAAAAGCAATGCCGATCTACTGTAAAATTGTCAGTGCTTTTCCGGAAAAACTATGCTGCTCCCGTTCGGGCAAAAGTCCTTTTCCGGACTTTGGGGCTTTTTTCTGGAAAAGCGCGTCTACATTGGCCACGGACGCTTTTCCGGAAAAGCATCCTGCCAATGTAGACGCGCTTTTTCCGGAAATACTTATAACGGAAAACTGTTCCGTTTTAAGCATTTCTGGAAAAGAGTGCCAGTGTAGACACAGCCCCGGTGTTCCTGGATAAGGGACACCCAGAGTAGAGGATCAAGTGTATTATCAATCTAATACCTTCCTGGAGAACTTAATTCACTACTGAAACCTCTAGGGAAAAAAACAAACCAACCAAAAAAGCAGTCAAAAAAGCAGTTATGAACATCCAAAATTAAACTTTTAATGAAACTTTCATTCCCAGAGGGCAAATTCAGCCCAAGTTACTCACAGGTCTCAAGGCGTCTGATGTGCATAATGACTGAGCAATCCCCCATTTAATTACATAGTAATTAAACAAATCCTTGTCTTTTTATTTTATATTATCATTGAGCTCCCACATGAGATGCCAACAAATAACTTTGATTAACCTCCCCACTTAACTATTAAATACAAATTACAATTTTTAAAACTGAATTATTTATAGGATCAGAGAAGAAAAGATGGACTAAATTTCAAGGGATAAGGAAGAGAAGGCAGGTATTGGGAAAAATGGGACTATGTTGAATTGTAAGGTAGGTAGGGACCAAAAAGAGGTGGCTATGCTTGCTGGACACAGGTGGAGAATTCTAATGACCACAGTAAATCAGAATACTGTGTGGACAGAATCAAAGCACATTTCAGTGCAGTAAGAATTGGGGATTATTTTGTGATCTCAGAAATGATATCTCAGGATGGTAATGCCAAACAAGATACATAATTTACTGTTATTCATAATTTACCATTATAGTCTATTCAGTTTTGTCACTGCAAACTCCAGGTATCAAACTATCCCCATTTGTTTGTATTCCTTTCCTAAACATACTGGTACAGCAGTCTTTCCCTCTAGTAAATTAAGGATTTCTTTCCTTAAGTTATTTTTAATCTAAAATTCATTTATTTAATTATACAATTTTATAACACAACAGAGACAATGAATGTAAATGAAGCTCTCAACTGATTTCTTATATCAACTCATTCAAAATAATGTTCTTAAGTAGAGTAATACATGTGAAACTGTACATTATTTTGTTACCTTCAAAAACTTCAGGTGCCATCCAAGCAGCACTTCCCTTATTGTTGGTCATGTGTGTTTGAATATCACAGGCTGTACCAAAGTCACAGATTTTTAGAACTGTCCCCCCAGCTACCAACAGCAAGCTGTCAAGAAAATCCCAAATGTTTAACAGAATTTAGAAGTCTTATCAAAATAATAAAACATTATTTTATTCCAACAACTTTTATTTAAGGCCTGCTTAAATGTATACTATAATAATGTATACTAACACGGCAGAATTTGCTCATCTAAGTATAACATTACCTTTAAAAATTACTATAGTATATCAGTAGGTTGTGACTTGCTAATTATGATAAACTGAATTTTAATTTTAGTCTTTACAAGTATAAACTGAAACCTGTAGTCCAGCATCCTTGGAACATGACCAGTGCCAAACGAGAGAGTTTACCAAATCATGTGAGATTAATATGGTCTAGCAGCATTACCAACACTTCCCATGCTTACTGGGCTCTTAGAAGACATTTTGGGGTAAATCAGAGCTAAATTAAGCAAAGAACACTGAGAGCAGGACTGGTGGTTGTAAAAAAAAAAAAAAACCACTTTACTGTGAGAATCTTGGCCACACCCATGGAAAGTGGACAGCCAGCTAACTAAAATAATGCCAGACCAGAAAGTGCTGGACTGAAGAGGTTCAACCTTTACTTTAAGTATGTAAGAAAACAGTTTATTTAGGCATAATTACTTCAATCCACTAAGCACACAATGGAGACAAAATTTGTAATTTATCATAAACATTTAACATAGGCTCTGCAGACAGGCGGTCAGCCATCATGGCTGCTATCTTGCCAGGTGAATAATCAGAACTCCCATTAGGGATAGTCAATGAGGCTTTTTCTTCAAATGGAAGGGTCACTATTGACCATGTGCTCTAGTACCTATGGAGCTGTCTACGTCTAAGGTCTACTTCTAATTTCCCCATTCGGCTAACCAAGTTTCTGCTAAAACAGACTTCACCCGTTATATGGGGCAAAAACAGGCTTTATGTTTGCATAACATGTAGTGGTGAGTACATGGTTAATGGAACACAAGACAATCAGCCTTTCTTGATTGTCTAACTGAAATTTAAAACGTGGCTTTTATTTAGATTCAATTATTTGTATCTAAAAATACAATTGATCAATGAAAGTTTTCCTCCAAATTCAATGGAAGTAACAGGATAAAGAGAAATCACAAATTGCAATTTTAAGAACAAAAAGTTTAACACTAACTAGAAACATACTTTGGCGGTTTCAGGTCCCTGTGAATTAGAGCTTTTGGTTTCATGCTGTGGAGATATGCCACACCTTGGGAACACTGTAAACACCAACTCATTGCATGTGCAGCAGTATAATAAGGTAGAGGCTCAGCGCCATGCAGTACTGCAAAACAAAAGTACAAACTAAAAAGAACTTTATTGCTTATTACCATAGAAACAATGAAATTAACAACATTTCATTAACAAGCTCTATGAAATTCAAATAGTTAATCAGAGAATCATAGAATTGGAAGGGGCTTTCCAGTCCCCTGCACTCATGGAAAGACTAGCTATTATCCAGTTATTTACTCTCATTCTTTAGCACTGCTCTTGAAATCTTTTATATACAATTTAAAAAATGTAAATTGCTATTAATCGAAGTTACCTGAATAATGATTTCCTTTTTAAAATGGTACTTGGTTCATTAGTAAATATTTATATACAAATTCTGCCATTTAATGGCTATTTATATAATAATGTCATTAATTTTCAGCTGTATCCAGTGTAGCCTGTATTAAGTAACTACTCAAGGAATTGATGGTCACTTTAAGTCAGAGGTTTTTACAGGGAAAAACGAAAGGAGTCAGAATTTAATTCGTGTATTTGTACAAATAATCATATGGTTAAAATGTTTTTGAACTATTCTTGCTATAGAGTTTTATATTTTGAAAAAAGGTTTTCTTAGCACTTCAGCTGCAGGGAGACACGTTTAAATGATACTCACCATTATATAGAGAACCTCCTTCAGCATACTCCATAACAAGACACACCTTTGGGGAAGGAGACAAAATATAGGGATGTTTTAAAGTGCAGTGTAAGGGAGGGCAATAGGTTTTGTAATTTGAAAGGATTTTTTTTTTTAAAAGAGGAACTGCAAAGTTTCCATAATTGTCACATTTAACTATAAGATGCAGAATTAAATTGATACTTAGATCTCATTAAAGGTTAGGAAAGAGGAGAGGATGCATCACTGTATAACCTTTAAGGCTAAGGTTGCCTTCAAATTACAATTAGAATAAATTTACTGGGAGAGTGAATTAGAAAAGATTAACAATTAAAATTGCAAGTTTTTATTAGAACTAAAACCAATAAATTATTTAACCAATTTAATATCCCAGATCACTAGTAATGTCAGCCTATCATGTTGTGAATTCAAGAATTCATGTTTGTCCTCTTATAGTGCTTGCTACATCACCCGAGGCATTTGTGAGGTCATCAGCTATTGCAGGGCAAAAACAGAATCCTGATTGACAGTAAGTGAAAAGGAACTGATTTTCATAGAATCATAGGACTGGAAGGGACCTCAAGAGGTCATCGAGTCCAGCCCCCCGCCCTCAAGGCAGGACCAAGCTCCATCTAACCTGTTCTTAAATATCTCCAGAGAGGGAGATTCCACCACCTCCCTTGGCAATTTATTCCAATATTTGACCACCCTGACAGTTAGAAATTTTTTCCTACTGTCCAATCTAAACCTCCCCTGCTGCACTTTAAGCCCATTACTCCTTGTCCTGTCCTCAATCATGTGCACAATCATTTCTGTAGAAGCAATTTGGAATCAATATGAGGACTGCACATCTATGAAGTCACATACATGTATATATACCACACTAATTTCTTTGCAATTAAAAAAAAAAAATCAGCCTAGGGAGTAAAAAATGGACAAATGAAATGTGAATCAGTTTTTAGAGGCTACCCACTGGGTAATTTAAAAAAAAAAAAAAAAAAAAAAAAAAGCTTAGAAAAATCAACCTATGAATAAGAAAACCAGGAACCATTTTAGAAGCACAATACTAAGGTGGGTATGTTGGCTGAATATATATCTTGCATTACTGTTTGATTATAGTGAGGATTACACTTACTGGATTCAGACAGGCTCCATATAACTTGACAATATTAGGATGGTTCACACGTGACAACTGTCGAAGCTGCAACACAAAAGTTCACCACCATTTTTCAATCATAAAAAAAATTAGACTACCATTTGGTTACTTATACACAGTTAATTAAAATAACCCAAACACTGGCCTAGAACTTGAGAGTCCTGAAACCTTGGCTCTGCTACAGACTTTGTGCATGACCTTGGAAAGACAAATCATAAATTCTCTGGTGGCTCAGGTTCCCATCTGTAAAATGGAGAGAATAGCACTTTCCTGTCTCATAAGAGATTATATTAGCAGGAAGACCTATTAAAATGGCTCCAAAATTTTTATGATTCTCAATCAACATGCATAATTAAAAATGTTAAGTAAATAATAATGGAGTCACATGCTTCAAGGCTAGCATGTAAGCTGCAGATCATTCACATTCCAAATACAGAAATGCACAAATAGATATGACATTCTGAGGATTTTGCACTCCTCTAAGGTTGCCAGATGGTTTCAACAAAAATAGCGGACACACTTGACATTACATCATAAACTACATTACATATTATTTAGAAAATCCAGGACATTTATATTTTCTCAATTTGTTTCCCGAACACAAAGCTCAAATACTAGACTGTCTGGTTCAAAACCGGACACCTGGCAACCCTACACTCCTCCTCTAGCACTGTTTATTGCCCATAGTTGGAGGCAAGAATACCTGACTTCAGAGACAAATGTCCTGAATCACTGCAGAAAATCTTCTGCGCAAAATGCTTCCTTTTGCATTAAAGAGAACTAATGTCCACAAAAATTAACTATAAAATAAATTCTAGATGTTAACACTTATGCCAGCCAGTCATTTGCTTGTAGCAATTGATAGTGGGCATGTGTGGATTTCTACATCTGAAAAAATTGAAAACTATTTTTTATTTTGCAAGCTGACAGAAAAAAAAATCAAAGTAGGAAGATTTAGCTTTCACACAGATTTTTGGGAGAGATTTTGTAGCACCCTCTGAATTTCACTATCTACTCAACAAACACATTTCTAGAAATTATATGTTTGTGTGAGTATGTATTTTTATATATAAAAATATAATCTGAAGTGATACTGAACAGAACTGAACCGAATCCACACAGTGCAAAAAAACCAAACTAACAATATCCTGAAACCAATTCAAAATAAAGCATTTATGAGGAGTCTTTCTTCTTAGATTCTCTCTCATAAAACCCAATAAAGAGACCTTACCATTCAACAATGTTTAGATTTATGTAAATGTTATTCAGCTCTCACATACTTGGCAATGAGTGCAGTATAGTTACACAGAGATGTATTAAAATACTTTTTAGTCATAAAATGTTACTATGGTTGAAGGAACTTCAAGGATTTAATCCTATTTTGTTTCATATATCCTGGGCACCCTAGACTCTCATCTACTATGCTTTAAATGTGAACAGAACTATAATATAATGAATTTCATGGCTGTTATGGACTATAAACATTCAGTCCTAGAATATTTTCTCTCTCTTAGCACTTCACACATTTCTTAAGTACCTATATCTAAAAAAGATGAGGAATGGAGAAAATGAGGGGTTTATTCTCAAATAAATGAGTTACATGTACTTTCTTCTAGATTTTTAAAATAATTAAAAGTCAATTCGTATATTAATGGAAACAAACCATTTCACACCATGACTCCTCCTCCCAATCTTAACCAATATTGGATGAAGAATTTCATAACCTCTTTGTCTCTCTACAAAGATTAAATGAGCTAGAGCGGCATAAAGAAGTTCTAAACACCCCACAATCTGGCTGGCAAGGATTCCTGCAATGCAGGAACAGGAGAAAACAGCCAGAGGCAAACTTCAGAGAACCTTCTTAAAAGTTCTGGTGGAGGAGGCATGGCCAGGGGTAGGGTATGTCAGTGGAAGGACATAGCACATTACTAGTTTGGGGGTGAGGGAGTAAAATTTATTTTCAAGCAAGCTTACAGTACCTCCACAATGAATGCCTTTCTTTCAGATTCACTTTCTATTTGTTTAATGGCTACATCTTTTCCTCGCCATTTTGCCTTGCAGACCACACCAAAGGCTCCTCTTCCAACAACCTAGATCAAGATAGCAAGGAACACTGTAGCTAAGAAAACAATTTCAGCTTCTTGGTAGCACTTCACAAATATTTAAAGAAACATACAGTATCAAAAATTAGAGTAAAGAAATCAGACACATGAAGTTTATAACAGAGCTTTAGTTTCGTCAAGTCATAAAGTACATCTTATATCTACTAATTCTACGGCTATGCTCATAAATGACATGTTCATAAAAAAACAAGCTACATGCATTAAATACTTTTTCAAATGTATATGTAATTTAAATATTTAAGAAGAAATGTGACATTACTTATTTCACACAAGATCTAGTCAAAAAGAACCCAGGAAAAAAAGCAAGAATAGTTGTTTTCTGCTTATTCTTTTCTTCATCCTTCCCATGAAATGTTTACGTTAAAACTTGGCCTGGGAAATAGTATAATCTTACTGCATATATTCCTGCTTATTAGTTATACAGAGTTTGAGCTCTAGAATAAAAGTACATTAACACATCTATTTTAGCACTATGACAAAGCACGGCAGAACAGTGGTTCCCAACCTTTTGTATAACCCAGACTGGCAAACCCATTCAAAAACTTTCGGCAGACTGGTATCATTTTCTTTGTATATTCATTATACAAATAATGAATATGCAAATATAATTTTACCATACACCAAAAGCTCCATCCCCCAGAGCTGCCACGAAAAGCTGGCTTCAGCTCCGCCAGAACCCCACTTTGCCAGAACCCCATTCCTTAAGGCTTAGAGCACCACCACCACCAGACCCTGCCCCCCCATTCCAGCCTCCCATTTTCAGAGCCCTGTTTCTACCCAACCCCTCCAATGCCCCACCCGTGCCAGCCATCAATATTAGCAGCATCCTCATACCCACCAGTGCCAGCCCTGCCTCTGTAGCTGCCCACTACTAGCCCCACCAGAGCGCCACAGTTCCAATTCCCCACCTGGATGCCCTGATATACTCCAGTGTCAGCGCCCTGCCTCTTAGAGCCCCCAACTCCTTAAGACAACCCATAATTCAGCAGCCCAAGAGCCGGGCAGAGAGAACTGGGAGAGAAGAAGGACGCTGCTTGGAGTGACCCACGTGGGACTTGGGCAGAAAGTGGCCAGTCCCAGCATGTGGGGAGCAGTTGCACAGGGATTAATGGCTCGGTGTTTGCCCAGCTGTGGTGCTGCGCAGGAGAATCGTGCCACCAAGACTCCGGGCCCGGGTTGAAGCTGGTGGCTCCCGGGGCTCCTCTACTGGTCAGCGAAGGGCACAGTCAGGGTGGCCAGCAGCAAGGGAGGCCCGTCACCACTTCATGGTGTGGTGAGGTGAGGCGGGATCCGTGTTTGGTACGTGTGAGGTTGGCAATGTGGCTCCAGCCTCCCTCGCAGCACTGAAGGTTTGTCCTGTGACAGCTTTCCCTGCACATCAACTTCGGGCTGCCCTCACACTGCACTCTTCCCTGCCTGCTGACATGACCCCCTCACCTCACTTCCCCGCAGCTCCGGCTCTGGCCATGTGGTCTGTCACTCCAGCTCTGGCCCTGACTGGGGACGCTGCCTGCCATGTGACTCTCAGCTTAGCTACCCTCAACCACCATTCAAAATTAACACCTGCCTCCCACCCCTCTGCAGTATATCCCAGCCTCCTGGATTACCGCTTTCTGCTGGTGCCAGCTAACACAGTTAAACCTATAACTCAAGTGGCAGGAATTTGTGATGCAGTCATGAAGGCCAAGGCTTCAAAAGCTATGCATGTTGGGGTGTTATTACAGTTACATACAACGGAATCTGATTTTACCATTCGGATTAAAAAGAAAATTATAAACAAAAATGAATTTTATTTAAGTTGCAAAGAAATCAAACACTACAAAGCATTTTGAAAGTCTAAGAAAGTCTTCTACAGAAGAGTTATTTTTAATACAGGCAGTCCCCGAGTTACGCGGATCCGACTTATGTCGGATCCGCAGTTACGAACGGGGCTTTTCTCGCCCCGGAGGACTGGAGCAGAGGGACGCCCAGGTGCGCTGCAGTCCCGCCGCCCCTGTCCTCCGGGGCGAGAAAAGCTGCTCCACATCTCCCTGGTCTGCTGGGGGGAAGCCCCCCAGCAGACCAGGGAGACGCAGAGCAAAGCCGCGGAGCACGCCCGAAGCGGGACAGCCCGGGCGCGCCTGGGCTGTCCGCTGTGGGCGTGCTCCAAAGCTTTGCTCCCCGTCTCCCTGCAGACCAGGGAGACCGGGAGCAAAGCCGCGGAGCGCACCTGGGCTGTCCCGCTGCGGGCGTGCTCCAAGGCTTTGCTCCCCATCTCCCTGGTCAGCAGACCAGGGAGACGGAGCAAAGCTGTGGAGGACGCGGGTGGTCCCGCCACTCGTGTCTCCCTGGTCTGCTGGGGGGGGGGGTGCCCCCCTTCTCCCCCAGCAGACCAGGCTTTTCTTGCCTACGCCTGGGGTAGAGCAGCTGGGGCGCTGCCGGGTTGGTCCCGCAGCGCCGCTCCTCGGCGCTACTGAACCAACCCAGCAGCACCCCAGCTGCTCTGCCCCGGGCTTCCTGGAATCAGCCGCTGATCAGTTTCAGCAGCAGCTGACTTGGGGACGCCTGGGTTTCTTAAGTTGAATCGGTATGTAAGTCAGAACTGGCGTCCAGATTCAGCCGCTGTTGAAACTGATCAGTTTCAGCAGCGGCTGAATCTGGATGCCAGTTCCGACTTCCATACAGATTCAACTTAAGAACAAACCTACAGTCCCTATCTTGTACGTAACCCGGGGACTGCCTGTAGTTCACTTTCTTGCTGAAAAGGCTCTTGCAAACATCAGCACAGGATGGAGTTACAAAGTTTGGTAATGTACTATGATAACTCAGAAGTTTGTTTTTATTGGTCAATTTAAGAAAAGATGACACAGTGCCCATTTAATTATAAATGACTTGTGGACAAATTCTGCAATTCAGACAGTGAATTTGCATATTGTGTTAGTTATGGTTAAATCTGACTTGTAAGCACATTCATCACCAGAGTACCTAAATATTTACATGCAAGCTTCTAAGACTAAATAAATATGCTTCAACTGAGGAATTATTAAAACATTTGCCGGAAACATAATTAATCATGTAGTTAAGAACGGAAAAAAGGAAACTTACCTTCTGATTGTGCATAATTCAACAAGTTTTACTGTGTGCCAAAAACTCACTATAAAAAGGGTCTAGTGCAGTGGTCTCCAACCTTTTTAACGACAAGATCACTTTTTCAGTTTAAATGCACTGTAAGATCTACCTTAAGCCCAAATACCCATCCCACACTTCTTTCGAGGCCCTGCCCCTGCCCCATCCCTTCTCTGAGGCCTCACCCTGCTCACTCCATCTCCCTTCCTCTCCCAGCCTCACTCACTTTTACCAGGCTGGGAAAAGGGTTTGGGGTGCAGGCTCTGGTCTTGGGCAAAGGGGTTCAATGTGTGAGAGGGGCTCCGGGATTAACCCAGGGTGGGGGATTGGGGTCCAGGAGAGGCTTCAGGGTGCAAGCGCTAGGAAGGAGTTTGGGTGCAGGGGAACTCATGTCTGGAGCAGGAGATTGGATGCAGGAGGTGGTTCAGGGCTGGGACAGGGGTTCAGGATACAGGCTATGGCTGGGCACCATTTAATTGAGATGGCTTCCGGGTGGTGGAACAATGAAGTTAAGGCAGCCTTACTCCTACCCTGGCCCTGCAGCACTCCTGAAAGTAGCTGGCATGTACAGCAAAGGCGCCATGTGGTGCCCCTCATCTACAGGCACTGAGTCCACAGCTTCTATTGTCCATGGTTCCCCATTATCAATTAATTGGAGCTGCAGGAGTAGTGTCTGCAGGCAAAGACAGCATATGGAGACCCCCTGCTCTGCCTTTCTCAGGGGCTGCAGGGAAGTGCCAGCCATTTTCAGGATCAGCAATTACCATGAGGATAATTACTGCAGCCACGACAGGTTAGGCATTTTAGAACTCACTACTCAAAGAATTACATTTAAGTGTAAGAGAGAAATGAAAATTATGAAATGCATACTGACCAGTCAAAAACCAAAACTAACACAATTTGCAAGCAGTAACAGAAGCAAAAACAAGAACCCACATATATGGATTGGGTCAGGAGATGAGAGTGAAGGACAGTGTATGTGAGAGTAACAGAGACACACGCAGTGTGAGAGAGTGACAGAAACTTGCATTGCCAAACACCCTCTATTCCCTTCTCTCTGTATGGAGATGGGGTACAGGAGAGGGGGCAGGGGAACACTGTGACATCTGTGTCCTCTCCCCCTTCCACACCCTGCACAGCAAGCAAGAGGATCTGGGGGTGGGAAGTACAGCACCAAGATAAAGGACAGGAGCAGCAAGCAGTGGGTGGAGGGGAAACTGAAGTGCTAGCGCTTGATACTTCCCGCCAAATTGGCCAGGATCACCTGTCAGAGGCTCCAAGATCTACCTATAGATCCCGATCTACTGGTTGCTGACCACTGGTCTACTGGAAAAGGAGGATACATTTTAAAAGGCAGACTTCTTTTAGTAAGTAAGCCCAGCTAATGGCTTTGGAGAGGTCAGTGTCAAGAGCCAACACAAAGTCCTCCAGATTCTTTTAACAGTCACAATGGAGAACCAGGAGAGGCAGTCAGAGAAATATACAGCATCTAACAAACTACTGAATGACAATATACAAGATCAGTTAGGGTATTAAAACCATATGTCACCATTTTTTATTGCTCCTAGTACTGAACCATAAAACTAATGCCTAGGCTTCAGCTCAAAGTAAAACACACAGAGGCATTGCCAGAGATAAAGGAGTGACCACTTTCAGGTTCACATTAAAAAGACATACTTTTAGTCTCTTGGTCAGCCATTTTAACAGCACAAGAGAGAAGCATTGGCCACACTTTCATTTCTTCACATTGATTCCTTCATATCTCCTGCTGCTGGTAAAACTATATGGGTTTGGACAATCACACACATTCTCAATTTACATGAACCCCACATTATTGATTTGTTACTTCAGTAGTTCCAGTAACAGCAGTTGCTCTGCAGTGCTGGAGTTTTGGAGAATGATCTAAAAATAAACATTGGTATGAAAAATTATTCTCTATTATCTCTGGGTACCAAAAGAAAAAAAAATCAAGGCGTGTGGGGAAATGTGCAGTATGTAGTGCATAATCCCCTTTCATTTTTTGTAACAATTGTCTGCCAAGAATAAAATAGGTGGCTCAAGAAACAGGTGTATACTATTCAGAAAGTTTTGAAAAGTCATTAATTTACATAACTTATATTTTGTTGTCTCCCTTTCTCTCTCTGCGTCTTATGGAAACTTCTACAAAAAAGCATACCAGAGAAATTTCCTATTTTATGGCAGTGATTTTATATATATATAAAACTTAGAGCGTTGTATTTATACTTTTTCCAATGTAAGTCATTCTAACATTTTAAAAGCATCATTCTAAATAAAGCCTTAAATTAAATTCTATACAAAGTGCTTGTAGCAGAGATGATTTTTCTTTGTGTATATACATCACTAGCACACTTACCCAGTATTACTTGGGCCCTTAACTCAATTTTTGTTGTTTGGAAAATAAAATGATAATGTACATGTTTCATTAAAATCACTAATCTGGGGTGGACCTGGGTATGAGGGTTTATTATGGGGGCTGCTCTGGGGAGGGAGGACTACCTCAACCCTCATTTACCACAGCAGCTTGGTGTCACATGAGAAGTGCTGTTCCATGGCTGCTGCCGCTCCATCAGACATAGCTGGGGAAGAAGTTCATGTCCCCCGGCTGAGGCAGATTCAGGTTCATCTGTACCCTTAGCTGCCTAGAATGACTAGGCAGCAAACTATACACTTTCCCCTTGTTCCCAGATAAAGGGGACCAGCTAACATTTCCATACGCATCAGGGGAGAGTGTCAGCCTCCCCTCCCAAAAGGATAATGGGGGCTCGAGCAGTCCTAGATGGGGAGAATGAGCCCCCAGACAGCCCCTTTCCCTGGCCCATTGATTCTGTCTCTTTTCTGTATGGTTTAGGAGAAGCAATCCCATTCCAAATTCCATTCCAAATTCATATGATTGAGGAGATTCCAAATACAATCCCACTTCCTCAGATCAAAAAAAAAAATCCCATTCCAAATACAATCCCACTTCCTCAGATCAAAAAAAAAAAAAAAAAAAAAAAATCCCATTCCAAATACAGTAGCTCCTCGGCGCTACTGGACCAACCCGGCAGCACCCCAGCTGCTCTGCCCCAGGCGTCCCCAAGTCAGCCGCTGCTGAAACTGACCAGTGGCTGACTACAGGAAGCCCGAGGCAGAGTTGCTCTGCCCCCGGCTTCCTGGAATCAGCCGCTGATCAGTTTCAGCAGCAGCTGACTTGGGGATGCCTGGGTTTCTTAAGTTGAATCTCTATGTAAGTCAGAACTGGCATCCAGATTCAGCCGCTGTTGAAACTGATCAGTTTCAGCAGCGGCTGAATCTGGACACCAGTTCCGACTTACATACAGATTCAACTTAAGAACAAACCTACAGTCCCTATCTTGTACGTAACCCGGGGACTGCCTGTATATACCATTTTCTCAGAACAACCAAACCTTTATTTTGCTTTAAGTGATAAGAGGAAGCTGAATTTGGTAGTCCCAGCTATTACCATTTAGAAGGAGTTCTTGGACAGACAAACTTTCTCAATTAAATTGCAGATTAAGACCCTGCTTACTACCATGCAATAGACTTGATTATACATGGAGTATATCCATGGATGACATCAATTTCAGAGGTCCTTGTTTAAAGGTCTTTAAAATGTTATCTTATCTTGCAGGATGTTTTATAGGTTATTTACTTATAATGAAGTTATGCTTATTCAGATCCCCAGTTCAGCATTCATCTGATTCTTAACTGTATCAGCCAATGCATATACTTTTATCAATAATAATGAATAGCTCTTCACTTCAGACTTATCCAGTGGAAAAGTGCTGCTTATTGTAAAGCAGCCATGTTGGGTAAAAGAGGGAAAATATAACACTTCTTTGGTTAACAGCTTTAGTATTCTTTGGAAAATTCTACTTAACTGCAGTAGCAACAAAAGAAAGCCCACAACACATCTACTAAATTATGATCTTGAGGACTGAGTGGGGGTTTTAAGAACAACCAAATTCATACTTTCCAACTGAGTTTCCTTTTCAAAGAATAATTTTATATTAAGATTCGCTTGCTCACATCAAAGAGTTTAGTGAATATGCAATTAAACATCTTAACAGTCTGTTTAGTTTATTCCTAAAATGACCATTTCCCTATTTGGTCTAAACTCTCAATTCTTTTTGAAGAGTTTATTAGCATTTACATGGTTTACTCCTTTCAAGGAAGTGTTTATGTCTCAGTCTGAGGTGGCAATTTATCAGCAAAGGCTTATTTTAAACCCCACCACTTTTATATATTTAAAAGAAAAAAGAGATGGCATGAAACTTTTTTAAGTTTAAAAATGACATATCTGAAATTTAAATCAATGTTCCGTAATCTGTCCCAAAGATTAAAAGTACTGTAACTTAGCAGCAATGTAAATATATTGCATGCACTGGAATAGATTATTATGTTCTGTCACTATATCCACGGTGCTCAAACTAACAGGCCCAAGGTTTAAATATTAAAGGTTAGTGCCAACATTACCGGCTTTCAGTGCCTACTGCAAGATCATTTTCACTTGGCAGGCATTTCTCCAAGGGCAGTATGGTAGAAAGGAGGATTTTAAAAAAATTCTCTATTCCAGCTGTTCCCAACCACCAAATTGCAGACCAGCGCTGGATCGCAAACTACTGGCTGCTGGGCTGCCGTGCCTCTCGGGGCAGAGGCTAGAGCTTGGGTACACCACCCAGCGCCTCCCCTCTCGCTACAGCTGTTGGGAAAGGTGTGCCCTGTCCTGCCTCTCAGCCAATCAGTGCTGGGCAGAGGCAGGGTCTCCTCCTGGATGTGGAAGAGTGGCTCACAGTGTGGCGGGAGGACCATGCGGAGACCAGCAAGGCAACCTTAGAGCAGCTGCGCTCAGCTGGTGGCAGAGAGGCAGCACAGGGCTAGGTGAGGCGGGTGGGGCAGGCACTGAGGGCAGGGCTACTACTGGGGAGCGCTATGAGGTGGAAGGCTGACACTGAAGGGCACTTGGGCATCCGGGGTGGGGGGCTGGCACTGGGGAAACCGGGGGCAGGGGTGGTAGAGGAGAGCTACAGGAGCGGCACTGGGGGACTCTGGGAATAGGGCTAAAATTGGAGACTGGCACTGGGGGAGTTCTGGGGGGGGGGGGGGGTTGGCTGCAGTGGGGCTCTGGAAACAGGAGGCTGGCACTGGGGGGGTCTGGTAGTGGGGGCTTTAAGGGATGGGGCTGGCACTTAGGTGTTTGGGATGGGCAGGCTCTGAGGGTGGGAGACTGGCACCAGGAGGAAGGGTTGGGTGCAGGGAACTCTGGGATCAGTGGCTGGTGCTAGATATAGTGGAGGGGTGGGGGCTCTAGGGTTAGGGTTGGCACTGGGGGATTCGGGGGCTGGCTGCCTGCCTTGTGGCAACTGCTGGAACTAAAGCTGGCTGTTCCGAAAGCTCTGGCCCCCAGAACCATTGGGTATACTGGTAACATTTCATTTGCACATTCATTATTCACATAAAATGTTACCAGTCCACCAAAAGTCTGAATGGGTTTGCCGGTCTGTGGTACAAAAAAGGTTGGGAACCACTGCTTTGTTCCAACAGAGGTGAAGTTGTTAGTATGAGTATAAACTATGTATACACATTCTGAGCTTTATAAAATGGCGCACTTGATTATTACAGGTTGAACCTCTCTAGTATGGCACTCTCTGGTCTGGCAATATTCATGGTCTGTCATGATTTTTGTTAGTCAGATGTCTACTTATCATAGGTGTGCCCAAGTTTCACACGGTCCCATAAAGTTTGTTAACACCCACCAGTCCTGGTTTCCAGTATTCTGTACTGTTATTTAGTTCTAATTTACCCCTAAATGACTTCTAAGAACCCTGTAAGCAGAGGAAGTGTGGGTAATTCTGCTAGACAATACTGACGTCCAGTGGTGCAGCAAATTCTCTGGTTCAGCACCAGTAAGGACCCAAGGGTGATGGACTAAAGAGGTTCAACCAGTACTGTATTTCAGTGACACCCAAAAGCTCCAAAAATCACATTTTTTCCACAAGAAAATTTTGTCCTCTGCATATGCAGTCCACAACATGGACAATGCTCAGAGAATAAGGCATTAATTCAGGATTTTTTTAATTCTCTCCTCATTGAGTGGTGACTTCATTTACTGCACTGACCACGGAATTATTTCCACAAACTCTTGTATTGCAATCACCATAAAAGTGACGAATTCACCTTTCCAGAAACTTACGGGACAGATGTGCTACCCACATTTTACAGATGGAGAGCTTTACACAAAAAAAGTACATTCATACCTATGTTTTAAAAATTAGATTAGTGAAACTGATGCAAGTTTGTATATATGCACTTCCTCTCCAGCACTCAGCCTTTAAGAAGGCAGAGGCCATTACAATTGTGATTGTCAGTTAACTCTTAATTGTGTTTTAAGAAAAGGTGCCTGAGCCATATAAATGAGTTGAGACTGAGAAAGACGGGCCAGTGAGGTAATGGGGTAACTGAGAGCTGCCTGAGTCAGTCAGAAAAAGAAGCAGGTAATCACTGACTTCACTCTGCACTCCTCAAACTCAGGACCTGACTGTCTCAAACTGGGCACACAAAGTCAGTTGCTCTTTGTGATAAGCCATATTTTCCAGAATTTAAATAATTTTTGTAACTTTTCTAAAACATTTAGAGTGTGGCAACAATATTTCAGCAGTTGTCTCAACAATTCAATATACTGAGTTAATATTATCTCCATGTTACTGCTCAATATTCCTGGTTACACATGGATCATTAGTTCTTTTAGCCACAGCTCTGTACTGGCAGACCACTTACGATTAATTATCTAACATGAATAGGAATATGATTTTGCAACAGTGATCATTAAAATGATGAATATGAATAAACTTTCTGAAACATCCTTAGATAAAACGCCCGCAAAATTAAGTAGTGTTGCAATCTAGCCTTCCTCGTCTCCATGTCCATCTATGGCAAGGCAGATGTGCCAAACAACACTTTCTGTGCTTTTCTGCAATGCTTGGCGTAGGATCCAAGCCCACCCCTGCTGGGTGGGAGAAATGTTGGGTGGGAGAAATCTTCTTACTACCAGGGTAGTTAAGCACTAGGGATGTAAGCGATTAGTTGACTACCTGATAAGCAAATGCTTATCAGGTAGTGGAGTACGAACTTGACTAGTTGCTCCCCCACCCTTGCTGCCTCTACCCTTGCTGGAAGGAGCTGGGTAAAAGCTGGCTCCCCCCTTCCTCAGCACCGTCTCCGAGGGGACAGGGGAGGCAGTGGCAAAATGGCACAAGCGGGGATTGAAACAGTCCCACTGCTGCTCCTTTCCTTTGGAATGTACAAGAGCTTCCTGCGGCTCTTGCACACTTCAAAGGAAGAGGCATAAAGGGGAACTTGTGCCATCAGGGACTGCTTTGCTCCCTGCTGGCAAGGGTTGCCGCTGCCTCTCTCCCCTTGAAATGTACAGGAGCTACCATACATTTCAGAGGGAGAGAGGCAGAGGGAACCCCCTGTGTGTCTCCCTTTGAAATATACAAGTGCTGAGAACGGCTCTTGAACGTTTCAAAGGAAGAGGCGCAGTGGGATAGTGAGTGATCTCCTTATCAACTAATTGAGTAGTCGATGGAAATTCCATTGACTACTCAATTAGCTGATTAATTGAAATTTAATGTCTCTCAAGTACTGGAACATAAATTGTCTTTCAGGGCTGTAACAAGGGCGAGGCGAGTGAGGCACTTGTTTCAGGCGCATAGCTGAGGGGGTGCAGAAAAGACAGCTACTACGCTGTCTTTGCTCATGCCACATTAGCACCCCAGCCTGTGCTGAGCACAGTCTTGCCTGAGGCCCCAAATTAGCTAGTTACGACTCTGAGGGAAATTGTGTAATTTCCATCAGAGCTTTTTAAGAGCAGGTTAGACAAGTGCTTGTCAGAGATGGTCTAGATCAGAGGTCGGAAACCTACAGCATGTGTGCCATAAGTGGCACGCAAGCTGATTTTCAGCAGCATGTGGGGCCAGAGCTCAGCCCCACCCTTCCTCCCCCATGCAGCCACAGGAGAGCCCTCTCTCTTCTCCATAGCAAGTTATGCTGTGCTGGCAGAAGGCAGCGTTGGGGCCAGCCCCAGACCGCATGCCGCAGCAGCAGTACCTCTGGCCTCTAGGACTGGCTTGGGACCATGTGGCTGTGGCAGTTGCTGCAAGGAGGCATTAAGCCAGGTAAGTGCCCTGCCTCATGCCCATAATAGGATGTTTTGACATTTTCTAAATCAGTTTTGTTTCTAAAATAACTTCAATTGGATATTTTAGTTAAATTTTAAAAAGTTTAAAAGTGAAACCGAAAGAAAATATTTTAATTCACCTGATTTGTAATGATTTTAGATTATTGGTTCACAAAATCTGAAACTTGTTTTTCTTGACCTGATTCAGGACAAGAAAACATTCTAAATCTCATGGGACTAAAAAACCATTTCCTGCTCAGTTCTAGGAGACAAAGGACCCTGAATTCAGGCCCTAGTGGGAAGATTTGGCTGTTTCCAACTTGTATTATGGAGGTGTACACATTACAAAAGTGTCCTCTTAGTAGGGATGTGCTTGGACTCAATGGTTAACCTTCACGGTTACACACAAGACTCCCTGAGAGCACTGGGTCCCACTGGCCCCTCCACGCTGCTGCCTCTCTGATACAGATGCAGCAGCACAGGGGGTGAAAGGGCAGATGGGAGCCATCTTAAAGTTATAAGAAAAACCTCTGTAACAAATTTGGTGGTCCTAGCTCTTACCGTTTAAGAGGAGTTCTTGAACAAAAGGACTTACAGATTAATGGACAGACAGATGAACGTATATATACAAAAATTAGAAACCAGGGGTATTAAGCTGCGTGTAATCTGGTAACTGTGTAGCTAACAAAATGTTTATATTGTTAACGTAGAGGCGCAGTGAAGGTAACTGCTGGGACCCGGCACACCTGGAACTGAGCCAGCTTGCCTGCCCTCTGGCTCCTAAGTCCTTTTAGTGCAGAACCCCAGCAGGAGTAGTTGCCAGGACCTAGCTTCAGTCGGACTGAGCTAGCCTGCCAAAAAACTTACTCACAAAGCCACAGGGATAGTGGTGGGGTTTACCCTATCTCGATAATTTTAAATAATGAAATGCCATCTGGAAGTTGGATGTATGTTTGACTTGTAATTATTTTGTTTGCATTTCTGCTACCAGGGTTCTCTGATCAAGGAACATCTATGGTCCTGCTGGACCACGGTTGTTGCTGGACAAGAGAATGCCGATTTTGGGAGGTGCAACCTGTAATTTGGGAGGTGAGCAGCAACCTGGGGGGAGCCAGGCTGAAGTAGCGGGACAGGTCAGGGGCTGGGCAGCAGCATCCAGCAGCCTGCAGCAGTGGGGCTAGAACTGGCAGCAGCCCCTGACAGCCTGCAGCACTGGGACTGGGTTGGGACTGGGCCAACAGCCCATGGCAGCGCAGGGACAGGGCCAGAGCCATGGGCAGCCTGTGAAAGTGGTATCAGAGCTTATGGGCTGCCGTATGACAGTGGGACCGGGGTCACGGCTGGCGACAGCCCCAGTAACACACAGTAGGGTGGGGCCGGAGCCCTAGACAGCCTGTGAAAGTGGGGCCAGAGCCTGCAGGCTGCAGCGGGGCTGCGACTGGAGTCTAAGCACTCGGTAGCCCCTACCACAACCCAGTAGGGAGCCTGGCAGGGCCTGGAGGTAGTCCCCCTACCTCCCTTACTCATCCTCCCCACTCATCCTCCCCACTTGTCCCCCCTTCCTCCTTGGCAGAGTCAGCAGCTGAGGGTTGTGGCAGAGAACCTTATCTAGTCTGGCAAATTCCCTGGCTCAGGACTGGTCTGGTCCCCAGGGTGACAGATAAGAGATGTCCAACCAAAATACTGTATATTCATGTGTTATCCAATGAAATGTGGCCAAACCATACTGAAAGTACAAGCACAGATCTTATGTTTATTACCTAGGACTTGGGGCCTATAACTATTCCAGAACTTAAAGCCATTAATAACTAGTGGCGGTGCTATCTGCTAATCGGACAACCTAAATAATACAAGACTAAAACTGAGATTACACAAGAATTCTTTGGGATTTTTTAGTTTAACTTTATTGAAGTTCATTTTAGGACATCTAATTGATGTTCACATACTACAAAACAAACATTTTGGTCTTTTGTAAAGGGTGATCATTCTAAAATTATTGATCTCTAGATGTAGTACTAACAGTTTTCTTGTGCACAGTGGTATGTTCTTAGTTACAGTGTATAATCACTAGCAATTGTGAAATCAATAAAACAACAAGAAATGGGCGACAAGGAAGAGGTTCATACATCTTGGAATTTCATAATAGTGGACAAATATTGTTTTTAATTCACTTTTTCTATTGCAAAGTAGTTTGTGTTGTTTCTACTGTAAGATGAGTTTATCCTGTAGGCATTTTTAGTACACTCAGCACTGTGGTATCCAGAGACCTATCAAGAACTGCTGGTAGATTACAACTTACAATGATAAAACAGCTATCAAAGTTTCTCCTTGTTTGTCAAAAGTCCCTTTCCCTACTTTTAAAAAGAATGCATCTTCTCCCCCCCCCCCCCCAGCTTCCCCCCAGATTGAAAGGAAAGTCTCAGGATGACAGTATGATACAGTAAACTAATTAGTGCATTAGGACTCAAGACTCTAATAGTCTAATTCTTGCTGAGGTCTCAATCTAGGCACTATTTGGGCACACAATTTTGGTGCACCAAATCCTAGCTGGGCAGGTGTTGGCATGCATATATATAAAAGACACCAAGATTCAAATATCAAGACAGAGTTCTACCTCCAGTTAGGCACTGTGTGGCCCTATATTTCCCCACCTGGAAATGACATTATAATTACAGGTCTCGGGTGTTGTGAGGATTAGATATGCATATGGTATTTTACTTTTTCAAAGTACTAAGTACAACATATATTATATTTGCTGTGGGGTATTCATTTTTGTGGATCATCATTAACCATATGATTTCTAAAATTTCCACAACCTTAACTTTTTCCACAGGATAAGGGCAAACTATAAGCCACATTTCAAAAGGCACCATAGGGAGAAAAAAAAATACCTACCAACAACACACCAGCGTTTTTTTTTTTTCCAAACACAAAAATACTTCCTCCTACTCAGTTCCTCAAAACAGAAAAATTGTTTGAAAGGATGGAATTAAATGTTTAATAGGAAGAGGAATGTGTATATTTTGACAAGATATTTCATAGAAATATTAAATTGGAAGGGACCTCAATAAATCATCTAGTTCAGTCCCCTGCACTTGGGCAGAACTAGCTAGATCAGGCACTCAAACTTTTTTCATCATGCCTAGAGATGTGAAACCGGTTAACTGGCTATCCACTAAGCATCACCTTTAATGAGGCTTACTGGGTAACATGTTTAACCTTTTCCTGGGAACTGCCTCCCACCCACCCCGGATGGAGGGCTGCTCCAGCACACATGGGCTGGGATCCTGCAGCCCAGAGAGGGGCTGGAAGCATGGGGCTGGAGCAGCCCTTGACTATAGCACAGGGACTCCCTCCCTGCACATGTTTAACCAGTTAAACTGGTTAACAATTAAATAATTAAACAGGATTTTACATTCTAAATCATGCCCCCCATTCTTTATGTCTGTAGTAATTTAAGCTCTCTCACCACACAAGTACATATACTGATAAAAAACACAATCTACATTTAACTCTCACTAAATGTTATAAACAAGAGGGCACTGATTCAAACAGAGTCATTTAAGTACATAGCAATATTTAAGTGAGATATTGCTTACAAGCATTGCCAACTTTACTTCACTGTTGTAGCAGTGGTGCTGCCATTAGAGCTGAGTGGCTCAGCTCTGAAGGCAGTGCTGCGGCCAGCAATAGCACAGAAGAAAAGGCTTCATAGTTATGAACAACAGATTTACAAATTGACAGTTCACCACACATCTCATTTGGAATGGGAGGTACACAGGCAGCAGCAGAGACACACACACAAAAAGCAAATACTGTACAGTATTGTGTGAAATGTAAATTACTAAGAAGGGAGGAAAGCAGCATAAGAACATAAGAACCACCTTATTTGGTCAGACTAAAGGGTCATCAAGCCCAGTATCTTGTCTCCAATAGTAACCAATGCCAAGTGCCTTACAGGGAATGAAAGACCAAGAAATCATCACATGATCTATCCCATTCCCAGATTCTGGCAAACAGGTTAGGGACACCATCTCTGCCCATCATGGCTAACAGCCACTGATGGACCTATCCTTCATGAATGTATCTAATTCTTTTATGAATCCTGTTAGCGTCTTGGCCTTCACCACATCCTCTGGCAAAGAGTACCAGTGGTTGACTGTGTAGTTTTTCTGCACAGTACAGTTTCAAAGTTCTATTAAGTAAATGTTTAGTTGTAACCTTTGAAAGAACCATAAGGTTTTATTCAGAGTTATGAACATTTTAGAGTGGTGAACAATCTCCATTCCTAAGGCATTCGTAATGCTGATTTTCTACTTTATTTAATGCTGTGGGTAAATTTCAGTAGAAAGTTTCTCTCCCCTAATAGCTTCTCATGCCTCTCAATATATTCCATATATTCCCTCCCCCTCCAGTTTGAGAGCATCTGATATAGGTTATCTTGTTTATAGAAAGGGAAACAGTAAATAATTTTAAAGACTGATTAAAGCTAAAGTACCTTTTACAGATTTCTGGTGACTCAAGGTGAAAGTCAAAGATACCATGATACCTTGCAAACAGTGTTCTTGGAAAACATTACTTTTCAATAAAACTGTTTATAGTCTCCAAAAATACACTTCAGTGGATGCAGGCTAACTATCACTATTTAGTAAATGATGCTGTAAAGCTCAGAACTACTGGTTATCATATATATGAAAGGTGCTATACAAGTCTAAGTTCACATCTATATAGTTATCTTTTCTTCTGACTGATCTTTTTCTTTCAGCAGTAATTAATCTGCTAAAGAGCTAAAAACACATAGATTATAATGATGCCAATGTTTGTTAAGTTAATTTTTCTGCAAGTCAGCATATGTAAATCCTACCAAGTTCAATGGGGGTCTGCCCATGTACAACAACTTGACTTAAACAGAGACTTCACAGGGATGGAGGGATTCAGTTGAATCGAACAACTTGCAAGATAAGGGCCTTAATGAGCCGTTAATATATCTCCATTGAACCTTTCTGGAAAACAGATTGCTCTAGAGAATCTACCTCCACATAAAAACCAAACTGAGCCACAAATACTTTTATCAGAACTACTTCTTAATCAACTGCATACCAGTTTCAAAGAATTTAAGTCAGCTCTTCCACAGCCAATCTTTCACTGAAACACTCAAGTAGGAAACTTCCCCCCCCCCCAAACTAAGTACAACATAAATGGACAATTACGTCACAAGTAATCAATACCAAATGCAATAAAGGGTCACATATGTACTGATGTTAATTTAACAGCCACTGGATTGTACCATCACTTACATTAGTTCAATATATCTAAAAGGAGTCTTTTATGCTTATGATAATGTAGACATAAAAAATTGGGATATGATCATCAGATAGATACCATAGTAATGGGTGTATAATAAGTACATTGAATCGGATGGGTGGAAGAGAGAACAGAGACTTACAAAAATAGACACAGACAAAATGGAAGCATTACAATATAGTTTAAAAATTCTCCATTTGACAGTGATAAAGTTGGGTGGTTATGATCAGTGAGTTAATCAGAACATATAGAAGTCCCACAAAGTCTGGATTAAATTTAGACTGTTTAAGTAAAAATTCACCTATACACTATGATTCTTGCTTCGTGTTTGGAATATCTAAGCTCCCTGGCAGCTCAGGTTAACAGCCTTGCATCTAGCCATACATGTTTTCTATGCACATTATTGCAGTATTTAGACACTTCCGAGAGGGAGAATAGCACAGAATTTACTATACAACGCTCAGCTCTACGTGCCTGTGAGTAGTCTCACGGCCTCTCTCATAAGGTTGGAGTTTTGCTTCGGTGTCTATGAGCAGAATCTTCACTATCACCCCCACACCTTTGTGCCAACTGACTACCACTCTCGCCCCTCCTTTCTCCCCACTTCCCCGCAGCTGGCTGCCTGCCAGGACCACAACACCTATCTAGTTTGTAAGCGTCTTTCGGGTCCTGTAGGGTGAAAGCTGCCCTACGAGTCCCAGGGAGCTGTGCACAGGGAGGAAAGGGGAGTCTCTGAGCACGAGGTTCGCTCACCTCTTCCACCTCTATCTCCTTGTAGTCAATTTCTTCGAAGTTGAGGACCGGGGGAGTTTCGATCATTTCAGCGGAGGCGGCAGCAGACATCCCTTCGCTGTCAACTAGGGCAGGAGGGGGCAGGGCCGGCCGAGCCGGGCCGGGGCAGAGGAGCGGCTCAGGGGGGCCGCCTCCCCGCGGCACAGGCTCTGGGGAGCGAGGGCCTGGCGGAGGCGCCTCCTGGGCCGCCGCGCGGGGCGAGGCCGCATCCGCGGCGATCCGGGGCTACTGGGGCCGCGCGGAGCCCCCAGCCGGGGGGGCCTCGCTCCGCATCCTGCGCCTCGGGCGCGCCGCCCGCCCTAGGCCGCGGCCTCCCTGGAGCCTGGGACTCGCCTGGACTGCGCGTCCCCAGCAGAGGAGACGGGACGGCCCCGGGGGCGGGGCCCCGCGGCCTCCGCCAGCCCCGGCGGGGAGGGAAGGCGCCGCTCAGAGCCGAGCTCCGGCCGCCGCTACTGGCAGGGGAGCCGCTTCCTGCTGCCCGGCCGGGGGGCGGGGGGGAGTCTCCGGCTGCTGCTAAGGCCGCCGGAGCGGGGCCATGGCCTGGCGGCGGCTGCGGCTCCTCCCGGCTCCTCCCCTCGTGCGCGGCCGGCGGCGGCCCAGCTCCGCCCCCCCCGCCAGAGCCGCCCGGCAGCCAGGGGGAGCCGCCTCCGAGCCGCACAGACGCCTGGGACACGCGCCTAGGAACGGCCCCGCCCGGCGCCGCGGGGGACTCAAGCGCCGAGTGGGGCACCGAGCGCAGCGGCTGTTGGTAGCAGCTCCCCCAGCAGCGGCTCCCGGGGCTTCGTGTACCAACGGCGGATCCCAGCCGTCCCTGGGAGGGATTGCAACGGGCACAGCAACCGCCCCCAGCGCTACGCTGTGCAATGGCAGGCGCTGGTCTCGTGGCTGCATGGCGAGCAGTGGCGGTGCTAAGGCTGCTGCCTGTTTGTCCTAGTACCACGGGCTGCACCGTGCCCCAGAAATGGGCCGTAACAGGCCCGGCTTGTAGGTGGAGAGTGCACAGGGCAACATGCACTGCTCCTGGCCAGAGCACTAGCTCCACGCTCCCATTGGCAGGGAACCTGCTGCTGGCTGCTTCTGGGAGGCAGCATAGGCTGCAGTACCAGGAGCAGCAGGGAGTCTGTCTTAAGAATATAAGAATGGCGAATAGTAATAGAAATGTAGCTGTGTTAGTCTGGTGTCGCTGAAACAAAAAACAGGACTATGTAGCACTTTAAAGACTAACAAGATGGTTTATTAGATGATGAGCTTTCCTGGGCCAGACCCACTTCCTCAGATCAAAAAAAAAAAAAAAAAAAGAATGGTGGTACCGTCAGACCAAAGGTTCATCTTGTCTCATACCCTGTCTTCTGACTGTGGCCAATGTCAGATGCTCCAGAGGGAGTGAACAGAAACACGTAATTATTAAGAGATCCTTCTGAGGGATGTTAAATTTCAATTAATTAACTAATATAATAGTTGATGAGATTTTTCCATCTACTATTTGGTTGGTCGATAAGGACTAGGCTGCATTCTGCCTTTGAAATGTACAAGAGCCCCACTAGGGGCTGAGGGTAGCTGGCTTAAAAGCCAGTTTCCCCCCACAGCTCCAGCTCCGTGGGAGTGGACAGGGGTGCAGCAGCAGTGTTCCAACTTTGAAATGTACAAAAGTTACTACTGGGCTGTTGTACATTGCAAAGTTGGAACACCGCTGCTGCACCCCTGTCCACTTCCACGGAGCTGGAGCTGTGGGGGGAAACTGGCTTTTAAGCTGGCTACAGTCAGCACCTCTTCCAGTTCCTCCCCTTGCTGCCTCTTTCTGATGGAGGCAGCAAGAGGGGGAGAAGTGACTAGTTGAATAGTGTGTTGAGTATGGATGTTAAATTTTGATTAATTGACTAATTGAATAGTCCATGCAATTTACATTGGCTATTCAATTAGTTGATAAGGGCACTTTTGCCTTTGGAGTGTAGCTACAGCTTCAGGGTAGACACTTCAAAGGCAAAAGCGCTGCGGGGCACACAGGGCCATCAGGAGACTCAGGCAGTCCCCCGCTGGCCCTGTGCTCCCTGCGGTGTTTCAGAGTGGCACCTTAGAGCCTGAGGTTAACTGGACACCCACTGAGCTCAGGCTCCACATGGGACTGCCGCTTTGAAACACAGTGTGCAGCCCAGTGTACCAGGCTGGCCCTGGGTTGCATGTGGTGTTTCAAAGTGGCAACACCGTGTGTAGCACAGGGTCTGGCCCCAGGCTCCATGTGGCACTGCCTCTTTGAAACACCCTCTCCAGTCCCCCCCTTTGCTGCCTCTTTCTAATAGAGGCAGCAAGGAGGGTGAAGCAACTAGTTGACTAGTCCTTCACATCCCAAGTGTTGACTATCTGATAAGCTTTTGCTTATCTGATAGTTGACTAGTCGATTAGTTGCTTACATCCCTAATCGCTCTGTCATCCATTTCCAGTCCCTTACAAACAGAGATTAGGGACACCTTTGGCACCCTCTGCATCACTGACCATGAGCTGCTCAAGGTAAGCCTTTCCTGTCACAGTCCTGTCACACCCAAAGCTGGAGTACCTGGCTACACCCCAAAGCTCTCTTCCTCAATCTTATTCCAGAGCCCAATTATCAGAGTCAAATTATCTTGGGTTGAGGGCAGCAACAGTTTTCTTCAACTGGATTACAAGAAATACAGTGTGAAAACCGCTAGACTGTACAAATACCCTCACACTACTTAAGTCCTGCACATTCCAGGGTGCAGTTCAGTCCAGCGAAGGGTTGTATCACTGATTACCCTATAATGCTGAGTGTCTCGCAATGCTTTGCTGCTGTAATACCAGCCTGGGCTGCTCACAACTAGAAAGTCACACTCTGAGGTCCGGTCTACACTGTGGGGGAAGGCCAGCGTAAGGTATGCAACTCCAGCTACGTACATAATGTTGCTGGAATCAACGTACCTTAAGCCAAGGTTGGCATCATCTCTACAGTGGGAGGTTGACAGGAGAAATGCTGCACTTGACTCCCCTTCATGAGGAGTACCGATGCTGATGGGAGCTCCCGCAGCATATGATTTAGCAGGACTATGAACCCTGGAAGATGGATTGCCAGTGTGTCGATCCTCCAGTAAGTGGAGACATGGTCTAAGTGTGTGTATAGCTGTGATCTTGGTAAAGCTATGTTGACTTCAGTAGCTTGTCAATGATACTGCAATCACTCTGTTTTCCACCAGTCTTGCTAGGGTTGCCAATCCTCCTGGATTGTCCAGGACTCTATGGGAATGAAAAAATATGCCATGTGATTAAATCTCCAAGAATGGAACCAACCCAGACTGACAACCCTACTACTACTTGCAAAATGATCACATCATTTCCAATCTTGGATTTTCCCTGAAATGAATTTTGTACTGTTCAGCTTTCACTTGGGCAAGTCAGATATTAAAGGTGCGTTGCTCCTGCAAAAACAATGAGGAGTCCTGTGGCACTTTAGAGACAATGGGTATGTCTACATTGCACACTTTTTTCAGAATAAGCTATCTTGGAAGAAATACTCCGAAATAACTTATTTCAAAATAGCACATCTACACTACAGGGAAGCTTCAAAATTAGTCTGAGGCAGGCTACCCCAATGTAGAAGCACTACCTTGATTTAGTGCCCCAGGAAGCACTAGGGAGTAATTACTTTGAATGGCCCTGGGGAGGAGCTATTTCAAAATAGCAGCAGTGGAGTGTCCACACTACACTTATTTTGGAATAGGCATTATTCCTCATGGAATGAGGTTTACAGAAGTCAGAATAAGCCGCCCATTATTTTGAATTTATTTCAAAATAACTGAATTGCTGTGTAGATGCTCATATTGTTATTACAGAATAATGGCCATTATTCCGAAATAACACTGCTGTATAGATGCACCCTAAAAATTTATTAGGGCATAAGCTTTCCATGGGTAAATCCCACTTCATCAGATAAATTGGAGTGGAATTTATGGAGTCACGGAATTTATGGAGGCATGGGTGTGTGTGTGTATATATATATATATAGAGAGAGAGAGACAACAAAAGAAAAAGAGGGTATTTGTGTAAATGAGGCTAATGAAGTCAGGGTGGAAGTGTCTCATTCACAGCATTGATGTGGAAATGTTGATAGCAAGAGGGGAAATTACCTTTGTAATGGGTTAACAAGTTAAGATCTTTATTGAATATTCAACAGTTTGATATTTTAATTGCAGTTACTGAACAGTTCAAACAGAGCACTGGATTAGTTTAGATTAAAAATGAATGCAGGCTTTTAAGTAAAATCAAGTATAAGAGATAAAGTTAGAAATGGTTACAAACAAATTAAAGTGAATAGACAGCTAAAAGTATAAAACTTACTCTAGAAAGTTTTGGCTCAAGGCTTTGTTCACGACAGATATTCCTATCCACAGTTTTCCATCAAGATGGAGACTTACCCTCTCCTCCATCAGAATTCCTCCCAGAAGCCCAAAGATGCTGGTGCCTTTATTTTCTTAGTTGAGGGTGAGAGAGAAAGAAAGAGAGTGAGAGAGAGAAAGAAAAAGAGAGGGAACTTAGGCTGTGTCCAGACTCAGGGGTTTTTTCGAAAAAAGTAGCCTTTTTTCGAAAAAACTTCACCTGCGTCTAGACTGCAGCTGCATTCTTTCAAAATTAAATCGAAAGAACGCGGCTTTTCGTTCGACAGCGGTAAACCTCATTTCACGAGGAAGAACGTCTTTTTTCGAAAGTCCTCTTTCGAAAAAAGGCGTTCTTGAATGCCAACAGGGCTTTTTAGAAAGAGAGCATCCAGACTCACTCGCTGCTTTCTTTCGAAAAAGCGGCTTGCTTTTTCGAAAGTACTGCTTGCAGTCTAGACGCTCTTTTTCGAAAGAGGCTTTTTCAAAAGATACTTTCAAAAAAGCCTCTTTCGAAAGAGGCTTGCAGTCTAGACATAGCCTTGGGGTTTTCTGCCTCTTTCTTTTAAACACTAGTGAACTCTTGAAGTGGATTCTTCTGAAGATTACACTTCAAATCAATGTTTCTTCAAATAATAAAGGAGGAGATATGGAGTCTTGTAGTGAAGATGGCTGATGGTATTTCTTCCCTGCTACATTTGCTGAAATGCTTTTGTCTCCTGCCATTTTCCTCTCCGGCTCTCTCCAGGATTCTGTGTACTACAGGTTGAACCTCCCTTGTCCAGCACCCTTGGGACCTGACTAGGGATGCTAACTAATGTGAATTTGTGTAAACACGTAACCGTTGAAATTGTTGTTGGTTACAGGTTACATGGGGGGGAGGGAGAGCAGGCGAGCACAGGCTCCCACCTGTCCCCCTACCTAAGTTTCCTCTAAGGTGTGTGCCTTCATGGCTGTTCACAAAAAATTTTAAGCCCACCCACCTCGTTCAGAGAACCTCACAACACCACTCACTTTTCTGCAGGACCTGAAAGGTGGTGGCGAGGTGGGTTCTAGCCCTGTGTCCTGGCAGGGCTGTGTGGTGGGCAGCTGCTCTGGTCATCTGGAACCGGGACCAGGGTTGCGTGGTGGGCGGGCGGCTGTTCTGGCTTACTGTCCAGGCTGGGGGCTGCATGGCAGGGGGTGGCTGCTCTGACCAGCTGTCTGGGACTGGGACCAGAGCCATGTGGCGGGCGGGCAGCAGCTTTGGCCAGCTGGCTGGGTCTGGGACCAAAGCTGAGACTGGAGCCACATGGCGGGTGGGTGGCAGCTCCAGCCTTTTGGATGGGATCAGGGCCAAGGCCCTGGGGTGGATGGGCTGGTGGGTGCTCCAGTCGGCCAGCTAGGGCCGGGGCCGCATGGTGCATGGGTGGGTGTCTGCCACATTGCAAGTGGGCAGCTGCTCTCTGTGAGTTGACTGGCTGGGGCAAAGGTGTCAGTTTTCATGACTCCCTAATCATTAACACAATGTATAAAAGTAAACTGCCTCACCAATGTCCATCCAGTGAAAATGACTAGTTAACAGCAGTAAATAGGGCAAAAGGGAATTCAAAGGAAGTGTATTCTGCACTAAAAGAAGTCTAAGTCCCACCATCATCAAAAATATCATAATAAACAACATTACATTAATGTGAAGAACTGCCGATATAAAGTGACACAAAATCTAAGTTGCACCAAGAGTTTCTATAAAGTTGTTAAATCTCTAAAAGCTTAACAAAAGAAGGAAACGTCTGAATGATTAGAAAACCACAGGGTTTGCCCTCCAAACTTTTCAGTTGGCGCTGGGGAAAATCTCTCTCTTTGAAGAAAATTGGATCCATTTTACAGAGGCCCTACTTATGCATGAATTTCAGAATACATTTACTAGAAAATTCATTATATGAAACATTTATCCCATGAATAAATTAGAGACTGAAATACAGTGCAATAAAAGTTTTGCTGCTAGAAAGATTTTTATGGGTGAAATAATGTGAGAATTAGTAACATTAAATATGATTCTCTTTAAGTCAGCATAGTCCCCCATACAATTATTTTGACATTCTCTGGCATGCATAATCACAGATATATTCAAATAATGTTGGCAGAAGAGAATCAGAATTTAGGAAGACACCAAAAATTACTGGAATGGAACAAGAAACCAGTCCTACACCTCTGAAGTTAACTTGAATTTTGCCATTGACTCCAAAGAATGCAAATTAGAACTCAAAAGTTGTGGCTTCTCTCCATTGCAAAATGGTTATTAAGGGTATCTGAAAATAGTTTTCTTTTTGTATCTGTTGCTAGGTAGGATACTCAAGCATGACATGACTGAGTTTAATTAAGCTAAATCTCCACATGTACCAAATAGAATGGGTCAAAATATGCTGTATGGTTTGTTGAGTCATTAGATCATCTGCTAAAAATTTCTACGCTCAAATTAATATGTATATAAAGCTGTCATATTCCATTATGCTAGATGTACATAGCTGTGCCTCCGTTTCCCCTCTGTACAATTGTGAGGCCACATGCATTAGTGATTGTGAGGTGGTTATATTTTGGAGTGAAGGAGGGCGGTGTGAGTTCCTTGGTAGGCAGACTGCATGTGTCCTAGTGAGAATGGGGAGCACTATTAACAAGGCCTTGTAAACCTGAGCTCAGATGTCTGCAGAGAAGAGTCATACTTCCCTCAGTTGATGCAGCTTCTCCTTCATCTGGCTGTGGGGCTCTTTCCATGTGCTTTTCACATTGGACCTATCTAGCCCCTTGAGTCTACCTCATGCCTTGTCCCCTATTTGCCCGCTACGGGCCCTGGGGAGGCAGAGAATAGCTGAAACACAGTGTTAATTTTATCTCCTGTTTTAGTATTATTTATTCTATAACATATATATATGTAAGATATTTGTTAGTAGCTGATGAGTACTACGGTGGAACACATCCGAACAAGCACACATGACCTCAATATTGGTGCACAAGACAAAACTCCCTCTGCTCATAGATGGAAAATCTTAGAGGGAACACTGCCCCCTACTGCTGTGGTTAGGGTATTCATCTGAAATGTAAATTCAGGTTTAAATACGTACTCTGGAACAGAAATTTGACCAAATCTCCCCTATCACAGATGAGTATTCTAAAACTAAGGCTAATCTGAGGAGACAGTTTCTCCTGTGGAAACTATTCCACTTTGTCTAAGTAATTATCTGTTCACTCAAGCAGTGATTAGAATGTGTGTCTCCTTAGACAAGTACCTTAACCAGCAGGCTAGTGTCATTATCATACTTCTTGGCTTAAGATGTACTGAAGCTAGGGTTGCCAAATCTTCCAACTGGACAGACCAGATGCCATTTGTGGCAATAGTGTCCAGTCTGGGAGAGTTGGCAACCCTAACTAAAGTATTTTATACAAAGTGGAACAGCTTTAATGGAAACTATTTAAGGGAACTATTAAAGTAAACAGCTCTCACAATGGCTCAGTGGTTAGGCTGCTCCTTTGCATGAGGAAGACCTAGGTTTAACTTTCAGTTCCTGAGCAGGGATTGAAAGTTAGGTCTCCCAGAGGAGTGTATTGACTGTGGATATAAAGGGGACATCCTTCTCAAAAATTGTCAATGGCACCTAAATTGCCTTGTGAATCTCTAAAATTTAATTTTGGCAGACTCTTTTCATTTTTGTTTAGACTGCAACCATATGAATGTTGGCAGAAATCAGTGAAAGGTGTTAATTGATCCTAATCAATATTTTTCAGTGAAAAATAAGTATGACTGAAAAATGTTGCATGGGTCTAGTTGGTGCTTGGATAGGGAGCTTTGCCTTCTCATAGGCACTCTTCATCTGGGCCTGATCTATCATTATGTTACACTAGCAAAATCAGTGGACATACACCAGCCTAAAACTAGAGTAACAGAACAATAAATCAGATTTTGTCTTTTTTAGCAGCTCTTCTTATATCCTTTTTCACTATTGTTTAGGGTAGAAGTAACTTACATTTCTTATGAGTACTGTTGTATTGCAACCCCAGTGGCGGGAGGCGGCAGGAGGGGGGCTCAAGTCAGAGATTTGGGAGGTTGCAATACAATACCTGTAAGAAATTTAAAGTGTGGGGTGGAGTATGGGGGCTCAGGTCAGGGGATTGTGGTGAGTGTGGGTGGGCTCAGAACAGGGGGTGGATAGGATATGTGGGAGGTGCAGGAGTTTGGAGGTGTGGGGGTCCAGTGCAGGGGGCTTTGCTCTATCTCCATGAGGAGAAAGGGAACACCAAGCAGCAACTCCATATGAATCTCTGGGTGGGACAGGTTCAGCACCCCTGCCTACCCTAAATGGAGACCTGGGGAGGCTCAGGGCTGTGGCAGTCTTGAACCAGTGTAGGAGCTCATCCCTAGCTGGCCCCTTTTCCCTGCCTGCCTGCTGCTTAGGAGGAAGCTCTGGTAGCCCAGCTAGGAGCACACCATATCTAGTCCTGCAGCACAGTACCCCACCCAGCTGGCTCTTTCTTGCTGGAGCGGCACACTAGGGTGCACCGGCTAATTTTCACTTTTGGGTAGAAGAAAGTGAAGTTAGAACTGGATGTCCATCATCTCCCTTTTATTGATTGTTCTCAGATCCTGACAGTCAATCCTGTAACTTGTAAGAAACATTGGGAATCAACCAGTGTCAGCTTCCCCAACAAAGTTGGTCTGTGACTGGTTGCCTCTCTTTGTGGCCTCACCAGAGGTATGAGTACACTAGAGAGCAAAATCAAAGCTGATGCTGTCGATCTTCCAGGGTTCGAATGAGCAGTCTAGTTAAACCAGCTGATTCAAAGTGAGAGGGGCGCCCTTGTTGATGCTGGTAATCCTGCTTTCATGAGGTGTAAGGGAAGTCAAATGAAGAGTGTTCTCCCTTAGACTTCCTGCAGTATAGATAGCGCCAAAAGCCGAGTTAAGCTATTTTGACTTCAGTTACACAATTAACATAGCTGAAGTTGAATATCTTAATTCGACTTTGTCCTGTAGTATAGATGTATCCTGGGAGTGCGGCCCTAAATTTAGGTTCAACACCCAGCAGTCAGGACTGGTATGTTGAGTGCTAGAAACTTTTGCAAGTTCCCCTTCCACTATTCTCTGCCTGCTTGTCTGTCTGTCCTTAGTTTGTGGTGTGATTTTGCAGTGTGGGAGTGACAGTTTGGCACAGGAACCATTATTTTTGAATGTTTGGAAAGCATCTAACTAATAGTGGGTGCAACCACAGCTAACAGAATAATTATTATGATTAATTAAAGTCTTTTCTCCTAATGAAAAGTCATAAAGAAAAGAAAAAAGTACTTGCAGTCAGAACTCTTTAATATGTCATAGTACTTTGAAATACATGCAAAGTATGCACTCTTTTCCACAGCATTTTTTTTCTTTAGTGAGAGACAGGTAGTTGATTTTTCCATCAGTCTTTCAAATCTTTGTGCCATTTTCCAATGTCATTAGGACAATGAAGACCAAACTTGCAAGTGCTCAGCACCTAGCAGTTCTCCTTGTGACATTAATCCAAAGAACCAACACAATGAGTTGGTTTTTGGAAATTTGGCCACTTATTTTGGTGCCCAAATGGAAAATGAATTCTGAGAATCTGGCCCCAATGTCAGATTCTGAGCTCTTTTGAAATTCCAGCCATATATCTTCAGCTGGTTTCCCACCCAGACCCATGGCATGGTTCCAAATTATTCTGACCATCCACCAATCATTCTGAGATGTCACAATACCATAAAATGTATTTTATAATAATTAAAGGTTTTTAATATTTTGAAGAATTTGAAATGTAGTCAAAATAGAAAAAAATGAAGGCAATATTTTCCAATCTTCAAAGTAATTACAAAATGGCAAATACAAATTACTCTGCTACATTCACTCTAGACAATAGTTCCCAAAATTAACAGCTCATAGCCACATAACAAGAGATCTTACCAATACATTTCAATATCTTGTTTATTTAAATGTATATGTTAGAGCATTTCTCCATTCCAGCAACTGTCAAGCTGCTCTGTAAGGGTATGTCTACACAGCAGCATTATTTTGGAATAACTGATGTTACTCCGAAATAACAAAGAACACATCTACACCACCCTTTATTTCAAAATAATGTCGAGTTGGAGGATTTCATACTCTTAATCCTATAACCCTCATTAGAGAAGTAAGGGAAGTCAAAGGAAGAGTATTCTTCCTTCCATTTCCTGCTCTATAGACAGCACCTAAAGCCGAGTTAAGCCATTTTGACTTAAGCTATGCAATTGACATAGCTGAAGTTGCGTAGCTTAATTCAGTTTTAGCTCTGTTGTGTAAACGTACTCTTAATCCCCTTCTTTCATTTCAGAAGCAAAATGTATAAGAAAATGTCCCCTTTGCTTCTCTGACAGAGTATGGCATAGCCATTATTTATAATATGTAACACCGAGTCTGAGACTGAGTCCTTCTGCATCTGGCACCTTATGAATTCTATCCAGGTGGTTTTAGTTAACCACAACAGATAATCAGTTTAAGACTAGAAGATTTACTTGATGTTGCTTGGGTCCTTAATTCAATTATTTTTTTATTTTGTTATGTAAAATGAAAATGTACATGCTTTATTTAAATCATTGCTCTGAGATGTGGTGGGGGTTCAGTGTGCGGGCTGCCTGGGGAGAAAGGACTACCCCAGCCCTCTCTCACCACAGCAGCTTGGGGACAGTTGAGAAGCACTTCTCTGTGGCTGCTGCAGCTCCAGCGGTCACACCCCAGGGGTAGTATCCCCTGGGCTGGGACAGGTTTAGGTTCCCTGCCAGAGTGAGGAATGCAACAAAACTGTGTACTTTGCCCTTGCTCCTTGATGAAGGGCATCAACCAGCAACATTCCCATACAAATAGGTGTGAGGAGCTTCATCTTTCCTGCTGTTAAGGGCACCTGGGAGGTAGGAGACTCAGAGCTGGGACAGTCCCACATGGGGGGGGGAGGGTGCACCCCCAGCCAGCCCCTTTCACCTGCCTGGTGATTCTATCTCTTTTCTTTATTGTTTTATCTCATATACCAGGCACAACTCTCTCAAATATATACTGTAGTAGATTTAGAGAATGTATTTCTTTCTAGAAATCACTAGGCGGTGGGGAGGCCTAATGATTAGGTCCTGGAATTGGCCCCAGGCCTAGGAACTCTGACTCACTATATTAGTACAGTCCTTAAGTTTGGGGTGTGTCCCCAAGAGTCCAAATTCCCCCCCCCCCCTTAGTGAGGGTTTCTAGTAAGTTTCCCCCTTTGTCTCAGGGGGTGGGGTTGAAGGCTTATTTGCTCCTGTTGCTGGCCAAGTGGGAGGGCTTTGGTTCAGGTCCTGCAAACTGCAGAACCATGCTCCTGAGTCCTTGTTGGTCAGCTCCTAACTGAGCCAGGCTCCTTCCTTTTATCCTCCCTCCAGGCTTGGCATTGGCTACCGGTAAAGCAGGGTTGGGCTAGCTGGGCCAAAATACTTTGTTTAACCCCTGTGATGCCAGGCCCTCCTCTCTTCATTCCCTCCCACTGATAGTCTAGAAAAACGGAGGCACTAGTCACATTAATTATAGACTAGTCTTATTGTCAGGTTATAAAGGCTTCTTTTGAGGATACTCATCAAGGAAGTAACAGTTACTACCTTTCATAGAATCATAGAATACTAGTACTGGAAGGAACCTGGAGAGTCATCAAGTCTAGTCCCCTGCACTCATGGCAGGATGAAGCACCATCTAGACCATCCCTGAAAGGTGTTTGTCTAGCCTGCTCTTTAAAATCTCCAATGATGTAGATTCCACAGCTTCCCTTGGCAATTTATTCCAGTGTTTCAGGCCCCCAAAAATCTGGAAGTTTTTCTTAGTGTCCAACCTAAACCGCTTTTTCTGCAATTGAAGCCCATTGCTTCACGTTCTATCATCAGATGTTTAGGAGAATCATTTTTCTCCATTGTCCTTGTAACAACCTTTTAGATACTTAAAAGTTGTTATGTACCCTCTCAGGGTATGTCTACACTACAAAGTTAGTTCGAACTAACAGACGTTAGTTCGAACTAACTTTCATAGGCGCTACACTAGCGCTCCGTTAGTTCGAATTTAAATCCGATCTCCGCACTAGGCACAGGAAAGTGGCCAGCTAGGGCAGGAGAGCTTCCAGCCTGGCCACCCAGGAGCAGGTATGCAAGAGAATCAAGGGGGTCCACTGAGACCCCAGACCCTGAGCCCTGAGCTTACAATGGCTGTCCTGGGTCAGACCAAAGGTCCATCTAGCCCAGTAGCCTGTCTGCTGACAGAGGCCAACCCTAGGGACCCTGGAGGGGATGGACCGAAGACAGTGACCAAGCCATTTGTCTCGTGCCATGCCTCTCCAGCCTTCCACAAACCTTGGGCAGGGACACCACTCCTACCCCCTGGATAATACCACTCCATGGACCCAGCCTCCATGACTTGATCTCACTTCCCTTTAAACTCTGTTCTAGTTGTAGCCTTCACAGCCTCCTGCAGCAAGGAGTTCCACAGGTTGACTCTTTGCTTTGTGAAGAACAACTTTCTGTTACTAGTTTGAAGCCTGCTACCCATTCCTTTCCTTTGGTGTCCTCTAGTCCTTCTTTATGGGAACTAATGAAGAACTTTTCTGTATGCACCCTCTCCACCCCACTCATGCTTTTAGAGACCTCTATCCTGTCCCCCCTCCGTCTCCTCTTTTCTAAGCTGAAAAGTCCCAGTCTCTTTAGCCTCTCTTCATATGGGACCTGTTCCCAACCCCTGATCATTGTAGTTGCCCTCCCCTCTCCCAGCCTCTCTCTTCCCCTCTCCCACCTCCTTTTCCCAGTCTCCCCCAGTTTTGTTCAATAAAGACAGATTCCATTTTTGAACATAATTGTCCTTTATTTTGTACATCAAGGAGAGGGGCTAGGGAAGGGTAAGTGGAAGGAGGTGAGGGAGGAATGGGGCATGAGCCCCCGATGGGGAGGACTGGGCTGGCTCTGCGGGCTTCTGGGGGTGGAAGCTCTCCTGCAGCCCCCCAATCTCCTCCTCTCCCCAGATGGCAGCCTGCGGCAAGTGCAGCAGGGCTGATGGCCGAGTGGTGTGATGTGCCCAGTGTGGGTACTCCGGGCACTCCAAGCCAGGACTGCTTTGCAAGCGGGGCACCCCTGAGAACTGTCTGTCCGGGGTGGGGGTCGGGACCCTTTAAGCACAGCCCTCGGCTAGCCTGAGAAAGCATCTCCACGCTCTAAGTTCTTCTCTGATGCCCTGCCGGCACTGCTTCTGGCCATCCTTAAGCCCGGTTCAGGGTCCACTTAATGTGGACATGGTAGTTCGAATTAGCAAAACGCTAATTTGAACTAGTTTTTTAGTCTGGATCCGTTAGTTCAAATTAGCTTAGTTCGAATTAACTAATTCGAACTAAGTTAGTTTGAATTAACGTTGTAGTGTAGACATACCCTCAGTCTTCTCTTTTCTAGACTAAACAAACCCAGTTCTTTCAGTCTTCTCTCGTAGGTCATGTTTTCTAACTCTTTAATTATTTTGATTGTTCTTCTCTAGACCTTCTCCAATTTCTCACATCTTTCCTAAAATGTGGTGCCCAGAACTGGACACAGTATTCCAGAGAAGGCCTAATCAGTGTAGGGTAGAGCAGAAGAATTATTTCTAGTGTCTTGCTTACAACACTCATGTTAAAACATCCCAGACTGATGTTTGCTTTATTTGCAACAGTGTCACACTGTTAACTCACATATTTTAACGGGGCTTTTCTTCTATGAACACAGAGGAATGAATTTTAATTACAGTTGTTTGTAAGTAAGAAATTGATGCAGACTGTGTCTCACTAATAATGAGCTTTCTGTTTGCAAAATCATAATCATTATTACCAGAGAATGTCACTGTAACAAAGATTGGACAGGATGTTATAATGTTTAAGTTTCTCTTTTAAAAAACCTTTTTGTCTGCCATAAGCATGGTGAGTTTGGAGTGCTATTGTCAGGGTCTAGATATTGCTTGTACAGCATGGAAAAATATTTAAAATATGTATTAAACACCTCCATTACAATTTTTTTTCCAATACTACTGTACAAAATGTATGCAAGGATATTATTTAAAAGGTATGCATCTATACTGAAAACTGTGTTCTTTATTTATCTAAGTGAATATAGCTGATCAGAAAATGATAAATATATCTTGCTCCGGTAATAGTAGTAAACACTTATCTCCCTAGCTGGTCATTATGTATTGCACATACTGCGATGTTTTTCTATTTGCATACTATGAAGATTATGAAGTTTGCAAGAGATTACAGGAACTACAGGAAAGATGGGTGCCCTGTTTATGATGAAGATTAAAGAATTAATGTGGTGTAAAAGGAGAATGAAAGGAGACACACAGTATCCTTCATCAAAGGGACAGGCTACAGCATGCCTGTCTTATGAATGGAAGGTCACAGCTGTCCTGTCTGGGAGAAAGACTTTGGGTAAGCTAACTTATATGAGACAGGAGAATGCCTGCTTAGTTAAGTCTAGGCTCTAGAAGAAGTATCCTGATTTTGTTTTAGATGTAATCAATAGTTTCCAATACTTCTGTCTCCTGGCTATTATTTGATTTCTCTTTTGTTAAATACACTTAGGCTATGTCTACACTCGCGGCTTCTTATGCGAGTAATATGCAAATGAGGCTTAGCGTGGAATATCGCTGAGCCTCATTTGCATACCTAATGAGCCAACATTTTTTTCAGAAGAGGCTCTTGTGCAAGAAGGAGCGTCTACACTGCCCCTTCTTGCGCAAGAAAAACCCTCTTGTGCAATGCCGTTACACCCATTACTTTTCAGGAAGAACGGCATTGCGCAAGAGGGTTTTTCTTGCGCAAGAAGGGGCAGTGTAGACGCTCCTTCTTGCGCAAGAGCCTCTTCTGAAAAAAATGGTGGCTCATTAGGTATGCAAATGAGGCTCGGTGATATTCCATGCTTAGCCTCATTTGCATATGACTCACGCAAGAAGCCGCAAGTGTAGACATAGCCTTAGGGTACATCTACCCTGCAACACTATTTCGAAATAACTAGTGCTATTCCAAAATAACTTAGTCCGTGTCTACACAGCAGGCAGTTATTTCGAGATAATGTCAAAATACTGTCAAGCTGGAGGACTTTGACTCCTATAAACTTCATTGTATGAGGAATAAGGGAAGTCAGAGGAAAAGTGTTCTATTTTGAAATAAGTACTATGTAGATGCTGCCTATTTCAAAATAAGCTATTTCAAAATAAGATATGCAATTGATGTATCTTAATTTGCCTAACTTATTTTGAGTTAAGCCCTGCAGTGTAGATGTACCCTTATGTTAGTTTTCACTATAAAGAAATCTAAGTGCCTTGAGTTAAGTGGAATGGTGGTCCCGAGGGGAAACTGGTAAACTGTGGTGTACTGTTCCTTGGTGAATAAGGTATCTGTCCTTGAAATGTCCTTTGGAACAGGATCTGGGCATTACAGAGAGACACTCTGAAGGCATGTGGTACTCACAACCTTGGGTACCTTGAAGATGCATTGCACCAGATAAGTACTTACAATAGAGATAGTCACAAAAGAGCTGTTTGCAGCTCCTTTAGCCTATCTCATAAGATGTGCACAAGGAGGCCTAATTAAACTTTCACATGCAACCTTAATTCTGACTTTTTCTAACTTTTGAGTGCTTGACTTTGCTACCTTAACATAATTTGTGTATGAAATTTTCAAGGTTTTTTAAAAAGAAACTGGAAAATCAGAAATTCTATTCAGTGTAACTATTGATGTACATGTGGTTCACCAGCAGGGCTGAAAGCAGTAGTAGATAATCATTTTCTCCTTAAGGGAGATGAGACACACATTTTGTTAGTGCATTTCACAGATATTTGTTGACAACAGGGAAATATAGACACCCAGGAGTCCTACATGAAATTATCTTTGAGAACTTGTGGTGGGTAAGTGAAGTTTGGAGAAGGGAACAGAGGATCTGAACAGCTATAAACCAGTCTGTTTAACTTTGATACCTGCAAAGATATTTAAACAAATGATGAAACAATCATTCTGTAAGCATCTAGAGAATAATAGGGCTATAAGCAATAGCTAATATGGATTTGTCATAAACAAATAATGCCAAACCACCTTAATTGCCTTCTCTGACGAGGTTACTTGTCTAGTAGATTTGGGAAAGCATTAGATGTGATATGTCTTGGTTTTATTAAAGTTTTTGATCAAGGGTGCTTTGCAGAAGTATGGGTGTTTCAGCGGGGGGCGGGGGGAGAAGGGTGGCACAAGGCCAAAGTATTCCATCCTTCTCCATGGCTGGCTGTTCTCATGGTAGGATAATGGCCCTTTCTTCTGGTGCCACAGCAGTCTCTGGTGGGTGAAATCTGTAATTACAGCGCCTCCCCAGCAGAGTCTATTATTCTGCAGGAAGAAAAATGTCTGTGGAGGACATGAATTCTTCACTTATGTTTTGTTTTCAAAAAGTGGGGGAGCATAGCTCTTTAGTACCCCTGATTCCAGCTCCAGTGCCTTTGGTGTAGTCCCACATGACAGTCACATAAGAAAATTTGGGAAATGTGATCTATATGAAATGACAATAAAGTGGAAGTGGGTCCCCCAGGGGTCTCTTCTGGGTCTATTCAATATGTTCGATAATGACATGGATAATGGTTTGTGTCATACACAAATTTTATAAAGCTGGTAGGGCTTGCTAGCAATTTGGAGGACAGGATTAGAATTCAAAACAATCTTGACAAAATGCAGAATTGATCTGTAATCAACGGGATGAAATCCAATACAGACAAGTGCAAAGTACTTCACTTTGGAAGGTGTGATGAAGCGAGGTTTCCCTCCTTGTTATGGTGTAGATAAGTCTATGTGAGTCTCCCTTTTCTGCATGAATACTATGTTCACCTCAGTTTCCCCATGTATTATGTCAATGCCTACGTAGTGGAAATAATTATTCTGCAGAAAGAAAAAGGTCTGTGGGGGACATGAATTCTGTACTTACGTTTTATTTATTAAAAAGTAGGGGAGCCTGGTTTCCTGAGTCCCCATAGTTCTGAGACCCTTGGGGCAGGTGAGATGATGGCCGAATCCATTGTAACCTGATGACCAAGAGGGAGATGCAACCAGGTGACACTTTGCTCCAGAAGCAAGACATAGAGTGGGCAAAGGACAATAGGTGTGTCCAAGGTCAGGCTGCTGGAAGCAAGTCAGTCTCCTGTTTGGGGCTTGGGCCATGGGCCATGGGCCATGGGCCAAATACAAGATGGACTTTACTGTACCAATATGGCTTTTCTGTAGCCATGTTGGAAGGCCTGTGCTAGGCCTGAACCATAGCTGCCTTCTGCAGCCAGACTGAAGAACAGCAGCCATTACTGTAAGGCCTGGAGTCACATACTCACAATTCCATCTAAATTGTATTAAAAAGTGTCACACCAGGCTGTGAGGAGGGGACTTTGCCCTCTGTCATCAGATAAAGAAACAGATCCCAAGATGGGTAAAGAAAACTTAAGTAACACCATTCTGTCTGGCAAGAAACTGCTTATCAATAGAGAATGTTGTGGAATCCTCATTCTATGATCATTGTCATTACACTTTTCTATTGTTTGACTGTGTGATCTCTGTCAGGTTTGTAACTGTTTCTGTTTGCTGTATAATTAATTTTGCTAGGTGTAAATCAGTTAAGGTGATGGGATATGATTGGTTAGGTAATTTTGTTATGATTGGTTAGTAAAATTAAAATAATTGGTTAAGATATAGCTAAGCAAGACTCAGGTTTCATTATATAAACTGGGGTCCAAGAAGGGGAAGAAGAAGATCAGAAGTAACAGAAGGAAGGAGAGGCTGGAAGAAGACTAGGAGGAGGGGGAAAACCTGGAAAGAAGAACTCACCTCCGAAACACAGCCTAAGATCCAGAGAAACTGATCTTGCCTGGCTAACAGGGGACGTCTGCCTGCACCCGGATTGGTGAGCATGACACTGTGTGCTTAGCATGTGTATTCTGCTTGTTTAGGAATTGTCAATAAATAGAGGATAAGGATATTATTGTGTGATGCACTTTCAGTGGTTTAAGGTCCTGCCAACTCACGGGAAGTTACACCGTGAGCCGTAGGAATTGGGTAAGGATGGGTGTGTAAATTCACAGGGTTGCACCTTGAGGCCTAGGAACTGGGTAAAGGTGTATGTCCCTACAGTGTAGAAGGGATAGAGAAATTTGTGCGGGTAACATTACTGAAAGTGATTCCTGTACTAGCAGACTCTGTTCTATATTGTGTTCCTGTTGACTAATAAACCTTGCGTTTTACACACTGTCTGAAAATCACTACTGACTGTCAAGTTGGGATGCAAGGTCGTGTTGGCTTCCTCATGGGTCCTGTCCAAGTGGATTCGCTGCAAGAAGTGCATAGTGAGAACAGGAATGCTGAATTCTCCAGGGTCAGACCAAGGAAAGCCATAGTTTCTTGCCCTAGACAGTGGGCCCTGAGGGGATTCACACTATCCCAGAGTCCTGTCTGGCGTTATACAGAGCAGTTCCTGAGCATTGGGCCCATGACTCCATGACAGAAGGAAAAAAGCCAAATATAAAATTTCAAAATGGGGAATAACTGACTTGTCATACTGCTGAAAAAGATCTGGGGTTTATAGTGAATCATATATCAATTATGAGTCAATAATATCATGAAGTTGAAAATAAGGCTATTGTCATTCTGGAGGGTGCTAACAGTAGAATTATATGTAAAACATGAAAAATAATTGTTCTGTTCTCAGCTGGAGTACTTTTCCAGTTCTGGGTGCCACATATTAGGAAAGATGTGGATAAGGTGAAGAGAATCCAAAGGACAGCAGCAAAAATGACAAAATATTTTGAACACCCAATCTATGTGTAAAGGTTAAAAACCCTGAGCATGTTTAGTCTTGAGAAACGATGACTGAGGAGAGGCTTGGTAACAGTCTTCCAAAATGTTAAGAGTTGTTATAAGAGCTAAGTTTTAGCTCCAGTTGAGATCCAGAATTAAAAGAAGATTATTTCTGATTCCAATTTAGATGAATCCAATAGATCACGAGAGCAGATCATTTTGCAATTTTTTTGCGGTTCATGATAGTGGAAATACAGAAGCAACTGTCCATGTGTAACTTCAACTCTGTGCTAAAATATTACAAGAATAGCTTGTGAGACTTTGTGGATGTAAAACCTGAACGTGAATCCAAATCCTAATCCTGATTCTATTTTGATCTTGGACATTGAAACTTAACCTTACGTAGTGCCTCTTTGAAACATTTCTAGTTAAAATATTATTATCTATATATTTTACCAAACTAAACTGGAGAAAATAAACATGTAGCATACTGTGATAATGACTATAATTTTTATTTTACTAACAGATAATTCTTTATTCATATAGTACATCTCTCTGAAAAGCATCTGAAAGAAATGAATCTCAAAACTTCAAATATATTTCTTATTCTTGTTAGTACAGAATAAAACTAATATCATGGAAGAAAAAGAAGATTCTTACAGTGTAATTCTATTTGTTTGAAGAGGTGATTTGTGGGATTCTCATTCTTGGGCAGTCTTTTGCCTTCTGATTCCAGACTGGTAGCAATTTCTGATTCTGACCCTGGCCTAACTCTGACCCTTTCCCAGCTTCCGGCAAACAGAGGGTAAGGGCATCACCCCTCCCCATCGTGGTTAACAGTTATTGATGGACCTGTCTTCTATGAGGGTATGAAACCTACAACACTACTGTTAATATATCCTCGAAAGTTTGCTTTTTTTTTTTCAACAATGTTGCACGGGTCCCTCATATTTAGCTTGTGATCCACTATTACCCCCAGATCCCATTCCGTGGTACTCCTTCCTACGCAGTCATTTCCTAATTTTGTGTATGTGCAAATGACTGAGCTTTCCTAAGTGGAGCACATTGCATTTGTCCTTATTGAAAGCCATCCAAAGATAGGGATTAAAGCTTATAACAATAGGTTGTACATTTATGGTGTCATCCTAAACTCAATGGCAACTCAATCTCTTCACATAATTTAATGAGAACTGGAACAACCTTTTGTTAATGCAATTTTTAATCTCTAGATATCTAAGTTCAAATTGTAGTTCAATGAAAAGTGAGAATGATTTTATCTCATTTTATTTCCAATGGGCTTGATCTTGATTATACAAATCAACGGGAGTTTTCCCATTGGCTTGAATCAGAATAGAATCATGCCTTCTCTGCGCACATTTAAAAATCCCAGAGCAGTTTTTCACAATTTAACATACCTTTAACATACCTAAAGAAATGTCTAGAAATGAAAAAAGCTGAAGCGTCTTACTTAATAATCATGGACATGAGTCATATACATTCTGTGGGGAAGGCTGCACAGTATTTGCCTAGCATGAGGTATAGTTACAAAAGTCAGTGCTATTTATCTCTCACTATTAGGAGCAGTAAACCCACTAATGACTTTAAGAAAAATAAAATTAAGAAAAAATATGCCTGACAGTGCCCTTAAATTCTGGGTAGTGGGCAGCAGTCCCATCTGACAATCAGAAGTCTGTTACCATACAAATATCTTTCACTGACTATGAATGTTTATTAGAGATTGCCAGAAGTCAGTGTAGTTATCTCCTGATGCCCATGGTAGTAGACAAATGTTCACATTACCTCAAAGGTAGTAATACCACTGGCTCCAATCTCCTCATCAATTCCAGAGGAGCAATAAGGAAAAATCAGTCTCAACATCCTGGACTTAGTTGGTTTATGTCATGACCTCAATATTTTTTAAACTATTTTTGGTGGTGTTGGTGTATTTGTGCTACCTAATGTATTTTTCATTCATTCCATTTACAATTATTGGATGTTACAATGAATGGAAATTAGAAGATATTTTTTCCTTTTTTTTTTCCTTTTTGAAAGGTTTTACCAAAGATTTTGAATAAAACATTTTTTTTCAAATAAGTAATTCTCTGTTGGCAGAAATAATGCTGTAAATATGTTCATGCTGCCTGAATATTTTTTTAAGTTGGGATTTTGTTATAAATTTATTTCTCCCTTTGCTGTAATTAACTGTTCATGAAAGGAAATCAGTACTAAAGAGAAATACATTTTTAGTTCTCCACAAGGTGGTACTGTGGTACTTTTTCTGTTATAGAAATCTCTTTGTTATATTGTTTAATTTTTTTAATAGGTTCTGACTAAAAACAAAGAAGGTAGCGGCAGAACTAAAATGGTCTTATTCAAAAGTTTTGTTGAGTTTCCACTGGTTCTCTTTTCAATGTGCTTTCTTCTTACTTTTAACTTTTTTTAGAAAAATAAATAATTTTATTACAAGGTAGAATTGTTGGAATGGTTTTCCAATATTGGTTTCATTTCTTAATCCTTTATGGGCAGATACTTGTTCAGTGAGATCATTTTAAAGTGTTTTCCCCTCCAAAACTATACACATGAACAATAGTTACCATTAAGTTAGAAATTGACCTCAAACTCGCTATCTTTATATTTGTACAAAAGTAAAAAGGGGCACCTGCCATTATTTACAAAAAATATATAACAAATTAAAATAAAATTAAATAGCCCTCTTGTCTCTACACAACAGTTCCATTGTTAATTACAATGTCAAAACCACTATTGGCCTGAACAAAACTCCACAGAAATCCATGGGAGTCCAATCAACTTATGTATTTTTGGATCAGACACTTGAGGTTTGATTTACAAGGTACAGAGCACTCTGCTCTGATTCAAAGCAAAGCACTTAAAACCATGCATAATCCCATTGAAGCCAATAGAACTATATACATGCTTCGAGTTCAGTACGTGCTTACGTGCTTTTCTTGATCTGGGCTAGAATGCCCCTTGCAGGACTGAGTTTTCCAGTACCTTGCAGGATTGAGTTCTGTTTTCAGTAAATTAGTTTCTCTAACATTCTCGCTTTTTCTACTATTTTTCCTGACCCTGATGTTAAGGACTTAACTCTGATAACTGGTATCCAGGCTTATATTCTATCTTATCTATTATGCAGATGCTGATTATACAAGACATGATATAGACTAAGTGTGGCCTTCATTAAAAAGCAGGGACAAAGGATCAAAGGGTATGTCTACACTACAGCATTATTTCAAACTATCTTATTTTGAAATAGTTATTCCAAATATCTTATTTAGAAATAACACGTCTACACACAAAATGCATTTTGAAATAGCACATCCACACTGATTGGATGCTGAATCACATTTAAGGCCGGCCGGAACTGGTTCTGGCAGGGCATCAGGTCAGGAGTTACCTTGTGTGGCTGCTGCCTATTTGAGGCTCGTGCTTAAAGGACTCCCCCGGGATAGCCAGTTCTCAGGTTTCCCTGCTTCCTTGCCTACCTCGATGAGGGACAGCAAAGCATGCTCTCTGTATGTTCTGGTTGCCCTCACTCAGGACACCACAGCACTCTCCAACATGGAGCTGGAGCTGCCCCTGCTCATTCTGCTGCTATTGGACATGTTGCTGCAAGTCTGGCGGCACTTTCTGCAGTCTGCCTCACAGGAGCTGCAGCAACCCAACCCCCAGGCCTTCTTCCAGACCCTCCTGGGGTATGTGGAGAAGCAGCTGTAGCACCTGGACGCCAGCATGCCATAATCCTGAAATGCTGAGGAGACCAACAATGGATCCAAACCTTGAGGATGAAGAAGGACAACTTCCTGGAGCTCTGCAAGTGGGTTGCCCCTGCTCTGAGACAACAAGACACGCATACGAGGCCCACCATTCCCCTCCAGAAGCGTGTTGCCATCTCCCTTTGGAAGCTCTCCACACCAGATAGCTACCAATCCGTGGGGAACCAGTTTGGCATGGGGAGATCCACCGTCGGGGCTGTGCTTGTGCAAGTATGGCAATCTTGGGTGACTGTCCCACGAGGAGGGTGGAAGGAGGGAATGGGCTGCCATACGGGAAGGGTGGGGTGGAGGTGGTGTAAGTGCCTTCCCTGTTTGTTCTGTCCCAGCTGCACAAAGCCCTGCCTGCAATGGGCAGGATTGCTGGGGGCTGTTTCTGGTGTGTGGGGGAACAGGGAATTAGAAGAGGAGAGGGGGGAACTCTCAGGCACCCTGCCACCCCTGTAATTGTCAGGTTTTGTGTGTTCTTCTGCAGGTGGTCAGGACGATCAACACCATCTTGCTCCACCGAATCATCCGCCTGGCAGAGGGGTTTGGCACCCTGGGCTTCCTCAACTGCCGGGGGGGCTATTGACGGGACACACATCCCTATCTGTGCCCCGGACCACCAGGCCTCCATGTACATCAACTGGAAGGGACACTTTTCAGTGATCCTGCAGGCCATGACTGACCACCGGGGCCACTTTGTGGACATTAATGTTGACTGGTTGGGCAAAGCACATGACGCGCGGGTCTACAGCAACTCTCCCGTGTGCCAGAGGCTGCATGCTGGGACTTTCTTCCCTGATCGCCACATCATGGCCTGTCTGCCTGGTGGGGGATGTGGCCTATCCCCTACAGCCTTGGCTGATCTGAAGCCCCATACTGGACACCTTAACCCCTCGCAACAGGCATTTAATGACAGGCTCAGCAGGGCCCGCATTGTGGTTGAGGGTGCTGTCAGGTGGCTGATGGCCCATTTTAGATGCCTTCTCACCTGCCTGGACCTCTCAGAACAGAATATTCTACACGTGGTGGCAGCGTGCTGTGTGTTGCATAATGTGTGTGAGCGAAAGGGAGAGGCCTTCCTGCCAGGCTGGATGGCAGAGGCTGAGCACTTGGCCAGCCTGTACGCGCAGCCCCACACAGCTGCCCTTCGGGGGGCAGTCCGCATCTGGGAGGCCCTGTGGGAGAGCTTCTACCCAGAGGACCAGTAACAGGAGGACCTTTCCTCGGTCCAGCCTACTGGGGGCTTGTGTCTCACTCCTCCCTCACATCCTTGCACTTCCCCCTCCCTTCCCCCCATTCCTCATGGAAAATAAAGATAGGGTTTTTTTGAACAAACTGAACTCTGTTTATTGAACCAAACTGAGTGGGAAATGAAACTCGGGTGAGACTGGGTTAAGAAGGTGGGAGAGGGGAAGAAAGAGGGTGGGAGAGGGGAGGGGGCAACTTGGGAGGATGGAGCTAGAAGGGGGATGAAGGGGGAAGAGAAGCTCAGGGTCAGAGCGGTGCCGGGGCTGCCACCTCCCAGCACCATGGGTGTGTGGGCCTTGGCATCCTCACGGTGTGTGGAGGGTGTGGAGGGAGAAGCAGGAGGGGGAGAGGGTGTGGAAGGAGGAGCGATCACTGGGGAGGCAGCAGAGGCTGGAGCGGCAGGAGGCAGCATGCTCTGCACCAGGGTCTGGAGATGGGCACAGATGGCATGGCCCTGGGCAAGCTGCTCCCGCCAGCTCTCCCGCTGGAGTTGCAGGTCTTCTTTGACCCAGTAGTCAAGACTGTGGTGCAGGGATCACAGTGCCCCCAGGTGCTGCTGCTGGTATTCGTCCATTGGACAGGTGGGCCTGCGGAGCCCTCGCATGCAGGAGGATGTCCCTGGTAGTGTGGTGTGCCCTCCACTCACAGCTGGTTCAGCTGTGGAGAACAAGAACAAATGGTCAGTCATGCCTGAGGACACAGTGCCTGAAGCCCAGCCCCACTCTGCAAGGCGAGGACGACAGTTCTCCTTGCCATCAGAGCCGATGTCTTTGAACACAGGCCATGTTCTAGATGTCTGGGGGCCCTGCTATCCCTGGGAATAGAGCTGCCCCAAGATTGTGCCCATGCCCCTGTGCTGTATTTCAGTGGGGAGTGAGGGGTATGTCCCCTGCCTCCTTGTAGAGGGAGGTCATCCTGCTGTGTTCCCACCCCGGGGTCAGGAGCATGTCATATCTCTCCATACACCCTTCTGGCTAACAGGACAAGGCCCTTGTGTGGCAGCCAGCTGGGGCCATGTGCCCAGGAGTGGCATGGCACGTGCTTGCACGTGCACAGGTTGCTGTGTGATCTGTGGCCAGCAAAACCCAGGCGCACAGTCCCTGGTCGTCCACCCCCCTTCATAAGGGGACAGTGCCGACACTCACATGATGTCCCGTCCCTGGCCTCAGACGATGCCTGCAACAGGTCTGCAGAGATGGCTCGGGGGTCCTAGCTCAGCTGGGTGATGACCCTGGCCTCCTCTGGCTTCTGGCTCTCCTCCTCTCCCTCCTCCTCTGTGCTGTCATCAGGGCCCTCAGCGAGGACGACATCGGCCGGCTCTGTCCCGGAGTCGATGACTACCTGGAGGGAATGAACTGTCCCGCCTCCCAGGATGCGGTCCAGGGCATCGAAGTAGGGGCAGCTTTCTGTGTCTGCCCCTGCTCGGGAGCTGCCCTCTCTGGCTCTGGCATAGGCCTGCTGCAGGTCTTTGATCTTAAGCCGCACCTGTTCCTGGGTGCGGGTGTGGCCTGTGTCGGCCATGCTGGCAGCCATCCGGCCATAGACAGCTGCGTTCCTGCATCTCGTGCGGAGATCGTGGAGGTTGGTGGCATCCCCCCAAACCTCCATAAGGTCCATGACCTCCGCACAAGACCAGGAAGGTGCCAGTCTCTTCTGGCCCCTGGCAGGCTCTTGGGAGCTGGAGGATGGTTCCCGATGACTGCTGGAGGGCTGGCTGGTACCGGCTGTCTGTCTCATTTTGTGCCACTGGGTCAGGGGCAGCAGCACAATAGCTCAGGGCTGGCAGGCCTGGTGCTAGCCACAAAGGTTCTGGGCAGACTCTACACCTTTAAGAGCTCCGGGGAGAGGGGGGAGGAGAAGAGTTTTCCTGTTTGTGGCCAGAGCAGCCACCAGGGCACCCTGGGAAAGGCTGGAGGCCTCCTATTTCGAAATAGCCCCTATTCCCTGTCTACACAGCGCCTATTCCAAAATAGCTATTTTGGAATAGGTACTATTCCTTGTAGAATGAGGTTTACAAATTTTGAAATAAGCCCTCCACTATTTCAAACTAATTTTGAAATAGTGGTTTGGCTGTGTAAACATAACTTTGCTGTGTAGAAATACCCAAAGTGACCTCCACTTACATTTAAATTTAGTTGCTATTCATGCAAACATGATTAAAACATTGCATTATCATAGTGTTTTTCACTAGTATTTTCTATAAATGTTATTTAGACAAACAAATTTCCAAGGAACACATCTGGGGCTGTGTCTAGACTACATGCCTCTGTCGGCAGAGTCATGTAGATTAGACAGATCAGCAAAGGCAAATGAAGCCGCGATTTAAATGATCGCGGCTTCATTTACATTTACATGGCTGCCGTGCTGAGCTGACAAACAGCTGATCAGCTGTTTGTCGCCTCGCGCGCTAGTCTGGACGTTCCCCCTGTCGACATCAAAACCCTTTGTCGGCAGCCCCGTTATTCCTCGTTATTCCATTATACTGCCACTAGAGATGGGAAGGCAAAGGAATCCCCTTGCTCCTGGAGCCAGTTGCAGGATGGGGTTCTTATGGATGTAGCAAAAACAAAATTATGAACTGTTAAACTGTTTCACCAATAGATGGCGCATGCACACCTATTGGGGATGCAAAAAACAACATGTACCTCCTACCTTTGGTTATATTCTTGGATGATCCGCATGATCCGATTGTTGTCAATAAAGATTTTTCTTCTTCCCTTATTTTCCTCCCACCTTCACACTGAATTCCTTTAAAGCTCTCAGTATATTTTTTATATTTTAGAAAGTTTCGTTATAAATGTATGCCCCAGTAATATCACCTCTTCTAAGCCTGCTCAAGGATTTCAATATTTATTTTTGTGGGCAGTTAAGATTGTTTTCTTTTTCAGAGTATTGGATTAGGTGTCCCAATACTATAAGCAATGACTCAAGTTTTGTTTGGAAGAAGACTCTGACAAAACAAGAACAAGCAACAAATCTTAGGAATTGTTACTATCTGAGGAACTAGATAGGAACTATCTTAAAAGCGACGAGGAGTCCTGTGGCACCTTATAGACTAACTGAAGTGTAGGAGCATAAGCTTTCGTGGGCAAAGACCCACTTCGTCAGATGCAACTTCAGTTAGTCTATAAGGTGCCACAGGACTCCTCGTCGCTTTTGCAGATTCAGACTAACACGGCTACCCCTCTGATACTTGAACTATCTTAAGAATTCTATCTATCTGGCATTGCTAGATAGAAGATATATGTTAAAGGGAATGATTCCCAAACTGTGATCTATGGATGACTACTAGAACACTTGCATCTTATTAAAAGCAGCTAAGAACATATCAAATAATTTTCTAACACTGTTTTGATGTGTAAGAAATTGCTGTAGGTGCCACCGGGATGCTACGTTATCAAGAATAGAAAGAAAGATGGCATGCACAGTTGTGAATGGGAGAGGAAGAGTTCAACAAAACAATGTCTCTATGCACACTATAAAATAAAACAAACTTGAGAACCCTAGTTTCAAGGCATTAGATCCTGGGTAGAATGTTTTGAGGTTTTTCCCTGGCTGCACCTGTGTCTTCTCAGCATAGTTCAAAGTGGTAGTGGAAGATCCTTCAAAAGGTTCTGGGAATCAAATTATCACACTTGGGAAAACAGAGCAATGAAGCATCAATAAGATTAATGAACACTTGAAACATCTGCTATGTGGATTTCAACTTTAATTAACATGTCTATGCAGTGCCTCCCATGAAGCATAAGAAGACAGTTAAGTCTTGTCACCTCATAAACCTGACTGAATCTCTCTTATTATTTGAAACAACCACAGACTTCAGCTTTATGTGACTAGAGGCTTCCATGGTCTGTGAGCTATTGTGTTATGTGGAATTTCTTCTATCACACTTCCACAGCTGTGACACCATAAAAAGGGTAGAGGCCTATCTGAGATGGCCAGGTAAAGAGACTACATGTCCCAACTTTAGGACAATTGTTATACATTTCTTAATTCTAGAATGTGCTTGAGAAATAAAGTATCAGAAGCAATTCTCTTAGGAACAATCTCTTATTTTCACTTATTCTCTTTGACAGGTATTGATGCTGCATGTGTTTACATAGTGCTGAAGGGTGAAGAAGGAATACATGTGTACAGACTGGGAGTACATATGTTTTCCCTCTTGAGATTATTGGTTGATCATCCTTGAAAAGAGTCCAAATGTAAGTAAAATCATCAGATGAAAAATAGAGACACTGGGCTTTCTAATAAATTATTGTTTGCTGTGTTACTGTAGCCATGTTTGTCTCAGAATATGAGAGAGACAAGGTGGATGAAGTAATATCTTTTATTAGATCAGTTTCTGTTGGCTAGAGAGACAAGCTTTGAAGGTATACAGTGCTCTTCTTTGGGTCTGGGAATGGTAAATGCAGTATCAGAGGGTATGTCTACACTACAGCGCTAATTCAAACTAACTTAGTTTGAATTAGTTAATTCGAACTAAGCTAATTCGAACTAACGCATACAGACTAAAAAACTAGTTCGAATTAGCGTTTTGCTAATTCGAACTAGCATGTCCACACAGAGTGGACCCTGAACCGGGGTTAAGGATGGCCGGAAGCAGTGCCGGCAGGGCATCAGATGAGGACTTAGAGCATGGAGATGCTGTCTCAGGCTAGCCGAGGGCTGTGCTTAAAGGGACCCGACCCCCACCCCGGACAGACAGTTCTCAGGGGTGCCCCGCTTGCAAAGCAGTCCTGGCTTGGATTGCCCGGAGTTCCCACACTGGGCACATCACAGCACTCGGCCATCAAACTGGCTGCATTTGCCGCAGGATGCCATCTGGGGAGATGGGGAGATTGGGGGGCTGCAGGAGAGGTTCCACCCCCAGAAGCCCGCAGAGCCAGCCCAGTCCTCCCCATCGGGGGCTCGTACCCCATTCCTCCCTCAGGGTATGTCTACACTACAAAGTTAGTTCGAACTAACGGACGTTAGTTCGAACTAACTTTCATAGGCGCTACACTAGCGCTCCGTTCGTTCGAACTTAATTCGAACAAACAGAGCGCTTAGTTGGAAGTAGGTAATCCTCATTCCACGAGGATTAAGCCTAGTTCGAACTTACTAGTTCGAATTAAGGGCTGTGTAGACCCTTAATTCGAACTAGTGGGAGGCTAGCCCTCCCCAGGTTTCCCAGGTGGCCACTCGTCTGCCCCCCTCCCGGAAACTCGTCTGCCCCCCTTATGGCCCCGGACCCCTTAAAGGGTCACGGGCTGGCTACGGTGCCCGTGCCAGGTGCAAGCCTGCCAGCACCCAGCCAGCAGACCCTGAACCTGGCACGGTTTGAGCCACCCACCCGATGCCCCACAGCCCTCCCCCTCTTCCCGGGACCAGGCTGGAGAGGGATGGCACGAGACAAATGGCTTGATCACTGTCTTTGGTCCATCCCTTCCAGGGTCCCTAGGGTTGGCCGCTGTTGGCAGACAGGCTACTGGGCTAGATGGACCTTTGGTCTGACCCAGTACGGCCATTCTAAGCTCAGGGCTCGGGGTCGGGGGTCTCAGTGGACCACCTTGATTTTCATGCAAACCTGCTCCTGGGTGGCCATGCTGGCAGCTCTCCTGCCCTAGGCGGCCACTTTCCTGTGCCTAGTGCGGAGGTCGTGGACAAGGTCCACGATGTCTGCACTGGACCAGGCGGGTGCCCGCCTCTTGCGGTCCTGGGCAAGCTCCCGGGAGCCGCCAGCTTGGTCCCAGGAAGAGGGGGAGGGCTGGGGGGCATCGGGTGGCTGGCTCAAGCCATGCCAGGTGCAGGGTCTGCTGGCTGGGTCCTGGCAGGCTTGCACCTGGCACGGGCATCATAGCCAGACCGTGCCCCTTTAAGGGCTCCGGGGCCGGGAGGGGGGCAATAGAGTTTCTCTGGTGTTGGCCAGAGTGGCCACCAGGGAAAGCTAGGGAGGGCTAGCCTCCCACTAGTTCGAATTAAGGGGCTACACACCCCTTAATTCGAAATAGTAAGTTCGAACTAGGCTTAGTCCTTGTACAATAAGGTTTACCTAGTTCGAACTAAGCGCTCCGCTAGTTCGAATTAAGTTCGAACTAGCGGAGCGCTAGTGTAGCACCTAGCAAAGTTAATTCGAATTAACGTCCATTAGTTCGAATTAACTTTGTAGTGTAGACATACCCAGAGATAGATAGTTAAGCATAAAGAATTGGCACAGGTTGCAAGAGACCAATCAAGATGAAGTGGGCAATTGATACTTCTGCAGTTATAAAAGGAAGGAAAGTTAGTGGATTACGGATTGTTATGATGAGACATAAAACTCGTGTCTGTATTGAGTCTATAATTGTTGGTGTCTAGAAAAGTTATGAATTTAAGCTCCCAGGTTTTGGTATTTGCAAGGCACTTAGTGCACACTAGCTCCACAGTTAGTGAGCTCTAGCTATACCACCTCTGCAAGAAGCATAGAGTTTGCTATGCTCTGGATAGAGTACTGGGACGCCAGTGGGGGCACTATGGTGTAGTATTGCGTCCTGTCTGGCCTCCGGCACCCTTCCCACTATGCCCATTCTCACCTCTTTGGTCATCTGTTTAAACTCTACTGCCCTGTTCAGATGAAAATCAGTTGACCAAGCCCCATTATTGCACTCTTTTTAAAATGAAAGTCCTCTCCCTGTTTGCTTGGCGATGCTCAGGAGATCCCTGGCTTGGAGCCATGTTGAGGTGCTAGACCTAATCAGCATTTGGAGAAAGGAGGCAGTTCAGTCCCAGCTGTACTCTAGCCATGGGAATTGTGATATCTATGGGCAAATTTCTAGGTGCATGACCAAAAGGGGCCATGACTGGGATGCATTGTGGTATAGGGTCAAAATGAAGGAGCTGTGAAATGTCTACCACAAGGCATGGGATGCAAACCACCACTCTGATGCTGCGCCCACTGCCTGCAGGTACTACAAGAAGCTGGAGGTGATCTCATCTCCACCATGAAGACCACCGTGAATACCTCAGGAGTTCAGGGGGCTTCCAGCAGTGGACTGAGTCAGACTGAGGATGTTGGGGCCATGTGTGCTGAGGGCAGAAGGATCCAGAGCCAGAGGAGGACTTTGCATCCGTAGAAGCTTGCAGTCAGGGGCTGTTTTGTACCCATCGTGAGATGAGTCGCTTGCAACACTCAGAGGCTGTGGATGATGCGATTAGGAAGTGGTTGGGAAAGCACTCAAGCAAGTTGCTGGCAGAGGGAGGGTTACAGAAAGGAGGCTGGATTCTGTGTGATGTTGCTACCAGCAGGAGGTTGGTAGCACATTTCTGCCTGGATTAGATGGCAGAGCAAACATGACCCCTGAAGGCTGACATTCTCTCGCCACTGTGCTCTCAGAGCGAGGGGGACCATCGCTGTGCCTTTGCTTCCCTGCTCACCCTGAGCAATGAAATATCTTCCAGGGTGAACACAGCCTGGCTATTACTAATAAGTGGCTATTACTAAAACTTTCACTCCCCCACCACAATGCTGTCCCCAATTCACTCCTGCCAAGAACAGAGTACAGCCCTGCACAAATGATAACCCTGCTCCCCGACATCCCAGTGAGGGTATGTCTACACTACCCTCCTAATTCGAAATAGGAGGGTAATGTAGGCATACCGCAATTGCAAATGAAGCCCGGGATTTGAATTTCCTGGGCTTCATTTGCATAAAGCCGGCCGGCGCCATTTTTAAATGCCGGCAGTTCGAACCCCGTGCCGCGCGGCTACACGCGGCACGGAGTAGCTAGTTCGGATTAGGCTTCCTAATCCGAACTAGCTGTACTCCTCATTCCATAGCCTAATCCGAACTAGCTACTCCGTGCCGCGTGTAGCCGCGCGGCACGGGGTTCGAACTGCCGGCATTTAAAAATGGCGCCGGCCGGCTTTATGCAAATGAAGCCTGGGAAATTCAAATCCCGGGCTTCATTTGCAATTGCGGTATGCCTACATTACCCTCCTATTTCGAATTAGGAGGGTAGTGTAGACATACCCTAAGAGATTTTGGTACAAGGGGTTCCCCTGACCTGCTGCACAAAGAGGTACCCCGGCCCATGCTGCCTCAGCAAGGGTTTTCTAGGCCCTTTTCCTGCCCCACTGCACCTAGTGTTTCCTTTGGTGCCCTTATTGGTGGACTCCTCATTGTGGGGTTCCTGTATAGTATGTATATTTCCTCAGGGCTGGCAGTGCTAGGTATGTGGACAATGCAAGTATTTCAAAGGGATAGGGCAGTTCTGTGTCTAGCATTAACAATGGGCCTTCTGTGACATGTTTCAATTTCGTCCTTGATAGAGCTAGTCTCAGGAGGTTCTAACTCCTGCAGAGTGTCTGAGATGGGTACAGAAGTGCCCAAGAAACACTGGAGAGGAGTTTTTGCAAGATGTCTTGAGCCACACAGATGCCAAACACAAAAAATGGTGGAGAGACAGCTACAGGAAGCAGTGGAAGGAAAGCACGCAGCGGCTCTGAAGCATTATGGAGTGGCAAGCAAACATGTTGGAGGTGCTGCTGTGCAACCAGCCCTCCCCTGCAACTTTTTCCACTACAGCCCCCCAACTCTGCCAATGCAATATGGGCACCACCATTGTCTCCAGGTGCCACCTGCCACACTCCACACTTAGCCGCCCAACCTCCACCCATGCAGACTATAATAGACTGCTGATGTACTCAACACCAATACGCATTCAGTTTATTCCTGAGGAACTGCAACCCCCCTTCCACAGCATATGAACTCAGACAAACCTGTGAAATTCTTGGGCCATGCCTTACCTCCTCCATCCCCCACTCTCTCTCCCTGTCTCTGAGGGTGCATCTACATTGCAAGGCTTAACTTGAAATAAGCTACGCAAATTGAGCTATGTCAATTGCATATCTTATTTCAAAACAGCTTACCTGTATTTAGAAATTGGGAATGTCTACACAGCACTTATTTCAAAATAGAGCACTCTGCCTCTGACTTCCCTCATTTCTCACACAAGGAAGTAAGAAGTTGGAGTAAGAAGTCCTCCAGCCTGACAGTATTTTGACTCTATTTCGAAATAATTGCCTGCTGTGAAGACACAGACTAAGTTATTTCAGAATAGCTCTAATTATTTTGAAATAGTGTTGCATTGTAGATGTATCCTCACAGTGCTGGTGTTTGTTTTATGCTTCACGGGTGTTCTATGTTTACATTGTGTTGTCCAGTGCATGGACCAGTGAGAGTAACCCTCGTATGTGTGGCAACAAACTTTACTGACTTTCAGCATCTAATTGCTGTCTCAAGGCATCCCTGATCCTTACAGCCCCACGCTGTGCTCCTCTAATAGCTGTGATCTCAGGCTGTTGAAACTTGGCCTTCAGGTGCTATGCCTCAGCAGTCCAGCCCTGAGTAAAGCTTTCACTTTTCCCGTCACAAATATTATAGAGGGTACAGCATGTGACAGTAACCATAGGGATGTTATCATCTGCCAAGTCTAGCTTCCCATATAAACATTGCCAGTGGAAATTCAGACGGCAAAAAGCACAACAGTCGCTCTGCACCTGCACAACCTGTTATTGAACCATTCCTTGCTGCTGTCAAGGCTCTCCGTGTATGGTTTCATGAGCCTCAGCATTAAAGGGTAGGCAAGATGTCCAAGGATCACAATGGACATTTCTATTCCCCCCATAGTGATTTTGTGGTCCTTGAAGAAAGTCCCCTTTTGCAGCTTCCTGAACAGGCCAGGATTCCAAAAGATGCATGTGTCATGCACTTTTCTATACCAGCCTGCATTAATGTCCATGAGATGCCCTCAATGATCCACAAGTGACTGTAGAACTATGGAGAAATACTCTTTGTGATTAATGTACTTGGAGGCGAGGTGGTCTAATACCAGAGTTGTAATGCCCATTTGGGCAGTTTGGGAAGCCCATTTGTGCAAAGCCATCCACAATTTCATGCCTGTTGCCTAGAGTGCCAGTCTTTCAAAGCAAGATGTGATTCATGGCCCTGCACACTTCCATCAGCATAGACTTTCCCACTCTGAAATGATTGGTGACTGTGTGAAAGCTGTCTGGAATAGCCAGCTTCCAAAGTGTGATCAACATGTGCTTCTCCACTGGCAGGGCAGCTCTAATTTGCACGTCCTTGCACTGCAGGATAGGGCAAGTTCAGCACTTTCACTTTTCCAGGTGGATATTTCAGTTTTAAGAATGCTCTATATAGATCCTCTTGGTGTTTCCCTCTGTGTGTGGGATTGGAGCAAATCCAGTTGTATCTTAGGGCTTGGCTGTATACAATAAATTGAGAAATGTGTCTGGGATGGAAGCTAGAGGCATGAAGCTAGAGGCATGGAAGCTAGTGGTTGGTATAATGTGGTGGAAATGTATCTGTCATGTAATTGTCCTGTAGTGTCAAGGAAGTGGATCTCACGTGTGGACTGATCCAGGCAGAGGTTGATGGTGGGGTGGAAATTGTTGAAATCCCTGTGAAATTCTTTTTCCCATGGGTCCATCTGATGAAGATGTCATCAAAGTAGCATAAGTAGAGTAAGAGTGTTAGGGAGTGAGAGCTGAGGAACCATTGTCCCCATGAAAGCTCATGATACCATCTACATGTTTCGTTAGTCTTTAAGATGCTACTAGACTGTTGTTTTTTAAGCTTTTCCTGTTACTTTATAATCTGATGTGATTATCTGCTCTTAGTCTTTGTGTTTAATAAGTGCTATTACAGACTAAGAAGCGAGTAAAAGGTGGCTTACTACAAAATCAGAAATATCCCTGAAAAGCAGGAACTCCTGAGAAGACTGCCAATGCTATGCCATAGAAAATAATGGACCCACCTTTAAAAGTTATGGCCCTATTAAAGCATAAAGATATTGCACTCAAGGTGTTAAAATAACAATTAAATATGCAGCTCTACTGCAAAAATACAAGGCATTTCTGTGGAAAAAATACCACGACAAGAATGTGCCATAACAACTAGAAATAAAAATAAATACATTCCTTTAATTAGAAAAGGAATACTTCAGACCCGTGCATAGTTTTGTGGGCGACATGAATCCATTAGCCAATCTTTTAATAAGCCTACTTTGTGCTGGATTCGGCGTAGCTTTGCTGTGAGAGTGGACATAGCTATTAAGAATTTAATATACTTCTGGCAGAGCCAGAATGCTGTAAAGAAAATAGAAGCAAAGACAAAAAAAAGTGTTTTATTTTTTGCAGTTAGGTTGTAAATTAATGGGAAAACCCTCTATTATTACCATGTTATGTCTGAAAACCTTAAACACACAGAAGTCAAGCCAGGTTCCTAGAACAGTGCTAATGTTGCTATACTGCATAACATATCTGACATGTTTCAGCTTGGATTACCCTTGTGCTAAAGTCATATATGCAGTCTGGTTAAGTGCATGGCATCTTCAGAATTTCTTGACTTTTGTTCATCTACTTTAATTTTTTATGGTTATTGTGACGGGGAAGCCGATCCCCGCACTCAACCCAGCTGGCCGGCGGGCGCCAACAGCTGGGGAGGACCGGAGGCGGCCGCAGCAGGGGCCTGGCAGACTGCAGGTGAGCCCCGATCCGGGGCTCGCGGGGCACGGGCGGCGGGCGGAGAGGGGGAGGACCAAGCCCCGGCGAACCCTGGCGGCTCGCTGTTACCCGCGGGTGGGGAGAGTGCTGTCGCCGCCGCGGACAGCCCAGGGCTGACGGCCGGCACAGCTGCCGGCAGTCGGGACACCAGGCGGAAGGGCGCTAGGACCCAGGAGGGGCTCCCTGGAGCGGTGAGTGCAGGAGGGTGGGGCACCACCCGGGACGCCCAAAAGGGTGAGCGCAGAGACCAGGAGGGGGGAGGAGAGCAGGAGCTGGCTGTGCTCTCAAACCCCACAGGCGGAGACGGGGTGTGCGGAGGGCGAAAGGAGCCATGAGCCACAACCCCCCAGGATGCCGCCGCAGCTGACTCCGGCGGGAGGCGTGGCGGGGACGGACGGAGTTCCCCGGCAGCAAACACCCTACCAGGACGGGCCTGGCGCCGGATGGTAACGAGCCGAGGAACCAAGTGGAGGCCAGTGGCATGACTGATGACCAGGGCCGGCGGGCGTGAGGCGGGGATTTAAGGAGAGAGACTAAAAAAAAGGGGGCGAGACTAAGAAAAGGGGGGTGCCATAAGGCCGGACTGTGCGGACCTTGCCACAGTGATGTTAAAAAATAAAAGGAAAGGTTGGTACAATCATTTAAGGTATTGCATGTTGTGAATATGAGGACTAGTAGTTCACCATGGAGACCTTTGTGCTGTCTAGTCCATCCATGTGTCAGAGTAGGTGGTGGTCTTTGATTAGTTCAGATTTTCCATTAATTGTAGGCTATGGATCCCATGGTACTTAGGATAAAACTTTTAAAGGTTCTTACATGACTTAAGAATTCAAGTGCCATTTTCAAAAGTGACTTTAGCATACTAAGGAAACTAAATTCCAATAGCACTAAAACTTTTAAGTCCTTCAGTACGTTTTGAAAATAGGACTTAGATTCCAGAGTCATTTAGGCATTTTTGAAAGTTACTCCTAGCCTACAGGGTTAGGTTTCCCCAACTCGGGACTTTATTGACAATGTCTGCGATGTCGTAAAGGGGATCATAACATATTTGTTCCTTATAAACCTAGGTTCTAAGGTACTTAGTTTGATTTTACTCAGTGATATAATAAGAGTTTGCCTGAGTAAATAACTGAGAAGCTTAAATATTTACTTTTTTTCTTATTCATTGCATAATAGTGCCCAGAGAACTCGATCTAGATCTACTATAAAACTACCTTATTGGTGTTGTGCATGACCCCAAAGAATTTGCAGTGTAGGTAAACCATATAAATGTGCCCAATTACTCCAGTAATGAATTCTATATATATTTATATTATAATAATAACTAATAAAAATTGGAAGTGCTTTGCCAGACATATTAACCATACTTTCTTCTCAGTTTCTCTCTAATTTAATTACGTGTTGATAGTGTCCCTAATTTCAGATGCTTTTGACCCAAGACTGGTTTCTGGAATTTGGAATGTCTTATTGCCTTACTCTCTTTTCCTTTTCAAAAAGATTCCCTGGAATCACCTTGTTTTCTCTTTCCCTCGCCTCTGTTTTTCAGCCTAATACTAGAGTCAGCTAATAGAGATCCAGTGTGTTCAGATGGCAGTAAACTTTGGAAGTTCTACATTACATTTGATACACTCATCCACAGGGAAGTCTGACAGACTTGCCGGGACCTGGGAAAGGTGTGGAGGGAGGTTGACTTCTCTGTGCTCCCAAAAGGGGTAGGGCCTCAAGTGGAAGGGGAGGGGCCAGCACCACATGGTGCATGCCATGCCACGTCCCCTCCTCAGAGCCACCCAGAGCATGATGCGTTGCACTCTGGTGGTGATTTAAAGAGATCAGTGCTCTAGATGCCACTGCACCTGCAGTAATAGAGGCAGGGATCTCTGGATCCTTTGAATTGCCAAGCCCCGGGGCAGCTTTGTCCTCTACACATCCAAAATCATAGATACCATATATAGGTCTTGGCAAGGCAGAACTCTACCCCTGATAAAGGCAGTGCTTGCTGGAAATATTTTGTGATCACTACTGAGGAAGGATTTTGATGAAACATGGAACTCTCAGCTGTAGTGGTGCTAGGGTGGAACTGATCCCAAGGCCTTCTCCCTACCTTTCTCATCCAGCAATCCCTGCATGACCATAAACCCACATTAGGCAGACTGAGGCAGCAACACCAGTCTGCCTTATTGTATACGGCCCCCTCCATCATATCTGAGAGGATCTCATTCCCTACTCAGAAGCACTGGTTGCAACAGTCATAGACAGACATTGATATAACCAGCACATTCATTTTTAATAACTGAGTCCTATGATTTACCCCACCAAGCTTCTCTAATGTCAACATGTCAGCTAGGTCTCATCCCCCCCTGCTGCTCTCACATCAAGATCCTCTTATTTGTTTCTCAGAAGTGGAACATTTGTATATGAAGTAAGAAGTTAGAACCCCCTTCTTATGGCATAATGTCCCTTCTTTTGTTACTCGTCATTCTGTACTTATCTTCTGGACCAGCACAATCCTCACACAACTTGGCTGCCTGAAGTCTGATGGTCTGATTATTCAAAGGAATTGAAATATGTTCTTCTTCACCCATCTAGCTTAGTTTAAGTATCCACATTTCCCTCCATAAAATAAAACAAAGTCATGAGAGCATCTGTTACCTAATGTTTGCCACCCACCAAATTGCATGACAGCAGTAACTCCAATCTGAACAAGAAAAAGCTTCCATTAAAAAACAGTACATGCGGGGGGAGCGGAGAGAGAAGACACAAGGATCTTTTAACTGTGGCCAGTACTGGAGAGGAGGCAGAAGTCGTGTGTTGCAGGGAAAAGTCACCAGGAGATTATTAAGCTACTGGGACTCCCAAGGAGCACACGATAGTAGCAGCAGCTCCACCATCCTTTCACAGGATGCAGTGCATGCTTCCCTCTCCATCATGACACAGTTTTCACTGTCCCTCCTTGCCCCCTTTCAGGTCACAGCATCTATGGAGCACAAGCAGGGAGCAGGCCTGATGATGGGAGGAACATAGGGGGCAGCTGCCCTAGGGCCCAGCATTTTAAAAGGGCCCAGGGCTGCTGAAGCCATGGGCAGTGCACTCTTGGCAGCTCTAAAGAGCTGGCTGGAAGAGGCTAGCCCCGGTTCTGCCCCTTCCAGGAGTGCAGAGCTGGGCTCCCCCATCATACCCAGGGGCTCAGCAAATCTGTCAGCTACCCTGGCAGGGAGCATTGTGTGCAGTCCCCAGTATATTGTGACCTGAGCCTGTTCAGGGATGCAAAGCACTATGCACAGAACAAAAGGCTGGCCCCCGCCCCAAAGAATTTACTGTCTAAACAGCTATCTACACAGCTACATAGTTCATGGCAAGCTGGTGTGTGAGTGTACTAGACTGCTGTGCTCTCACTAGTCATATAGATCCTGCTGCGTGCACTGAAAGTTCCATTAGGCGCTTTGGCCTACTGCAGTTTGAAACAGGAGTAGGTCAAAGCACATGACAGAAATTCTAGGGGGCATGGTAGCAAGGCCCGAACTCCTGCTGGCTGACTAGTGCATTGTACAGCTGTTAGGTAGATGTCTGCTATTGTGTTTACTTTTACCAGTACCAGCTTGCCATACACTAATAGATCTTGTTTATGTGGTCAAGGACAGTATGGCTATGTCCACACTGCTTCGCTATTTCGAGATAACTAGAGTTATTTTGAAATAACAATGCGAGTGTCTACAAAGCCATTCTGTTGTTTTGAAACTATTTTGAAATAATGGACGGCTTATTCAGAAATCTGTAAACCTCTTTCTATGAGGAATAACGTCTATTCCAAACTAACTGTTTCAAAATAAGGCATGTATAGACACTCCACTACTGCTATTTCAATATAACCCCTCACCAGGGCCATTCTAAGTTATTCCTCCTCAGTGCCTCCTGGGGTTCTAAATCAAGATAGCACGTCTACATTAGGGAAACCTGCCTTGGACTAATTGTGAGGCTTCCCTGCAGTGTAGACATGCTATTTCTGAATAATCTATTTTGGAATAACTATTTTGAAATAAGCATGCCATATAGACATACTGTACTTAGTGCAGCCAGTGGTCAGAGCCAGTGCTAGAGCTGGTAGAGTAGTCAGAGCTGGGGAATATTCCCAGCAGCTGCAGTCAGGCCAGCAGCAATATCCAGGGCTGGGGAGCAAGGCCAGAAGCTGGGGCTGGGGCAGATGGCAGGGCCAAGAGTGCAACTGGGAGGGGAGCCCGGTGGCTGGGAGGCTGGTGGTCACCCAGGAAAGCCTGGAGGCCAGCAGCAGTGGGCCAGGATTGACCTCCCTGGTCTGGCAACCAGTCAGGTCCCGAGGGTGCCAGACCAGGGAGGTCCAACCTGTAGTTGGAATTAGGAAGAAAGAAGCTCTGGAATACTAAGCAAAGGCCAACTGATGACTTCACTTAAATGGGACCTCTTAAAACTGTACAGCCTGGGAATACCCTGGTCAGGAGGGAGACACATGCATGTCTCAGCCCATGAAAGGAGCTGAAAAGCCTGAGAGTGGGTGTTCTCAGTACAGTATGGAGGTGGGGACTGCCAGTTATAACCACTTAGAACTCATTGTCCAGGAAGCGTGCTTCACAGGGAGATATGCTATAGGAATAACAAATGTTGCTGAAATGAAACACATTGAAATCAACAATGTCTTTTCTTGCTGAGCTGTATTGCTTCCAGCAGGTATATTAATTATTATTACATATATTTATTTATTTATTCATTAAAGAGTACTTTACATTGCTAGACACATTGCCAGTCTCCAAGGGTTTAGAATCTAAATTAATCAAGACAAACAAACACAAGACAAAACAACATTTGTAGCAGAGATTGTGTGCTGGGATTACTAATGAAAAAAAATTGCTTGAAGATGTGGGTTTTAAATCAATATTTGAAGGAGAAATCATAGATTTTAGAGGCAAGAGGGACCATTATGATCATCCACACGGATCTGAAAGGCCATACTGTAGTAACATACACACCAGACTATAATACAGGAGGCTTCTGGGGAGCACTGCTGAAAGGGTCAATCCAGGGTGAACTGCTCAGAGAAAAAGCTATTTACCGCCCAAAACTGGGTGGTCATTCACTATAAGGTACACCAACTCAATCACAAAGAGAACTTTTGTTTACCACAGTGGCTAGCAAAAATCCATACAAGCAATTCCCTTCAGAAACTCCAGTTTTCCTGTGCCACCATCAGTACCACTCCTTATACAGATAAGGGGTTATGAAAATCAATCCCACCAAAACAAAACAAGTTCTTCATATCCCAAAGGACCAGCCACATTCCCAGGTCAATTTATAACTCAGACTACCCAAAAAGCATGCTATTAGCCAATCCTTTAGCATCTAAAATCTAAGGGTATGTCTAGACTACATAGCTCCGTCAACAGACCCATGTAAACTAGTTTACCCGGGATAGGCAAAGAAGTGGGGATTTAAATAATCCCTGCTTCATTAAAATAAACATGGCCGCCATGCTGTGCCGATGATCAGCTGATCCGGCACAGCGCGGTAGTATAGACACGGATTGGTCAGCTGGGGAAGCCTTTGCCGACTGATCCTGTAAGCCTTGTTTCCCCAGCTGACCGATCCACGTCTAGACTACAGCGTCTAGACTAATGCACTGTGCCAGATCAGCTGATTGTTGGCACAGCACAGTGGCCATGTTTATTTTAATGAAGCAGGAATTATTTAAATCCCCGCTTCTTTGCCTGTGCCGGGTAAACTAGTTTACAAGACTCCGTCGATGGAGCCATGTAGTCTAGACATACCCTAAAGGTTTATTTATAAAAAGAAAGAAAAAAGGGGCAAGAGTTAAAATTGTTAAAAGGAATGAAATACATACACCAATTGAGGAAAACTCAGAGCCTTGTTTATAACCTTGCCCATGTGGAAGGACTCCGATGGTTTTTGTGGTGTAAAAGCATGTCCCAAGATGGAGTTTGTCACATGAGAAAGTCATAGGTCCATGCATGACTTAGTCTTTTTTAAGCAGCAGCCACTCCCATGCTAGTCTGAGCATTCATAGAAAAGACCATGAAATATGGATTTGCACCATCTAAGGTACATTGTCAGTCAAGTGCTGCTATTCACTGGACTAATAGTCTTCTCATAATAGACTGGCCAAGACTCCTGTTGATATCTCCCAGAAGCAAATGTTTGAAATACAAGTACTCATAATTTCAAGTACAAATGATACATGCATATGAGCAGTATAAACAGAATCAGTGAATCATAAGTTTTTCATAGACATCTTGCTTGGTCCACTTTTCTACAAGATTTGGTGCAAACATATAACAACAGTTGCGACAATGATTTGTACATTCATATTACACAATCACAGAAATAGCCCATAGACAAGACTTGAATCTACAGTCTTCAGGTAGCGCTTAGGGTCACTTAGGCAACTCTCTAGCTATTGCCCTGAGGTTCCAGCTGAGTATTGGATAGGGGGTTGCTCACAGAATGAGGACTCGGAGATTTTGCATTTTGTAAAGGTAGAAGGGAATTGAGGGGAAAGGCTGTGAGGCCGATGAGGTGCATAACATCTGAGGCTCTGCCGTGAATAAAGCCTTTCATCTGAGCATTGTGGAAGAGAGCCTTTTATGTTTCCTTTGTCTGAATGGGACAAATTTGAACATGTACTGCTTTTTTAGAGAGGTGAGGTAACATATTTTATTGAACCAACTGCTATTGCCTAAAGAGAGAAGCTTTTAAGCTGCCTACAGCTCTTCTTCAGATCTGGGAAAAGTTCTCAAAATGTCACAGATAAATACAAGGTGAAACATATTGTTAAGAAAAAGGAGTTGACACAAGATGAAGTGAGTGATTAACACCTCTGCAGTCATAGAACAAAGGAGAGTAGTAGATTACAGATTGTTGTAATGAGACATACAATCACTATTTCTATTGATTCCATGATTTTTTAAATGTCAGTTTAGGGCTTTGTCTACACTGGCAAGTTACAGTGCAGTAAATCATCTCCCAGCACTGTAACTCCTGAGGTGACCACACTGGCAAGATACTTATTGTGTACTAGCTCCATAGCTGCTGCACTCTAAGGCCAGGTCTACACTGGAAGATGTAAAGCACTGGCAGCTACAGCACTGCTCTCAGAGTGCAGACGGGAAAATGCTGTTGGGTGTGAGCCGCCTGCGCATTAGCATGACTTGCAGTGCCTCTGGGACCAGTGCATTCTGAGCAGCTATCCCACAGAGCACCTCTTGCTCTTCTGCTGCAGAGGTTTGTGGAGCGATGTGGGGGCATTTTGGGTTCTATCCCAATGTCCCATGGTGCATTGCTGCACATTCCAGCAACCCCTGTACTTCATCCACATTTGGCGCCGTCTTTCAATGGCTTCTGTGTTGTGCACTTCTAGGTGTGAGTGGGTGGATCCCCAGCTGTTGACAAAAATGCTCATAGGTCTCACTAGCACATCATGCATAGCAGCTGAGCTATTTTTGAAGCTGCAAAGTGACAATGAGGAGTAAATGTGTTCATAAAACACAAGATTTCTTGTCAAGTATCAGAGGGGTAGCCGTGTTAGTCTGAATCTGTAAAAGCGGTGAGGAGTCCTGTGGCACCTTATAGACTAACTGAAGTGTTGGAGCATAAGCTTTTGTGGGCAAAGACCCACTTCGTCATGCATCTGATGAAGTGGGTCTTTGCCCATGAAAGCTTATGCTCCAACACTTCAGTTAGTCTATAAGGTGCCACAAGATTTCTTGTGGTGCTCATGGAGGTGCTGACCAAAGTGGAGTGCTGCTTTTTGGGCTTGGAAAACAATCACTGAGTCACACACTACCTTCCACAACCAACCAGACAATGGGGTGCTAATTGTTCTTATGAGCCTCTTGTAACTATTTGAACCATCTACTCACTGTCTCTCTTTTTTTCACCTCCCTTCCTTTTCTCTCCCCCCCCCGCCCTCTCCCCCTTTCCCTTATTTATTATTGGATCTGGACTTCTAATACTCCAGTCATCTGAAGAAGTGGGTTGTGTCCATGAAAGCTCATGATACTATCTACATGTTTTGTTAGTCTGTAAGGTGCTACTAGACTGTTGTTTTTTAAGTTTTTCCTGTTAGGGTATGTCTACATAGCAAAGTTATTTCGAAATAACTTTACTAGCGTCTACACAGCCAAGCCTCTATTTCAAAATTAATTCAAAATAGCAGTGCGCTTATTTCAAATTTGGTAAACCTCATTCCATGAGGAATAATGCCAAATTTGAAATAACTATTTCGAAATAAGCGCTGTGTAGACGCTTATATCGAAATAGGGAGCCTCCAGCCTTCCCAGGGTGTCCTGTTGGCCACTCCAGCATCAACCAAGAACATTCCTCTCCCTCCCCCTTCCCCAGAGCCCTTAAAGGGGTTGACTCTGGCCACAGTGCCTGTGCCAGCTCCAAGCCTGCCAGCCCAGAGCCAGCAGTCACTTCCCCTGACTCATGCATCTGACGAAGTGGGTCTTTGCCCACGAAAGCTTATGCTCCTACACTTCAGTTAGTCTATAAGGTGCCACAGGACTCCTCGTCGCTTTTGCAGATTCAGACTAACACGGCTACCCCTCTGATACTTGACTTCCCCTGACTCAGTGGCCCCAAAACATGAGCCAGCAAGCCACTGGCAGCCAGCTCTCCACTGCTCCCCAGGAGCAGTCTGCCAGCTCCCAGGAGCTTGTCAGGGCCTGGAGAAGGCAGATGCCTTCCTGGTCCAGGATGGAAATCATGGACCTTCATCCATGATCTCTGCACTAGATGGAGGAATGCAGCCGTCTATGGCAGGATAGCTGCCAGCCTGGCCACCAAAGACCACATGTGAACCCAGGAGCAGGTTTGCATGAAAAACAAGTTGTCCCAGTGAGACCCCCAACCCTGAGCCCTGAGCTTCCCCTCCCCCTTCTTTTCCTTGCTTCCCCCTTCCAGCTCCCTCCTCCCAGGTTTCCCCCTCCCCCTCCCACCCTCTCTTCTCCCCTCTCCTGCCTCCTTTCCCCAGTCTCACCAGAGTTTCATTCTCTCCCCCCCCTCCTGTTTTTGTTAAATAAAGAGAGTTTGTGTTCATGAAAATACATGTATTTTATTTTACATCAGGAAGGAGGGTTAGGGAGGGGTAAGTGGAAGGATGTGAGAGAGGAATGAGGCACAAGCTCCCAGTGGGGTGGACCAGGGAGGCTCTTAGTGCTCCTCAGGGTGGAAGCTCTCCCGCAAGGCTTTCAGGATACTGACAGCCCCCCGATAGACCTTCCAGATGGCAGCCTGCAGCAAGTGCAGCCAGGCTCACAGCAACGCATCCACGAGAAGCACCAGAGTGCCCAGGGGCAGCTCTGGCTCCATGTTGCAGAGTGCTGTGGTATCCCGAGTGAGGGCAACCAGACCATGATGCTTTGCTGTCCCTCATCAAGGTAGGCAAGCAAGCAGGGAAAGCTGAGAAATGGCTGTCCGGGGGGGGGGGGGTCCCTTTAAGCAGAGGCCTCAAATAACCTCAGGCAACAGCCACACAAAGTAACTCCTGCCCTGATGCCCGGCTGGACCTGGTTCCGGCCGGCCTTAAATGCGATTCAGCATCCACTCAGTGTGGATGCGCTATTTCGAAATAGCAAAACAGTATTTCAAAATGCATTTTATGTGTATACGTATTATTTTGAAATAACTTATTTTGAATTAACTCTTTCGAAATAAGATATTTCGAAATAACACTGTAGTGTAGACATACCCTTACAGACTATCTCAGCTACCCCCTGAAGCTTATAAAGTAACAGTTAAAGGTGAGCTTTACAAAACATGTTTCTTTGTCGGAACTCAGGGAAACTATGAGGAGAAGCAAAAGCATGTTGTGTTCAGCTGAGCTACATGAAAATATAACTAAGTATTTTATATGGTAGAGAGTTATTTTTGAGCACTTCTTCCATGATGGTGGGAAAAAAATAGTTGATGGAATTAACCCTAATGCTACATTACAAAATAGCATCCCTTCTTATGACTGTGTTACTTCAAAGGTCATGTCATAGGACATGTAGAATCATAGAACACTAGAACTGGAAGGGACCTTGAGAGGTCATTGAGTCTAGTCCCCTGCCCTGCCAGCAGAACCCAGTACCATCTAGACCATCCCTGATAAATGCTTATCTAACCTGCTCTTAAATATCTTCAGAGATGGAGATTCCACAATTTCCCTAGGCAACTTATTCCAGTGTTTAACCTCCCTGGCAGTTAGGAAGATTTTCCTAATGTCCAAACTAAACCTCCTTTGATGCAGTTTAAGCCCATTGCTTCTTGTCCCATCCTCAGAGGCCAAGGAGAACAATTTGTCTCCTTCCTCCTTGTGACACCCTTTTAGATACCTGAAAACCGCTATCATGTCCCTTCTCAGTCTTCTCCTTTCCAAACTAAAGAAGCCCAATTTTTTTAGTGTCCCTCCAAAGGTCATGTTCTCTAGACATTTAATCATTCTTGTTGCTCCTCTCTGGACCTTCTCCAACTTCTCCAAATCTTTCTTGAAATATGGTGCCCAGAACTGGACACAATACTCCAATTGAAGCCTAATCAGCGCAGAGCAGAGAGGAACAATAACTTCTTGTGTCCTGCTCACAACACTCCTGTGAATGCATCTCAGAATCATGTTTTCTTTTTTTGCAACAGCATCACACTGTTGGCTCATACTTAACTTGTGGTCCATTATGACCCCTTGATCCCTTTCTCCAGTACTCCTTCCTAGACAGTCGCTTTCCATTCTGTATGTGTGAAACTGATTGTTCTTTCCTAAGTGGAGCACTTTGCATTTGTCCTTATTAAACTTCATCCTATTTACTTCAGACCATTTCTCCAGTTTGTCCAGATCATTTTGAATTATGACCCTATTCTCCAAAGCAGTGGCAACCCCTCCCAGCTTGGTATCATCTGCAAACTTAATAAGCGTACTCTCTAAATATCTAAATTGTTGATGAAGATATTGAAGGGAACCGGTCCCAAAACAGACCCCTGTGGAACCCCACTTGTTATGCCCTTCCAGCAGGATTGTGAACCATTAATAACTACTCTCTGAGAACTGTTATTCAGTCAGTTATGCACCCACCTTTTATTAGTCCCATCTAAGTTGTATTTGCTTAGTTTATTGATAAGAAAGTTATGCGGGACCATATCTAATGCCTTACTAAAATCTAGGTATACCACTTATCCACCACACTTGTTATCCTATTAAAAAAAAGCTGTCAGATTGGTTTGACATGATTTGTTCATTACAAATCTATGCTGGCTGTTACCTATCACCTTGTTGTCTTCCAGGTGTTTGCAGATGAATTCCTTAATTACCTGCTCCATTATCTTTCCTGGCACAGAAGCTAAACTGACTGGTCTGTAGTTTCCTGGGTTGTTCTTATGTCATATCGCTTCATGGATCTAAGAGGGGAAAGCCACCAGAGATTCATTAAGGTGGTCATCCCTTTTGGTTGAAGTTGGAGAGTAGGGACATCCAACTGCAGTAACTCCAATTGGGCCATAAATGGAAAAGATGGCATAAAGCCCACCCCGTATCTTACACTGAATGTAGTTCGGCCAGTATAGAACATATACAATCTGTGTTCCTTTTAAAAAAAGCCTAAACACATTTTTAAAAGATTTTCCCCTTTGTAATAATACTATAATGAAGGAGTTTAAATAGAAAAGATGAGTGTTAGCAGAAGCTTTTCTTTCAGGTCCACTGAAACCTGCAATATAAATGATAATTAAACCATCTGAACAAATAGAGGGCTGATTTTCCATAACTACATCTGAGTCAAAGGTAGCAAAATAAAAATGCCTCCTTAGTTTTTAAGGTATCCAATTAAATTGCTGGCACTACTGATAATGGTTGTTTTGTCCTAAAGCCCATTACAAAACATATCATGCTTCTTGAAAGGGAAGAGGTTGCTGAGCAATAGTCCCCATAATTGGAAAAATCATAAATGTAACAATTATTTTTCTATGACTATAGCTTACACAATTTCTTCTTCTCTGCAGGGTCTTTATTTTAAAGACCATTTGAACAATCAAGCTATTATAGAGTGAATCATATTGAGGGCTACAGTGAGGGAGCTAATCTCAGCCATGGTGTAACATCACCAGAGTTAACTGACATTACACCAGGGATGGATTTGGCCCTGGTTGTCTCCTGTGTCAGTGTAGTTCAAGATGCCTATGCTTTCCATGCTGATAAGGTATCTTTCTGTAATCAATCAACATTTTTAACAGAGGGTGAAATGCTGACTGTAGTATTGGCTTTATCACTGAAAGTTGCAGCTTTATTTTTGTGTTTCAGTCAAATCTTCATCTCCTAGCAGCAAACAACAGTAAATGTGATAAGTTTCTATGTAGGATGAAAACATATGATGTGTACATGGTCTTAGAGTACTCAGAGACTGAATTCTATTAATTATGATTCGTGCTGATTTGATATAGTGTTCATATTTAAGCTTAACAAAATTCTGGGAAATTCAGTTTATTCTAAAAACTCTACTGGAAAAATCTTGTATTAGTCCCTATCTTGAAAGAATAAATTCATATTACAATGATCTTCCTTAGTGTGGGGGAATTTTAGTTTAATCTGTCCATAGAATGCAATTTATTGTATGAAAAATGTGGCAGTTCATTGCTCCGCATTCCTTCTGCTCCAAAGTGGCTAATTTTTAGTATATCAAATGTAGACAATACAGAATTTAAGTGGTAAAAAGAGGGAACATTTCTAGCCATAAATGTTTTGAAATGTTGTCTGTAAATAGAGAGGATATGTTGTTATACCCCAGACACAGCTATAATTCCCATGTCATTGAGTTACAAAGGGATAATGTGTATTTATTTATTCTTTTGGTATTTAATAGGAAATATAAGACCTGCATTGTATTAGACATGACCAGATCTGGACTCTGAGATATAGAGGGCCTGAGGAAAGTAGAAGAATAGTGTCAGAGTCCAATGTTTGTGTACGTTTATGTTTGTCTTAATTTTTTTTGTATGCAGGGATGTTGTAGCTATGTTGATTTCAGGATGTTATGGGAGCAAGGTGTGTGTTGGGTAACTTTTATTGGACCAGAGCTGAAGAAAAGTTCTGTGTAAGTCAAAAGCATGTCACTCTCACCAACAGAAGTCAGTCCAATAGAAGATACCTCATCTACCTTGTCTCTTTAAAGAATTTTGTCAGTTGTGAAAAGTTAGAAAGAAACACACCAAAATAATGTCCATAGACCATGCATTGACCTTCACAAAGCAGTAGCATATAGTGTTTTGCATATCAGATTAGGAGTCAGTGAAGGTGTGGAAATATCTCTCTGCCTTCTGTATGACATGCACATACTTGTTTTGCTCCCTATGCACCCCAAGTGCACTATAGCATGACAGAAGGGAAAGATGGCAAGGTGTGGCAAGGCAGTGCCCATGTGTGGATCACCCTACATGTTATTCTAAAGCTGAAACTCTGGAATGCAGTAGCCATTTTGTTTAGAGCCTGTTACTCTGGCATCTTTGTAACTGTACATACACACCTAAGCCTTGGTTAATGTCAATTAAAACAGGAGAGGAGGCTCTTGCCACACCAATCAAGGTGGGGGGAGGGAGTGAAAATCCCTTAGCTGAGCACAGAAGAGGAGGGTAAACTTCCCTCTGCCTTTAGCGAAGGGACCAGAACTGAGTTCTGTTCTACTTTACTTTAGTCCTTACACCTGAGGCAGCCAACATGGAGTGAGTTGTATAGTTCCCTTACATACACAAGCATCTTTCCATCATCACTTATTTTTGGCCAGAGCAGGATCTGGCCCATATAAGTAATGTTTATGGGTTCATCAAATAATTTATTTTCTCTGCCCACTTTTTTGCTTTAAACTAAAAAAAAAATCCAGTGTAATACAATTAAGTATGAAGAAAATGAGTTTTGCTTCCTCCATGGTTTGTGTGTTTTATAGCCCTCCAAAGACTTTGAGAAGACTCAAAGGCAGATTCTCAGCTTGTATAGGCTGCCATAGCCCCATTGCCTTTAATAGTGGGAGTGGGAGAATGGCACATAGGGAGCATGTGGGAGGATGGAACCCTTCGTATGGGCAATGGATTTGTGCTACAGTAGCAACAGAATGTACAACTCCCTTATTACAGGCAGTCCCCGGGTTACGTACAAGATAGGGACTGTAGGTTTGTACTTAAGTCGAATTTGTACTTAAGTCGGAACTGGCGTCCAGATTCAGCCGCTGCTGAAACTGACCAGCGGCTGATTCCAGGAAGCCCGGGGCAGAGCAACTCTGCCTCGGGCTTCCTGTAGTCAGCCGCTGGTCAGTTTCAGCAGCGGCTGACTTGGGGACGCCTGGGGCAGAGCAGCTGGGGTGCTGCTGGGTTGGTCCAATAGCGCCGCTCCTTGGCGCTACTGGACCAACCCAGCAGCACCCCAGCTGCTCTGCCCCAGGCGTCCTGATTCAGCTACTGCTGAAACTGACCAGCAGCGGCTGAATCAGGACTCCTGGGGCAGAGCAGCTGGGGTGCTGCCGGGTTGATCCAGTAGCGCCGAGGAGCAGCGCTGCGGGACCAACCGGCAGCGCCCCAGCTGCTCTACCAGAGGCGTCCGCGAGAAAAGCCTGGTCACAAGCTGCGCCCCCCCCAGCAGACCATGGAGACGCGGGCGGCGGGACCGAGACGCGCGGCGGTGCCACCGCCCGGGTCCTCCGCGGCTTTGCTCCGCATCTCCTTGGTCTGCTGGGGGGGGGGGGGGGAGAGGGCAGCAGACCAGGGAGACGTGGAGCAAAGCCGTGGAGGACGCGGACGGCGGGACCGGCCAGACGTCCCTCGGGGTGAGAAAAGCCCCGTTGGTAAGTACGGATCCGACATAAGTCGGATCCGCGTAACTCGGGGACTGCCTGTACAGTGACTTTTGATAAGGTTTCAGTAACTTTGCACACAGATCACAGATATGGATCAATTTAAGCACTGTTCACTCCTCCCAAATACTAGTGTCCTCATTTTTCACTGGTAATTGTGAGCAGATAGCGTGATTCATGAGTGCTCAGCACCTTCAAGAAGCAAGCTACTAGTGCCCAGCCCTGTAAACTCAACCAGCCCTGAACTTTCATTGAAAACAACCAGAGCTCCTTTCAGGTGGAGCATTCTCTGGATAAGGCTCTCATATGGGTATGGTAAAGTTTTCAAAAAAGATGACAGAGCCCACAGCTCTGGCTAGACAAGCAGAAGCAATCAACAAAAGAGTGATGAAACAGCAGAGGAAATTGCACTTTGTAAACAATCCTAATGAATGTGGGTGTTATTCTAATTTTAGTGATTTTTGCATAATGGTGTTTGCATTTCAACCATTAAAGGACACAAGTTCAAATTAAATTTAAAAAAGTCAAAATTGGGAGAGAGGGAAAGAAAAATCAGTATGTGCAGGAGACTATAATATTTCATTTTTATTTGCCATGTGCTTTTGCAAAAGCTTTTTTTCAATTACAAAAGAAAAAAAGAATTACAGATACAAGTTGGATAAAACTCATTTTCCCTCTTTTTAAAGTTTTGACTTTAAATCCCTCAGGAAAGGTATAGCAGGCTCGATTGTAACTGATAAATAGATTACTGTGCAGCAAAGGAAACTAGGAGCATAAATCACAGCATTCACAGACTGCATTTGTATTTGAAAACCTGTACATGTGCAATCATGTTATTATGAAGTAAGTGCCATGCCTCAGATTCACAGTTAGTAAAAATAGCAAAAATGTAGTTATATACACCTTCAGCTTCAGTAAATAGATATTCCTGCAAACATCCATTGCCCTTAAAATTTGATCCTAATTATACATGGGCCAACTGATGGCTCCATAATCAGTATGAGTCTTATTTTCACAGAACAGCTCAACTGAAGTAGTAAATTATGAGAGCAGAGTGCACATGGTTTAGGAATGTCAGTGAAGTCCTAGGCATGAGCTCATTTGTTTTCAATTTGGGCCCAGCTGTTATTTCTAATATATTTTTTTTTAACTTTAACCTGGTGATCTTTGATATTTTCAGATTTTTAAACTTTTACAGGTGGAACATCAACTTTTTAACAGCTCCTGATTATAAGTTTCAATGATGTCAGCAAAAGATTATCATCATTTTAGCAACATTAGGATTTATTAATTTATGACACTGAGGTTTACACAAAAATAAACCAGGACATTATGGAGAGATTCTGGTAGTTTCTCCATATGACGTTGTGACTAGATTTCTATTGCAAACCTGATTCTGACCTCACCCCCTCACCCATGTAAGTTCACTAAAACCAAACCAAAACAATCTGCCTGAAATGTCATGTGTGTTGTGCTTTATTAAATAGGAAAGTCTGTGGGTAAATCAGACAAAGTTTATGTGAAATAAAAATAATTTGAAAAATGAGTGGTGTTTCACATTAAACATCCTTCTGTTTTAGTTTTCTTGGAAACAGCTCAAAACCAGTTTTGTTAAGAAACTCCAGGTCTGTGATCCTAACAGTGAGGACCTGATCCCTTCTTGCAGTAGCAGTTAGTATCCAAAATTGATGATGGAGTTGCAAGTAGTAAACCCCTGCCTGTTCCCTTTCCCCACTCCTTCCTATGCTGAAAGGATGAAAGAAGGCAATGTATGTATCACTTCACTCTTTGGCTATGTCTAGACTGGCATGATTTTCCGCAAATGCTTTTAATGGAAAAATTTTCTGTTAAAAGCATTTGCGGAAAAGAGCGTCTAGATTGGCATGGACGCTTTTCCGCAAAAGCACTTTTTGCGGAAAAGCACCTGTGCCAATCTAGAGGCGCTTTTGCACAAAAAAGCCCTGATTGCCATTTTCGCGATTGGGGCTTTTTTGCGCAAAACAAATCTGAGCTGTCTACACTGGCCCTTTTGCACAAAAGCTTTTGAGCAAAAGGACTTTTGCCCAAATGGGAGCAGCATAATATTTCCGCAAGAAGCACTGAGTTCTTACATGAGATCGTCAGTGTTCTTGCGTAAATTCAAGTGGCCAGTGTAGACAGCTGGCAAGTTTTTCCGCAAAAGCAACTGCTTTTGCGGAAAAACTTGCCAGTCTAGACACAGCCTTTGTGATCAGTGCTGTCAGTCTAGCTCTCCCTTACCTTCCTCCGATACCTATGTCCACCACTGAGTAAGCTACACCCTGATTCACCAGTTCTCTCCATTCCAAACTATGCTCAAACCTGATGATCACACCCAGCCCCTGCCCAGTGAAGAAATTTACCAGCCACCATTAAACTCTGTCCAACTTAACTGTCATCTGCTTAGAAATGCTTCCCCACAACCCACGTGTGCCTAGAATGAGAATCTGCTTTCCTGATCTTTGCATAGCTCAAAGCCACACTTTGGATCCTCTCTCATCCAGTTTCTAAGATACAAAATATTCTTCCACAACTATTCAGATTTATAAAACATCCCGCCCCAGGTTAAGACCCTCCCTTGACGTACTGGGGTGCAATCCAGACCAGTGGAGAGCTGTGTCATCCTTGCCCCACAATCTGGGGTACCTTGTAATGCATTACTTTGGTAGCTCCTAGCCTGGATGCCTCACAAACAGCTTGCAGCTCACTCCCAGATGTGTTTGTGTAACTGTTACCTCCCAGTCATACTTTCAAAAGCCTGGATTGTATTGAAGGGTGACCCCAACACACTCTGTCCCAAATTTCCCCCCAGAAATGTAAGTCCCATACAGCCCAGCCTAGCCCTGTCCTGGACAGTCTTCTCTTATTCCTTTAAAGGAAGAAGACAACATCTTACCACCTTAAAAGAGGTTACCCAGACTTTCAAATTGAAACCCACTGAATTAGATAAAACAAATTTATTTACTACAAAGATAGATTTCAAGCAAGAATAAGCATAGGCAATACAGTCGGACATAGTCACAAGATAAAACTCTTTCTAATGCTAAACTTGACAATTAATTTTAATTTGAGGCAAAGCTCTCACCCACTGTCCAAACTTCCTCTAGGTCAGAACCTCTCCCCAGAGTCCAACAGTGGTTTCTTTTATTTTCTCAAAGTGATGATGAGTTGGACAGAGTAAGGGAGTAATTTGGGGTGTCTGCCCTCCTTTTTTCAGTCTTTCTTTTCCAGGACAGTGTGTCTGATATTGGAGGCTTCCTGGTGGATTCTTTCACCTGCCTATGATCAGATGCAGGTTTCCTTTTGTTTCCTCTCTTTCCCTGTCTGCCTGATTACTCTATTTACTGTGTAAATGCCTCACAGAAGCCTGTATGTCCTACCCTGTTCCTCCTCCCTGTGCTCCAGGGCTATGACACCCTCTGGCGTCATGGTGTACTGCATCTTCCAGAAGCTGGAGCAGCTTCAGCTCCACCATGGGCATATTTATTTACACTACATTTAGGAGTGAGCCTCTGAGCCTTTGTCCACAAACTCAGGATAGTGGGGCTCATACCAGCGTTCTAAAAGAAGATATATAATAGGTGCTTTGATGTTGCTTCCAAGCCCATCCTCTCCCCTTATCTTTAGAGCCTTAGCTTCAGCCCCAGCCAAAATGGAGACAATTATTTTTAGAGTGCTAACATGAGTCCCAGGAGCACAGGTCTGTGGACCAGGTTGGGATGCTCACTCCTAGGTGCTGTGTAGACTTGTTCCAAAGTTCTTTTCCTGACAGTGAGTGATACTGCCCACAGCAATATACCAGCCACACTCCCCAGTGGCTGTAGGGTAACAGACAACTCTGGTATTATTAGTCCCACTTGTTTCCAGCGAAGAGTGGTACCAGCCCTTGTGGAAGGTGTTAAGTGCCTGCAATGCGAAGTGAAATCAATGAGAGCTGAGGGCACTCTTCAGCTTCTAGAAGGTGTGAAGCACCTCAAAAGGTTAGGTTATAGCCTGTGACTGTATCAAATGATGTATGCTGGAGAAAAGCCAAATGATGAAACAGGACATTGGACAGAGTTGTCCATGAAAAGTCTTAACAGGAAAAGTAGAGAAATCAGATCTATTGTTGGGGGCAGGAGGGAGGAGGAGCAAGTGGGAAGTTGCCACCAGGTACCGGCGATCAAAAGGGCCCAGGGCTCCTGCACTTTAAATTGCCACCAGACCAGTGTGCCCTGGGTGGCAATGAGGGCGGCCAATAATGTGGGCGGGGGGAAGCAGGAGGAAGGAAGGGGAGGGGAGAGACTGGCTTCCCAGCCCCCTCCCCTTCTGCCCAAGGCCCTGCCCCTTCTTTCCAGGGGCCTGGTGAGGCTGTAGGCCTCGCTGACAGAAACTGAGTGTTTCACTTAGGACAAAAAGGTTTTGAGAAAAAATTAAAAGGAATAACTTTTCATCAAGTTTACTCTATTACTGGACAAAACTTTCAGGGTATGTCTATGCTAGCCCCCTAGTTCGATCTAGGGAGGCTAATGAGGGCGACCAAAATTGCAAATGAAGTGCGGGATTTAAATATCCCGCGCTTCATTAGCATGTTCCCGGCCGGTCGCCATTTTAGAAATTGACTAGCCCGAAGTAACTGCCTGCGTCTACACGTGGCAGTGAAACAGGATTCCGAATTAAAACCCTAAATTGAATTAGCTGGTATTCCTCCTGCAATGAGGTTTACCAGCTAATTCGATTTAGGCCTTAATTCAGTTATTTCCTTAATACAGAAGACTCTTTCCATTGCTCCTGAGCCCACTAAAGATACATATTACAGGGGGCATAGTCAGGAGTGTTAATGACATAAAATCCTAATTAGGTATATAATTAGGTTTAGAGAACATGACCTAATGTTTAGAGAACATTAGGTATCTAATTAGGTTTAAAGAACATGACCTATGAAGCCAGGCTTCATGAACTGGGCTTGTTTAGTTTGGAAAAAAGAAGATTAAGGGGGGACATGATAGCGGTTTTCAAATATCTAAAAGGGTGTCACAAGGAGGAAGGAGAAAATTTGTTCTTCTTGGTTTCTGAGGACAGGACAAGGAGTAATGGGCTTAAAGTTCAGCAGGGGAGGTTTAGATTGGACATTAGGAAAAAATTCCTAACTGTCAGGGTGGTCAAATATTGGAATAAATTGCCAAGGGAGGTGGTGGAATCTCCCTCTCTGGAGATATTTAAGAACAGGTTAGATAGACATCTGTCAGGGATGGTGTAGACGGAGCGTGGTCCTGCCTTGAGGGCGGGGGGCTGGACTCGATGACCTCTTGAGGTCCCTTCCAGTCCTATTATTCTATGATTCTATCTCAGTAGGCCCCAGTCCATGCTTAATTTTACACATTTGGGTTATGTCTTTCACTTTATCTGGAATACTCACATATGTAAAGATAATTGTTGGCAGTGGGGTGACAGGTTTGTAGAAATGTTGATGGTGCCCAGATGGGTCCGAGCTCCTCCCCTCCCGTTCCTTAAGCCTTTGGGAGGCAGTTTGGATGCAAAAGACGGTTTGAAGAGCAGGCTCTGGAACAGAGTTTGGGTGCTGCATGCAGGCTCTGGGCTGGGATGGGTGGCGGAACAGGCTCTGGGAGGAGTTTGGATGCAGGAGGGCTGAGGGTTTCAGTTGAGAGGCGAAGTTTAGAGGCATGGAAGAAGATGCAGGGAGAGGGGGAGGGTTCAGCACTTATCTGGGCCCCCATCTGGCAATGGCTCCTCTGTGGGGAGACTGAGGGGTCTCTGTATGCTGCTGCCCACAGGCACTGCTCCTGCAGCCCCAACTGACTGCAGGGATTCTCAGGGATGGGGCAGTATGCGGAGATATTCTCCTCCCCAAGGGCTGCAGGCACATGGCAGCTGCATGCATAGTGAGTGGCCAGGAAACCGTTTTAGTCCCATTGTGCTGCTGCTGGTGGTGACGGGCCCCCTGGACCCTTTCAGATTGCCCAGGGGCACAAGACAGTACTGGAGGAGAAACCTGGCCCAGAACTTTGCAGGAGTAGGGCCCTTGGGTCAGGAATTTTTCTGGAGCCTGGGCACCATGGGCCCATATAACTCACAGTGTTGGTGGGCAAGATTTTGGCCACACATATATGCAAACATCATGAGAGGATCAAGGCAGCTGCATGGCACAGGAGCATCCACTTTAGTCCACAAATACCTGCTAAATCTCATTAAGGCATCCATACAACCTTGTGTCTCAGAGTAGCTTAATTAAATTATTACCGGCATGCTAGGCTTTTAACTTGGCAGCAGGGTGTTGCATTCAATAAACAATACTAATCTTATACTGCAAATTGGCTGTAATACAAACAGAGAAAAAAATCAAGTCTCTTCACAAGAAACTATTAGCCATATAATGGAAACAATAAGTGAGTTTGAATTGTTCAGCTAATCATCACACATTTTTATCACCCCATTCCTTTTTCCTTTTTAAGTTCTGAAAGACAAAGTCAGAGAAGTTAAGTTACCAAGTTCAGGTTAATTTTTTTCTACAAAAGCTTCAGTTTTTGAGGATTTTGAGGGGAAAAACAAACCAACCCACTCCCTGTGGGTCTTGATCCTGGTTTATGCTGAGTATTTTATTGAAGTCAGTGGGAGGTCCAGGCAGTGAGCAACTCACCTGATGTGCTCAACATATTGTAAAATCAGCAGAATGGCATTGACAATAATTTTCCCCAAGAAAATCAATGGCATAAGACATAGTGGCAATTAATAGCATAAATTCTCTAATATTGTCATCATTCGGTGAGATACTCCTGAGTATGCCTACACAGCATCTGTGGCTGGCCTGTGCCAGCCAACTCAGGCTTGTGGGGCTTGGAATTTGGGTTTGTTTCACTGCTGTGGAGACTTCTGAGGGGTAGGCAGGGGCCAGGGCTTTAGGACCCTGTGAGATAGGAGTATTGCAGAGTTTACCGCCAGCCTAAGCCCGAAAGTTTACACAGCAGTGAAACAGCCTTCCAGGCTAAGTTGGCTGCAGGTTTTCTTCACTGTTTATAGACATACCATAAGGTACTTGCAAATCCATAGGGCAGAGGTGCGAAACCTTTTTGTGGGTCAGGGCCCACTGACCACAGAAAAATCAATCAGGCGGCACACACTAGTGAGAACAAAATAAACAAAAAACAGCTCTCACTGTCATGGCCCCCAGCTGAGAAGGAGAAAGACACTTTCCACATTCCCCTTGCACACCAGAGCCTATAGGGGCCTAGATTAGTAGATTTTGTGTGCTCCGGCCATGCAGTGGGGGGGGAGGGGGGTGGGCTTGGAATGCCAGTGTAGCCTCCCCAATGCTGGATAGGAGCCCTGAGTCTTGGGGGCTGGAACCAGGGAAGCCGGGGGCTGTATTCAGTTGCCCAGGCCTGCGGTACCCCACCCTATCATAGGGTTTTTTTGTACCTATGAACCCCTGTTGTCTTTTAATCAAAGCATTGGTATTAGATCTTGTTTTCATTGTCCCACCTCTCTCCCTGGGAATACTTCTCAGCCATCTCAGCTCCTTCTGGCCAGATGCATGCTCATGCCTCCTAGAGCTTTTGCAGGGGGAGTGCAGCTCCATCATTTTTCCATGTGGGTGTCATGAAGCATAGCCTTTGGGTTTAGGGCAGCATGGCCTAATGACCAGAATCTAAGGGTCTGGGACAGTTTAAGGTGCAGTGTAAGGGGTTGGGCAGGCCCACCTTCCTGCACTGGTCCCCAACCCAGGGCCCTGTCAGTGGGGGAGTGATCCACTACTCACTCAGCTGGGAATCCCACTGCAACACACTGAGCTCACTAGGGTGGGAGATACCACTCATACATCTTCCCTGTGTCACTTCCAACCAGTTCTGGCATTGGTGTGATCCACATGGTTTCAGGGTCCTCAGGCTCTGAAGCGCCAGTCTCCCCCTGAGGCTCTTGTGGCTTTGGAGGCTCAGTGTAGTCTCTTGGGTCTCTAGCTCTCATCATCTGGGTCACAGGCTGGGTTACCTCTGGCATTGTTTCAGCAGATTCTTTCTTTCCAATGTCCATCCTCAACTGAGATGAGCTGCTCTCTTTTATACTGCTCTAGCACTTGGCGCATGCCCACTGAGGCTGGAGGGATGGGATTTCCTCTCTCCACAGGGTTTTAACTCCTTCTGTCTAGTGTGGGGTATGCATACCCCATCACAGTGAAAAAGTGCTTCCTTTTCCCCATTTTCTATTTAGACTATAAATACTTTGGAACAGGGAATATCTATTACAATGCCTATGTATAATGCCTAGTAGGATGAGTCTGTGACCCACACTGTGGCTGCTGAGTGCTATAAAGAGATGATAATATATTCTGTTTTCTAATCACCTGATATTGTACTTTTACAGTATCAAAACTTCCTTAAAGTAATTATTCATCTGTTTGATCCCTAATTGAATTTATCAACTTTGTGTGAAACCTATTGCTACCTAGTGTATTGTGTTCCTTTATCTTATTCAAATACTTGATCACCACTGTTTTAACAATCTGCAGTAGAACCTACACAAATATCCTCAGGGAGACATTGTTAATATTCTTCCTAACAAGTACAGAGACAAAAAAATCACCAAGTTTGTGTCATTTCTTTTTCAGTACGTCCCTTCTAACTGGTTTATGTAAATATTCAAAATTAACCTGAATAAGCAGAAATACTTTTTTTTGGTATACCAAATTGTACATAAGCAGTAGGTTGTTAGATAAAAAATATTTGTACGTTCATATATTTCTGCTATATGGAAACGCAGGAGTCCTTTGGTAATATATTTCTTGGTGAATCTATTATATATAAAATGGAGTTACAATTTAGTTGTCATAAAACCAGGTAATATAATTTAAATAAAAATATGTACTTACTTCATAGGACCTTTTTATGCATCAATTATGTTCCTTTGCTTGCCAACTAACATTACAATGGTAACCTCTGTATGAATTTTATATCTGGTAGATATTAAATTAATAAAAACATATCTAAGAGTTGAACTACAAGCCCTAGATTCTGTTAGCATCTGTTTCCGGTGAAACAGGGAAAAAAAGGGAGAGAAAATGTTACTTAAAACGAAGCCAATGGAGTTACACTATTATAAATCTAGTGTGGTAGAGTGGAGAATCAGATCCAAAGTGTCTAACTGATCATCTCTTAACTATTTTGAGCTAGATATTGCTCTTACTAAAATCTTTTTTAAAAACTGGTATAACTCTATGACTTCAATAAAGTTATTGCTGATTTTTTTCACTGTTGTAAATGTTTTCCTCTTTCTTTTAATAAGCAGAGCTTTTGGCAACATCCCTCTCAAGCAGACTATTATTCACAGTAGGTTCTTATTCTCCAACCACTATCACTGGTGTCAGTCAGAAGCAACTCCACTGCTGTAAAACTATGTAACTGAGAAGACAATCTAGTTCTGTGAATGTACAATGGACCTAAACATCAAGAAATCAAACAAACTGGTTAACCTTCAAAAAAGTGTGTGCTGACATGGTTTTTCTGTTAACAGTAAAAAAAAATAAAAATAAAAAAAAAAAACTCTACACAACTTGTTAAAAAATTTACTACCTTACTTTCCCAACTTCAGTCAGGGTAAGCGTGTGTCATGAGGAAAATCTGGAAAATCTACTAAATAGGGGTTTAACAGTTTTAACATGGAGCCTTGCATTTTACAAGTTATGCCAGGTGTATGTCATAAAGTAACAATTTAGGGTCTCAAAGTTATGTAGTCATGATGACGCATAACTAAGCATTAACAGACATATAAGAGCTTGTTATTTTCTTTATTCAGCAGAGAACTCTTCTTGCAAATATCTATTTTACATGTTAAGCCTTACAGACCTGTTTCTCCATTTTGATTTGTGGAAACCAGCCCTTAGCTATTAATAAATAATCAATTTTCCATTGCAATTATTTTATTTAAGTAACTCAATAAAAGAAGACTCAAAATTTTAATTACGCACTGGTTCCAAAGTTGCTTTTGTAATATTTCTGCAATAAAAATTTAATAGTAAGTTCATTATATATAGTCTATTAAGTACAATCAATGAAATTTTGTCATTCCTGTGATTAACAGGTCTATTAAATAAGGAGGATTAACAAACCTTTTAATTAGTGGTTTGAACTTATTTCTTGTAGATCAATGGATTTTAACCTGTGGTCTGCAGACTTCTGGGAGTTCATCGTTTATGTCCAAGATTTCCAAAGGGGTCTGCACCTCCATTAAAAATTTTCTACAAGTCTGCACATAAAAAGATCCTGAAAACCATTGTTGTACATTATTGTTTAAGAACTTTGGTTCATATAAGAAAATAAATGTCTTCAAAGGTTGTTAATCTTTGTAGATTTTTTCTCTTGGGCTATGTGTTCTTTAGTAATTTTCAAGAACTTTCTTGGAGACTGAGTACAATGCAGTCAGATCCCAAACCCTGCCCCTCTGTTGCAAAGGAACCATAAAACTGCCCTGCTGTGCTTTGCAGAGTGGAGGTATCCCATTTGGATTCAACAATGCACTCTGTTCTTTTCAGAGCACTGAATGTTCTTACTCAAATGTTGCAGGTAAAGGATAGGATTGCTAACATGGATGATTTTATCTGCTTCTGTAAAGATTGGCCAGAGCAATTGTGTTTGGAAATGATCATTACAATGTTCAGGAAAAATGGGTTTGAATTGGCTAGTAGTAAGTATCATTTTTCCTGTGCTGAAGTAAGTTCTTAGGGCTTCCCAAACTGTGGTACAGGAGCTTGATGTTCTATCATTTCACTTCACAACACTTGTAAAAAAATGGTACATGAACCAATAAAGTTTGGAAACTGCTGTTAGGCTGTTTTTTCATAGATAAAGGCCTAGAGGCTTAACACAGTCTTCTGAGGAACTTAGTTATTTCCTTTGTGGATGTGTATTTTAATGTAAAATCAAAAGGTATTTTTCAGAAACAAGGAGTTTTTTCAATTCTTAAAAAAAGGAGTTTTTATAAAACATATCCTAGCTTTTGAAAGGGACAAATCAGAATTTCCTAATCATGTCTTTGTAAAATGGAGGGAATGGGAGAATAAGAACAAAGACAGTGATGATAGGAACATGTACTTAAACTGAGTAAGTGCACCATTAGCTGGTTTTGAGACCTGTAGCTGCGGAACAAGGAGCTTCTAGGATTCTGGTACAGCAGTAGCACTAGAAAAATAACATCTTGCTTTAAATTAGACTCTATGCCTGAAACAGCACAGAGTGTGTTTTACTGTAATGTTCAGCATCTAGCATAATGTCCCATACCAAGCCAACCAACTAACCAAACACACAAAACACAAATAAATAAATGAAGCATTATTGTTGTTATTGTATGATAGTCCTATAAAAAGTAATGTAGGAAATGACAAAAAATTAAACCACTAACTGATATAATTTCTAAGAAGATATTTGTAATTGATTTCTTGCTGCTTCTGCTGCCAGGAACATAAGGCACCGTATGATACTGGGCATAGTGCTACTCTGTAAAGACTGTTAACAGCAAAACCATGGCAGTCTCTCCAAGATGATCTAGAAACATCATTAGAAACACCTGTGATGTATAGGAGGAGAGCTGGCCAGCACCCAAGGTACGTCTAAACTATGCTCTATTTTTGAAAGAGGATATGCGAATTCCCCGGGAATTTGCATATCTTCTTCTGATCTCACTTTCAAAAGCAGATCTTTTGAAAGTGAAAGTAGTCTGGATGCCTTTTTTGGGGGGAAAAAAAACCTTTTTCGAAAAAACTGTGTAAACCTCATTTTTTAAGGAAGAGAGGTTTTTTTGAAAAAGGGTTTTTTTCCCTGAAAAAAATGCATCCAGACTACTTTCACTTTTGAAAGATCCGCTTTCAAAAGTGAGATCGGAAGAAGATATGCAAATTCTGCATATCTTTCAAAAATAGAACGTAGTCTAGACATAGCTTTAGTGACTAAGGGGCTAAACTCAGGTAGTTAAGGGGGTTGATAGGAAATCAAATGGGAAAGACTGTTGAAATGTAAATTGAATATAGATACTTGGTTGTTGTTCCTTTGTGTGAGTTCTAGGTTAGCAGCTGGAGAAAGCAAAATGAAGTAATAGAATAGAATTACCATGCCTACAGGAAAAATTGGGCATGAGAATGGACTGGGCTTTGAACTGCGGATCAGTACAGATTGTGAGTAGACAGAGAAATGTATATTTAATCTCGATCAGGGTATTTTTCTTTATTTTGCTGTTTGGTTAACCTTCTCTTTGTGAATTCCATGTGCCTTCCTTCTCCCACTGAACCATATTTAAGCTGCAGCATGAAGAGACTGTTTCTTTGTCTTTTGATCCGTTGTTTTCTCAGTTGTTCTCTAACACGTAGCAACTAAGTATGCTTTATCAAGTATATTTTTTGTTTTGTTAATAAAATCACTTTTTAAGGTGATGACTTGATTCTTGTGTCCTGAAAGGTAATACCAGGTCTGTGTGTGTGTGTGTGTGCTTGTTTAGACTGAGAGGTCAGCTATCAGAGACACAGTTTGTTTTCTGTGTTCTTTGTTTGTTTTTTCAAGCTCTGTTGTGTGAAAGAGTTCGGGGTTCCTCTTGGGAAGAAGTTCAAGTGTTTCTTCCTGGTTTTCAGAGTTTATGATGGTGGCAGCCTCTCCCCCAAGGCCAGGGAATCTGTAATCTTGGGGAGTTTTTTAAAGCAGAAACCTATAGCGGCAAGGTATTTAAGGTCTCTTGAGGGCCCCCCCTTCTGTACTTGGAATGCCAGAGTGCGGAACAGCCCGGACAACATCTTTGAACACTAAGTATTTGTTAGTGATTAAAATTACTTTTTTTCAAGCATGTTTGCTTTAATAGTTCCCAGCAAAGAACTGAAATGGACAGTGTTCTTGAAACACGTAAGGCCAATTCTTAGGCACAGCTAATCTGAGCTCAGCACAAAGAGCTGAGTTGCAGTAATGATGGATTTCCTCCACTCTGATGTCTCCCACACCCCAGTTCTAGGGTTGGTGCAGCAGACCGTTCAATACTTGGAATAGCCTAAGAACTGCCCAGCTGCTCACAGTTCCAAGAGGCTGTTGCATCAGTTTGGAATCACTGGGGTGAAAAAGTAATGTAGCTACACCCCCTTTCCTAGCCATATCCCCTTTGACCCTACATTGGCTGTATGTGATCTGAGGAGTCCTTTAAACTGGCTTCATGTACCCTTTTAGCTGCTGGAGCGGCACAAAGGTCTATGTAAAAAATCAAGGAACTATCCCTTAGTACTGGTATGTGGTCTACCTAGCTGTACCTACAGTGAACAAGGCACATAATTTGACCCTTGTTTTCTTCAGGAAGTGTGCTGCAAATTATGTGTAACTAAAGTGCAGACTGGTATTGCACAGGCTGCAGGCAATGTGATTGTTGAAAGATCACCCAGTGTAATCACACATTAGGTTTCCTTTCCAGAATCATTAGAAAATGGCTGGAACAATGTTTTCTCCACACAAACTTTTAATAGGTTATCAGTGATCTCAACTCACATGTAGCCTACCTTTCCCAATTCTGCAATGTCACACTCAAATGTCATCTGAGTTGGATACCATTTTCCATCACACAGAACGAGTCTGACATCAAACAGCCTGCACCTTCATGGGGGGAAAGAACTTTGTGCATCTTTTCAAATCTGTACGAGAAACTGGATCTGTAATAGGCACAAACAACTAGGCCGTTCTGGAGATGCCCATGTGAAATACAAAATAGGCAATATTCCTACCTTGTCAGGAAGAAACACAGTGAATCAATTGTAGTGTACAATGCAAGTGAAACAACAAAATCGATAGCAGTTGAAAGAAGCTGAATTTAACCCTATGAATGTATAATAAGGATGCATGCTACATTTTGCAAACAGTAACTCTCCTCTGACTCTAAAATCTATCAGAAAGTGTTGCTAAATATAGCCTCCTGGCTAAGAGAACCCATGAGATGAAAAACAGCACTTGATATTTTTGTACTGAAATTCAGGCTTGTTAATAAATCTCCAATATAAAAGCATTACACAACCAACAACATTATTGTTATTTGTTTACTGTTTAATGGAAAAGCTGACTTACTTTCCTGATTTAAAAAAAAAAAGATAATTAATGTTACCCAAACAGACACCATTTTAAATTCTCAGACAGCTTTTAGGGCATTGTGATTCTTTAAGCTTCTTCCAATGCATTCAGTGCACAAAATATTATGATAGCCTCTTTCTCTGACCTCAGCTAATGTGTTGTCGACTGTAAATTCACCCACATGCTCCCTATTTCAATAGCATGAAAGAAGTGGCATTGCATATATTTTCTGCAGTTCTCGACATTCAGCATGCTACAAAATTCCAAAATTAGGCAAACACAATGGATTGATGCTGGGGACATTTAGGGTGAATGAGATCTTCTAGTTTATACATGAGACAACAAGGTAAATTAATAAGGGAAATTGACAATCATTTATACATGCCAGTATCAGCAGGCTTCTCAGCAAAACTGCTAACGAAAGGTCACAGCTCATCTGCTACTGAGACAACCAGCAGTGAGGCTAAAAATTATTCATTTTCAAACACTATTTAAGTACTTTGTTCACTGTGGAGGCAGAAGGGCTTCTTTTTCTTCTTCTTTTAACACAGAGAAGCAATAAATCAGCCACTTTAAGAAGACCCAGCTAGCCCAACACAGATCGATTTCACAGGCAAGTCGATGGGCTGCTAATAGAATTACAACTACCTGTCAAAACAAGGAAAACATATCTGTGACAGTGACAAAGGGCAAATCAATTGAAGAAAAGTTTTTTTTCTTCAAGACACAGATGCAGAGACCATGAGTGTCTTTCAAGAACCTGCAATTATGACTAATAGCAATATGTTTTCACCATTATAGAAGCTGATCCTGTCGTCCTTGCCCATGTGGGTGGAATAGTTCTACTGTGGTCAGTGGGGCTATTCAGATAAGGTAGGGCTGATAGATGAGATCCATAGTTCTGGTTATCTCAGTGATTTAGGTTATGAAATCTATTTTTTAAGGTTTTCATAAAACAGCTGCAAAAATTTGGTCTAGGTGCTAGAGCTGAAAGGGGACAGTTTCTTTATCCTCAGATCTTCCTAAATTGTTGTTTCAATTATCTATCTATCTATCTATCTATCTATCTATCTATCTATCTATCTATCTATCTATCTACTTAGCAGTTTCAGGTGGATTTTAATATTTGTATAGCTCACACATGGGATCAATTATGACAGTGATATTTGGCAAAATATTACATTAGAATATAATTTTGCAGTAATTTGGAAAAAAATAATATTGTGAATTGTGGAAATTTGTCATTGTGCTATAACTTTGTTTTGATACACATTTCATATATGTAGTATAAGTCTCAGATAATAACATATTAAGATTAGGGTTGAGAAAAGCTCTGTTAAGTCAATTATATAACCACAATTCTATACACATGTACTGATGCCACAATCTGGAATTGCTCTATAGCCTTCTCTATCAAATGCTGTAGTCACAATATATTTACCAAATCAGCATAAGCACAAATTACCCTGCTTAGCTGGAAGAGCAGTAAAAGAATATGAAATCATTACACAATACAGAATAAAAAACAGGACTGTGCTTCCTAATCATGTAATTAGCAACCAGAAAGGGGAAAGGGCTACATGATAAATCTGTATATCAATCCTCCCTGTGGGTATGTCTACACTACCCTGCTAGTTCGAACTAGCGGGGTAATGTATGCATACCAAACTTGCTAATGAAGCCCGGGATTTGAATTTCCCGGGCTTCATTAGCATAAAGCCGCGCCGCCATTTTTAAAAGCCGGCTAGTGCGAACCCCGTGCCGCGCGGCTACACGCGGCACGGGGTTCGCACTAGCCGGCTTTTAAAAATGGCGGCGCCGGCTTTATGCTAATGAAGCCTGGGAAATTCAAATCCCGGGCTTCATTAGCAAATTCGGTATGCATACATTACCCCGCTAGTTCGAACTAGCAGGGTAGTGTAGACATACCCTGTGATATCAGATGTTACTTGGGGCTTGAACAAGACTCCATCATTCTTGTCTATCATGCTGTTTGCCAGGATGGTAACTGTGTTTCTATAACTTCACTTTTTAAAACAAGATAGTTGTTGGTGTACTGCTCAACTCTCAGGTTGGAAGTCCAGTGAATTGCTTTTCATCTTGTCCTACCATTTGTCCTCTGACTTCAATGACTCTACAGGCATTACAGTTTCCACTGACATAGCCATAAGAACTCATGGACTACACAATTCTTCCTATCACATCAAAATGCAGTCCCCAGAGAAGGACAAGATAAAAATATTTATGTAACTACATTGCATGAAAGTTCTTTCTTCTTTCTTCTAAAAGCAAACAGCCACAGAAATCAAGCATAAAATACTGCCTTTAAGAGGTGGACATAAACTTTGGGTGGTATTTGAATCTGGCATGGCTCCAGATCTGAGCTTTCCAGATAGCCTTTATGACCACTGCTCTTGTTTCACCACAGCCGCAGCACCTGGGACTGCAGGGCGCACCACCTCACCTGCAACAGCCACCCACACCCGGGCCAGCAGGTGCAACAGGAACCTGGAGGACTACCAGCGGCGGCACCTACGGCTACTGGAGCACCAGATCTGCATCCAGGAGCACTGGGTCTGGGGAGGCTGGCAGGAAAGCCTCCCCCTTCCGCTCGCACAAATTGTACAGCACACAATGTGCTGCCACCACTGGAGAGATATTGTGTTTGGCGAGGTCGAGGCAGGTGAGGAGGCACCTAAATCTGGCTTTCAGGTGTCCGAAGGCCCCCTCAACCGTGATGCAGGCCCTGGTGAGCCTGGCATTGAAGGCCTGGTGGGAGGGGTTGAGGTGCCCTGTGTACAGCTTCATCAGCCAGGGCTGTAGGGGGAAGGCTGCATCCCCCACCAGGCACACGGGCATGTCCACGTCTCTGATCCTGATGTGGCGGTCGGGAAAGAAGGTCCTGGCATGCAGCCTCTGGCACACGGAGGAGTTGCAGAACACCCTGGCGTTGTGTGCCTTGCCAGACCAGTCCACATTAATGACCGTGAACTGGCCCCGGTGGTCACACATGGCCTGCAGGAGCACAGAGAAGTACCCCTTCCTGTTGATGTACTGGGAGGCCTGGTGTTCCGGGGCATGGATGGGGATGTGCGTCCCGTCGATGGCCCCCCCGCAGTTGGGGAAGCCGAGGGCACCGAACCCCCAGATGACGGCATCTGGGTTGGCGAGGTGGACCACCCTGCGGAGCAGCACCCGGTTGATGGCCTTGAACACTTGCAGAGGGACACAGCAAACCGCGAATCACTGGGGCACCCGGGTGGCTGGGAGTGTTCGTTCCCTGGCACTGTCCTGCGCCCCACCCCAGAAGCAACCCCTGCAGGTGGCGTGTAGTACGGCCGGGACAGACTGAACCCTCTGGTGCGGGGCACTTTTGCCTCCTCCCCCCACGTTTTCCCTGGGGCGGCCAATCCCCTCCTTGCAGCCCCCCTCCCCCCCGGCCCAGTGGCTAGTGGGTGCTGTACCTGCATGAGCACTGCTCCGATGGTGGATCTCCCCACGCCAAACTGGTTCCCAACGGATTGGTAGCTGTCCAGCGTGGAGAGCTTCCACAGGGCGATGGCCACACACTTCTGGAGGGGGATGGCGGCCTCATACGAGTGTCCCGTCACCGCAGAACAGGGGCGAGCCACTCGTAGAGTTCCAGGAAGGTGTCCTTCTTCATCCTGAAGTTCTGGGTCCACTGTCTGTCTCCCCAGCACTCCAGGACGATGCGGTGCCACCAGTCGCTGCTGGTGTCCAGACACCAGATGTGGCGGGGCATGCTGGTATCTGGACACTGCTGCTGCTCCTCCACGACCCCTGGGGAGGCCAGGGAGAGAGGCAGGGGGCTGATGTGCACCAGGTGGTGCAAGGCAGCCTCCACCCATTGCTGGCAGGCTTGCAGCAGCAGATCCAAAAACTGGAGCAGCATGCCCAGGGTGAGCTCTGGCTCTATGTTGCCAACTGCAGCGGTGTCCCCAATGGGAAGCACCGACACAGGCAGATGGAGAGAAAAATGCTTTGCTGTCCCTTGGCGAGGTTGGCAAGCAAGCGGAAAAGCTGAGAACCGGCTGTCCAGGGGGGTCCCTTTAAGCACGAGCCTCAGATAGCCTCAGACAGCAGCCACACAAAGCAACTACTGACCTGATGCCCTGCCGGAACTGGTTTCAGCTGCCCTTAAATGCGACCCAGCATACAATCAGTGTGGACACGCTAGTTTGAATTAGCAAAACTCTAATTAGAATTAGTTTTTAAGTCTAGATGCGCTAATTCGAATTAGCTTAGTTCGAATACCCTTGGATATCTGCACCCAGGAAGTGAAAGTCCATCTGTCTTGTATCTTGGTGTGTTTTAGGTTTGTAAGTTAAACTCCATTATCAGGTGCAAGCAACCCCAGTAATAAACAAACAAACAACCCTTCCCCCCGACCACTTTTAAAATATTCAAGATAAAAAAAATAGAAAAAAGAGCATATAGATCTCTGCTGCTTTATTAAATAGTGTGAGAAAGAAGTATTGGTTCAAAGTTAATGATGAATGGGGGTAAAATTCCCTTACCAGTGACATGGCCTGATTCTAGTCTTATGTCAGTGTCAATTAGGAGTAATTCTACTGAAGTAAATTTAAATTCTAGTTCCACTGAAGTATATGACAAAGCTCCCTGTGATGGTGTTTATAGACTCCTCACAGACATTAAGGGCTTGTCTACATGTGAAGATGTATTATGCCGATGGGAGAGCTTCACCCAAAGGCATAGTTAATCTACCTCTGTGAGAGGTGGTAGCTATGTCAATGAGAGAAACTCTCCTGTTGACATAGCTCTGTCTAGACCAGGAGTTATGTCAGTATAATTACAATGCTTAGGGGTGCGGATTTTTCACACCCCTAAGAAGCATAGTTTTACTGATGTAAACTTGTAGTGTAGACCTGGACTAAGGAAGGGAAAGAGCAGTACTGGACCAAGAAAGCCCCACTCCTCAGCAACTCCCAGACTCAGCAGTGGGAATGGGAAAGGAGAAGGAGAAATAAAAAGAAGGCAAGGCCAGGCAAGTTAACGTGGCCTGAAGGGCAGAAGCCAGTTTTCAGTGCAAGGTCATGCATTTAGGGAGTGACACTGGTAGACCAGCCAATCTGCATTGTGACCCCCCCATAACAATTTAATAAGACTCAGAGGAGTAGCCCAGGTTGGTCTGTAATATAAAAAACAATGAGTACTCCCATGGCACTTTAGAGTAACAAATATGTCATATCATGAGCTTTCATGGGTAAAACCCACTTAGGTGCCACAGGACTCCTTATTGAATTTAACAATGAATGTATCATTCTTTTCTATGTGAATTTCAAAGAGATTTACTAAACTAGCAATCAGCAACTCATTTTGTAGTAACGGAAATCAAGGGTAGATACTAAGTGAATTTGTCTGTGTTTACCTAAATCTTTGTTAGAAGTTTAACAATGTTATCAAATTAGCTTGAAATTGCTAATTCCCTTTCATGTCTTAATTATGTAACAGTGTCCAGTTAAACTTAAGATCAAAGACTTAAGATACTGAAGGAAACTAATAATATTATCTACATTGTCTTCAGCTTACCTATATTTTTAATGCTGGAAGATGGGTTAATTGACTTATGTTAAACAGTGTAACTGGATTACCTGTGTATGCATAGTAAATAGGATGTTAACTTCAAAGTAATAAGATAGTGTGTATTCAACCAAGAATATGCTGTGCTCAACACACTTAACAGCTCACTTCAGCTATAAAAGTAAAGCTCTGGGCCTGATCTGGCATCTCTAGTCTGCTTAAATTTTGCACAGGGAATGTATAAATCGTAAGATGGAGAGCTTCCAAATAATTAGCTGGAATACCCTGGAAAATGCATGGAAAGACTATTTTGCATCTAAACTGCTTTTGGATTCTGACCTGTTAGAACGATTCCAAAGAGACTTTGACAAGCCAGCAGTTTATTCCATCACTATTGTGTTCTTGAACTATTAACACTGGAAGCCGTTGTGTGTATATTGACCTTTTAATCTCTTGAAATGTTCTTCTTTTTTCCTTTTATTATTAAACCCTTGATTTTAGATACTAACGGATTGGAAATGGTGTGATTCAGGTAAGATCTAAATTTTATATTGACCTGGGGAAAAGTGTCTAGTCCTTTGGAACCAGTGAATTTTTCATATGGCAAATCAGTTTTTTGGTAACCCCTCACTATATTAGTCTTTAGAGGGGTAGCCGAGTTAGTCTGTAACTGGAAACAGTTAATAAACAATGAATAGTCTAGTAGCACCTTAAAGACTAACAAAACATGTAGATGGTCTCATGAGCTTTCGTGGGCAAAACCCACTTCCTCAGATGACTGGAGTATTAAAAGTCCAGATCCAAGAATAAATAAGGGAAGGGGGGAGCAGGAGTAGGAGGGGGAAAAAAGATAAAAAGGACAGTGAATAGATTGTTCAAGTTACAAGAAGCTGATAAGAACAATTAGCACTTCAATTGCTTGTTTGTTTGGTTAAGTCATTAGGGTGTGGATGTGTGATCCAGCCCATAACTCTGTTCATTTCAATTTGATAAGAATTAAACTTGTAAATGAAGTTAAGTTCCAACCCTTCTCTGTGTGTTTGGCTTGTGAAATTGGCCTGAAACAACACGGTGACTTGGAGATCCATTAATGTGTATCCAATTTTGTTATATTAGTCTTGTTTGTGTAGATGGTAACCAAGGGCAGGAATATACAAAGGAGACTGTATTTGGCTTTTTAGTTAACCAGCATGGTACTGCAGATGCTCTTTCTTTTACTGGTATTGTGCATACATAGAATAAACCACCAGTTTTGGCGATTGTCTGCCCTATTACATGCAAGCTGCCCTAAGCATAGCATTTCCAGCATGAGGTTCATCCAGGCACCCCATTCAAAAAGACTAGCAACAAGAATTTTTCCAATAAACTGGGGTCTTATCATTTGGAAGTGATGGAGGAGGAGACTCAGTGTATTTGTCAATCAGGCTACGTCTACACTGCCGGCCTTTGCCAGCAGAAAGTATGCTAATGAAGCACTCATTAGCAACTTCTCGTGCTTCATTTGCATAATCTCTGCCCAAAGCTTTTTGCGTAAGAGGTTTCTGCACAAAAACTAGCAGTGTAGATGGATCCGTTTTGTGCAAAATCCCCCTTTTGCGCAAGATCTGTATACCTCCTTTTTTGAGGCATAAGAATCTTGCACAAAAGGTTTTTTTTGTGCAAAACGGATCCATCTACACTCCTTGTTTTTGTGCAGAAACCTCTTGCGCAAAAAGCTTCAGGCAGAGGTTATGCAAATGAAGCACGAGAAGTTGCTAATGAGTGCTTCATTAGCATACTCTCTGCTGGCAAAAGCCGGCAGCATAGACATAGCCCCTCAGTACGAATATGAGTTGTCAACATAAAATGGCCACAAAAAAAGGCTAATGCAGTCTTAAGATGCATCAGATGAAGTATTTCCAGTAGAGACAGGGAAGTATTAGTATCACTATACAAGGCACTGATGAAACCTCATTTGGAATACAGTATGAAATTCTGGCCTCCCATGTTTAAAAAAGAGATTAGTTCAGACTGGAACAGGTACAGAGAAGGGCTACTAGGATGATCTGAGGAACAGAAAACTGCCTGGTGAGAGGAGACTCAAAGAACATGGTTTAGCATAACCATAAGAAGTCTGAAGGGAGTTATGACTGGTCTCTATAAAGACATCAGAGGGAGATATATATTTGCAGGCAGAAGAGTACTTTAAGTAAAATGCCAATGTAGATGCAAGAACAAATGGATATAAACTCGACATCAACAGGTTTAGATTTCACTCTAGGTGAAGGTTTCTAACTATATGAGGAGTAAAGTTCTGGAACAGCCTTCCTAGGAAAGTAGTGGTGGCAAATAACCTAACTGGCTTCAAGACCGAGCTTGATACATTTATGGAGGGGATCAAATGATGTGGCTACTCACAGTGGCATGTGGCCTATTGGTGACTGCCTATAGCAAAAATCCCTAACAGCTGGAGATGGGACACCAGATGGGGAGAGCTCGGTTACTACATTGAACACTTTCCTAGTATCTGCCAGGTGGGTCTTACCCTTATGCTCAGGGTCTAACTGATTGCCATGTTTGAGGTCAGGAAGGAATTTTCAGATTGGGTCAGACTGATGGAGACCCTGGGGATTTTGTTTCTTCCTCTGCAACATGGGGCATGGGGCACTTGCTGGTTTAAACTAGTGTGAAAGGTGAATTCTCTGTACCTTTTTGTCTTTAAACCCCATTGTTTGAGGACTTCAGTAACTCAGCCAGATGGTAGAGGTCTGTTTCAGGAGTTGGTAGGTGAGGTTCTGTGGCCTGCAGTGTGCAGGAGGTCAGACTAGATCAGTGGTTCTTAAACTTTCGTACTCATGTTCCAGAACTTTTACATAGCAAGCCTATGAGTGAACCCTCCTTGTAAATATAAACACCTTTTAATATATTTAACACCATTGTAAAGGCTGGAGGCAAAGTGGGGTTTGGGGTGATGGCTGACAGCGTGCAACCCCGCATATAGTAACCTCATGACCCTCTGTGGGGTCCTGACCCTCCCCAGTTTGAGAAACCCTGGACTAAACAATCACCATGGTTCATTCTGACAAAGTCTCTGAGACTATGGACTTGGCTACACTTTAGATTAGATTGACGGAACAGCAATCAATCCAGCTGGGGTCAATTTACTTCATCTAGTATAGATGTGATAAACTGTCTTTTGATTGCTCTCCCATTGACTCTAATACTCCACCTCAATGAGAAGCACAGGGGGAATCGACAGGAGAGCATCTTCAGTTGACACACTGCTGCATAGACACTGCAGTAAGTAGATCTAACTACATTGACTTCAGCTATGCTATTCTCATTGCTGAAGTTGCATAACTTAGATTGATCTCCCCCATAGTGTAGACAAACCCTATGAAGTGAGGCCCATGGGTTGCATGTGGCCCACTGGGGCTCCACCTTCAGTGCATGGCTCCCTCGTCTGCCTTCCTCCACCACATGCCTCTCATGCACAGAGATACTGGAGCCCTGCATTTCCTACTCTTCCCCTTCCCTCCAGCACTTTCAAGCACCACAAATCACCTGATTTGTGCTCTGTCCTTGCTCCTCCCCCTCCCTTCCAAAGCCAGAATGCCACAAATCAGCTGTTTGCGCCTGTTCAACCTCTAGGAGGGAGCAGGAGGCACAGGAATGGAGAGCAAATCAGGCAATTCATGGTGCACTGAAAGTGCTGGGAGGGCGGGGGAGGAGTAGAAAGTATGGGGCTCTGGTGTCCCAGTGTGTGAGGGGCACATGGGAGAGGGGATAAACGGGGGGCTGTGGGGCAGTAGGTGGAACCCCAGTGGGCCACAAGCTGAGATGAAGGAGGGCTACTCATGCGGTCCCCTCACTATTCTTGGTTGACCATTGTTGGTCTGGACTATGGACAATGACCCAATTAGAAGGGTAGGGAAGAGGTGACCTGAGACATTCCACATTTCTGCTTCTTGGGTCCTGGGCCAGGACTCTGAAGAAAGGGGAGGCCTTTTCTTTCCAGGAACTTGGGTCCTTTCCCATTTGGCCTGCTGACTCCTAAGTGAAACCTATTACATTCCCATTAACTAAAGTGGGACCAGGATCTCCTGAATGAAACCAAAATGCAAAACCAAAGTGTGAAGAGAATGAAGCTCACACTATGTGAACCATGAACATTGGCATGTCTTGTCAATTTTGCTCTTCACTTTATGGGTGCAATACAGTGACGTCAGTGAATTTTCCAGGTCTTCAATGGGTGTTGCACCAGTGTATCTGAAGGTAAAACTGAGCTTTCAACTCTCTGGAGGAAGGTATGAGCTGGAGAATGTAATATGTTTGTAAAGCATTGTGTGCTTTAGTCCACAAATCTTTTAATTCAGCACCAGACTGAGTCATCTAAATGCAAAACACCTTTTACTTTGCATTAAAAAAACACAAAGCAATATATTTTGCCTACAAGTAGGATTCCTACAGCATTTTTCCAATGCTACTATCTGTTAGGATTTTCTGAATAGTGCCATGACTGCTTTAAATCATTTTCAAATAATGATGTAGAGAACAGCTGAAATAATATGAATAACACATTTATTTAAATTAAGTATTTAGATTAAATATGTATGTTACAAAATATAAAAGTTTATTTATTCTATATGAGGTATCCTTTCAAAATAATGATTTACTGTTGGTCACGGTATCCTTCAGTTATATATCCATGTTCAGTTTCTTCCAGTCACTCTCACTGTGGATTTAGATCTTTGTCCTATCTGCATTACAGTAACATAATGTGGAGTGACTTGGCAGCAAGTTCACAGCTACTACTGTACAGAAAACAACAGGGGAGTCCATCTCTGAGTCACTGAGAACAAAAGGTATAAAGTTAGATCCAAGCATTGACTGATCACAGAGTAAGTGACTCTCTACCCATAGACCATGCCTCTTCCCAGAAGCTTACTCACTTCAAAAGTAGAGCTAAAGCTCCAGTTAAGAGGGCAGGTATCCCAGTTAACTTTAAGCAGATATCAAGAGAAAAAGGCAAGCAGCCAAAAGGGTCTAACATCATCCGTATGCTACAACTTTTGTAGTCCTAGCTTCATAGAGCTTGTGGTGTTTGCAGCCCAGCTTGATTTTGACATGCTAACGTAATTTTAATCTACGTGTGATGTTACTAGGCTCAAATGGCCAACTTGGAATGATTAAAACTTTGAATTTTTCACAGTAAAACAAAACAAAGAGCTGTAGAATGAGGTTTTATCTTTCCATCTACACATTGGAGATGAAGAGAGTGCCTCTCTACTATTATTCCAGGTTCCCGCCTTGAGCACCAATGTAGTCCATGGAATTTCATGAGCATACAACTGATGTAGTACAGTGGAAAATCAGATTGGAAGGATACAGCAGGTAGATCAAAGGACCAGCTGGACTGAAGCAATGCTGATAGATGGAGTACCATTTGTCATTGTTTTTCAAGATGATGTTATGTTACATCTCTACTTTTAAGAGATTTTCTGTAAATCGGGTACTCCATGAATCAGATAATTGTTAAATTCATTTTGGAGCTGATTTCAAACACCCAATCCTAGATACCGTGTTCCTTCATTTCCCATAAACTACAATAGGATTTGTAGCACTCAGCACTCAGACTAGACCCTTTTTTTAAAAGGTTGGAATAGTACAGGTAAATAAAGCTCTTAAATATTATAAAAAAATCAGGAAAAATCTTGAAAATTGTTGACTAAGCATTTTTTAAAATACAATTTTCTGTGTATTATTAATAGTAAAAATAATAATATATGTACTTTTAAAAAATTAGTATCTAAATTAATATATGTGAAGGGTTTCAGGAGTCTTCAGTGATGTCCATCTATTCTTAATTTAGATGAAAAATTTCACATGGAAGGAAAAATAAAAAATACAAGTAAATGTAACAGAACTAAAAGGTGGTATTTTTAATTTAGGGATTTTTATGTTATTTACTGAAAAAAACTCACATTTCATTTTCAGGGGAAAAATAGTCCTTGTTTGATATAAAAAAATGTAATTAACTTAGAACTGATTTATTCAATATGAAGCACTATTACAGAAGTACAGCAGATGTATCATCTATAAACCTTTTGCTCTAATTTATTAGTTACTTCATAGAGTTATAAACTGTATTAACTCTCGGGTAGAAATCAAGCACTGTTACAGAGCTCTTGAGCAGATGTGCTGCAAGAAATCCTTTTGATATTTTTTTTAAACCTGGAGAATAATGACACTGCAATATCATGTGGTGAAAGAGCAATAATTTGATAAACATTGTCTTTCCATTAGATTAGAGCAATTAATCTGATTCTAATTTAGCTGAAACATTACCATACGGGAATCCCTAGAGCCCTGTGAATAATCTCTAAACACATTGACACACTCAGCAGACAAACATTATCTCACTCATACTGTTCTTCCATATGGTCTCCTACCATGGTGATGGAGAGCACCCTGCTGTTTCAATCAAATAAATGTCAATTATCTGAGATAGATTTTTAGTTCACAAGCATAGGCTTGCAATTCAGCCAGTGAGGCTTCAGTAGAATTGTTTGCAGTTCTTCTCTGAAATTGTCACTCTCGTTTTCAGCGGAGTCCCCACTGTATTGTCTTCAGACTCCGCTGCATCATCTGAAGTTACAGCGACTATGTATTGAAAATTACCGGTGCAAGAATCCATTTGTGTTTGAATAAGACAGAAAAGGGAGAAAGCAACAGAGAAAGGAAAAAAAATGGCAGCAGAATTTACCATGAAATCTCCTGTGTATTATGCTCATTCCTGGAATGTTTATTACTCATCTGCATATATAAATATAGTAGAGCTTTGCGTAGGTGAAGGCTGCTTAGATAACTCATTGATATCCTGTGGCCCAACAGGCCTACCAACAGAGGAAGGGGACAAAAGGACCAGTTACCCAAGAGCTCAGTGATACAAAAGGGATCTTTAAATTGCTGCTGATGTGGCACATCGTGTGCTCCGGGAGGCACTGAGGGCCACCTAGCTAGAGCCCTGGCCCTTCTGGAAGTGTGAAGCAGCCCCCTCTGCCTTGCCTTGCCCAGGGACCCAATGAGGCAGTGTTGGTCCCAATTTAGAACCAGATCCCCTAAAGTATTGAATATTCTCAATTCCTATTGATCTGTCCCTGTATCAGCTTACTTTATGTAAAAATTCTGTTATTTCAGGTACCAAAGCTTGCTTCTATTGAACGGAGATATTACACAATCGTATTTGTTCTTTGAGATTGTCAGATGGGCAGGAGATGGAAGACCTAATTGCATAGTGCTGGTTTGCTTTGTTAATTCTTTAACTACTAAAACTCATATAGCAGGAGAAAGTCATGTCAGCTTATACTGTCTCCTCAAAAGTCTGTTGGCATTAGTAGAGCATATTGATAATAGATATTTAGTTAGTTAGTTAATGCAGTAATAAGCTGTATGATAGAAATACCAAGGTACAGTCTGACACAGATCTTGAGAGAGGTTTCATATCTTAAATGTTTGTCACTAGCTATGCTGCATATATGGCTTAACATCCCTGCCAATCTTACCTAATAGAATTTATCTAGGGTTATTTTTTTTTTTTTTGCCCTGTTATAATTTTGGCCTTCTCATCCTCACATCCTCTGGCAAAGAGTTCCACAGTTTGAGAGTGTGTAGTGTTAAGTAGTCACTGCTTCGACCTTTGAAAAGGTGTAGTGTTTCATTCCATTCCCTGTCCTCCCTCCCATGCCTAATTTTGCTGGCCCATGCTCTGTATGGGTGTGGCTATGTTGGAAAGACTAACTTTGGTTTTAATTCAAGCCTTATGGCATTCTCCCTCTCAGAGAGGCATAAGGAGCAAACTGAACTCAATTTCTGCACAAGGGTACTAGAATGGAAAGTCTCTTTCTGCCCCTTTTCCCTCACCCCTGTGCTCATCACTACAGAAAGGCACAAACTAGACTAGAGTAAGGAAATCCAGTCTGCATTGCTTAGTGTAGTATGCTACTTTGAGATTATGTGCAGCATTTGAGAGCCATAGTTTTTACGAAGATACTTCCCTCTAAAGAAAGGAAAATATTGAGGCATAAGACAACTATACAAGCCCTCTCCAGAGGGAAGCTCTCTTGCTTCTCTGGGTTTTCTTTAGGGAATTAAAGCAGGAGATGTATATATTTTTTATCAAGCCAAACTAATGAATTAATTATGTCAACAGAATCTGTGTGTTCTGAGAAACAAAGAAAGCTGAAGAAGATTCAACAAGAGAACATGTAAAGGATGAGCAGTCAGGTCAATGAACTAAACAAAATTCCATATTCATTTCAATGATATATGTTCTTATTTACTCAGTTACAATTTTTGATGTGAGACTGGAGCTATACACTGAAGAAATGGATGTAATCAGCAGTGGGCCAAAGGAATCTCATTTCATGGTTTATTACATAGAGGGCATAATATGGAGATTTGTTTGGGTTTAATACACAAACTATTACTGATCTGAGCTGTAAATGTGTTATATATAGTATCCTGGCTATGCATCCATCCTATTGCACCAATCTCTCTTCAGCCCCCGTCATAGTGGGTATGTCTAGACTACGTGGCTCCATCGACAGAGCCATGTAAATTAGTTTACCCGGCATAGGCAAAGAAGCGGAGATTTAAATAATCCCCGCTTCATTAAAATAAACATGGCTGCCGTTCTGTGCCGACAATCAGCTGATCTGGCACAGCGCGTTAGTCTAGACGCGGATCGGTCGGCTGGGGAAGCCTTTGCCACGTGAAGCGAGGCTTACAGGATCGGTCAGCAAAGGCTTCCCCAGCCTATTGATCTGCGTCTGGACTATCGCGCTGTGCCGGATCAGCTGATCGTCAGCACAGCGCAGTGGCCATGTTTATTTTAATGAAGCGGGGATTATTTAAATCCCTGCTTCTTTGCCTGTGCCAGGTAAACTAGTTTACATGACTCTGTCGACAGAGCCATGTAGTCTAGACTTATCCAGTAGTATCGGAGCACCCGTATTCATGACTGTTCAGCATCTTGGAGGATCAAGCACAAAATTTACCTTTTTTGTAGAACTGTCCTTTCCCCTGTATGGACAGCTGGAAAATCAGAGATCTTGTTCACAGTAGCAAAGTAATTTGCATGCAGAAGCTATCCATTCATTTCAATAAAAGATGGGATATTTGGGCAATGTTGTGTGGTTCCTGGCATCTAATCCATAATTTTAGGTTACCTGTAATTGTATATTTTATAAATAAAAAGTGCCTTTAACTTAATGGATTTGGACACTCCGTCACCAGTAATGTAATAATAAAGGTTTCGCTTGAGGACATTGTGAAATACAATGTTAACGTTGTTCAATAAAACAATTAATATGATCAATTTGACTTGAAATGTGTCTTGTTGTGTAAACCATGAGGTTATTAACTTTAACAATGTCAGAGTGTTCTCACTATCAAATTCAATGAAATTAATGTCCAAGGAATAGCTAAGAGACACTATGAATAGAAGAAACTATTAATGCACTGTTGGCCATAAATATGCAGAGCAACCTTCAAACACGTAGTGAAGGATTTAGATAGGACCTGTTGATCAAAGAGAAAGAAAGAGAGTACATCTTGAGACCACACAGTGGTATGGGAGGTGTATGAACAGATGCAAACAGAGAAACAAAAATAACTTTTAAACTCAAATAGAAGATTTGAGAAAGAGGAAAAGTGCTGCTGAGTAGCTGTAACTTCTATGGAAATCAATGGAAAATGTGGGTGCTTATTACCTAGAAAGAAGTCACATTCTGTGTTATAGGGAGAAAAAGAGCACAGAAAGACACAGATGTTGCGGTATTATAAAAGTATGCTATGGACTCGGACTTACATGTGCACATACACACACACACACACACACAGAGTAATCAAGAACTTCAGGAAGTCATAACTTTAAACCAAAATTTTACATTTGTCACAGTAACTTGTGCAGTAATTAAGGCAAACAGTGCAAATCTCAGAATGATACTGGGAGTGCATCAAGTAGCCAGAAATGAACATTCAGAAAAGATGATTGGAACTGGGATGTTTATTTCTGGGAGGAGCATTGCATTCTTTCCTTGCTTTGAGGTCCTATTTCTAGGCTGGTTGACCACGATTATGTGTATTTTATTGCTTAGGTTGCGGAGTTTAGCAATTGCCCCATATTGGGAGCAGTTCATAATCCCTTCCTGAGTCCATAGCACACTGGGTCCATAGAATGCACCCCCCTCTGTGCACTCTGTAAGCTCCTTGGTTAAATATTGAAGACCAAATGTAACCCACCTCCTCATCTCTATATCTACAAAAGGTTCAAACCCCAACAAAAATGCTAAAAACAGAATAGCTGGGATGGAGTGCAACCTGAGAGAGATTGCACGATTGCCTGGTGCCATGTGTAGGTGTAACCCACACACCTACTGGGTTTGGTGTATTGTCCGATGTAGAGGCACTTAAACCACTTACAGTGAGAAATAATGAGTTTCCTCTACTGCCTTAGCTGAGCGCTAGCTGGCTTTTAGCTCAAGCGGTATAGACTCATGCACTAAGGTCCAAGTTCAGTTTCACCTGTCAGTATTACATATGAAGAGGGGATAGAAACTGCATTCTGTAACCTTTGTGTAGTTTCCTTGTATAAAACATTTTTTACTTTGAATGGAAACCTAGATTTGTTTCTCTTGACAAATTAGTCCAATACATTTCCTCCTCCCAACTCTCCCTTGGTAATGCAAAAAAGTTCACTCTGCAAGTTTACACAAATGAAAACCTTTTCCTGTTCTTCCCTTGAATTTCTGACAAAATCACTACACAATGTTTGGAGGCAGAGTTCATGTTTTCATCATTTTCACAGTTGAAAGAGACCCGAGAAAATTGTGAAAACATTGAATTGCAACCTGGGGGTTAATCCATAAAAGTAATAGATTTGAGCCAGGATGGAATTTGCAGGATGTTTAGTCAAGCTTTTAAGGAAATTGGAAAAGATGAGTTTGATCAGCCTAATGTTCTTCAGCCAGGACGATAAAAGCCACTAACATGACATGCATAGGCATCAACTCTATGGATGCTCCAGCTTTAGAGCACCCATAGAAAAAATTAGTGGGTGCTTAGCAGTTGCCGTCTATAATGCCTCCTGTTGATTAGTGGCCCACCAATCAATTTTTCCCCCTTCCTCCCAATACCTCTCACCAGCCAAGAACAGCTCTTACGCAGCATGCAGCAGGCCTTGGGCTGGGAGTGGAAGAGAAAGGATGAGATGTACTTGGGGAGGATATGGAACAGGGTAGAAAGAGGCAGAGTAAGGGGTGAGAAGAGATGGGGCAAGGGTTTGAGATAAAGAGTGGAGTGGGGGGTGGAGCCTTCTATTCACATTTTATCCTGCTAACTCTGTTGCTCACTGAAGCAGCATGACTCCAAGAAGGGAGCCAGGATCCTTTCTTTTGAGAGGCAAGTAACAGCCTTTATATTCCTTGCTGAGATTGTGTGGGCTCTTCCCTACTATAGTTGCCTTAATAGGACAGGGATATCCAGTCAGCGATTCTCCCCTTGGTGGTTGTTCTGGAATTATCAGCTGGGAAATAGCTACAGTCTCTTTAAGGTTCAACCCATGCGACTAACGGTAAGATGGAGAGGAACCTGCTTCTTGTTGAGATGTTGGGAGAGAAGAACAAGATTGCATCAGCAGATGTCCTCTCTATATGACAGTCAAGTGGGATGGAGTCACAGATAACATCCTTAGGGTGTTTGGGAGGATTTAGGCAATCATATAGGCAATAAATAGTTACTTATCGCTGATAGGTTCCCTTCATAATCTGTCCTAGTTTTTATGACTTCAGAACACAGGCGGCTCATGCATCTTCCATGTGCAAATTGTCACAAAAGCTGCAGAGCCCATCAGTTGGGCTATGATTTTAAATTTGCTTTTTCCTCTAAAAATCTAGCCACTTTTCCAAATAATTTTAAAATCATTTCAACTTACAATTTCTTTTACAGTCAGAAATTCCATTCAGTTCTCCTGTTCCCATGTGCTATGTTTACTAATACAAGAGAAACTTGGTGTGTCGTGTGGCTGAGAAAACAGCTTCCATTCGATAAGCGGCACAGCCTGCTAGAGCACGGTCAAAATTACCTATTTCTGACAAGTCTATATGGAATTTTCTGTGCTGTATTTTCAAGATGTGACATAATCACTAGGTAGTCTACGTGTACCACACCGCTGTTGAAAACACAGTGGAAGCCAGAAGTTGTCAGCAATGCTAGAAAAGCCAGAATTCAATGTCAGCAGAATGGAGCAGTGTTCTGCTTTCATTGTGCATTAATTTAACAACCGAAGGGCTCTCTCATTCCCTGATGACATTATAGGGTGTCATGTGAGCAGTTCTTCCCCTCTAGCTGAGCACTTTTAAAATGCTTATTGTTTGTCAACTAAGAAAAAAGACGAAACTGAAAACGGTTCAGGCCTCCGCATTTAATTTTGAAGGATAATGATTTCAATAAAAATGATAATTTAAAAGCTAGACCAACCTCTCATAAAAGGATGCTGAAATTGCAGGGGACCCTGCCTTCCCAAATTTAAAATCCAGTTTACTTCTCTATTATTTTTATAAAGAAATTAAACTGGGAGCATTAAACAATTAAGTTTAATTACAGAGAGAAAGTTAAAAGTTGCTGGAGAGCTATTGAAAGGCACAATGGTCCAGGGAGGCTTGGAGGGGAGCAAAAGGTCAGGAAGTCTTAAACACCCCAAAATTAAAAGTCGTATTTCAGTATTTTGTTCAATAGTCACAACAAAAATACTGTGGGGCATATTTATAAGTTCAAATAATCCATTCATATTTGTAATGTTTTTTAAGTACATTAGAAGCAGGAAGCCTGCTAAAAAACCTGTGGGTCCCCTAGACGATCGAGATATAAAAGGAGCAATCAAAGACGATAAAGCCATTGCGGATAAACTAAATGATTTCTTTGCTTCAGCCTTCACGGCTGAGGACATTAGGGAGATTACCAAATCTGCACCGTCCTTTGTGGGTGATGGATCTGAGGAATTGTCCTGGATTGAAGTGTCATTAGAGGAGGTTTTGGAACAAATAGAAAAACTTAATGTTAATAAATCTCCGGAACCAGATGGCATTCATCCAAGGGTTCTAAAAGAACTCAAATGGGAAATTGTTGAACTATTATCTGTGGTTTGTAACCTATCCTTTAAATCGGCTTCCGTACCTAATGACTGGAAGGTAGCCAATGTGACACCAATATTTTAAAAGGGCTCTAGAGGCAATCCTGGCAATTACAGACCGGTAAGTCTAACTTCAGTCCTGGGCAAATTAGTTGAAACAATAGTGAAGAATAAAATTGTGAAGCATGTAGAAGAACATAATTTGTTGGACAAAAATCAACATGGTTTCTGTAAAGGGAAATCATGTCTTACTAATCTATTAGAGTTCTTTGAAGGGGTTAACAAACATGCAGACAAGGGGGATCCAGTAGATATAATATACTTAGATTTTCAGAAAGCCTTTGACAAGGTCCCTCACCAAAGGCTCTTGTGTAAATTACATGGCCATGGGATAAGAGGGAAGGTCCTTTCTTGGATTGAGAACTGGTTAAAAGACAGGAAACAAAGGGTAGGAATAAATGGTAAATTTTCAGAATGGAGAGGGGTAACTAGTGGTGTCCCCCAAGAGTCAGTCCTGGGACCAATCCTTTTCAACTTATTCATAAATGATCTGGAGAAAGGGGTAAGCAGTGAGGTGGTAAAGTTTGCGGATGATACAAAACTGTTTAGGATAGTCAAGACAGAAGCAGACTGTGAGGGACTCCAACAAGATCTCACCAAACTGAGTGATTGGGCAACAAAATGGCAAATGAAATTTAATGTGGATAAGTGTAAAGTAATGCACATCAGGAAAAATAACCCCAACTATACGTACAGTATGATGGGGGCTAATTTGGCTATGACAAATCAGGAAAGAGATCTTGGAATTATCGTGGATAGTTCTCTGAAAACTTCCACACAGTGTGGAGCGGTGGTCAAAAAGGGAAATAGGATGCTAGGAATTATTAAGAAAGGGATAGAAAATAAGACACAGAATATCTTACTGCTCCTGTATAAAACTATGGTACGCCCACATCTTGAATACTGTGTACAGATGTGGTCTCCTCACCTCAAAAAAGATATTTTGGCCTTGGAAATGGTTCAGAAAAGGGCAACTATAATGATTAGGTGTTTGGAACAGTTCCCATATGAAGAGATGCTAAAGCGACTTGGATTTTTCAGTTTGGAAAAGAGGACACTGAGGGGGGATATGATAGAGGTATATAAAATAACGAGTGGTGTGGAGAGGGTGAATGAAGAAAAGTTATTAATTAGTTCCCATAATATAAGGACTAGAGGACACCAAATGAAATTAATGGGTAGCAAGTTTAAAACTAATAAGTGAAAGTTCTTCTTCACACAGCGCATAGTCATCCTGTGGAACTCCTTGCCACAGGAGGCTGTGAAGGCTAGAACTATAACAGAGTTTAAAGAGAAGTTAGATAAATTCATGGAGGTTGGGTCCATGGAGTGCTATTAGCCAGGGGGTAGGATTCGTGTCCCTGGCCTCTGTTTGTCAGAGGCTGGAGATGGATGGCAGGAGACAAATTACTTAATCATTGTCTTCGGTCCACCCTTTCTGGGGCACCTGGTACTGGCCACTGTTGGCAGACAGGCTACTGGGCTAGATGGACCTTTGGTCTGACCCAGTACGTCCGTTCTTATGTTCTTATGTTAATTACCATTGTTATTTCTTTGTTGCCATACAGTAGTAGCTTAAGACTTAAACAAATGCTTAATTTTGTCCATTGTGAGAGGTATATTGACTTCACAGTGTGTAAAGTTAAGCATACACATAAGCTGTTGCAAAATCAGGGCCACAGAGTTCAAACTTATTCCCACTGAAATCAAAGAGAAATTAGTCACAGATTTCAATAGCTGTATTGAGGGTTTTGGTGGAGGCACTTAGCTTTGTCTCCTTACACCAACTGTAGAGCACGACATGGTCCTTTATGTCTCATTGCTTAAGCATTTTCATATTCCCCTACACTATTAGATTGGAGAAAACTGTTCACAGACAGAGCTAATAGATTTGCCTTAATAAAACTTTGATGAAATTGTCAGTTTAACTATGAGTTAAGGCAAAAAGATTTTCATTACAAACTTCTTTGGTCCTATTACCAGTGATGTCAATGGAGATTTTTCCATTGGCTTCAGGAAAAACTAGGGCCCTGTGTTATTTCTGTGAATTTCTATTTTTGCTCTTATGTCTCTTTTTCCCCCCCCAGTTTTTCATTATTTTTGTCTAATATGGCTTCCAAAGCTTGCAGCTTTCAAATGTTTTAACAGATCATGGGCCAAATACATCTCTGCTGTAGCTCCAGAGTCCAACATTCATCAAAGGGTGAATTTAGGCCAAGTAAGCTGAAGTTGGATGTTAAACTGCTATAAGTTCACATACCACTGCACAAGGAGAGGAAAAACACTATTAATCTCTTAGTGGAAAATGGTCCCCAATCAAGTTTTCATATGCAGTATTTCAAAGATGTCATAAATTGCTTTGTATGGCTGCAGATAATGGAAAGTCTAAGAGGCAGATTATGCTCTCCTCTCTATAACGCAGGGATGAGGAATCTTTTTTGCGTCGGGGGCCACTGACCCACAGAAAAATCAGTTGGTGGCCGCGCACAAGTGCGAAAAAAACCCTTCACTGATGTTGCCCTCAACTGAGAATGAAAAAGACACTTCCCACATTCTAGGGCGGCTCAGCCTAGTAGATCTTGTATGCTCCAGCCCCAAGGTGGGGCAGTGGTGGGATAGCCAGCTTGGGCTCTTCAATGCTGAGAGGGTCCTGAGCCTCAAGGCTGGATCCAGGCAACCCGCAGACCTGAGATTCCCCATCCGTGCTCTAACGGGACCTCATCTCAACCCTTTACTGCCATTGGTGAGCAGTTTCGGGTACAAGTATTTCTACTGAGGGCAATGGGAGTGTTCATATTAGTAATTTATCGAGTGGGAGTAAAGGATTCATAATGTAATCACTGATTTTGGTGACACCACTTTTGCAATAAGGTATGACTCAACAGAAATGGCAGAATCGATCCTTAAATCAATAAAGTTACACTCGACTATTATGACAAATTATAATGTAAGTATAATAAGAAATTACAAGTTCTGTTCTGGTACTTGTCTCATACCCATCTCTGTACTATCCTTCCAAAAGTGCAGTAGATTGCAGTAGAAACACACATGTATTTCTAAGATTCTGGGGAATATTATGTTGTATTATGTGAGAACTAATACGTGACTATGTACAGATCCTGGTAATGAATGTATTTTTATGAGCACAAACAAAAAGGGCCAAATTATAGCTGCTCATACTATAACTATGTCATTTCCTAACATCAGAGTGCAACCTTAATGTTCCATTAACATAGTTTTCTATTGGAATTATGCTAATTCCTCTTTCTCCTCAGTGTTTATGTTCTTCAAATATTTGCAGACTATTATCATGCACCTAGAATGCTGTTGGTGCTATATAAATACTAAGCTATAACAATGAGTCCTCCTTACCTTCACTACTCCTTAGTTATTGTGAAATAATTCAGTGTAATCAAGCATTATGAGAAGTAAAAAGAGAGATTGCATAAAGGATAATTCCAAAAAGATTTATACGTAGGCTAAGGTAATGAAGTGTGCTACTGTAATATATAACAGAGAGCCGTATGGAACAATATTTACTGTAGGAATTATATAGCATCTTATTAAACAACTGTACAAACAATAAATAATCTTCACAACCAGTGTTGGTTTATCCTATGGGCAAGGCCTCTGGAGAATTTTAAATGACGGTTATCTTCCACCCATCAAAAAGCAAGAGAAGATTCTCAACTGATTTTGGGAGGTCTTTCCATTTGTGTTTTCATTTGAATCACTTGTATTTCTGATGTCAAGTATCAGAGGGGTAGCCGTGTTAGTCTGAATCTGCAAAATCGGCGAGGAGTCCTGTGGCACCTTATAGACTAACTGAAGTGTAGGAGCATAAGCTTTCGTGGGCAAAGACCCACTTCGTCAGATGCATGTCATTTCTGATAATGTATTGTATTTCTGATAATGACCGGATGAATGGCTCTTTGTTTGCCAGTACACCATGGATGGGAATTGCAAAGACATCTTTGCCCCTTCCGTTCAAAAGTCTACTGATTTTTATAAGCTGCTGAAGGATTTCTGAAGTTTCTTTCAAATCCCATACGTGCTTTGGAAAACCTCACTCCATATCCAGAGCTTTTTTGTTTTCACTTGAAATTTTGCCTCATTGTTGACTTCTGTGTCAGTACCCTATATGATTGAGGTATAATTTACAGCTGCTCCACGAGTTACGACCACCTCCAGTTATGACCATCCGCACTTACGACCAAAGTGGTTGTAAATGCAGATCCGAGTTACGAATGGCGATCCTCCGCACTTACGAACAGCGCAGTCGCCATGTAACTCTATGGGATCTGAGTTACGAACACTTTGAGTTACGGACCAAGTGTTGGTCCGTAATTTGTTCGTAACTCAGGGAGTGGCTGTATTACCTTTCTTGCCTTTCAGTAAAGCAAGTGGAGAGAAAGGTGATAACTTCTTAATAGAAAGAACAACAGTAACTTTGAATCCATTTCTTCTAAACTTCTTTTTTCTTAAAGCTTCTTTTTTGTATTTAAAAGTAAGGGAAATCAGAGGTTTTATCTGTGGGACAGGTTCTCCCACCTTAAAGCCAATGCTCATGTTTTCAAAAGCAAGTAAATAAGCTGGTGTTCAAATCCATAACGTTAATTAGCCCCTGTGGAGAATTGCCCCAGGGGCCCACCCCAGCTGGGGTGACCCGGTGTGAGCCGGTTCCCACATTTCTCTAGCCCTCGGAGGGGGGGGGGAGGAAGGGGAGAGAGGATTGGGACTGTGGGTCCAATGCCCTTTTACCTATGTTCCCCATTCCTGGGCGACTTCCCCTCTTAATAGGGTCCGCTCCAAGGTTACGGACAGCCCCCTGGAACAATTCCTTGGTCCTTCCTTCCATATATTCTGTAGTCCTAGTCCCCTGGCCACCTTTGGCCACCCCTGGGTCCTCAGTTCAGCCCAATACACTCGGCATGCACAATATCTTCACTTGTGACTAATTAATCTGCCCGTCTGCACAGACTCTGTCTCATGACTCAATGGGGTGGGGACTAGGGGGACCCATACCCTCCCACTCCTCTGGGTCCCAGCCCAGGGCCCTTAAGGTAGGAACAACTGCCGCTACCTGGCTGGTGGGGGAAGACCCCAAAACCCACCAACCGCTCAGGGTTTCGGCCCACCCTGGGCCTCTTCCTACCCATACCCGGACTCACCACGCATGGCACCTTCCCAGAGCTGTCTCTTCTCTGGCCTGGCACCCCTGGTACTGCTCTGGAGTCCTTCCAGCATCTGGGCAGTTAGGCTGAATCCGGGGGCCTGGTGCTCGACCTCCTATTGCTCTCTCAGGCTCGGCCCCTTGTGGCTGCTCGCGACCTGCTTGGCCGCGGTAGGTGAGGGTGGGACTTTCTTCCCTTCTGTTGGGCCAGCTGGCATTTTTCCTGCTGGCGGCCCAGCTCCTCCTTCCTCTCTCTGGCTCGCCTCACTACCGGCATTTAAAACACCCGGCACCCGGTTTGAGCATGTGCCACATCAGAGCGAAGGCGGGGCCGGCTGGCTGCACTGCTCGACCTCAGCTCTGACCCAGTGGCAGGGGCTTTTCGCCCCATCAGAGCCCCTAACGCCCAATGAACTCAATGAATGTTTAGTGCCTAAACATCTTTGAGGATCTGTGACTAGGATCCTAAGTCCCATTTTCAAAAGTCACTTAGGAGCCTAAGTTCTATTGGCTTTCCATGGGACTGTGTCTTCTAAGGCTACATCTAGACTAGCACTTTTTATTGGAAAAAGGTACGCAAATTGTGCTCCACAATTTGCATAACTTTTTTCAATAATTTTTTTGGAAGAGGCTTTTCGGAAAGTTGGCCTGTCTACCCAAATTTTGGAAAAGCCTCCTCTTTTGGAAAAGCCCTTCTTCCTCATGAAATGAGGAAGACAGGGCTTCTGAAAGAGTGCGTCTGCTCTTCCACCAAAAATGTTGGAAGAACAAGCATGTTCCCTGGGTGGTATCCCAGAAAACTCTGTAGTCTAGACATAGCCTCCTTGACTAAGTTATTTTTGAAAAAGGGACTTTGTCCCAGATTTTATTAAAAAATACTTAAGCATTGTTCCACTCAGTTTTTCAAGGTCTAAGTAGCACCTAAGAGCCCAAGTCTCATGGAAAGTCAATGGATGCTCCTTTTGACCCTTTTCTCATAGGCTGATACTAATGAGTAGACTCTTGTGTCCATGTGTAGTCCCATTGCAAGGGTCCTCTCACATACACTAATTTACAGAATTGGGCTTGTGTATATGTTGAAAGTATGACCTAAAATAGCAGTCACTGATGTCATAGAGACCTGGGGGGAGAGGAATTCCATGGAACTTTAGGCTGTGAGAGAAAATCTAGCAGATCGTTGGGCGCCTTCAGACTAGACAGTAATGTGAAGGTTGTTGTTGCCAGATACTTTAATGATAAAGGTTAGGGTAAAAATTCTGCCCTTTAATTTATTCATCCTGTTGCAGTAGTTGCACAAGAAAACTGAACTGCCCAGCTGTTTTTGCTGGCACCCTAAATTCCTGGTCATCACCTTCTATCATTTTCCCCACATGTGTCTGTAACACAAAAGGGTACTGTGGATCCAGGGCAATGAAGGATGAGGAGAAGATGAGGGAGTAAGGGAAAGCCTCCCAAAAGAGAGAAACTGCTGCGGTGTTTTGTTTAAATCAGTGACTACAGTTTGAAAACAGTTCAAAGCCTGCCAGCTCTGGAGTTTGGTTAGTCCAGTGATTGCTGTTATAAGATACAATAGTGATATAGATATCTCAGAGCTCTACTAGATTGTGAAATGTTGGTGGGAGGTTGATGAAACATCAAAGCAACTCTTTGCTAGCTGTGAAGGGCCCTGTCTTAAGTGGATTTAACTGGTACCCAGGCCATCCAAAATCACTAGACCAGGTTATTGGCCTATGTGTCCTTTAACTGGTAAGTGAAACCTTGGGCATGGATGTTTCTGTTCTGTGAAGTAGAGTTCAGTGGCTGTCTGACCTTTTGGTGTGACTGTGAAGAGTTAAAAGAACACTAATTGTGCAGTGCTGATGCCTTACTCTGCTGGGTTTGCACCTGCAACCTGCTAATCTTCCAGATTACCCAAACATTACCTACCTGTGGAATAATGGAAATGGGACAAAAGGCTTTCTCCACTCTGTCTCTTCCACCTACAAAATGGGTCAGCTCTCCGCTCCTCCTGGCTGCTTGTCTGGGACAGCCCCTTTCTCTATTTTTTAATCTTTCCCCAACCCAGTTAGAGCATCAGTCAGGAGGTAGGGGAGTTCTTCCTTTTGATGGCTGTCCTCTTTCTCTCTTCCCCTACCCTGAGAGAATAGAATACCAATCGATGCAGTTCGTTCTCAAATCTTGGTGATGTCTATGAGCATGCACTGCTCTTGTCACCCTGCAACCAGTAGATAAAAATGGCTGCTAACCTAAATTTTAAGAACCAAATAATTTTTCAGTCATTTGTAGCCATTTCCTTCTGGAGCCCAGGTGTGGCTTCTTCACCAGGGGATTATTTTTTGGCAAATAAAGGAAACAAACAGATATATTTAGTTACTGAATAAAGCAAACAGTGTCTGAAAACAATTGAAACACTAACTTTTAATTCATCTCTCTTATATAATTTGTTGTTTGTGTTTTCTCTTTTCAAGTCTGAACTCCAAAGATGGCTGCAGCAGCAGTTGCTGGAATTATCCCTGTGCTTCACTCACTTGCTGGTGATGAGACCAGTTATTACATCGGACGTAAACTGTGGTTTGGCTTTTTAGGGTTATACGCATTGGTGATCTATGTGGAACGTTTGCCCTGGATCTCTCTCAGTAGTGACTTTCAGTGCCATGGTAACATCTCTGAACCTTGCATGGGAGAGTGTTTTGAACAACATTTCAACAAGCCTATCATTGGGACCTGGTACTTGTCTTGTTTCCTGTTCCTTTGTGTATTTCTCCTGATGGAATTCTTTGTCTTTCAACTGAGGCACAAACAAGCCAAGGTCAAAGATGGGCAGGAAAAAGAAGTTGAATTGAGCTCAATGATAGGAGTCCAGGAAGAAAGCCAAAGCCAAAAAAGTGTTCGCATTATAGATTTTCACATTCAGAAGTCACTTCTGTGCTTGTACCTTTTAAACTTCTTACTGCAGCTGGTAATCCAGTCTGTGTTTCTGTCTATTCTGCTCAATGATCACCTGCCACGGGTCAATAACTCCTCCATATTATGTAGCACCAAGCTCTGCCCAGGTCCTTACAACTGCCTGGTGATGGGATCAATGGAAAAGAGGATGTCAATTTACACTCTGGCTACACTGGCTATGTTTATTATTATCTTTTGCTGTGCATTTTTCATATATAGTATTCATCATTACCTGCTGAAAGGACTAGAAGAGCTGAGAGCTAGAGACTTGTGGCTGTGGGAAGTTTGATACTGTATTCAAAGCCACCAAATGGGTCAATTTCCACAGTTACTTCTGAATTGTAGAGAGCACATACAAATCTCAGACTTTTTCTTTTCTCCTCTAATTATTTTGTTTTCTGATTTAGTGATACACAGAAGATATCTGCTTTTTTTTGATTAAATGCCATTGGGAATCTTATCAGCATCTCTTGCTATTGAGTTATGTCATGTAATAAATTATGAAAATGGTGCAAGTTTCCATTCTGTACTCCAAATAAATTTTGTCCATGTCCATTATCAAAGCAATATACCAGGATAGTAAACTATTACTATGCATCTGACCATTGATGCTGATCATCAGTGCATAATACAGTGATGATAACAAATACCTCTAGCAGCTAGCATTTGGACAATAGATGGGGAAGATTCTGAGATATTTCAGAGATTTCTTTCCCAGGTGTATGGTTGGTGGATCCTGCTCAAATGCTTAAGATCTAACTAATTACTGTGGTACTTGTACCACAACCCCACTAGACTTGAATTTACCCCTTTGGGTTTTTCAGAAGGAGAAGTGACAGCAGTGGGGCCAGCTCTGGGGCCAGAAGTCTGATGGTTGGAATCCAGTGCAACAGTGTGAACAAGCCTAGAACCAAATTCATACCACAGAGATTTAATTAAGAAATAGGAGAAGGAATTAAGAAAAACTTCTTAGGTGGAGTCAATCTATTGTTAATATGAATATAATATGACATCTATTAGGCTACGGAATAGGTATATTGTAATGAGACGGAGGCATAAAGAAAAGAACAGCTCTGAAAAGTATTACATAGGAAGACATGGTAATGTGTGATATGGATGAAAGAAGGTGGGCAGATAAAGTATGGATGAAAGAGGGAGGAAGGAGTGCAAGTTAGCCCCAGCTCTTGACAGGAATGCAAAGCTACACATGCCTTTGCAGGTTGTGCAACTCCCTCATGTACTGTGTACTTTGGTGCTTCTGGGTATGTCTACACTACAGCACTAATTCAAACTAATTTAATTCAAATTAGTTAATTCGAACTAAGCTAATTTGAACTAGTGCATCTAGGCCTAAAAACTAATTCGAATTAGCGTTTTGCTAATACGAAATAGCATGTCCACATTGCGTGGACCCTGAACCGAGGTTAAGGATGTCCGGAAGCAGTGCCGGCAGGGCATCAGATTAGGACTTAGAGCGTGGAGCTGCTGTCTCAGGCTAGCCGAGGGCTGTGCTTAAAGGGACCCGACCCCCCATCCCGGACAGACTGTTCTCGGGGGTTCCCCGCTCACTTGTCTAACTCGATGAGGGACTGCAAAGCAGTCCTGTCTTGGAATGCCCTGAGTGCCCACACTCAGCACATCACAGCACTCGGCCATCAGCCCAGCTGCACTTGCCGCAGGCTGCCATCTGGGAGGGGGTAAATCGGGGGGCTGCAGGAGAGCTTTCACTCCGAGGAGCCCGCAGAGCCACCCCAGTCCTCCCCATCAGGGGCTCATATCCCATTCCTCCCTCACCTCCATCCCCTCTCTAGCCCCCCTTCTTGATGTACAAAATAAAGGACACGTGTGTTCAAAAATAGAAACTCTCTTTATTGAACAAAACTCGAGGAGACTGGGAAAAGGAGGTGGGAGAGGGGAAGAGAGAGGGTAGGAGAGGGGAGGAGGAAACCAGGGAGGAGGGTGCTGGAAGGGGAAAGCCAGGGGAAGAAGGCGGAGGGGAAGTATCAAACTATGGTATGCCATATCTTCAGTACTGTGTACAGATGTGATCTCCTCACCCCATAAAAGATATTTTGGCCTTGGAAAAGGTTCAGAAAAGGGCATCTAAAATGATCAGAGGTTTGGAACAGGTCCCATATGAAGAGAGGCTAAAGAGACTGGGACTTCTCAGCTTAGAAAAGAGGAGACTGAAGGGGGATATGATAGAGGTCTATAAAAGCATGAGTGGTGTGGAGAGGTTGCATAAAGAAAAGTTCTTCATTAGTTCCTATAATAGAAGGACTAGAGGACACCAAATGAAATGAATGGGTAGCAGGCTTCAAACTAATAACAGAAAGTTATTCTTCACAAAGCAAATAGTCAACCTGTGGAACTCCTTGCTGCAGGAGCTGTGAAGGTTAGAACTATAACAGAGTTTAAAGAGAAGTTAGATAAAGTCATGGAGGTTGGGTCCATGGAGTGCTATTAGCCAGGGGGTAGAAATGGTGTCCCTGGCCTCTGTTTGTGGAAGGCTGGAGATGGATGGCACAAGACAAATGGCTTAGTCATTGTCTTCAGTCCATCCCCTCCAGGGTACCTAGTGTTGGCCGCTGTCGGTAGACAGGCTACTGGGCTAGATGGACCTTTGGTCTGACCCAGTATGGCTATTCTTATGTTTTTATGTTCTAAGCTCAGGGCTCAGGGTTGGGGGTCTCACTCGACCACCTTGATTTTCATGCAAACCTGCTCCTGGGTGGCCAGGCTGGCAGCTATCCTGCCCTAGACGGCCACTTTCCTGTGCCTAGTGCGGAGGTTGTGGACGTTGGAGGCTTCCCCCCAAACCTCATTGAGGTCCACGATGTCCGCACTAGACCAGGCGGGCGCCCGCCTCTTGCGGCCCCGGGCAGACTCTTGGGAGCCGCCAGCCTGGTCCCGGGAAGAGGCGGAGGGCTGGGTGGCAGCGGGTGGCTGGCTCGTGCTGTGACAAGTGCAGGGTCTGCTGGCTGGGTGCTGGCAGGCTTGCACCTGGCATGGGCACTGTAGCCAGACCGTGCCCCTGTAAGGGCTCCTGGGCCGGGAGAGGGGCAGACAAGTTTCTCTGGTGGTTCCCAGAGTGGCCACCAGGGCAAGCTGGGGAGGGCTAGCCTCCCACTAGTTCGAAGGAAGTGGCTACACAGCCCTTAATTCGAACTACTTAATTCGAAGTAGGCGTTAGTCCTCGTAGAATGAGGTTTACCTAGTTCGAATTAAGCACTCCGCTAGTTCGAATTAAGTTCAAACTAGCGGTTTGCCTGTGTAGCACCTATGACAGTTAATTTGAACTAACGGCTGTTAGTTCGAATTAACTTTGTAGTGTAGACATACCCCCCGATAGCAATACTAACCATTCCCACCCAAGCACAATGATATTCACTTTGCTTGACTTCTCTTTTGTTTTATACACCCGTATTGTATTTCAAACCTAAGTACCTTGCTTAGCTCCACAGAGCAGATTAGTAACAGAACCTGGAATAGATGCTAGATCTTTTGTTGCTGGGCATGTACAAAATGGATTAAGAGTTATTTAAACTAAGGGCCAAGACTGGCATAAGAACAAATGAATATAAATTTATATACATGAATATTATATAACATAGGCCATCAACAAGTTTAGTCTTGCAATTAGATAAAGGTTCCTAACTATCAGAAAAGTGATGTTCTGCAATAGCCTTTCAAGGGAAGTAGCGGAGAAAAATAATTTAACTTGTTTCAAGACTTGGCTTAAAAATATATTGATTGGGATGGTATGATGAAGTTGCCTATAATGATATATGTCCCAGCTGTGACTGCTTTTAGCAAATATCTCCAACAGCTAGAGATGGGATATTAAATGGGAAGGACCCTGAGACACTACAGTGAATTCTTTCCTGGTTGTCTGGCTGGTGAGTCTTGTGCAGATGCTCAGGATTTTACTGATTACTATATTTCAGGTCAGGAATTTCCCCCCAAGCGACATTGGCTGGCTGAGACTCAAGTGTTTTCTTGCTGTCCTCTTCTGCATGGAGCATGGGACACTTGCTGCTTGATTTTGAGTAAATGGTGGATTCTATGTAACTTGAAGTCTTTACATCAAGATTTGAGGACTTTATTAACTTAGCCAGAGTTGCTAGGCCTATTATGAGAGTGGGTGGGTAAGGTTCTGTGGTCTGTGATGTGCAGGAGGTCAGACTGGATGTTCATAAAGATCTCTTCTGGTGTATGAAGTTGACTGGAAATGGTACTACTTCATGGGAAGTAAAAAGGTCCACAGAAGAACCAGAGGTGGACCTGGTGATGCATGAAGCCCACCTCCTTTTTAAAGTAAGATTTCTTTGCTATCTAGTACCTATGAAAGACACACGCTGAAATATTTCCTATCGAGTTCAGGCACCTAACTAAAAGTGACCTGATTTTTATAGGTGCTAAGCATCAACAGCCTTTGGTGATTTTTACTATGCCATTAAGACAGAATTAATGTAAAGTTCAAAAATTCAAATATATTGCCACAGGAAAATGAAAAAACAAACAAACCCCAACCCACAACCACCAAAACCAAGAGATGTCGGAGTGTCCTGAAAGGCTTCACCTTTGCAAAACCTAAGTTCTCATTCCTCTTTAGCAGAGAGCCATATGTTGCCATATTCCACCGCTGCTACCCTGCTTTCACTCTTTGATGATGAAATTACAACCATTTCTTCAGATGGCATTTGGGGGGAGTAAGGAAGGTTTATATCCATACATTGTGGGATAGAGAATATTTTCCTCATCAAATATTATTTTTCCAAGGTTCTTGCTTTTTGAGCAGAGATTCATATTAGCAAGGCAAGATCAACTATGGAAGATCAATATGAATTCTACACTGGGTATTCAATGGGTGTTTGGAAAAAAAATCTATCCAATTTTCAAAGACTATAACCACAGCACTGAGGTCCTGGGGTTATTTTGTTTTGTTTATGCCTGCATTTGTAGTGCTTAATATAGACGGTATAGCATTCTATTGTGCAGACAAAGTGGAAAACAAGTGGCATCAAACCATGCCTGTGATAAACTTCTGTCCCTTCAGTCTTTTAACTACTGCACTTGTATTGTTAATTTCCCAGTAGTTAAATTATGTCTGTAAGACTACCTTTATTACCTGCTTTTCTGTTTTTGTTACCAGAATAATGCAGATTATCAAGGACAATTGTTTAAATTATAGATTTTTTTTCTTTCTTGCTTGCTTTATTATTATAAAGCAACTTTAAAGACCTTTTATTTCTTCTGATTGTTTAAAATGGCTCTGTTAAAATACGATGTCTTAGATATGCAGATATAATTATAACCGATGTAAAATTTTGTGGGCTAGGACAATACAGGGGGATTCTTAGAAACTCAGTAAAATGGAAAGGGTCAGCAAAGGTTTAGTAGAATTTGATAGGAGGCCTCTTACAAATATCCAGATGAAATTACAGCCAGTTACTCTGTGAGGGACACTATTCTGTGATTTAAAACAAATAAATAAATAAATGAATAAATAAAATCTCTCATTCAGAATAAATGTTTGTAGCATAATGACCTGATTCACCCACAAAGAAGAAATAAATCAGACAGCTGAGAACAGAAGAGGGATTAATCTCAAAAGTTTGTGCTAGTCTTTGTTTCCCTGCCTTTCACTATTATCCAATGGGGAAAAAAAAAAGAACTAACCACTCTGTGTTATAGCTCAGATTGCATGGCTCAGAGAAAGTCTAGATGGGCAGGGGGCGGGGGAAAGGAGGAACAGTTGAGAGAGATTTTCTATTATTTAGAGACAGAGGAACTGACAGAAAATGGAGAGAAATGGAGCCAGTCAGTCCATCTTTGTCTGCTTGAGGCTTAGAACAGACACAGGCTAACAGTGACTGCATTCAGCTAAAGGACCACCGACAGCAACCTGAGTGCTGCATTTGATCATATAGGCATAACTGAGTGGGAGATTTCACTAGCTGCAGTCAGCTTATTGAATGAATAATTATGATCCTTTTTCAATTTCATATTTGATCTCTGGCATTTTCTGACCTGAATAGAAGGAAGCGATTACATTACCGTATACAGTAGAATGGTCTCTGCTCTAATCTGTTTGAAGTGATCACCTCTTGGCATGTGATGCAGGTATTTTGCTTTAATTCCACTAGCATACATTTACAGCTATCTGTCTGTATTATGGGGTTGTGGGGCCATGTTCTGGAACTGCCCAGTATGAAGCCAGTCAGGACTCCAGAGTAGCATCCCTCCTCTGAACTCACTGATGTCAGATCAAGATGCTCACTAAGGTTATGTCTAGACTACATGGCTCTGTCGCCAGAGCCATGTAGATTAGTTTACTAGACATACCCAAATGAAGCCGTGATTTAAATAATTGCTGCTTCATTTAAATTAAAATGGCTGCTGCGCTGTGCCGATCAGCTGTTTGCCGGCTCAGTGCTGTAGTCTAGACGCTCCGCGGTTGACATCAAAAGCATTTGTCGACCTCCCTGGTATGCCTCGTGGATGAAGTTTACCGGGAAGGGAGGGTGGGTGAGGATAGCCAGACAATGGCAATGCAGAGGCCCCTTGTGGAGAGGCCTGGGGGAGAGTGTCATGGCTGGCCTTGGCTGAAACTCTCCCTCAAGGCCTTCCAGATGAGCACAGTCTCCTGATGGGCTTGCTGGATGGCAAGCATGTGTGGCTGCTCAAAATCCCTGGCAAGCCATCCAGCTTCTGTCCCCCACCCTGACAGGAAAGTCTCCCCCTTGTTCTCCCAAAGGTTGTGAGCACACAGCAGGCTGACAACCTCCACAACAATGTGGCATCTGCTGAGCCTGGTGTTGAAGGTCTCCTTCTTGGGGTCCAGGTGTCCTGGGTAGGGCTTCATCAGCCAGGGGAGCAAGGAGTAGGCTGCATCACCCACAATGTCCACCTCCCCAACTCTGATGGAGCTGTCAGGAAAAAATGTGCCAGCATGCATCCTCTGGAAGAGGATGAATTTCCTGAACATGCGGGCGTTGTGTGCTTTCCCTGACCACCTGACACACACGGCAACTTGCCTAAATTTTAGGCTCCTAGAAATCAATGGGATTCACAAAGCCTGAGTTTGGTGCCAAGGCTCTCTATACAATACCTGTGAGAGATAGGTACTCTCCGAATGGGATTCACAAAAGCCAGCACTCTAGGCTACTCCTCTCTCTCTGGCACAAAGATACCTTCATTAATTAGACACTGTAAAATGGATTCAGTACTGTGGGAGAGAGAACAACTAGGCATGAGAAAGATTTTGTAGCTGGGGGCATAGAGCGCTCATCTGGAAGATGGGAGATGTGGGGGGACAGTAACTCTAATTCAGTCAATTTTTAAATTATTGATCCAAAGTGAAACAGAAGTGGCAATAATTTCCCTAATACATTTATTTAGCTTCCACACGGGTATTCCTTTATTAGTCTAAAGGCCATTTAGTGTTGATTTCCATGAGACAAATACAAGCTTATAAACACTTACCCTTTATATCCCAGCAACACTACAGTTATAAACAATGGCCACCAAATATAACAGAATCAGGCTTGGGAGATAATTCATGTGACTCAGGAGGAGTAAAGAAAAGCTTTGACAAAGAAAACCCTAAAAACCTAGTCTTTGATAAATGTAATAAACAAGTGATGTCATTGCTGGTTATTGGATGTTAGATGAGACCAGAGGAGGTAGTTTAAGGCTGAACCCTGTCCTCTAGCCTGGTGAAGATCCAATTAACAGCTAGGCCCCTCTCCAAGGTTTTCATCTTGTTGGCCAAATTTTTCCTTAACACTGGACTTAGCATGTCCTTATAATATATTAAATGACTTTATATGAAGCAGATCACCCACCTAGTTTTCAAATAACCACTTTTAATGTTTTTAATTAACTCAACCTAAATCTTAAATAAGATAATGCTAATATTTCAAGGATCACTACAGATTTAACACAAACAACCCTTCTTTTCATGATCTCATTCGTTCTGTCTTTTTGGGTCTATCACTCATGTTAACATCCAAATTCAATTTAAATATGTGTTTCACCCAGGACCAATGTAAGCCTTTATAACTACAAACAGCTTCAATAGGAGAGGCTGAGGGACACATCCCCCCACCCCACACACACACATCAGAATTGCCCAGTGATTAAGACATGCACTTGAAAGGTCAGAATTCCTGTTCAAATTCCTTTTCCCCCTCAGATGGAAGGAGGGTTTGAACTGGGGGTCTCTTCTGTCCCAGGTGAAAACTCTTCCTACTGGATTAAAAATTATGAGGGAAGTCACTCACCTTATCTTTCCCTTTTGTGCAAGCTTTTCTATAAGGGCTCAATCCAATAGGCACTGTGGGTGAGTTGGGCAGACCAATGCCTATCTTCTCCAGATCTGGGCATCAGTCTGGGGTTTAGATACCTGGCATGAGAACTAAAGTGCGCATGCTGAGAAGCAGAAACATTGGTGCTTAAGAAATTTCTACTGCCAAAATTTAGGTGCTGAATGAATTTAGGATTTGTGGGCAGCTGAGTGGAGGTTTTACAAATCCTAACAGGTCCAAGTCTAAGATTTAGGTGCCTAAGATGGGAGTGAAGAACTTATGTGCTTTTGTTAATCTAGCCTCAAATGGCCAATAAGTTCTTAGAATGTATTGGAGCCAAGTTGTTTCAGAAGGAGAAGGAAGCAATCAGAAGGACCACCATTAGAGATTTGATTCTGACCAACAGAGAAGACTTGGGTATTAATATGCAGTGGAAGATGACTTGAATAAAAATGATTAATTGAAATGAGAAGGAATGAAAACAGCAGAATAAAGATGATGCAGACTTTAGCAAACTCAGAGAATTGGAAGGTAAGGTTATGTAACAAGAAGGACTTTGGGGCTGTGTCTAGACTACATGCCTCTGTCGTCAGAAGCATGTAGATTAGACACATAGGCAAAGTCAAACGAAGCCGCGATTTAAATGATCGCGGCTTCATTTAAATTTACATGGCTGCCGCACTGAGCCGACAAACAGCTGATCAGCTGTTTGTCCGCTCAGTGCGCTAGTCTGGATGCTTTCCTGCCGACATCAAAGCCCTTTGTTGGCAGCCCCGTTATTCCTCGTGGGATGAGGTTTACTGGGGCTGCCGACAAAGGGCTTTGATGTCGGCAGGGGAGCGTCCAGACTAGCGCGCTGAGTGGACAAACAGCTGATCAGCTGTTTGTTGGCTCAGCACGGCAGCCATGTAAATTTAAATGAAGCCGCGATCATTTAAATCGCGGCTTCGTTTGACTTTGCCTATGTGCCTATGTGTCTAATCCATGAAACGAGGTGTACCGGTAGTTCGGAATAGGCACCCTAGTCCGAATTACCTAGTTCGAGCCCCGTGTAGCCGCGCTGCACGGGGTTCGAAGCAGCGGGGATTTAAAAATGGCGGCTCCCCGCTTATGCTAATGAAGCCCGGGAAATTCAAATCCCGGGCTTCATTAGCAAGTGCGGTATGCATACATTACCCTCCTAGTTCGAACTAGGAGGGTAGTGTAGACATACCCTAGGAGTGGTTGCAAGCAGTTTGGAGGATGGGATTTGAATTCAAAATAACCTTAGTAAATTGGAGATTTGGTCTGAAATCAACAAGATGAAATTAAATAAAGATAAGTGCAAAGTACTATAGTTAAGAAGAAATATAAAATGCACACATTCAAAATGGGAAATAACTGTCTAGGCAGTAGCACTGCTGAAAAAGATCTGGAGACTATTGTAAATCACAAATTGAGTAGGAGCCATTGATATTAGGCTTTGCAGTCTATATATATATAAAAAGAGAGAAACAGATTTCTCTTAGATGGGAGGAGACATTATTGCTATTTACCTGATCTTCCCTTCTGGAATCTTTATATCTGAGGATATGCATGTGAATATCCACGGCTCATTTTTGCTGATGTGAATACAGATGCAGATACAAATTTTGTATTTAGAATCTTGCAAATTTGTGGATATCTGCTTTATATCCCCAGGTATCTGCACCTGCTATTTGTGGACCATTTTTGCAGATGAGGATGTAGATATCAATTTTTTTTCTATGCATGGCTCTACTTATTTTTGTTTTAAATCTAATCATTATTAATTTCTTGGAGTAATCATGGTTCTTAGGGTATGTGAAGGGGAAAATAACACTTTCTTCATTACTTTCTTCTTATCACTCATGATTTTATAGACCTCTATCATATCCCACCCTTAGTAATCTCTTATATAAAAATGACCCATCACAGTTTTTTAATCTCTCTTGATATGGAAGTTGTTCCATATATCTGATAATTTTTGTGGTCCTTGTCTTTAACTTTCCCAAATTCATTATATCTTTTCTGAGATGGGGTAACTATAACTGCATGCATTATTCAAGGTGTAGGTATATAATGGCTTTACAGAGTGGCATTATGATATTTTCTTTCTTATAATCTATCCCGTTCCTAATATTCTATTAGCTTTTTGACTGCTCCTGCATGTTGAGCAGATGCTTTCAGAGAACTACCCACATTGACTCTACAATCTCTTCCTTGAATGGAAACAGCTAATTTAGACCCCACCATTTTCTATATAGTACTGGGATTATATTTTGTAGTGCACATTACTTTGCACATTGAAACTTAGTTTGGAACTTAACTTTTCCTTCCTGCTCTGACTGAAAATTCAGTGATACATCTCTCTGTTTTTATCAGTAGCTGTTGCTTCTACATCCTCATGGGCTGCCCCACTCCATACCCACAGAATGCCTGAACTTGATTAGGAGGATAAAGAAGAGGACATGGGAGGACATGTTTAGTGAGATCCAGCATGCAAGTGCTACATTGTTCCATGAGCAATGAGCCTGGAGGGCTGATATGGCAGACATCATGGAGAAGGCATCTGCTTAACTGGTAGCTGAATCCTTCCTTGTGCTATCAAAGCAGCCAATGTATGGTTTCATGAGCCAGGGGAGCAAGGTAAAGGCTGGGTCCCCCAGAATCACTATTGGAATTTCAGCATCAACAATGTCCTTGCTTGTAGTTTTCCGAACAGGTCTGTGTTCTGTAGCCTATAGTGTGAGCTTGCTTGCTTGCCTATATACCTTTCTTATAGGTTTCTTATGGTTTTGAGTATTTGTTTGATTATAATAGGTTATAACAGATTTATATTATACTACGGGCCACATCCAGTATGTTGAGCTAAGGCTAAGGTAGTGTGTTTCGGACCTTTCATCTAGATAGGTGGAGATGAGTTAAACATAAGATCCGTATATAGTGTTGACCTTTAGCATGGGTAGATAAAGGAAGTGCTGAAGCTGATTGATATCGGGGGCTTCCTCGGTTCACACTCTCTTAATCTTAACAGGTGCTACCGATGGTGTACTGTACTTTGCATCAACACAAGAACTCTTGGCGAGTACATCCAGCACTGACACAAACAGCCAAGTGCACATGAGCATGAGAGATATACTAACTTTCAGAGGAATAGCCACATTAGTCCGTATCCACAAAAACAAGGAGTCCTGTGGCACCTTAAAGACTAAGGGTACGTCTACACTACAACGTTAATTCGAACTAACTTAGTTCGAATTAGTTAATTCGAACTAAGCTAATTCAAACTAACGCGTCTAGAACTAAAAACTAGTTCGAATTAGCGTTTTGCTAATTCGAACTAGCAAGTCCACATTGAGTGGACCCTGAACAGGGCTTAAGGATGGCCGGAAGCAGTGCCGGGAGGGCATCAGAGGAGGACTTAGAGCGTGGAGATGCTGTCTCAGGCTAGCCGAGGGCTGCGCTTAAAGGGTCCCGACCCCCACCCCGGACAGACAGTTCTCAGGGGTGCCCCGCTTGAAAACCAGTCCTGGCTTGGATTGCCCGGAGTACCCACACTGGGCACATCACACCACTCGGCCATCAGCCCGGCTGCACTTGCCGCAGGCTGCCATCTGGGGAGAGGGGGCAATCGGGGGGCTGCAGGAGAGCTTCCACCCCCAGAAGCCCGCAGAGCCAGCCCAGTCCTCCCCATCGGGGGCTCGTACCCCATTCCTCCCTCACCTCCTTCCACTTACCCTTCCCTAGCCCCCCTTCTTATTGATGTACAAAATAAAGATAACGTTTCTTCCAACATTGACTCTGTCTTTATTGAACAAAACTGGGGGAGACTGGGAAAAGGAGGTGGGAGAGGGGAAGAGAAAGGCTGGGAGAGGGGAGGGCAACTAACATGATCAGGGGTTGGGAACAGGTCCCAGATGAAGAGAGGCTACAGAGACTGGGACTGTTCAGCTTAGAAAAGAGGAGATGGAGCGGGGACAGGATAGAGGTCTCTAAAAACAGGGGTTGGGTGGAGAGGGTGCATTCATAAAAGTTCTTCATGAGTTCCCATAAAGAAGGACTAGAGGACACCAAAGGAAAGGAATGGGTAGCAGGCTTCAAACTAGTAAGAGAAAGTTGTTCTTCTTCACAAAGCAAAGAGTTAACCTGTGGAACTCCTTGCTGCAGAAGGCTGTGAAGGCTACAACTAGAACAGAGTTTAAAGGGAAGTGAGATCAAGTCATGGAGGTTGGGTCCATGGAGTAGTCTTAGCCAGAGGGTAGGAGTGGTGTCCCTGCCCAAAGTTTGTGGAAGGCTGGAGAGGGATGGCACGAGACAAATGGCTTGGTCACTGTCTTCGGTCCATCCCCTCCAGGGTCCCTAGGGTTGGCCGCTGTCGGCAGACAGGCTACTGGACTAGATGGACCTTTGGTCTGACCCAGGACGGCCATTGTAAGCTCAGGGCTCAGGGTCGGGGGTCTCAGTGGACCCCTTGATTTTCATGCACACCTGCTCCTGGGTGGCCAGGCTGGCAGCTCTCCTGCCCTAGACGGCCACTTTCCTGTGTCTAGTGCGGGGATTGTGGACGAGGTCCACGATGTCCGCACTAGCCCAGGAAGGTGCCCGCCTCTTGCGGTCCAGGGCAAGCTCCCGGGAGCCGCCAGCCTGGTCCCGGGAAGAGGGGGTGGGCTGGGGGACATCGGGTGGGTGGCTCTGTGCCGTGCCAGGTGCAGGGTCTGCTGGCTGGGTGCTGGCAGGCTTGCACCTGGCACGGACACCGTAGCCAGCCCGTGCCCCTTTAAGGGGTCCGGGGCCGGGAGGGGGGCAGATGAGTTTCCCTGGTGTTGGCCAGAGTGGCCACCAGGGAAACCTGGGGAGGGCTAGCCTCCCACTAGTTCGAATTAAAGGGCTACACACCCCTTAATTCGAACTAGTAAGTTCGAACTAGGCTTAATCCTCGTAAAATGAGGTTTACCTAGTTCGAACTAAGCGCTCTGCTAGTTCGATTCAAATTCGAACTAGCGGAGCGCTAGTGTAGCAGCTATGAATGTTAGTTCGAACTAACATTGTAGTGTAGACATACCCTAAGAGAATTATTTGGGCATAAACTTTTATGGGCACAAAACCACTTCATCTGGCAAAGTGGATTGTTGCCCATGAAAGCCCATGCCCAAATAAATGTTATACTAACTTTGGTGATTGTACGTTGATGTCACTTGCATTGAGCAAAGACTGTACTATACACATGACATTAAATAAATCTAGTGCTATGTTCCTATCTGTAGTTTAGCTGTTACATCAGAGACAGAGCCTGAGAGTCCATCAGGAACTGTAATGAGAAAATGCACCTCTATGACACTGTGTGTAATTCTCTAACTAACTGTGCTTACTTTTTTAGCATTCTGGAAGTGGGAAGGTGCAGGAATAGATGGGATAACACTTTACAGGAGAAAGAGTTTGACTTTTTTGGATTCAGTTTTGCAAAGTGCGAAGCATTGACGTCATTGTGTGCTCAGCACCTACCAGGATCAACCCTTTTATAAAACATATGATTGATATGTGTTATAAATATCTATTAAATGTTACAGAAGGTTAATAACACCCAGCCATATCACTCATTTATTAAAATAAACCATTCGCTCATAGGCTGATCAGAGGTGAGAGAGCAGCTCAACTGTAATCTTAGATTGATGACACTTCTAAAACTTGTTCAAGCATGTGTGCAAAAATCTGTCAGAATAAGAGCTCATTAAATGAGAAAGTAAAAGACAGGTAACTTTTATAGTATACAAAAGTTATGCACATGCATACATGTGCTTTGTTTAGTCCCTTCTTGCTAATAGGTAAATTATATAGAATGAAAGTTGATTCACTATTTTTGCACTAGATTGTCTGGAAAAGAAATCTGCCAAGCCAGGCATTACTGCTGCTATACCAGACTGGCATCTGTTATCATTTAACACCACTTTGGCATTCATGAAATTCCATTATCTTCAATGTTATGTTACACCACTGTAAGTGAAGACCTGTGTGAACAACAGGAGGTATTCTCACATCACCCATATTTATGTATGTAACCTGGAATTCTTTGAGGTTGATATTATTGAAACTGGAAGGGGAATTATTTCACACTTTTGAAAGTGTATGCCTAAATGTAGGCTCTTATATAAGTGGTCTGATTTTCAAGGGCACTGAATGCCCACAGTTCCCCTAAATTTAAGGATGTGAATTAGGAAATGTTGGCATTAACCCCCCCCTTTTTTTTAGATTGTAAAGCACTCTGGCAGGAGTGGGTAATAAGTAGCCTGTGGGCAAGACACAGATCATCAGGATTAGCCTCTAGTAGACTGCCAGATGCTTTATTTGCCTGAGCATCTGCAAGTATGGCGGGTTGCGATTTGCCGATCCTGGCCAATGCTTCTCGCAGCTCCCATTGTCTGGGAATGGTGAACTGCCACCAATGGGAGCTGTAAGTGACCGTGACTGTGGAGGCTCAGGTAAATAAAGAATCTTGTGTCCCTCTAGCAGCTAACCCCTGTGAACTGTGCTTGGCCTCTGGCTGCTTATTGCATACTCCTACACTTGGAGATGGTTACCAAAACAGACATTATGTTTGATGGATATTCTTAATGCTATAATCTACTATATATTTGAGAGACATTGTTTGTCTATGTATCTGTCTGTCAGTTTGTTCAAGAACTCTTCCTAAATGGTAAGAGCCAGGACCACCAAATTTGGTATCCTCTTATCATAACTTAAAGCAAGGTAGGGGTTTGATTGTGCCAGGAAAATAGGATGTTGTTGGAATGAGCTTGGTTCTCATAAAACTATTCAGAAAAGAGACAGAATCACCAGGCAGGTGAAAGAGGCTGGCTTGGGATGTGCCCCTCCATCTGTGACTACACCAACTCTGAGCCTCCCACCTCCAGGTCCCTTTTAGAGAGGGCAGGGGTTCTTTAGCTCTCCCTGCAATTAATATGGTTGTTCCCTTTATCAGAGAGTGAGATCAAAGTGCACAGTTTGCTGCATCCTCACGCTGGCAGGGGAGCACAGGGTGCAGATGAACCTGAACCTGCCTCAGCTGGGGAACATACACTCCTCCGCCGGCTGTGCATTCTGGAGCTGCAGTGGCCATGGAGAAGTGCTTCTCACCTGGTTCAAGCTGTTGTGGAGAGAGGGGGCTGTGGTAATCCTCTCTCCTCAAAGAAGCCTGCACACTGAACACTTCATCCCCACCCTCACCCCAGAACAATTATTTAAATGAAGGAAAACAAAAATTAATTGAGTTAAAGACCCCAGCAATGCCGAGTAAATGTGCTAGATTGCAGAAAGAGGACCTTCCCTGTGGAATGAGCTGTTTGATGATTGTTACATTTTAACTATGTGATTGTTCCACTGAAGGTTACAGTAAAGTAGATAAATACACCCATATTTGTATTGTTTTCTAAACTTCTTAGTTGATTATGTTTATTGTTTAATAATCACTTGTTGGAACAAGTAAACATCTAATGCAGAGTGCCTTTTTAACACACAGGCTCTGATGCTGTCCTTCATCTTGTGCAATGAACTTCACCTGTACTAAGAGGGTTGAAAATGTTACTGTTTGTTTCCGAAAAAATTCCCACTGGAGACCACCCAGGGTTACACATGCCCGGGTATATTGCCACCAAAGGTTTAAACTAAAGAAGATAGAGAGCTATCTCTCTCTCACATACACAAACAAACAAGCACACACACTCCTCCATTCATTCACTCATTCGCACACATTCATTTCTGTCCTCAGACACTCACACGCTTACACAGGCATACGGGTTGCAAAAGCTAAGGCATGTAGATCCTGGAGGGTCTGTCTGCTCATCATGGCTGGGGAGCTGGTCAGGAAAGAGACTTGGCTGTAGACAGAGGTGCTTCTCAGGAGCTGGGAAAGAAAAAGAGAGTCTCATATGTATTCCCTCTCCTCTATATTGTGTCTGTATGGCTCCTGTGTCTCTTCTACCTCATCACCAGGGACCATGCCCAGACTTCCCTTTATCCAGCAAAGCAGCAGTCTCTGATGACTCATCACCATGTGCTCCAGCTTTAGCCTTGCAGCTTCAAACAAAACCACAAACACACACATACACACTCATCACTTAAGGAAGAATACAGTTTAGAGCAAGTTACAAGCAAGGTGGCTGAGAGTTACAAAGATTACAAAGTTTTACAAAGATTACAGCAAGTTGCAGGGTTTGTCAAAGGTTACAATGAGTTTCAGTTTAAAATCTTAGACCTTACAGTTAGTGTATTTCCAGAAAATGCATGTGGAAAATCAAGTAAGTTCAGGTGGAGGCTTTTTTTTTTAATGCAACACTGTTCTGATTTGCTTCACACTTTGCACATATATAACTGACTACACAAAGTGCAAGGCAGAGGAGAAATAGACCCCATATGCCTACTTTCTCTTCCTTAGTACTAGAAGCTAAAAACAGACCAATTCTTGGGACCCTATGTACAATGACCCTATGTACTATGTACAGACAAGTAGAGGTACACTGTGTGTCCATAGATTTCACAGCTGTTTACAAAGGAAGTCAGCAGCATGAATACTGAAAAATCCAGAACATAGACATTTGTGTGAAGAAAATATAATGCCAAATTTGATGGAACTGGTATATAAGTAGTTTTAAAAAGCTAGCTTTCTAGATTCTGTTCTGCACATAGAATGTTAAAATACACTTTGAGGGACTCCAGGAGTGATTCCAAAGTTAAGACCACTCACTTTTATCAGCTCAATTCCATTTTAGTGAGAACAAATATGCCTCATAAATAATGTTACATCAGTTATTTCTAGAACCTCAGAAGTAAATGTATTCAATAGCTTAGAGCTATAAGAAATTGAAAAAAAATCTTTTAAAAAAGTCATCAGCACCAGGAGAGGCTCCTGCCTCCCAACACTTCTGAAAATTCTTATTGAGTGCTAGCCCTTTCAGAAGTGCTCAACTCACAGGGCACTGAGTAGACCTTGGCAGGATCAATCATGGTCTCTCTCAAAGATGATAATGCACTTTTACAAATCGAGTTAGCTAATATGATTTTGAAACACTCCTTACTTCCCACTGTGGATAGAGTGTAACAGCTTTAGAATCTCTTAACTTGTCATGTTGCAACCGAGGGAGAAGCATAGACTCTAACATAATCAACAATCATCATTTTTACAGGCTTTAAACTATGTCTGCACTAGATGTAAACTGACACCACAGTTGGGATTGCAGCATGTGTTGACATGCCTGAGCTAATTTTGATTTGACTACCTATAGAAACAAAAGACTAAAGATTAAGTAAGGTTAATTATGATCAGATGCGTAACATTATTAATATTAACAACAAAGAGGAAGGAACAAAAGCCAGAATAGAGGAAGAACAGGTTAAAATATTTAGATAAGTTTGATGTATTCTAGTCAGGAGGACCTGATGAAATTGACCCAAGGGTACTCAAGGGACCAACTGAAGCAATATCAGAACTGCAATTATTTTCAAGTACTCATGAAGAATGGATGGTTTCTAAGTGGTCTGATGAAGGGAAAACATAGTAATCATCTTTAAAAAGGAGAAGGAAGAGGACACAGGGAATTAGAAACCTCCCAGCTTAACTTCAGCATCTGGAAAGATACTGGTACAAATTATTAAACATTAATTTGTAAATACCCAGAGGGGAATGTGGTAGTAATGAATGTGCAGTATGGATTATGAAGAATAAATCATGCCAAAGCAAACTAATTTTCTTCTTTCACAGTGTTGTTAGCCTCCTAGTGAATGGGGTAGGGTGTGGGGACGGGGCCTTATTGGGAAAGCAGTAGATATGATATATCTTGAATTTAGTATGGCTTTTAACACAATACTACATTACAGTCTCATAAGCAAATGGCTAAAAGACTGGGTATGCAACTGGCTAAAAGACTGTACTAAAAATTAGTCATCAGTGGTTTGCTCTTAGGCTGGGAGGATATATCTATGGTGTGGGCTGGTGAGAGGTCCCAAATATGTCCTGAGTAAGGAAATATTTAATATGCTTAAGAGCATCCCTATTCAGATGGCAAAAGATGCCCTAGTTTCTAGCAGTGAGTTTCAGCTGGCTTGACCATCTCAGTGTAGCTCAGCTTACTATTGTTATAGTCTAGGGTGTCATGTAATAGGACATTGGAAAACTAATAATTCTCTTGCAATTAATATTCTTGTATTATGTAAGAACAATCAAATCACAAAGACCTATATAGATGTACTAGACTTAAGACTAATGTTTTTAAATCAGGGTTCATCAGATCCTTTGTCCAGACAAAGGATTGTGGTTCTACCTCCTTGAATGTGAAGCATGTGAACTGAGCAAGGTGTGACCAAAGACAAAGAAAAGTATGCTTGCATCTTGGGCAAATAAAGCCATGAGGAGAGCAAGTGGAGAAGAAGTGATCATTTTCTCAATGGAGAAATCTAGATTGCACCCCAAGGAACTCTTCTTGCCTCTTAAAGCAAAATCAATGAATTTTGAGAAATATACTTTCCAAATGTAGAGTAGACTATAAAGAGAGAGGCAGAGAAGCCCTAAATTATCTGTCACCTGAGAAGACAAAAAAAACCAGAGACTTGGACTTTGTGCAGATCCTGACTAATTGCTAGTCAGTTATGGCTGGAAAAGGAAGATTGGTGAAGAAACCAGTATACAAAGTTTAGCTTGTTAAGTTAGGTCTTGGCTATTAGAAAGGGGTATTTTTACTTGTGTTTTCTATCTTTATTCCTTAAATCTGAATTCACTTAAAACTTCTCCCCTTGTAATTAAATACTTTGGTTTTACTTTTTAACTAAACCAATCCAGTGATTTGACTGAGCTGCAGTGATTGTTAACTCCAGTGAAGATAATTAACTGCTGTTTCTATCTCTTTAAAGGAGTAATGAACTTAACATGTACAGGAAAAACTTAAAAAACAACAAATAGACTAGAAGCACCTTAAAGACTAACAAAGCATGTAGATGGTATCATGAACTTTTGTGGGTGCAACACACTTCTTCAGATGACAGATAGCTGAAGAAGTGAGTTGCACCCATGAAAGCTCATGATACCATCTACATGTTTTGTTAGTCTTTAAGGTGCTACTAGTCTATTTGTTGTTTTTTAAGTTTTTCCTGTTACAGACTTACTCAGCTCCCCCTCTGAAGCTTTTAATATGTACAGTGATAGGAGCTGTGCATTTCAGAGAGTCATGTCTGAGGAATTTGGGCAGGTGTTCATTGACTGCTACTTGAGAGGCAAGGTCTGGGCTGGAAGACATCTGAAAAGTTTGCTGACAAGATAGAAAAGCTGATGTGTCAAGGAGTCTTGCCAGCAAACTTTTTCATATATTAGTTGTATCAAAGTTTCCATGTACTGAGATGAGGCTGAGAGGAGTAGCACAGTGTTTCAGAGTTCTAGGTATTTCAGTAGCTTGTCACAATAATTAGACAGAATTAGAATTCAAAATGACCTCCATAAATTAGAGAATTGATTTGAAATCAACAAATTGAAATTCAGTGAAGATCAGGGTAAAGTACTATGCTTAGGAAGAAAAAGCAAACACATTAATGTAAAATGGGGAATGAATGGCCAGGCAGCAATATGGCATAAAAGGGTCTGAGGACTATAGTGAAATACAAATTGAAATCTAGTTTTAGGCTCCACACTTTAAGAAGGATGTGGACAAATTGGAGGAAATGCAGACGAGAGCACCAAAAGAGAAAAAAGGTTTTGAGAATCTGACTTGTGGGAAAACATTACAAAAAATCAACCTGTGCATGTTGAGAAAAGAAGACTGTGGGAAGCAAGGGGGCTGATAACAGTTTTCAAATGTGTTAAAGGCTGTTATAAAGAAAGCAGTGATGAATAATTCTTCATGTCCATAGAAGGTAGGATGAGAGGTAATGGGCTTAATCTGCACCAAGGGAGGTTAGCTATTAGTAAAGACTTTCTTTCAATAACATTAGTTAAGTACTGGCATAGACTTCAAGGGTGATTTTGGAATCTCTATCAGTGGAAATTTCTAAAAACAGATTAAAGAAAAATCTGTGAGGGGTGGTATAAGAATAGTTGGTCCTGATTCAGAGTGTGTGTGTTTGTGTAGGGGAGGTGTGCATGACCTCTTTAGATCTCTTCTATCCCTGCATTTTTATGTTTCCATGATTCTGAGTCCTAGTGTTAAAGAATATGTAAAATCATACTAGCTAACTCAAGTTAACTAAGTAAATTTAAAAGAGGACTTTTTGTCACTATTCAAATAGATGCAGGTTTTCCGAAAAATCCCCTAAACATACTGTTGAGAATCACAAGATGCTGCTCTTACATATAATCTTACAAGTTATCTTTCTTAGCACATAAGCTGTGTTCTGTCTTTAATGAAATGCTGTATTGTTGGTTGTTTGAATTCCGTTTCTTTGTGGGGAATTGTTCCAAACAACAAGAAAGTTTGCCTTCTTTAATTTCTTTAATCTCTCCCAGTTACCTTCTGGGAACAAGCCTTAATATTTTGGCTAGGATTTCAAAAAGTTGGTATTGCCTGCATGACGTTTATGACCACTTCTATTCAAGGACTAATATATATATAGTGTAAAAAAACTAAAGTGACAAAGAAAAGACTGTGATATCACAATTTCTGGTCCAGCTGGAAACCATCCTGAAAAATCCTAACATTGTCTATCACTCATTAGAGAGGTGACAATATATTATGTCCAATTTGAAATACAAACTTGCACCTATTCAGACATTGGAAAATCCCAGCATTTTTGTCCCATGTCTGTTTCACCTGTGAAAGGGGAAAATTGTGAAAAGATCACAGCTTGTTTGAGACAGGGACAACATGTAGTTTTTTACTTTTCTCTGAGTCATTTCCACTAATGTTTTATTGTGATTTCCATTGCTCACTCCTGATAATGGTAAATTAAACATGTTATTGAAAAAACCTGAAAAAATGTAGTCATTTGCATTGTCTGAACATTTTGACTTGATGTCAGAGACATGCAGGTGGCAATGTGTTATCTTCGAGAACATGAATATATTCACAAATAAATAGTTATAATATGTGTGAAGTAATCATCACAATTGTGGTTCAGCTGTTTATGCAGGACTGGTCTGCAGTCTAAAAGTCCAAATACTAGTGATTTAATGTTGGCCTTGTCATGGCATTACATGGTCCACAAGGTGTCTCGTTGTGCCATCCTAATACATACTGCATAATACAAATTAAACAATGTAATGGAATAAAATGGCTGACAGCCAAAGTTTGGGATACCTTCTATTTGAAAAGAAAATATCCTATTCATGCGAATGGCTCATAGTCATGAAAGACATAAGCCTAGTGTAAGGTAGATTTTTAGTGTAGGTTACATGGAAAATTATGCAATATAGTTTTCCCTTCTAATGTGAACAAACTCTGTATTCATCAAAACAGGTTTCTTGGCACACAGAATGCTATTCAGTAAGCACACTGGGGAGGAAAGAGGCAAGCCAAAGCAGAAGTGAAGAATGAGTGAGGAATAGGCACTACCATAAGTGAGCCAAGAATGCTGATTTATTATGGAAAGATGTAGATCATTAAAAAAAAAAAAGCTGCCCAAGTTAAAGCTTCTTCAGAGGTGCATAACCCAAGCTGACACTGCCTTGGCAGCAGGATAGAAGAATGTGTATGCAAAGATTAATTGTTCTTGAACAACTTCTCTGATGCGCTGGTGAGCACACAAACAGCCTTTCTTATAACCACAGGGATGCAAGGTCTTATAAAAGTCTTGCTATTTTTCTCCTTCTGAACAAACATAATCAATATACTGTGGCCTCTGCAAGGTGAATTTCAATTTCCATATATGCTTGAGTTTCTACTTCCTTTCCTCACAATCCAAGGGCATTATTAGTTATGGAATATAGGATCCCGATCCACACACCCAAAGTTTTATTAGGGTGTAAAGCAGCTGGTAGTGTTTAATGACCATCTGCTGCACGAGTCCCAGCCTTTGAAAGCTAATTTTCCTCATATTGCTTTACTGTCTCACTGTTCACTTGTAGATCCCATCCATCTCTCTCTCTCTATCTGTTCTCCCTGGTCTGATACCTAGATTGTATGTTTTTTTGGGCAAGGACAGACTTTTTGTTCTGTGTTTGTACAGTGCCAAACACAATTTGTTCCTGGTCCAAGATAAGGACCCATAGGTGATGTTGCAATACACATAATTACTTCTTTTAATAACTAGAATAATTTTAAAATATGGCCATCTTTTCTACTGACTTGATCCCAGGACATGGAAACAGCAGATATGGAGATGGTTTAGGCCTGTCTCCTCATGACAGTGCTATAGTTGAGATCACCAGAGCTGTTTATGCTGCAGTCCCTGTAATGTAAGTGAAGAGGGCTGTCCATAGGGTGCCCTCAGTGAGTTGTCCTCAGTTTTGGAATTTGTTCCTGCCCCCAGTCCACAATGCTCTTCTTCCTTCTTTCATCAATCTGAGGACTTTTATGGGTATATAATTGGGCGGTCCTTTGGTTTTAACTTATGCAGTAGATGTGCAGAGCAGAGGATGGGCACTATAGATGTTCTTTTACATCGTTAAAAGAAGATCTCCTTACAGCCTGTTTGGAAAAACCACATTGATTTTTGCACTTACCCTTCCCATTTTTGGCTCTTTGGATCTTCCTTTACTGATTCTCCATTGGCTCCATTTTCAGGAACTACACCCCAGTGCAGACAGTCAACAAATGGCTTGTGCACCACTTAAACTTCTGCTAACTTTTGGCACAGGTGTGTTTCATCCCTTATAGCTTCTAAGTTATACCAGGAATCTCTCCATTGCTCCATAAAGTCTGTATGAATTGAGGCTCTGTCCCTTTGCAGAACCTATCTTTCACCTCTAAATGCTTAGTAAAATAACTTCTTCTGGTACATGGCTCTTTATCATGGCACCAGCAATTGGAGATCTCAAGTGTGTTCACCCACCATTAAAGAGATAAAGAGGAGATACCATAACTGTGTGCCACACTGTTCTTGAGCTCCACAGGGTCAGGATGGGAGCTCATGTAGCCCCAGTGATATAAGATGTAAGTTAAACAGCCCATCACCACAATATATCCTGCTGTAATGAGAAAGGATCTTTTGACTCATATGGTTGTTATGAGGAACATGAGAGATGATCTGGAGTGATTAAGGGACCCTGATCTAACTTGTCTATTTGCCAGAAGAGTCTTATACCACCTTTTGACACTGTTGTTTAGAAAGGTTGTGTCTGGCACACTGTTTGAGAGGCTCAACTAGTTCAAAAACGGGGAATCTTGACTTTAGCTGGCATTTCGATGTGCCTTTGAGATTAAATTGTGAAGTAAGTTGTCCTGATAGTTGGCTGTGTGAAGTAATGTGGTCAAGGTCCTGCCTTCACACCTGATCACCGGAGGAGCAATTCCGGGCCTGGAAGGATGGAGACTGGCGTTGTTCAGGTGGCACCAATGATAAAATGAAGGGCAGAATCTCGCTTTGAAAATCTTCTCTAACTTATACTAATGACGAACCTTCTCCCTCCCATCCAGAGAAACAGAGCAATACATTCTATCTTGGTTTTTGGCTATTAAAAAACCTGAGTTTTTCAAAAGGAAGCATAACAGCTCATGGCTGATACATAAAAACACAGGAATTAACAGGTGAAATTTTTTTGGTTGTCTTGGATTTAAATGATTTCTCTATTTATCTATATCTCACTAAAGCTAAATTTGTTCATCTTCAGTGGAAAATTAAGGAGATGTTCATTGCTTAGTCACCAGTTCAACATTATTAAGAAATGTACATATAGTATGTGGGCTTGTCTTCTAGTCTTTTTTCCATTGCTGCAGTGTAAAATCATAATATATCACTTTCACTAGCAATTTAGCAGAGCATAAGGGAGGAAATGTAGCTCTACTGTCTTGGTACTTATTTTCTAATAAAATTCTAATAGATTTTGAGTAGAGGACAGAGAAGATGACATTTATGTCCTAAATCTTTTTTTTTTTAACTGGAACAGCACAATGAAGCAGGAAGTTAAAATACCAGATTATAAAATTATGCACTCTTTACCTGTGTACACAAATATTCTGATAAAGAAACCTGTCTTGCCTTTGACACTTAACGAATGTCTCAGTTTGAGACGCCACTTGGCAGGCTGGAGACAATTAAGCTAGTTAGTTTTTCCCTCTCACTAGAGACTGATTTCTTTCTGATTTGACAGAGGGATTTTTTTCCTAGCAAAGATTATAGGGTTTATGAAAAAAGAAAGGAAAAACAACAATAATTTTTGTTTTGCTGTTTAATAGAAAGTACATTAAAAATACTTCCTCTTTAATAGACTCTAACTATTAAAGCTTCTTTATGGTCAAAGGTGAATACCTATTTAAGATTAATTTAATATTGTTGTCATCTATAAATGAATGTAAAGGGCACAACAATTTATCTTAACATTCTGCAACATAACAAAGCTCATTTTAACAAATACCTGTATAAATGACATATTTACTGCTCTGATCCTGTACTTTAGCTGTAAAGCACTTAATTGATCCTGGAATAAAGCAATAAAAACAAAATGAATTCTCTTTGGCATAGAAAAATGAAACAGGATTGTAAACCATTGATCTGAATACATCCGAAATAAATATATAATTTACTTTGCATCTATAGAGTCTGATCCAAGGATCATTGAAATCAATAAGGGTGTGTCTAGCCTACAGGGTTTTTTCGACAAAAGTTGGCTTTTGTCGACAAAACTATACCTGCCTCTACACTACCACCATGTTCTGTCGACAGTAAGTAAATTTTGTTGATAGCGGCAATTTTGTCGACAGCGGTAAACCTCGTTTTATGAGGAAGAACGCCTTTGTCAACAGAGATCTGTCAACAAAAGGTGCATGTGGACGCAGGGAGCCAGTTCTGTCGTAAAAAAGGGCCTCCAGGAAGAAGCCCTGACAGTCTAGCCTTTACATGTAGAGCACCTCTGTCCAGCAGCTAGCCAGGTCACCCGTGCCAACCGGACTAGCCATGTCCCAGCCTCAAGACCCCCCGGCCCTTCTTGGGACACAGAGGAGGACCCACCCAGGGGCATCAAAAGGCGGGCACCAGCCTGGTCAGGGCCAGAAATCAAAAACCTGCTGGAGCTCTGCTCCCAGGAAGAAGCCCTGCAGGCCCTGCAGACACACTGCAGGAATGCAGACATTTATGAGCACCTGGGCCAGGGACTGACCACCAAAGGGCATCACACCCACACCATGGCACAAGTGAGGGCCAAGGTGAAAGAGCTGTGGCAGGGATGTGCCTGGGCCAGGGACCAGAGCTCCCGCTCCAGGGCAGCCCCACAGAGCTACTCTTACTACCAGGAGTTGGAGCAGATCCTGAGCAGTGGGGAAGCCCGGACTCCACTGCATGTGGTAGAGTCCGGGTTACCCCACCACATCATGGACCGACTGCTGAGGGAACAAGAGCAGGCAGGAGAGGTGGGAGAGCTGCACCAGGAGGAGGAAGAAGAGGAGGCAGCAGGGATCCTTTCCCAGGAGCCAGTCCTCCAGACCGCAGAGGCCTCCCAGGTGTCTGTGGACAGCGGGGAGGGAACATCGGGTGAGTGCTTTGAGGGGACACAGCACACAGGTGGGTTGGCAGTGTGGGGGGCCATCTAGTCCTATTGCTACTGTGGAGCCCTTGTGAGTCTTTCAGGCCACTGCCCAACTCACATGTGGTGTCATGTGTAACACCCCCGAGTCTCTATCATTGATCGTCTTCTCTTCTTTTACTCCACAGCTGGACCCTGTACCCAACAGGGGAGCACCACACCAGTCTCACCACCATCCCGGACCCGTGGCACCCGCAGGCACTGGCATGTCTACACGGACCTGCTGAGGGAGCACGTAATGGCCCTGCAGGACCTCAACAGACCCTGCAGAAGAGGATGGAGGCAGAGGCCGAGTGGCTCACCAGGCTGCTGGATGAGCTGGTCCAGCAGTGCACTGACATCTGTGTCACAATGAGGGAGGACTTTGCCTTGCCTGCCCCTGTCACGGACACCACTCCTTCTGCACGCCAGGCCCCTGCCCCCGTGCTCCTCCAGTCCCCCCCCACTCCTCCAGCTCCCCCTTCCCCTCAGCCCCTCCTGCTCCTCCAGCCCCTTCTTTCCCCCAGTCTCCCCTTCTCACCCAGCTCCCCTTCCCCCCAGCCCCTCCTGCTCCCAATCCCTCACAGGCCCAACAGCTGCCCCCTGTCCTGCCCAGGCCAGGACTGGCTCTTGCTCTACCCGATCCCAAGGCCATGGCAATGCCAGGCTGCAGGAAGGTGGCAGGACCCTGTGATCAGGAAAGCAGCGGCCTACTTGAGCTCCCTCCCACTCCAGGTTTTCAGTCCCCTGCCACCCACAGTTAAAGAACATTTCAGTTATGTTACAAAATCTTTATTTTTGACTGACAAATTTACTTTGTTTATTAACAGTTGAACAGTAAAAAGACAAAGTTTTGTTACATAGTTCACACATTTTATTTCCTGCTAGTGTTTCTAATACAACAAATTTCTGTTTACAAAGAGAACTGTCTCTTATATGTCTTCTTAATGGGAAGAGAGTAGATTTGTGGAGGGAAAGGTAGGGGTGGGCCAGGCCAAACCCCCAATGGGGGAAGCCCTGGGGAGAGTCAGTGGGTTCCTTCTGAGAATCTCTCCTTCAGGACCTCTCGGATTTGGACACCAGCCTTGTGAGCCTGGCAGATGGCAGCCATCCGGGGCTGCTGAAATTGCCTTTCCTTACCATCAGGACCCGTCCCCCACCCCAACAGGAAGGCCTCCCCTTTCCTCTCCACCAGGTTATGGAGGGCGAAACATGCGGCCACCACCTCCGGGATGTTGCATTCCCCCATCTCCAAGAGTTTGAGGAGGCAACGGAACCTCCCTTTCAGCCGGTCGAAGGCTCATTCCACCTGGATGCAAGCCTGGCTAAGATGCATGTTGAAAAACTACTTGCTCGCATCCAGCGTGGCCTACCCCATGAGCCACTGCATCAGGGGGTAGGCCACGCTGGCTACTATGCACACCGACATCTGCATGTCCCCGAGCATGAGGTGCCGCTGGGGGAAAAATGTTCCTGCCTGCAACCTGTGGTACAGATAGGAGTTCGGGAATATGTGGGCATTATGTGCCCACCCCAACCACCCAGCACAAATGTCCATAAAGTGTCCTCAGTGGTTGACCAGGGCCTGCAGCACCATGGAATAGTAGCCCTTCCTGTTTATAAACTGGGCTGCTCAGTGGGGCAGTGCATGGATTGCAATGTGTGTCCCATCAAGGGCTCCTCCACAGTAAGGGAAGTCAAGGGCAGCAAAGCCGGCAATGATGTTGTCCAGGTCTCTGAGACAGATGAGCCTCTTCAGCAGCTCCGCATTGATGGCCTTCACCACCTGCAGCATGAGACAAATAGACAGACAGAAACCAGGGAGTTAGACAGGTTACCTAAGCGCTTGGGAGGAGAACCCTCCCCCCCCCCAACCCACTCCTCCCCTTGTCAGGACACCCTCTTTTTCCCCACATTTGTGCAGGGGTGGCTGAGGAGCGGTCTCCAAGTGCCACTCCATTCCCCACTCCCTCTTGCCCTTGCCTGGAAGTCCCCCTTTTTTAACCCCCCCCCACTCAGCAGGGCCTGTCCCCCGACAGTGACTTGCCTCCATCAAGACAGCTCTGACGGTAGACCTCCCCACACCAAACTGGTGTCCCATGGAGCTGTAGCTGTGGGGGGTGGCCAGCTTCCACAGGGTGATTGCGACCCGCTTCTGCAGGGGGATGGCGGGCCACAAGTGGGTGTCCTGGTGTTCCAGAGCAGGGGTGAGCCAGGCACACAGCTCCAGGAATGTGGCCTTCCACATCCAGAAGTTGTGGAGCCAGTGTTTGTTGTCCCAGAGCTGCATGATGAGTTGGTCCCACCAGTCCAAACTCATCTCGTGCCTCCAAAACTCCCTGTTCCCAAAAAAGTTTAGGAGCAAGGAAAGAGCTCCTGCATCACGGAGGAAGGTCTCTTCTGTGTGGTCCAGGTCCATATGGGGCAGGAGATTCATGACAGAGTCATGCAGATGCAGCAGAAGCTGCAGTATGGCAGTATGGGGCCATCGCCTGCCATGGGGCAGCTCAGGCTCCATGGCCAAAATCAGTGAAAATCAGAAAAAAAAACCCAGAAAATAAATTGCTGTGGTGTCCGAGGAAGTAGGGCAACCAGAGCAAAAACTGCAGCAGCTTTGCTTTCCCTAGCAGGTAGGCAAGCCAGAGCAGGAGCAGAGCAACGGCTGTCCAGGTGGATCCCTTTAAGCACATGTCTCTGCAAAGAGCATGCAGCAGCACCTGGAAATAAAGGCTGCCCCCATACCCTGCCAGAAGCACTTCCGTGTGCCTTGTTTTTTGACAGAGCTTGCTGCAGTCTATATGCTCTTTTTCAAAAAATCGGATCCATTTTTTGAGCCGCATAATGTAATCTAGATGCTCTTTTTCGACAGAGGCTTTTTGTACTGTCGACAAAGCCTCTGTCGAAAAAGGTGTGCAGTCTAGATGTAGCCTAATATACCACTCAATGGGCATTAGACTGGGCCTATATTTCTTTGCAAGCCAGGATCTCTGTCACAGATATTTTAAAAAGTATTGAAGTATTGCTGCACATAGCACTGAAATATCTAACTGATTTAGTAGCCTCAGTCTAATTTTCAAAAAGAACTTAAGCACTTAAGGATCCATATAGGATGTTTTAGAAATGCTGACATTCAGGTTCATAAATCAGTTAGGTGTTGCAATGCTGAGCACAGCAATGACTAAATACCTTTAAAAAACTTGTCATAAGTGGTTTAGAAACTTTCAGCATCCCTCTGAAGTATAATTCTCCTCTTTGATTCCCAGAGGCAGGAGTAGGAATCAGATCTTCTGACTCCTGGTCAATGCTTTCATGAGACAGTTCTCCTCCTTGACACAAAGAAGGAACAGAAGTGACCAGTATTATAAAAAAAATACAGGACTATGTAGCACTTTAAAGACTAACAAGATAGTTTATTAGATGATGAGCTTTCGTGGGCCAGACCCACTTCCTCAGATCAAATAGTGGAAGAAAATAGTCACAACCATATATACCAAAGGATACAATTAAAAAAATTAACACATATGAAAAGGACAAATCACAAATGCCTGGCTAAATAAATTTGTGATTTGTCCTTTTCATATGTGTTCATTTGGTATATATGGTTGCGACTATTTTCTTCCATTATTTGATCTGAGGAAGTGGGTCTGGCCCACAAAAACTCATCATCTAATAAACCATCTTGTTAGTCTTTAAAGTGCTACATAGTCCTGTATTTTGTTTCAGCTACACCAGACTAACACGGCTACATTTCTATCACCAGTATTATAGTAATTGATCTATAAGAATCTCATGGGTGAATTTGCTACTCCTAAGATGAAATGAATAATAGAACACATTGTGTCATCTTATTATTGTCATGTATGTTCTTGCTCTCAACTTAAAGGCTACGTCTACACTGGCCCCTTTTCCGGAAGGGGCATGTAAATTTCACCAGTCGTCGTAGGGAAATCCGCGGGGGATTTAAATATCCCCCGCGGCATTTAAATAAAAATGTCCGCCGCTTTTTTCCGGCTTTTAAAAAAGCCGGAAAAGAGCGTCTACACTGGCCCCGATCCTCCGGAAAAAGTGCCCTTTTCCGGAGGGTCTTATTCCTACTTCAAAGTACTTCAAAGTAGGAATAAGACCCTCCGGAAAAGGGCACTTTTTCCGGAGGATCGGGGCCAGTGTAGACGCTCTTTTCCGGCTTTTTTAAAAGCCGGAAAAAAGCGGCGGACATTTTTATTTAAATGCCGCGGGGGATATTTAAATCCCCCGCGGATTTCCCTACGACGACTGGTGAAATTTACATGCCCCTTCCGGAAAAGGGGCCAGTGTAGACGAGCCCGTACTGTTCAAGCTTCTGACACATCTGTGTCAACACATCTCAGTCCTGATGTATAGCAATTCATGAAGTATCTGAGTAGAAGAGTTAACTTTGTTTTTGTAATAAATAGTGAGTACCTTATTTGACTGACTTTGTGTGGTGTGACAAAGCTCCTTCTCTGCATTGATGAGTCCTGTGCTTTCAGGCAGACTAGTCACCTCAGAGGCTCTTGGCAGCCCTTGGGCACAAACTTGTAATTTATTTAGCCAGACATTTATTTATTCATCATTGGCAAGCATGAGGAAAAAAGGGAGACTAAACCTCATAGTCTCTGCTGCTCCTCCAGGACAAACCCTTTCCCAAAGTAGTCCTTCCCTTATGGTGCATCCCACAGTCCAGATCAATTCTCTCTCATGACATATAGGGAGTTAGGGAGTGGGGGAAACCCAGACCCGCCCTCTTCTCAGGTTCAAGCCCAGGGACCCTGCAACAGAAGCTTTCTATAATGACCCCAGTATGAGCTGCGTGACAATTACCATTCCCTGATCCACTCCCCCACAGCCCTCCCCAGCACCTTCCTTAGAGTAGGCTCTTCCTCCTGGTATCTGATAGCATTTGTTTTTCCCAGACCTTCCACAGTGGCTTCTTCCCCTAGTTCCTTGCATACAGCGAGGTAACATGAAGATAAGAACATAAGAATGGCCATACTGGGTCAGATCAAAGGTTCATCTAGCCTGGTATCCTGTCTGCCGACAGTGGCTAATGCCAGATGTCCCAGAGGGAGTGAACAGAAGAGGTAATCATCACATGATCCCTCTCCTGTCATCCATTTCTGGCCTCTGACATATAGAGGATAGGGACACTATTTCTACCCTGGCTAATAGCCATTGATGGGCCTAACCTCCATGAATTTATCTAGTTCTTTTTTGATCCCTGTTAAAGTCCAACAGAAGGAGAGGTTTTTTAACCAGGAACAACTGGTTCTTCAGTGGCTCCAGGAATCCTGATTAGCCCTATCTTAATTGGTTCTGGAAAGTTCCTGCTTGTTCTGGATTAGCCCTTTTTGTCTTACCCTGGGAAAAGGGACCTATTTAATTCGAGGCTAATATATTTCTGCCACTCTCCTGTAGCCATCTAGCCTGACCCTATTATAGTGGACTATTCAATATGTGGTCATGAATAGCAGTGGGCACTAGAGTGCTGTGCTATAAATCTCCCATATGGACTCTGAGAGCACAAACTACAAGGTTCCTAATTTGCACAGTTCTCATCAAACAGAGCAACATAAATGAGAACTACAAAACTCTATTCATGCCCAAGACATCCACATGGGGGATTTCTAAAGTGCAGCATTTTGATGTGCACTACTATTTACAGAAGGGTTACCATATATGAACTTTCTGTATCAGTATCTGCCAACTCACGTTGTAGATAGTATTAGTATAACATGTTAATACGACGTGAGATGGTAGATACTGATACAGATACACTCCCTCTCAAGAGTGTCCTCTTTTTTGAAAGTTCAAATATGGTAAACCTAATTTACACTTCCATTGCTGAACTACAGAGTAGTGTAGACATAGCCTTATACTAGGTTTTCAAAGAAAAGGAAGTAGGGTATCTAAACCCCTTACGCTACTTTTGAACATTTCACTGTGTTATTATTATTGCGTCTGATCTAAAGCCAAAAGAAAACAGTGGGAATCTTTTGATTAACATCAGTGGGCTTGAGTTGACTCATTTTATGTGGTCTTGAAAACTCTAAAAATACATTAATTAAACAGCCCTGATATTCTAGTTTTAGACCTCCCATGTCTAGAGGCTGCCAGTTGTGATAAATTGTAGCAAATTGGTTGGCATGCAGAGAAACGAGGCACAGCAGGCTGGGAGCTTGGTGTGGTGGAGTGGATCAGGCTGCCAGACTGCGCTGGCTCCTGCCACCCTTATGGTGAGTCAGGAGGCAACCACTGCTGCTGCCATGTCAGGCCCTTATAAATACCCTGGGCCACGTTGTTCAGAGGAGGGGGAAAGTAGATGGAGTGGGAGGTGGTGCTGGGGCAGGACTTGGGGAAGGGTGGAGCAGGGGTGGGGTCTGTGGCAAGAAGGGTTCCCCGACCCTATGCCTGGGGCACTTGGGAGTGTGTGGTTTACCTCAGGTGCTGCATCTCTCTTGGGATGGCTCTGTCTGGAGCCTGCTGGGATAGAACCTCACCCCTTACACAGGGTTGAGCCTAAGAACAGAATTTAGCCCAGAATGGATAAATAAAATTTTTTCATTTAGCCTTTAAAAGCTGATCAATGTATTAAAAATATTAAGAAAGTTTAATAAAACAGTAAGTATATCTTAGAGTTCTGATTCACTCAAAATCATTTAAATTTCATGGTGCTGTCACCCAGCCTCCTTTTTCTATTTATAATTGTTGCTTAAGTTGCTGTTTCTATAAATGTACATGAGTGTCCTGAGGATGCCAGATTTGTAACAGAGGGTGTCTCAGGAATCAAGGAACGATATACCAATCTAATTAAATGATCTATAATTAGTTTACCGTGTATAGTTTTTTTTATTGTGACATTGAAGTGGTCAGAAAATATCTAAACTAGAACATTGAGTTACTTTCTTGTGTGGGAAGGAAAACATGGGGCATTTTTGGTATCAATAGCCCCAAACACTCAAAAAACACCTGTCCATCCTCTAAAAAAAATCATTTTTAAAATAAGTGCTGGGTTTTCCTTGCCTTTTGTTTTTTGAGACTTTAGGGTACACTTGCTTCATAATTTTTCAATATATTCTCTGCTACCATGAGGACTAAAAACTTACTGATTCTATGAAAGCTGAGATTATCATGTATCCAGTAGCTGCTGCTTTAAGAAAAAGAACAGATAGCATGCAGCTAACAACCAAATCAAGGGAATTGGCAACACTGGTGAGTTGAAGCTACTGTAACACTTAACATAGTTTCTCTTATTCTTTTGCTAGCTGGAAGTGAGGAAGGTAGTTGTAAAACGCAGAATCATATTAAACATTATGAGAGTCCTGTGTTAAATGTGAAGGCTCTGCTCTTTCTCCAAACCACACCCAAAAGCAATCCCCAGACTTGCATGCCTGAACTTCTAGTCTCACATCAGAATTTGTCCTCTCAAAAAACAGTCCTCTTATTTGAGCTCCATTCAACATGATCCAATGATTGCTATGCTAAGATTGTTAATCAAAGTAGATCTCCAAATATGGCTCTCATGACCATCAAAACTGCATCTTAGCAGCAGCCAAAGCATCTGGATTTGTTTAGGAGCAGGCAGCTCCCCTTGTCTAGTTTAGATGACTGTCTATCACATACCCAGATACAGCAGAAAATGATATTTGTCATTTGTCACACTTCCATCAGCATTATGCTGGGGATACATGGCAGCTAAAGGCATTCAGATTCTACAATGAAAGGCATACTATGAAGACACAGAATACTCTAAAGAATCTTTTAGAAGAAACAAAATTAAAGACTTGACCACTTGTGAGTCTATTAGAAATACGTTGGTATGATACTTTAACTTTTGTTTTCTGATCAGATACCAGTGTGGGTTATTACATCCTAATGTAAAGTACACCCGTAATTTCAATTAGATAAGCTACTGTACATTTTACATCCTAAACTGCAGAGTATCATTGTTTGTACTGCTATATGGTTTTTGTGTTTCAGCACGATGGTCACTGCATTGCAGTCATGAAAGTGAATGTGTGAAACTAGGTTGTATTTGCTCCTGCACATGTCTGGAGAAATTCTGACATTTCCTCCTCATGGCTTTCATACAAGTAATGAAACCTTCTATGTGGTCATTTGTTGCAATCATCTAATATCACCTCCTCGCAAAATTGAGAGAGAAGTCTCCTCTCCACAAAATGGCTTTCAAAGCAGCAGCATCAAACAGAGCTGGAACTTCAGGGAACTGTGCTGATAATTTAGATGGATGTTTTACAAATGCACAGCACACAGCACTATTTTGCATGTTGGGCTATTAAACTGTTTGATGCACTTTCAAAATGATCCCCCTTTAGATTTGCGGAACTACTCCCTCAGCCTCCAGCTCTGGCCTTCCTTTTGAAGTGTGATGGTGTCATCTCACAAGACCTCCTTTATACATTTTTCCTGCATAAATAATGGATTATGTTAAAATATTTCTTGTGAATTAGGCCCCCAGGACTCTCCTGCCCCTTTCTGATGCTGGCACTGTCTTTCCTGGAGGCAGCATTTCCTGTCCATGACTGACCGGAGGTGCTGATTTTGGCATGGGAAGTTCGCTGTGTGTCCTCTGTTTTTATTTTTTGTTTTTATCTTCCTCAGTTTTGACTATAACTTCTGGTCTTTTCTCCCCCATTTTCTGCATGTTTCATTCTGTTCCTTCTCTACCCATTGAATTTTTGGCTTTTTTTTAATTCCCACTTTAGTCCATTCCTTTTTACATTTTCCTTTTTCCTGCCTCCTAGTCTACATCTTGTCCTGTCTTTATTCTTCATTTATCACTTGTCTGTGCCTTCTTTTGACCAAATGAGAGGTTATCTTCATGCTCTCAGTACACTGGTTCTTTGTTGGCTGCTATATGGTGTCTTTCTATAGCACCCCTCTTAGATGTTTGCTGCCTGCAGTCACCTGAGATGAGAAATATCTATTAGATACACTTTACATGGATAATTGGCTAGGAAAGGCTAAGAGTTAACTACAAAAGCATGTCTACACAGGCTAGATCAGGTACAAGTAGGCCTAGAAACTCCTTCTCTACTGCTTCCCTTCCTGCCATACTGGTGGGTCTTGGATGACAACTTTTCTTCATCCTGCCATTGGCAGAGGCTTTTTCTTTTCTTTCAAGAATCATAGAGGGTATGACAGCTTTGTTCCTCTGGCTACAATGGTAGAATTCTGGTAGAGGTGATGGAATGATATTGTTGTGTAGTTGACATGGAGGAAGACTGGGCTGGCCCAAGCTTTGTAAAGCCTGCACAGATGATTGGACCCTCAGAGGCATGAGACCTTTAGCTTTCACTAGTTTTTGTTATATTTAATGTTAGTTCATTTCATTTCATAGCAAAATTTTTACAGGAGTTAAGTCATGCAGGTTAACTGATATGATATATAATAGCTTGTACTAGAACGTTTAAGATGACTACATGTTTAAATGAAGTATCAGCTCATGTTTCCTTTCTTTTCCACTGTTTCTGTGTGTCAGACCATGTGTGGGAGATTTATATAATGAAAATGGAAAGTAAATGGTGCAAAATATATAAACGTAAATATAAATGAGTTTAAACATTCAAAGGGGACACAAAAATATGGTCACCAGTCTTCTAGAAAAACACAGGCTTTAAAATAATTATGTGTGAATTCGATGGAGCAGCCAGGCTTTGCTTGAGAGAACCCCAGACAAACTCCAGCTTCAAAATCTCTGTAACAAGGTATAGCACAGTCCTCTTTGATCCTGCCTCTGTTACAACAAACCAATCAGAGATCTTAGCATTGGTGCCAGTGTAACACCAATAGGCAGATTTGAACCTAGACTCTTCTGGCATATAGTTTATGATCCTCTACAGCTTGAGCTATAAAGCCAGCTAGCACTCAGCTAGGCCAGTGGAGTGAACTTGTTCTCTCTCTCTGTAAGTGGTCTATGTGCCACTACATGAGACAGTATACCACACACAGAAATTGTGAGAGTTACACAATCACCAGTGCTCCTTATTGACTATATTGTCCCACCCTGTGCTTGCTAGAAACAGCTTCAGAGACTGCTAGCTCCTACAGGTAGCAGAGAAGAGTTCCCACACTCCCTGTAATCTCCTCCCATTCCTTCAACCCTAGTTTCTTTCCTGCCAGCCTTTATGTAGCCCCTGGCTAATGAGCCCAGCCGCTCTTCTCTGTTTGCCAATTAGACCTGGGCTTACCCAGCTAGCTCCAATTTCCCTGTCTTGATTGTTACTGGTGTAACAGAGGTCCACTCAGATTTCCTTAGACAATATCCTGTTACAAGCTCCCATCCTTCAAGGAATATGTAATCTATATTTTTATCCTCTCCAAAATCTGGGCCTCTGGAAAGTAACAGTGGCCAACAGGGAAAAAAAGCACTCCTTAGGAACTTTTGTCTAAAGAGAAAAACACAAATGGGCTAAAATTATTGCAGTGTATGGTTATGGCTGGGCCACATTGTAGTTAAGAATTGTCAGCTATTAAGCTGTGTCGACAATATGTCTTCTTTATATGGCACAAGCTACTGTCCTCCTTTATCAGCTCCCTGACAGATGGCATAAGGATAGTGTAAATTCTTACCTGCTTCAGCTGGCCAGAAATATTCCAGAGGCACTTTTCCCTTTGCCTCTAGGAACTGCTCATCAGGTGCATTAAGCTAAATGCAGGAAAATTGATAGGACAGTCTAGAAAGACACCAATATTCATGTTTTGATCTGTTGGTTTCATTCAGAACAGCCTGGTTTGTGTAGAAATAGGCCTGTCCTGATAAACTATATCATTCCCTTAGCCTTTGCATATCACCGAGGATTTACACCAAACACGGGTCTGTTTTTTCTCAAATGAAAGGTCATCCATGTCTATATCTAGATTCTTGCCCACAGCAGCAGCATGTGCATATAATTTCGGTCCTTGGAGCTTTGCATAGGCAAAGGTAGAGGATCATTTAAATCCTGATAGTCTCCACAGTGGCAAAAGTTTTCCAGACAGAAGAAAGGTTTCTCACCAGTGAATTGATGACTTTCAACAGACTGCATATGAATTTACCACCCCCATCTCCACAGGATGGTCACTTGAGCCAGGATGTCATGGGGCGTTCTTGCATTACAGCAAGATATATGGAAGTTTGTTTTCTACCTTCAGCAAGGACAGCTAAAAACCATGGCTGACTATATAAACTGTAGTCAGACAATGATCCTTTGCAATGTATCAGCTATGATTAAAGCTTTATCTTCCCCCAAACCTTCAGTTCTAGATACTTTCCTATAAACTGACGTTTTAAAAGTTAGGAATACCTCCTTAACAGAACAAAGAACTTCTCCCCACACTTGATACATTTGCATAGAGCTCTCTTATGTTATATTTAAGGGTTAGTTTAAGCAGTGTTTCAGTGAACAGGATCTGTTCAATTGTACCAGGCTATGAGTTATTCTACTTTGTAATTTATACAAGCTTAATCAAATTTATTATCTTTGACAACAATGCGAGTGTTCTGAATGCTAAGTGCTTTTTTTTTTAGAAGAACATAATTAATTTTCCATCCCTGTCTGAAAATGCTTAGTGGTCAGTTCCGTCATTGAGATTTATTAAGAATATGTAAATCTGGCATTATGAGCAGCAATTAAAAATAAAGTTGCTGTAACTGTAACGTCTGCTAATACTTGTATTGCTCCTTTCTGAAATGGTACAAGGTTGAGATCTTAAAATCTTTTTTTTAAAGGTTTTGTTAATACTCCCTGGGAAAATAAGTTGGCTGTATGAAAACATAAACCCTTTTTTTACAATGCCTTATAGAATAATATATTGATATAGTAACTTCTCCTACTTAAATCATCCAACAGAGCTCTCTACTTTTGTCTCATCCATCTTGATTGGGATTTATATGTATCATAGATCAGAAATAAAATTTAATTTTTTAATTATTAGCTCTAAAAGGGTTTCAGATTAACTCAGTGAGCTCATTTCTCCATATGAAGATAAAACTCCAGCAAAATTTTTCTGAGTGGAAAGTGTATATTTCCCAGAGATTAATATTATTTAACCAACAATAGGTCATCCCCCTAAATAGGTTATGTTTCTTCTTAAAGATGAATGCAGGAAAATTGATAGGACAGTCTTGAAAGACACCAATATTCATGTCTTGGTCTGTTGGTTTCATTCAGTACAGCCCGGTTTGTGTAGAAATAGGCCTGTCCTGATAAAATATATCAGACCAGGGAGACGCGGAGCAGCTTTTCTTGCCCCGGAGTACATGGGCGGCGGGACCGCGAGGTCCCGCAGTCCGTGTTCTCCGGGGCGAGAAAAGCCCCGTTCATACCTGCAAGTCGGGGACTGCCTGTATGTTTATACCCGGCGTATAAGATGACCCCCAATTTTTGGGGGATGTTTTTTAGTATAAAAAGTCGTCTTATATGCCGGAAAATACGGTATTTTAGCTGAGGAAGAGTAGCTTAATGAGAGCAGTTCCCTGTTACGGTCATCTAATCTCTCCAGCATTCATCTTTGTTTTGATTTAGAAGCAATGTAGTGGTAATAACTTGTTTTTTTTTGTCAGCAGAAAGACATAATACATTTATTAAAGGAAAGATGTTAGGACAAGTCTCATTCTTTTATCTGACCAAATAATTTATAGGAATCAGAAAAAAACCTGAATCCTTAAAAACACTCACTTCAAAATGAAACATTCTTAGATTACAGAAAAGAAGAGGTCCATAATGTTGGTATATCTTTCATAGTCACTCAATAAGAATCAAAGATTATTGAAAGCAGGTTAATGCCAGGCTCTGCTATCTATCTTTTAAAATACACAAGATCTTTTAGGACAGTTCATCTAAATCACTTTGAAACACCCAAGAGCCTGATACTAGACTGCAAACAGAACAATTTTATAAATCAGTCAGTGTGGTTCATTCTTTAAAAGGTATGCTACATTACAAGAGGCTAGAGGCTCTCTATTTCATTATATATCAATGACAATAACTCAATTTAAGTGTATAATGACCCAAGTCAGCAGTCCATAGCAACAAAAATTTAACTGCAGTCTTATCTACTATGCTGACATGTTCTTCTCAAGAAGCCATTATAGACTCTTCAGTACACACAATTGGTTTTAATCTTTAATACTGTTAAGCAGCAGGGGGCAGATTGGCATTTTAGCACAGCTTTGCTTTTTACAAATAGCATTTAATATATTCAAATCTCTAGACACTGAGTCTTATGTCAAATTTTTTAGGAATTTCTCACTAGAACATCTTTTAAGGTAAAAGTGTATGTTTGCATGCTCATGCTTTGCTATAATATGCATTATACATTAGTGAAATATGAAGGTTGAGGATGGGTTTTGCATGGGTTTTCTTTAGGGAACAGCCTGGTTTCTAAGTATCCCTTGACATATATTAAAGTAATGGTAAAATGAATGGATCCAAAAGAAGCATTATAAAGAGGTCCACTCTATTAAATATAGCAACAAATGAAATTTCCTTCCCGTTTCTTTCATCAGTTTTATGCATTTCACTTACAGCACAGAAGTAAGTGCTTATATCAAGAGGGTTGTAGTGTCCACTTACTATATGAACTGGGATATTATTAGGGGGCTAATCTAGCTGAGGCATGAAAAGTCAGATAGATCTGCCACAGGAAAACTGGAATTCTTACTTCTCAAACTAGGCAATACAAAATTCAGCCACTGTGTCGAGCTAAGTGCCATTTCTCAATAAAAGGGCATCCTTTGAATTTGTCTAAAATTGCTAAAATGTCAATCTGCACCATAGCCCTGCACTGGAAATGGTACAAACTAATTTGCAAGAACAGATTAAAGCGGGATATTCAGGATCTATGCTCAGTGGTTTGAAGAGCCTGACTCAGAAGTGAGAAACCAAAAATCTATCAGGGGTGGGGCAGAGGGGTTTGTACTGTCAGGGTCAATGTAATGGAAACTGGGAAAACATGTCTATCTGGATATGTCTCACTACAACACTAATTCGAACTAATTTAATTCGAATTAGTTAATTCGAACTAAGCTAATTAGAACTAGTGCATCTAGACCTAAAAACTAGTTCGAATTAGCATTTTGCTAATTCGAACTAGCATGTCCACATTGAGTGGACCCTGATCCAAGGTTAAGGATGGCCGGAAGCAGTGCTGGCAGGGCATCAGGTTAGGACTTAGAGTGTGGAGCTGCTGCCTCAGGCTAGCCGAGGGCTGTGCTTAAAGGGACCCGACCCCCACCCCGGACAGACAGTTCTCAGGGTTCCCTGCTTGCTTGTCTAACTCGATGAGGGACAGCTAAGCAGTCCTGTCTTGGAGTGCTCTGAGTGCCCACACTCAGCACATCACAGCACTCGGCCATCAGCCCGGCTGCACTTGCCGCAGGCTGCCATCTGGGGGGATCAATCGGGAGGCCGCATGAGACCTTCCACCCCGAGGAGCCCGCAGAGCCACCCCAGTCCTCCCCATCGGGGGCTCGTACCCCATTCCTCCCTCACCTCCTCCCACTTACCCCTCCCTAGCCCCCCTTCCAATGTAAAAAATAAAGGACACGTGTGTTCAAAAATAGAAACTCTTTTTATATAACAAAACTGGGGGGGGGGGATTAACCTCTGGGGAGACTGGGAAAAGGAGGTGGGAAGAGAGAGGGTGGGAGAGGGGAAGGGGAAACCTGGGAGGAGGGAGCTGGAAGGGGGAACCCAGGGGAAGAAGGAGGAGGGGAAGTATAAAACTATGATACGCCATATCTTCAGTACTGTGTACAGATGTGGTCTCCTTACCCCAGAAAAGATGTTTTGGCCTTGGAAAAAGTTCAGAAAAGGGCAACTAAAATGATCAGGAGTTTGGAACAGGTCCCACATGAAGAGAGGCTAAAGAGACTGGGACTTTTCAGCTTAGAAAAGAGGAGACTGGGGGGGGGGGGGATATGATAGAGGTGTATAAAATCATGAGTGGTGTGGAAAGGGTGCATAAAGAAAAGTTCTTCATTAGTTCCCATAATAGAAGAACTAGAGGACACCAGATGAAATGAATAGGTAGCAGGCTTCAAACTAATAACAGAAAGTTCTTTTTCACAAAGCAAATAGTCAACCTGTGGAACTCCTTGCTGCAGGAGGCTGTGAAGGCTAGAACTAGAACAGAGTTTAAAGAGAAGTTAGATAAAGTGATGGAGGTTGGGTACATGGAGTGCTATTAGCCAGGGGGTAGAAATGGTGTCCCTGGCCTCTGTTTGTGGAAGGCTGGAGATGGATGGAACGCGACAAATGGCTTGTTCATTGTCTTCAGTCCATCCCCTCCAGCGTACGTAGTGTTGGCCGCTGTCGGCAGACAGGCTACTAGGCTAGATGGACCTTTGTTCTGACCCAGTACGAACGTTCTTATGTTTTTATGTTCTAAGCTCAGGGCTCAGGGTTGAGGGTGTCACTGGACCACCTTGATTTTCATGCAAACCTGCTCCTGGGTGGCCAGGCAGGCAGCAATCCTGCTCTAGACGGCCACTTTCCTGTGCCTAGTGCGGAGGTCATGGATGAGGTCCACGATGTCCGCACTAGACCTCTTGCGGCCCTGGGCAGGCTCCTGGGAGCTGCCAGCCTGGTCCCAGGAAGAGGCGGAGTTCTGGGTGGCAGTGGGTGGCAGGTTCATGCCGTGCCAGGTGTAGTGTCTGCTGGCTGTGTGCTGGCAGGCTTGCACCTGGCACGGGCACCGTAGCCAGACCGCGTTCCTTTCAGGGCTCCGGGGCCGGGAGGGGGGCAGACAAGTTTCGCTGGTGGTTCCCAGAGTGGCCACCAGGGCAAGCTGGGGAGGGCTAGCCTCCCACTAGTTCGAATTAAGTGGCTACACAGCCCTTAATTCGAACTACTTAATTTGAACTAGGCGTTAGTCCTCGTAGAATGAGGTTTACCTAGTTCGAATTAAGCGCTCTGCTAGTTCGAATTAAGTTCGAACTAGCGGTTTGCTGTGTAGCGCCTATTAAAGTTAATTCGAACTAACGTCTGTTAGTTCGAATTAACTTTGTAGTGTAGACATACCCTCTGATACAAGAACATTGTAGAAGAATTCATTTGAGGGGCCAGGTGTAGATCATGAAATCTAGTGTTAAGGAGCTGAGAGGAAGTGTGTTTGTGTGTGTGTGTGTCCACATGTATGAGAGAAAGACAGATGTTTTAGGGATAACACTGATATTTTGATGGATTTAGCCCCATTCAGTCTAAATTCACTGTTAGCACACTAAACCAAAGTTTTGCCAGGAGTGGCCCTAGATGAGCTGCCGGCAACTGGTGCCCTAGAGGAAATGCATGATCGTCGCCCCTGCCTCCAAAGCCCTCAACCGCCATTTATCTTGGTGCCCTAGGCGACCGCCTAGTTCGCTTGTATTGATGGGCCGCCACTGAGTGTTGCCTTTCCATTGGTATCTCAACTCTCCAAAGATGTAGGAATCAAGGACAAAGCACAGGTATTGAACTTTAAAATTGCGACTGCAGCAATGGATTATGCTGCTAGCAGACCATTAAGTCAGTTTAGATCTTGCTTTTTGGGAGTGGGAAGTTGTTTATTTATTACATGCATCAAAATTCCCAAGGAAAAACCCTTTTGGTTGCTGGTTTTATTCTGTATTAGATTTTTAAAACATTTAACATTTTTTCTTGTCTCTCAACATTTTTTTCTTGCTCTCTTTTCTTATTAAAGGCAGCAACAAAGCCTGGCACCCCTGAAGAGAAAGGAAAAGGTCTATCACCATGTTTGTCTGTGCCAAGCCTTTTGCTGATAGAAAGCTGTTAACAGTCATGCTGTGAAGGTCTGAACTAATCCTGCCTCACTAAAAAAACTTTGATAGATTCAACATCTCTTTATTTTCCTCCCAGTAGTGATTGTTGTGTCACAAAATGATTTTGTTGAGGTTATAGGGATAAGAAAAAGTCACATTAAAGTAAGCCTTATTGATCCTATTGCAGGAGGTCTTATCACTGCTGACATGATATGCAGGTACTGAATGGCTTTTTACCAGCCAATGGGAATGTTACTGCATTAAAGCAAAAATGGCCTTAGAAAATAAATATAGCATGGAATAAAAGTATAGATTCAAACTATCTGCTGATTTTATTCCTTTTAAAATTCACGTATTATATTCCACACAACACAAACATTTGAATTTCAGGGGCTTATCTCAAATATGAACAAACAAAAGATAATTTCATGTTATGGCAAACACATGACATGTCTTTATTAGTACAATGGTAAGCATAAGGGAGTTCTCCAAGGTTGTTTTATACCATAGGGCATGCTCTGCCTCATGCATTACAATGTATTTTAAAGGCCTTTTTGTTTTGTAGAATTTTTTTTATTTGAATAGGTTTTAAGTTTTTTCAGCTATTTTTTTCTTTTCTCCTCAGATTCCCTGAGACAGCTGTATCTCTTTTAGCTTGTTCTGCATTATCATCTGGACACACAATATTACAGAATACAAAACCTGGATCCTAGCTGGTTCAGGGAGAGAGTGAGGGGGAGTGTGAGGTCCACCAACATGGAACTGTTTGACGGATTGGGGCCCAAGTTTGCAATGTCTATAAAGATACAGCTTGGAGAAGATTAAATGATCATATAATGATGATTAAACACCAAAGTCTGTCTCTAATAAAGAAATGAGATATGACCTAATTACTATAGTTTGCCAGTAAAAGATGGATCCATTCATCATTTTGCTCTGCATGATGGCTAAAGTTTTTACAAAGAGGAACTTTTAAACTCTGTACAACATTTAAAGTTTCTCCAGCTGTATGATGGCATTTACAAACTCCATATTGAGAGGGACTTCAGCATTAGGAGAGTGGTGGAGCAATATTGGGCCAAGAAGGTGCCCATACCTTAGGAACTGTAGAGCATGATTCAAATGGATGAACCTGCATTAAAGGGTCCACTCTGACAGTCATGGAGTGGAGATTGGACTAGATTGGATTGTCTACCCAAAAACAACAGCTTCTGGGACACAGTGATCTACAAGGGAAGGATCTAGACTAGGGATGGGCAATACCAAAGCAGCAGTTCACCAGGGTTAGCTCTTGTCAGGCCACCTCCACTCTATTTACCTGCATGGCTACAGGTGCTGGTGATCGCAGGTACTGTTGGCCACGAATCACTGTTCCCAGCCAGTGGGGGTGGCAGGAAATGGCGTGAACCGGGACACTGCTTCCCGCTGCTCCCATTGGCTGGGAACAGCAAACCACAGCCAATGGGAGCTGTGATCTCCCATGCTTGTGGCTATGCAGGTAAATATAGTGGTGGAGGCTCTGCTGGGGCTAACCCTGGTAGACAAGATTTGGCCCATGGGCCAGTGTTTACCCACACACCTGATCTAAACTGTGGATAACAGCAAATCAGAATGCCGGGGGGCTGTCTGCCTACCCAGCTTCCCATTTTCTTTTGGATAAAGAGAGACACTGAAAGTGAACTGGGAAGCCCTGCGTGATTATTTGAATTGTTGAGAGTATGAGCAACCCTCAGTTTAGAAGGAATCAGAATGCTGGAGTCCGTGCCCCAGACTGAAGAGAGACCAGAAGAGGTAGGAAGTGGCACAAGGGAGATTGGTCAGGTGTATCAGCTAAGAGGGGTCTGAGACTCACCTAACCTTTTCCTTGGCCCAGGGCAAGGACCCAAGAGAATGGGAGAGCTTGGCTGCCCCTACCCCTCTCTCCTCTTTGTGCTGACTGTGGCTATGTCTATACTATGGGGTTTTTCTGGGATACCAGAAGTATCCCAGAAAAACTCCACCACATCCAGGGAATGCGTCTGCTCTTCTGCTTTTTTGTGTGGAAGAGCAGACGTGCTCTTTCGGAAGCCCTGTATACAGGAGTGGGCTGAGGCTGGCTGCGGCAGCTGGCACCCCAGGAGGAAGGCACAATTGGTGCCGCCACCTGCACGGCTGTCAATGGCCATGACGTAATCACAGAGCGCCCCAGTGCCCCGTGACATCATCATCGGGGACCCGAGCTGGCGGCGCCCTAGGCGACTGCCTAGTCTGCCTAGCCTCACGGGCCTCCCCTGCCTCCTCCCACAAGGAAGAAGGGCTCTTCCAAAAGAGGGTTTTTTTTTTCCAAAATTTGGCCCATTGTAGACAGGAAAAGCCTCTTCCAAAAAAGTATCAGAAAAAGGTATGCAAATTTTGTAGCGCAATATGCGTAATTTTTTCCAATAAAGCCCTGTAGTGTAGACAGCCTAAGAGAACTCAGGGAGCATAAGAGAATGGCAGATGGTAACTTGGCCACCAGGTCCTCAGATTGCCTGGCAAGGCCACCCAAGACTCTGGGAGACCACTGAGCCTCCACTAGGCCTGCTGGCCTCAAGTGAAGTCCATTAGAAGCAGCCATGAGAATTACAGTGGGTGTCAGTTATTCACTGATACCTCAGATTGCCAGACTCCATACCCATAGTACTGACACTTGATTCTTATAGCTGCAGTGCTGGGTGTCCTATATAACTGAGACTTGGACCTTCATCTGTATTTTCCCTAGATGCTCTGAAAAATCTTTGGCCTTGCACAAATAGGGTGCAGTGACATAAATGATCAAATAGTGTCCTCTTTAATGATCATGTAGTGTCCTCAAGGAGTTGCTTTTGGGAAGGTTGGAATTAATTTCTAATGTTCCAAAACTCCAAGGAAAAAAAATCCACAGCAGTCAAAAATGGAAAAGACTTCTTGTGGCATCTGTTCTAGCCTTTAGGAGCTAGTCTAGGATCAGTCTCTAGTATATTTCCTCAAGAGATTTATTGGAGTTTATTTTTAACTGACTCAAACAACATGACTTTCACTGTTTTTCTTAGTGATTTTTCCACATATAATAAATGTTTCTGGACATTTATCGTGTCAGTCCAAATAATCCCTTTCTAGGTTTCCTCCTTTTTTATGCCCTCGTATAAATTCCTCTTTCTTTCTCCTTTGGTTAAGTTTCTTCATGGTCTTGTTCTTTCTGCAGTCATTTATACCTGTGCTACTCCTGAGGTATCTTTGCTCAAAAAATGTTGTGTACAATATTTTAATATTCTGCATATTTTATTCATCAAAATACAACATAATCACATTAGTTTCAATTCTTTTGTTAATTTATTTCAAAATACCTGTTAGCCAGGATGTCTGTAACAATACAGACAACAAAAAAGTTTTCCCCATGAATAGAGAGTTGAAGAAACCCCAGTGGCAACCTAGCTCCCTTTTCACTGTTATGCTTTTGTTGAGTGCCTCAGTCTGGGTGTGTCATGTGTACACTTGAGGGAAAAATTCTGCCCCTCTGGTCTCAGACATTCACAACTCCTCCCTCCTCAGAGTCAAGTCAGATCATCTCAGCCCAGACACCTGTACCCCCAACTCCTAGAATCAGCCTCAGAATGCTCCCCAAGCTCAGCATGCCCTAGCCCCCAGGGAATGAGAAAGAGAAGCAGTCTGATGCTGAGTCCGAAGCTTGTACAGCATTTCCTGCATTCTGTCACCTTCCTTCAGAACATGTTGAGAACTGCACTACATGGAATACTCCTGCCCCCCCCCCCCCGCCCTCCCAGGCAGTGTCCTGTTTCTGTGAGTTTGGTTTTGCTGAGTATACCAGTCCCTAGTGGTGGCCAGCAGCTCTGCAACACTAATTATGAGGGGAACAATGAAATTCTGTGCAGAACATTAATTCTGCACAAATTCTGCATTGTTCAGTGGTGCAGTATTCACCAGGAGTACTATGGAAAGAATAAATCAGAACTCTACGCTCATTATACATAGGTATAAATGACCGCACAAGTTGCAAGGTAGTGTAGAGCAGGGTCCATTGGATTTACATTCTGTAAATACTTCTTGATAGATGTTGTATTCTTTCCACCAGAAACTGAAGTTTCTTGTTTTGCAGGAGATGAGGTAGGATCGTTTGAGATAAATAAGAGCTTGTCAGAGAAGCTTAAGAAAAAGGAGGCTAAGGAGTGATTTGATCACAGTCTGTAAGTACCAACATGGAAAACAAATGGGGATTGATCTGGATTCTTAAGCCTAGCATACAAAGGAATCACATAATCCAATATTCATTTTTAATTGTGAGAGTAATGAACCATTGGAACAACGTGCTAATGGTTGTGGTAGATTTTTCATCGCTGGCAATTTTTTTAATCAAGACTGGATACTTTTCTAAAAGAAATGCTCATGCTCAAGACAGTGATATGGTTCATATGGGCCATTGCATTAGGAAGTCTCTTTCATGTACCACATGCTAGGAAAAAGCACAAAAAGCCTCTATTCTTATTAAAATAAATAGACTCTTTTCTTTAAAACCCTATTTATAGAGCTTCTCCAAAACAGTTTAATTTTCCTAACCATTTACCCACTACTAAATTCCTTGTGCATCCTCCAAACATCTACTTCCTGCAATCTATGCTCATTTCTCCAGGTTTCATGCAGGTAGTTAGAGTCCAAATTAGAGCAGTCCTATAGTGTGACTTGCCCTAAATTACCTCCTTATTATTGCATGTACAAGCCAGCTCCTTTTGTCTTCTCACTAGCCCGAGCGATGCCACAGAGAAGAGTTCCCTTAGTGTTGAGGCTTGTTTAACTTTATGACAAAAAACTGTGTATTTTCACAGGTAGCTTATTTTCAGCCACTTCAAATTTAATGTACCTTAAGAGGTGATTCACCACATTATAGTCTATTAAAGAAACAACCTGCTGATATTTTGCTTGTGAAATTGAGCACTCGGTTGGATGCACAGCTATAGAAGCAAAAAATTCTGTTTCTTAATTGCACTATTCACTTCAGTTACTCTGAGAGTAATATCTGGATTTTGCTGAATATGCAGTTTACTTCCATGTTGAAAACACATACTTTGATAATTTAGTCCAGTTTGTATGTATTTTCTGGGGTTTGCAACAGGCCCTTAACTCCAATAGTGCCGGTAAAGTGTGAAGAAAAGAATTCTCTCAGAAGAACTCCAGAATGCCAAACAGTACATGTGAAAGACTGCATTAGTAATCTTACACGTAAAACAGGTGAAAATATTTTAGGCTTCTTTTTGCTTATTGTTCGAATACTATGAAGTTGAAGGGATTGACACTTCGGAGAAATTCAGCAGAGAAAAGTCTTTTAAAGTATCTTTTATACTTGGACTTAGAGCCCTTTCTTACCATATAAACTTTTCTTGTCATATGAAAAAACAATATTGCTAGAAAAAAATAGTGCTAATATTTCACTGTTATGACCCCATAGCTTCAGTTTCTGGGTAAGCTGTGCTGGCTGCCATAAAACTGCCAGAAAGAGAGTATATTTACTCCCAGTGCATGTGTAAATTTTCTTACAATTATTGAGGGCTGCCACCCTCTTCATCTGCTGTCTGGGAAGAGCAGAGGACAGCAGCTGCAGCTACCAGCAATGACTTCAGAGAGGTAGAAATTGCAGTACCAGCCCCTGTTTTTGACTCACCCCAGAGCTCTACTGAAGTGCACAGGAAGGGCAAATATTTATGGCAGCTTTTTGCCACCTGAGAGGTAAAGAACATCCAGTGCCTGCCAGTGCAACTAGTCAATATTATTTTATAGGGTGAAATCCTATCCCTTTAGAAGTCAACAGGTTATTTGCTGTGACTCCAATGGGACCAGGATTTCACCCTTAAGGTCCTCGGTCTAATCTATGAAATGTAGGCGGACATCAACTGAAAAATCCCTATGCCGTACTTGTTCACATGCACTGAGCCTAAAATTCTCCACTGCCTTAAACTTTGAGCTTCATTCTCCACTGTTCACGAGGGCAGGATGTTAGGGAGCTGGCCAGGGCACCCTGATTCTCAGCTGTCTGGCCCTGTTTCAGGGTAAAGCTTCCAGAAAGTATCTTTAATTTGCATTGCTTAGGGATCTTATGCCATTAGAGGAGTGGGTATAGGCAACATGTACCCTCTCTCCTGCCTTCTTCCCTCCTCCTTTGCACAGGCACATTTACACTTGTGCAGAATGAGCATAAAACATTACCAGATCAGAGTATTCCGCTCACTGACATAACAAGCATGATAACATTTTATACCACACTGTACAAATACAAATGACTATGGAAGATGCAGGACAATGAAAAATCAAGTCCTCAGACTAGAGGGGCAGCTGTTTTAAGGCACAGAGTGGAAGCACATCTGTTGTATTTCAGATTAAAATTGATCCCATAGTGGTTTTCTGGTGATTTGCACATTGGGTGTATAAATCTGCACTTAGAAGAGATTGAGTTATAAACTTAGTATTTAATTTATGTAACCTGCCAGCAAATCTTAACCACAAAGTTTTGATTTATATGTGGTCATTTTAAATAGCAATTTTTTAATTTCAGATTTTACTAAAGTATTTCAGTGTGTGCTGAAGTCATGCAGTGAGTTTCCATATCCTAAACAGCATTAATGAATCTTAAATCAGATGTGGATGTCCTACAATAGATTTACAAACCAATCCAATAAATTCTAAGTAAAACCTTGTCTTTTCTTGGGTTCACAAATCCAGATTTTGCAGCTGGTTTTCAAGGAAGTGATTTATAAATCAGAAATTTAAAGCCCGACTACCAGCATAGTCAGCTCTCAAAACTCTGACTCTCACGTTGAATCTGAGTACTTTGAATTATAACCTGTAGTCAGGCGATCTCTATCTCTGATTTTTTCCTAGACTCTGATTTGTTTATTATGAGCCCTAAAAAAGGTTACACTCTGTGTTGGCTGTAATTTAACGGGACTGGAAGTGTTATGGAAAAGGTGATGCGTAATCAGACTGCAGCTGGCAAAAGCGTGCTACCTCACATTTGGTAATCAGAGAAAACAAACAGCAGCTGAGTAGTAAATTCTGGAAATGTTACCAAGCTGAAATCTTTCCTTTTTCTCATGTCGTCTTCTATATATGCCCATGAAGCATATTATACCCACTTTACCCTGGGGAGTAAAGATACAGCAAAGCTCTTACGTGCATGCTGTAGTCCAGGCATTGACAACCTGTGCCTTGTGAGCCAAATATGGCTTGCGACGCAATCAAATACGGCTCTTTTGGCAACCTCTAGGAGTTCCCTGTAAGGTGCACACCTGAGCAGGGCCACAGAAAGAATTGTATTCCTGCCCACCTCCTCATGCAGCAGCACTCGCCTTCTTTGGACATGAAAGGTTAGCTGCTGCTTCTGCTGGTGGGCTTGGTGGGAGAGTGGGGGGCCAGGGCCACGGGGTGGATGCCCAGCTACTTCTGGGGCAGGCAATGTGGCGGGTGGCTGCCGGAGCTGAAACCAGGCTGTGGTGTGGTTGCTCCCGGGGCTTGGTCCCATCTCCTGGCCATAAGGCTCTGCAGCCTCTCCCCATTTCTTCTCCTGAGCATGGTCTAGCCCTGCTCCTCCCCTTCCTTCCCTGAGCTTGAATGCTGCAAATCCGATGTTTATGGTGCTCTGGAAGCTCTGGGATGACGTTGCTAAGGAGGGGGGGGGGGCAGAGGGAGGAGCTCAATGCTGGTTTGTACCTGTGTGTGCTCCAACCCTGGAGCACCCACAGAGTCTCTGAGGATGCTGAACCCGGGATGTTGCTGCATGAGGTTCAGATTGCAGAGGTTCAACCTATATTTGTAAACTGTTATGTTCCAAATGCCAATACTTTCACTGCACACAAAGATGTCAACCACGTAGAAGCTTTGATTAGAAAGAAACCTATGGTATTATATGTTCACATATGTACATCCAATCCAAGCAATATTATGCCCAGCTTTAGGCAGGGTATTTAGGCAGCTCTTAATGTTGTAATCTCACTGGGTTGCTGCTGGGCTAGTCTAGTTAGTATCTCCTCTGAGGCACGAAACCAAACACTGGATCAGATTTTCCCTGGAGTGAATCAGGAATTAATTCCAATTTACACTGTGGTAAGCCAAATCAGAAACAAATGCAAAGGCCTCCCATGGAATATATACATTTTCATGTGTGCAAAAGTAAGAACAAATTTCACTGTATGAAAGCTCTTTGCCAGCTTTCTCACAAAATGGATGGAATGTTTCAGATGCAGTTGAAATGTAGAACATTTAGGTTGTTACATATAATGGTCTGACAGACAACTACCAGGATATGAGGGGATGAGATAAGGATGCATTGGTGTCTGCTGATTATACAATGATTATTTAGATCCTTTGTTGTCAGAAGCTGTTTACTGAGCGTAGCAGCATGCCAATTGTCCAATCTGGACAAATAAATCAGGTAATTCTCATAGTAAACAAAGTAGAAAAATTATGTAAAATTTGGGGGCAAGTGGGGAGTTTGCATCAGTAGTATTTTCGGTGCCTATCTCTCCACACTTTTGGGGCCAGGAAAACCTGTCACTTTGTGGAAGGGCAACACATTGCAATATATATTATTGAAAGGTAAACATAATTACAGTCACTAAATCATATCTTTATTAATAAGCACACCAGTCTAGATGAAATTACTGTAAGGTAGGTTAGGAACTTGTTGAAAGGCTACTCAAAGAGTAGTTATCAGTGGCTCTGTGTCAAACTCAAAGAATGCATATAGTGGGGTCCTGAAAATATCTGTCCTAAGCCAGCACAGTTCAGCATGTTCATTCATGTCTTAAATAATGGAATGGAGAGCATGCTTTAAAATTTATGGATGACATCAAACTGGGAGAGGTTGCAAGAATGTTTGAAGACACAAATAGAATTTTAAATGAATTGATAAATTGCAGAATTGTTCTGAAATCAACAAGATGAAAGTCAGTAAAGAGAAGTGCAAGATACCACTCTTTAGAAGGAAAATAGTTATAGTGGATTATAAATAGAACATGTCTCAATAACGTTGTATAACATGTTACAAGAGTGTGAGAGGTAAAGCATGGGAAGTAAGTGTCCCACTCCTGACCCTGGTCTACACTAGGGAGTTATTTCCTAGTTTGGAAAAGAGAAGATTTACGGGGGGACATGATAGCAGTGTTCAGGTATCTAAAAGGGTGTCACAAGGAGGAGGAAGAAAACTTGTTCATCTTGGCCTCTGGGGATAGAACAAGAAGCAACGGGCTTAAACTGCAACAACGGAGGTTTAGGTTGGACATTAGGAAAAAGTTCCTAATGTCAGGGTAGTTAAACACTGGAATAAATTGCCCAGGGAGGTTGTGGAATCACCATCTCTGGAGATACTTAAGAGTAGGTTAGATAAATGTCTATCAGGGATGGTCTAGACAGTACTGGGTCCTGCCATGAGGGCAGGGGACTAGTCTTGAGGACCTCTCGAGGTTCCTTCCAGTCCTAGTATTCTATGATTGATTCTATGATTCAGAATAACCGCCCTTGTTTCAAAATAATAAAGCATAACATCCACACTACCCAGCCCGCTACTTTGAAATAATGGACTGGTTATTTCAAAATCTGTACTCCTGCTTTCCTCTAGGAATAGCACTTATTTAAAAATTGTTATTTTGAAATAGCATTAATATGGACGCTCCGGTGCTGCTAATTTGAAATAATTGGCTTCTAGAGTCCTCTCATAGTGGCACATGTGGCTGCTCTGGCCACATCGGCGAGCTCCACTGCTCCCCTTCTCCTGTGGAACTTAAAACTGCAGACTGCCAGGCTTTGTCTACACTGCCGTCTTTTGTTGGCAGAGAGTATGCAAATGAAGCGCTGATTAGCATTTTGTCATGTTTCATTTGCATAATCTATTTGAGCCATTTTTGCGTAAAGGGTTTTTGTGCAAAAACAAGCAGTGTGGACATTTCCTTTTTGTGCAAAACCCCTTTTTGTACAAGATCCTTATGCCTCTCCCAGAGACAGATAAGGATCTTGCGCAAAAAGGGGTTTTTGCACAAAAAGGAAATGTCCTCATGGATTTGGATGCTCCTCAGCCTAGCCATCTCCTTCTGTAGCTCTCCCACCTGCTTCCTGAGAGATTCTACCAGCAGGCACCTTTCACATTGGATGGTCCCCCCAGCCTGGATTTCAGTAAGTGGGAATTGCAAGTCACAGTCCCTTTAAAACCACACCAGGATCTGGGTAGAAGCACCCATGGTCAGGTGGTGTGTCTGGCTACAGGAGCAGACGGAGGAGACAGAAGCAGTGCTGGCACAGGTGTTGCGGGTCTTCCTCAACCACTTGACATTGTTGTTGGTGAAGCATCCTTTGTGGTCCCATGAGGATGTGCAGCACCAACAAGAATTACTCCTTTCTGTTTATATAGGCTGAAGCCAAGTGATTAGGGGCCAAGATGGGTGTGTGTGTGTGCCATCTATTCCCCCCTGCAGTTGGGGAAGCCCATGGTGGGAAAGCCATCCACAATGGTGTCCACGTTCCCCAGAGTGACGACCCTCTGCAGCAAGGTGTTATTGATGGTGTTGGCTACCTGCTGGAGCATGGCCCCAACTGTAGATTTCCCCATGCTAAACTGGTTCCCGACAGTAGCTGTCCAGCGTGGTGAGCTTCCACAGGGCGATGTGCAGGGGGATGGCAGGTCGCAGTTGGGTGTGCTGTCACCTGAGTGCAGGGCAGCTACTTACAGAGCTCCAGGAAGATGGACTTTCACGTGTGGATGTTCTGGAGCCACTGCTGGTCGTCCCATTGCTGCACGATGATGCGATCTCACCAGGAGGAATAGGTCTCCCTCTGCCAGAAGTGGCATTTGATGGTGTCCATGGGATTGAGGGGCATTTCCAGCATCAGGAGTGTCAGAACCTGAGTGAAGAGGTTCTCTGGTTCAGGCTGGTCTGGAGCAGAATGTGGACGGTCTGGACAAACTGCGCCATGATGCGCAGCCTTTGCAAGGGCACACTGTGTCCATTTGGTGTCCTGTGAGGGGGGAGGCAGTGGAGGAGTGGTATGTGAGTCACAGACATAGAGAGGAGTCCCTGAAGCATGAGATTCAGCATGACTGACCAAGCAGCCACAGGAAGTATCTGCCCTTCTGGTGCCCTCTCCAGAGTGCTTCCAGGGGCTCTAAATCTGAGGAAGGCTCCAATCACTATGGACACACTATTTCAAAATAATTCTGAGCTATTTTGTTGCTTCCCCCATAGTGGGGACATGCTATTTTGATTTTGTTATTTTGTGAGTTATTATTTCAACGTTACTTATTTTGAAATAATGTCCTAGTGTAGACATGCCCTTTAAATTATAAGAGGAAGTTGTATACTGAATTTGGTGGTCCTAGCTCTTAACATTTAGGAGGAGTTCTTGATCATTCAGACAAACAGATTCTCTAAAATATATAATAGACTGTAAGATTTCCCCATTCTGACCAAGAAAAAGGATGGGGGAAGAATAGCTCCTTTGGGGAGGTAGAGGAAGAACAGGCTACTGAGGGATTAGAAAAATCTGCCTAATATCTTCTCTATGTGAGTTTAAGTAGATCAGTCTTCTCATCCTCCTTCTCCTAGCCCCTGTGATAATCTAGGCCTCTTTCCCTGGCACCATGAGTCATGAGGAAGAAACCTTCCCAAATTTCCCTCTTGGATGGATCCCCCCCCCCCTGAAAACTAGTTCTTCATTTTCATGCTGCAGCCTCCACAGGGTTCACTCAATTCTTATGAAAAACATGTCATTGGAGTCTGATTGCAACTGTACTTGTTTATAGAATTTAGAATGGTTGTTAACCTTTTCACATGAAGTTTTGAAGAAAAAAGAGGAATGCCTTTTAACAATTGATATGGCCCTCCATGGTTCCCCACGCCAAAGTGTATTAAAACTAAAGAAGAGAGAGACTTCTGATGGGCTAAACTTTTTTGTATTTAAATTACAGGTCAGGCTTTTCCTAGCCTTTTAATCATAAAAAGGAGAGAGCAAATGCTGAAGTAGGTATTGACTTCAAATGATGCAAATTAGGTTTGTGAGCTGATGCAGACATAGTGAGAATTCAAAGTCACACACCATCTCACAGTGGAAACAAATGGAAAATTAAACCTCTCATTATTGTGCTGGAAATTACAGGATTATCTCCATCACCCATATCATATGACAAATGTTGTATCCAGCTTTGCTTTGTGGATTTGTAACAGTGTGTTATAAAACTGAAAATTCATATTAGGTAGCTGTTGAAAAAGATTTCCAGCGTGCTTTTGAATTTTATTTTTTTTATTTTTGCATCAAGACTTTCTGAAAAGGAAGACAATCAGTGTTGTAGCTGTGTCAATCCCAGGACCTTAGAGAAACAAGGTGGGACCAGCTTCTGCTGGTGAAAGAGAAAAGCTTTGGAGCTCCACAGAGCTCTGCTTCAGATCTGTGAAAGGTACCTACTGTGTCAGATTAGCATTAATAGTTAGAACATATTCTAAGAACCCTTCAAGGTGAAGAGTTAATTAGCAGCTCGCTAGTAATAGGACAAAAAGGGGTTGTAACAGGCCATAAATCCATTAAACCATAATTTTTAGTGTTTATCAAAAGTTATTAATTTAAGATCCCAGGTTCATCTTCTGTGAGTGTTGTGCAAGTATCTTTTGAGAAAGAGGATTGATAGGACAGATACAGAGTGATCGCTTTGTGCACAGTGGTTTCCCACAGGTGATACAGTATGTATGTGGGTGAAAACAGACAATCACTAGGCTCTCAAATGAACTCTCATAGAAAAATGATAGAAGACAAGAACACAGTATGTCCTGTGAGCAAACACTTTTCACAAAGCAATCATTCTATATCTGACCTATCAGTCTTCAATCTCATAGGAAACCTGTACAGTACATTCAAAAGATGAGCCTGAAAGTTTAATTCATAACTTTGCTAGACACAGAAAAATATGCATTGAAGAGAGACACTGGATTTGTGAATTCTTACAGTAATTTATAAACCACTTCTCCCCCTTCTCAGACAGTTTCATGCCCCACTCCTTTCTTTCCTGTGATTAGAAAGACAGTAATGGGCCACTTCATCTGGTCCCTTGAAATATGTGTTAATTGCTTACGCTAAACAATCTGTTCCACCTTGTATTTAGATGTGATACTGAGTGCCTCTCTCAGATCTGAATAAAAGCTCTGTGCAGCCTAAAATCTACTTGCCTATCGTGTCTCTCAGATCAGTAGATTGCAGTTCTCTCAAGTATATTTGGCCTGGTAACTTCTGCTACTGGAGTCAATGAGAGGAGGATGTTGTGAAGACCAGGACTTTAAAAGGGTTCAAAAAGAACTAGACGTAGTGATGGAGGTTAGGTCCATCAATGACTATTAGCCAGGATGGGTAGGAATGGTGTCCTTAGCCTCTGTTTGTCCGGAAATGTATGACAGGAGAGGGATCACATGATGATTACCTGTTCTGTTCACTCCCGCTGGGGCTTCTGGCATTGACCACTGTCAGAAGACAGAATACTGGGCTAGATGGACCTTTGATCTGATCCAATATGGTCTTTCTTATGTTCTTATGAGAGTAGGATCAGGCCAAATACACTTGGGGGAATTACAGTCTACTGAGAGAGGTAAGATGCTGTACAATGCAATAAAAGCGGTGCCTTTTCTATTGCTAATTAAATGTGTCTTGTAAGAATCATAGAACAGAACTTGATTTGAAATAATACATTTAGACAGAATATAGAATTTAGCAATGTGGTGGAAGGCAAGCATTTTCCTTCAACTTTTAGACACAATACAAAAAGTTCTGATCTCTTTTCATTAACACTGTCACAAATACACTGAAGTTAACAGGGTTGCATGATCAAGAGGAAATGTGGACCTCAGAATCCAAAGTAGGAAAACTAGTCATTGTCCATTACTATATTTTTTACATTATGCATTTTTTATTTCAGATGGTGGAGAAACCACCTGGGGGGTGGGAGGAGGATGTTCTAGGTTTGATTTTGACAAATAGGGAGGAACTGGTTGAGAATTTGAAAGTGGAAGGAATAAATGGTAAAAAGGGGTAGGAGTAAATGGTACACTTTCAGATGGTGAGGGGTAACTAGTGGTGTCCCCCAAGGGTCAGTCCTAGGACCAATCCTATTCAACTTATTCATAAATGGTCTACTGAAAGGGGTAAGCAGTGAGGTAGTAAAGTTTGCGGGTCATACTAAACTGTTCAAGATAGTCAAGACAGAAGCAGACTGTGAAGAACTTCAAAAAGATCTCACAAAACTAAGTGTTTGGGGAACAAAATGGCAAATTAAGTTTAATGTGGATAAGTGTAAAGTAATGCACATTGGAAAAAATAACCCCAACTATACATATATATGATGGGAGCTAATTTGACTACGACAAATCAGGAAAGAGATCTTGGCGCTATCTCGGATAGTTCTCTGAAAATGTCCACACAGTGTGCTGCGGTGGTCAAAAAGGCAAATAGAATGTTAGGAATTATTAAGAAAGGGATAGAAAATAAGACACAGAATATCTTACTGCCCCTGTATAAAACTATGGTACGCCCACATCTTGAGTACTGTGTATAGATGTGGTCTCCTCACCTCAAAAAAGATATTTTGGCCTAAAGGGTTCAGAAAAGGGCAACTAAAATGATTAGGTGTTTGGAACAGGTCCCATATGAAGAGAGGCTAAAGCGACTGGGACTTTTCAGTTTGGAAAAGAGGAGAGGGTATGTCTACACTACCCCGCTAGTTCGAACTAGCGGGGTAATATATGCATACCGAACTTGCTAATGAAGCCTGGGATTTGAATTTCCCGGGCTTCATTAGCATAAAGCCGGCGCCGCCATTTTTAAAAGCCGGCTTGTTCGAACCCCGTGCCGCGGGGCTACACGCGGCACGGGCTAGCTAGTTCAAACTAGCCTCGTGGAACGAGGCATACAGATAGTTCGGAATGGCTAGCTAGTTCGAACTAGCTAGCCCATGCCGCGTGTAGCCGCGCGGCACGGGGTTCGAACAAGCCGGCTTTTAAAAATGGCGGCGCCGGCTTTATGCTAATGAAGCCCGGGAAATTCAAATCCCAGGCTTCATTAGCAAGTTTGGTATGCATACATTACCCCGCTAGTTCGAACTAGTGGGGTAGTGTAGACATACCCAGAGTGAGGGGGGGAATATGATAGAGGTATATAAAATAACGAGTGGTGTGGAGATGGTGAATGAAAAAAAGTTATTAATTAGTTCCCATAATATAAGGACTAGAGGACACCAAATGAAATTAATGGGTGGCAGGTTTAAAACTAATAAGCAAAAGTTCTTCTTCACACAGTGCATAGTAATCCCGTGGAACTCCTTGCCACAGGAGGCTGTGAAGGCCAGAACTATAACAGAGTTTAAAGAGAAGTTAGATAAATTCATAGAGGTTGGGTCCATGGAGTGCTATTAGCCAGCGGGTAGGATTGGTGTCCCTGGCCTCTGTTTGTCAGAGGCTGGAGATGGATGGCATGAGACAAATTGTTTGATCATTGTCTTCGGTCCACCCCCTCTGGGGCACTTGGCACTGGCCAAGACTGCTGGGCTAGCTGGACCTTTGGTCTGACCCAGTATGGTCATTCTTATGTTCTTATATTCTTATGAAGGCAGGTTGGGTGAAATGATAGAATACATTGTTCCAAGGAATGTTAGGAAGGAGAATGACAAACTAAAGATAATGGATTTCAAGAAGGCAGACTTAAGCAAATTCAGGGAAAAACAATTCAAGAGAGTTGTCAATTTTTCAAAGAGACATTACTACAGGCACAAGAGCAAACTATCGCATTGCATAGGAAAGATAGGAAGTATGGCAAGAGAATGCCCTAGCTTAACCAGGATATTTTACATGATGTAGAAACCAGAAAAGTGGACAAATTACAAAGGATAAACATAAACAAACACAAGTATGCGGGGACAAAATTAAAAAGGCCCAGGCACAAAAAGGGTGTATTTAAACTACACCCCTCTGCTGACAGAGGGATGTAGATTAGGCACATCGCTATTGCAAATGAAGTGGGGATTTAAATATCCTGTGCTTCATTTGAATAGAAATGGGCACTGCTTTTTGCTGCCGCGGCACTTTACTGGCAAAAAGTGGCAGTCTAGACTGGGATTGGTCGACAAGGAAAGGCTTTTCTGACCAATTCTGTAAGGGATCCGTCAAAAAAGGCTTTCCTTGTCGACTAATCCCAGTCTAGACTGCTGCTTTTTGTCGGCAAAGTGCCGCATCGGCAAAAAGTGGCGGCCATTTCATTTCAAATGAAACGTGGGATATTTAAATCCCTGCTTCATTTGCAATAGTGATGTGCCTAATCTACAAGTTTCTGCCAGCAGAGGGGTATAGTTTAGACACACCCAATAAGATCAAGCTAGATAGAGACATAAAGAGTAACAAGAAAACATTCTACAAATACATTTGAAGCAAGAGGAAAACCAACGACAAGGTAAGATCATTACTCAGTGAGTATGGAAAAATAACAGAAAATGTGGAAATGTCAGAGGTCCTTTATTTCAGTTTTCACCAAAAAGATTGGTGGTGATTGGATGTCTAACACAGTGCAAAACTGGTTGGAAAACCATTCCCAAAGAGTAGTTATCAATGGTTTACAGTCATGCTGGACGGGCATAATGAGTATGGTCTAGCCGTGATCAGTTTTAGTTTGTTTCACTGTCTTCATCAGTGATTTAGATAATGGCATAGAGAGTACACTTCTAAATTTTGTGGATAATACCAAGCTGGGAAGAGTTGCAAGTGCTTTGGAGGATAGGATTACAATTCAAAACGATCTGGAAAACTGGAGAAATGGTCTGAAGTAAATAGAATGAAGTTCAATAAGGACATATTCAAAGTACTCCACTTAAGAAGGAACAGTCAGTTGCACACATACAAAATGGGAAATGACTGCTTAGGAAGGAGTACTAGGGAAAGGGGCTTGGGAGTCATAGTGGAGCACAAGCTAAAGATGAATCAACAGTGTAACACTTGAAAAAACTGAACATAATTCTGGGATGTATTAGTAAGAATGTCATTAAAAAGACATAAGAAATAATTATTCTGCTTTACACTGCATTAATTAGGCCTCATCTGGAGTATTGTGTGCAGTTCTGGGTGGCACTCAGGAAAGACATGGACAAATTGGAGAAAAAAAGATTAAACATCTAGAAAACATGACCTATGAGGGAAGATTGAAAAAACTGGGTTTGTTTACTCTGAGGATAGAATAACAAGCACTGGGCTAAAATTGCAGGAAAGGGAGGTTAGGTTGGTGTCATCTGTCCACCCCGCTTCCTGTTGTTGTATGGGATGAGGGCCTTCCCCGCCTGAGAGCCTTGGGTTCCCGTCCTGAGTTTAGTATTGGCTCTTACCTGCTTGGGGGGTGGGTGCACTGGCACCAGTGGTAGAGACCCATCGTACCGTGGCCTGCCACCCAGGAGACTACTATGTCTCCCTCTGGCTGGCATGACCAGAATCCGACCTCGGTGGGGGTCTGCCGTATCTGTAGCCTAACTTTGGGTCGATCAGACCATAGCCCATAGAGTCTCTGTCTTGGGTTGGGGTTACTCCCGCCCACTGGCACAGTCCAACTTCATATGGGGCAGGGGAACTTGGGCCCTTCCCCTCAACTGAGCTCTAGCCCATCACCCTTATGGGCAGGTTCCCTTGGCCTTACCCTTATGGTGAGCTGCGAATCAATCTCTCACCACCCCTCTCAGGGACTGCTTAGTTGTCCACTGCAACTCCCCATTCTGGGCTACTTCCTCCTCCGTCTACAGACTCTCTCTTTTGGCATCTCATGTTCTCTGCCCCAGTTGGGGTGTTCACACACCGAGGTGGTCGTCAGGTGCATTGGGGTAAGGGTGGTCCAGTCGGCAGCTCTGCCATTGCTCGGGAGGACCCCCTCGTCCCATTGTTGGCCATGGGTTCTTCCCTGGGGGGGTAGCATTGCGGGGCTTCCCTCTGCCATGCCGCTGTACCTCCCGCTCTTAGGGTCGGTCCGGCAGCTGCTGGCCCGGGGTCCTTCCCCTCCGGGTTCCCTACGTCTCCTGTGGCACCCACCCTCCTGGCCGCTGCCCCGGTGATGTGCTCTGCCCCCCTTCCCTGCGGTGCTGCCTCAGCATTTAAAGGGGCTGCGGGGCTGCTGGAGCATGCACAGCAGTGTTGGGGGGTGCTGGTGGTTTCCAGCCTGGGTGAGGGGATGGGCTTGCCCCGTCACAGTTGGTCATTAGGAAAAACTTCCTGTCAGGGTAGTGAAGCTCTAGAATAAATTGCTTGGGGAAGTTGTGGAATCTCCATAATTGAATATTTAAGAGTAGGTTAGACCATTACTTGTCAGGGATGATCTAGATTATGGTTAATCCTGCCAATAGTGTAGGGGATTGGACTAGTTGACCACTCAAGGTCCTTTTCAGTTCTATGATTCTATGAACAGTGAATGCTTCAGATCAACCATGAAATTAATCCACATCTAGTCCATACACATATCCCCAGTTCTCTCCATTGTCTGTTAACTGAATGTAACAAAACCCCAGTGAAATATTTTCTTACTTAAAAGCAGCTTTTCATTTCATTCTCCTTATTCAATTTCATCCTATATGAAATACAGACATTTGGGCTGGAATAGTCTTAATCAAATAAAGCAAATGAAACTCAATGCTATTAGTAGCATTTATTGAGACTAATGTCATTATTGTCTATAGTGCCCATAGCTGAGAATCTGAGTTAATTTAAACATCGAGATTCAGGCCATGGGTTAGATCCTCAGCTGGTATAGATCAGTATAGCTCCAGGCAAGGGTATGTAATTAAACTGATTTACACCAGCTGAGCCTGTGATCTTAACCCATAGCCTACTTTGGAAGACACTGGAGAAATTCTGGATGACTCAGTCTGAATTGTTCAAGGGAATTTAGGAAAGAAAGCATGAAAGCACCATTCTTTGAAAGGATGCAGTATGTAAGGATACCTCCTCGGGTCAGTACAGAAGTGGTGTGAGACACTTACCATTGACCTCATCCCTTTCCTCTTTGGGTTGTTTGGTGCCTCTATTGCCAATACTAACCTAGACTTGTCCTTATGCTCAGAGAATACAATGATTGCCAAGTGTGCTAGGCTGGCTCTTGGATAGGGTGTGCAATGAGACAAGGAAAGATTTGTTCCTTTTTTCCCGCTAGTGCACCAACACATAGTCAATCACAGTTTATCTCCAACACAATATTTAAACCAAGCCATACCAAATTCATCCCATAATATCCCATAATTCAGCTCATAGCAAGAAGCTGGGGAAGGAGGAAAAAGGGATAAGGTTATTCAGGTCTGACTTGAATATACTTGCTGGTTCATTAAAAGTATTGCAGTGTTTTAAAAATGAGTGACTTAATTTGCAGCATTGTTGTAGTTATGTTGATCCCAGGATGTTAGAGAGACAAGATGGGTGAGGTAATAACTTTTATTAGAGCAACTTCTGTTGGTGAATAAGATAACCTTATGATCTACACCAAACTCTTCTTTGGGTTGAAGAGCTCAGTGCAGTTTGAAAGCTTGTCTATTCCACCAACAGAAATTGGTGCAATAAAAGACATTATTTTACCACCATGGCTGACTTAATTTAAGTCATTACAATAAATGAACCTATGCTAATAGTCAACAGAGCTGGTTAAATAATGTCACAGAGCACTATTTGAGAACATTCCTTTAGGTTGTAACCTATTGTTCAGTAGTTGCACAGCCTCCACGCTATTTGCTCTTTGCTATTTGCAGACATTTTCCTGGATGGGTTTTTGTTATCACCAATGTTTGGAAAATGGCTATTTGTCTGAATATCCATATTTGCAATGACAAAGGCACAAAGATAATTGCCTTTGAACAAGAGTACTTTGTGTCCATTATTCAACATTGTTGCATTTAAATGTTCTAGTCATCAAGTCAGGGAGAAGAAACATGTGAGTTAGGTGACCCATCACATCACATGCTCTTTGAATAACAAATAGCCAGCAGGAACTGTTTGCCAATAGCTTCTTGGATGAAAATTGTTCATTCAAACTATCCAGCAAATAGTTACAAATAACAAATACATTTTCAGAAAATAGGATCAGTTCCTCAATTATTTGTGAGTAGAAAAATATGACTAAATTTGCAATGAATATCATTTGCAATGAAAAACTCAGCAGCTCCGCTAATAACGAGAAATAGTTACTCTTTTAGTTACCCCCATCTTCATAATGAAGGACCCTTGTGGATTCCAGCAGAAATCAAAGGGGAACCCATACAAGGGTCTGCTCATTTGGTTCTCTCTGAAGGCCTACTTTAGTTTTAAAAGTTTATCTACACTTGAAGCTGAGGGTGTGATTCCCAGCTCAAGCAAATGTATTTGTGTTTGTTTTCATTGCAGTAGTACACTAAAAATAACAGTGTAGCCACAGTAGCATGGGCAGTGGTGAGTGGTGCTAGCAGGCCTGGGTACAAGCCCTCTGGGTCTGTGAGCATGTACTCAGAGACACTTTTTGCCGCTCACCATAGCTAATGCTATTGTTTCTACACTACTATTTTTAGGTTATTAGTTTAACAAGTGGGGTCTACACTTTCAGTTCTAGGTGTAGGTGTAGGTGTTCTAGGTGTAGACTTAGCCTTGGTCACAGCTGGGATAATTAGTGGGACTGGTCTCCTAAGTGGTGTATTGATGTCCATAGTTAGCAAGCTTGTCAGTAGTGTCATTGGAGGAACCAAAGAATAAATGCATATGGAGTTGCCATAAAATTAGGTACATTAGTGGAGTCATGCTGACAAGCTTCCAATGCAGTAAGAGTGTATAGACACTTTCAGTTTCCAGTGTGGTTGAGCAGGCACCTTTCATGACCAGAAAATAATAAGATTTTGATTAAAATTAGGGCTAAGTGATTAAAAATTAATTACGATTAATCTCAGGACATACAATTTCCCCCAAAGTTCATTCAGTCACAAATTTAATTAACAATTTTTGGATGAGCGTCATCAGCACCAAAGTAGTGAATATTTAGCGTATCTAGCATATAAATGTCTTGCAAAATCAGCTACAAAAGTGCCATGTGAACACCTGTTCTCACTTCTAGGTGACATCATATATAAGAAGAAGGCAGCATTATCTCCCATAAATATAAACAAAGTTGGTTCTTTAAGGGTATGTCTTCAGTACGGGATACGGTTGAATTAAGGTACACAACTTCAGCTATGTTAATTGCGTAGCTGAAGTCGAAGTACCTTAACTCAATTTTTGTCACTGTCCAACTTTTGGCACTGCAGGAAGTCGAAGTGAGAATACTCTCCCTTTGACTTCCCTTACTCCTCATGGAAGCAAGACTACTGGCATCAACTGGAGTGCCCCTCTCAATTCAACTTAGCATGTCTTCACTAGACCCACTAATTTGAACCCTGGAAGATTGACATTGGCAGCTACGATCTTCTCTGTAGTGTATACATACCCTAAGGGTGTGTCTAGACTACAGGATTTTGTCAACAAAAGTTGGCTTTTGTCGACAAAACTATACCTGTGTCTACACTAAACAAGGCCACCACCCCCACACATTAGACCAGGTCAGAGCCAAGGTGAAGGAGCTGCGGCAGGGGAGCGTAGCTCCCAATCTGGGGGAAACAGCACACTATTATGCCTATTATAAGGACCTCGACGGGATCCTGGGGGCAGGGGAACCCTTGCCTCCCAAGAGGGTTGTGGAGAACCCTGTGCAGCAGCGGCCGCAACTCCAGGATGAGACCCCTGAGGACCAGCAGCTCCAAGAGGAGGAGAAAGACACCAGCACAGTGACCCTGACCCAGGAGCCAGAAACCCAGACACAGGAGGCCTCCCAGACAACTTTGGATACTGGGGAGGGAACATCAGGTGAGTGCTGTGAGGGTTCAACACACACAGGGCAGGGCAGGCGGGAGCAAAGTGGATAGTGCAGTGCTGTGACAAGTCATACTGATCACAGCCTGCAGGGGGGAGGGAGGCACACACATGGCCTACCTCAGGGAGGCCCGTCCTACCCCTGCACCCGCATGGCTGCGAGGCACCACCTGCTCCTGCAGGCAGTGATGCCAGGTGCAGGCAGGGGTTGGGGACGCTGGGATTGCCACACAGCTGCAGGCCTCTCAGCAACCTGTGAGAACCCCAACTGTGGCCTGACACTTGTCTGTGTTGCTTGGCCATGGGGCTTGTGTGAGGGGAGCCAGGATGGTGGCCTGCACACCTTTTGGGCTCCAGAGAGGCCGTGGCTGCTGGCCAGGCCATACCATGCCTTACTGAGACCCACATGAGCATCCCCTGACCCTAGGACAGGTACTGACTGCTGAGAAGGAGGAGGGCATGCCCTCTTGGGGAAAGTGTGAGCATGCATGACTGACGACATTTCCCTCTTGTCCTCCACAGCTGGACCAGCTGACCAGCAGGGGAGCACCATACCTGTCCCACTACCCAGACGGCTGCAGGGAACCTGTCGGCACTGGTGCACATATTTGGACCTGGTGTGCCAGCACATCCCTGCAAGGGATGCAGGGCACATTTAACCAAAGGATGCAGGCAGAGGCAAAGTGTCGCTGGATGAGTTAGTCCAGCAGCGCACTGATATTTGCACTGCTATCAGGGAGCCATGGCCTTCCCTGTTCCTGTGCCTTGTCCTGCTCCTCCTGCTCAGCCTGCCCCGCCCCTCACCCTCTGTTCCCCCCTTACCTCCTACTTCCCCCTCACCTCCTGCCATCCCAGACCCAGGTACAGTCCCACTTCCTGCCCAGCCCCCTACCATCCCAGCCTGCATGCGCGGCAGTCTCTGAGAAGGCCTCCGCAGCCAAAGGGCCAGGGGCTCTTCATCCAGGTGGCACCCTCAGCCCTGAGCCTCTCTCCCCCCTTCCAGGTTAACATTCCCTCTTCCCACCTGTGAGAGTCACTGAGGGAAGCACTTTACTTTGTTTACAAACACTTTATTTTTCTGAACAAAAGAGTATTTTAGTTTTTCAAAAAAGCAACAGTGAAATAAACTGTAAACATTTTTTCACCAACACCTGTCTCAGTTGTCAGTGTGTGATAAATGCGTACAGTGTGTGATTGTGGGGCCGGGAGGGGTTTTGGGGAGAAAGGCACCAGGGGCATGGGAAAATCCCACATTTGGAAGGCCCTGGGGAAACTCATTTAGCCTCCTTGGGAGAATTGCTCCCTCAGAGCTTCCCGAATGTACAATCCCAGCTGGTGGGCTTGCTGGATGGCAGCTGTCCAGGGCTGCTCAAAGTGCCTCCCCTCCACATCACCCCGCGTCCCCCACGCAGGGAGGAAGGCCTCCCCTTTCCTCTCCACTAGGTTGTGCAGCACACAGCATGCAGCAACCACATCGGGGATGTTGTGTTTCCCCATGTCCAGCCAAGTGATCAGGCATCTAAATCTGCCCTTCAGATGGCCAAAGGTGCACTCCACCTGGAAGTGAGCCCGATTCAGGTGGGAGTTAAAGAGTTCCTTGCTTGCATTCAGGTGTCCTGTGAATGGCTTCATGAGCCAGGGCATAAGGGGGTACTCTGCATCAGCCACGATGCACGTAGGCCTCTGCACATCCCTGACTGCATAGAAGAATGCCCCAGCCTGCAGCCTGCAGTACAGGTATGAGTTCTGGAATATGCGGGCATCGTGTTCCCGGCCTGACCACCCAACATGAATGTCTGTGAATTGTCCTTGCTGGTCAACCAGGGCCTGCAGCACCATCAAAAATTAGCCCTTTCTGTCAATATACTGTGCTGCTTGATGGAGTGGTGCGTGGATTGGGATGTGAGTCCCGTCGAGTGCTCTGATGCAGTTTGGAAAACCCAGCCCTGCAAATCCGGCCAAGATGGTATCCAAGTCTCCGAGGCGGACAATCCTGTGAAGCAGCTCTGAGTTGATGGGCATCACCACCTGCAGAAAGGGATAAATACAAACAGCCATAACAGGACATTAGAGGAGTTGCATGAGCTGATGAGAGGTGATCCCTCACCCCTCCCCTCCCAGACCCCACAGCCCCCCCCCCGCAGGTAACCCCCCTATGCCCTACGTACCACCTCAGGGTGAGGCCAGGCAGGCTTCTACCACTCCTACCCCATCCCCCATTCCCTGAGCCCGGTACTGATCATCCCTCTTATCTGCCCACTCCCGCCCCCATGGACTGTCCCCTGAGAGTGGCTTACCTCCAGCAAGAAGGCCCCGACAGTAGACCTCCTCACGCCAAATTGATGTCCCATGGATTGGTAGGTGTCGGGGGTGGCCAGCTTCCACAGAGCGATAGCGACACACTTCTCCAAGGGGATGGCAGGCTGCAAGTGGGTATCCTGGCATTGCAGGACAGGGGCGAACCAGGCACAGAGATCCTGGAAGGTGGACTTCCGCATCTGGAAGTTTGAGAGCCACTGGTCGTCACCCCACTGCTCCATAAAAAGCCGGTCCCGCCAGTCTGAACTGGTGTCCAGCCTCCAAACTCGCCTCTCCAGGTATAAGTTTGGTGGCAAGGGCAGTGGGGCTGCATCCCGAGTGAGGGGCTCAAAGCTGGGCTCTGAATCCAGCTCTGCCTTAACCATCATGATGGTCTCATGAAGATGCAGCAGAACTTCCAGCATCACAGTGTGGGGCCATCACATGCCCAGCGGCAGCTCAGGCTCCATGGACAAAAACATAGTGAAAAGCACAAAAAGAAACCTGAAAACAAACTGCTGTGGTTTCCAAGGAAGCAGGAAAACCAGAGCAAGAACTGCAGCAACTTTGCTATCCCTCTAGGAGGTAGGCAAGCCAGAAGCAGGAGCAGAGCAACGACTGTCCAGGGGGATGATTTTAAGCACGCGTCTCTGCAAAGAGCATGCAGCAGCACCTGGAAATAAAGGCTGCCCCTGTGCCCTGCCAGAAGCACTTCAGGATGCCTTTTTTTGACAGAGCATGCGGAAGTCTGGATGCTCTTTTTTGAAAAATCGGATCGATTTTTTGATCCGCGTAATGTAATCTAGACGCTCTTTTTCAACAGAGGCTTTGTCAACAGATACTGTTGACAAACCCTCTGTCAAAAAAGGTGTGCAGTCTAGCCATACCCTTAAGTGATTGCTTGAACAAGCAAAAGCACTGAATGGACTTATAGGCACTAAAGTTTACATTGTTTTGTTTTCGAATGTAGTTATATAACAACCTCCCTTACATTTATAAATTTCACTTTCATGATACATTGCATTATAGAACTTATTTAAGGTGAACTGAAAAATACTATTTTTGTTCATAATTTTTACAGTGAAAATATTTGTAATAAAAATAATATAAAGTGATCACTATATAGCTTGTATTTTATAATGTAATTGAAATAAATATATATGAAAATGTAAAAACAATCCAAAATATTTAATACATTTCATTTATATTGTATTTTAACAGTGTGATTAAAACTGTGATTAATTTTTTAAATCATGATTACTTTTTAATATTGTGATTTTTTTAGTTAATCTTATGTGATTAATCAGCAGACCTAATTAAAATATCACTTAATGGAGAACATCATTTCTCAACTTTGTTTGTTGACCATAAACTTTTCTTTTATGACTAAATTTTTTTCCAGTTTTTAGTCTAGACATTTATATTATCAATTCAGAACCATAAACTGATTTCAGCTAGTAGACAAATACGTTTAATATTGTGCCTCTTTCCATATCTTCTGATGAATTGTCCAGTAAGTTTTTGAAGTTTAGAGGTATCTTGAACATCTTTAATAAAAAGAATAACAATATTCAAAATGTCTGAATGATAGCATTATTGGGAGTGAAGTTGGCTAGCAATTTGATTACTTAGAAATCAATACTTTATTGAAAATGTGTGTACTTGATGAGATTTCAGAATTTTATCATTTAAATACCATACTTAACATAGAACAGCAATTGTGAAATAGGATTAAAACCAATAATAAGCATCACAGTGCAATATTGGGCCATTTCCTCTGCTCATGTAAATCAACCTAAAGGGAATCATTTTGCTTTACACCCACTGATTATGTGGGGCATTGTGCACACAACATTTAAAAAAAAATTCTTGTTCATAAGAACTCCAGGGCTATTTGCAAAGGGGCTTTTTTTCCCATTTTTTATTGAAACCTGACAGCAATATACAGATGAAAATGGAATTGTTTTTTCAAATGTGGACCTGTGAGAATGCAAGATGGTGAGGGGATTAAACAAAACTGATTCTGGGTAGAAACAAATAATTGAGTATAGGCTACATTTGTGTCCAAGCTGCTAACTGTAATACATGTGGGGTTTAGTCTTGTTTGCTCTCTTCTGTGTTTCTTGACTATCTTAGAATTAGTTTAAAATCTGTACTTCAGCTGATCATGCAACCTGGCTTTATTATTTGCAAGGAAAGAACTTGCTACTGAGCATCTAAAAGGATGTGTATGGTTGTGTGCTTAAAAAAAGTAGAATTCAGTTATATAGATGACAGTAAGTATCTGCTCATATAATTACAGTTTGTAGACCAAACAAGAAGAAATTTCCATTAACAAGTTATACATATGATAATCAAAACAAATAATCATATCCTCTTACACAGAATCAGATGTATTTTTTTTTTAGAATTACAGCAACTATTCCTCACTTTGGCTATTAATACATTCGTGTGTTACGCTGAAGCAGATTTTAAATGGTTGCATTATATAATGCTCAAAGTGTTTATAACGAAGACATTGACAAACTTTGAATGATATTGCCCAGTGACACTGCAAAATTACTTCAAGGAGTGCTATATGAATTTTCATGCATTGGGGCAAAAGTCCACCATTAAATGATAGAAGGTAGGATGAAACTTCCTCTACAGGCATGTTGTTACATAAAGGTCACCTATCAGGTTACTTTTACCTTCCTCTGAAGCATCTGGTACTGGCCCCTGTCAGAAATAGGATATTGGACTAAATGTATCTGAAGTCTGATCCCATATGGCAATATCTATGCTCCTGGATGTGCAAATATGTATGTCTGTGTGTCTAATACCATATAAAGAAGCTGTGTTTTAAAAGATGCTACATTGAAAGTTTCATCTGAAGAAGTTGGTTGTGCCCATGAAAGTTCATGATACTATCTACAATTTTTGTTATTCTCTAAGGGTATGTCTACACTACCCCGCTAGTTCAAACTAGCGGGGTAATGTAGGCATACCGCACTTGCAAATGAAGCCCGGGATTTGAATTTCACTCGTGGTGTACCGGTAGTTCGGAATAGGAATCCTAGTCCGAACTACCTAGTTCAAGCCCCGTGTAGCCGCGCTGCACGGGGTTCGAAGCAGCGGGGATTTAAAAATGGCGGCTCCCCGCTTATGCAAATGAAGCCCGGGAAATTCAAATCCCGGGCTTTATTTGCAAGTGCGGTATGCCTACATTACCCTCCTAGTTCGAACTAGGAGGGTAGTGTAGACATACCCTTAGTTATTTGTTCTTATACAGTGCTAGTATGTGGACAAATATCTAATTGAGGTTAGGATACAGTTACTGAACTTACTCACTAAGGACCCAACTCCAAATTTAAAGCCAGGACTCCAGGGATAATGAGGTGAACGAAATAACGGTGCTAACAAATCCCTAGTATAACATTTCCATCCTCACCATGTCACTTGTAAAAAGTATCTGTAATAATCTTACTCAGAGCAACACCTCCTGTGAATTATATTCCTTCCTCTCATGAACCAGTGAAGACAAAAATACTATCCCACTGCCATCCATTAAGTATATTCTCTCTATACAGAGAATATGTTAGAATGATAGTACGGATATTGAATTTATCTTCACGAGACAAGGATGGCCTCATCATTCATGAGTGTCAGAGCTAAGCAAAGACACACATGAATAATGAAGCCACCCTTATCGAGTATAGATGAATTCAATTTCCTCTGCACTGTAATGTCATATTTAATTCACCAAACTATCACACTTACTTTTGATTTTTTAAGTTGCTTGAATATTCTAGCCTTCTATCACGCAGACTCTCTCTCTCTTTCTTTCAAGCCATCAGTATGATGCATTTTTTCTGCTTTTGTCCAGTATGTTTGTCTATATGCTCTCTCTGACACAATGAATAAGTCTGAAGCTTACATGGCATACACAAAATTTGCAAATATTTACAGCATCAGATACCTAAATGCCATGTCTCTGGCTTTCCTGGAGGATTTGTCTTTGAAGAGTTATGTAGACTGACATGAATTTTCAAGAGTTTGTTACAGCAGCAATTTCCCTACCTGCCTTAGTGCAAGGGCAGTTATTAGAGGGATAGTTGTTGGTACATGAGTGCTTGTTGCCTCTGGCTTCTCATGATTATGGTCCCCACTCTGGTATGATGGTTCTGGCTGAGTCCATTACTGGTGACCTTCTCCTGGGCTAAATTACCTTATTCTAGCTGTCCATTATGCAGCCATTTATCCATAGCATATATTCAAAAGTTCTTCCATTTCTTGACCACTTGTACGGCCTTCTTATTACTAATCTCAATACTCACCTTTGCTGCTGTAGCTTGCCATGTCAATTCCATATCTCATGGCACTGGACCCCAGGAGCCCTCAACTATTCTCTTCCTTTCTGTCAATTAATATCTAAGGCTAGAGGGAATCAGCAGAGCAGGCAACATTCCTTTGGAAAGTTCTCATCCACATTTGTCTGCATCATTTATGGAGCAGTGAACAGAATATTCAGCAGAGCAGTATATGGGATTATGCCTCCATTCAGGGAAAAGTTCCTACAATTTGAAATCAGGAATAATTTGATGAGAACTAATCTGTGTAAGACCACCCTTTGTGCTCTGTTCCAATTCCCCTGCCTCCATCCTTATCTCTACAATATCTCCAGAGAATTAATAAACTGATAAAACTACCATATTTTAATGAGTTCCATGTGCTGTGCTATCTATTGAGAAGTTAAAGATTTGATCCATATGTAAATGTAAGATTTCAAGGAAGGACACATTTTATGTACCTGATTAGCCCACATATTGCTCACAGATTTCAATTCTTACAACTTTTCCTCAGTTGATTGGCCACCAACTTGGCTAGAAAGTATCTTTACTGTTTCCTTGGTGTTTTACATTTATGCTCAGTCAATGAGCTGCCAAGATGTCATTTCAATATGTCTTGTGGAAACTATGAACAAAATGATGAAGTGCTACTTTGAGTTGCAGCTGTTATGGGTGGCAGGTGTTTTCTGTGGTGTTAACCAATATAATATATGAACTAGAATACTTTGTACTTATGCTAAGTTGTATGGCTATGAACTGTGTTCCCAGGATGCTTTGTTCTCATTCTAAGTATTATTATAGAAATTTGCTAATAGATACTTTCTAAATTGTTCCAACCTTTGTTCTTTGTATGTGCAGAATCTGTCAGAAGTAAGATGTATGCTCTGTTAAGAAATGTTGTATATGAGTTGGGTGCTAGGTAAAATTAGTGCTACTTGTACTGTACTCTTTAGTCCATGAACATCTTGATTGTTATATATGGTTGCTACAGATGTTTTTGTATCATGTATAACAAGTATTAAATGAGATTAAGAAAAGAGGAATAAGATGTAATCATTTTCTGTCATAAAAATGGGGTATAAATATGAGCAAAATTAAGTTCATTCTTTGAAAAAGACTGAAACTGTTGCAAGCCTGTTCTGCAGAGCTGGTAATGTACAAATCTTTTTGTTTCTGCTGATTTATCTATGGCTAATAAATGGATGGTGCCAAATTACAAAAAGTTCTGTTAATCGATGATCAAACTGAACCACTGATACAGTGTTGATAGTGTAGATGGGTGACACACATTTAGCTCCTTTTCAAATTTTGACTGCTTAATTCAGAATTCATGTGAAAACCTTGGCTCTGCAATTCTGGACTCCTCGTTCAGCCTAAGTGCACACATAAACCTATGAAAATAGAGTCTGTGCTGAAGAGCTTTTAGCCTTTGGTCTACTATGCATGCCCTCAAGCATCTGTGGAAAATGGCAGGATGTTAGAGAGACAAGGTGGGTGAGATAATGTATGTTGTTGGTCCAATTTCTGTTGGGAGTAACAGCAACAGCACTGCATACAACATAGGCAGGTTCTGTCATTTTATGATATGTTTGTGTAATACTTGGCACAATGCAGCCCTGATCCTGGACTGGGGTCTCTAGATTCTGGGGTAATTGGTGTTCCTTAAAATATAAATAATAAAAAAAGACCTAGGTGTTGAACCATCTACACATCTGTTATGTTCACAAATGTATGGTGGTGGTACATACATATATTATATCTTCTACATTCCTTAATAAAAAGAAGGTCACTGAGACTCAGTTTCAACCCAGTTATAGTAGTTGGAGATTCTGTGAGAACGGCACTTCAGGTTTTCACCAGTAAGCTCCTTTGAGAAACAAGGAAACATTTTTACATTATATTTACCTAACACTGTAGATGAGATTCGGTCTCTTAGATGGTCTGAAATAAATTAAATTCCCTGGCAGGTGAACACCCTGAGGGTAGCATGGTTTGTAACACTATATTAATATTCTCCAAGATCACTCCATGGGCTTAGCAGAGCTAACTTCAAAATTAACTTTATAGGCCACCTGCAGAATTTTTTTCCTTCATAGTCAAAGCTGCAATCATAGATAATTTAGCACAAATATTCAGTAAATAATTGGTTCAGAATATTTCAGGTTTAGGGATTTAAATCTCATTCTCCTAACATGAATTCAAACAACAAAAATACAGGGACCTTGCTTAACCTGGCAATTTTAGTTTCCAATGATCCTCACATCTTTCGATTTTGAAAAATTCAGTCTATTCTTCAGAAGGCAAAGACAGAAGGGACAGAAAAATTAGTGGAAAAAGAATATTATCTCACAGGTCTACAGAGAAAGTACACAGACTGAAGACAAAATGATGATAATGAGTGCTAAAGTTTTGGTGTGCATCCATATGTAGTTAGTGATATGAATATAAGCAGGAGATTTCTGTTATTCTTTTCCAAACTGATGACTTCTGATACTTGGAATGGGTTAGGATGCCACTAAGTCTAACAAATCCTTTCATTCAACATTACATATTCTTTTATCTAATTTTTTACTTTTTGTAATTTTATGAACCTGTGCCAATTACAGAATAGCTAAACATTTTTGTTTGATGCCACAGTTGTCATCTCCTGAATGGTACAGAGCAGCCCATTGCATAAGGGTACGTCTACACAGCCTTGTTATTTCGGAATAACATGATTCCGAAATAACGTATTGTGCATCTACACAGCAAGCCCGTTATTTCAAAATAAATTTGAAAAAGGGGCGCTTCTTAATCCATCTTCTGTAAACCTCATCGTATGAGGAGTAAGGGAAGTTGGAGGAAGAGTGCTCAATTTTGAAATAAGTGCTGTGTAGACATGCCCAAATTCGAAATAATCTATTTCGACTTAAGCTACACAATTAGCGTAGCTCAGGTTGTACAGTTTATTTTGAGTTTAGCCCTGCTGTGTAGACATACCCTAAGAAAATCAACTAGTTTAATCATTCTTCTCTGAATGCTTGTTGTCTTGTCAAGTTATAGGTGCGATGAGCAGTGAGAGCAATAGGTGTTCATTATAAACTAAGACGCATCCTTTTGTGAGAAAATGATCTAAAGACTATCTGTAGTCTATGTGTCCATCTTTTCCTGTCAGTCTCTGAGAGAGGCCATGACTCCTCATTGTCATGTACCTGTAAAGGTGAGCTCAAAGGAAAGAATTAGCTTCAACTAGTGCTCTGGTCCTCCTGCCGGGTAAAACAGTATAGCAATCTATGGGCCCCAGATCCCTGGGCTCTGGTCTGTAATCAGAGTGGCTAGGCAGTCTATGAGCCCCTAGGTAGGTGTAAGCACCAATGAAGTATAGCGGCTCAAGTGAGGGTGAGCCCCAATAACAGTTTATGGGGCTAAGTTAGGGTGGCCTGAGGAGTGCAGGCCTCCTGGCCTATATAGGGGGAGTTCTGCCATCCCGCAGGTAAGGTGGCAGAGGGGCACGGGCCCCCTCCCAACTCCACTACATCCCAGCTCAGGGTCTTAACACTTGTGGAGCGGTTCATCACTAGGTCAGTGGGGATCTGCCCGCAATAGACTGACCTTGTATTACGCCAGCTCCCAACCAGTGTTGCCTGGTTTCCCTGGGCTGCTTCCTACTCTCCCCCTCGAGTGTACCTGTGTCTGTCAGGTTGGGGATCTCTAGCCAGTCTACAGGAGCAGCCCCAGCAACTTCTCAGCATCTTGGTCGGCTGGCATTCTGGGGAGATCCAGCCAGTCCTCAGGTGACAGTCCCAGCAACTGCTTGGTCGGCCAGTGGTGCTGGGAGCTCTGGCTGGTCCTCAGGAGTGAGCAACAACAGTTTCTCTGCAGGCTCCAGCAGCAGGAGAGATGCATCAATCTCCCATGGTGGCTCTAGTACCCACTATTTGTAATTCCCTGTCTTGCCCTTCCTCTTCCCACAGCGTGAATATGGCCTTCCTAGTTCAGCCACAAGGGGGGCATGTTGGGTTCTTTCCTTCCATTCTCTGAGAGAGGCCATGCCTCTTTGCTATAGTAACTTCATCTGATTTAACAAATGCTACAGAAAAATTACAATGAGAGGCTTAAATCTAAGAGCCTGACTCATAGTCTGGTTCCACCTGTTACCTAATTTTATAAGCACTAAAGCAATCTCTACTGTTCTTGTGTGTACCATATATTTTAACTTATTTAATGCTACATTTTTGATAGCAGCCCAATCCTCAATCCAAGTTAAATCCCTTCTATGGTATTCTGTTGGAGCTAAGGAGATTTAAAACTGCCAAAAGAGGAAGCTAGGAAATCTCTGTGAAAGGGAATCTCCTCATTGTGTAAAACCAGCATGGCCAAGTCTGCTTACTCGCTTTCCTTCTATTTCATAGCTGGCAGTATGGCCTGGAATGGGAAAGGAATTGAGTATACTTTTCTCTGCTAGTACTGGTGTAATGATCTCTATAGGAGATGAATGTTAAAATGGGGCTTGACTAGCTAGTAAATCAGCTGTGTGAAGGAAGAGAGAGCAATGGCAAAGGATTAGACACCAGGAAAGAAGGAAGAAAAATGTGTGGAAATCCATGGAGGATCTTGATGAGAAATTGGGGAGAAGAACCTTCATGAGGATTTGGAAAATTCACTGTCTCTCTTACAGAGATAATCAATCCTCCTTCTACCATGGCTCATCATAATGGATATTTTTCTTCATAGGTGCTGGAACTAAGGGTATTGGGGGAGCTGCTGTACTCCCTGGATTGAATTGTTACCATTATGCACAGGGTTTACAGTTTGGTAAAATGTCTGTTGGCAATGTCACTGTAAAAATTGTTCCAGCACTCCTGTTTGTCTTCCTAGATATCCAGGAATTCTGAGTCTCCAAAATGAACATTTGTATGTTTGAGTGAGTTCCAGTTTTGACACATGTTTTATCTAGTGTCCCTTTTGAAATGCAGGTATATGTTTGAAGATGATGGCAATGGTATAGAAGCCTGAACAATACAATAAAATAGAATAGAATAAAAGAAAACACATAGGGGGATGGAGATTATGCCTCTTTGAAATTGCTACATCACCAATCATTTTCTCTCACATTTACTGAGATTCTGAGATGTATCTTGATTATTTTTTTTTCAGTAACTGGGTCTTTTTTCATGTGCCCACCATTGTTTCTGATTTGACACCTTGATTTTCTGTGGATTTGCAGATGGTGTTAACTATATTTGATGAAATAATTTGTGCTGGGAAAAACCTACACTATTAGAGTGTATATAAGATCATCAGCTGATATTTAATGCAGGCATATGTTGTAATACCTGGTGCAACTTTGTTTTTATATGATCTTTTCTTCCAGTAACATTCCAGACTTATTATGGCACAATGAGTAATAAATGACTGAAAACTATTGTGCAGATATTGCATGGTGAATAAATTAAAGTATTTAGTCATAAGACCAGTAACAGAAGGTGAATGAAATTAAGAAGTATAGGCAAGGGAGGCAAGGTATCTAGCAGAACAAATGAATGTAATCATTTTCAAACACGTCAACTTGAATCAACGAACGTAAACAATTTCTGTTTGAATGCATGTTTGCAACTTGCTAGCTGAGTACGATAAAATGGAAAAGGGTTATAAATTGTTGGGGCATAAAATAGGCATATTTATCTGCATGTTTATCATCATTTAATCAAAAATGGAACCCATAGTTAGTGCCTAGTAACTACATTGTCTGTTTATTCATAGTTCAGTCATAGTGTAGTAAGCCGTAAAATATTCTCTCTCACTTTTTTGTGTCAGTGATTTTAGTACCATTCTCTGGGGACATATTTCTCTAATGATGAGATATAATTCAGCATTGTGCTTGCTGAATCCTAAGTACTGAACACTAACTCATGCAACTTAAAGTATTTGTATGGTTTGGGGATGGTTTCTATGGTTCAGGTGAAACTACCAAATACTCTCTATATCAGACTTTGGAGTGACTATGATTGGAATCTCATTATTATTATTTATTTGAATAGCATCACAGCTATGGTATGTGCTCCTGAGAACACATATAACACAAGTCTTGGGAGTTTTACCATTGACTTAAAAGGAAATAGAATTAGGCTAATACTTTTGAGAACCCCATGGCTGCAAGATAGCCAACTAACTCACCATTTCCCTTGTATTTCAAATATTCATGTACAGCTGAAAAGACAATTGTTAAGAATTTTGGTCCTGATTCAGAAAACACATATGTGCTTAACTTTAAGCAGGTAAGTACTACTACTCACAGGTTTAAAGTTAAGCATGTACTTTAAGTGCTTTCCTGAACTGGGTCTTATTGAATAATTATACATCTACACAGGAGAGTTATTGTGGAATAAAGTCTGTTATTCCAAAATAATGTTATGTGCTGTTTACACAAGAAGCCCGTTATTTTGAAATAAATTCAAAATAATGGGCTTCTTACTCTGACTTCCCATAACCTCATTGTACAAGGATTAAGGAAGTCAGCAGAATAGTAATTTATTTTGAAATAAGCGCTGCGTAGATGGTGCCAAATTTCGAACTAAGGTATTTCGAAATAAGCTATGCAATTTGTGTAGCTCAAATTACATTGCTTATTTCGAGGTATGTCATACTGTTTGAGCTGTAAGGTTCTGAATAGTTACAAACTGTAGACCAATAGGCACTATATAGTGCATTTGAGATCAGAATTTGGCTCTATGTTATTCAGCATAGTAATCTAGAACTGGTTTTGTATATCCTCTTTCCTTTAGACTTTAAAACTTCATTTAGTTACTACAACTTTTTTTTCAATAAATATTTTGATACTTTCCTTCAGTTTAATTCTTTATGGTTTGTAGCATCATTTTAAAGTTATAATAAGTCTAATAACTATACTATAATAATAATTATAGTATAATTTTATTCATACTAATAACTTGCATGGACTGAGTAATAATTTTTATTTATATGGGTTGAATGAGTTACATTAGATAGAATTTTCTAAAATGTTTAGAAGTGAAATCAACCCACATGCTTAAGGGCATAGAAGCCAACCACTAATTTATGAGGGTTCAAAAGAAACATCTCCTATGAACAAGTTATTTCATTACAAAATTTCTTGTGCCTTCCTTTGCAGCATGTGGTACATTTGGTAACAGGATACCACATTAGACCATTAGTCTGATCTGTTGTGTCAATTTTAATGGTTTCTTCATATGGCTTCCCCCAATACTTTATTAAAATTTGGGGGCGATCTGTAGATCACAGTCTCTCAGAATCTTTGTCTCTCTTTGAGCTCATTTTCAACCCTTCTTGAGGTAGTCCTTCTGTCCGTGTTTGAAAAGAAGTGTTGCTCTCCCCACTGTTGATGATCCCATGTTTCTAAAGGTAAAAACGCGTCTCTACTCTTCATTCTAAAGAAGCTCTTTTCTTCATTGAATTTCTCATATTTTTCCTTTTGCTCCAGATGGCAGTGTAGCTCTTTCCCATCAGATAACTCACATGCCCGAAGAACTGCTATAAACTGAATTCATGATGAATGGAATTACCTCGGTATGAGTGTACAAGATGTTTCTCACAGCCACTCACTTACAGCTCTCAACACGCTCCACTTATGCATCATAGCCTCCATCCTCTTCCTCCTTCCTCTTCGCTGGCTGCATTTGTATGTTCTCATACTCTTGCACCTCTTCTATTCCCACTTGCTCTACTTACTCCTCTCCCTCTTGCCATCTTGATTTCTTCATTCCTTCCACCAGCACAAATCTTGATCCCCCCACCTCTTCCTAAGTCCTACACTCAGGCTATGCCCAAATCTTGCTACATATTTCCGTAAAACATCTGTAAGGTACATCCTTTCTTATCCATCCACATTCCTAAAACTTTTGTCCAGACTTTCATCATTTCTGCCTCTTGATTACTGCAACATCCTTCTTGCTGATTTGACAAATGTAACCTTGCCCCACTCATCTCCATTCCAAATGCTTCTGCAAAGATCTTTTCCCAGCTACCACTCTGATTATATCACTCCTCTCTTCACATCTCTTCTTTGGAGCTCCACTTTCTATCACATCACACATATCATGAGCAACATCCAGAGGAGAGGCCTGGGTGGGCATGTGCCTACCCTGCTCTCACAGACTGAAATATGTTCAGTAATACTGCTGAAAGCTGGCTTCCCTCATTATCAGCCCTCCTTACTTTACCTGTCAGCTTCCTTTTAACGTTGAAAGCTTAACTCCTCACTCTAATCAACTCATTATGCAAGCCTCCAATGTGCTTTCATTACATTTCCATTCAAGCTCCTTTGGGCTTTCTCCTATGTGGCCCCTCCTTCAACTTCTCCTTCTAACTCTCCTGTTCTATGATGCCTACCAAAAAACTTGACAACAACAAGGCTGCTGGTATGCGGAGACCCCCTGCTTTTTGTGCCAATGGTATCTGTCATACTATACGACGGGTGGGGAACTTTAGGCCTGGGAACCAGATGCCGCCCCCAGCTTGCCTGGATACGGCCCTTGAGGTTCAGCATTGGACCTGCTCTGGCACTCCAGCCTCACTGTCACACACATGCAGATCTGGGGCACACAAAATCTACTAGCCTGGGCCCCTCTAGGCTCTGGTGTGCAGGGGGAATGTAGGGAGTATCTTTCTCCTTCTCAGTCAGGGGCTTCTCACTTTGCTTCTCATGTGTGTGCCACCCTTGACTGATTTTTCTGTGGGTCAGCAGCCCCCGACCCAAAAAAGATTCCTCACCCCTGCCATAGGATCAACATGGTCTCAATTCCTGTTACTCTGCGCTACACGGGGTTCGAACCAGTGGGGATTTAAAAATGGCGGCTCCCCACTTATGCAAATGAAGCCCGGGAAATTCAAATCCCGGGCTTCATTTGCAAGTGCGGTATGCCTACATTACCCCGCTAGTTCGATCTAGGAGGGTAGTGTAGACATACCATTTGATAGTAATAACAACAATATTAATAATAATGATAAAATAACTTTACTTGAAAGTTCTGCAGACTTGATTAAGGATGGTTTACAACCTTGCCTGGCCCTTCACTTATCTCCAAAATGTAAATAACCCTAAATTCTGACCAATGGATGGATGGCTTTCACAATTACATGAGACAAGAGAATCAAACTCCTCATATTGTCCCTGGTGTCACAGATTTGTATTTATTAAGCTGCTAAACATTTATTTGCATTTATTCATTAACTGATGTTGCCTGTGTCAGAATGTTGTCCATGGCAGCCACTTTTTTAACTGTTTACTATTTCAGAAACAAAGGGACTGGAAAACACATATCGAAGAAACAGTCATGGCCTAGGTTAATAACAAAATGAATCAGTAAATTTAGAGGTGATGCTGCAGCTCCATTGCTAATGTACAACCTGCTACCAAGTGCTGTAGCGTAATTGTCTACAGAGAACTGTTCTGAGACTACTAGCCTTAGCCCAGCTGGGGGAATGAAAGATCTCAGCTTTAGGTTTAAATTGCCTTACTCTTGCTGGTTAAAGAGTCACACTCCAAAAATTATGCTGACATTAATAGTGAGGGCCAATTTCACTGGTACATGCTGGTTAATTTCCATTGCTCTCACAATGCAAAGTAGCCATTTACCTTGCTTAGAGAGCCAGCTAAAACTAGATTTATGTTTGCTATGCATCACTGGACTGGTGCAAAACAACCAATATATTGGTGAAGCTGACCCACAATATTTAATAATATATTGGCTAGATAGAAAGGTGATTAATAGATTTTAGAATCAGCATCAAGTTCTGGCATTTAGCTCTGTACCTGAATAGGGGATGGTGTGGAGCTTCAGCTCAGCATCAGTGGGATGCACTGTTAATGAAGATGGTGCTGCCTACTTCTCTGGAACAAACAGGGTCCTTAAGTTTGTGATTCCTTTTGAGCACCCTCTTATAATCTGGTTCTTTCCATTTTGGTAGCTAATTTTGGGGGTGCCCTGGGTTGATGCTGCAGCATTCTGTGATGCTACTTTCCTTCAGGAGATTTATGCTGATGCATTATTAAAGATAAGTGTGCCAAATGATGCATGGGGCCCCTCAACTTTTTTTGAACTTTCTTTTTAATATCTAGGAAAGTTGATATTTCAATTCATCCCTGATCCCAGAGCTTAGGGGCTTGAAAAGTATCAACTGTATTAATGAATGCACTCTGAAGAAAACAGTTGTTAGGGGGAGCTGGAGACGGGACCATGAAAAATGTAATTGGTGGAGTGGAGTGAAGTGGCTAACCCTCTGATTATAAATCTAAAATATTAAAATAATGAATTCACATAACCTCTATTACACATCAAAGGTTTCTTCTTACTGGAGTATGCTTTTAATTTATATGTCTTGTTGCAGGCCAAAAGCAAGTCTGATAAATTGAACAGCAAATTCCTAACATGATTGGAAAAACCTGACTTTGGATGCTTGCTGTCTCCAGAAATGGGATGTTTTGAAAGCAAAATCCTGGACCACTGGGGTTACTCTTGATACAATTTATTGGTGCTTTTAAACTTCTGCAACTTGAGAAGGCATAATGCTCTGCTTAAAAAGAGAAATATTGTAACATTTATGCTCTTTGCCGCTTTATTGTACTTTTAATTTACTTTGTTTCAGCAGAGACAGCTGTAAAAAAGTAGCATTTAAGTGCTTCCAACTAGCAATGAGGAACCAGTGTTAATGCTCCTAAGTAAAATTATTTTTTTTAACAGAGAGTGTAAGGGGTGTATGGGAGTGAAGTTACAGCCAAGTTGTGCCTCATATGTTATGAAAAATGCAAGTTTATGTATTCTTTAATATGCTTCTATTATATAATCTTTGCTTTTCAAATGGCTTGATACTTTTGGCATAACTTGGTCATGAAATATGTTAAGATATCAGACTAATAGTTAAATACATGGACAAAGCCTGTTAAATATCAATTGTGAGTAAACAGAGTGACAGTGGCTGAGTGATTAGGGCACCATCATGGGATTTAAAAAACTTGGTGCAGTTCTTTGATCTGCCCAAGCTTTCTGTGTGATTTTGTGGAAGTCACTTAGGCCAAGTCTGTTAAAAGTATTTGCTAGATTGCTCCAACCAGTTTTGCAATGATAAGCCACAAATTGAACCTGGATCTCATGGATGATAACACACAACACCATTTATGGGCTATCCATTTACATTTTTAGGGTTTGATTTTCTGAGTTTCTTTCTAATTCTCCTTTGACAAGCTGTGTGTGTGGCGTCCCCATTCTTCTATTTGAGCAGAAGCTGATGTGAATCTCTGGCAATAGAGGTCACTCAGCAGCAAAATAAAAGTGCTCCTTCACAGCACTACCACAAGAATGCCCTAGCTCTTAAGGTCTTGGGAGTGAGGAACTGAGTTTGGACATTTGTTTGTACAACAGAGAGAGATTAAACATCAGCAATGAACTGAAGAACAAACAGATGATTTGACACAACTGCCAGACTTCTCACAACAGCCGTATTTTACTACATCTGGAAAGCAAACAAATCACTCTACTTGTCTTCCCCAGTGTGCTTAGAGAGTAACCTCACTAGACTGCACGTAGATCAATTTGTTTTGAACAGATCAACATTTCCTTTTTAACCTTTTGGTCTATATGTCTCTGCAGGATCTCTGTGTGTTCATCAGTTATATATTTTCATTTTGCACTGTTGATCAATAGCACGTCAGAATACTAATGTCATACAAACCCTTTGTTTTGGGTGAGTAAGTGAATTATAACTAAATAACGAATTTCAAAGAAGAGAACAAATGAGTATTTTCCCTCCAGCACACAAAGAAACATGCAAAAAGAAATGACAGGACACAAAGGCATTGATTTTGTGATTCCAAATGTTCATCCTTCTGAAAATAGGTAAAGACAACATGTAACTGCTGGCAGTAGAGACAAGTGGAGTGTTGTAGTGTATTATCCTATTCTGCAAGGTGCCTAGGGGCAGAAAACTTTACCTATAATTTCTTCAGTATTGAAATGAGGGACAACATGAAAAAGAAAAAGAGAGAGTGAGATAATGATGATGAAACATTTTTCTGAAAACGTTCACTAGTTAAGAAACTCTTCTTTTAATACTAGATTTAAGACAAGATCAAAGAATGAGGGGGAAAGAGCATAGAAGATGCATCAGAATTCCAACCCTTATGAAAATGAGGGTACTTCTTGTTTTACTTGGACTTCATTGTTACTATTACTTACTCATATGATATTGCTAGATTTAAAGTGAAATACAGTGAAACCTTTGTAATCCGGCACTCTGTTAACCAGAAAACTTTGTTAACCAGCATTTTCCCCAGCAACAATACTGCCACATCTTCAGGCGCACATGCCTGGCTTGGTTTATCATAATTGGCTTAACAATTTTTTATTTAAGAATTACTAATCATCTTTAACTCAAAATAGAAATGTGAGACCAACGGTCTCACACTACAAAACTACCAATATTAAAAACTTGAGTTTTACTCGTAGGCTACATCTAAACTACACCCCTCTGTCGGCAGAGGGGTGTAAATTAGACGTATCGAAAGTGCAAATGAAGCAGGGATTTAAATATCCTCAAAAATGGACCTCAAAAATCTTGCGAAATGAGGCATTTCTATCAAAAATGCCCCCTCTAAACTGTGTTTTTTTTTCGAAAAGCCCCATTTCGAAAAAAAGCAGCGGCTGCCATTATGCAAATGAAGTGTGGGATATTTAAATCCCCGCTTCATTTGCACTTTTGATATGTCTAATTTACATCCCTCTGCCAACAGAGGAGTGTAGTTTAGACACACCCTTATTGTCCATTGTTGTTTCCTAAGTTGATGGGGACCCTCAGATAACTGGAATTTTTAGATAACCGGAACACCCTAACCCCCGAGCATGATGGATAACACAGGTTTTACCGTACTTGGGAAGAAATCCAGATTCTGGATTGAGTGGTGATGCTGATCAAAGTAACACTGGTAAAACACACTTTTATATAGCTCTTATGAAATATACAAAACTTCTATGTGGATGACACACTCTAACGAAATACTGAAAATATGTCAGAACAGTCTTTCCATCATTCTTTGAACTGAAGCATAAAATTCCCCGTAAGTCACAGCATCCATCCATCCATCCATCCATAAGAACAATTCTCACATATATTTGATCACATATTTTGTGGTTTAAATTTAGTTATTAGAATTTCTGGCATACTTTTGTAATTTTCAAATGTTTGGGAAAATTCTGTCACTAAAGGTATATGTATAATTTCCTATGAAGTCAGTGTGTAATTTCCTATAAAGACATTATGGCTATGTCTACATTGGCCCCTATTCCGTAATAGGGATGCAAATGTAGCACTTTGGAATAGGCAAATCCGCGGGGGATTTAAATATCCCCCGCAGCATTTGCATTAACATGGCTGCCGCTTTTTTCCGGCTTGTAGATAAGCCGGAGAAAAGCGCCAGTCTGGACGCGATCCTCCGGAAAATAAGCTCTTTTCTGGAGGATCTCTTATTCCTACTTTCAAGAGGAATAAGAGATCCTCTGGAAAAGAGCTTATTTTCCGGAGGATCGCGTCCAGACTGGTGCTTTTCTCCGGCTTATCTACAAGCCGGAAAAAAGCGGCAGCCATGTAAATGCAAATGCCGCGGGGGATATTTAAATCCCCCGCGGATTTGCCTATTCCAAAGTGCTACATTTGCATCCCTATTACAGAATAGGGGCCAATGTAGACACAGCCTATGGGTGTATCTACGCAGCAAAGTTATTTCGGAACAGAGGCCGTTGTTCCGAAATAATTATGCGAGCATCTACATGGCAATTCCATTATTTGGAAATAATTTTGAAATAACAGATGGCTTATTCCAACTTCTGTATACCTCATTCTATGAAGAATAACACCTATTCCAAAATAGCTATTTTGAAATAAGTTGTGTATAGATGCTCCACTGCTGCTATTTCAAAATAGCCCCTCACCAGAGCCATTCTAAGTTATTCCTCCTGGGGCTCTAAATTGAGATAGCATGTCTACATTAGGGAAGCCTGCCTTGGACTAATTTTGAGGCTTCCCTGCAGTGTAGACATTCTATTTCAAAATAAGATATTTTGGATAATTATTCCAGAATAGTTTATTCCAAAATAACTGTGCAGTGTAGACGTAGCCTACTTGTGTATATGTGAGATTAATTTGGCGCTCAGTAGTAAGGGATGATTTCAACTCCACTGACATTAATGAAAGTCTTTCAGTTGATGTCAAAAGAAGCTGGATCAACCCCTAATAAGGGAGAGTATCAGGTGGAGAAAGAACTGAAGAGAATTTCTGTGAAAGAAAATAAAGGGAACATCCATCAGCTGAGCTCAGCACCCTAAAAATTATGGATGGAGGGGTGAAAAGAAATACAGAAGACCTACTCAAATTATGTCAGGGATATTTAACATCTGAAACAGCAGAAATTCACTCCACTTCAGATTATTTGTATTCTATAAGTACTTATGCTTACAACGAAACTTAGTGAAGATGCTAGCCCCATTTTATTCCTAGTAAAGTAGTTCTAAAGTCTCAGATGGTAACTGTGAGAGCTTTGCAACTGAATTGACTACTGCAGAAAAGCCAGAAGATCCTTTCAGAAGTCCTGTGGAGTTCCAGATCCTTCCTTGAAATAAGGATGTAAATGTTGCCGACAATGATGCTTTTCATGCATCATAGGGCCGGAATAAGTGGAGACTTTAGAAAGGATTTTCCCCTCATTTAGGCTATGTCTAGACTGCTGCTTTTTCTTTTTTTGAAAAAAATTGCATACTTTTTTCTGATCGTTTTTTTCAGAAGAGGCTTTTCTGAAATGTGGCCCATCTACACTGAGCCAAATTTCAGAAAAAACTCATCTTTTGGAAGAGCCCTTATCCCTCATAAAATGAGGAATACAGGGCTTCCTAAAGAGCACGTCTGCTCTTCTGCAAAAAATGTCAGAAGAGCGGACTCATTCCCTGGATGTGGCGGAGTTTTTCTGGGATACCTATGGTATCCCAGAAAACCTCCATTGTGTAGACATAGCCTTACTCACTTGAACAAAGTTTCCCAATCCGGTGGCTTGTTTTGTTTTTCCACTTTGCCTGATGGTGACCAACAATCATTACTGACAGGTTGTGTGGATTTCTTACTGGCAAGGCAGTTTCTTTACTTACTAAAATTCATTTGGGCATCTTTTTTCTTTAGAAGAGTCAAAGATAGCATATGAATGGTGAATAGGAAATGAAAATTTCTTCACTCATTCTGATTCCTTCTTTTTACGGAAACCGAAGGGTTTTTCTTCTGTAATCACAAAAAATTAGCTGAGAATAACAACATTTAAATCAGTGTTGAAAAGATAGGTACAGGAACAATAGCACAAACACTATGTAACAATATGGATACTAAAGTGCAAACATATATCTTGAGAAGCTGAATATCTAGAACTGGTGTATGATTTATTGTTTACATCCTGTTGAGTGATGAGCCCTTAGCTAGTGGACTAATCATTATGCAGTAACTTACTCAGTGAAAAAGCAACTTGCACAGGGAACTATTAGAAAGGCCAACAAAATCCATCTGAAAATATTATTCCTCCTTCATTTTATGTGATTTAAGTTATTGAATGAATCAATAAAATAAATGTCACTGGATTATAAATACATGGATTTTCTCAGGGAAGGGTATGGTTAAAGAGGAAATGGGGAATTTCAACACTCTCAGAGTACTGATAGCACAGAACTCTATATTTCTGTAGTTCTGGCTGATCTGCTATGTGTGTCTGGTGGACCGGAAGGAAGGAGAAGTAGAATGATTGACTTTTGGGGGGAAGATTATAATGGAGCATCTGTGAGCCAAGCTCTTGAAGTCATTTATATCAGTGACCATGCTGAGCATTTTATAGACAGTTTCTGATCCTGGCAAAAATAGCACATTTTCCAGAATGTTGCAAAGTATAATCAGCTGCAAGAATGTAGGATTGAACACATCAGAAGATAGACTCTTTCCACATGTTTTTAGAGATCCTTAAACAATGATCAAATGTGCTGTATGTTTTCCTTAGTCCAATCTGGAATGTGCAATTTACATAGTTTTATAGCTTCTCCTTCTTAATTACTAAGTATGTGAGCATGCATGTGCCCTTATGACAGATGTATGTACGCACTCAGGGACATACACAGCATTCGATAACATTAAGGGCTGTTTTTTCAAAGACTAATGAGAAAGTTTTCTGCAATTGTGCAACTTCCATTGACTTTCATGCGTAATCATGTGCAAGGTCTCCTGTATTCTGCAACAGGCTGCAACCAAATTCTGTTTGGTTATATGGGACTCCAGCACTGCAGACTTGAAATTCTGCATCAGTCTCAGGTACATTTAAAAACAATAGAGGTTTTTAAAAAATAAAATGGAAAATGTCTAATTACCATCAATATAGTATTTCTTGTATTGTTTATTTACCTCATCTCCATTGCATCATATCCTTCCCAATCCTATGGGATTTTGTTGGGTAAATTAATGCTGCCCTTACCAAGTGTTCATAGTCTCACTTTGATGTTCCCCTTGCCAAGGTTTTCCAGAGTGGCGTTTGTAGGAGATCCCATAGCAGTGCTGTTTTTGTAGGAGCTTCAGGGGTTGAAATAGAACCAGACCCAGAGCTAGTGGTTAGGCACAGAGCCTCTTTGCATCCTTGGAGATTAACAGGTCTTCAAGGCTGAGTCTCACTCTGCTTCTAAAAGAGCAAAGCCTTGCCCCCCAAGGATGTGCACATAAAGAAAAAATGTATACAGCATACAGAACCTGCCAGAGGTGAGGTGGGCTAGGCTCAGTTCTGGAGTGGCCTAGGGGATAGGGCATTCACCTGGAGAGAACAGGGTGGTACATTCAAGTCCTGGCTGCCCTGGGAGTACAGTTACCCTATGGATGGACCAGGCTCCTGCATTAGGAAGGCAGGATAAGGGACCTCCCCCCCCCCCCCCCGATGCGGGGGTGGACCCTGGAGTGGCCCAGGGAAGTGTTTCTCAGCTAGTGGTACAAGTACCCTTAGGGGTACCCAAAGAAGTCTGGGGGTACATCAACACAACTGAAATCTGTTACGGGTCACTGTGCATGCGCCGTGGCAAAGGGGGGGCCCCGTGGAAGTATGCTGCCCGGGGCCCCGCAAAACCGTCATCTGCCCCTGCCAATTCCTATGTTCCTACAAGTGCAACTTCACTGATATTGGGGATTTTGAGTTTTCTATTACATACATCAGTTTTATAGAGACATATACCCCCTGTTGTCATTGTCAAGAGTCCAGTTTTACAGTGATGCTCTGGAAGTTAGAGGAGACCCACAGCCATCTGTCTATAGCTTGCATTTATTAAGACTTGTTTTATATTACTGCATCTTTATATAGAGTAAAGTCCTCCTTGCCACAAAGACACATCACATTTGGTGTTCTGATCTCTAGTACAAAGGAGATATACATGCTGTGCTTGCTAGTGGAGACCTCACTTTGCTTCTTTTTCATTTTGTTTTTCTCTTAATTTAAAATACAGATTATTCTGACAGAATGTATAGTTCTTTGTGCAAGGAAAAAAAGCACAACAAATATCATTAGGCCCAATTTTACCCAAAGCTGTGTGTGTGTGTGTGTTTATGTGTGTGTGTGTGTGTGTGTGTGTGTGTGTGTGTAAACAAATATGTCAGAAATCTTCTATATCTCTTATTAGGAAACTGATTTTTTCAATTTTTTTTAAGTTTATTTTGTGTGTAGACCTTGTAGGAAGATGTTTTGTAACTGTATTTCCTGATAATCAAAGATTAGCATGGAAAACTAAGAGCATCTGGTATCTTCCTGTAAAGCCAGCGGCTGGTATATAATATTCTTTTAAAGTTCTCTACTGTTAAAATCCTCAGCATCTCAGATACATTGCCTTTGAGGCTATAATAAATGTAGAATTTTTTTTCTGTGGCTTTATATTTGAATCCATTTTTGGTACCATTGACTGTTTGACCTTCCTGAGTGATGCTAAATTTTACTGGAAGGTCAGACAGACATGAGGACCCATGCGATACATAAAAAAAGACAAATGAAAACTGGATTTCTAGGCAAAAATCAACAGATGTCTAAAGAATACTGCACACTATGTAAGACCTCATTTGTACTGCTTGTCAGGATGATAAAGGGAAGGTTTCTTTACACATATCAAAGGTATTTCTTTTTATATTCTTTAGGGAAAAAACTTGTTCACAAGCCTTGCATTCCAGTATCTGTAATCAAATGCCAAGACTTTTTAGATCTGTTGAGCATAGAAGATTTCAAGCCCAATTGCCAACTCAGATTTTCCATTTGGCAGTGCTGCTTTCTATTGCACTGCCAGTAGCCAGCCCAGGGGATACCTCTTTATGAGGCTAGGGATTTTATTTGAATTTTTGTCTTTAAATATTTTTCCTTCCATGAAGATGAAAGACAAGAATTTTTAGATAAAGTCAAGCTGAGTTGAGTCCATTTTTCTACTGAATTTTTTCTAAGCAGGGCAAGTTCAGATTCGAATTTGAAAACCATATCTGGCTTACCTGATGTAGCCCACTGATCACCTGCAGTGATACTTCCTAGTGATGTTTACACAACGAGATAAGGTTGAATTTATTAAGGTCAGTCTTTTAGCCCCTGATTTTGTAAAGATGAAAGTGCATGTCCCCACTGTGTGCAAGAGTTTGACATTGTGCGTCCCTAGTAGGGTGGCTACCATTGATTTTGACAGTGATGCATTGTGAGTAGCTATGCCACAGTTCCTACCACCCCTTTGCTTTTAGGGTTAGGCTCCCAGTGTCTGATGGGACCAAAACTGTGCAGCAGGTGGTTCTGCATACATGTTGTTTTCATCCCATAATGCATTCCTCTTCTCTGCACCCTGCTTAAAAACAACAATCTTCTCACACCTTTTTTTTCCTGGTTATCTGTGCAGATGCCCTAGCAGGGCAAGTATAGACCCATGCAAAGTTCTATGGTAATCACAGCAAACATCTCATACCTTATGCTGTGGTATGTCCAGAACCTAGCCAGGAGCTGCCACAGCACTGAAGAATGTGAGGTGCCCCTTGTGTTAAGTGTGCTTGCCTGTAAACCTCCCCCTCCGCCCCATGCAACAGAAGCAGTAAAGATACTGTTGTTGAGAAATCACGAATTATTATTTAGGGAACACAATGACTCAGAGACAGAAAAAGAGTTCAGAAAGCCCCTCTGGCCCGCCCTGAACCCATTTGTCTTGAGATTCTTGTTTCTCCACTTAGGCTGTGGGATTTGTTTTCTCCTCAGTATGCTTTCTCCTCAATTTGTTTTCTCCTCAATAATTTCCCCTAATGTTAATGGGAGTTTTATGTATTCATTGAAACAGAGAATGGACTTTCATGCAACTGGTAAAACAGAACTAAAAACAGATCGGTGTAGGGACAATACTCCCAACCAAGGAAACTTCTGCCTGCTGCAGCCTGTGTTTCTTCAAAAAATTAATAGATGTGTCCAATGCTAAAATGGGTGAAATGGGAAGGGTATAGGATGGGATGGGAGAAAGTGTTGGGGAAGAACAGAGAGACAGTGGCTACGTCTAGACTGGCATGATTTTCTGCAAATGCTGTTAACGGAAAAGTTTTCCGTTAAAAGCATTTGTGGAAAAGAGCATCTAGATTGGCATGGATGCTTTTCCGCAAAAGCACTTTTTGCAGAAAAGCGTCCATGCCAATCTAGACGCGCTTTTGCGCAAGAAAGCGCCAGTCGCCATTTTCGCGATCGGGGCATTTTTGCGCAAAACAATACCGCATTGTCTACACAGGCCCTCTTGCGCAAAAGCATTTGTGCAAGAAGGCTTTTGCCCGAACGGGAGCAGCATAGCATTTCTGCAAGAAGCACTGATTTCAGACAGTAGGAAGTCAGTGTTCTTGCGAAAATTCAAGCGGCCAGTGTAGACAGCTGGCAAGTTTTTCCGGAAAAGCAGTTGCTTTTGCAGAAAAACTTGCCAGTCTAGACGCAGCCAGTGAATTTTAATGATATCACTATGAGACACATAGGGTGGTCCTCAAAATAAATTTCACAAATGATTTTAAACTCAAAAAAGAGGGGAACAGCAGCAAAAAAGTAACGAGCTAAAGTGTTTCTCGTACATCGTGCAGAAGCTTTTTCTGATTTCTTCTCTTTCAGTCACTTCATTCTCATTTGATGATGACCTTTTTGATAAAATGTAGATAACCTGAATCAAAAGAAATTTTCTCCTCATTCTTCCATCCCTAGACTCAAATCAGTTGAGCTCTGAGAAAATACTATTGTAGCAAATCACCATGGCGCACACAGTCTTGAAATCCCCCCTCCCTTTAGAGATGATCCATGGCTTAGCATAAGAAATGGATAACCTTTCACCCCAATTAATGTTATTATAATGAGTACTAAAGGAAGTAATAATGCTTTGCCACTTATTATCAAGTGTTGCTGGGGCAATCTCTTAAATTCAAGACTTAGGTCATTGGCAGTGCTAACATGATGGCAATCACACTGCTGAGGTTTACACCCTACTGCAGTTTTGAATATATGGGTCAAATTAATTTCCAGAGCTATCAGCGTGATGGTTTGAGGAGTAAAACTAGTGAGATAGGAATGGCCAGGGGTCTCTCAGATCTCTTAGGAGTCAGATCCAAGTTTCAGCCATTTTTGAGCCTGCTAAAATGCTGGGCGAGGAGCGGGTTTAAAACAATGTTTTGACTTGAAACCTAATGGAGATAAAGAGCAGCATATAGATTTATCTAAGCACCTGGAATGGATATGAACAGCCATGATGTATAGTTTTCCATTTATACTTTAAAGCTGGCCACTGTTCTGTCTGTTGTATTTCTATAAGTGCTGGGAACAAATATGGAATCACTGTTTAAAGGAATGACAATTTTAATTGTTTAAAGTAATCTAATTCTAAAACCTTGTTGTTTTCTTTTTTTGCTGATCTCTAATTGTGCTTAAAACATCATGGAAGACAGACAGAGAAGAAGGACACCTTAAAGGACTTTGAAATAATACTTTAAGGAATGCCCTTGGAATGTTTATGTATGAGTAATAAGATTGGAGAGTTAAGTTCCAAAACACAGGTATATATGCCTCAAAGAGGAGTTGAACAAGCAGCTACACTAATTTGGCTAATATCAAAACTTTTATTCACCCAGAAAGTTCAGCATTTAATATATTTGCATTTGTCATTTAGATAGAGGTTTGATTCCTCAAAGCAAGGGGCATTCCTCTTCTGGGTTTTATTTATTTGTTTTTTTAGGTAAAGCCAAATGTCAATTGGATTCATTTACTGGCTGTCAATGGGTTTTAGCACCCTAAATTACTTAGTCCCATTAGAAAATGTTGCTCATAAACTACATTAATCAGTTAAATGAATTAATTCAGCTATAATGTATATGTCTGTTTATCTGTATACATATATCACTCTCTCTTCTCCCCTTCCTCTAGATAGATAGATACAGAGCTGTGTATATACTTGTGTGTGCAGTGGCGCTGACAGCAACCGTGGGTCCTGAGGCCAGGTGTGGGGGGAGCCCTTGACTCCGTACCACAGAAGGGACAGGGCTGAGGGTGGAACGGCTAGAACCTAGGGCAGTCAGCTCCTAGCACCACCCAGACTGCAGCACAAATCCTCCCCCCCAGCCCTGTGTGAAGTGGTACTCAGCAATTCAAAGGAACACCAGGCTATGGCTGCTGCCACAGTAGTAGCAGTAGTGGTAGCAGTGAGCTCATAAACAGGGCGAGAGAGGTACCAACCCCTGGGGTGGGTGGCATATATTGGTTCAGACTAGGTTTTCTAGGGACCAACAGATTAAGAAAGGGCTTCTGATATAAAAAGCTGTATTTAAACTGATTCAGGGCTTTTATTTTTTCTAATCCAGAAACTGGGCAAGACCTGACATCCAAGGCCTCAACCCTTGTGGAATGATTGGAAAGACTTGGCCTACCAGGGTCCTTTAAGACTCAAGGGTGAATGCTGATATGTTTAGTGTGTATTTAAATCCATCTATTGATTTGATCATGTTTTCTCTCTAATGCTTTTACCTTAAAAATGCTTGCTTAGGAAAAGCTGTGTGGTAACTTATACCTGTTGCCAATATACTGTAGACCTTTTGATTAAAAAAAATCAAAGCACAGATGTTAGCTGCCAGGCAGACTGTCTGGCTGGTGATAAAAGAGAGGAAAGCAAGGAGCTGTATAGCCATACAATCACTGGTCATAAGAGAGTAGGACAAGAGTCCCTGCCCAGAACAGGTGTCAGCTGAAGAGATGACTCCTTACTGGATACTCCTGGTGTGGACCCTGGCAGAGGGAATATCCCGTTACTCTGAAACTGTGACAGGTAGGGTTGCCAGATACTTTCACAAAAAATTCCAAACATGGTGGGGGGAGGGGGCCAGGGAAGAGATGGGAAGGTTTTTAAATTCCTCTGTGCCCCCTGCCGGCCTTCCATCAGAGAAAAACAGAAAATACTGAACATTTTACATATCCGGTATTTTCTGTTTTTTTTTAATGGACAGAAGATGCAATTACTGGACTGTCCAGGTGAAAACTGGACACCTAGCAATGCTAGTGACAGGGGACATATGCACAATATGCATTGTTATATGTGTGTGTGTTTATGTCTATATCTATATCTTAAACTAATTCAAATGAATTAGAATTTAAAACATAATGATATAAAATGTATTGTTAATTTATTATTTTACCACCTTAGAAGGATAACTTGATAATAGTCGTAATAATATCTTTGCAATTCTAGTGGCATATACTATTCAGGGCACTTTTGCCATTATTTAAAGCAACAATAAAACCAGCCAGAATCCTCCACAACTTTAGCAAAATTCCACCCCCCAACACAACTGAATAAGTGGGTCTATCCTCATGAAAACCTTCTCTCTCCCTCCTTCCCAGACTTCAGATGTCTGGGCAAAAATATAGTCCTTGTAGCATGTCTGGAAGGTCAGCAATTTTGGACTGTTTAGGAGCAAGAGTGGAAATTACTCTTGAGGAGAAAGTAAAACATTAAGGCTACGTCTACATTGGCATCCCTTTCCGGAAAAGGGATGCTAATGAGATGAGCATGCTTCAAGTAGGAATAAGAAATGCTCCGGAAAAGGGCTTATTTTCCGGAGAATCGCGTCTAGACTGGTGCTTTTCTCCGGCTTATCCCCAAGCCGGAAAAAAGCAGCAGCCATGTAAATGCAAATGCCGCAGGGGATATTTAAATCCCCGCGGATTTGCAATTCCGAAGTGTCTCATTAGCATCCCTTTTCCGGAAAGGGATGCTAATGTAGACGTAGCCCAAATGTAGTTAATCCACTTGTTGTCATTACTATTCTTCTACCACAAAACTGTAGGTAATGCATATCTAGGGGTTCTGTTTTTCAGGGTTGATTATTTTTAAGAACTTTTGAGTTTTCTGTAGAGCTAAAAAAAAAGGGCGGGGGGAGGAGCTTTCAAGGCTTTCTCTTTGTATGTACTGTAATGAGTGTGGTACATAGTAGTATATGCTGTAAAGAGTAAACTCTTGCAATGTTCCCTAATGAGCTTTAACATAGCACTGTTTCAAACAGCACTGCGTTAAAGCACACTTGGGAACCTTTGGTGTGCACTAGCAGAGTCAACACATGCCAATTAATGCGCAACACATTAGTGCGCTTTAGAAATCACACCCCTGTCCTCTGAATCACTGCTTCATGGGGACAAGCCGTTTGATACAAGAGACACAAAACCAGAGTTTTTCCTATGGGTTCTGGATAAATATCTATTTCATATTTTTTGTATCGGGGTATTGTATTGGAGGCTATCAGTAAAAACTGAAAATCAGAAGGCCTAACTATACCACATAGCTGCACTGTTAAATTTCCCCTAAGGCAAGTCATTTCAGAGTTAATGTTTCTGGATGAAAAGTGTGTTATAAATGAATATGATTATTATTATTGCTGCTACCCTTTCTCATGCTTCATTAACTTCTTGGGTCCATTAGGTCATGCAAGCAACATTCATCTGTCCGCCCTCTGTGAAATTAAAGGGTCACATTAGAGGACAGGAAGAAAGGACAACATTCCCTTTTAGTTAAGACACAGAACTAGATATCAGGAAACTTCAGTTCCCTCTCCAGTTCTGTCACTCACTCACTAAGGGTATGTTTACTCTGCAATTAAAAACCAATGGCTGTACCCTGCCAGCTAATGCAGGCTTGCAGGATTCCTAAAGCCCAGGCTCCAGCATGAGCCTGGAAGTCTGCACTGCAGTGAAACAGCCTGGTGAGCCTGAGTCAGCTGGCAGGGACCAGCCGCAGGTGTCTAATTGCAGGGTAGACATACCCTGTATGACATAGGGAGACTCATTCAATCTTCCTGCTTCAGTTTCCTTTTCTGTAAAGTGATATCCTACCTTTCGGGTTTGCTAAGCAGCTTAACTATTCAATGTTCATAAAATGAGCTCCTTAGATTGCTACAGAAATGCACAAAGTATCATGAAGAGACCCTTTCAAGAAGCTGTCAAATTTTACTATTGATAAAAAAATGTGTCGCCCCAGCAAACAAACAAAGCACTGGATTTCTCCTGAATATACCACGCTGCCTCTTCATTTTTCTTTTCTTTTTGTATTCTTATGGTAGATGGGGATTGAAATATACTGACTTCTGGTCATTACAATACCCAGAGGATTGGTACCTGTACACATCCTACCGGCTTGCATGTCTGGACAAACTGCTGGGAGGGACAGTACAGGCTGAACCTCTCTATTCAGGCACTCTCTGGTTCAGCAACAACCATCATCCAGCATGGTGTTAGCTGGATTAGCCAGATATCCATTTATCTTGGGTGTGGCCAAGTTTCTCGTGGTCCCATAAGGTTTGTTCACAGCCACCAGTCCTGGTTCTCAGTGTTCTGTGCTGTTATTAGCTTTACTTTACTCCTAATTGTCTTCTAAGAACCCAGTAAGCAGTGGAGGTGCTGCTAGACCTTGGTCTGTGGACTGGTGCCAGGCCACGAACTGCTAGCTGCTGGGCCATGGCGGCTCGGGGGGCCGGGACTGAAGTACACTGCCTAGCACTTCCCCTCCTGCCACAGCTGTTGGGAGAGGTGTGTCCTGCCCTGCCTCTCAGCCAACTTGCGCCGGGCAGGGGTGGGGTCTCCTCCTGGATGCAGAAGAGCGGTTTGCTTTGCAGCAGGAGGGCCACACGGAGCCTGGCAGGGTAGCCTTAGACCCAGGCAGCAGTGCTCAGCTGGTGCTGGGAGGCAGCCCAGGGCTAGATGAGGAGGGCAGGGCAGGCATTGGGGGTCTGAGAGCTGGGCTAGTGCTGGGGAGCTCTAAGGCATGTGGGGCTCTAAGAGGCGAGGGGCTGCCACTGGGGAGCACTGGGGCATCCAGAGTGGGGAGCTAGCACTGGGGAGTTCTGGGGGCAGGGCTAGCAGTGAGGAGACTATGGGGGCAGGGCTGGCACTGGGAGGCTGGGGTGCAGGGCTAATATTAGAGACTGCGGCTGGCACTGGGATGGTTCTGGGGGGTGGGTGCAGTGGGGCTCTGGAAATGGGGCTGGCACTGGGGGGTTCTGGTGGTGTTGGGCTCTAAGTGGTGGGGTGTTGGTACTGAGGCATTTGGGAAGGGGGGCTGGCACCAAGGGCTCTGAGTGTGGGAGGATGGCAGTGAGGGGGTTGGGTACAGGGGACTCTGGGTCAGTGGCTGGCACTGGGAGTTAGTGGAGGGGTGGAGAGATTGAGGGGTTAGGGCTGGCACTGGTGTACACCAGCCCCGGCTCTCAGAGATGCTACGAACAGCTGGCTTCAGTTGCGATAGCTGGCCATTGTGTGGCGACTACTGGAGCTGAAGCTGGCTGTTCACCATGACTCTGTGGGCCGGGGCTTTTAGCAGACTGGTATCATTCTGTTTGCATATTTGCATATTCATTATTTTCACAATGAATATGCAAATATGCAAATAAAATGTTACCAGTAAGCCAAAAGTGTGTGAATGGGTTTGCCTGTCTGTGGTATCAAAAAGGTTGGGAACCACTGTGCTAGACAATATTCACCTTTCATGGTTTGGCAAATTCTTTGGTATGGCACCAGTCAAGTCCCAAGGATTCTCAATTAGAGAGGGTTCAATCTTAACATAATGTACACACAAGCGCTACTGCGAACCATAACATATAATGCAACATGTCTAACAACTTTAGACAAACACTGGCTGTGACATTGTCCCTTTAAAACCTGATGGTTTCTGGATGTGCATCATGTTTGATGCTCCAGGGGTAAATATTTCTTCTCTTCTGCCCTATGCAATGAACAATTCAGCCTCTCTCTGAGCACTGCTTACTTGCCACTCTCTATATCCCTAAAATTCACCTAGTTTCACAGTCCTGCTTCAGACCTGTGTCCTGTATCATAAGTGATGCTGAAATGTCTAATGAAAACAGTTTTTGCAAATGTTTCCTTTCTTTGCCAAACTGAGTGAACTGAAAGGCTTTTGTCACTCAGCCCTACTTCTCTTCCTCTGCAGGACTCATAAACCGTTTAAGGGTCATTTGAAAAGTGGCCCTCTGCTTTCTGACAGGCCTATGAATGTTAGCCTTCCAGTTTTATCTTACTAAGACAGCATTATTAACTGCATCAATGACTGCTGCTGTTTTTTCTGGTATTGGGTGAAACTTGAGATACTAACTGTGATGAGCTAATCTGGCAATTCTGTATTTCCTCTTTTAAGGCATTAGTTAAGTATACACCTTTCTTTACACAAAAAGTGTTTGAAAGAAAGAACAGACTGCAAAGGTAGCAAAATATACTTCTCAATTTAAGTATGGATAATATAACTAGCTTGCAATGACAATTGAATATATTTCTGAAAACAAAGAGGGAACACATGCATTATACAGTTTCTTTGGCTTAATGGTAATCAGTGATAATAATGATAACACTTAAAACTTCAATGTGTTTGCATTTTGAAAGTGCTATACAACACATTGATTTGATTTCTGTTTTCCCTGTGCGGGAGGTAAGTAATATTGTTCCCACTGAATATTTGGAGAAATAAAGACATAGAGCAGTTCAATGACTTGGCCAAAGCTACTCAAGATATCTGTTCAAGAAACTGAAATTTCTAGTCACGTTGATGTGTGTTCCACTGCACCACACTATATATGTCAGTTTCAGGGCTGCTTTCTGCTGCTGGAGTCTAATCCAAAACCCAGTGAATTCAGTGGGAGCTTATCCATTAACTCAATTGGTTTTCCTTGGAGAGAGACTGGGAAGCGAGCTTATAATTTAATTACTACTTTCCTACTCAACATACAGGGAGCATGTATGTTGAGTGGGAAGGAACAGTATTTCATAGTTACTTTTATGACCACAACCAACATTTGAACTCGTCATGAGATATCAGGTTAATTATATATGCTTGGGTAAAAAGAGCAAGCAAATCAACTTTCAAATATAATTATTTTCCCTGGAAATATATGTATACCAGAGTGCCAGAATAAGTCTTTCTTTGCTTAGAATGCATTTTATGGATAGTTCCTTTCTGGTTAATTTAGTTTGAAGTATGGTTTACTTTCTAGACAAGAAATCCAGTTCCACATCTATAGAACACAAGCGAATAATAGTTGCCAAGAGAGGAGTTTGTGGGATTTAGAAAGAAAGCATTTGATAGTTGTTTTCTCTGCTTCCTGCATCTTATCACCCTAATTTAGAAGCAGCTCAATTTACAAGAGTGAAAATGTATATGAATTCTGAACATGGTGAATGGTGAAATTCGCCACTGTAAAGAGAACATATCCATGCACCACTAAAGTCTCATTTATTCCTGTTTTGGGGACCTAAGTAGAACAAAGGCCTTGCAATTCCCTCTGCACACAGGTGAATTCCTTCTGTACGGCTCAACTTGACATAACTCAGCAGATTTGCATCTTGATTACATTAAGTTATGGCAGTGTGGATCCTTCACCCGTGGTTCTATGAGGTTCTTACCACAGAGCACTCACAGTTTTTCAGCTAGTCTTTGTGAATATTTGTATCAACCATTACTTCTACCTGCTATTAACACTAGAAACAGAATTAATACAGGCAAAATATTTTTGGCATTTTTAAAAAACTGTACATGAATCCATTTTGATTGTTATTGCCTCTTTTGAATTTACATTGTGTGGCTCTTGTAGTGACTGCATTCAATGGTAGGAATGTTCATGGAAATAATCTTAAGCAAACATTGGAGATTTCCCAAAGACCAATTTTGCATTTGCTTTCCATAAGCTTTTTACATTGAAATCTCAACATTCTAAAAAATCATGATGAGTCTAGAACAGAGAATGTTGATTAAAAATGGAGAAACAAACCCTGAGGCTTAGGTGACGTCCTCTTTTGAATGCATTTGAACGCTTTGAATGTGTTACAAGCAAGAATTATTCACAGATATTATTTATCAAATCATTTCAAATAATCTATACAGTCAAGAAAAATGCATTGCCTTCATCTGTGGATCTAATACTGTATCTGCCTCAGCCTAATCATTTGTACATAGCTATTAAAAAAAGATTCAGATGTTTCCACGATATTCAACAAAGGCCAGGCTATCAGGTAGTACTAACAATAGGAAAGACATACACTTCTAGTGTAAAAAACCAAAACAGTTCAAATGAAATTGTGCTGTAATATATGTGGATCACACAAGGTGGCAGAATGAGCATAGGGCTATCTTGGAAATAAATAGCAATGAAGCACCGTCACTATCTAAGCTGAAGTGTATCTTTGCTTGTACTACGTGCATATCAAGTGGCTTCTGCATATGCAGAGAGATGGGAGGAAGTAACTAAATGCCTACATATTTGTTAATCACCCAGGTACTTTAGGAAAGTAATGGAAATGCTTAAAACTCAATCATTACTTCTGTAAATTAATAATTATACAGTACTAAAAACTGCTCACATTTTCAGTTTTATTGAAAACACTATTTATTTTCTACTTCCACATTGATTTTCTAAGTGATGTTGAAATCCTCAGCTGAAGGACAGGTACAAGAACACAGAGAACATTTCGCTTTTCTGTATCGATTTATTGCTAAATTCACTCCGAGTGTGAGTGTAACTTCAATGACTTTACTTGAAGAGGCATTCACTAACAGCAGCTCTGAACAGCATGCATGTGGTAACATTCGCTCCATCTGCATGAAGTATTTGGATGATATGTGGATAGTGTGGGGAGCTTGGGAAGGTGAAATCCCCTCGACCCAGAGTCAGAATATGGGGTTACCAGGCACTACTCTCATTCCTGCTTCTTCATCGTACACAGCTGTACCTCTTCCATGGCAGCTGTGTATGGCAGCAGTTCCCACCTGCTGGCTTGCGGACTGGCGACGGACCGCAAACCGCTGTCTGATGGGTCACAGCACATTTCCAGGTCATGCCCTCAGCTTTTATTTAGTTCTGCCCCCTGGGGTTCCCAGGGCATTCTTTTCTATCCGCAGCAATAGGATGAGTGGGGTGGCTGGCAACTGAGTCTGCTGCAGCTGTAGCTGGGACCACGGTGAGGCTGTTCTTACTGAGGCAGCCTCACTATGGCCCCAGTTCCAACTGCAGCGATTGCTACGCAGCCTGGTTGGCGGGGCCAAGCACTGCATGCAGAGTGGATGCCCTGGCCAGTGGAGCCAAGCACCACATGCAAAGCGGCTGACCTGCTCAGCGGGGCCAAGTGCAGTGTGCAGAGCGGCTGCTTCTGAGACTCCCTTCTCCTGCGTCCCCAGTCGGTAGTCGTCCCCAGCCTTTAGCTGCTCCCAGACAGCAGGTTCATACATTATTATAATGCATTATTAAGTGCATAGGAAAATATGAATGTGGAGAATGTATTAGTACTGCCTTTTTAATTTGGGTGCAACTGAGGCAAAAGGTTTGGACTGGAGAATACTCTTCAACAAGTATTGGCAACTATTTTATTGTTTTTTTAAATATGTTTATGCAGTAGTTTTTCAAATTCTTGTTAACCATCGTGTCCCCTCTCCTTTGATTTGCCGGATATACAATGGGCTAAAATTAGCGTAATGAATATGCAATTATACAAATAAAATAATTGCCATAATGAATATGCAAATATTTCCATGGTGGTCCTCCAACAGTTTTTGAATGAGTTTGTTAATCCACTGTATAAAAAAGGTGGAGAACTACTGGAGTATGGCACAGGGTGAAGAGTGGCCTTAGAGCTCTATGTTCCAGAGAGGTGAACTTCATCCTTCATGCATAAATGTGGGCTATATACCCGTCATGATTAGTAAGTGTTCTAAATAAAGAAAAACAAATATTGTTTTACTTTAAATATAACATTTTCTATATCATTTTTTAATATTAGCCAGAAATGTAATTTACTCATATATATAATTGAATTAATAAGCAACTGATTGTGTTAGTCTTCTAGGTTTGAGCAGTTAAATGTATTCATTTGTCCTGATGCGATATGTTGCAATAAGCTCATTATAACTTATTAGAATTCATTTACCTTTCAATCTATTCAGCAGATGTTCAGTTGTTGTTATTTTTCTACTTTGCCGTGAGGATCTTTGGCAAAAAGGTTAAATGGGAAAGATATTACAGATTATTGGGAAATTATGTCTTTTCTGAAAAAAATAGATAAAATTAATTTACAAAATATTTTGGGGGTGCTTACATTTTTGTTTTTGTTTTTCTGAAAGCTTGAAAACTAAACTGAAGTAAAAATCAGAATTTCAGTCCTGTGAAAAAATCCAATATTTTGACATTTGTTTTCATCCCTAATTGGAATGAAAATTCAAAATAGTGAAATGTTTCACAGAAAAATTTTGGGAAATGTTCAGTCTGACAATGGCAAGAGATTTCATTCTGAATCAGTTGCATTTGCTTATTGTGCCAAGGTACAGCCTAGTTTGGATGTCTCATTTTCCCTTCTCCCTTAAGGGCTACATTCTTTGGCTGGATATTTCCAGTGATGTACCTGTAGTCATACACTATCATGATGCAGGTTGGTTAGAGAGTGCAAAATGGGAGATGTAATCTAACCAAGGCTATGAATACTCAGAATATGTACACGTGTTTGACAGCAACATAAATCATTAGTCCTTGAGCGGAGCAAGGTTAAGAGGACAACAGCGTTCCACAACTGGAGAGTGCTACTGGACATTATTGTTGAATGAGCAATGATTAGTCGCAGAAATGAAAGGCAACTCTAGAACCCCTCACTTAAGGAAGTCTAATATGTATCTGGTAGTTTTCCAGTTTTTTAAATGAGACGATGCTCATGGTGAGGTACATATATGCATGCTGACTGAAAAATAATAACTGGTGATCATCATAACATGAATGACAACATAATTGGCCTTAGCCGGTATGTTCCGTGTTATTAAAGAACATAGCTCAAATACCAGGGTGACTTATGAGTGGTAGTACTGAGAGAACCATTCTAGCAGCATTCTCTTACCATCAAAATATTAATGGCAATTAACACACTGTAACACACAAACCCTGCAATTAGATACAGAGGTGGAAGAAATGCTCTCCTCAAGGGACTGGGTTTCAACATAGGTCCTAAAATGGAAGCAGGAGTTGGTCTGACTAAGGATAAAAGAAGCAAAGGCAGAGTGATTTAGGGAAGCTCTGTGAGGAAATCTTTTGAGAGTATCAGATTATCAGTAAGCAAGAAGGCAGGACTGGAAAGAAGACTGAATACCTAGGAAGGCCCTAGGGAAAATGCACTATCTGAGGCAGTGCTTTCCTTCCATGACAGAAATTGGCTGTGTTAGCAGAATAAAAACATCTGACCAAGGAGAAACTGAAATAGAAATGGTAGCAGCTGGGTTCCTCTCTCCAGCTGAAGGTGCAGAGATGGCTGTGCACAGCCTATCCCAGCCTGAGATGGCTTAAAATCCTGCCCCAACAGGCAACATCCTATGTAGAGTGATGTGACAATAGGACTACTAGAAGCAGGCTCTCATATTTTCTTTACTGTGGATGAGAGCAAGTCAACTATGAGTGGTCATGACTGAAAAACTAACAAGAAAATAAGACGGGTAAAAGATTACCTTGACTAAACAGGGAGTGGCTTCCCAAGGGTCTGTCAGGCAATTTTATGCCAGTTCGCCAGTGAAGAAAGTCTGGTGTTTTTGGTCCCGTCTGGTGTGGTCAGTGGGCTTAACTTTCAAAACATAAACAGTATCCTGAAAAAAATATGTTGAAAAACCGAAGATACTATGGTCTTCATATGGACCATGTACAGCTCTAGGAATCCCACTGTATAGTTTCCTGGTATCTCATCAGAGAAAATAGAGACATGGCCAGATTTAGCAGAATTCCTTCAGGCTGATAAACAGGACATGTCCCCCTTTTTGAGAAGTGTGATAAAGGAAAGCAGCTAGAGCCATTGCCTGGTGTAAATGCCCACTTAAGAAAATAGTGATAACATTACAGATATGTGTACAAGAAAAAAAAAGCCAGGTCAAGTACATGGCTTGTGACTCATATTGGCACCAAATGCTTGCTGATCCTGGATGGGACAACCCTGTGGGTAATGGATTGAACACAAACAACTATTTAGTCTTCACATGCAAAGTACATAGATATGACAAGTAGCAAGTGAGACCAAAATCAAACCCAGATGACCACATGGTATAATTATAGTGTAGGCTACAAAATGCTGGTGGCTGTAATAAAAAATGGTCTGGAAAGTAAATTAGCCATTTGGCAGGGCAGAGCCATCCCACCTTCTGCAATGCTCACGTTGGTAATGGTACCTTAGCACTTCACAAGGATGTGACCAAACCCAGCAAAAGGGATAAAATGAATGAATTGCCTATATTGGTGCTGCCACATAAGGATGAAGATGCTGCTTGGTTACATGATTACCTTTAACTCCTATTGAGGAATCTGACCTGTAGGGATTTTTTAATAGACCAGGATTTGATGGCTGTGGATAAATGAAACAGAAGGTGTTCATCTGACAGGAATACGTATCCAACATGCAGTTATTGTGAATGTGAATGAATGAAGAGAAAGACATTTGCATTGAAAGGGCCAGTCAATCTTTGAGCAACTATAAGAAACCAAACCAAACCAAAAACAGCTGGCCAATGAGCAAATGTATATATGCTGTATGAAATTTCTTTTGTGTTTTAATTTGCATTAGTTTTCATTTGTGAACATAGCGGAGTTGGTTAACCCTGACCTTTTATTACAGAACTTGTCCGGGGAAAAGGATTGAATAAAATCTCTTTACTTGACAAGATTAATGTACAGGGTCCAAAGTATAAGGTTTTTATTAATTGGTTTGGATACAAAGGGTATGACCTGAACTGGGATATTCTTCCTCATTGTTTTGCTCTAATGGCAAAATATTTGGCTCAAAGAATTTGCCCTGTAGTGTACTGTCACTGACACCACTTACAGAGCAAATAAAGTGTCTGCTTCACAGTGTTAGCTAAAAGCCCACTAGCTTTTAGCTCATTCAGTAGAGGCTCATACAATGAACTACAGAAGTGCCAGGTTCGATTCCACCTGCCGATGACTGAGGTCTGTTGTGTTACATAAGCATTAGTGATAAAACATTTGGGGAGATAAATTGCTGTACTGCCTTATTGCCAGCTGCCCCATAGTGCCCCTTTCCATATATATATCATAAATCTCTTAGGCTACGTCTACACTGCAGGCCTTTTGTGCAAGAACAGCAGTTCTTGTGCAAAAACTTGCAGAGCGTCTACACTGCACATGCATTCTTGTGCAAGTAAATTTACAGTAAAGTGTCAGAAAACAGGGCTTCTTGTGCAAGAGTTATTCCTCTCCCCACGAGGAATAAGCCCTCTTGCGCAAGAGCTCTGCCACAAGACGACAGTGTGGACAGGCAAAATGGCTATGGCTAAAATGGCCATCAGAGCTTTCTTGCGCAAGAGAGCGTTCACACTGACATAGATGCTTTTGCACAAAAGCACGTGCCAGTGTAGACGTGCTCTTGTGGAAGACTTTTTGCACAAGAACTCTTCCACAAAACAGTGTAGACGTAGCCAGTGTAGACGTAGCCTTGGAGAATTTGGAGGAATGAAATTTAATTATAATAAGATAAAGGCTCTGCTAAAGGGGCTTCTCAAGGATCATTGGACTCAAGCCATTTTCTCATCCTTTTGGGCATCTTCCTCTGGTGAGCTCCAGTAACAGATTACTGACGTGAAGTAAAGGTAGAGCAGGAAAGGAGGAATCACACATCCAAGGCATGACTCTTTTCCTGTACTTCTGGAGTGGTGCACTTACATATTGGCTCTGATACAGGGGAAGATGTAGATGCATTACCAGTCCCTATATAATTAAATAATGCTTAACTGTTTTAAACTGCAGCATATTATGAAACAATTACATTTTCTTTTCATGAAAAGGTAAATTGCATTCAGCTTCCTTTGTCATCTATGTACGTCAGTGTTAAGCAATTAGAATGAATATATTGCAGCCGCAGTATCTAAGAAAATTGCAAGATGCTGTACTGTGATTTTGAACCATCTTGTAATATCACAGTAATAAGTCCTAAACAGTTGAATACTGGAGTCAGAGAGATGTGCGCGTATAGAGTGTTACTTTATAATCCTAACTACAACCAATATCTGTCTATGTAATAGGTATGAAATGAATGCTCTATTTTCTCACAGATTGTACTTTTAACTCATTTAATTTAACTTCACACTGCAGGCTATTTAATTTTAGATTGTGAATTACCTTTCTTACATCCACAGTTCATCTTTCTAACTGTAAATAAAGGTTGTGAATGGTAATTGTAGTGATTTTGCATGAGCTTTGATATTTTCACCTTAGGATGGCACCTTAATCAAATAATGCAAATGTCTTTGTTCCTTAAGATCAATTACCAGGGGGGTTTATCAGTCTTTTATTTTATTTAGTTTAATTTTGTTTATGAAGTGAAATGATAATCCCCCAGGAAATGATGAAACGAAAAATCTTGGGCAAAAGTAATTGTTCATGCAAAACAGAAAACAACATCTGACATTCTTGTATTAAACTTTTATTTCTAAATACAAATTACTCCTGTATTCAGGAGAAAGTGGTAAGATAAATGCACCCAAACCTATTTTTAACCTAAAGATTTAGGACCAGGTATAAAGAAGGTATAAATTGAAATGTTCAGAAGATTTGGTTCTTAAGTTTAAGGAGTCAGATAATCATTTATATCCTTTAAATCATTCTTACAGCACAAAGCGGTCTTAAAGTCCATGGAAATTATTATGTGCATTTTTAAAGAGTTTTTATCCTGTCATGAGGCTTTGTCCGGCAGTGAGTATGCAAATGAGGCATGGATTAGCATATTGCTGTGCCTCATTTGTATAATGTATGCTGTTTTTGTGGGAAAAAAGTAGTATGGACCTTTTTTTTTGCGCTAAAACTGCATTTTCCGCGAGATCCTTATGCCTCTCCCATAGGCTACATCTACACTGCAAGGTTTTTGTGCAAAAACCTGGCGAGTGTCCACATCTCAAATGAGTTCTTGCTCAAATAAATGGGCAGTTAAATGGCAGAACAGAGGGCTTTTTCCGCCATAGGTAAACCTCCTTTTCGGAGGCATAACTGCTTTTAGCGCTACAGATATTGCACTTGAGCAAGAAACCCGTATTAGAAAAAGCACAGGTGCTCTGTTGGCCATTCTGCGAATGGCCATTAACGCTTTCTTGCATAAGAGTGTCCAGCAGTGTGGATGCTCTCTTGCACAAAAGCACGTTGCTTTTGCGATGTGCTTTGAAGTGTGGACGTGCTCTTGCGCAAGAAGTTTTTGCACAAAATCTCTAGCGCAAAAGGCTTCTTGTGCAAGAAGCCTGTAGTGTAGACATAGCAGCAGAGGCATAAGGATCTTGCCAAAAACAGGGCTTTTGTGCAAAAAAAAGTCCACGCTACTTTTTTTCTGCAAAAGTGTTATGCATAAATCATGCAAATGAGGCACACTGATATGCTAATCCGTGCCTTATTTGCATACTCACTGCCGGCAAAACTGGCAGCATAGACGTAGCCTCAGTGGTTTCAAGGAGCCTTCATGTAACCGGGAGTCAAGCCCAATTGGCTATGTCTACACTGTCGGTTTTGCTGGCAGTGAGTATGTAAATGAAGTGCAGATTAGCAGATTACCATGCCTCATTTGCATAATTTATGGACGTCATTTTTGCACCAAAAAACCCTGTCCACACTACTTTTTTTCTGCAAAAACCCTTTGCGCAAAAACAGTGTGCATAAATTATGCAAATGAGGCACTGTGATATTCTACTTCAATGGCTATATCTACACTACTAGTTTTCTCAGCAAAAATATGCTAATGAGGGACTCATTGCATGAGTCGCAATCTCATTTGCATATTTTCTGCCAATCCGGTTTTTTGCTAGGGTTTATGTGCAAAAACAAGAAGAGTGGACATTTCCTTTTTGCACAGAAACCCCTTTTCCTGCAAGATCTTTATGCCCCCAAAAAGGAGGTTTACCGATCTGGCGGAAAAAGGGGTTTTTGCGCTAAAAGAAAATGTCCACACGTCTTGTTTTTGTGCAAACCCCCATAGGCAAAAATGGATTGGCAGAAAATATACAAATGAGAGCATGCAAATAAGTCCCTCATTAGCATATTTTTTGCTGAGAAAACTTGGGGTATGTCTACACTACCCCCCTAGTTCGAACTAGGGGGGTAATGTAGACATTCGGAGTTGCAAATGAAGCCCGGGATTTGAATTTCCCGGGCTTCATTTGCATGATGCTGGACGGCGCCATTTTTAAATGCCGGCTAGTTCGGACTGCGTGCCGCACGGCTACACGCGGCACAAACTAGTTGGTTCGGATTAGGCTTCCTAATCCGAACTGTCTGTACACCTCGTTCCACTAGTTCGAACACCAAGTTCGAACTAGGGGGGTAGTGTAGACATACCCTTGTAGTGTAGACGTAGCCAATATGTTTACCCATGTAAACACACTGAATCAGTGCATGGCAGATGTGGGATACTTTCTCCCTTTGAAGGCTGATTGGATTCATGTGACAGCATCTCCAGTGAACTCAATTACTTTTGTCCAATGTGTTTGGTGACTGGAGAGGGACTGATAGCCACTAGTGTGAGCTGCAATGCATAGGCACGGGAACTGACTCTGATTTATTGGATGGGATGGAGGAGTAAGGGGGGCAGACATGGAGAACAGGGAGTGTGGTGAACTGAAACAAAAGCCAGGGATACACATGAATGTTTCTGTGAAGTGAACCACCTTTATGGATATAGCTGAGAGTATGACAGCATCACCTCCCACTCCTTACTATATTTACATGTGCTACTTACTCAAGTGGAAGAAGGTGAGAGAGCTCACTCTGGAATAGGCACTTTGAAAAGAGAATGTCAGATAATAATTAAAAAAATTCTTGGAGCAGGCATATCTCATGACAGGATAAGAGGTATTTGACTTCAGGCAGCAATAAGTTATGTATGGTAATCATCAAAGTGTTGCTGTTTATGGGTGTGTTTGGCATAACAACATACATAACATGCCTCGGGGCTTTTTGTATGACACATGGATTTATGCAGACTGCAATTGTTTACTGCTGATAAACTAGAAAATGTGATCTCTTGACTGAGATTATAAGTCAAATAGTGTTATGAAATCATTCAGCTTGAGCAGAACACCTTGGCCTATGAGGTAAGGAAATCAGTTGTCTCCATTGCACTATCCCCCATCTCTACCTGTGGAGCTTCTGGGTATGTCTCTGGGTTGCTGAACATCATTTTAAAGGAGAGGGGCGACCTCCGGGGTCAACTGCTACCTGGAAAAGGTGTCAGTGAAAATGGGTCAGCGCTAGGGACTGCTGCTGCTGAAACTGACGAGTGGCGGACTTGGGGAAGCTGCAGAGCAATGCAGCTGGGGTGCTGCCGGGTTGGTCCTGCAGCACCGCCCCTCACCCCTGTGCTCGGCAATAACTACCTCAATCTGGGGGGTGGGGAGCCCGCTCCCCTCCTGGAAACTCTTGGCAGCGGCGCGGAGCTTCCCTTGCCTTCCTGCAAAACGGCAGAGGGTTCTCTCCTTGCCGTTCCCCACCCACCCCCCGGACGCAGTGTGGGTCCTGGCAGACCCGTTACAGCCCCCCGCCGGAGTATCTCCCGATACTATGGCATGTCCAATAATCCGGCACCACCTAGTTCCCAAAAGTGCTGGATTATCAGAAGTCTACTGAATTGTTATCACTAAAGCATGCTGTAAGTTCCCCAGAGACAAGAGCAAGGAAAGTAACCAACACTCAGGTAAGTGTTGAACAACCATCAACAGCCATTGTCCATCAAGGGAGTTACAATTCAATGACTCATCTGCATGAGGTCACATGAAGGGAATTGCACAATCTTTCCTGGGGCCTCAACATTGCCCACCAGACATGCCTGAACTTGTGTTTTCCAGGGACATGGACAAAGGATATAAAACCAAACACAGTGGGCTCATGCCTTGTCTTTTTTCGGCAAACAACAAGGTTGCTGAGAAGACTGAAGACTCCCAGAAGAAGATGGGTCAGGTTTAAAACTGTATATTAAAGACTGCACTATCCAGTGGGATGAGAAAAATTGCTTACATTTTATGTTATTTTGACTTTTTGCCTATCACTTATAATCACTTAAAATCTGTCTTTTGTGGTCAATAAATTTGTTTTATTGTTTATCTTTACCAGTGAATTTGCCTGAAGTTTAATGTAAATTGCTCAGGTACCAAAGGCTGGTGTATATCTACTTTCCATTGATGAAGGGGTGAACCAATTAATAAATTTGCACTGCTCATCTTGAGCAGTGAAAGATAGCATATTCCTGAGGGACAAGGCTGGGAGCTGGGGGCATTTGACTGGTGCTTTTCTATGAGGGAACATCTGTACAGCAGTGCTAAAGCTGAAATAAGCTACACAACTTGAGCTATGTCAATGGTATAGCTTAAGTCAAAATAGCTTATTTCGGTTTTTGGCACTGTCTACATAGCAGAAAGTCTGAGGAAGAGCACTCTTCCTCCGACTTCTCTTACTCTTCAAACAATGAGGGTTACAGGAGTCAGAGTAAGAAATCCTTCAGCTCAACATTTTGACGTTATGTTGAAATAACTGCTTGTAGTGTAGACACAGACTTCGTTATTTCGGAATAACGTTGGTTATTCTTAAATAACACTGCTGTGTAGACATTCCCTAAGTGATTCATGAGTTGCTCTGGGAGCATTTATGCAATCTAACTGTGTCTGGGGCTGCATTTGCTGTCATGCTGAATAATGACAGCACTTGAAAGGACTTGCTGCTTGGCAGTAGGAAAGCATGGTGGGAAACAGCTGAGGTTAGAGAATTAAGGGGCAAAGCAGTTCCACAATCTTACGCTGCATGCTGGGATCCTGTCACAAAGGTGTTCTTGCATAATCTCTGGGAAGCTGAGAAACAGCAATTTATTGTGAGATGTATTACAAAAGGGTTTAATATATATAAAAAATAAACTTCTGAACTTTTTTTGAGGGCTCAACAAAACAAAAATCTGTAGCGTTTTGAGGTTAACTTAACACTTGTCACTGACAATGTTACAGGTCTGTTTTGTGTCTTGTCCCATCCCACTTACTGAACATATGCCATTTGTTATCCTCACCTTGCCATATTACTGTGCTGATGTCTACCCTCTATTACTTATCCATCCACTGTTGTGGTAAGGTAATTCCAGGAGAAAATAACCCCTGCTAATTCCTTTCTGCTAGACAGAAAAGCACTGAGTACAAAAACCAGAAAATAGCAACTCTTCTATCATGGTATTTCATGCAGAGTAACTGTGGGTTTTGCCTGGGTAACTGTGACAGTAGGTGGTAGATATCAAATGGAGCTGACAATTCAGTTTCTGAGTATCTCTTGTAATATAGCACCTTTTGTGTTCCTTCGCTTCTGTTTTGCTTGTTAAAATCAAATATTTATTGAATTTTTAAGAAGAATCAACCTATAATACAACTGAAGAAAAGATTTCTCTGACCATAAAGCATGTAAATCTTTCCAGAAAGTTCTGGAAGATTTCAGTTATTAATTCAGCTCACATATGGAAATATATGCAGCTCAGCAATTGTTTTACTGAAGCAAGGAATTTCACTGGAAGCTGTCCTACAATTAATCCTTGTTAGGATGACCTGCTGATATTGATAAAATAAAAACATGTTCTTTCTCTTGTTTAATCCCTTCCCTTCCTGCTTTTCCTGATAGGCAAGGAAAGAATGGCAGCAATGTTTTATATCTATGGCTCTTGTACTGGTATTCCTGAGCCTTCTATTTCTATCTCTGCTTAAATGAACCCCAGGGAACTCCTTCCCTACCTGAGTATTAAGTTTATCACTGCCATCTTTTTGTTCTGTGTTTGTCTTGCAACTTGCATAATAGTCTCCTGATCCATGACTGGGAAATCTGTACAAACAGCAATGCAAATTAATGATATAATAATTATAACCTTATTAAGCTGATTATATTATATTTTTTGTAATGTTACTCCATAAGGGTATGTCTACACTAGCTCGGTAGTTCGAGCTAGGTAGGCAAATGAGGGCAACTGGAGTTGCAAATGAAGCCCGGGATTTAAATATCCCAGGCTTCATTTGCATCTTCCCAGACGCCGCCATTTTTAAATCCCCCTTAGTCAGAACTCCGTGCCCACGGCTACACGCGGCAGGGAGTAGGTAGTTTTAATTAGGATCTCTAATTCGAACTACCCTTACTCTTCATGAAGAGATCCTAATTCGAACTACCTACTCCATGCCACATGTAGCCGTGGGCACGGAGTACGGACTAAGGGGGATTTAAAAATGGCAGCGCCCGGGAAGATGCAAATGAAGCCCGGGATATTTAAATCCCGGGCTTCATTTGTAACTCTGGTTGCCCTCATTTGCCTACATAGCTCGAAATACCGAGCTAGTGCAGACATACCCTAATTTACAATGTTGCAATGTTACTTCCCAAAATATTAAAGTAATTTCCTTCCTGGAAGGCCAGCAAAGTGAAAGAAATTTACAGCCTAAAAATGTCTGATAAATGTTCAGCCAGACAAGGTGAAAATATCAATTACAGGTACATTTTCAAAACACTAACTGTGAAACTCCCTTTTCTGAAGAAATTAAGGAGAATGTAAAAATATTGGTCTTATAATAGGCAGTTGGTTTCAATCTTAAAAAATAGAGTCGCTACCACTCATTCTTTACAATATCATACATTATTTTTCACCATGTCAGATAAGCCTATTATAGCTGATAGAACTGAGAATTACTCTGTGTATGTGAGGGAAACAATCCATCACAGCTATGTATTTATAATCTACCCCATCAACCCCGTATAACTACTGTGCTCCAGGTGTGAGTAGTTAGACAACATATTAACTATTAAATATAACAAGATAGAATACTAATTAAAATGTGCTGGCATATACTGCATTGAGATTTAAAATTAAATTATAGAATTAAGTATTAAGTCCTTTAAAGCAATGGCTCAAGAACTGCATGGGCAAGCTGGACTCATACATAATGCTCTATACAAACAAAACTTAAAAAACAACAAATAGACTAGTAGAACCTTAAAAACTAACAAAACATGTAGATGGTATCATGAGCTTTCGTGAGCACAACCCACTTCTTCAGATGACAGGTATCATGTGTCCTGTCACCTGAAAAAGTGGGTTGTTCCCACGAAAGCTCGATGATACCATCTACATATTTTGTTAGTCTTTAAGGTGCTTTTAGACTATTTGTTGTTTTTTAAGTTTTTCCTGTTACAGACTAACTCGGCTACCTCTCTGAAGCTTTTATACAAACAAAGTTAATAGAGCTATGTATGAATACTGAGGTTCAGGTTAGCAGAATTCTTTGCAGGATCCGAGCCTCTGTTACGATAAATATTGCTTTGTGAATACAGCTTAATGTAAATACATTGGATGGAATTTTCAAACATTCCTAAATTACTTAGGCATTAACCCAAATTCTGTTGGAAGTTAAGAGGACCTGTGCTCATAAATTTCTCAGGCACTTTTGAAAATCCCATCTGATATTATGATTTCTTAATAGTAACATCTGAAAACATACATACACTTTCACTTAAGGACTAGTCTACATAGGGACACTTAGGAAAATTAATCTGTATTAGAAAAAATTTGAAAGTTAAGTGGATTAATTCAGTTTCAAGCCACTTTACTTCTGAATGAGAATGTTCACATCAGGATTTAATGTAATTTGACTAATTCACTTTAAACTCAGACTTTACTCTTTTTTTAGTTTGGAATAAATTTATATTCTCAATTCAGCAGTCTACAAGAATAATTTCTCTATTAACTTTGTCTCTTAAGAAACACTTTGGTGTTAAACAGTTGTATATTTTTATAAAAAATAAAATACTTGGAGAAAATAGTTTTTTTTAACTTTATTTAAGACAATTCAAGATAGGTCACTTAAAAAACTAAGAACCTGAAGCTAAGCCCTCTGAAGCTAACAGAAAGACTCCAGTTGACTGACATGAGCTTTGGATAAGACTCCTACTACGGTTCTCCATATAAAACATTAAAAGATGGTGACAATAAAATGCCATGAGTTTATTTGCCTAAGAAACAGCTTGTGATTAACCCAGAGTTAACACCACAGCAATGGCAATGCAGCTGCACTGCTATAGGACCATTTGTTGTTTTTTAAGCCTGGAGGGAGACAAAACTTATATTGATTGAAGATAAGGTTTTTTCATCAGTGCAGGTCATCCATCTCTCCAAAAGGTAGAAGCTAGGTTGATGGAGGAATCCTTACAATGACCTACCTGCATTAACATAGGGGGTTAGGTCAACTTAACTACTGTGCTCCGGGTGTGAGCGGTGTAGCTAGACCAATATAATTTAATTATAATTGCTATTCAAGAGTGTGTCAGTCTCCAAAGGGGGAAGCGTGTCCTATTGAATATATTGTACACGTGTGCAGACAAGATTATTAAAGTTCATATGTTAAAGACAAGAGAGCTTACCATATAGAGTCCTAGTCAATAGAGAAATATAGAACCATTATAAAATAAAGTTATTGAAGTATGCTAGGATGACAAATTATTAACATACTAAGTACATTATTCTATTAGGGTACGTCTATTTTGCACAGCTATTTTGAAATAAACTATTCCAGAATAGTTATTCCGAAATAGCTTATTCGAAATAGCATGTTTATGCTGCAGGGAAGCCTCAAAATTAGTTGGAGGCAGGCTTCCCTAATATAGACATGCTATCTCAATTTAGAGCCCCAGGAGGCACTAGGGAGGAATGACTTAGAATGGCTCTGGTGAGGGGCTATTTTGAAATAGCTATTTCAAAATAAGGCATGTGTAGACGCTCCACTGTTGCTATTTTAGAATAGGCATTATTACTTGTAGAATGAGGTTTACAGATTTTGGATTAAGCTGACCATTATTTTGATTTTTTTTTAGCAATAACGGAATGTCTGTGTAGATGCTTGCATTGTTATTTCAAAATAATGCTAGTTATTTGTGGTGGGTAATATAGATGCACACTTAGATAGCAGAAAAATTGTATGATATATTCTGTTTGTGAAATAATAATACGTGGCCAGAAAAGATTAAACAGCTTGCAGGCTAATTGACCCAAACTCAACCTTTAAAGACATATTAGAAAAGTATATCAATAGTAATTAGGTCCATTTCTTATAAATAGCCAGAAAAGCCATGTTAGATAGACAAGAGCTTTTAAATGCCAACCTTTATAGTTAGAGAATTAGAGGTGAATACTAACTGTATTCATATGTATTTATTTATCTTGTTAGATGTTAACCAGTTAATTGTGGATGCTAATTCACTTTTGTGTCTTATTTACATTATATTATGTTTGTGTTACATTATATTATGTTTAATTTACCTTCAGATCAAAGATGAAGGAAATATTATTACTTATATTGTCTGTGCCATAATGGAATGCCTTGATAGTTTGAATGGATAATTGCCTGATTATTAATTAATACTACTAACTTACCTGTATGTACATAGGAAATTGGAGGTTTTACTTCAAAGCCACAAGACATTACTTATTCCTCATTCAAGGAATGCCTGTTGTGCTAGCATGCTGTCAAGTGACTACAGTAGTTTGCTGAAGAACTCTGGGACATGATTCTGTCTTGGTCGCAAGCTTGTCACAAGATGGAGATTTCCAGCTCCATGTTGGCTGACCCTGATAATTCTCACGGAAGAATATAAACAACCTCTCACTATGCACTGCTTCTCGGACTATAACTTGATGATCTGATTCTGGCAAAGAATTTTTGCAATTCAGTAGGTCACCATCTCTAATATGAAACTGGCCTCAGAAATGTATTCAGATCTGTATGGATAATGATCTTTTAACCAAAATAGTCTCTTTTTTCTTTTTAAATAAATTTTAGTTGAGTTAATAAGAATTGGTTGTAAGCATGTATTTTGGTAAGATTTAAAATATTCACTTAAAGTGGTGGGTAATGTGTCCAATCCCCTGGGATTAGTACGAATTTACATATGATGAACAAGATTTTCAGTAATCCTCATCTCATTTAACTTGATGCTCTGGGTGGCAGCTGATGGTTGGATCGCTTTAAGGGAACTATATTTTTTGCTTCTGAGCCATCAGTAACAGAAGCGATACATGGAGGGCACAAAGGGAACCCCCCCCCCAATGGGCAGGAGGAAAAGGGCCAACCAGCAGCCAGTGGGGCTAGAGTCCCTGGGCATCCAGAAGGTTAGTGGGGAGGCCTGACTCCCACAGAAGGAGTTTGCCCCCCTGCACTCATTGACAGGGGCATGGGAAGCAGAGCAATGTTGGCCCAGCTCGCTCTGCTCTCTCTACCATGTCTCTTGGGAGAGGGATGGAACTGTCCCCTCACTCACCAGTGGGAAGTGAGCTATGCGGTCGGAGGAGCAGAGTGAGGTGGGACCAGGACATTCCGCTTCCCGTGCTGCTGCTGGTGAGTGCGGAGGGTCGGTCTCCAACTACTGGCACTGATCCTCTGGTCCTGCTACTCCCTTGGGCCACATTGTTCAGGGGAGGGCATTGGGGGAAGAGGTGGGGAGGCAGGGAGTCAAGTAAAGATGGAGCAGGAGCATGGAGGAGGCAGAGCAGGGACAGGGAGAGGCTGGTTCTGGGGCAGAGGAGGATTATCCCAGCCCTTCCGCTGTGGGTGGTGGTGGTAATGTGGCTGGTGCCCTTGCCCATGGTCTTGCCTCACCAGTTGCTCCTCATCAGTAAGGTATTGTAAAGCTGTTTTGTTGCTGACTTGGGAATCTAAGTATTAGATCCAAGTTTTAGGGATCATCTGCCCCGTTTTTTGCAGTTTGCCCTGATGGAACAATTTGCCCTCAGGCAGAAACAGTCACAGTGCTCATGTAGTGCAGGATTATAACAATGTAAAGAGAGTAGGAGTCAGAGTTAGGATAGTTCTTCAAACTTTTACTTTGGCACGTCTGTCTTTTGTTTTGTAACCTCTGGCATATAACTGACATCCTGTGAAATGCACGTATCTCCAAATAATGACTGCTTGTCAGGAATACAGTTTTTCCTCCCTGGTTTTTATTTTAAGGACAGATTTTTTTTTCAGAGGATCATGCAGTCTGATGAGGTGGGTGGGGGATGGGGAAAGTAGAATACTGTTGTCCAGATCTTTGAGACGAGCCTGGAACAACATAGATCTATCAAACTGAGCTGAGAAATGCCTCAGCAGTCTCTGGCAGTTTCAAAATCAAGCTCTTGGATAAAGAGCTGGGCAAAGAAGTACTTTCAGTCTGCTCATCCCTGAGAACTCTTCACTGAAATTGGCAAGGAAGAGAGCTGAAGTGAATAGAACTGGGTGTTACAGACAAATTGAATTGCTTCATTTTGTATTACATAGAAATATCTGGATTGAAGCCTAAACTAAAATATTAAGTATTGTTACAGTAGCACATAATAAAATAAAGTCTATCTCTCTATTCCCCATCTCAAGATTTGAAAGCTATTGAGTGTCAGATCTTATTGAGTTTTGGGAATGTTGGTTTGTTTTCACCTCCAAATAAATGCCACTGATATCCTAAGAGAAGTTTGCCAATAGGAGAATGTTGGGTTTCCTATGGTCAAGGGATCCGGGTTATGAGTTTTTTTCCCTAATGATTTTGTCTTGAAATACATTAAGGTTTCAGGGTCTTGAAAAAATCCCATGATGGGGATGCAAATTCCATGAACTCAAAGCAAACTTGGCATAATGTACATCACACACAAACTGGTTTGTTGCTTAGCATACTGTGTAAACTACTTTTCTTTAAAAAAAAATTGGCTTTGCCATACTAAGACCCAAAAAGATTTCTTATAAGTTTTTATATGGTAAGTCCTTGTTACTACTGACCATTGATCTCATAGCATTTGTAATGGCTAAGTAGTGTTGGAATTTATCTGTCAGAACTAGACTGTTCCACTTTAATTTATTCTGATACAATGAGTTTCCAGCAGCACTGGCATAGTGTTAACACTTGGTAGAAATCCAATTGTAACTAATTTCTTTCCTTTTGGGTCTCATTAGCCAGCTTATTCTAAATAAAAAACATCTTAGCTTGCACAGTGAGGGATGAAAGTCACTACCAACTGATCTCACTGTTTATTTGTGCTTGGCTATAGATGATTTTCCAAACCTATTAGTACTGATTACAGGCAGTCCCCGGGTTACGTACAAGATAGGGACCGTAGGTTTGTTCTTAAGTTGAATTTGTATGTAAGTCGGAACTGGCTTCCAGATTCAGCCGCTGCTGAAACTGACCAGCGGCTGACTACAGGAAGCCCGAGGCAGAGTTGCTCTGCCCTGGGCTGCCTGGAATCATCCGCTGATCAGTTTCAACAGCAGCTGAATCTGGACGCCTAGGACAGAGCAGCTGGGGCGCTGCTGGGTAGGTCCCCGCAGGGGCGGCGCTGCGTGGACCAACCGGGCAGCACCCCAGCTGCTCTGCCCCAGGTGTCCCCAAGTCAGCCGCTGCTGAAACTGATCAGCGGCTGATTCCAGGAAGCCCGGGGCAGAGCAACTCTGCCTCGGGCTTCCTGTAGTCAGCCGCTGATCAGTTTAAGCAGCGGCTGACTTGGGGACACCTGGGGAAGAGCAGCTGGGGTGCTGCCCGGTTGGTCCAGTAGCGCCGAGGAGCGGCACTGCAGGACCAACCCAGCAGCCCCAGCTGCTCTACCCCAGGTGAGAAAAGCCTGGTCTGCTGGGGGGCGCAGCTAGTGCGCCCCCCAGCAGACCAGGGAAACCCGGACGGCAGGACCGTGGAGATGCGCCATGGTCCCACCCGCATCCTCCCCAGCTTTGCTCCGTGTCTCCCTGGTCTGCTGGGGGGTCTCCAGGAAGACGAGGAGCAAAGCCGCGGAGGGGCTCGGGCAGCGGGGCAGCCCAGACGCGCCTGAGCTTCCCCGCAGCCCCAGCCCCTCTGCAGCTTTGCAAAGCCTCGGGGGAAGCCGGCAGCGGGACAGCCCAGGCGCACCTGGGCTTCCCGGCTGCCCGAGCCCCTCCGCGGCTTTGCTCCATGTCTTCCTGGTCTGCAGACCAGGGAGACGCGGGGCAGCTTTTCTCGCCCCGGAGTACACGGGCGGCGGGACCACGAGGTCCCGCAGTCCGTGTCCTCCGGGGCGAGAATAGCCCCGTTCATAACTGCAGATCCGACATAAGTCGGATCCGCGTAAGTCGGGGACTGCCTGTAGTAACAACTGTCAAAAAAGTGTTAAATATTGTCGGTCACTGACAATGTATAGAGAATTAATATCTACGAGTTGGGGGAGCAAAGGGTGCGCATATTTAACTATTGTGGATTATCAGCTTCTACCACTCATAAACAAAACACTTGCTGGGCCAAGTAAAGATTAAATGCCCATGACTATTCAATAAAGTAGACACTTCATTTCATGAAGTGTATTTCTTAAGAATTGTATCAATTGTATTCCTCCATCTATTTCCGATGTGCCCATAACATATTATTTGGGAACCACTGCAATAGTTAGGATGGAATCTGTGATTTTTGACCCAAAGAAATATTTGAACGCCAAAGCTTTTTCAGTTATGATGAAGACAACGAGAGAAAGTTTTGTGCAACAAAGCTGGGACAGGTATATTTTATTTTTTATGCCGCAGTGCCCAATGCATATAAAGAAGAACATGTGAAGATATAGTGTGTATGTACACTTCCTAAGGAAGACATTACAATATCAGGTAAATTACAATAACATGTATTTCAGAACGCTGAAACATATGAACACAAAGTAATATGGATACAATTATAATGAAAATATTTGAAAAAGATATATACTGTAAGGCAGGGGTGGGGAACCTCAGGCCCAGGGGCCAAATGCGGCCCCTGGCTTGCTTGGATCTGGCCCTCGAGGCTCAGCAATGGGGAGCCCACACTGGCACTCCACTTCCCCACAGGGCTGGAGCACACAGAATCTACTAGCCAGGACCTCCTTAGGCTCTGGTGTGCAAAGGGAATGTAGGGAGAGTCTTTCTCCTTCTCAGTCAGGGGCTTCTCACTTGTGTGTGGCCCACAATGGATTTTTCTGTGGTTCAGCAGCCCCCACCCAAGATGAGTTAAAAGACATAACTTCTAATCTGATATACTTTGGTGCAGAGGTTGCAAATTGTGGTACTGTAAACTACCTTGCTCATGAGCTGTTGAGAACTGGCTAGTCTCATGTTACTGACTTTTCTTCTTACTTCCCGCTTCAGAGGTGCGATAACACTAGCTAACAACACATTAAATATATCTTAAAATCACTTTGCCATGTAAGCAATCGGTGTAGTTTCCAAAGAGAGTGAGTATTACTGAGAATGGGAGAGGATGTGGGTTGGGCAATCATGAATAGGAGGGAAATTATTCCATGAGAGTTTTTCTGTTATTACTTTTCACTTCTATAAAATCTGAGAATGCTTGCTTTATCCCAGTTATGAAATAATAGCTTTATGAATCATCTATTAGCTGGTAGGATCAAGTAGTGTGCAGATTTTATTTTATCTTCACTTCTACTGCTGTCATACGGTGAGGTTTATTTTAATTATACAAGATACTCTGATGATGCTTTGAATGTACGCAGGGTACCATTAGTACTATTACTTTAATTATCCTTAACTACAAAACAACATAATGATGCTCTAATGGGAAACATTCAAGTATCTCCTGAATGAACAATGAAGATCTGAGAGCATTCTTTGTCATTTGTGGAGTGAAACACTTCATTATTACAGAGATGCAAAATACTGTATGTACTTTTCACTCACCATCTTGGTTAAAAATGCTCTTAATTTGTTATCATATCTTCAGTTGGATTTATGATCACAATATATTCTAGAGGGTCAGAAAAATGGGTGTGTTTGTTATGAATAATTCTGAAAAAAAATTAGAAATGTTTGTCAGAAATGTATTAGTTTTTCAATGAACAATGAAAATTGAATATTTTTTAGCTTCAAAAATTGATGGACACTATGTGGCTACGTCTACACTGGCCCCTTTTCCGGAAGGGGCATGTAAATTTCAGCAGTCGTCATAGGGAAATCCGCGGGGGATTTAAATATCCCCCGCGGCATTTAAATAAAAATGTCCGCCGCTTTTTTCCGGCTTTTAAAAAAGCCGGAAAAGAGCGTCTAGACTGGCCCCGATCCTCCGGAAAAAGTGCCCTTTTCCGGAGGCTCTTATTCTTACTTCAAAGAATTTCCCTACGACGACTGCTGAAATTTACATGCCCCTTCCGGAAAAGGGGCCAGTGTAGACGTAGCCTGTATGTACAGAGAGCTGGCTGAAATTCCCTCCCAAAGAAGGCTCTATATTTTCCATGTACGACAAGTTTTTTTTTTAACCATAAATGTCATTTTGTAAAACAATCAAGTTTTCATCAAAAATGGCTTTGATTGAAAATGTTTAAGTAGTCCTATAGGTACCATGTCTATCGTGCACTTTATTTTCCATCAACATTTAATTTCTTCCTCAGTTGCTCCATTTGTAAAATTGGGATAACAAATCTTTTTTGTAAAGAGCTTTGAGATCTACTGATACACTTATCCTCCTCACATTTCTTCTTTTTTTTGCTATTCCCTTTCCTTTCCAGCTCACTTCACTGTCTTCTCTCCCGCTTCCTTTTCCTTTGTCTTTTCCATATTTCTTTTCAAGATGACACCAACATTGAAAGAGACTAGTAAATCTGAATTAACGAGGATCTTTAAAAAATAATGGAACAAGCAAACTGTATGCCTCCAACTACTGAAACAGATGGGGAAAGTAGGAAAGAGTGCATTGCCATAGCTTTGTGTTATATTCTGCAGCCCACATTGAACATAGTGTTCTCATACTCCACTGGGAGCCCAGATTATACTGCAAGTTCAGAACCAATTTTAATAACTTTATTGGCAGGATGAAATATCAATATAGCTCCAAATTGTCAATTGTTTATATCTAGGATTATTTTCACAGCAGTAATCAAGTTTTTATACAATGTATTCTTGTAGTAATATGTTAACTGTGTTCAGACATCAACAGTTAGCCTTCAATATGCCTTTAAGTGAATCCATTTCTGAGCATTTGTCTTCTTTCTGATGATAATATTAAATGCACAATCTTGCACTTATCTCTCAGCAGAGGAGAATGTCTGTAGTCAGAGAATAGTGATCAGTTTTTTACCCTTCAGACTTCTGTGGCTCTTTAACAATCTGCAGTGTGCCATCTCTCTCTGACTTGCAGAGAGCTACAGAAGTTATAAAGTGTACTGAGAAAATTATACTATACCACATGCTGGAATGGTGAGTTTGATTCCAGCATGTCTGGTAGGACTGCTGTTGAAAACCAGTACCTAAAGCAGTAGCTCATTTGAATTCTGGGTATACACATGAGTTAATAAGGGTTTGCTCAGAGACTGAAGGCTGATATATCAAAATCACTGTCTGTACCACCTCAGGAGTGTTCCTAGTAATACTATTTTCTTCCCCTTTCACATCTGTCAAATGTATCAATGTCTGATGTCATGCTTTCTCAGAAAGAGTGCCTATTAATATGCATAAAGTAAAAGAAAAAGTTTATATCTTGTAACATTCACTCCTGGCAATTATATTTTAAACATATTAAATTTGTAGGTCTCCCACAATTCTACCTACACCAAAAAGGGGATAAAATTTCAGAAGACTGTAAAAATGCATGTAAGGATGTATAGATAGACAATGAATTAAAAATGTCACTCGTTTCTTCAGATTTTGTTGCTGTAGCTTTTCCTGGGAATGACTAAATATTTACCTGGAGCTAAATTGAGTGATTAGGCTGGTAACTGCACTGCTCCATGATGTGCTCAGAGAGGGTGCATCTACACTGCACCCTGGCTTTGAAATAAGCTATGCATTTGCACTACGCATATTACATAACTTATTTTGAGGTAACTTCAAAATAGCTTATATTGAAATTTAACGCTATCTACACAGTGTCAAATTTTGAAATAAAGAGCTATTCCAAAATGTCTCTTAACCCTCATGGAATGGCGTGCCCATTATTTCAAAATCTATTTTGAAATAACGGTCTGCTTTAAAGAGGTGGAATACTTATTTCAGGATACTTCTGGTATCCCAAAATATCTCCGCAGTATAGGCGTAGCCAGTGTAGACATAACCAGAGAGGCAGGGCTTATCTTCACTACATAGTGGATCAACAGTGCAGCATTTAATCCACCAGCAGTCAATTTATCATGTCTGCTTAGATTTGATAAATTGATCTCTGAATGCTCTCCCATTGACTATGCTACTTCACCAAGAAGAGAAGAATAACTGGAGTCCATAAGAGAGCAGGCTCCACTCACCTTACTGCATAGAAGACACTGTGAATGTGTCTAGACTACATGGCACCGTCGGCGGAGCCATATAAATTACTTTATTTGGCATAGTCAAAGAAGAGGGGATTTAAATAATTTCTGCTTTATTAAAATAAACATGGCCGCCGCGCTGTGCCGATGATCAGCTGATCTGGTCTAGACACGGTGCGGTTGACAAAGGAAGCCTTTGTCGACCGCTCCAGTAAACCTTGTTTCACGAGGCATACCAGAGCAGTTGTCGACTGCGTTGCATCTTTGACTAGGCCGAATAAAGTAATTTACATGGCTCTGTCGACGGAGCCTTGTAATCTAGACATACCCCGTGGTATGTATATTGACTTCAGCTATGCTATTTGTGTGGCTGAATTTGCATAGGTTAGATCCACAGGGGAGTTAGTGTAGGCAAGGTCACAGAGGTTTTCCTTTCTCCCTCATTATTCTGGAAAGTACAGAGGTAATTTCCTTCACTTCTTTTCATGGGCTGCTTAATCTTCATTTAGCCAGTGTGTAGAAGGTAAGGCCATGCCTCCTCCTCATCTGCTCCTGCACCGTTTCCACATGCCCCTACCTGCAGCCCCCAACACTGAAGACATTAGTGAAGCTGAACATTTGTTACTTGGTCATGCAGGAGAATGTAGTTAGGGAAATGTTTATTCCATTTCAGGGCAGAGTAAGGTTTAGGGACAATTAGATAAATAGTCTTGGCATGGATAAATAGTCTCTGTCACTGGCTACAGGGTTAAGTGCTGTGTTTCCTTGCTTGAAATGTTTGTCTGTCTATGTTTGTCTGAATGTGATGTCAGTATCGGTTTTCAATCTGTCACTTCCATTTGCTGGGTGCTACAAGAGATTTTATTTGCACGTATGTGGCCCCCACTCAGGGACACAGAGTGGATTCAGAAAACTGTTGGTTTATCAGATGTCTGTATTCAGGCCCTGCACTATCCTGTTCAGTCTCTGCTTACTGAGACAGAACTTTCTCTATCTCTGTCACCTTGCCTCTCACTGCTTGCTTGCTTCACAGTGCTTCTCACAGGGAGCACCTTACACAGATCATTCAGGATCTGCAAGATATGATTTATTTCTGGGTAAAATCTGAGTTGTTAGTTTCAGTATATAAAGACCTGTTGTTTCTCTTCTTTCAGACCAGGGATGTAGGACGCAATTTCTCCTGCCCTTCACGGTCATCCTCCTAGTAATTCTGAGTTTAGTTCAGCACTCGACAGAGACAAGGACAGGGTTAATTAGTGATCACCTAGACTTCATAAAGCAGAGTATTTATTTTGAACAAAAGCATTACAGAAAAAACATGTCTTGAAAACAATAAACAGCTTATGCATGCCTATCCAGGTGTCACCTGTGTTCAATATGAAGACTCTGGTAGGTCTCAAAGACCTTCAAACCCTTTCTGCTGGGTCAGTATTCTATGTAACAGTCTGAGGTCAGCTGCTGAATCCAATGAGGGTGACTTGCCTCTATATATCAACACAACCATTTTATATAATTCTCAGTTCTTTGTTTTCCAGGCCTCTCAAATCCACTCAAAATCAGTATATGCAATTGTTCTGAGGGTGCATTATTCCACAGACTTGTTTACCACTCTAGGGGTTTGCACTAGTTAGCCCCAAATGATTTTAGTTTATTCATGTTCTCTGTGACTTCCCCTCAATAACTGCATTGCTTGTCTTATTTTAAGGAAAGAAATTAATCCAATCCCTTCCGTCAGAAAAAAAAATATAAGGAGAAATGAGACACTAAAACTATGTCTACGCTACCGACCTTAGCGTGGCACAGCTCTATCGCTGTAGTGTAGCTACTCAGTGCTGGTGGGAGAGAGCTCTCCTACCAGCAAAATTAAATCACTCTGAATTAGTGGTGTCTCCCACTGACATAGCACTGTCCATACCCACTATTCTGTTGATGAACCTTCTTTTAGTCAGAGGTGTTTTTTTTACACCTCGACTAACAAAAGGTTTGCTGACAAAAGTGCTTGTATAGACAAAGCCTAAGTCCCACCCAGACAAAACATATCAGTAGTTTCCCAGTTATCCACATAAAATATTCCAATGATCAATGTCATTATAAGTTTGTTAAAAGAACAATCATACTCTGTGTATTTCTTCTTTAAATTAATTTTCATAACATCACAAAATTGTATTGTCAATAGGCAGCAAGAGACCGACCTCTGCTCCTTGAGTCATTGGGAAAGCCCACATGCCATTTACCTGTCCCCATCCTACAATGATCTATAACCTACCCTTCCCCTTTGAAGCACCAAAGGAATAATTAATCACTGAGTAGAATACTGAACAGATAGATGCCAAGCATCAGAATATGAAGCGGTCCTGTGACTGACATCCCATAATTTTCTGCTTTAGTTGAAAAGGAAATTGGTAGGACAACCACTGAGCGTACCCTGGGATCACTCCACATATCTGGGGTAGTTATATCTGCTGCAGAGAAATATTTTTTCTATCGGGAAATTCTTTGAAAAAAATGGAGAAGTTGCTGGGAAGAAGACTTTCTTTGCATGGTTTAGGAAACATTCTGTTTTTTATTTCAAAGGCTTAACTGCTTTGAGGGAATCCCCTAGCAGCCACAGGCCCTGGGAATTTAATTTTCTCCATCTGTTTCCCATTCTCTGAGCAGCATTGCATGGAGTCATGTAATTGTCTGTATCTGCAAGCAGCCTCCTGTTCAGATGGAGACTTGATTAACGTGTGTGATTGCAGTAGTAAGTCCCCTACTCAAGCCATTGTTAGAAATCCCGCCACTGACAGAAATATGGGCTTGACATTTAATAACATTTTTTGCTCTCTTGGAAATATACATAAGAGGTTAAAATTTCTAATAAGGTAAGTAACCCTTGTGAGAATTAAGAATTGAGATACTATCTCAAGTAAATGAATGAGGGGAGCAACTACTTTGGAGGGTAGGGTCATAATTCCAAATGTTCTGGACAAACTGGAGAGATGATCTGAGGTAAATAGGTTGTAGTTTAATGAGGACAAATGCAAAGTACTCCACTTAGGAAGGAACAATCAGTTTCATACATACAGAATGGAAAGCGACTGTCTAGGAAGGAGTACTGCAGAAAGGGATCTCAGGGTTATAGTGGACCACAAACTAAATATGAGTCAACAGTGAGACGCTGTTGCAAAAAAAGCACACATGATTCTGGGATGCATTAACAAGTATGTTGTGAGCAAGACATGAGTAGTCATTCTTCCACTCTACTCTGCGCTGACTAGGCCTCAGTTGAAGTATTGTGTCCAGTTCTAGGCACCACATTTCAAGAAAGATTGGAGAAATTGGAGCAGGTCCGGAGAAGAGCAACAAGAATAATTTAGCATCTAGGCTACGTCTACACTGGCCCCTTCTTCAGAATAGCCATGCTAATTTAGAACTTTAGAATAGGGAAATGCACGGGGGATTTAAATATCCCCCGCGGGATTTAAATAAACATGGCCGCTGCTTTTTTTCCATCTTGGGAAAAAGCTGGACAAGAGCGTCCAGAATGGCGCGATCCTCCGAAATAAAGCCCTATTCCGGAGGATCTCTTATTCCTACTTGAAATCATGCTTGAAAGTAGGAATAAGAGATCCTCTGGAATAGGGCTTTATTTCGGAGGATCGCGCCATTCTGGACGCTCTTTTCCAGCTTTTTCCCAAGATGGAAAAAAAGCAGCGGCCATGTTTATTTAAATCCCGCGGGGGATATTTAAATCCCCCGCGCGTTTCCCTATTCCAAAGTTCTAAATTAGCATGGCTATTCCGAAGAAGGGGCCAGTGTAGACGTAGCCCTAGGCTGTGTCCAGACTCAGGGTTTTTTTTCGGGAAAAGTAGCCTTTTTCCGAAAAAACTTCACCTGCGTCTAGACTGCAGCCGCGTTCTTTCAGCTGTTTGTCGGCTCAACGCGGCAGCCATGTAAATGTAAATGAAGCGGCGATTATTTAAATCGCCGCTTCATTTTACTCTGTCGGGTAGCCTAATCTACATGCCTCTGTCGCCAGAGGCATGTAGTCTAGACGTACCCTAAGAGTAGGTTAGATAGGCATCTATCAGGGATAGTCTAGACGGTACTGGGTTCTGCCGTGAGGGCAGGGGACTGGACTCGATGACCTCTCAAGGTTCCTTCCAGTTCTAATGTTCTATGATTCCATGAATCAGTCCAGTTCTATTCTGTTCTATAAAAGTGGCTAGACTAAGAACCTTCCATAACTGGGTTAAACAATATTATTACACATTTGTCACATGATTCTTTTCTCATTCTTTCCCTAGTGGGAGAAGTGTGTGCAGCAGAATATCTTGTCGGATGTTTTGTTTTTATTTAACTAAATGTGTTGCTGTGTATTTTATCTTAGGATATGTCTATACTTGCACACTCTTTCAATAGAGGGATGCAAATGAAGATATTCAAAACTGTAAATGAAGCCGGGATTTAAATATCCCATGCTTCATTTGCATAATCTCATTATGGCACTATTTCAAAATAGCGCTATTTTGAAATAAAACACACTGTGTAGACATGTTATTTCCAGAGAAAACCCTTCTCTCGAAATAACTGTTAAACCTCATTTTATGAGGAATCAGAGTTATTTCTGTTAAACCTCATTTTTTGAGGAATAAGGGTTTTCTTTCGAAATAAAGCATCTACACAGCGTGTTTTATTTCGAAATAGCACTATTTCGAAATAGCGCCATAACACGATTATGCAAATGAAGCATATGCAAATCACAACTTCATTTACAATTTTGAATGTCTTTATTTGCATCCCTCTATCAAAAGAGGGTGCAAGGGTAGACATATCCTCAGAGAAGGCACTTGGTGGGGAAAGTGGTGAGATTTGTGATAATCTAGTATATGGAGAAGTGCATGCTTCAGTGTCAGACCCACTTTCAGGAAAGCTCTGCTTCCCGCTAGATGAACTTTACCCTTGTTTTGGAGCGTTCCATTTTTGTTGAGGAATTAAGCTGTTTTGACCACATTTTCATCCTGGAACTTTAAGCTGTTTTGCAGATATACTGGGCCCAGGCCACAAAACATCTTGTGGATAAGGACTGAGACCTTGAACTTGATTTGATATTGTACAGGGAAGCTAGTGTATGTACTGGAGGACATGTTTGAAAAGAGATATTCATGATAACCTGTGTGGCTTAGGAGTCATACTGCAGCATTTTGTACTAGCTTGTGTCTCCTAAGCACTGAATGCTTCATATCCAGATATATCACGAATTAATGGGGGAGGGGGGGTATTGAGGGCAAGTAATCATTCAGCAAGATGGGATAGTCTCTGAGCCAAGCAAAGGTGATAGACAACATTTCTAATGGGTGCTGCTTTGTAAGAGCTTAGCATCTGTGACGAATTTAGAATTTAGGGCCCAAGTGTAGGTATGTACCTTTAGCCAAAAGAAGCTTATGCTGTGCTGCAAACTTTTCTAAATACTTTCCTCTGCCTAGGTCAGGATCAGCTGTTTTTCATCCTTGAGCTGATCTCATCCAAGCACTGGGCCACTTATGACCAATATGATGAAGGATATGTAGAGCTACGTGTCATTTGCATAGTGCTGGCACTTTGTGTCCATGTCGTCTGACCAGTTCACCTAATGATTGCATGTGGATGCTATAAAGTTCTCAGAATAGTCACTAAATAACTGGATGTCCTCAGTTAAGCAGGTTTATAGCTCTTATCTGTCCTGAATGTCCTGCAGTAGATCCAGAACAGTTTATTTTTGTACAAATGAGTCTCTAGCATAGTTTTCTGGAATCAGTTTGGTGTTTTTCTTGATGAAGTTTTGCATAGCTTCATATTTTCTGAAATGTAAGACAATCCTGAGCTGCTGTTGACTGGATCCCCATTGTAATAGTTTTAAATTTTCCTCTCTGTTTGGTATCAGTGATAAGTTATTATCCAGATAATACTGTTGATGATGGAGTTATTAATGGTTCTCAGGTTTTTTATGAAGTACATATTTATTGTAGAACTTGAAGGTGCACTGCCACTGCTACATTGTCTGACTCATGTTGTTGTAAGCTTAAACCATACTTCCATAACCTCAGTAGAAGTCTATTTTAGGGCTGCTGTTGTTTCAACTGTCATTTTCCCAAGATTGGTAGGTTAAGTCTTGGTTTCCAATGGAGTTGCATTTACATACACAAAGTCTGAATCTGGGACATTATGTACATAAATAAGAGCACGCTATTGGCATTCAGTAAAACAGTGGGCTAATTTAAAAATTTTGGTACTCATTTACAAAAAGCTTTACAGGATATGTATGTATGCACCAGATTAGTCCCCTTCATTCATCTTTGAATTGCCTTTGATCTGCTCCATGTGCATGGATTGTGTTGTGAATTGGCACATTAAATGCTTTGGCTTTGGAAATAAATTCCTTTTATATTGTGCTCACTGTAACTGTGTGATTCATTAAAGGAAAATTTATAACAGAAGTCAATAGAGGTTAGGTATTACAGCACAATGACCTTTTATCTATCAGAATTTGGTTAATAATGAAGAGCATTTTAAAAGTACACTATATTAGAACCTAAGTCACGCTGAGTTAAGGTTTACCTGAAATGTCTGTTCAATGAATACCTTATTTGTATAAATCTGTTTTAAAAATGAAACAAATTAAATGAAAAAATTGAAAGTTTTAAATACATTTTGGTTCACCATGCTTGAAACAGACAACTTTTAGTTAGAATATTTTATCAGTTATGATTATTCTTATCAAAACATTGAGGACGTTGAAATGGTTATCAAAACATTTAGGCTGTGTCTACACTGGCCCCTTCTTCGGAATAGCCATGCTAATTTAGAACTTTGGAATAGGGAAAGTTCCCTTCTCCAAAACTCCCTAAGCCTCACTAATGTAGCCCCAACTGTGCTGGTGGGAGCAGGGGACATGGTACTGGGGAAGGGTGCTTGGGACAGGGATGGGGTGCCAGTGGGGGCAGGGTGCCAGTGGGGACAGGGTGCTAGTGGGGTGCCAGTGGGTGCTGAAGCAGAGGACAGGGTTCTTTGGCAGGGGACATGGTCTTGGTGGGGGCAGGTAACAGGCTGATGGGGCAGGTAGCAGGTTGCCAGTGGATGCTGCAGCAGGGGACAGGGTATTGGTGGGGGAAGGGACTAGAGATTCCCTGGCGCACATCTCCTCCAAGGACTCCTTTCCCCTTCCCCCCACAGGGGAAGCATGTCTCGGCACTCCACTAGGGGCTCCTATTCCCTCCCCTCTCCCCCACAGGGGAAGCACATCCTGGAGTGCACCTTCTCCAGGGACTCCTACTCCCTCCCCAAAGCAGGGGAAGCTCATCCCAGCGCACGCCTCCCCCAGAGACTCCTTCCCTCCAGACTGCACAGGAAGTTCCCAGCATACCACAGACATGGGTCTGGTACCACGCCGGCTGTTTGGGGGAGGGGGAGCAGCCAGTGCACTTCCTGAAACCCCGGAAGTGGTGCACAGTTGCGGGACTTCTGTCCACCCTGCAGGAAGCTGGTGCTATCTCCATTGTCATTGGAGGTAGGTAGTGGGGCATAATCGGGGTGGGGGAGAAATGGGAAGGCTCTTAACACCTCATGGTTGGGCCCTCCAGATTGACCAGTCAATCATGATCGCTGGGTTGGTAGCCACAGTTCTAGTCATTATGCTTGTAACAGGAGTATTGTGGTGGTGATAAACATTCTTTTTCTTTTTATTAACCTATTATTGGTTAATTTTTTTGTGCCCTGGTTTTACCTTAGAGCTGAGATTTCCCAAGTGATCTCTTCCCTGGTTTTCTTACCATTACTTGGGTGGAGGCAGTGCATTTTTATCCTCAAAATCTAGGTTTTTAAGATTTTGGGGGGAAGCTTTATACCTAAGCCTGGAAAGATAAGGTTTTGGAGTACTTTTGCAGGGCCCCACTTCGGCATTCAACATACCAGAGTGGGGACATAGGCTTGACAACACTACAGAGTAATTTTAAAATAACTCCCCTTATTTCAAAATAACAAGGTGATCATCCATTTAGCAAGCCCATTATTTCAAAAATATTTTGAAATAACAGGCTTGTTATTTTGAAATAATAACCCCTCATTCTATGAGGAATTGAGCCTATTTTGAAACTGCTATATCAAAATAGGGTTAGTGTGGATGCTCAGCTACTGTTATTTTGAAATAACTACTCCCCAGAGTCATTCAAAGTAATTACTCCCCAGTGCTTCCTGGGGCTCTAAGTTGAAATAGCACATCCACATTAATGGAGCCTGCCTTGGACTAATTTTGAGGCTTCTCTGTAGTGTGGGTGCACTATTTTGAAATAGTTATTTCAGGAGTTATGTTTTCAAAATATCTTATTTTGAAATAACCTGGTAGTATAGACATAGCCCCATAGAATGCATATATTATCACCAGCCAACACTTCCATTCTGAATACAGTTGAGTGAATATTAAAAGTATCATGTGAAGGTATGTCATCACATTGAGCCATGGATGCTGATTTATTCTGTTGGACTGAAAGATATAAACTATTGAAAACCTCATGATAGCGTGCATGCCTGGACAGCCTTGGTAAATCCTCAAAAAGTAAAGAACAGAGGAGTGAATCAAAGTGTGAGTATGCACTGTGTGTGTGAAAAAGATTTAAATAAATGTCTGGATTGAGGATATGTGAGTCAGCTAGCGATGACAGTAATGAATACATACACAAGCTAGGGTAATGGAAGAAGGATAAAAACAAAAGCCAACTCTTGAGGACTAATGTCTTCTATGAAATCATCTTCGTTTCCTTATTTCTTTTCTTCACATCCTGTTGCTGATTTCTACTGTCCATCAAATATTCTGCAAAAGGAAAAAATTCTAAAACAGTATAAAACTGTAATTTTGACCACTTGGAAAGAGATGCATTTGAGTAGCATGTCACCGTGCCACAGTTGGGCTATGTCTACACTATGGAGTTTTCCCGGGATACCAGAGGTATCCCAGAAAAACTCTGTTGCATCTAGAGAATGTGTCCGCTCTTCTGCTTTTTTTTGAAGACGCGCAGACACGCTCTTTCAGAAACCCTGTCTTTCTCCTCCCATGAGGAAGAAGGGCTCTTCTAAAAAAGGAGGCTTTTCCAAAATTTGGCCCAGTGTAGACAAGCCAAATTTCAGAAAAGCCTCTTCCGAAAACACTATTGGAAATAGGTATACAAATTGTGAGGCACAATTTGCGTACCTTTTTCCAATACATTAGTGTAGTGAAGACATAGCCTGGGTCACAGCTCAGAACACCAGATTTGGGATAATCTGCTGTGAAATGGGTCAGACTCACGCCAACTGGAGGCTATTCTTCCCTAAGATATATAAGCCCATAACAAAGTAAACTTCTGTTTCACCACACTGGTTTACATGAATTCAGAAATGCAGTCTCCTTATGTATCCCAGCCATTATTTCACCACCCGGACACTAGACTTTATGATGAGTGATTATTTAAAACTAAAACCTGGTCTACACTAAGAGGTTACACCAAATATAGTCACATATGGATGATTTTCTAAACAATGTGGCAAAGAATATTTATATAGGACAACATATTTTGTTTTAAATCATACACTGGCTTTAAAAATTGTCTTAATTTATGTATGTATTAATTTTTACAGATGGAGAGGAGGTCAAGGGACTTCTTGTGTTTAGATCAATATACTTAGAACCTGATTCAAAATGTTGATTTTAACACAACCTGTTGAAGGGTAAGAGGAGGACTACAGCTTTCTCAAAATCTTGAGCTTTACCCACGCACAGTCCCATTCACCTTCCTTTGCCACCACTGAGGAGACAGTTCTGTGTCTTTCAAGAATGATAATCAGTAATGCTCCTAAGTAGAGTTGTTATAACTCATGGCAGCGGAGATTGATAAAAAAGAACATTAATTAGTATTTTATATAATGAAGGGAAAACAAGATAAAAGTTAATTTGTATGCTGTCAAACCCATCTACAAACCCTTTACACTATTCCTGTGCCATAAAAGGACCACAAAAGAGGCAGACATTGCCTCTGGAGTATTCCCTGTATAAGAGGGATGGATTAGAGGTGGCACCAAACCCAAACAACTTCTCTACAGTTGGAATTATATGCATGGAGAAGGGGAAAACAGGGTGCTTTGCCTATGGTTCCTGGAAACCATGGGGAGCCAGATACTAAGTAGAGAATCAAACCATTAGCATAACATTTACAATCAGACCAAACAAGGTGGCCCTGTGGGCCTCATCCAATGCTCCCCTGAGCCAATATGGAATTAGACCCTATAAAACTAAGTCATGTAAGAAGAAAACCAAAAGTGATAACGTGTATTTGCCAAGTTGAAAGCAGGCTCCTTTGTTATAGTTAGCTCCTAGTGATGTTCCTTTGGAGACAAAAGCTTAGTGTGCTTAGCAGCTAGCTCATTTATAGTTCCCCTCATCTTTGATGAAAAGGTGTCACTCATTTATAATACACGTTTGTATTTTTATTTGAAACAATAGCATTTGTGTGGTATCTGATCCAGATTTTCAAGTCGGATTGATAAATGGGGACATTAGTTCATTTACATTACACTTCTAATTGAAGATCCCTTCTTTCATTCAAAATGAGTTACTTTGTGTCTGGTCTTGGTTTAGGATTAACATATAGCTAAAACCAATAAACCATGACAATGTCTATTGTCCCCAAGAAAACATGTAACTACCAAAGTGTGTCTATTACCAGCCTGACCATTTTGCATATACATTGTAGTCCCATTCCCCCACCATTTATCTGCCTTTTTTAGATTATAAACTCTTCAGGGAGACAAAAAATTGCTTCCATCTGTTTTTGGAAAGTACATATTTACAAATACAATAAATAATAATAATCATAGGCTCCTTAGGCACACCCAGTTCTCTGCAACCAATTACAATTTAACCCATTCGTTTTTCTCACAATTCTCGCATCACCATTTTACTTACATCTCTCTTTAATCTGACAAAAGACACTTCTAACAGCTTTCTTTGAGCATTCTTAATTAACATTTGTGTGAAAGGTCGCTAATAGTAGCTCACTAATATATTTGAATACTGAAGCCCAGATTCACAGAGAATAGTACACTGAGAATCATAATGTTAAATGCATCAGATAAAATTTAAATTGGACTGGATGGTCGTATCGCTTATGGTGACAATGTTATTGTTCTGACTGTGTGAGTGGAGTGAGATTATAGTGATGGACCAATGATAAATAGATCAAATAGGAAGAGAGAGAGGGTTAGAGCTTAATTTCACATGAGACAGACCCATAACTTCTAGCCAATCAGACCTGAAAGGCTTTGATGACCCTTGTTGTACTTGATGTTCCTGTGCTCCACAGGGATGGTATGAATGTGACACTGTGCTTTTGTGATATCAAAGTGCTGCAATATGTTTTAAAAGATGTTGTGATGTTACTGTAAAAGAATTTTCCTCTGTGGGTAACTGAAGACTTTAAATGGGATTTAAAGACATCTTGAAGAATTAAGGGGCCTGTAATTGCCTGAAAAAGGAATTTCATTATTCATAAAAAAAATTCTAAGGAAAGCTGGGTGGGAATTTTTCTACAAACCACTTTTTTGCCAAAAAAACCAACTTCTCAAAATCAAACTAATTAATAAAACAGGATTTGTTTAGACACATCTCCTGGTTTGAAAAACATATGGAAGAAAGTTAAAAGTTTCAATCTGGAAAATTTAGATTTTTTGAGGCCAAAAGTCTCAGAGAAGTAGCCATGTTAGTCTGTAACTTTAAAGACTCTGAAGAAGTGGGTTTTGTCTATGAAAGCTCATGACACTGTATATATTTTAGTTAGTCTCTAAGGGTACGTCTAGACTACAGGCTTTTGTCAATAGAAGTTTTGTCGACAGATACCGTCGACAAAACTTCTGTTGACAAAGAGTGTCTAGACTACATCCAGATCTGTCGACAAAGCAAGCCGCTTTGTCGACATGACAGTGTAAATGCAAAGGACAGTGTAAATGTAATAATGCCTTCTGTCAACAGAACTGTCAACAAAAGGCGCTATTCCTCGTAGAACGAGGTTTACAGCCATTGACAAAACTGCTGAGTTCTGTCGATGTTATGTCAACAGAACTCAGCGGCAATGTAGATGCAGGTATAGTTTCGTCGACAAATCTCTGTAGTCTAAACACACCCTAAGCGTACATCTATGCTAGGGGACAAAGTTGAATTAAGATGCGCAAATTCAGCTACGTTAATTGCGTAGCTAAAGTCAAAGTACCTTAACTCGGTTTTTGGCGCTATCTACACCTCAGGAAGTCAAAAAGAGAACACTCTCCCTTCGACTTCCCTTACTCCTTGTAAAAGAAGGACTACCGGCATTGACTGGAGAATCCCTTTCAGTTCGAATTACCTATCTTCATTAGACCCACTAATTCGAACCCGGGAAGATTGATAGCGGCAGCTTCGATTTTCTTCTGTAGTGTAGATGTACCCTAAGGTGCCACGAGATTACTCATTCTTACTTATTCTTTTTATAAAAAATTTAGAAAAAAGGTCAAAATTGAAACAAATTGTTTAAAAATTATCAAAATGAAACTTTCGATGCATGTGAAACACAATTTTTTTCAGATTTTGTATTTACAAAAATGTGAGATTAAATGTTCATCCCTATTCATTGTGGGAACAATTCAAAATAGATGTTTTGAAAACTTTAATAGGTCAGGAAAGCAGTGTTCCTTCCAGCGCCACTTGGTAAGATACTTGTTTAAGTGAAGTGCAAATGCTAAACTTCCCTCTGATGAGGAAGAGGACTGAGTTTTTTTTAAGAGTGGATATGCGTAAGTGACATGATGGACTATTACCAATTGAGGAGTGTTGTGTGACTGCATGAGTATTTGAAATGGTGCAACTGATTCTGACATGATGCTCTACAGTTGGCAAATGCTTATATTGACATTCCCGGAATTCAAATATTGGTAGGCAAACATTTCCCTGACATTTATTTCCACTTTGAAATGCATGATGCCCATTCCATATAAATCCTCCCCATCCTATGTAAATATACTTGTAAAGAGGCAAGATAGGCATGGTAATATCTTTTAATGGTCAAATAAAAGATATTAGCTTACCCGCTTTGTCTTTCTAATATACCAGATCTGATAAAGTTCAACAGTGCATCAGTGCACTTTTGGCAGGTCTATATCCAGAAACGCATAGGAAAATTATAAGGAAAGATTACCTGGCTTGGTAATGGCACCTTGTTTGGCTAAGTACAGCCTAAGGCCTGATCATGTCATTTCCCATTCATCAATGGCTAAACCCTCCTCTACCTACCTGACTTCTCTCTAGCTGATGACTCAGCTGGCATCAAATTTGAGGAAATGTCAATAGAACTGCACTATAGAATGTGAAGTGTAGATCAAAAGTGTGTTCCATAAACAAGAGAGGAAGTATGAGACTTATTTTGTTAAGGCTTTGCTATGCCCCCCGCCTCTCCCCCCGAAAAAAAATGAAGCAAGTGATGTCTGTGGTCTCTATTGGTGGCCCCAGTATCTTTACTGCTAGGTCTAAAGAGCTGACTATAAATAATGTTGTCACAAAGTGTTTGGTATGAAGGAGAAATTGGCTATTGGGAAGACAGCCCGCAAGTAACACTGTGAAGTTTTCCATTTGCAAATGCAGTAGTAGGAAGAAGAGAAGAATCAAAAGGCTGATTTACAATTCAAATGAGAGTTTGGTCATAAAGGACATTGGCCAGGGAGATGTGCATCAAGTATAGCCTGTGGGTTACACAGTTGGGACCACCCAGGCTTCAGCTAATGTTAGTGTTTACATAACAAGTTAGAAACAAGCTCCTCCAATTAAAAAGCCAATGTTTAACTAGATGCTAACTTGTTATACACACTGAGGTCTAAATGTTAATAGCTTTGACCTCCTCCAGTTTTATCTTAATCTGCTTGACAGAGTAAACGAACTCTGGGTTATGCTTTACAGAATGATTCCTTTTTATTTTTTTTCCTCTCCATTTCTAACAGTGACAGTGTCACACATTGCAGGCCTAAATGAAAGCCTGTCTTCTTTTTCAATCAGTTATATCGCTAAGTATATGGACAGAAAAGCCCTTGTGATTGACACTGCTTCAACAAAAGCAGATTCAGTTTCTAGGTGATAAGAGGCAAAGTCATACAAGCAGTGTGTACAAAGCAGGGGAGGATAGCAAAAAATTAGTGATAAAAGGGCTAATCTTATTGTTTTGCTAGATGAGAGAATGGCTCTTTGTGTTTGCTCAAGCAGAAGCCCACACATTGTCCCCCACCTTTTTCTCTATTCTCGGCAGCAAAATAATTTCCAGATTTTGAAAATATCCAATCATAAACCAATGGACTCGAAAGGAGGGGGGGCTAAGGGGAGAGGAAAGGGCTCTTGTATGCTTGGAAAATTTCAGAAAGCCAAGTAGCGACTGCACATGTATTGTGTGCTTCCTTTACATCTATGAATGAAGTGTGCATGTAAGCTCCCTTGTATAGAGGATTCTAGGGAGTAGTAGAAAGACACAACCCCCTTTAAATGCAAACCCAAATCAAATTAATGTGACCGCTTTTAGGATGGATTCTGACCTCACATGCTTTTTATACTAGTGTAATTCCACTGACATCAATGTATATTGTTGCATGTGAGAGCAGAATCAGGCTCTTTCGGCCACGTTGCCGCTATGTTCTGGGTATCATGGGCCCAGTTCTTAGCTCAGACATAGCCTCTTGATGCACCTCCACAAGAAAAATAAGTTTCAGGGGGTAGCCGAGTTAGTCTGTATAGGATAAACTTAAAAAAACCCAAACAAATGGTCTGGTAGCACTTTATAGACTAATAAAACGTGTATGGTATCATGAGCTTTCATGGGCACAGCCCACTTCTTCAGATGACCGGAGTTTTGAGTTTAGGATGTGCAGACCCAAAATAAATAGGGGAGAAGGGAGAGCGGGGAAGGAAAAAAATGGAAGGGGGCGGGAAACAAGGATCAGAGGGTATGAAAATATCAAAGGGAAAACCAAATAGACAGAACTGGTAATCTATAAGCACCTAAAAATTGGATAGGATTTTTTTTTTACCATTTCATGCACTTTTTATTAACACTTTCTATAGCTGCCATCTTCCCTTAAAAATGAAACCAGCCAAAATTCACAAACCCCATCGGATCCTGGCCTGGGGAAGAGCTGTGGCATTCCTTGGTGGGAGGAAATGGCAGCACCTATGTGTTAAAATAAGGAGATAAGGATCATAGGGTAGCAATTAGAAAGAAAGGGTACTAATATCAGAATCTACACAGACAAAGAGCTGTTGGCACCCACAATAAAGTATAATAAACTCAGAACTTGCAGGGGATGATGCCCCTAGGAAAATGGCATTCTCTGGATAGCCCAGAGTCAATGTAAATGTTCCACACCACTTCCCCTTCTTAGCCCCAGATGCTGAGAGTGTGACTAGGGTGAGGCCTACATGGCCAGAATGCTGCTGAACTTCTGTTAGTCTTAGCAGCTGCTATGGCACCCTCAGATCAATACAGAACATTTCCCCTCCTTCCCCATGAAGCTTAGGTGCATCCAGGCACTGAAGTCTTAGAATACATGTAATTCTATTTAGAATATAACATAAGAACATGAGACCGGCCGTACTGGGTCAGACCAAAGGTCCATCTAGCCCAGTAGCCTGTCTGCCGATAGTGGCCAACACCAGGTGCCCCAGAAAGGGTGGACCGAAGACAATGATCAAGCGATTTGTCTCCTGCCATCCCTCTCCAGCCTCTGACAAACAGAGGCCAAGGACACCATTTTATCCCCTGGCTAATAGCCTTTTATGGACCTAACCTCCCTGAAATTATCTAGCTTCTCTTTAAACTCTATTGTAGTCCTAGCCTTCACAGCCTCCTCTGGCAAGGAGTTCCACAGGTTGACTACACACTGTGTGAAGAAGAACTTTCTTTTATTAGTTTTAAACCTGCTACCTATTAATTTCATTTGGTGTCCTCTAGTTCTTCTATTTAGGGAACTAATAAATAACTTTTATCGGCCCTCTCCACACCACTCATGATTTTATATACCTCTATCATATCCCCCCTCAGTCTCCTCTTTTCTAAACTGAAAAGTCCCAGTCGCTTTAACCTCTCCTCATATGGGACCCGTTTCAAACCCCTAATCATTTTAGTTGCCCTTTTCTGAGCCCTTTCCAAGCCCAAAATATCTTTTTTGAGGTGAGGAGACGACATCTGTACACAGTATTCAAGATGTAGGCGTACCATAGTTTTATACATTTATTTCTGTATATGTTGTGTACTGTATATGTGAATACATATTCATAGGCAAAGTAAGAAGCAGAGGCCCAAGGAGATGGGTTATTTATAGTCACATTGTAAACATATGTTGCAAAAAAGACAGGATGGCACCTGTTTAAATGTTACAGAGCTCTGAGTGCCTGGCTCTGGTGTATCTCTGTCCTCACTCAAAGGTCAGGGGCCGCAGTAAATGCCTTTCAGCAGCACCTTGCTAGTTGTGTTGGGATCATCCTCTTTGTATCCTTGCGGCTCAAGTAGCTTACATGGCGCAGAGGAGAACTTCAAGCTCTCGTGAAATGTGGAGTCCAAGGGAGGAGAAATTTCTAACGGTGAAGTCTACTCAGAGGATGTATATGGGAAAGCTGCTTTTTAACCTTGTTTAATTACTACTGTTGACTGTTCAGCATGCAGGATAAAGAATTAAAATCCTGGACTTCTGCATTAGGTGAAAGACAACATAACCTTGCCTTCTGTCTCCTTCACTGTTCATTAGTTTCATGGCTTTATTCCTATCTCTTCCTAGCAGGGCCAGGCAGCTGTGTCCATCCAGCATCTGGAGTCATACTGCAGTGCCACCAATCACCAAGGTTATTGAATGAGTGTTGCCAATTCCATTCTCCTCAAAACTAAGCCTGCCAGCTCTGTTATGCCCTTCATCAGTCAGGAATATTGGCTCTAATGTATCACTCACTTTACCGTACGTCGTTTTAGATTTAGAAAGTGATGGAAGGTCATTGTATGTGACTTCAATGAATTTTTCCCAGATCATCTCTGTTGTGTACTGTATATGTGAATACATATTCATAGGCAAAGTGAGAAGCAGAGGCCCAAGGAGATGGGCCAGCAGTAGACTAGTGCTATTAATGTCATGAGAGGAGCTCCCACTTCCTAGTGTTCAATAGATAACCCCACTAAAAGGTTATATATAGCCACATTTACAGAACATTGCTAGAGATGCAGGAAGGTTCATGGCCAGATGTGATCACTGACTCACCAAGTAAAACACTTGGGCCACTTTTAACCTTGACTGAATAAAGCCCCAAAATAATGGCAAATAAAATGTGAGGCACATTTTTAAAGTGCACATTTGAGCAGCCGTGGACAGACAGAGAGATTGTCAAAGGCAGCAGGCAACTAAACACCTAATTCCTATTGAAAGTCAGGGAGAGTTGGTGTCTAGCTCACATTTATGCCTTTGAAATGCTCCCCTATGACTCTTCTAAGAATCTCTGCATGAACAAGTGAGGGTTTGACAATCTAGCCTTAAATGATTATTTCAGGAGAACATCTGTGTCAGAAATAAAGCTGATGAGCCTTTTGCATTGCTAGTTGCTCACAGCATTCTTTCTGTAAATAAGCTAGAATAATTTGTCTTCAGAAAAAAAAAAGATGAATACAGGCAGTCCCCGGGTTACATGGATCTGACTTACATCGGATCCCTACTTACAAATGGGGTGAGGCAACCCTGCACTAGCTGCTTCCTCCCAGCAGACCAGGGAGACATGGACCGGCTTTTCTCAGCAGACACCTCAGCTTGAGAAATAAAGGACTGAGGGAAGTGAGGTGTGGGAGAATAAAACTGAGCTCTGGAGAAATGTTTGGCTAGAGTTTCCCCTACAATATGTACCAGTTCCGACTTACATACAAATTCAACTTAAGAACAAACCTACAGTCCCTATCTTGTACGTAACCCGGGGACTGCCTGTACATGCAATATCAATGAATTCAAAGTTCAATACACTTTTATTAGATGACATTTCCCTCTAGCATTTAATAAAATAAGTCCCCAAATCTGTCCAGACAAAACACAACCAAAAAATGATTCATTAGGGACATAATGAAGGGTCCCATCAAAAAGTAAAATAGATGTACATTCGGGGAAGAAATTGCACATTTCTATTGTTCAGAAAGCCCATAGCATTCCTTGTCCATAAGGAAATCAAAGTGTGCAAGATGCAAGAAATGGGTTTCCCATGAGAATTATGTCTTATTAGTATATTTCCTGTTTTATCAGATTTAAGTTTTTTATTGCTCTGAATGGTTGTAGAGTTCTGTGAATGAACTTGCTATGACACAGTTCAAGTATCTTGAGTTAAGCCTGAATATCTCAGTCTTGGCTGTATACCCAATTCAATAGAGCTGAAGCTTATACTGTGTTCCTAGCGGACTATTTCAGGAAGATTATGGACTCCCAGTTATTTAAGAAATATATTCAAAACTGACTTCTTTCTAAATTTTAATACTACAGATATGTTATTAAAACAACCATTCTTTATTTTGTTATCTTTTTCAGTTGCTTTTAATTATAAAAAGATACTAAAGAAGTACATTATATTTAGATCAAAAGATGATAGTCCCATATTTGATGTTTACTGATTAAATATCCATGAAAAATTATTCTTGTGACAGAAGGGTGATGCCATCTTTTGTCCTAGATTGCTCTGTTGAAGGATATGAAAAAAATAAATGTATCCTGTAGGTTAAGAATACCCTACAATTATACAGATCTCTGTCATATGGAGACAGTTATTTGAAGGAAATTCCAGGGCAAATAATTCCCATTATTATAGAACCATAGGGGTCAACCACTGAATCCTTAGGCAAAGCTAAGTTGAACACTAAGGTCTGGAGCCAAGGTCTCTGCACTTCTAATTTTATCCTCCATCCACTGGACCACACTATTTCCTGTAAGACCTGCACCCTTGAAATAGAAGATGGAAAGGACCTACTGAGTCATCTTCTCTGTATTCCTGAGAAGGTCTGATAATTTTTTTGGCCTTTTCAGTACATTCTTTAGTACTTGTGACAAAGTCAGGCCGGACAGCTGCAAGAGAGTCATGGAAGGCCAATATAGCCTTAGAATAGTAAAGGCTCCTTTTCCTACAAACAGAGAATGAGTTACCTCACGTCAGTCAGGGACACTTGAATCCAATTAAGGGCTGCCTGGGGCCTTAAAAAACCCCTCCTCTTGGGAAAACAAGAGAGGAAGAGAGAGAGAGAGAGCGAGAAAAAAAAAGTAAGTCAGCCAGCCAGCCAAGCATTTGCCAAGCTAGTGACAAGAGAGGAATAAGCCGCTCCAGGGTGAGGGACTGTGTACCTTCCCACAGGCAGGACAGCCAAACCTGAGTGCTTGCTAGTGGAAGGACTGTCATCCCAGGCCACCTAATAACATGACGCGTTGTCCCTGTAAGGGGTCCGTGAAAGGTACCCCCCTGTTTTTTTGTTCATGAAAGTCTCCTTTTTTCCTTTGTTGGCGGACCACCCCGAGTGGAGATGATTACCTCAGGTCTACCATCACCACAGGGGGAAGCACTAAGTTAGACGAGTGAAAAGTAGTTCCTTGCCACATACTGTAATTATTTATTTTATTTAAATTATTTATTTATTTAAAATATTTTTAGCTTGCCTCTCTATGTGAGTGGCTTGCAAAATTTTAAAAACATAATAAATAAATAAATAATGTAAACTACAGGATCGCAATGTGTGTGTGGGGGGGGTGGGGGGAGGGACAAAATACCTGCTAAAACACCTCAAGAGGAGGGACACACAAAAGGGTGTCCTTAACCTGATACCAAACAAGTGCCAACGTTGGCACCAGGCGAAAGTCCCAGTGGAAACAATTCCATAGCCTATGGACAAAGGTTGAGAAGACCCTGCTCCGCATAGATGCCAACCTTATCTCCATAAGTGGAGTAACACAGAGCAGAGCCTCTCCAGTGACCTCAATCCCTGGGCTAGTTTGTGTAGGAGGAGACAGTCCTTCAAATACCCTGGTCCCAACCCATATATGGGCTTTATAAGTCATAACCAAGACCTTGAATTGTTCCCAGAACTATACCGGAAACCAGTGCAACTGCCTGTTCACTGGCATAATGTGCTCCATATAACAAGTATTAATTAATAACTCAAGCAGGTGCATTATGGACCAGTTGAACCTTCCAAAGACTCTTCAAAGGCAGCCCCATGTAGAGGGCATTACAATAATCCAATCGGGATGTGACAAGGGCATGAATCACTGTAGCCAAGTCGTTCTTATTCAGGAAGGGTCACAGCTGGCAGATCAGCCAAAGCTGCCCAAAAGCACTCCTGGCCACCAAGGTGCTCACTCGACCCCTGCCCTTCATAGCTTATTAAATCTAGCCAAGAGGGAATGACTGGCTGGGTCCAGGGGATTATTAATGCATCTTTTAGATCCGGTATGGTTCCCGCTGCCTTGAAAGAGGCAGTGATAAAACTGTTACTCAAGAAGACTTCCCTGCACCCACATGATTTAAATAACTATTGCCCAGCTGCTAATATCGCCTTCTTAGGCAAGGAACTCAAGTGGGCAGTGGCATTGCAACTCCAAGCTTTCTTGGAAGAAACAGATTACTAAGATCCATTTCAGTCTGGCTTTAGCCTGGTTTTGGAATGGAAACCACCTTGGTCGTCCTGGCAGACGACATACGCCGGGAGATAGACAGGGGGAGTGCATCCCTGTTGATTCTCTTAGACCTCTCAGCGGCTTTTGATACCATCTACCATGATATCCTTCTGGGACGCCTGGTGGAGTTGGGTATCGGAGGCACTGTTTTGCAGTGGTTCTGATCATACCTGTCGGGACGCTTTCAGAAGGTGAAGCCAGAGGGCTGCTATTTGACCCTGTGGCGATTGTGCTGGGGATCCCGCAAGGTTCCATCTTGTCCCCTATGCTGTTTAATATCTACATGAAGTTGCTGGGAGAGGTCATAAGGTGTTTTGAAGGACTGTGCCATCAATATGTAGATGACACCCAACTCTATTTCCCTGTGACATCAGAACCAGGTGTGTCGGTGACTGATCTAAACCGGTGTCTGGAGGTGGTGACGGTCTGGATAAAATCAAACAAGCTGAAGTTGACTCCAGATAAGACTGAGGTCCTGTGGATCAGGAGGCCATCTGTTCAGGAATGTGGCATGGCACCTGTTCTAGATGGGGTTATTCTCCCCCTGAAAGAACAGGTACGCAGCTTGGGAGTCCTCGTGGTCCCTTTTTTAACATTTGAAAACCAGATTCCTTCAGTGGCAAGGAGTGCTTTTGGGCAGCTTCGTCTGATCCACCAGCTGTGACCCTTCCTGAACAACCATGACTTGGCCACAGTGATCAATACTCTTGTTACATCCAGACTGGATTACTGTAATGCACTTTATGTGGGGCTGCCTCTAAAGAGCCTTCAGAAACTTCAATTTGTCCAGAATGCAGCTGCTCAAGTCTTAAGTAATACTCATTATAAGGAGCACATTATGCCAGTGCTTTGGCAGCTGCACTGGCTTCCGATATGTTTCCAGACACAATTTAAGGTTTTAGTTATGACCTGTAAAGCCTTAAATGGGTTGGATCCAGGGTATATGAAGGACTGTCTTCTCCAATATGAACCTGCCCGGGGATTGAGGTCAGCTGGGGAGGCTTTGCTTCATGTTCCTCCACTTGTGGAGATAAGATTAACATCTACATGGAACCTTCTCAACTTTTGCTCCCAGGCTGTGGAATTCTCTTCTTCAGGATATTCGCATGGCGCCAACACTAGCATTGTTTTATCATCAGGCTAAAGCCACTCTTTTTAGTCATGCTTTAATTAATGTTTGAGTCTGTATGTGTATGTTCCTCTTCTCAATATGTTTTTAGCAGGTTTTATGTGCTTATGGGGTCTCGTATTTTAAAGGCGCCTAGAATATTTTAAATAGAGAGGCGGGGTAAAAATATTTAAATAAATAAAAATAAATAAAATAAATGTTAAAAAAGGCTCCAGGAGGACTCCCAGGCTGCATACCTGTTCTTTTAGGGGTAGTATGACCTCGTCCAGAACTGGTAACACACCATATTCCCGGACAGGTAGCTTCCTGATCCACAGGACCTTGGGCTTGTCTGGATTCAGCTTCTGCCTATTCCACTTCATCCAGTTCATCACTGACTCCAGACATTGGTTCAGACTGATTGCCGCCATACCTGGATCTGATGTCACAGAGTAATAGAGTTGGGTGTCATGTACTTACTAATGGCACTGTTCTCTAAAGGAATGTCTACAGTACAGTGTTATTTCTAAAGATCATATTTCATAATAGCTTATTTGAAATAATGCATCTACACACAAAATGCATTTCGAAATAGCATTTTGATATTTCGAAATAGCGTGTCCACATTGAATGGACTCTGAATCACACTTAATGTTGGCCGGAACCAGTTCCAGCAGGGCACCAGGTCAGGACTTACTGTGTGGGGCTGCTGCCTGAGGCTATCTGAGGTCTGTGCTTAAAGGGACCCCCTGGACAACCAGTTCTCAGGTTTCCCTGCTTGCTTGTCTACCTCGATGAGGGACAGCAAAGCATTTTGTCTCTGCATGCTCTGGTTGCCCTCACTCTGCAACATAGAGCCAGAGCTGCCCCTGAGCATTCTGGTGCTTCTCTTGTGGACGTGTTGCTGTGAGCCTGGCTGCACTTTCTGCAGGCTGCCATCTGGGATGTCCATCGGGGGGCTGTCAGTATCCAGGAGGCCCTGAGGGAGAGCTTCCACCCTGAGGAGTACTAAGAGCCTCCCTGGTCTGTCCCACTGGGGGCTTGTGCCTCATTCCTTCCTCACATCCTTCCACTTACTCCTCCTAACCCCCCTTCCTGATGTCAAATAAAATACATGTATTTTCATGAACACAAACTCTCTTTATTTAACAAAACTGGAGGGGAGGGAAAGAAACTCTGGTGAGATGGGGAAAGGGAGAAGAGAGAGTGGGAGAGGGGAGGGGGAAACCTGGGAGGAGGGAGCTGGGAAGGGAGAAACAAGGGGAAGAAGGGGGTGGAGCTCAGGGCTCAGGGTTGGGAGTCTCACCGGACCAACTTGATTGTCATGCAAACCTGCTCCTGGGTTCGCATGTGGCCTTTGGTGGCCAGGCTGGCAGCTATCCTATAATATAGAAAGTTTGTATTAGGTCTTTTCATAATATAGGAACTTTGTATTAAGTCTTTTTATAATGTTACAGTTCTTAGGAATAATCAAGGTAAAGAAAATGTCTTTGTAGTAGAAGTAGAATATATCTTACCAGTGCTTTTTTTGTTAAAAAAAAAAGTGCCAGTACTCCACGGGAAAAGTTGTTGAGTTCTGCCTGGAGATGCTGGTACTGAGAATTGGGCAGTACCGTCACAAAAAAAGCACTGGATCTTACCCCTTTGACTTGAAAGTGGTTCTGTTCTTGATAAATGAGTTGTGAATGAATGAGGCATGGAAGGCAAGGATCAACAGTTGCAACAGTTGAAAAGGGGAAGAATAAGAGCCAAACCCAAGAACACCCAGGGTGCATCTACGCTGCACCCTTACTTCGAAATAAGCTACGCAATTTGCGCTATGCATATTGTATAATTTATTTCGAGGTACAGTAAACTTCTGATAATCCAGCACTTTTATGACCCAGGGGGTGCTGAATTATCAGATATGCTGGACTATTGGAAGGGGGGGTTATGAGGGGGGTGGGGTGGGGTGGGGTGGGGAGGGGTGGGGTGGGGTAGGGAGCTGGGGGGGGGGGTCGGCGCTACGGGACCAACCCAGCACCTCAGCTGTTCTGCCCCAGACTTCCCCGAGTCAGCTGCTGGTCAGTTTCAGCAGCGGGTGACTTGGGGATACCCGGGGCAGAGCAGCTGGGTTGCTGGGTTGGTCCCATAGCGCCACCCCTTGGCACTGCGGGACCAACCCAGTAGTACCCCAGCTGCTCTGCCCCAGACTTCTCCAAGTCAGCCGCTCCTGAAACTGACCAGCGGCTAACTCAGGGAACCTAGGGCAGAGCAGCTTCAATTGTCCAGCTGCCTGGAGCACTTCCGGGTTCCAGGTGGTGCCTGACTATCAGGAGTGCTGGACCACTGGATGCCGGACAGCTGGAGTTTTACTGTAATTTCAAAATAGCTTATTTTGAATTTTGGCACTGTCTACACAGCACCACATTTAGAAATAAAGTGCTATTCTGAAACATCCCTTAACCATCATGGAACAAGGATTACAGGGACGCCAGAGAATCCTTCAAAAGACACAGAATAGCTATTACAGGATACTTCTGGTATCCTGAAATAGCTCCACTATCTAGACATAGCCCAAGACACTGTTAAATGGATTCACTGTGAAAGGATCAGACATATGGATGGCCTTGTGAGTCAAAAAGCAAGCTCCCTCTTTTGAAGCAAATTGGGAGTTAAAAGCAAACACCCACGTTGACACTCTTTGAAGATGAATGTGGCAGTGTTGGGGAAAACACCCAGAAGATGCCACAGATTGAATTAAGAACTGACACAGCTAAAGTGTATAGATTTTAGTGAGAGTGAATCTCAGATAAATGTGGGGTGTCTTGCATGAGACCCCGGGTCTCATCTTGTCAACATGGGAGCATTAGTCCAAACTGACAGAAGCCTGGCTCCTTCCTCTCCCCCATCTAACTCACCTGGCCAGTGAGTTAAGGGGAGATACAAGTTGGTAACTAAGCATCAACAAGACTCTCTCTCTACCTCTCTCTCTCTCTCTGTCTGTATGAGTGCATGAGTATGGTATATTATATTGGAGAGGGTCCAGAGAAGAGCAACAAGAATGATTAATGGTCTAAAGAACATGACCTATGAAGAAAGGCTGAAAGAATTGGGTCTGTTTAGTTTAGAAAAGAGAAGATTGAGGGGGGACATGATAGCCATTTTCAGATATCTAAAAGGGTATCATAAGGAAGAGGGAGAAAACTTGTTCATCTTGGCCCCTGAGGATAGAACAAGAAGCAATGGGCTTAAACTGCAGCAAGGGAGGTTTAGGCTGGACATTAGGAAAAAGTTCCTAACTGTCAGGGTGGTGAAACACTGGAATAAATTGCCTAGGGAGGCTGTGGAATCTCCATCTGTGGAGATATTTAAGAGTAGGTTAGATAAATGTCTATCAGGGATGGTCTAGATAGTATTTGGTCCTGCCATGGGGGCAGAGGGCTGGACTCAATGACCTCTCGAGGTCCCTTCCAGTCCTAATATTCTATGATTCTATGATATGCATGCGGGCATACAACAAAGTATTAATATATTGCCAATAAATGTAGTATTTTGTCTTATCCCTCTGAAAAAGATCCCAAGAAGTTCTTTAAGTACAACACTCTGACAACACAGATCAAGCCAAACTTGTCTTTTTTCAGCATACAATAATATACAAATGCAACTTATGTTGATTTATTATATTTGCCTCTTTCTGCAGTTCTGTGAAGCTTTTGGAAGACTCAGGCTCCTCATCTGTAAAATGGGAACAATCACTTTATTTTCCTTATAGGGTGTTGTGATAACTAGTCTATGTACAACACTTTGAGGATATAAAGTGCTAGGGATTATGTATTCTACACAAAAACTAAGTTAAGTAAATATTAAGTTTGTACAATTATGTTCTCAAGCTTAGGAAATATAAGAGTGAAAGGCTCATGCATACATCTTAGATCTTCCCCCATGTTGCATTATGATACATTCTTTAATTTCACGCTAGTGTTCTTTTTCTCAAATCATGTGAGATTTCAGGATTTAAACTGCAGAGCAACCTTAATTTTTGGTATTTCCTGGTTTAAAGTGGTTAATTGCTATTCTCTTTATGTTGGTTTGTGTATGGAATCTTCTTTCTTCTGATGAAAAAAAACATAGGAGCTTTATTTTCAATGACCTCACAACATCGCATGCTTGCAAACGGAAAAAAAATACAAGGGATACAAATTTCCTACTTGGAACTATGTGGAACTCATTAGAGCTACTGGACACTCAGCATTTAAGAAAATCATACAAATTTAGGAGCCCATCATCAGACCAAAACTTCCGAACTCCTTAACCCTCTGAAAGTTATGAGCACTTGAATGGAGAAGGCTTTAGTGAAAGTAATTTTGAAGCCAAAACCAACTCCTGGTAGAATATGTGAAGGTTAGTGGACTATGGCAGCCAGGTAACTTCATAATCTTTGTATGGCAACCATTATTAGAATCTGTTTATTATTGGCATATCTATTAGTATTAAATAAGGCACTAATTAGATAATCAGAAGCAGTGATTAGGATCCTATGTGGGAGCGCTCATGTGGGAAGCAACTGAGGGTACAGCTACACTGTGTTTTATAGCGCTGTGTTTTATTCTTTGATTCTGAGGCAAGAAAGGAGTCTTTGGCTCTAAATTCATTATGGCTGATCTTGACAATTCTTAGAGTAGGAGTTCAGATTCAGGGTACAGCTACACTGTGTTTTATTTTTCAGAAGAGGTATGCAAATAGCGCTCACATTTGCATACCTTCTGGTTTTTTTCCCCAGAAGAGGCTTTTCTGCCATTTGACCCCATCTAACCGGGGCCAAATGTCAAAAAAAAACCCTCTTTTGAAAGCCCCCTTCTCCCTCGTAAAATGAGGTTTACAGGGACTTTTGAAAGAAGGCTTTTTTCCCAACATTTGGCCCCATGTAGATGGGGCCAAATGGCAGAAAAGCCTCTTTCAGGAAAAAAATGGCAGAAGGTATGCAAATGCGAGCGCTATTTGCATACCTCTTCTGAAAAATAAAACACAGTGTAGCTGTACCCTGAATCTGAACTCCTACTCTAAGAATTGTCAAGATCAGCCATAATGAATTTAGAGCCAAAGACTCCTTTCTTGCCTCAGAATCAAAGAATGGGAAGACAGGGCACCACTCTTAAGTTGCTGTCACTTGGCTACATGGCCTCTCTCAAAGTGGGAGCCCCTTCACACCTAGCCAAACCTAACAGGATGAATGCAGAAGGTGGGATCTACTAATGGAAGTTTGTGTATCACTGCCATCTTGAGTTTCCCAGTTCTCTTGTTGGTTTTATGGTGTTATCTCATGTTGTATTTAGTTGTCCTACACTATGCAAAATCCCTCTCCACCAAGGTGGAGACAGAGTGGAGGTGGACTTATTTTTATTTTAAATAGTGATAAATGATAATACTTCACATATCACAATTCTCAGTAGAGTTTAAGAGGAATGCTTCAATTTGCCCTGCTATCTCTATTTGTCAAAATGGTTTCCGGTATCTGCAGAGAAAACTCTTTAAGTAGTGTTTACTTTATGAATATTTGACTTTTGACATGGTCGCAGTGCTGTTTGGGTACTGCAAATGTGGCAGAATGCTGCACAGAGCAGAATAAGTACACTCAAAAAGGGTATTGAAAGATCTACGCTGCAAGCTACAGAATATATTCAGCATAATGACATATGCTACTCTTCCTTTGTGGCTGAGGATGCTTGGCTAGGTTAAACGAAGTCTCAGGGTCATAAGAGAGATGACTGGCTACTTCTTTTTGCTCCTTGGAATGTGACTTGAACAATTACTTTATGTTTGCTGCCAGTTTAATTTTCCTCTGGCTGCCCTTACCTATTGTGCTGCTTTGGCTGAAGATTCAGTGTCCTGTTTAGAAATTCCATTCAAGTGGTTTCCCCCATGAGGCAATGGATAGGGAGCATAGTAAGGCCGATAGCAAATCAGTGATGTGCAGATCTTCAATTTCCATTTGGGTAATTAAAACAAAGAAATGCAGAGGAACCTTTTGTAAACTGTTCATTATTTGGTACTTTCTTCTCTGCATTGCTTCTACTGTTCTATCAGGCTATGTCTACACTATACTGATCTATCGGAAAAAGGTACGCAAATTGCACTGTTTTTTTGGAAGAGGCTGTTCTGAAATTTGCCCCGTCTACATGGAACAAGATTTCAGAAAAGCCTCCTCTTTCAGAAGAACCCTTCTTCCTTGTGGGAGGAGGAAGACAGGGCTTCCGAAAGAGCTTATTTGCTCTTCCGCAAAAAAAAAGCGGAAGAGTAGATGCGTTCCCTGGATGCGGTGGAGTTTGTCAGGGATACCTCCAGTGTCTCGGAAAACCCTCATAGTGTAGGTATAGCCCCAGTGAGGTCTTTCATCACCGGTGGAAAATGTGCTGATCTTATAAAAATATCTTACTGCAAAGCATTTACAAACCTGCCATGAGAGGCTCCAAGAGTGATATTAGATTAAAAAATTGTCTCGAAAAAGCAGACTATAACTAATATAGCAAAAGCAACTTTAAAGGACGGAACCCTCAAGTGTTTAAGCCAAGATACTGAGGTCAACAGAAAGGATCCCTTTGACTTCAGTGAGATATGTAGCATGCCCACATAAGTAGTAAATGAATAATTGGTAATATGAAAAATAAATGTGTTGGATTCTGATGTAGCATCATTTAAAACAATGAATGTTTTAAAAAGGCAAATGTGGTGGTTTTAGATGGTGTTGTACCAATTGGTGTTAATATATTGAAAGCCAGATCGCTATAAGAACCCAGGATTACAATTTGTTTCTTCTAACAGAGTCATGGACCCCGAAGGGAATCAAACTGTGAAGCAAAGTGCCTGAGCTGGCAAAGTAACACAAATGCAGTCTGTGAACCAAAAGGTTGAAATTAAGTAAATGGGAAACTCCAGTGGTGTCCTAGTTGGTGAGCAAATCCAGGATGTACCGAAGTGGAATTTCAGGGTCACTGGCTGGCCAGTAAGAAAGTAAGAATAAGTTTAAAAGTAAAACAGCTACTAACTGTTATAGCCAATATCTTTTGCAAACAACTTTCTGTAAGAAATTGGCAGCTGATCAATCCATGATTGCTACAGTCCATTCCTCAGGATCCTCCCTGCTAGATTTAGATTCCAGTAGGTCACAATCTCTAATCACATGGTCTTCCCCTCCCTCTATGCCACTGTATCCAACTGACTTTCTATTTGTCCATTTCTTACATGATTAGCTTTGCACTTTTTTTCCAAGCAGCCTCTGACATGTGAAATGGCCTCCACGAACTAACTCCTCTTCTGAAATGCCTTGTCAAGATCAGACCCCCTACTGCTGTAATGCCTCTGCGATATCAACTTTTAATGATATCTAGATTGGGGAACACAATCAAGGATAGTGAATAGTTACATATACATTAAGACTGGGAGTTTTAGAACACCTTATGGGAGTTAGGCACTCAAATCCCATTCAATTTCAACAGGATTTGAGCACTGAAGTCCCTTACCCTCCAGTGAGAATCACTGCTTAAAATAATAAGCAAAAGTATTTGTGGGACAAAGCAGTGGAAATTCAATAGTCTACTTCTTAAAGACACAGATATTATTAGAGAAAAAAGGATGCAGTCACATTTGCCAGGAAAAAAAATCTCATAAAATCATTCTTGATTTTGTCTGGAAAGCACTAACTTAAACTAAGGAGGAGACTGATGATTTGGGGCTTAAAGTGGAAAGTTTGTAGCTTTAAACATGGGTACCTAGGTATTAAGTTAAAGCCAATGGAAAAACACAATTTGATTGCTGCAGTCTTGGTGGAGTCTGCTAATGATGTGGGAGAGACTTACATTTTTCTGTTTTGTTTTTTAAGCAGTGGAATCACAGAATGTTTCTAGTAAGTTGATGAAGGAATGATACAAGCTGCTTGTTTGGAAAGTCAAGATGCTCTATAAAAATGGTGTCTGGAATAAGGAAAAAGGGATTTGGGGGGATGGATTTCCTAACATAGAATGGTATCTTATCTTTTACTGTTTCTTAGTCAACTGACTGCACATTTTATGCCCATGAAACAAACCTGATTTGGTTTCAGCTGAAAAGATTTCAATGTGACAATTGGTCAGCATCTCCCTGATTACCAAAAGACACAAACAGAAATTGGCTACTGCTGATTGGTCACAGTATGACTACCATTATATATGAGAAGATTAACTATCTGATCCAGAATAGTCCAGGGCATCCTCATATAGACGTGAACATTTCAGAGTAGAAGAGGAAGCTTATGATAAAAGCACTTGGATGAAAAAAAAATTCCTCTGTGAGGGGCATTGTATCTAAGAAGGTTCTAAAGACCTTCAGATAAATGTGGGATAATATAATCTCCAGTATTATTACTTGCAAATAATAGCTGATTTGGGACCACTGTGTGGCTCCCACAGTGAGGGACAGGAAACTGAAGAAAGGCCAAATTTAATCAAAAAAGGGATGAAGGGTTTGACTTCTCCATTAGAAAATAATTTTAGAAAAGTCAGGATTCTTGGAGAAAAAAGGAGGTCCAGAGTTAAGAGACAGATAGAATTAGGGAAAGGATTGAACAGTAAGATAGAAGTCACTGATCTCTCCCCTCAATGCATTTAAATAAATATAGTATAGCTATTCTATTTTAGCCAAACACTCCTTACACTCTTCAAAGATGCATTGGAAATACCAGAATGAATCAGCAACTTGAACACATGCCCAAAGCCTGGGCATCAAAACACAGACTTTTTCTTTTTTACTTATGTTCAGATAATTTTGGAGTTCACAAGGATGCCCATTGTTCCAGCCCCAGAATGGGGAATTGTACCATGGAAAGAAAAGGTCAGAAGGAGTTTGAAAAGAATGATAAGAAGTGTCTGGATCTTATCCTCATGGCAGTTCAACTATATATGTTAGTTAGAAACACCCAGAATCCCCATCCTACCCTCCTGGAACATTAGATGAAGAATTTTGCCTTAATAAAGAACAGCATGAAGAGATAAACAAGTCAGATGTTGATATCTAACAAGTGATATAGAATATAAAAGTAATATTTTCTTTCATTATGTGACCAACTCTATCTAGACACTGTCTGCAGCTAAGTAGATGTATAAGGTACATCATTTCTGAGTTTAATAAAGTACAAATATTTTGGGCCAAATTCAGAGAGGATCTGTAGTTGGAGTCCCTCTCAGTAAATAATCCCCCTTACCTCAGTTAGGGTATGTCTACACTACCACCCTAGTTCGAACTAGGGTGGTTAATGTAGGCAGCCTACCATTTGACTTTGAGAGCTGTTTGTTTGCTGGCCCGCCTTCAGGCCCCTGGTCTTACAGGGGCCACTGAATTAGGAAGTACAGGCCTGAGCACTGGGCAGGAGCTCAGGACTGAGTGAGAATGCTTACACTAACCTACACACCAAGGCTACGTCTAGACTGGCATGATTTTCCGGAAATGCTTTTAACGGAAAAGTTTTCCATTAAAAGCATTTTTGGAAAAGAGCGTCTAGATTGGCATGGATGCTTTTCCGCAAAAGCACTTTTTGCGGAAAAGCGTCCGTGGCCAATCTAGACGCACTTTTGCGCAAAAAAGCCCCGATCGCCATTTTCGCGATTGGGGCTTTTTTTTTGCGCCAAACAAATCTCAGCTATCTCCACTGGCCTTTTTGCGCAAATCTTTTGCGCCCGAACGGGAACAGCATAGTATTTCCACAAAAAGCACTGATTTCTTACAGTAGGAAGTCAGTGATTTTGCGGAAATTCAAGCAGCCAGTGTAGACAGCTGGCAAGTTTTTCCAGAAAAGCGGCTGATTTTCTGGAAAAACTGGCCAGTCTAGACACAACCCACAGGTTTGATCTAAATGCAACTGAAGTAAAGGGAAAGACTAATGTCAACAGGCGTTAGCCAGGCCAAGTCCTTAAAGATCTAAAATGTGAACATAGCCTCCCTACTTTAACTTACACCTGCTTATGTACTTCTTCTTTGTTCCTCAGGTTGCACTTATGTCTAAGGCCATGTCTTCATTATGTGGAAGATCAGCGCTGCTACAGTTGATCTTCAAAGGTTCAATTTAGGGTGTCTAGTGAAGACTTGCTGAATTGAACTTAAAGGGCGCCCCCATTGGTGTCAGTACTCCTGTTCCTCATGAGAAGTAAGGGAAGCTGATGGAAGCGTTTGCTCCTATTGACTTCCAGCTCTATGAACGGCATGGAAATGTGATTTAAGATATGTCAACTCCAGCTATGTTAATCACATTGCATATCTTAATTCAACCTTCTGCTGTAGTGTAGATGAGGTATGAGAGTTTAATTTGCATCCTTTACATATCCATTCTCATTTTAACCCAGAATGGTAAAGAAGGAACAAGGATATCTGTAATGAGATTTTTGAGACCATAAAAACATGTAGAAAAGAAGAACAAACAAAACTTGTGCAGAATACACAAATAGACTAAACTAAAAAGCATGTAGTGATCAGTGTAGATAACACCTCCACCAACAGGTGGTGATGCATCTTTATCTTAATGCTAAGTTGTCTTGTTTTGATATCATGTTGCCATATCTAATTTAGGGTGGTGGGTTGAGGAAGTTTGAGGCCTATCTGTATATGCTGGAATGGGTGCTTGCATGGTTCCATAAATACATAGGAATGAGCATTACAACTGGTTGCAGCAACTTCAAGATGATAAGAGCACTTTTATTTGAAGAAAAGAGTGCCGATCATGCAGATGAGATTGAAATCTATGAGTACTTGGCAGATGTTGAACTCGGCAGTTGTTCTCTGAGAGAGAATGACCTGAAAAATTAGCGTGGTCTCTTGCAGTGCTTTTGGATTGTGTGTACAAAGTCTTTTAACAACAGTTTTAGTGCAGCTCATGGATCTTATCGATAGTTACACAAATATTTATGTAACCACAATGAAAGACCTTTTTGAAATATCAGAAGGAATGGCAATCCAGGAGGTGGCAGGAAGGGAAATGCCAGCATTGTTACTTGTGTACATTGAGAAGGTAGTTTGATAGTATTTTTCCTTGTACCTTCAGTCCCTGAGATAGTTTAAGTAAAGCATAACTCATGCCAAATCTGGAATAAGCAATGCTGAGAGGGGGCCTACATGTAATCCAAGCCATGAAAAAATCCTGTGTGAAAAGTCAATTTATAAATGATTTAACAACTGCTGGTGAGGGAAGATAACATACTAGATAAACTTATAGGCAGATCAGATTGTATGTAGAGTTCAAGATGTGGAAGAAGAAACTGGTGTTTCCTTTAGGAACTGTCAATGCCCAGGCCAAGTGTGGTTCTTTATACCAGATACAGCACTTAAATAAATGATCACTAATGATGTGGCTAAAAAAGTTGAGTTCAGACATCCTGTGGGTCAGATAAGAGAAGTTGTTTCCTGAGCTCGTCCCAGACCAGATAACCTTTGCAGGCAATGGCAGATGTAAAGGTCATTGGAGATAGAATTGTCTAAGCAGAGGGAAGAGATGGGGAAAGCAGAAGTAGGGTTGTTATCAACATCCAATATAATGACCTATTTGAAGAGCTGCCCAGATATCCATTACTGTGTCTGGAGAAACTGACAACTGGAAAATCACACTGCTGTCAGATGCAGGATCTAAGATATGTCCAAGACAAGGAGAACAACCAGTGCTAAAATGAAAGAAAAAGTGTGCTGCAAGAATTAATTTGGTAACTATCAATCATCAGCCAGGGCAAACAGCAGGAGACATTCAGTTTCCACTCCTTTTAGTTCTGCTGACCAATATACTAGTGTTGTTGTATTTGGAGTGGATTTCACCGGAGGGCATCAGAAGGACTTCAGGACATTAATAGAATGAAAGTGTTTCTGGACAATATTCAGATGCCCCTACAGGATATGAGTCAGAGGATGTGTGGACATTAGGGGTATGTCTAGACTTCATGTCTCTCCTGACAGAGGCATGTAAAACAGGCTACCCGACATAGTCAATGAAGCCGGGATTTAAATAAAATGGCCACCGCGCTGTGCCAGCTCAGCTGATCATCAGCACAGCCCACGAGTCAAGACGCGGATCTGTCGACAAGGGAAGCCTTTGTTGAGTGCTTCCTTATGTCTCGTGAAACGAGGTTTACAGAAGCGGTTGACACTTCCCTTGTTGACCGATCCGCGTCTTGACTCACGTGCTGTGCCGACGATCAGCTGAGCCGGCACAGCATGGCAGCCATTTTTATTTTAATGAAGCTGGGGATATTTAAATCCCGGCTTCACTGACTATGTCGGGTAGCCTATTTTACATACCTCTGTCGGCAGAGGCATATAGTCTAGACATATCCTAGGATGTAACAAAGAGGGTCTCAGATACATCTTCCTTCCAGTAGGATAAGATAAGAATTGCTTCTTGGGGTGGCTGGTAATCAAGTTGTGGTCAGTTAGGTCACTATGCGATAATACCCCTAAAGATAAAGGCGAGCTGTGGTGAACTTATGGGAGTGTTTAAAGCTACAAATATCCACTTAGGATTGTTGTTTAGTAGAAGTCAACTTCAAGCTGGGGGTAAAGAGAGTTCTGGATTACAGTAATTAATGTGACTGATCAGGAAGTGCAGCTAGTGAAAAATCAGACCATAGAGATAGTGTCTAGTGTAGCTCGTGTACCAAAGCCTCATTAGTAAAAACTCTAGGGGTTGACTTAGTAGAAGCAACCAAACAGCAATGAAAGAAGTGATTAAAATGGCTGTTATGATATGCCGGTATGTTTTCCAGGATCACTGAAAAGAGCTTGCGAAATATGATCAGCTGCAACATCAAACTGTACGTAAGCCAGGGTGTGTTCCTGTGAGGCAGCCCCATGTTGGTTGCACTGATGTATCAGGACACAGGGAAAGAGAAGTTAAATCCCATGCTAGAGGATTGCCTGACTGAGCAATCTACATCCCTGATTATAATTGCAAAAAAAGCTCAATGGGGACCTGAGGAGACTTAATTCACAGACAGTTCAAGATTCATTTTCTTACATAGCAGACACTAGTGTATAATGCCAGCAGCAATATATTTTAATAATTTTTATTTGGCATCTCGATACCATCAGCCTGAAGTGGCATCTCAGGGCTGTTGAGAAAAAAAAAAAAACCTTTTGAGATTCCCTCTGGGCTGTTTCAATTCCTCAGCATGCCTTTCAGATTTACAAATGCACCAGCAACATTTCAGAGGGCAGAAAAGTGATCTAGACCAAGTTATGAGAACTGAAGACAACCTAATATATTTGGATAGCTTCATTTGTTTCATAAAATATGGGAGGAACAGCTGGTAGAATGGAAGAGAGTCTGAAGTTTCTTACGGAGTCAGGATTTAAACTTGCTGGATACAAATGTCAGCTGCAAGGAGTTGCATTACCTTCCAAGGACACAGCCAGTGAGGGTGGGTTGGGATGCCAACCTCATAACTTTATTAAAAAAGGGCTGGAAGTTTTCTACAAACCTGGAGAAGGTTTACAGGTCTCTGCAGATTATAGAGGAGATTTGGAAAAAGTTTCACAGAGTAGGCAGCGCCATTGTACCAGATGATAGAATGATTTTGCTTGGACAGGAGAATACCAAACCAAAAATTCACAGCATTTCAGTGACTAAAGGAAGGTCTTTTAAACCATGCTGTGCTTAAATTCCTGCTCCAACTCATCTCTTCATTTCACCTGTGATGCCTCAACGGTTGCTGTCAGATTTGCATTTGACCAGACTGATGAGGTTGGTTGGTTCAGACTGGTGGTTATTGGCGATTGCACATTAAATTAGAGGGATACTAGTTATTTACTAGTGAAGTGGAGTGTCTGGCTATTGTGGAGGTGCTCAAGGCATATTGTCCCCATTTACTAGCTATGGAATTACAGTGTACACAGAGCACAGTGTCCTGTAGTAGTTTCTTATGAAACAACTCAGAAGGATGCCTGTATAGATGGAGTCACAAACAGGTTGAATATACAGTTATAGCATGAATCTATTAAATGAAGATTATCCATCGATCTGACTACCAGTTTGTTGGTGTATGAAAGTAACAGAGTTGTCTTGCCAGCAAGCTCACAGAGAACATCACTATAATGTCTTCATTATAATGAAGCAGCTGGCCACATGGGGGATGGAAAGGCCCTGAGCCAGGTATCCAACAGATCATTTGGTGGAGCGTGGCAGCAGATGTTAAGAACTGGGTACTTTTCTTTCTTTCCAAGTAAGACAGCAAAACGGTAAGACAGCAAAACATCAGCAAGGAAAGACAGAACTTCTTTAAGGGAAAGGCTCCAACTAGTAAGCCCTGGGAGTTCATACAGATTGACTTGAAAGGTCTAACTTCAGAACCATGAACTGGAAACTGATATTTGCAGGTAACATATGGCACCTTCTCAAAGAATGTGGAGGCTCTTTCAAACACAATGATGAAACTTTTAGTAGTGCAGTTTGGCCCACCTTCCTGCTTCTGTAATGGTCATGGGAATTAATCTGAATCATGGCTGTTACATAAAGTTTTCCAACAACTCCAGATAACAAAAGGTAACAATCAGTGTTGTCCAACCTTTGTGTAATGAAGGAGTGGAGAGTAAACCATTATCTGTATGTCTGGAGCTGTCATGGTCATGAGGGATGGCCAGCAGCCTGGGGACAAAGGGGTTAACTGTACCTAGCCAGGTAGCAATCAGCCAAGAGAAATGCAGATAGGGATTTCAAACTGAAACAAAGGAATTTTAGGGTTTCCGCTCCTTTGTTTCTGGCCAATTTGCTCTAGATACTGAGGGAGACAGAAGACATATATCTCTCCAAGAAAAATACTCTTCATAATGTGTAAGTAAAGTAAGTAAAGTAAGTAAAGTTTAGATAAATCTGTTTTATTGTTTTCTGTTGTGGGACTTTGGATGTAATGTCTGTGCTGTTAGAAATGGGGTTTCCTCTCTTTTGTAACTAAGTTTTGGCCCATGAGAGTCCCCATGAGCATATTAATTGATGACTTTTTCCATCTAGTCATTATACTTGTAACAGGAGTATTGTTTTGATAATAAAAGTTCTTTCTTTTTTTATTTACCTGGTATTGGTTCAGTTCTGTGACCTGGAAAATCTGTCTGTGGATATCTGCATGCCTCTGACTAGAGGGAAGCAACCACAGACTATAGTTAATATTTTCCCTTTCTTTTTCAAGCTTTTTGGAGAAAAGAGCTTGGGGTGCCCTGTTTGGTGGCAGCAGATTTTTTATCTCCAAAATCTAGGTTTTTAGGATTTTGGGAGGAAGTTTTATACCAAAGCCTGGAGAGATAAGGTTTTGGGGTACTTTTGTGGGCCCCCACTTTTGCATTTATCATTTATCTGCTGGGGAATCAGCCTTGACAGGAGCCTAAGGGTATGTCTGCATGAACAACTAAATTGTGGCAAGCCCCATTTCAAAGAGAACTAGATCAAAGTCCATTACCTTCCAATAATGCACTTCAGCAGGGTCCACATATTTGGTCCACACATACAATTATTCCACAGCAGGCTACTGTGGTATAGACTCACTCTCCATCTTGAAACAAATGAATTGGTCACATACACAAAACCTTTAGACCAGTAAAACCGATCCAAGTTTTGAAGACATTGTTTGCCACTCAGCTACTCATTACTCTCCCTCTTAGACTTATTTTTGACTTAGCAAACTTATACTTCTATATAACATGAAGGCAGAAAGAACTGGCAGGACCCCCTGAACCTACACAAGTTGAAGAAATGATAAATGGCGAAACAGATGAGTGGGAAGTGAGAATGCCTGGCAAGATGGCGGGAAAAAAGGAGAACTATATGGTGTGGCTATTCAGCCAGAAAAAGGATCCTGGAAAAAAATCCCAATTTCATGCCCTTTCTGGAGGGAACCGTACACAGATTCATTGAAAGAAAGGAGAGGACAAACACTGAGGGGACAACCACCATCTCAGAGTTCCAGAGGAAGATTTGGAAGAACCCCAGCAGGTTTCTATGGTGTGTAATAAGAGATCAGTTTTGGAGAAGAAATTGCAGATATGTCACAGAATCATAGGGTTTGAAATGACCTCAGGAAGTCATAGAGACCAATCCCTTGCTAAAAGCAGGACTAACCCTCACTAAATCATCCTAGCTATGGCTTTGTCAAGCCAGAACTTAAAAACCTCTAGGGATAGAGATTCCATCACCTCACTAGGTAACCCATTCCAGTGCTTCACCACCCTCCTAGTGAAATAGTTTTTCCTAATATCCAGTTGAGACCTTCCCCACTGCAACTTGAGACCATTGCTCCTCGTTCTGCCATCTGTCACTACTGAGAACAACTTTTCTCCATCCTCTTTGGAACCTCCCTTCAGGTAGTTGAAGGCTACTATCAAATCCCACCTCATTCTTCCCTTCTGTAGACTAAACAAGCCCAAATCCCTCAGCCCCTGCTTGTAAGTCATGTGCTCCAGCCCTCCCCAATCATTTTGGTTGCTATCTGCTGGTCTTTCTCCAATGCGTTCAAATCTTTTTTGTAACGGGGAGCCTAGAATTGGACACAATACTCCAGATGTGGCCTCACCAGTGCCAGATAAAGTTGAATAATCACTTCTCTGGCAATGCTCCTCCTAATGCACCTTAATATGCCATTAGCCTTCTTGGCTACAATGGCACACTATTGACTCATATCCAGTGTCCCATCCACTGTAATGCCCTGGTCTTTTCTGCTGAACTACTGCTTAGTCAGTTGGTCCCCAGCCTGTAACAGTGCTTGGGATTCTTCTGTTCTGGCTATGACTACACTACAGAGTTTTTGTGGAAAAATGGTAGTTTTTCCGCAAAAACTCGCAGAGTGTCGACACTCCAAGTGTGTTTTTGCAAGTAAATCGAAAGATCAGAGCGGATTTTGTGCAATTGGTAATCCTCATTCTATGAGGAAGAATGCCTTTTTGTGCAAGAGCTCTTGCACAAAAAGGCGTGTGTGGATGCGGAAGAGGGGGTTTTTTTGTGCAAGAAAAGGGAAGAGGAAAAAGCACAGCTGCCTTGGTGGCCATTCTGTCTATAGCAATCACTGCTTACTTATGAGAGAGCATCCAGGCAGTCTGGATGCTCTCTTGTGCAAAAACGCATGGCTTTTTCAATGCGCTTTTGCAGCGTGGATGCTCTCTTGTGCAGGAAGTTTTTGCAGAAGATCTCTTCCGACAAAAGCTTCTTGCGCAATCCTCTAATTTGTCTAGGTCATTCTAAATTTGTCCTATTCTTACCCTCCAATGTATCTACCTCTCCCCCAGTTTAGTATCATCTGTGAACTTGCAGAGGGTATAATCCATCCCCTCATCCAGTTCTTAGGACCTTGTTGCACTGCAATTCTTGTCCATCAGTCCACAAGAGATAGACCTAATTCAGAGGATATGAACCATGCACTTGCTCATGATCTATACTCAATTTGAGTGATGCCTCTCCCTGACTGAATATAGAAATAGAGCAAGCAGACCAAGCCAAACTGTAGGAGTGCCAGGATACATGGATTCCTAGGATTGAAAATGTTAAATGTTTTGTTACTGTTTTTGAAGTCGTCTTAAACTAAAGAGGAGAAAATTGTAAGAATCTGTGTAGATGGGACCTTCATCACTAAGTGATGCTGTATCTTTATTTTAGTGCTAACCTACTGTACTTTTTGGAGATTATGTTGTATCTGATTGGGGGGGATTGGGGGGAAATGTGAGTCCTGGAATTGTTACTTGCAGTGTCCCCAGAAGATCCTTTGATATTTATAAGGAAGTGTTATAGTATACCACGATCAAGAGCTGTGCACAATACTCATCTTGATGTCTGAAGCATTCCAGATTTTCCTATTGTATTAGTTTTTATAGGCCCAGCCAAAGAGTTTGTGGGTTCCAAGGTGACAGGCTATGTTTGGCTGTGCTGCTCAGCCGGGTGGTTCCCAGCCAGGACAGCCAGTGAGTTGCTGGGCAGGCAGGTGCCGGACAGCGTGGGGTGCTGGGCAGTGCTGGGCGGGCAAGCGCTGGGCAGTGTGGGGCCCAAGGTCACCGCCTTGCTCACCTTGCCCTAAAGCCGGGACTGAGTTTGTAGGACTAATAATATTGCCTGTTTGTACTACAAGTTTATCATTTAATCATATTCATACTAGTGAATATGTGACCCAGTCAAGTTCAGGATCACATTTTGCTAGTTGTCATATATTTGCACACATACAGGATCCCTGCCCTGTTTACTATCTATGAAAACAAAAAACACATAAAGGGTAGGGAGAGAAAGATACAGTCAAATCTACATTACACATTCGCTGTTTTGTTGATATTATAAATAGCTGAGCTAGTTGATATTTCCCTTATCTGTCTCAATTTAGCCATCATTAACTGGCTGATTTCTTACAGATATTGCTGCAGAGTAACAGAAATACAACAAAATCTTCTGAGTGGTTGTGGATTTGTTTGGTTTTTTTTTCAACAGAAGTGGAGATTCTTAACAGTTTTATCTTAGGATCTGAGATTCTAGCAAGGCCAACATTTATTATTACCATACTGTTTTATAAAGGGCACAGCACTCTGAGAATCTGTTTTGTTGTTTTGGCACAGCAGAGGCCTAATGTCAATCAGATTAATGAGGCCTATACTCTGTGAGACTATTTTCCTGTTTAGTCTCCTCGCTTACAGCCTAGGAGATGACTTTTTTCATCAGTATTTGAGATTTTAAGAAGTGCCACATTTATTGTTGTAGGTATGTGATTTTATAAGGGAAACACAGCACCCACTGTCACCCAGGAAATTTCAGCTTTCTCCTCTATCCTGTTATTGTATCAGGAGCATTATTTACACATTGAAGAGAGTTAAAAGCAGTAATTCTACATTCACAAAAGGAAAAAGGCCTTTCTAAAAGCAGCCATACAGTCCATGGACTCTTCCATGTCCAGATATCTTTCTCTGCACCAGTCCTCTACTAAATAGGCAGTTTTCCCCTACAGAGCTGAGAAAACTTCTACCCCCCAAATTTAGTTCCAGTTTGCTAGCTGTACACAGTCCTCCTGCATCAAGAGTAAAATTCTGACCAGTTAAAGCTCTTATACAAAGAAATAGTAAATGATCATACATTTTTGCGTTTTGTTTTCAGTTCACTCTTAATTCAAAGAACCTGTTTTCTAATGCTGGTTTATTTCTGAACCCAGGGAGTTAATTATGGTTTCTGACTAGCACATTGAAAAGTTGATAGTACCTATCCCCCATTGCCCATAATCAATCTCCAGTAACACTTATTGGCTGTGCTTTAAAATCTCTTCACTGACAAATTGGTAAAAATGTTTAGTATTAAACCTAAAATGCAATCTTCATTTAATTTCAATTTAGTTATGTTAAAATGCAGGCAATTCTTTATGTGATTTTCTAAAATGGAAAAAAAATAAGTGTTGCATCTCAGTAACTGCACATAACAATCGGTGGAAGTGTGATGGAGTAAACACTTCAGTAAAGAAATAATTTTAAACTTTCAAGTGTTTATTATAAATAATGGTGAGAAAAATATCTGAAAAATTATGTAAAATCCTTTGAATGTATAATTTGTTATTCTAACAGTTTAAATTTTGGAAGCATGCAGAACATATTAAGTGAAATGGAATGACAAGATGCATTGAAGGGGAAAGACTGTGCAGAACAATTGCTTAAAAATAGAAGGAGGGACTATTTAAGATAAGATCTTTATGTGAGAACCAACATAAAGGTGGTTAATTGTTTTTGTTTCTGCCCTGAAGCATCAAACTTGTCATTATCCCTTTAAGATAAATTCTAAGCAAATTGTCAAGTACAGGGAAGTGGCAAATGTAATTCTATTTGTTAAAAGGAGCTGGCTTTGGTAAACAAATATATTCATTCAATGCATCATTAATCCTAAAGAACAGTGATGGATTCTAGTCATTACGGAAGAAAATTCTACTAGGAAAGGGAGCTGATCATGGCCCAAAAAAATAGGTTGTCCGATCATTTAGAAATCATTATTTAGGATAGAGTCCATTCTTAAATACTGATAGGAGTGGTGAAAGAGATAGGTGCACCCTGATATATAGTATTATTATAGCAGCAACTTGGAGTCCTGACTAAGATTGGATCCCTACTGTACTGGGCACTATATTCATACACAATAAGGGCACATGTACATAGCAGGGCAAAAGTCAAATTAAGCTATGCAACTTGAGCTATGTCAATTGCGAGGCTTAAATTGAAATAATTTAACCCGGCTTGTGGCTCTGTCTACCTAGCAGGAAGTTGAAGGAAGAACACTCTTCCTTTACTTCTTGTAAAATGGAGTCAGAAGTCCTCCAGCTTGCCATTATTTTGAAATAATGGGTTGCTGTGTACACACGATCTTTGTTAGTTCAAAATAACATCCGTTATTCCAAAATAACACTGCTGTGTAGACATATCCTAAAAGACACTCCTTGTCCTGTTGACTTTACAATCTACACAGTGTAGCTTGAGGATGGCTCAGTACAGGTTGAACCTCCCTAATCCCACACTCTGAGGTCCGCAACATCTGTGGTCCAGCATGATTTTAGTTAGCTGGTTGTCCACTTGTTATGGGTGTGGCCATAATTGCACAGTCTCATAAAGTTTGTTTACAGCCACCAGTCCTGGTTCTCAGTGTTCTGTGCTGTTATTTAGCTCTAATTTATCCTACATGTCTTCTAAGAGCCCAGCAAGCAGTGGAAACATTGGTAACACTGCTAGACAATATTGATCTCCCATGGCTCCTCAAATTCTCTAGTGCAGCACCAGTCAGGTCCCGAGGATGCTGGAGTAAACAGATTCAACCATGTGAAAGGAAGTACTGTCATCCTTATTTTACAGCTTGGAAGCTGAGGCACAGAGAGACAAGGTGTCTTGCCTAACTGCACACAGGAGGGCTGCAACAGAACTGAGAATTAAACCAGCTCATCTCAGTTCTAGTCCAATGCCTTCACCATGATCTAAATAATAGAGCTGCCAAGTGATTGGAAAAATTAATTGCATAATTAATCTTGCTGATAAATAATTAGAGAATACCATATATTTAAATATTTTGATATTTTCTACATTTTCAAATGTATTGATTTCTATAACACAGAATACAAAAAGTACAGTGCTCACTTTATATTTACTTTTTAGTACCTTTGCACTGTAAATAAAACAAAAAGAAAAGTATTTTTCAATTCATTTCAAACAAGTACTGTAGTACAGTCTCTTTATCATGAAAGTTGAACTTACAAATGTAGGATTGGGTACAAAACAGCTGCATTCAAAAATAAAACAATGTAAAGCATTAAAACCCACAAGTCTACTGAGGTCTATTTCTTGTTCAGCCAATCACTCAGACAAACAAGTGTCTTTATGTTTGCAGAATGTTTACATGTCTCACAAAACATGGCACTATCCTAGCTGGCATAGCAAGATATTTACATGCCAGATGCACTAAAGATTCATGATCCTTCATGCTTCCTGAGGACATGTCCATTATGATGACAGGTGCTGCTCGACAGTGCAGACCAATGAAAGTTCATTTTCATTAGCTGAGTCAGATGCCACCAGCAGAAGGTAGATTTTCTTTTTTGTTGGTTCAGGTTCTGTAGTTTCCACATTGGAGAATTACTCTGTTCAGACTTCTGAAAACATGTTCCACACCTCATCCCTTTCAGAGTTTGGAAGTCACTTCAGATTCTTAAACCTTGGGTCAACTGCTATAGCCCTCTTTAGAAATCCAACATTGGTACCTTCTTTGCGTTTTGTCAGATCTGCTAAGAACATGTTCTTAAAATGAACAACATGTGCTTGGTCATCATCAGAGATTGCTATAATGTGAAATATATGGTAGAATGAATGTAAAACAGAACAGGAAGCATAAAATTCTCTCCCAAAGAGTTTAGTCATAAATTGAATTAACCCATTATTTTTTTAATGAGCGTCATCAGCCTGGAAGCATGTCCTCTGGATCAGTGGCTGATGTATGAAGGGGTATACGAATGCTTAGCATAGCTGGTACATGAATAACTTGCAACACTGACTACAAAAATGCCATGTGAATGCCTGTTCTCATTTTCAGGTGACATTGTAAATAAGAAGCAAATACTGGGAACACTAAAACAATATAGTTTGGAGAATTCCTGAAAAAGAATGAGCGCACGGAATCAGAAACCTGAGGCAGTAACAAATCTGAGGCAATTTTCGAAAGACGGAACAAACAGAATTGACAAGCTTTTGATAAAACAGTGCAGAAAAGAATACAAGATCAATAATTATCCCATCAAAAAGAGCTACTTCAGTGATAAAGAGCTAGCTTGAATATCAAAGGGAGCCTGTGGGAAGTCACAGCTTGAGATGAGATTACTTACAAAGATCAGAAGTATAACCTATATTTGTCCACTTACATGGCAGTGATGTTAAAAAAAAAAAAGGTTTTAGCATCAGCTAACCAAAGTTAAGTGATGAAATGGGTAGTGGTACAAGTGGAATCCATTTCTTTCTGGTACAGGGAGTGGGTAGTGGCAGAAGCTAAGGTGGGCATGTGTCCTCCTTATGTGACACGCCATGTGACTAATCACAGCCCTGCCCCAAGCAGGAGGTCCTCACCATCCCCATGATCCAATCCCCCCTTACCTGGGAAGGCTCTGTCCTCCTCCCGCTGCACTGGAGATTTCAGAACCACTGCAGTGAAAGGAGCAGAGTGTTGGCAGCAGGCAGCTCCTCCTGTGCAGCTCTACCACCCCAGCCCTTCCATACAGCTGCGTCTTCTGGCATCCATACAGGAGTCTTGCCAGAGGACAGGGCTGAGGGTGGTAAAACCACACCAGAGGAGCTGCCTGCATTCTGCTCCTTTCCTCACTGCGATTCCCAGGAGAGACTCCTCTGCTGCTTGGAGTTCTGCCGCCAGCCTGAGGCTCCTGGCCTTTGCCTGGGGCTTGGCTGCTGTCTCCAGCTATGGCTAGGTTGGCAACTCTCCTGGACTGGATGTACAGGACACCATTTGCAGCAATGGTATCCGGTCCATATGGTTCAGGAGAGTTGGCAACCCGACATGTGACCTCAGCCTGGGGCAGTGACGGGTGCAAACAGACGGGGCACAGCTCAATACCGCCACGTTAAAAATAGTTCCAGTGCCACGGGATGCTATATAACTTGCCTTGTGAAGTATCATGCTTGAACATGAAATGGTACCTTATCCGAGATGGTCAAACATTACACAATCCCATTCTGGTACAGTTTGAGACTGTAGAGGACTCCAGATGAACTACAAAAATCGAAGAGACAGCTGAAAAACATGATTTTTGATAGGAAAAATATTTTGTTTTCCGTCAGAAAATAATAGTTACAAACATTTTCCAAACAGGTCTAAACAGCAATAAAAACTCAAAATGCAGAAAGAGCAATAGATACCTTTTATCAATTCAAATCTTATCCAAGTTGTTAGCAACCAAAATGCCACCGACATATACTGGCTGGTATTTTCAGGTCCTCCCTGCCAATCTTTTTGCCATTTTGAACTAATTTGTACTACTTTGAATAACAAACATAGAAGCTGACCCATATAAATGGTTTCAAAGGTAACGGATGGATCAAGGAGCCCTTTCTCTGTCACATTTCCAGCTCTGCTGCAAGACTTGACACAGTAATTCCAAAAAGCTAGAGAATATTTTAAAAGGAAAACAAAAGATTGATACTAAACTGTAAATGTTCAGCACAGTATGTGGTAATCAACTTAATCAGGCACTTCTCATTACTGTTAATGGGAATCAGATGACTAAATCCCAGTGCTAAAAATATACTCTTAAATGGATATTTGCATGACAGTGCCAAACATAAGCACAAGGGTACCATAAATTGCAGTTGAGGAAGATATAAGCCGTAAAGTCATTTACCGTAGCCTGAGTCTCTGCTAGAGTTTTGTCAATGCTATCAAAAATTGAAAAGGCACTGTATGATCATTCAGTATAAATTGATTCACAGAATATTGGACAAGGGTCTAAAGATCCAAACTGTGATGTGTGGGTGTGCATGTCCACAAAGGCAGTGGAACAGATGTGGTTCCACTACAGAATGGAGGAGGGGAATAGTGGCAAGCCCAAGAGAGATTACCATGACACTTTCTCAGATCACTCAGGACCGTGGGTTACATTGTAACACCCTGCTTCAATGAGACACAGATTTACTGCATTTACTTTGATTTACAGATTAATGTGTGGTATGACCCAGACCTCATGCTCCTTTATAGAGTGTACTCCTGTCACTGGACACTCACTAGATGGTGAGATCAACAATAAATCAACCTCTGAGTGCTCTCCTGTTGACTCCGGTATTCCACCAGGACAAGAAGAATATAGCTGGAATCAATGGAGAGCAGCCACTGCCGACCTTACCAGATGGAAGATACCATGGTAAATGCATCAACTTCAGCTACGCTATTCTCTGCTCCCAAGGGAACAGTCCTTACCCATAACTTTGTTTGATTCAACTGAGTATCAGCTCAATAGAATAACAAAGTACTGTAATCTATTTATAGTTAAAGCAGAGACAGTGTTTTTTAACAAAGTTAAGATTTTAAGAAAGAGTGAGCAAGAGTAATCAAATCAACAGGTTACAAACCCCCCAAGAATAACCCATTTTCTAAGAGACTAATAGAAGGCCTCAATCCTCATCTAAGTTTCTTGACCTTGGAGTCTTTCCTCAGAGCTTGCTGGTGAGGATCCAAAACACTCAAAAACCACCTCCCTCTGCCAAGGGAGTCCCTCAGTGAAATGGATAACAGGCTATTGTGCTTCCCTCCCCTGCTATAGTCCAGTAAATCTTTGAGATCCATTCCTGTTGTCTGTACTCACATGTGCCCTCACCATGGTGAGTTCATCCCCCCGTGAACTTCATTTTCCTTTTGACTTTACATGCAAATAAATCTTCCTTTGGCTTGGCTTCACAATGTTTAATTTACAGCGGGCAGATAAAGGATTCCACATCACTTTGACTAGCAAAACAGGCTTGTTAATGCTGCCAGGGACACAGAATCTAAAATATTTCAATCAAGACACACAGCATCTTAAATATCATTCATACGTACACCCCACAGGGCTTAAGAGGATGAGTATGATATGAATTTCCATTAGATACCTCACACGATCCTTTCTGGGTAAATACTTTGATAGCAATGTGTTAGCTATAGTGAGTTGTCAGGACAGTTAGAAGTTGCTGTTACAAATCAGTGAACCCTTTGCCAGTTGGCATCAAGGCGTTGTTAGGGTCACCGTTAACCATGAGGAATCAGTCCTGCTGATAGTTGTGGAGCAAGTGGGGGCAGGACTGAAAGTAGCAGTGAGTCCACAACTGATCTGATCAACAGGCTAAACCCTTTCAAGAGCATAAGGGTATAGAAGGAAGGACAGCTATCCCATGTCTTCACAACAAGCCTGTTATTTTGGGCTCGCTATTCTGAATGCTTCCTGGTAAACCTCATTCTACAAAGTTTCAGAATAGCACTTTATTTTGAAATTTGGTGCTGGGTAGATAGTGCCAAATAATGAAATAAGTTATTTCAAAATAGCATCAAAATAAGATATGCAATTTTTGTAGCTCAAATTGCATATCTTATTTTGAGTTACGATGCAGTATAGATGCACCCTTATTTAATAAACTCTCCTAAGCAGCATATAAACCTCAAAATACATCGGTCTGAGTCAAACTTACAAGTACATGACAGTGTTCAAATCAGCCAAATCAAGTACGTGAATTCTTAATAGAGGCTGACATGTATTTGCTGTGAATTGTGATGTCATTCCAGCTAGCACAGCTTTGGAAGGGGAGACGATCACTGACACTGGCAGTGGCCATAATTTTGGAGGTTATTTGGCAAGTGAAATTACACGACCAAATCTTGGATCTAAATCAGGTTTAATTCATCTCTGGGTTCATTCCCAGAATGACAAGTCCATTTACCATTTTTCTTCCCACAGTTTTGTACAGTTGAAAATACAAAACATGTACTCTATGTCAGGGATATTAATGTTAGGTAGTATTTAATTTAGTAAGTACTGTACCTACTTGGCTTAACTAGCCTCATTTGGAAGGAAGCGGTGGGAGCTACTCATGGATCCAAGATTCAAGCTCCCCAAATTAATGTCTTAAGAAGTTTGGGATATTTAACACCAGGACAGATAAAACAAAGGAAGGAAAAGAAATGAAGAGGAGCGGGTATTAGAGAAGGGGGGTGGAGGGAAGGCACAGGAAACTCATAGTTCATTTTATGTGGCCTAAAAAAAGCAAGCACAGTGGCAGCACAAAGGCTGGTTTGTATGAATTGGGCCTGTATTTAGGTGATAGCTGGAAGATAAATATAATGTGGAACTTGGCACAAATGAATAGAAGCCTGCACAGCTTCTGGAATCACATCTCTTTTAGTGTTCATTGTACGGATACAATAGCACTGTTTAAAAGACCAGGATAAATGTGCCCCATAAATTTGGCAATCTTAGACTAAACAAGGAATGGTTTGAACTAAATTATACAAATTAAGTAGAGAACCTATTAAAATAAACACAGAATGTTCTAGTATTGCACTTGAAATGAAATATGGCTCCAGTCACCAGCTATAGGAGCACTCATGTGCCCCATCATGCACGTTTGGTTTGACGGGGGAGGAGGGAGGGAGGTGTAACAGCGTGTTGGGGTCCCCCATCTCCTGCACCCCAAAATGGCACAAACAGACTCCACCAGCCAGTAGACTTGAGGGTGGTTTATTGCTCCTCCAGGATACAGCATAGCACAGATGTAATCTGGTTACAGGAACTGGGGCTAAGTGGCCACAGTGCCCCCTTTGAGATGGGGGGATCCCAGCCCCCTCCCCAGTTCCTTCTTCCCTGCTTTCCAGCCAGGAACTAACTCCCTCTCCTCCAGCCCTGCCCCCCAGCCAGGGCAGCATTCCACCTTCCTTTGTTCCTCTCCATGGGGGTCAGCTGGCCAAACCAGTTGAGATACCCTCTTTGCATAGTGACTCATCGCTTGTCTGCTTGGTGGAACTACAGGCAGCAGCCAGAGAGTTAGCAGGTTACCCCCCACTACGTCACAGGAGGTAAGGCTGGCACATAAGGCCCATGAGAACTGAGAAACTGCACAGTGGCACAGTCCTTAATTTGCAATGAAAGAGGTGATGGGGCTCAAGCAATAAGGTGCCAGGGCTCAAGCAATTTTTTTTAACTTTCATAACTGACCCAATAAGCCCAGAGGTGCAGGGGTGAGGAAGTGCCAAGCCTGCAGGTGCTGGGGTTCAACCCTGGCAAGCCTTGGCACAAATTAAGTACAGAAATAATTTTTAAAAAATGAGCTCTGTGATCCCGAATAGGATAATTACACTGTCAAAGTGGAAAACCACCAGACTTTGCTAGTTTATCTCTTACTTGTCAACATCTCCTCTTTCCTCCACCGTTTGTTCCTTTGTCTCCCTATTTTAATCCCTCACCTCTTTTAATGGAGGCAGAGTAGCCAGAGCAATGTACTGGCATTCCGGAAACTCGTGTTCTATTCTTAGTCCTAGCAATATCCTGCTGTGTGATTAAAGGCAAGTCTCTTCTCTCTTGACTGTTTTCCTGTCTATGCTTTTTCCATTTAGCCTGTATCCGACTATGTGTAAGCATATTACAGTGGGATTGGAGTGCTGTTAAATATCTACAGATGATATTATAAGGAATAATTGGTGATGTTATAAGAAATCATTTTTACCCGGTTTCCTTATAGTTCTATTTTTGGTTATAATCTCTTTTGTTTCTTTGTCCCATCTGTTACATCACTTCTCTACCATCTCTTTTCAAATATCCTCTATTATTGCCTTTGCTCTCTCCTGTCTCTTCATAGCAACTTTGGGTCTTTTCTTTACGCTCACTTATCTCTTTCCCCAGATTTTGTGTAGCCTCCTAGCACCTGCCTATGTGTTCTTCTTTCTCTCTCCTCTCTCCCCCTCGCACTTCTTAATTCAACAGAGCTGGATGAAAAAAAACGAAGGAAGATTTTCATACAAAAATTGCATTCAGTGTTTTTCATCAAAATTTGAATTTTCAAAGAAAAATGTTATCAACATTTCAAAAACTGATACTTTTCAAGGAGCTCTACTAGACATAGCAATGAAAGTCTGGCACTGGATTTTCAGCACCGCCTAGTGGAGTTTGACCAACTTCCACTAAAAGTCTTCATCTATTATATATTAGGGGGTATGTCTACACTACAAAGTTAGTTCGAACTAACGGACGTTAGTTCGAACTAACTTTAATAGGTGCTACACTAGCGCTCCGCTAGTTCGAATTTGAATCGAACTAGGGGAGCGCTTAGTTCGAACTAGGTAAACCTCATTTTACGAGGACTAACGCCTAGTTCGAACTAGCTAGTTCGAACTAAGGGCTGTGTAGCCCTTTAGTTCGAACTAGTGGGAGGCTAGCCCTTCCCAGGTTCCCCCTGGTGGCCTCTCTGGGCACAACCAGGAAAACTCTTCTCCTCTCCCCCAGCCCCGGGCCCTTAAAGGGGTAGACTCTGGCCAGACGGCACTGGAGTCAGCCAGCCCTGCCAGGAGTCTCTGCCCCGAACCAGTGGCCCCACCATGAGCCAGGCAGCCAGTGGGAGTGACATGTCCCCTGCCCAGTCCCCCAGCACCCAGGGCCCAGCCAGGGGCCGTAGACGGCGCGCGGCCTCCTGGACTAGTGCGGAGGTCATGGACCTCATTGAGGTTTGGGGGCAGGCCCCCAACGTCCATGATCTCCGCACTAGGAGGAGGAATGCGGCCGTCTATGGGCGCATAGCAGCCGCCATGGCCACCAGGGGACACAGGCGCACCCAGGAGCAGGTGCGCATTAAAATTAAAAAGCTGCGCCAGGCGTACGCCAGGGCCACCAGGGGTGGCGCCACAGCAGGGGCTGCCACCTGCCCCTACTTCTCTGCCCTCAACCGACTCTTGGGGGGCAGGGCGGTCCGTGCCAGCCTGGGGGACAGCGAGCCGGGACTGGAGGGCCCTGACCCGGGCACACCGGAGGGGCCACCGCAGGATGTCCCAGCACCGGAGTCGGCAGGGTCGTCCAGGGAGACCGTACCGGGTAAGTAGTTTGAATTAAGTAGTTCGGGGGGGGAGGTGGCAGGGAGACCAGGGACCGCGCGCGTGGGCCATGCCTTCCACGGATCACGCAGACACCTGTACACGTGCGAGCACGTGCCATGCCACCCTTGGGCAGGTGGCTCCAGCTGCGTGACACCCAGGGGCCATTGCCCAATAGGCACATGCTTGTGCAAAGAGACGTGACATGCTCCCGACCCCGGGGCAGGACCCAGCAGGATGATTTCCCTTCACATGTCCCCTCTACACGGAGGCAGGGGACATCTCCCCTTTCCCCCCACCGCCCCGGCCACACTATACATGGCACAGGGACATGGGTGCGGTCTTGGGGCAGCTTCCAGTCCCGGGGAGAGCCAGACATCCTGACCATGGCCTCTGTACAAGCACAGCGGCTGTGACGGTGCAGGACATGGTCACCCTCACGTTGCGGAGTTGGGGAGGGGGCTGGGCATCATCCTCTGCGTCCCCAGGGAGAACTGACCCCTTCTCTTCTTTCTCTACAGCTGCACCAGCTGCTCGTGCAGGGCGCACCACCCCGCCTGGGACATGCTCCCGCACCCGCGGCCTGCTCCGGACTGCCAGCACGGAGCAGGAATACTGGGACCAGCACCTTGGGGCCCTGCAAGCCGTGCACCGCACACTGCGGTCATGGATGCAGGAAGACCTGCAGGTCCGCCACGAGCTGCTGTCTGAGGTCCGAGGGCTGAGCACCAACCTGCAGCTCCTGCTGCAGAGCATGGTGCCCCGTGCTGATCCTGCACCAGCTGTCCCCCCAACTGCTGTCCCTCCTCCCACTCCTGCTCCCCCTCCCACCTCTCCCTCCTCAACCCCCACAACCTCTTCCTCAATGTCCACACCCCCCACCTCAACCTCCGCACCCTCCACCCCATCGCCCCGGGGACGCCGAGGCCCCCTCCCTCGCTGTACTGGGAGGCGGTCGGCCCGGCGAGACCCCCACCCCTGATCCTTCAGTTTCCCCACCCCCTCCTTTCCCTTGCTTCCCCCTTTCAGCTCCCTCCTCCCAGTTTTCCCCCTCCCCTCTCCCAGCCTCTCTCTTCCCCTCTCCCACCTCCTTTTCCCAGTTTCCCCGAGTTTTGTTAAATAAACAGAGTTTCTATTTTTGAACACATGTGTCCTTTATTTTGTACATCAATAAGAAGGGGGGCTAGGGAAGGGTAAGTGGAAGGAGGTGAGGGAGGAATGGGGCACGAGCCCCCGATGGGGAGGACTGGGCTGGCTCTGCGGGTTCTGGGGGTGGAAGCTCTCCTGCAGCCCCCCGATTGTCCCCTCTCCCCAGATGGCAGCATGCGGCAAGTGCAGCCGGTCTGATGGCCGAGTGGTGTGATGTGCCCAGTGTGGGTACTTCGGGCACTCCAAGCCAGGACTGGTTTGTAAGCGGGGCACCCCTGAGAACTGTCTGTCCGGGGTGGGGGTCGGGACCCTTTAAGCGCAGCCCTCGGCTAGCCTGAGACAGCATCTCCACGCTCTAAGTCCTCCTCTGATGCCCTGCCAGCACTGCTTCCGGCCATCCTTAAGCCCTGTTCAGAGTCCACTCAATGTGGACTTGCTAGTTTGAATTAGCAAAACGCTAGTTCGAACTAGTTTTTAGTTCTAGATGCGTTAGTTCGAACTAGCTTAGTTCGAATTAACTAATTCGAACTAAGTTAGTTCGAACTAGCGCTGTAGTGTAGACGTACCCTGAGTGAGTTTGTGTATCTGTCTGTGAGTCTGCTGTTTGTCTGTGATTCCGTTTGTTCAAGAACTCCTACTAAATGGTAAGAGCTAGGATCACCACATTCAGTATGTGGCTTCCTCCTATGATAGCTTAAAGCAAGGTAAGAGTTTGGTTGCGTCAAGACAATGGGATATCCATGGAATGTGATTATTTCTCATTATATGGAAAGGGAGGGGTGTGGTAATAGCGAGTTATACTCACGAATGACCACAGGGGGGACCAAGCACTCCAGCCCCAGGGAGCAGCTGCTGGATAACAGCATGGCCTCTGCCATCCCGGCCTCCCTGGGGAGCACTGCTGGCCAGGTTGCACTCACCCCACACCTTGGCCATCCATGGGGAGAAGCTGGCAGGCAGGCTGCATTTCTCCCCTCCTCCATCCCAGGTCCAGCCCCGGGGAGAAGCCTGCAGGCAGGCTACATGGCCCCCCATCCCTGGCCAGCTTTTAGTGAAATCTAGGTTGTGCTGAATCCAGGCTACCAAGGTGAAAAAAGCAAATACAAACTCACGTGTTGTTTACATTTACAGTGCCATTCCAGCTTTTTATTGCAGAAGGCAGAGCACAAAGCGCGTTTATGTTCATCTTTCCTAACATTTCTGTTAAGGCTGCTGTACTAAACCTAAATCCCCATTTTGGTAAATATTGTAGCAGGCTTGCAAATATTAACATTTTCCTGTCCAACGTTGTCCCTCTGCCTGTAACAGTATTATACTCCCCCCATCTCCCTGTCAGGCTAAAAGCAAAAGACTACTGCAGTTCAGCTGAGCAATGGGAGGCAGACAGTGGAGAACCTGTGCAGCAAGGTGTCGTTATTCCCTGCCTGTTGTAAAACATTGCATCGGGTAGTTGAATGCATGCTGATGTTCAGAGGCAGTCTGAAAGGTGAGTGTATTAGGAAGGAGGGGGAAGAGCCAGAGGATCTGCCATTCTGTCAATCCATTGATCGGCTCTCCATGGGATTGCTTCATGAGTGTTTCTTCCATCTCTCTGACACCTATGGAGCTTCCCTTCATTTATTTAGGCTTTACACAGGATGCAAAGATTTAGCCTTTACCGTTAGTTCTGGACAGATTTTTACAAGCTTATCACAGAAAAAGCTTGTACAAAAGCTTATAATATTTTACAGCCCTACTCCTGCACTCTGTTACTCAGACAAACAGCGCCGATTTAGAGAATTTAAGGCCAGAAGGGACCATTATGATTAGCTCGTCTGAACTCCCGGATAATGCAGGCTACAGAATTCCACCCACTAATTCCTGCATCAAGCCCATGGCTTCTGCTGGAGCTAGAAAATATCTTTTGAAATATCTCCTTCGGTAGTGTGTGGCCTGAACAATGTCTCTGCACTCAGGTGCAAAGGTGAAGCACCTGACTCTTTCATAGATCATGAGGAAATCTTTGTTAGAAACATTCTTTTAGTGTCACTTCAAATCATGTAGAAATGTTAACTTCAAATGTTTTCATTAATCTAATAACAACTTACAAGATTTGTTCTCGCTACATTCAGCGTTTACCGTAACAGCTTAGTGCGCTGATAATGAGACTCTTCTCTGTTAATATTGCTTGTGAGGGGTGTGCATTGAGGCCTTTTCTGGCAGGGATGTTTATAGTGCATGAACTGAAGGCAGCCAGCAGTATTGCAAGCCATTCTGCAATATCTCTCATTTATGAGAGCCTTTCACAGGTAATCCCATCAAAAAACCATGTCCAGTTTGAAGATCCACAGTGGAAATTGCAAATCATCTGCTCCATGCATCTTTTCTTAATATTCGTAATGAGAAGAGATCTCAAATGAAATTAAAATTCTTTTGTAATTTCATTATCCTGGAAGTGATTTTATAGCCTGCTGAGAATTAAACATTGAAGTACAGCATAGTGTACAAAATAATTCCTGTTTTAATACATTTTTATGACCCTCAGAGGAGCTGCAGCACAGCTCAGCTCATCATTAGCCTCTGTATTACTTAGCTTTCCAGGCCTTTAATTCAAAATGAAAATTAAACAATATTCATTTTTACCAGAGCAGTTCATCCAGAGCTGGCTAAGAAAGCCATTTTTCACTTTGAAGGGCTCTTACTCAATCCATTTCTAGTTTTTCTAATTGTTTAATCCCCAAAATTGAAAACCCAGAATCCTCTGAAATAAAAGATGTCGAGCCCCTATGCACTAATTGCACTGCCAGCCCATTACTGCTGATTTGCACTAGTTAAAAAGCTGTGCTAGGGCGCATAGAAGCATAGCGCCTGAAATGAAATTCACATGATAGCCGACCCTGATGAATAATTCAAGAGACTCAGCTAGACTTTCAGGTATTTGTATAAATAAAACATTAGCGTTTTAGGATTATTTAAATAATTCCTTCATTGAATCCTCATGATTAGTACAAACTAGGGGTTGGTGGACAAAGTTTCTGTCCTCTGCTACTGATTAAGAGAGCAAATGCCAGCAGGCAGTAGCCTTAGCATGTTTCCTGGATCAATACAACTTAAAGGGAACATGGGCAGAGAGAAAACAACAGATTCTGTATCCTGGTTTACTCCTTCTGCAAGCACATTGCTGCAGTGTTGGGCAGTTCCCAGTCCCCACTGGATAATGAGCTGATGCCTATGCTACTGCCTTGGGAGAGGATGTGAGTTTAGGAAGGGTATGTCTACATTGCGGAGTTTTTTTTTTAATGGATATTTTTCCAAAAAAACCTTCACTTACATCCACACTGCAATTGCATTCTTTCAACAAAAAGTCGAGGGGTTTCTCCAACAGTGGTAGACCTCTTTCTATGAGGAAGAGTGCCTTTTCCGAAAGTGCTCTTTCAGAAAAAGGCGTGTGTGGACGGGGAAGAGGGTTTTCTTTTGAAAGAAGATGCCTCTAGAAATAACACACGTGCCCTGTTGGTCACTCTGTCCAAAGTAATCACAATTCTATAGTTCCTGTCTCCTGGCACTTCTTAAAGCTAAGGCACCCTGGACAAGCCTTGTGGCAGGAAGCTGGCCCTGGAGCAGCACCTGACCGTATGGCTTTTCCTGCCACCCTCACTCAGAGCTATGGCCAATCTCCCCAAGACCCTCCTGGCCCTCACAGGGAGCTTGACCAGGGCTCCCAGGACCCACCAAGGGGTACCAAGTGGTGGGCATTCTCCTGGTCTGGAGCAGAGATCCTTTCCCTCCTTGAGCTGTGGGGGGAAGAGGAAACCCTACAGGATCTCCTCTCCAGACGCTGCAGCACCGACATATATGGGTGCAAGGCAGAGGCCCTGGTGGAGTGGAGACACCCACCCTGGACCTTAGAACAGGTCCAGAGTAAAGTCAAGGAGCTCCACCAGGGCTATGCGAGGGCCAGAGAGCACAGGTCGCACTCCGGGGCAGAAACCCACTCCTGCTTGTACTATGAGGAGCTGCACCAGATGCTGGAGAGTGGGGAAGCCCTTTCCCCATTCGTGGTGGTCAACTCCGGACTTGACATGCCCATCGTCACCCCGAGGAGGAAGAGGGGGATGAGGGGCAGCAGGGACAGGAGGACAGCACAATGACAACTGTGATGCTGTCCCTGGAGCCAGTTCCAGTAAGTCTGGATGTGTCACAGGCATCGTCTGACGCTGGGGAGGGATCATCAGATGAGTGCTCTCAGTTTGTCACAGACACAGGGCGGGGGAGGCAGGCGCAGAGAGGATGGGATACGATCGTTGCTCAGCCTGCTTGAGCTGAACATTGTGCTGCAGTCCATGCATGTGGAACCACATGCAGTGTCATTGTGTGTCACGCGGCCTCAGCAGGCAGCCCCTGAACACACCTGGGATCCTGCTCACAGGCTCAGGGGAGGCCACACACAGGTCTGGCCCTGGAGGGTGGGGGGCACCCTCCCACCAATTGCCATGGCTGGAAACAGGGTGGCCACAAGGGCACAGGCATGACCCCATACACACCAAGTAGTGCCACACACAGCACACGGGCATGCCTGGCCATGCGAGACACCACCCGCTCCCGTGGTCAGCGCTGCCAGGCGCAGGTGTGTGTGCAGGCCCTAGGGAGGGTCAGGCTGCTCCAAGCCCCTCTGCCGCCCATGGGATCCAATTGTGACTGGACACTTCCCTTGCCTGCTCGTCCATGGGGGTTGGTCCCCTGGGCACCTTGGGGCCCCTGTCAGTCAGGTCCTTCTGGGCAGCCCACACATGGCCTTGCTCCTGGGACATCCCCCTTCTCTGGCCTGAGGACTGCTGCTCGCTGCTCACAGGGGAGGGCACAGCCTCAAGGACAGTGTCTGCATGGATGACTGACCGCCTCTCCCTCTTTATTCTCCACAGCTGGACCAGCTGTGACTGAGGGGCAAGACACTTCACCCGAGCCAGCCGCCCGACCCCAGGGGGACTCGAAAGCACTCCAGGGTCCAGGAAGACCTTATGAGGAAGCATGTGGGCATCCTGCGTACATGTAGCAGACCCTGGTGCAGAAAGTTTGGGAGTACGCAGAGTGGCAGATCTGCATGTGGGATCAGCTCATGCGGCAGGGCAACCACATATGTGCCATCATACACAAAATGATGGCACACCCAGCTGCTATCCCTGCTCCTGCCTACCACCCTCCTGCTCCCTGCTATGCCCATTCCACGTTCCCCTGCCCCCAAGTGATGCCTCTGCTCCCTCCCCCTGCTATGGACCCCATGCCAGCACCCACTCCTGCTCACCTCCCTGTGGTCCTAGGACCCACCCATCCCCAAGTTCACCAAAGTCCCCACACCCAAGGTGGCACTTCCAGCTGCCCCCCCACACCATTCCCAGCCCTGAGTGCCCCCCTCCAGGTTATAAGCCCCCCCCCCAGGTTTTTTTATTGGAAGATAAATACAAAGTTCATTCTATTGAAAAACAGGTGTGTTTATTGACTGTTCAGGGAAGGGGGGAAGAGAGGGATTGTGGTGGGAAAAAAGATATTGGAGCAAGGCCCAAGCCCTTGGGGAGAATTAGGAGAATTGTGGCTCTGGGGAGAATTACTGGGGAAAAACTCTCTCTCAGGGCCTCCTGGATGCACACCTCCAATTGATGGGCCAGGCAGATGGCAGCTGTTCCCAGCTGCTCAAAGGGTCTCCCTTTGCAGCAGGCCTCTGCCTCCCCCTTCCTACCTACAATGTTGTGGAGGACACAACACACCAAGATGACTTCGGGGATGTTGTGCTCCCCCACGTCGAGGTGAGTCTGGAGGCACCTGAACTGTGCCTTGAGGTGGCTGAATGTGCTCTCCACCTGCATACTCACCTAGTTGAGGTGGGAATTAAATTGGCCCCTGCTGCGGTCCAGGTGGCCGGTGTATGGCTTCATCAGCCATGGCATTAGGGGGTAGGCTGTGTCCCCCATGATGCACAGTGACATCTGCATGTCCCCAACCACAAAGTCATGCTGGGGTAAGAATGTGCCCACGTCCAGGTGGCCTTATATATGAGAGAGCATCCAATCAGTGTGGACACTATCTTTTGAAAAAGCAGTTTGCTTTTTCATTGTGCTTTTGCTGTGTGGATGCTCTCTTTCGCAAGAAGTTTTTCAGGAAGATCTATTCTGGAAAAGCTTCTTCTGAAAGAAGCCTGCAGTGTAGACATAGCTGAAGAATAGTCAGTGGGTGGAGTGCGATGCCCTTTAGTGTTTCTAAATTGGCAGATGGTCCTGTGGGGATATTGCCAGCTAGTGCAAGGCTGCCCTCAGGGCTTGAGCAGAATATAGACCCACAAGACAATAGCTATCTCCCTTGTGTCTCCGCAGAAGCTGAATACAGCAGAGAATTCAGCTTAATGTCTCCTCAATTATGATTCTCCCCTTGTGATTTTTTTTAGTTTTAATATCTATTTTAATTTGTTTGAAACAGATGAAGCCACTGGAAACCCCCTGGTTCTAGGAACCTGCAGTGTCCGCTGAAACCAGAATTTTCAGCATCAGCCCAGCTGCCTTTGAAGCAGCTCAAGCTGCAGCTTCTCTGAAGGGGAAAACTGGCCATTTTGGGGAAAAAAGGTTAATTGTTCTTTCACTCACATTTTCAACTGTGAGCAGCAGAATTAGAACATGTTAAATAATACAATAAAATAACCCACTGATTTCTCTCTTCAAAAGTGTCTTCAGTTTGAGCCATGGTTACTTGAGAGCTTTCAAAGGCAGCACACTCTTAATTTGGTAAGGCCAGAGAGGCATGTGTGTGTTGTTAGCAGACATTGGGAGCTTTAGATTCCTAAAGATCATAAACTTCCAGTGGTTGTTAATATTATTAGGCCTGAATGAAAACGAATACAATTGGGAAAAATCCTTTAAAAACACACACAGTGAAAAATTCAAGTAATGTTTAATTAGTTTGCAGATTAATTTTTCAATGGATCATTAAGGGGAAACATGTGACTTGTTCAATGAACTCATGGCAGGCTTGCTGGGCTACCTAAATAACTATTTACAGTGCAGAGAGAGCAGACCTTATGGCAATCAATTGCAATATATAATTGTTCTTACAGTTCAATGAATAATATATAGAGAAACATAAACAAGTCATTGTCGGTACAAAATTTTAGTTTGTACTGATTTGCTAGTGCTTTTTATATAGCACTATTATTTTTATATATACCTACTATAAAATTAGGCAAATAACTAGATGAGTTGATGTACCCCCTGGAAGACCTATCTGTGCCTCCAGGGGTAGATATATCCACAGCTGAAAATCGCTGAACCAAATCATTACAATACCTTGTCAATATACAGTCTTTGTAACTCATTGCTAAAAAAAATTCCATTTAAACCCACCATTTTATTTTTAAATTACTAAACTTTTGGCATTCAGAGGAGTAAGGGAAGCCAGTGGATGCTGTGGCAGCTCGGCTTAAAGTAAGCCAAATCCAGCTATGTCTGATCTAGTAGGGTATGTCTACACTACAAAGTTAATTAGAACTAACAGCCCTTAGTTCGAATTAACTTTGATAGGTGCTACACATACAAACCGCTAGTTCAAACATAATTCGAACTAGCAGAGCACTTAATTCGAACTAGGTAAACCTCATTCTACTAGGACTAACGCCTAGTTCGAATTAAGTAGTTCAAATTAAGGGCTGTGTAGCCACTTAATTCGAACTAGTGGGAGGCTAGCCCTCCCCAGCTTGTCCTGGTGGCCACTCTGGGCCAAACTAGGGAAACTCTTCTGCCCCCCTCCCGGCCCTGGAGCCCTTAAAGGGGCACGGTCTGGCTACAGTGCTTGTGCCAGTTGCAAGCCTGCCAGCACCCAGCCAGCAGATCCTGTACCTGGCACGGCACGAACCAGCCACCTGCTGCCACCCAGCCCTCCGCCTCTTCCCAGGACCAGGCTGGCCGCTACCAGGAGCCTGCCTGGGGCCACAAGAGGTGGGCACCCACCTGGTCTAGTGTGGAGATCTTGGACCTCATCAGGGTTTGGAGGGAGGCCTCCAACGTCCACGACCTCCGCACTAGGCACAGGAATGTGGCCGTCTAGAGCAGGACAGCTGCCAGCCTGGCCACCAAATGCCACATGCGAACCCAGGAGCAGGTTTGCATGAAAATCAAATTGGTCCAGTGAGATCCCCGACCTTGAGCCCCGAGCTTAGAACATAAGAACATAAGAACGGCCGTACTGGGTCAGACCAAAGGTCCATCTAGCCCAGTAGCCTGTCTGCCGACAGCGGCCACCACCAGGTACCCCAGAGGGGATGGACCGAAGACAATGACCAAGTGATTTATCTCGTGCCATCCATCAAAAGCCTTCCACAAACAGAGGCCAGGAACACCATTCCTACCCCCTGGCTAATATCACTCCATGGACCCAACCTCCATGAATTTATCTAACTTCTCTTTAAACTCTGTTATAGCTCTAGCCTTCATAGCCTCCTGTGGCAAGGAGTTCCACAGGTTGACTATGTGCTGTGTGAAGAAGAATTTTCGCTTATTAGTTATAAACCTGCTGTCCATTCATTTCATTTGGTGTCCTCTAGTCCTTCTATTATGGGAACTAATGAGGAACTTTTCTTTATTCATCCTTTCCACACCACTCATGCTTTTATAGACCTCTATCATATCCCCCCTCAGTCTCCTCTTTTCTAAGCTGAAAAGTCCCAGTCTCTTTAGCCTCTCTTCATATGGAACCTGTTCCAAACCCCTAATCATTGTAGTTGCCCTTTTTTGAACCCTTTCCAAGGCCAAAATATCTTTTTTGAGGTGAGGAGACCACATCTGTACACAGTACTGAAGATATAGCGTATCATAGTTTTATACTTCCCCTCCTCCTTCCCCTGGCTTCCCCCTTCCAGTTCCCTCCTACCAGGTCTCCACCTCCCCTCTCCCACCCTCTCTCTTCCCCTCTCCCACCTCCTTTTCCCAGTCTCGCCAGAGGTTAATCTCCTCCCCCACAGTTTTGTTAAATAAAGAGAGTTTCTATTTTTGAACACACGTGTCCTTTATTTTTTACATCAGGAAGGGGGGCTAGGGAGAGGTAAGTGGAAGGAGGTGAAGGAGGAATGGGGTATGAGCCCCCAATGGGGAGTACTGATGTGGCTCTGCGGGCTCATTGGAGTGGAAGCTCTCCTGCAGGGCCTCCTGGATCCTGACAGCCCCCCGACTGACTCCTCCGGATGGCACCCTGCTGCAAGTGCAGCCTGGCTTATGACCGAGTGCTGTGATGTGCCAAGTGTAGGCACTCAGGGCACTCCAAGTCAGGACTGCTTTGCTGTCCCTCATTGAGGTAGACAAGCAAGCGGGGAACCCTGAGAACTGTCTGTCCGGGGTGGGGGTCAGGTCCCTTTAAGCACAGCCCTTGGCTAGCCTGAGGCAGCAGCTCCACACTCTAAGTCCTGGTTCCGGCCAACCTTAACTTTGGTTCAGGGTCCACTCAATGTGGATATGCTAGTTTCAATTAGCAAAACTCTAATTCGAATTAGTTTTTAGGTCTAGATGCACTAATTCGAATTAGCTTAGTTAGAATTAACTAATTCGAACTAAGTTGGTTCAAATTAGTGCTGTAGTGTAGACATACCCGTATAGACTAGGTCCAAAAGACTTGTGACTCTGAATTGCAGCTCATACTCTCGTCTGCTCCCGAGGCAGCACAGCTATGAATTGCCCTCTCACTTACAGTGGAAGTAAAGTCCACAATACTTTTTTCTGTGATTTACTGTATTTTCAAGTCCATCAGCACTGTGCTCAGTAGAAAGTATGTGCAGTCCTAGGGCCCATGACAGAAAGAGGAACCAGTTATCGAGGGGGGAAAAATCCACACAATAATCTTGGTAATCAACAATGATGAGAAAAGAAACGTGGAAAATCTGCTAGACAGGTATGTGGGAGTTTATGCTAATTATTTTTAATAGTCAGATATAATGGGAAGAGAGGCAAATTGGAGTTTATACACTGCTTTGTCTCTTGTGTAGTCAAATAAGGCAGGAGAGATGTCTTTTTTGGTATGCCACAGCCCGAATACAAAGAGCAATACTCTTTATAGAACTACAGGAAGGATATTATTGCCTGGGGAAGGGGCAGCAGCAAAGGGCAATAAAAATAGTACTAAATCTGAATAATCTAAATGATTTTTAAAAGGCTAAGGGAATTGGACTCATCCTCATTAAAAAAGGAGACTTTGAAATTTGCAGAATAAAATCCTAGCTGCTAGGGATCGAAGAGACCAATTAGGGAATGTAGCCCTTCTCCTTACCCATGTAGAATTGGTCCCTCCCTGTGCATTTACTGAAGCTTTGTCAGCCCAAGTTTAAATGTTGCCACTTCCTTTGGGAGACTATTTTGTTACCTAATATAGCTCTCTCATTGTTAGCACGTTTTTCATGAAATTCAGCACGTTTCCCTTCCTTAATCTTACCTCATCTATCTTGGTTTTATCCCCATCAGCAACTTTCTGTAACCCCTTTATACCCCAAGACTATTGGCTTTTATTTCACCCTTTGATTTGTCATTTCTTAATCAAAGTACAAGTAGAGTCCCAATTATCTGACCTAAACGGGACCAACAGGTGGTCGGATTACTGAAAATGTTGCATGATAGGGACTCTACTGTAGCCGGAGCCGCTTGGTCCCCATCTCTGCCTGGCCCCGGCCCCTTCCTTCCCTGCAGCTCCTGGGGTGCGGGATGGGAGAATGACCCCGCTCGCTGCCCCATCGCTCTCAGGGAGCCGCTGATGCCAGCAGCTCCCTGGGATGAAGCGGCGCCGGCAGAAGTGGCTCCAGGAGAGTGGCAGGTCTGTGAGCGGGGCCATTCTCCCAGCCTGTGCCCTGGAGCAGCTAATGCCTCTCCTGCCGGTGCCGCTTTGTCCCCGGGAGCTGCAGGCATCAGCGGCTCCCGGAGAACGACGGGGCAGCGAGCAGGGCCATTCTCCTGGCCCAGGCCCCAGGAGCTGCAGGGAGGGGACGAAGTGGCACCGGCAGGAGAGGCATCAGCAGCTCCAGGGTGCGGGCAGGGAGAATGGCCCCGCCCACTGCCCTGTTGCTCTCCAAGAGCCACTGATGCCTGCAGCTCACGGGGATGAAGCAGCGCTGGCAGGAGCAGCATCAGCAGCTCCAGGAGAGCGACTGGTCAGTGAGCAGGGCCATTCTCCCGGCCCGTGCCCTGGAGCCGCTGATGCCTCTCTTGCTGGCTCCACTCTGTCCCCGGAAGCTGCAGGGTCGGATAAAGCGGAAGGTTGGATAATCCGGATTCTACTGTACATTTAATGCTTTCCTAATCATTATTATTTTTTCAGTTCCTACTTGAGAAAATCTGCAGGTCTGGTTCCCAGTTCTCCTGAGTAACTGATCTGCCCTCTTGTCACCCAAAATCTCTGGGCCTGTGAGCCCTATAGCTGGAAGCCCCACTGGATGTACCGCAAACAGAGGCACTGACGGGCAGTTCCTATTGTGTTCCTTGAATGGCCCGGGCCCTACTCTTGGTACCTGGCCTCATTTCTGGGCCTGGTGCTTGCCCCCCTGCTCCACTCCTGACACTTCGCCTCTCTTGGCTCCACTGTCCCTAGCTTGCTTGACCTACTTGGCTTTGACCTTGTGTGGCTTGTCGACCTTGACACTGATCTGATCCTACAGCATGACACTAGTATGGATGGTTAATTTTGAATTTGACTCTCTGGACTAAATTCAGACCTATTTCGAGTCCAGTTCATCCCAGGTCTCAATCAGTGCCTTGTAGCTGGGATCCTGATGCATGAAGAGAAGTTAACTCAACTTCCCAAGTGTGATTCTACTGAAGTCAAATAGAGAAGAGCCATTAACTCATTGCTCCATGGCAAGCTGAAAGATGAGCATATCAGGTACTTGAACACAGCTAGCGGGAGGGGGCTTCCCAATGCAAGTAGCTAGACATGCTGTAGCTTTTGCTTGAAACAGAATGCTAAAAACAGCAGGGTAGCCACTGAAGCATGGTCACCTGAGTTCAAACCCACTAGATGACTTATATACATATTCAGTGACTAGTCTTTGCTGCTTCAGCTACACTGTTATTTTTAGCATGCTTAGCTGGGCTGGGAAGAACCCAGTTGTTATGTAGATGTACCCTAAGTGAAATTCATCCTTGACTCTCTTCTCATTATATACAGTTCTTGATTTTTATGAATTTATTTTAAAATTATTTGTAAAACATGTCAAGTGAACAGGGTTCAGCTATTGGCAGTTTGCAAACTCAGCTACTTACAATTTGTTATTCATGTTTTGTAATGTGTCTTTGGAAAACTCTAGGAAACACAACAGATTCTGTTCCCTGACTTGATGATCCAGATTTGGATAAATAGCAAGTGGAGAGAAATCAAAGCCTACAAGATGGCTGTGAGAACATTTTCAGTATGAACATACTTTGATATAGGTCACTGTGAGACTTTGCTTTCTGTGTTTATTATTAACCATTGTCGCCATATAGAAACAGAAAATGACGCTTGCATGAATGTTTGTGGAAAACATGAGATTTCTTTTATCCTCCAAATGTTTAGCAACTGTTGTCTTTAGTGGCTCTTCCGTTGTTTTACTAGGCACAGAACTTAGATTTATGAAGAAACAGATTAATATACTGTGCAAAACGTACATTGCCTATCCAGCCAAGCTAGGAAAAGAAGGAAAGGAAATAATGCTGTAGGAAAAATAATATATAAATGTACTATAGACCTTCTACACCCTCTGGTCACAGCATGTTATGAGAAATAAAAATAGCAAGACTATAGGCCTATATGATTTTTCCTTTTCTTAAAATTTTGTTTTACAATTTTCTTCACATAGCAGGGGTCATAAAAAGTGCAGTAACTGAGACAGAGTTTGACTGCAACATTTATACTTTTAATTCCATGTATCATTATGAGCCTATGTTGCTATACAGGCAGAAGGATTATTCTGGCAGAAAAGATCGTACTAGCATTGCTTTGAAGACCTGCCTAAGTCCATCCTTGCTTTGCCATTATGGTCTCTTACTAATGGAATAGCATCTTCTGAGTAGGTGCATTAGTCTAACAGATGGGGACAAATGCAGGCATGCCAGAGAGCCAGTATGCACATCAGTTTTGATTATTGGGATCTGCATGACTGTTCAGGAATTACAAAAACAGCAGGTGCTTCAGAGCTTCAACACCTAAGGCATAGAGGATACATGAATACTTACATTATGGCTCTGGTGCATAACTACTCCTATTTTGTGAAATAAATATGTAACTCCAGTGATATTCCAAGTGGAGGAAAGATATCTGTTAAAATAAAATCTCTACTCCTACACGGTATCTCATAATAGATAACTATTGATATTGGGTAACTTATGAAATCTAATACAAATTTGTCTGACTTTTAAAAAATTTCATAATATACTGAAGGCTACTGATGATCTTCATAATTAGGCTAACAAAACCTGTTACCTGCTTACATTTCAACTAGTTTTAAAATAGCTGTGTGTGGATTCTTTAAATCATTGAGGTCCTGAGAGACCTCAGGAGGTCATCGAGTCTAACCACCTGCCCAAAGTAGGACCATGTCTAGACTCTTCAGGCTAGCTCTTTTCTTATTGGTCCAGGTCTTAATTAGCCATTTTCTCATTAGTTATACAGAGTCTCACTCTCTCACATGTACACATTCTGAGGTTCTCACTCATTCACATGTACACATTCTTACATGTTTCATTAGTGCCATCTCTGTCTTAGAACAATTTTAATATTTCTGGGTTTAGTAGTGCTATACATTGAAAAGTGATTACAATTCCCTAATAACTATTATCATTCTTGTTGACTCTTTTGATACTTTGTAGTGCCTGAAATCACACTTTGAAAACTTAGCAATAAAAATTTATTTATGAACATTATTATCTACTTCCCATCATCTGTATTTCTGCTGATATTACTGATCCTAATGTCCATGTTTGGTATCTTAAGGGTCTTCTTTCTTCTTAGTTTATCTTTTGAGTTTCATAATAAATATATCAACAAATCACAATATTACCTTCTTAGAAACATCCTTTAGTTTATACTTACTGGGGGTATGTCTACACTACCCTCCTAGTTCGAACTAGGAGGGTAATGTATGCATACCGCACTTGCTAATGAAGCCCGGGATTTGAATTTCCCGGGCTTCATTAGCATAAGCGGGGAGCCGCCATTTTTAAATCCCCGCTGCTTCGAACCCCGTGTAGCGCGGCTACACGGGGCTCGAACTAGGTAGTTCAGACTAGGGTCCTATTCCGAACTACTGTTACTCCTCGTGAAATGAGGTGTACTGGTAGTTCGGAATAGGCACCCTAGTCCGAACTACCTAGTTTGAGCCCCGTGTAGCCGCGCTACACGGGGTTCGAAGCAGCGGGGATTTAAAAATGGCGGCTCCCCGCTTATGCTAATGAAGCCCGGGAAATTCAAATCCCGGGCTTCATTAGCAAGTGCGGTATGCATACATTACCCCGCTAGTTCGAACTAGCGGGGTAGTGTAGACATACCCTGGGCCACTTTCTTCCCAGTTGTAATGTGAAGATATATTAAAGAATACTCTGGTCCGTTGCATGGTATCTAAAATGGATTTGGGAGGTTTTTAGCCAACTCGATTGATTTCTGGAATTTCCTCTCTGGATTTGCAGAGAAAAGGATTCATTGTTTGCTGATGGTCCAAACTTCTGTCTTACTAGTTCCTCATTAATATTAAATATAATAAACACCCTTCCCATTCATAGAGTGGATCTGGGCAGTACAGTGGAATGCAGTTTCATTATGTAAGGAGTTTTTCATGTCAAGCATCATACAGAACTAAACAGAGATGTTTCCAAATAAAAAATGAGAAGTCGGGACAAATGTAGAAGGAGAAAGAGGAAAATATGTTTTAGATGATATTTGAAAGAAGATGGAGAGTTCCCATTCATTACAGAATTAATTTCAAAACTGCCCTGCTGTGTCTGATCTTCTTCATCTTATCATGTCCACATCTGCATTACTGCCACATCATGCAACATGAAATTATGCTCTGGCATCATAGGAAATGCTTCATATTTTGAAGCTGTCTGCTGCAGTCATAGGTATTGAGGTCAGTGTTATAGCCCTACCTGATTATGTTATCTCAAGATCAGCCAACTCCACTATGGAGTCTTTTAAGGTAGTGCCATATAGTCCAAGGTTGAGCTGCAGCAGATGGTGGATGGGAGCCAGAGTGCAGAGGCTACCTGAGTTGCTCTCTACTCTTGGTCGTGTAAAGATCGATGAACCCTAGTCATCAGCAGGTGAGACCGAACCTGCGACCTTAGGGTATGTCTACACTACAGCATTATTTCAAAATAGCTTATTCCAAAATAACGCACACAGTGTTTTGCTATTTCAAAATAGCACATCCACACTGAGTGGATGCTGAATCGCATTTAAGGCTGGCTGGAACCAGGTCTGGCAGGGTATCAGGTCAGGAGTTTGTGTGTCTGTTGCCTGAGACTATCTGAGGCCTTTGCTTAAAGGGACTCCCCCTGGACAGCCAGTTCTCAGGTTTCCCTGCTTGCTTGTTTAACTCAATGAGGGACAGCAAAGCATTTTGTCTATGTGGACTCTGGTTGCCCTCACTCGGGACACCACAGCACTGTGCAACATGGAGTCAGAGCTGCTTCTGGGCTCTCTGGTGCTTCTTGTGGATGCGATGCTGCAAGCCTGGCTGCACTTTCTACAGGCTGCCATCCGGGAGGTCCATCAGGGGGCTGTCAGTATCCAGGAGGCCCTGTGGGAGAGCTTCCACCCTGAAGAGCACTAAGAGCCTCCCTGGTCTGCCCCTATGATGGGGCGAACAAGCTCCACACTAAAGGGCTGAGAGTAGCCCAGACCCAGCTGGCTGAAAGGGCCCCGCCCTTGCAGCCCTGCTGGGCATGCTCCCAGCCGGGCCAGTATATAAAGCAGGCAGTGGCCCAGCAGAGGGGAGAGCAGCTAGAGGTCAGGAGGAGCCAGGCTGCAAATCCAGTGTTCCTGCGGCATCTCAGACCCAACTGAAGGCTAGCGTGGGACCCCGGGAGTGAAGCCGACCCCAACCCTGCGGAGTAACAGGCACACCTACCCTGCCAACTCCAGCCCCGGTAAGGACCACCGCACAGACGGACAGGCTAGGAGAGGGAGGTGCCAGGGTGGTAGGAAGTGGCCCAGGGCAGAGGTTTCCTAATCCCGCTTGGTGCGTAGCGGCTGGATTCCCCACCAAGCCGGCAGGACCTAGTGTCCCTGCCCACAGGGCCTTGGGCTGGGACCCGGTGGAGAGGGAGGGCCCGGGTCCCCCTACCATCCCTTGCTGTACCCGGGGAGTCACTCGGGCCAGGAGAGGCTTTTTCCCCAGAACTAGGCCTGGGTACCATATATGCCCTGAGAGCAGGGCCAAGACTTTTGGGATTTTGGGTACCGTATATGCCCTGAGAGAAGGGCCTGGACCAAGACATGGGCCAGTAGAAGGGGGCCTCAACTAAGGGCTTGTGCCTCATTCCTCCCTCACATCCTTCCACTTACTCCTCCCTAACCCCCCTTCCTGCTGTCAAATAAAATACATTTATTTTCATGAACACAAACTCTTTATTTAACAAAACTGCGGGGAGGGGGGAATGAAACTCTGGTGAGACTGGGGAAAGGAGGCAGGAGAGGGGAGAAGAGACGGTGGGAGGGGGAGGTGGATACCTGGGAGGATGGAGCTGGAAGGGGGAATCAAGGGGAAGAAGGGGGAGGGGAAGCTTAGGGCTCAGGGTTGGGGGTCTCACCGGACCAACTTGATTTTCATGCAGACCTACTCCTGGGTTCGCATGTGGCCTTTGATGGCCAGCCTTAGATGTCCAGCTATCCAGCCATAGATGTCCATGTTCCTCCGTCTAGTGAGGAGACCACGGACGTTGGGGTCATCCCCCCCAAACCTGAATAAGGTCCATGATCTCCACCCTGGACCAGGATGGTGCCCACCTTCTCTGGGCCTTGGCAGACTCCTGGGAGCTGGCAGACTGCTCCTGGGGAGCTGTGGAGGGCTGGTTGCCAGTAGCTTGCTGACTCATGTCAGGGGTAGTGACTGCTGGCTCTGGGGTAGCAGGCTTGGAGCTGGCACAGGCACTGTGGCCAGAGTCAACCTCTTGAAGGGCTCCGGGGAAGCGGGAAGGAGTGTTCTTGGTTGAGGCTGGAGTGGCCACCAGGGCACCCTGGGAAGGCTGGAGTCCCCCTATTTTGATATAAGTGTCTACATAGCACTTATTTTGAAATAGCTATTTCGAATTTGGCATTATTTCTCATGGAATGAGGTTTACCAAATTCAAAATAAGCACTCAGCTATTTCAAATTAATTTTGAAATAGCGGTTTGGCTGTGTAGATGCTAGTAAAGTTATTTCAAAATAACGGCTGTTATTTCAAAATAACTTTGCTGTGTAAACATAACCTTAGAGACTGAAGCCATATGCTTCTTCTGCCTCACCTAAAAGACAAATCACTCTTTAGTTAAGGCTGTAGAGAGGACTACACTCACCCTTGTCAGTTGTCTCAATACCTCTGGGTTACAGTTGCCATGACTAAGCCCTTATCTGTTTGGATGGCCAAGCTTAAAGGTTTAATGGAGAAAAATTTTCTCCTATTTTTAATATCCATCTTGTAATGAGGGTAATGTTATTAGGACTTCTCGATCATGGGAGATGGTGAAAAGCATCAATCTCTACAGTCCAAGATCACAGAGAAAGCTAGAGGATGCATGGAAGATGAGCGTCTGAAGAAGTGGCAGATTGATCACAGTTGTCAGAGGTCCCATTTTTCAGCTAGCCTTACTTTTTATAAACATGTTGAATTAAATTCACTCTGGCAGTTTTGTGATACCCATTACAAATCCTACTAGTCCTGGAGCTGGGTAATGTTAATGCTGGGCAGAAAGGCACTTGATGCAGCATACAACCAATCATCAACCACACGCAAATCATCCTTTTGCTTTGAATTTTCTGCTTTGCGATAGAGTCAAAATTCAAGTTGCATTGAAATTGAGGAAATTTCAGCCTCATCCCCAGAGAAAATTGCAAGAGCTACTGTATTAGTAAAGCTGTATTTCTCTGTGATGAGGTGACTAGAAGTGAATACTTGCCCCCCTTCCCAACTTAATACTGCATTGCTTATAGGAGATGGTCCCGGTATCTCATTAACATAAGCTGGGGAATACAGGCACCAATGAATATGTCCTGGGGAAAAATTGTATGTTCCACTGATCAACTCTTGAGACTATTGAGTTATTCTGATATTCCAGATCTCAGCTGTTATAGAACTCTGTAGTAATAATAACATTTCCACTTTGCCTAAGGAGAAAAGAAAATGGAGTAAGATCAAAGAAGAAGGATGAAGTTAGGGAGTTAGCTAACTCAGAACACTATCTTACTATATATTTTAGAATCCACTTGTTCAAGCACTGCTCCTAAATGGTAAGAGCTAGGGCTGTCAAATTTGGTATTCAGCTTCATCTTATCACGACTTAAAGCAAGGGCAGAGCTTGGTTATGCCTAGACAATGGAATAAGCCTGAAATTCAATTGTTTTTCATAAAGTGGAAAGGGAGAGGTCTGGTAGAATGACATCTTAAAATGACCACAGGGGGACAGCAAAGGGGCAGAGATGGGGACCAGGAAAGTTGAGGCAGGCAATAGGTAACAGGGGTGTAGAAAGGGACTGCTATTTGCCATATATTCCAGAGAATTTGTCTGTTTGTGTATCTGTTTGTCTATGGCTACATCTACACTGCACCTCTCTTGCGCAAAACCCTATTCAAATGAAGTGTGGATTAGCATATTGCCACACTTCATTTGCATAATTAATTAAGGGCCGGTTTTGTGCAAGAGACTTTTGCGCAAAAAGGAGCTATATAGATGGCTCCTTTTTGTGCAAAACCCCACTCTTGTGCAAGAGTTGTTCTTCCTCATTTTTTCAGGAAGAATGGCTCTTGCACAAGAGGGAGTTTTTGCACAAAAAGGAGCTGTCTACAAAAGCCTCTTGTGCAATGACGGTCCCTAATTAATTATGCAAATAAAGCGCAGCAATATGCTAATCTGTGCTTCATTTGCATAGGGTTTGCTCAAGAGAGGTGCAGTATAGATGTAGCCCACGTGTCTGTCTGTTTCCCAGCCGTGGGACATGCATCGCTCCCCCAGCACTGCTCGTTGCGGTGGTCACGGACAGGCACTTCTCACATGGCCCCAAGTGGTTCTGGTGACAGAGGGCTGGGGGCTGTCCTCTCTCTGGGGGAGCCTGCAAAATGAACCCTTCTTCCCTATCCCCATCCCAGAACAATGATTTAAATGAAGAAAAACAAAACTTATTTGAATTAAGGACTAGAGCAATGCTGGATACATCTACTAGTTTTAAAATAAGTAAATAATAAAATTCATAAATCAATTTATGGACCTTTTTCGGGTAAAAATAATGAATATATGGTAAACTGGACATTTTAAGGACATAAATAAATACTAGAATTTTAGCTTAAAATATATATTTTCCATTATCATCTTTAACAAATAATATACAAACCAGCTTAATAATGGCCAGTAATAAAACTAAAATAACATTGCTTTGTTATCAGGAGTACTTTGCTGATGACAAATCAAAACCTTCTTGTTGGGGTTTGAAGTATTTTGTCGATAAAAGTGCTGATTAGCAGTGTTCATACAAGCTATGTCTAGACTGCATACTTCTTTTGGAAGAAGCTTTTCCGGAAGAGATCTTCTGAAAAAACTTCTTCCGAAAAGAGAGCATCCACACTGAGAAAGATTGCTGACTGGATGCTATATCGCATTTAAGCTGTGATTACTATGGGTGGAATGGCCACCAGGGCACCTGGGCTTTTTCCTCTTTCGTCTTCTTGTGAAAGAACTCTGAAAGAGCTCTTTTGGGAAAAGGCTTCTTCCTCGTAGAAAAAGGTTTACCAATGTTGGAAAAACCCCTCTGTTCTTTCAGTTTTTTTTTTCTCAAAAGAATTCAATTGCAGTGTGGCCATAATTGAAGTTTTTTCAGAAACACTGCCGTTTTTTCTGAAAAAAATCTCTGTAGTGTAGACATACCTACACTCTGACTTTTAATGGCAGAGCGGTGTTGATATATCCTTATCACTAAAAGTTGCGTAGTGTAGACATAACACTATAAAAAGTGAATTAAGGTAACAATGGCAATGAAAAAAATAACTGCATTTCTGGAACCAGAAAGCAAACAATGCATTCAGAATGGAAAAGATAGTTGATTACGATTAGAAAAATATACATTGCATATATATATATATACAAACCAGCTTAATAATGGCCAGTAATTATATGTATATATTCTTTTATAATATTATAAATCTCTAAGGTGCCACAGGACTGCTCGTTGTTTTTAAAGCTACAGACTGACATAGCCTCTGAGACTTTGTACAGTGAAGTTATCATTGGAAGAGATTTCTGGTTCCCATATCTGCTATTATTAATTATTTGTACTTTAATACCCCCTAGGGACCCCAGTCATAGACCAGGGCACCATTGTGTTTGGTACTACATAAACACTGCAGGAAAAGACAGTCACTGGTTCTAGGAGCTAGCAATGATAAATCTGATACTGAGAGATCTCAGAGGGATTGCCGTGTTAGTCCATAACTTCAAAAACAACAAATGGTCCTGTGACACCATAGAGACTAACCAAAATATAGCGAGAGAATCATGGGCTTTTGTGGGCAAAACCCACTTGATTTGGAGTGGAAATAACAGAAACATATATATATATATATATATAAACAGGAGAAAAAGTACCTGTCAATTGTAGAACCCAAGGTAATGAAGTGGGTTGAATGTGTCCCATTCATAGTTGTTGATGTGGAAATGCAGATGTTAATGGCAGGAGAAATTGGCTTTATCATGCGCCAACCAGTTAATTTCTTTGTATAGGCCCAGGTTAAGGGTATCAGATTTGAAGACAGATTCCAGCGCTTCAGACTCTCTTTGTAATTGGTTAGTGAAATTCCTTTGTAGAAGAATGGCTACTTTTAAATCTATGATTTAAAAGTAGCCATGCAGGTTAAAATGTTCCCCTACAGGCTTATATGTGTTGCCATTTCTGATACTTAATTTGTGTCCATTTTTGCTTTGTCAGTTAAGGCTGTCTGGTTTGTCCAATATACACGGCAGAGAGGCAATGCTGGCATTTGATGGTTAGCAATACTGATACCAATATTGAGAAAGAAGTGATATTAAGTCAGTATGTTTCTGGAATGTATTCTCTTTAAATGGTAATCTGAAAAGAATCACTAATAGGTTTTTGACTAGGTGACATTGTAGTGATCATTGAATTTGTAACCTGGTAATTTGGTTTATGATCACATTCTCCATGCAGATTCTGTGTAAAACTGCCTCATTCTTCATACTCCCTTCAGGAGAACTCATCTTTCGTGTCACTTAAGGTACTATTGATATACAAGTTTGAAGTATTTCTCTTTTATTGCCCTACAAATGGATGAAGCTGGCCCACTATTAAGTATTTGTGATAACTCCTTTTGCTACATTTCCCAGCTTTTCAACACATTCCCATTCTTTCACAGAGTTATATTTTCTTTTTACCTGTGCTTTATATATGCTAGGAATTGCACCCTTGTTGACAAGTTTTCTGATTGCTCTCTTTTCAGCATGTGTGAGGTTTCTTCTTATTTTATTACTTTTAGAAACCTGGAAAATGTAGTGCTTTGACTATAGATATTGGAAATATATTGTGCTGAAAGGTGCTAAGAATTGCCAGCAGGTAGGTCTTCAATCCAAACACAATCACAGATCTTGTTAAAGCCAACGGATGTGCTATGCACTTTCAGTTCAACAGAAGCAACTACCAAACCCCTTTATGTAGTAAAATAGCTGCAAACAATGGTGATGACTGCTTAAGGATATAGGCTGCATGACAGATCATAGGTTAGCTTTGTGGACTGAGGAGTTTCCTTGGTCAGAACCAGAAATCAGTAATAAGTTCTGTGTGTTGGAGGCAGAAAACCATCAGAAAGATGTATGAGTGTTCTTCCAAGAGGACCTTCTTGAGTACAGTGCAGGACTGATGCACTTGGCAAATTTTGAGTACGGAAACAACCTTCTGTATCTACCTTTTACTATATTCTGGGAAATGGGACTTTGTGTACATTATGGCTGTGTCTAGACTGGCCAGTTTTTCTGGAAAATCAGCCGCTTTTCCAGAAAAACTTGCCAGCTGTCTACACTGGCCGCTTGAATTTCCGCAAAAGCACTGATGATGTCATGTAAGATTGTCAGTGCTTTTGCGAAAATACTATGCTGCTCCCGTTCGGGCAAAAGTCTTTTTCCGAAATACTTTTGCGCAAAAGGGCCAGTGTAGACAGCAGAGATTTGTTTTCCGCAAAAAAACCCAGATTGCGAAAATGGCCATCGGGGCTTTTTTGCGGAAAAGCACATCCAGATTGGCCACGGATGCTTTTCCGCAAAAAGTGCTTTTGTGGAAAAGCGTCCTGCCAATCTAGATGCGCTTTTCTGAAAATGCTTTTAACGGAAAACTTTTCCGGAAAATCATGCCAGTGTAGACGTAGCCTATCTGTAAATAAACCAGATTAGACTAAGAATATTTCTTACCTATATCAATGATTTCTCATTCAAATAGAAAAGACCCAGCAATGTCCAAAGTATAGGCTAATCTCTTGGGCCAAAGGGGCAATATGTTTAAAATCTAAAGAATTGCTGCTGTCATAGCTCAGTAAAGTATGTGTTTTTACTTCTTATTTTAATGGTTTAAATTCATATTAACTTAGCAACTGTCTATTGCTATGGAAACAGAATGATAAAATAAGTATAAATCAGTAATTTGTGGCAAATTTATAATAATCTTCAAGTGCTGAAGAAGGTTATATAATTTGTCAAGTAGTCAATGGCTGATGCATAGAGAAATAAGGTGGGTGAGATAACATCTTTTATAGAACCAACTTCTGTTGGTGATAAAAACAAGCTTTCCAGTCTCACAGAGATTTTCTTCAGTCTGGGAAAGGAACTCCCAGTATCATCAAAATACCACGTTGAACAGATCATTTACCATAAGTCAGGGGTGTCCAAACTTTTTTCAAAGAGGGCCAGATTTGAAGAAGTGAACATGCGTGAAGGCTGACCATTTTGCCTGACATTCTTTGAACCATTAAAATTAAATGCAAATTAACTATTTTATGCAAAGTTTATTGCAAACTGCATACTTTTCATTTCGTCACATGGATGACAAATCTAAACAGGTGTTAAATCACTCTGCCTTTCATATCTGAAGGCCAGATGAAAAAAAATCCAGGAAGCTGAAATATATGTCGGGAACATTGTAAAGTACATTACATATTATTGCTAATAAAGGTTGTCTGTCAACTTTTAAGTTAAAAAAATATGAACAGGAACATAACACCAACTATACATGTTGTGTCCAAATATATTTATAACTGATTTAGACCAACTGACATTAACTGAGATTTTACAATGTATTCATCTCAATTGAAAAAAAAACTTGCCTGCACTAATGTGAAGGGTGAAACTGAGATCTGGACTGCAGCACATAGGCTAGGTCTGGTTCAAAGGCAGTGGTTTCGATGCGCAAAATGTCACGCAGGTGAGAGTCACTTAGTCTTGTCCTCAGGCGGTTCTTGTTAAAGTTCATAGCAGAGAATGTCTTCTCACACATATATGTTGAGCCAAACAAGCTCAGCATTTTCTTAGCCAATGTTCGAATCTCTTGAAACCGGCTCTTATCCAGCTAGCGGTAAAAGTTCACAAGAGAGAGCTGTTGGTTACGACTGTGTAACTCGCTGTCACAATGCAGCTCAATGAGCTCGAGCTGCAGCTGATCTGGAGCATCATCGGGGTCAACAGAGAATGGAGAGGAGAAAAGGCTGATCTCCTTTTCAATAGCTGCAAAATCCTGAAAGTGCCGTTTAAACTCCCCAGCCAGAGATGCAATGTCTGCTGCATACCTGCTCGTTTGCGCACTGATATTGTCCTGTGGAAAACTGTTCATTATTTCCTGCAACGCTGAAAAATGTATGGTATTGGGCTGTGTTTGTGACAACTGCCTTATGAAAAGTTGCAGCTTTGTCCCAAAGGCTTTGAGGTGTGAATAAAGCTGGTTCACCGCTGCATCTTTCCCCTGAAGACTCGTGCTCAGTACATTCAGATGCTTTGTTATGTCAACTAGAAAGCCCAAATCAGCCAGCCAAATAGGATCAGATAGTTCTCGCATTGGTTGTCCCTTTGTTTCCAAGAATTCTCCGATTTCCTTTCTGAGGGTATGTCTACACTACAAAGTTAGTTCGAACTAACGGACGTTAGTTCGAACTAACTTTAATAGGTGCTACACTAGCGCTCCGCTAGTTCGAATTTGAATCGAACTAGCGGAGCGCTTAGTTCGAACTAGGTAAACCTCATTTTACGAGGACTAACGCCTAGTTCGAACTAGCTAGTTCGAACTAAGGGCTGTGTAGCCCTTTAGTTCGAACTAGTGGGAGGCTAGCCCTCCCCAGGTTTCCCTGGTGGCCACTCTGGCCAACACCAGGGAAACTCTATGCCCCCCTCCCGGCCCCGGACCCCTTAAAGGGGCACGGGCTGGCTACGGTGCCCGTGCCAGGTGCAAGCCTGCCAGCACCCAGCTAGCAGACCCTGCACCTGGCACGGCACAGAGCCACCCACCCGATGCCCCCCAGCCCACTCCCTCTTGCCGGGACCAGGCTGGCGGCTCCCGGGAGTTTGCCCTGGACCGCAAGAGGCGGGCACCTTCCTGGGCTAGTGCGGACATCGTGGACCTCGTCCACGATCTCCGCACTAGGCACAGGAAAGTGGCCGTCTAGGGCAGGAGAGCTGCCAGCCTGGCCACCCAGGACCAGGTGTGCATGAAAATCAAGGGGGTCCACTGAGACCCCCGACACTGAGCCCTGAGCTTACAATGGCTGTCCTGGGTCAGACCAAAGGTCCATCTAGCCCAGTAGCCTGTCTGCCGACAGCGGCCAACCCTAGGGACCCTGGAGGGGATGGACCGAAGACAATGACCAAGCCATTTGTCTCGTGCCATCCCTCTCCAGCCTTCCACAAACTTTGGGCAGGGACACCACTCCTACCCTCTGGCTAATAGGACTCCATGGCCCCAACCTCCATGACTTTATCTCACTTCCCTTTAAACTCTGTTCTAGTTCTAGCCTTCACAGCCTCCTGCAGCAAGGAGTTCCACAGGTTAACTCTTTGCTTTGTCAAGAAGAACAGCTTTCTCTTACTAGTTTGAAGCCTGCTACCCATTCCTTTCCTTTGGTGTCCTCTAGTCCTTCTTTATGGGAACTCAGGAAGAACTTTTCTGAATGCACCCTCTCCACCCAACCCCTTCTTTTAGAGACCTCTATCCTGTCCCCTCTCCGTCTCCTCTTTTCTAAGCTGAACAGTCCCAGTCTCTGTAGCCTTTCTTCATCTGGGACCTGTTCCCAACCCCTGATCATGTTAGTTGCCCTCCCCTCTCCCAGCCTTTCTCTTCCCCTCTCCCACCTCCTTTTCCCACTCTCCCCCAGTTTTGTTCAATAAAGACAGAGTCAATGTTGGAAGAAACGTTATCTTTATTTTGTACATCAATAAGAAGGGGGGCTAGGGAAGGGTAAGTGGAAGGAGGTGAGGGAGGAATGGGGTACGAGCCCCCGATGGGGAGGACTGGGCTGGCTCTGCAGGCTTCTGGGGGTGGAAGCTCTCCTGCAGCCCCCCAATTACTCCCTCTCCCCAGATGGCAGCCTGCGGCAAGTGCAGCCGGGCTGATGGCCGAGTGGTGTGATGTGCCCAGTGTGGGCACTCAGGGCACTCCAAGCCAGAACTTCTTTGCAAGCGGGGCACCCCTGAGAACTGTGTGTCCGGGGTGGGGGTCGGGACCCTTTAAGCGCAGCCCTCGGCTAGCCTGAGACAGCATCTCCATGATCTAAGTCCTCCTTTTATGCCCTGCCGGCACTGCTTCCGGCCATCCTTAAGCCCTGTCCAGAGTCCACTCAATGTGGACTTACTAGTTCGAACTAGCAAAACGCTAGTTCGAACTAGTTTTTAGTTCTAGATGCGTTAGTTCGAACTAGCTTAGTTCGAATTAACTAATTCGAACTAAGTTAGTTCGAACTAGCGCTGTAGTGTAGACGTACCCTGAGAGAGTAGAAACGCTGCAGTGCAGACCCCCGACTGAGCCATCTTACATCGTTGTGACATAAAACATCTTCGTATTCAGCCTGGATGTCCAGTAGAAACTGTTTAAACTGGCGGTGGCACAGGGCTTTAGAGTGAATAAAATTAATAGTCTTTAGCACCGGTTTCATAACATGATCATATTTGAGATGTTTAGCACAGAGAACTTGTTGATGAATGATAAAATGGAGTTTAATAGCTTTGCCTCCTTCTTCGATCATCTTGTTACAGATTAGGGTTGATAATCCACTTCATTCACCAACCATGGCAGGTGCCCCATCAGTAATAATCCAAGTAACTTTGTTCCAAGGCAGTTTCATGTCATCTATGGCGGAACTAACAGAAACAAATAAATCTTTTCCTCTTGTTTGGTCCGTAAGGCTCTGGAGGTCAAGTAGCTCTTCAGTCACATTCATTTCATTGTCCACCCCTCTCATAAAAATCAGCAACTGAGCTGTGTCAGATAGGTCAGTGCTTTCATCACAGGCTATTGAAAAGAAGTCAAAATCCACTCCTTTGGACGTCAACTGTCTCTTAATATCTGATGAAATCTCTTCAATTCTCCATGCTACAGTGTTACGAGCCAGGCAAATGTTGGCAAACTCTTGCTTCTTCTCAGGATAGATATTCTCAACTATTTTCATAACGCATTCTTTGATAAAGTCACCCTCAGCAAAAGATTTGCAATTTTTAGCAATTAACGTTGCCACCTCATAGCTCGCCCTTGTGGCATTTTCATTTGACTCACGGGCTCTTATGAAAAATCGCTGTTGTGACATTAAAACAGCTTCAAGTTGCTTCAACTTTTCACTGCGGTCGCGCCCTGTTAGCTTGTTGTATGTGCTATGTCTCGACTGGTAGTGTCTCTTGACATTAAATTCCTTATAAACAGCCACAGTCTCTTGGCATATCAGACAAACACAGTGATTCCGTATTTCAGTGAAGAAATATTCCACTTTCCACCTGTCCTGGAAGCGGCGGCCCTCACTGTCAACTTTCCTTCTCTTATTTACAGTCGCCATTTTTGAAATTGACCAGAAGGGGAAGGGATCATGTGAGCACAGTGCCAGAGGTTTTGGTCTAAGTAATACACTGCCCAAGTAATACACTGCACTAATACACTGCCCAACAAGAATTCTCTTGCCTTTGTGGCTGTGTGTGGTGAAGAGTCTAAGGATGAGCTCGGGCGTGTTCACAGCTCCACGTGCCCGAGCCCGCCAGAAAGCTGACATTGCGCAGCGCCAATCACAGGTACTGAGAAATTTCCCGATCTCTGCAGCTGTGGAGTCCGTCCCCGCACTCTCAGCCTCAAGGCGGAGGGCGCGGGGTCGGAGGCGGGCGGAGAGCACAGGGCACGCCGGCCTCACGGCGGCCCGGAGGCAGGGCGAACCCACAGTCGAGCGGGGGAGCGGGGCTGTGGACGTGCCCTACAGGGCAGGCTCTAGGACCGCGGAGGCCATGGGCGGCGGCAGCAGCGGCGGCGCGGCCAGAAGCGGCGCACTGGGCGCGCCAGTTCAAAAGAGCACTGGGGAGCCAGGAGAGGGGGAGGAAGCGGGGGCCGTATTAAACCGGAACACGGGCCGCAATTGGCCCGCGGGCCGGACTTTGGACATGCCTGCCATAAGTAGATAGAACATATTGAAAGGACCATTCAAAGTAGAGTGGCTTGTTAACACATCTGTAATCATGGGACAAAAGGAGGGGAATGGTGTGTTACCAATTGTCGTAATAAGCCATAAATTCAGTGTCTCCATTTACTTCATGATGTTTAGTGTCTAGCAGAGTAATGAATTTAAAAGTTCTTGGCTTGTCTTTTGAAAGTGTAGTTCAGGTTTCCTTCGAGGATGAGGACTTATATAGACTGATTGCTTTTTGAAAGGTATTCACCCACAGATGATGTGGTATTTTTGTCTTTTATCATTTTCCTGTGTAAGTTTCTTTGAGAGTGTAGTGATTTTTTGCTGTCACCCACATAGCTGTTATTGGGAATATTTAGTGCACTAGATGAGGTATATAAATATACCACATATTGTGGTAGGCATGTGTAGGATCCATGGAACTTTAATGGTGTCTTGTGGGTGGGCAAGGGGGAGTGTTCATCATTGCAGCCAGACAGGTATGTCTACAGGATTTGCATATGTGGTTCTGGCAGGGTCTAGTACTGCTTTGAGTTGGAGTGTCCTGGTCTGTGGGGAGCTTGCTTCAGATGATGAAACTGGACAGATTGGGGGGGTTGTTTGAAGGCCAAAGTGTAATTTCAAGAAAGATTTATTTCTGGAGAGGTTCCCACATTGAGTATGGGTTGCTAATCATATGAGCTCCTGTGTGGGGTGGCAGATGAGGTCAAAGGAGTTTATTTCTGTATAGAAGCAGGTTCTCTTGGGGTATTTGGGTGGCCCATTCCATGATGTGATCTACTTCTTTAGTGGAGTGTCTTTGGTTGGTGAAGGTAGTTTTAAGTGTATTAATGTGTATATCATGGAATTTCTCTTAGAAGCAGTAGATTACAGATATCTTGGTATGTCTGGGGAGGATGCTGGTTCTATGAATGCAGATGTGGTGATTTCTAGGTTTCTTGGGGTGTGTCTAGACTACATGCCTCCTTCGACGGAGGCATGTAGATTAGCCAGTTCGGAAGAGGGAAATGAAGCCGCGATTAAAATAATCGCGGCTTCATTTAAATTTAAATGGCTGCCCCGATCTGCCGATCAGCTGTTTGTCGGCAGATCGGGGGAGTCTGGACGCGATGCCCCGACAAAGAAGCCTTTCTTCATCGACACAGGTAAGCCTCGTGAAACCAGGCTTACCTGTGTCGATGAAGAAAGGCTTCTTTGTCGGGGCATCGCGTCCAGACTCCCCCGATCTGCCGACAAACAGCTGATCGGCAGATCGGGGCAGCCATTTAAATTTAAATGAAGCCGCGATTATTTTAATCGCGGCTTCATTTCCCTCTTCCGATCTGGCTAATCTACATGCCTCCGTCGAAGGAGGCATGTAGTCTAGACACACCCTTGGTTCTCTGTAGGGTTTCACTGATGAAGTGGGAATGTTCCAGAATTTAGTGGACAGGTAGTTGTTGTTGAAGTTGTGGTGGTAATCTGTAAGGAAGTTTAAAGCATCTGTCCAGAGGATGAAAATGTCATTGATGTATCTCAAGTATATCATTGGTTTTGTGGTGCATTTGTTAAAAAACTCTTCATTAAGATGACCCCTAAAGAGGATAGCATATTAAGGAGCCATCCTAGTGTACATGACTGTTCTGGTAGTTTGTTGTTAAATGTAAAATTGTTATGAGGATGAAATGGATGAGTTTGGTGATGTATCAGAGGTTGCTACCTGAGGTTTATCCCTTGTCCTGTAGATATGTTAGGCAGGCAGCTATGCTGTCATTATGAAGGATGTTCATGTACAGAGAAGTGACAGCCATAGTGGTGAATCTGGTGTTCTGAGGGAGATTATTAATATCACAGAGTTTGTGGAGAAAGTCAGTTGTTCCTGAGAGGAAATTGGTCCTTTGTGTAGTGAGTGGTTTAAAGATGGTTTTAATGAGTCCCAGTATTCCTCCAATAAGAATGCCAGTAAGAAAGGACTAGATATGATGGATCTCCCTGGGCTCCCTTTTTGTGTATCATGATAGACTACTTTATCCTTGGATACATATATATGATAAAATGTTCAAAAGCAAGTAAAACTAATTTTCAGCATTAACTTAATTGCTTAGGTAGTTAAGATGTGAAAAATCACTGGGATTAGGCTTTTTTGGGGGATTAAGTCATTTTTGAAAATGGAACTTGGCAATGGGAATATTTTCCTCACAATGTACATTCCACTAGTCAAAAAGTGTTTGAATGAAAATTGTTTTGGTTGAAAAAATTTCCTTTTTCCAAGCATAAAATCTGTCATGAAAAACTGAATACCACCAGCTGAGAATCTGGCCCTCAATGAGAGAGTGCTATATTAAAAAAGAAGAGATTCCTTGTGATAACTCATAGAGGGATAGGACCCAACTTAAAGCAAAGGTTTCTATGTGGAGAATACTTTTTCACATTTAGAAATTTCCTGTTACCATTGAATACAATAATTGCACTTTGCTTTAAGATCAAAAAGTACCACTGTTGCTTGTTACAGTTACAAACTAGTTATTTCATAAAACATCCTGAGCAAAAATACTTTACTTTTTGGCTGAACCTGAGTTTTTGATGTCTGCACATAAGGAATTGTTATCAAAAATCTTAAATGATTGAAATATTCGTTGTGGCCATATTTCCTCTCCAAATTATGGATATTTAGATTGAATTTTTGTTATCTAACCTATATTCCTCCATTCTTGTTACAAAGCAAATTAATTCTGTACTTTATTCTTGCATTTAGCCTAATATATATTGCTGAAAGGGAGGAGTGTTATTTAAGATTTCCTCCTGTCATGTGAAGCTAATAACCCTCCTTCATTATGGAAAATCAATGTAGACTTTAAGAAGAAAATGTGATAATATATTTTGAACACTAGCATGATAACTAATGAGATCTAATGGTAGTAAACAGAATGTGTGGCTTCAAGTGTTTTAGTATGATAGACGTTTTAAAATTCTATAGAAAGAAAAGCTGAAGTAAATCACCATGCCATTCAGCAATATACAGTTGAATTAAACTAATGGATACCAGAAAGCATTATTTCAGAAAGAGAATACAATTACGCAGATTACATGTATTTTTCCTCATGCTCTTTTTTTCTTTCTTAACTTGACTCTCTACTCCACATTCAGTCAAAATTACCCATGAATTTCAGTAACAATAATACCAGAGCAGGGATTGCAGGAACAAGCCCCGTGGTATAATTAATGTCAGCATTCTATGTTATATTAAAAAGAAATGTGTAAGTGGAGGATTTTTGCCACTTCCCCCCTCAAATACTCAAAGACATTTGGTTCAGAAGTACTACTTGATTAGAGTCAAATAATTGATGATGAGTCTATAACCCACTTTGAAATGAAAAGTACTATATAGGAGCTAGGAATTATTAAGTTTTATTATTATTAATACACTCTGCAATATTTTACACAATAGGCTATTAAACTGTGGAACACACTGAAGCAGGATGCCATTGAGTCCAAGAGCTTAGTAAGATTTAAAGAGGGATTGGACATATATACGGATAATAAGAATGCTTAGTGTTACAATTGGTCATAAAAAGAATATAGGAAGGGAAATAAAACCTCATGTTTTGAGTCTTAACACTATTTCTCACTATTAAGAGTAGAATATGACCTTCATGGGGGGGGGGGGGGGGCAGGGTAAAATACCCCCCACCACTTTCTGTGGGGATCTTTCCTGATGCTTCCTTTAAATCATCTGCTACTGACTGATCTTGGAAACAGGAGACTGAATGAAGGGGACTATATAGCATTTCCTATCTTCCTCTGTTTTATTCCAGGAGTGATTTCTTACATATCTATGCCACAGGAAAGAAAGTGGGCCTTCCCTTTATTTTTTTTCTTTCAAATAACCATAGAACTTGACTGGAATGAGGCACACAATAGGGAAGCAAAGTAATTTGCACCAGATAGCTCTGGTTTCCTTTTTAAGAAACACTTAAATGGAATCCTTCATTGTTGTCCTTCTTTGGAGGCAGATTTCTATTTTGCTTGTAGTCCAGCCCCATAATTCACTTAGATGAGTATTTGTATAGTCTATATTACTTCAGAGATGCAAAAGAACATCAGTTAACTTCTAACACTTATATTACTGAGTGGGGAGTTTTTGTGTGTATGGATGTATGCATTTTGATAGCCTAAAAGTTTTCAGGGCTAGTGTTAGAAATGATGAAACCCAAAGCAAAATGCCAAGAGCTCTGCTTGTATCTGTAAAAAAAAAGTACTTCTCATTATCATTCTGTCTCATACTTCAGATCTGTCATACTACAATTTGTAGTTTAAAAAGACTAAAATAGCTACTGTATCTGGAGGATTAATGCAATACAAAAATCTCTTAATTGCATAAAACCTAAATTACTGACTATAATAAAGGGTGTCTCCATGTGGGCTCAGCCACTGCAGTGTATCAAGGGATTACAGTTTGACTTATCATCCTGATGCAGGATGAAAATAAATGTTGAAATACTTGTGTGACAGGGTAAGGACTAGTTCCTGTCTTCTACTGTTACCACAGACTGTTTGGAGCCCTTCTGTCATTAAACACCACCATGTAGTTTCTTTATTTTACAGAAGAACATAAGAATGGCCAAACAGAGTCATATCAAAGGTCCATCTAGCCCAGTATCCTGTCTGCCGACAGTGGCCAATGCCAGATGCCACAGAGGGAGTGAACAGAAACAGCTAATTATCAAGTGATCCCTCTAGTTTAATCCATTTCCACTCCTGACAAACAGAGGCTAGGGACACCATTCCTACCCATTTTGTGGCTAATAAGTATTGATGGACCTAACTTCCATTAAGTTATCTAGTTCTTTTTTGAACCTTGTTAGTCTTGGTCTTCACAACATTCTCTGGCAAGGAGTTCCACAGGTTGACTGTATGTGTGTGCATGAAAAAAACCCTTCCTTTTGTTTGTTTTAAACCTGCTACCTATTCATTTCATTTGGTGACCCCTACTTCTTTTGTTATGGGAATAAATAAATAACCTTTCCTAATTCACTTTCTCCATACCTGTCATGATTTTGTAGACAACTATCATATCCTTCCCGAGTCTCCTCTTTTCCAAGCTAAAAAGTCCAAATGTTTTTAATCTCTCTTCTATGGCATATTTTCCAAACCCCTAATATTTTGTTGCCCTTTTCTGAATCTTTCCCAATGCCAATATATCTTTTTTTGAGATGAGGTGTACAAGGAATTCAAGATGTGGGAGTACCATGGTTTTATATAGAGGCAATAAAATAGACTCTGCCTTGTTCTCTATCCATTTTTAAGTTATTCCTAGCATTCTGTTTGCTTTTTTGACTGCTGCTGCACATTGAGTGGATGTTTTCAGAAAATTATCCATAATGATTCAAGATCTCTCTCGAGTGATTATAGCTAAATAAGCTCCATTGTATGTGTAGTTAGGATTATTTTTCCCAATGTGAATTATTTTGCATTTATCAATGTTAAAATTCATTTGCCATTTAGTTGCCCAATTACCTAGTTTTGTGAGATCCCTTTGAACCTCTTCACGGTCTGCTTTGGTGTTAACTATCTTGATCAGTTTAGTATCATATGCAAATGTTGCAACCTCACTGTTTACTCCTTTCTCCAGATCCTTTATAAATAGGTTAAATGTGATTTGTACTAATACAGACACTTGAGGGACACTAGTAATTACCTCTCTCCATTCTGAAAACTGACCATTTATTCCTACCCTTCATTTCCTGTCTTTTAGCCAATTACCAAGCCATGAGAGGACCTTCCCTCTTATCCCATGACAACTAACTTTACTTAAGAGCCTTTGGTGAGGGACATTGTCACAGGCTTTCTAGAAATCTAAGTCCACTATATCTATTGGATCCCTCTTGTCCACATTCTTGTTGACTCTCTCAAAGAACTCTAGTAGATTAGTAAGGCATGATTTCCATTTACAAAATACATTTTGACTTTTCCTCAAAAAATAAGTTAATCTATTTGTCTGACAATTCTATTCTTAACTATAGTTTCAACTAATTTGCCTGGTACGGATATTAGATTTACTGGTCTGTAATGGCCAGGATCACCTCTAGAGCCTCTTTAAAATATTGGTGTCATAATAGTTATCTTTCAGTCATTAGGTACAGAGACTGATTTAAAGTGTAGGTTACAAACCACAGTTAATAGTTCAGCAATTTCACATTTGAGTTCTTTCAGAACTTTTGGGTGATTGCCATGTGGTCCTAGTGACTTGTTACTGTTTAGTTTATCAATTTGTTCCAAAACCTCCTCTAATGACACCTCAGTGTCACCTAAAAAGAAAGGCTCAGTTTTGGGAATCTCCCTAACATCCTCTTTCTACCACCTCTATTGATCCATAAACCACAGCATTTTCTATATCAATTCCTCCTTAGTCTTCTGCTAAGGGAAGGAAGCTTTCTACCCAGAGATCCTTCTTTGTCTGACTCTGTTAAGCTACCTCTCCCCCAAATACTTCCTGCCCATGTTTTCCTCTGACCTCTGCATCAATGTGCAAATTAGCTCTTTAATCATATCAGCCCACTCTAATCAGATAATTAGGCACATTCAAGTAATCAGAATTCTGGCTCATCTGTTGGTTCCCAGCACTCTACCACAACTGGAATTTTCCATGAGATGGAAATCCTGTTTTTTGATGGGATTTCCTATGTTTAGAGTGGCTGTAGAAGTAACTCTTGGACCAAATCTAACAAAGAACCTGAAATCAAATCCTCAAAGGTACGTAGGCATTGCTTCTCTCATGTTTACAACATGTACCTGCTAGGCAGCCTGCCACCTAGTGAAATCCTCTACCCTAATCTAAGTATATAGGTACTCCATACAATGCATGGGGAGAGTTAGGCACCTAAATTAGCACTCTAAGTGGGGGGGGGGGGGCACATAAATAGCCAAGAGTAAAATAATGAGTAGCAGCATCTTTTTGTACAAGGCAATCAATTATTAACTTTATTAATTTCCTTTTTAAATGTGTTGTTAATCCAATGCAAACAGGAAGACATTCTATTTGTGTTAATATTTTTTTTCTGGATAATCACCTTTCTATAAATGAAATTTCTTCTTGTAACCAATTTGTGGCTGCTGCCACAAAAATTCTAAATGGGTATTATTCACCTTTGTTGAATGACAGCAAATCAAGCCACACCATAATAGGAATGTGGAGTATGTATCCCTGAGTTAACTCTTCTAACATCACATCAAAAGCCTTTCAATTTAAAAGTTTTTTCCATTAAAAGTATTTCTGCAAAAGAGCATCTAGATTGGCACGGATGCTTTTGCGCAAAAAGTGCTTTTGTGCAAAAGCATCCGTGCCCAGTATAGATGCACTTTTGCGCAAGAAAGCTCCGATGGCCATTTTGCGGCTGCTTTTGCACAAAATCTTGCCAGTCGAGACACACCCCTGGAAGATAAGGTGATAGCCAGTATGAGTTTGGAAAGAACAAATCATGTCAAACCAATCTGATGGCTTTTTTTGATAGGATAATGAGTCTTGTGGACAAGGGAGAAGCGGTGGATGTGGTACATCTAGACTATAGTAAGACATTTGATATGATCTCACATGACCTTCTTATCAATAAACTAGGCAAATACAACTTAGATGGGGCTACTATAAGGTGTGTGCATAACTAGCTGGATAGCCATTCACAGGGTATGTCTACACTACAAAGTTAGTTCGAACTAACGTCCGTTAGTTCGAACTAACTTTCATAGGCGCTACACTAGCGCTCCGTTAGTTCGAATTTAATTCGAACTAACGGAGCGCTTAGTTCGAACTAGGTAATCCTCATTCCACAAGGATTAAGCCTAGTTCGAACTTATTAGTTTGAATTAAGGGCTGTGTAGACCCTTAATTCGAACTAGTGGGAGGCTAGCCCTCCCCAGGTTTCCCTGGTGGCCACTCTGGCCAACACCAGGGAAATTCGTATGCCCCCCCTCCCAGCCCCAGAGACCTTAAAGAGGCACGGGCTGGCTACTGTGCCCGTGCCAGGTGCAATCCTGCCAGCACCTAGCCAGCAGACCCTGCACCTGGCACGGATCGAGCCACCCACCCGATGCCCCCCAGCTCTCCCCCTCTTCCCGGGACCAGGCTGGCGGCTCCTGGGAGCTTGCCCAGGACCGCAAGAGGCGGGCACCCGCCTGGGCTAGTGCAGACATCGTGGACCTCGTCCACGATCTCCGCACTAGGCACAGGAAAGTGGCCAGCTAGGGCAGGAGAGCTGCCAGCCTGGCCACCCAGGAGCAGGTGTGCATGAAAATCAAAGGGGTCCACTGAGACCCCCGACCCTGAGCCCTGAGCTTACAATGGCCGTCCTGGGTCAGACCAAAGGTCCATCTAGCCCAGTAGCATGTCTGCCGACAGCGGCCAACCCTAGGAACCCTGGAGGGGATGGACCGAAGACAGTGACCAAGCCATTTGTCTCGTGCCATCCCTCTCCAGCCTTCCACAAACCTTGGGCAGGGACACCACTCCTACCCCCTGGCTAATACAACTCCATGGACCCAACCTCCATGACTTGCTCCTCTCACTTCTCTTTAAACTCTGTTCTAGTTGTAACCTTCACAGCCTCCTGCAGCAAGGAGTTCCACAGGTTGACTCTTTGCTTTGTGAAGAACAACTTTCTGTTACTAGTTTGAAGCCTGCTACCCATTCCTTTCCTTTGGTGTCCTCTAGTCCTTCTTTATGGGAACTAATGAATAACTTTTCTGTATGCACCCTCTCCACCCAACTCCTGCTTTTAGAGACCTCTATCCTGTCCCCCCTCCATCTCCTCTTTTCTAAGCTGAAAAGTCCCAGTTTCTTTAGCCTTTATTCATATGGGACCCGTTCCCAACCCCTGATCATTTTAATTGCCCTCCCCTCTCCCACCCTCTCTCTTCCCCTCTCCCACCTCCTTTTCCCAGTCTCCCCCAGTTTTGTTCAATAAAGACAGATTCCATTTTTGAACACAATTGTCCTTTATTTTGTACATCAAGAAAAGGGGCTAGGGAAGGGTAAGTGGAAGGAGGTGATGGAGGAATGGGGTACGAGCCCCCGATGGGGAGGACTGGGCTGGCTCTGTGGGCTTCTGGGGGTGGAAGCTCTCCTGCAGCCCCCCAATTGCCTCCTCTCCCCAGATGGCAGCCTGCGGCAAGTGCAGCCGGGCTGATGGCCGAGTGCTGTGATGTGCCCAGTGTGGGTACTCCGGGCACTCCAAGCCAGGACTGCTTTGCAAGTGGGGCACCCCTGAGAACTGTCTGTCTGGGGTGGAGGTCGGGACCCTTTAAGCTCAGCCCTCGGCTAGCCTGAGACAGCATCTCCACGCTCTAAGTCCTCATCTGATGCCCTGCCGGCACTGCTTCCGGCCATCCTTAAGCCCCGTTCAGGGTCCACTTAATGTGGACATGCTAGTTCGAATTAGCAAAACGCTAATTCGAACTAGTTTTTAGTTCTAGATGCATTAGTTCGAATTAGCTTAGGTCGAATTAACTAATTCGAACTAAGTTAGTTCGAATTAGCGCTGTAGTGTAGACATACCCACAGAGAGTTGTTATTAATGGTTCACAATCCTGCTAGAAAGGCATACCAACTGGGGCTCCGCAGGGGTTTGTTTTGGGACCGGCTCTGTTCAATATCTTCATCAAGATATTGGCATAGAAAGTACTCTTATTAAGTTTGAAGATGATACCAAGCTGGGAGGAGTTGTGAGTGCTCTGGAGGATAGGGTCATAATTCTAAATGATCTGGAGAAATGGTCTAAGGTAAACAGTATGAAGTTTAATAAGGACAAATGCCAAGTACTCCAGTTAAGAAGGCAAAATCAGTTTCACACATACAGAATGGGAAGCGACTGTCTAGGAAGGAGTACTACAGAAGGAATCTAGGGGACATAGTAGACCACAAGCTAAATATGATCTAACAGTGTGATGCTGCTGCAAGAAGAGGAAACATGATTCTGGGATGCTGGTATGTTGTGAGCAAGACAAGAGAAGTCATTCTTCTGCTCTACTCTGTGCTTATTGGGCCTCCACTGGAATATTGTGTCCAGTTCTGGGCATCACATTTCAAGAAAGGTGTGGAGAAATTGGAGAAAGTCCACAGAAGAGCAACAAGAACGTATAAATATTTAGAGAACATGGACTATGAAGGAAGACTGAAAGAACTGGGCTTGTTTAGTTTGGAAAGGAGAAGACTGAGAGGGGACACGATAGCGGGTTTCTGGTATCTAAAAGGGTGTCACAGGGAGAAGGGAGAAAAATTGTTCTCCTTGGCTCCTGAGGATAGGAGAAGAAGCAACGGGCTTAAACTGCAGCAAGGGAGGTTTATGTTGGACATTAAGAAAAAGTTCCTAACTGTTGGGGTGGTTAAATTGGAATAAGTTGCCTAGGGAGGTTGTGGAATCTCTATCTCTGGAGATATTTCAGAGCGGGTTAGATCAGTGATCACCAACCAGTAGATTGGGATCTACTGGTAGATCTTGGTATCTCTGGCAGGTGATCTTGACTGGTTTGGCGAAGAGGCTATCAAGTGCCAGCACTTCAGATGCCCCTCCCCCCACTGCTGTGCATGTCCTGCCCCTTGGAGCTGTCTCCTCAGGAGCCTTCTGCTTTCTGTGCAGGGCAGAGAAGGAAGAAGAGGGGAACTGATGTCAAGGTGCCCCTTTCCCTTCCAGTATCCTATCTCCACAGAGCAGAGAGGGGCACAACAGGATTTGAGATGGAGTTTGTTGGGTGCTTTTGGGAGTGGTGCAGGGCCAGGGCAGGAGTGAGCCTGCCTTAGCCACAATGCATCACCACCCAGAAGCCACCTGAGGTAAACAGTGCCCTGCTGGAACCCACATCTCGAAACCCTACCCCAGTCATTAACCCCTTCCTGCACCCCAAGTCCCACCCTAGTCCTGAGTACCTCTGCATCCAAACACCCCCCCAGAGCTTGCACCTAGAACCCCCTCCAGCATCCCAAGTGCCTGTCCCAAGCTAAGATCATAGCCCCTCTCACACTTCAAATCCCTTTATCCAAGACCAGAGCCTGGATCCCAACCCTCTGCCCCAGCCTGGTGAAAGTGAGGGATGAAGGGAGGATGGAATGAGCAGGGGTGGGGCCTCGGAGAAGAGGCACAAAAGAGGTGGGGCAAGAGTATCTGGGTTTGAGGTAGATCTTGGATTGCACTTAAATTCAAAAAGTGATCCAATACTTAAAAAAGTTGAAGACCACTGTGTTAGATAGATATCTATCAGGGTTGGTCTAGATGGTGCTTGGTTCTGCCATTAGAGCAGGGGACTAGACTCGATGACCTCTCAAGGTCCCTTCCAGTTCTAAAGTTCTATGATCCTATGACTTGTCTTTTTGTTCCTTCTAATGCTGTAAATTGTGCACCTATTTTATTGTGCAAGAGAATTATGCAAATATTCATGGTGAAAATTTCCTACCAGTATTCTCTCCATTAAGAGGAATCTGTAATGTTCAGACTGGCCAGCACTATATCCTTCAGTCCTCTTGAGAGGTTTGCTGAATGTATTCATTTCCCCAACCAAACCTAACTAGAAAGAATAGGCGAAAAAAAGACCCCAAATGGATTAAAGTATATAAGAAATTTATTTGACAGAGCTAAGTTATAGTCTTCTGCACATCTGCAAAAGGCAAACTTTTAATCCCAAAACCTAAATTGTAAATTCTTTAGAATTGCAAATGGGTCTTCCTCTATCCTCCCTATTGTATGGTGCTTAGCACAACTGAGCCTCTGAGCACAATATTAATAAATAAAACCCTGACAGACCCAGAATAAAATGAAGAAAGCAAAAATGGTGAGTATTTAATTAAAGAAATCAGCTGCTAGGAAAAGTTTAATTAAAATAAGGAGCAGGACCAGCATAGAACAATCATAGGCACTGGAGGTATTTTGCAGGACATTACAGGTACAAGACCTTCCTGGACACTCATTAATGGATCTTCAAGTCCCCTTTTTGTTTCAGACCAATTCCACAAGCCAAATACACAGAGAAGGATTGGAACTTAACTTCATTCAGAAGTTTAATTCTTATGCTAATGGATTAAACAATATCTTCCACCTTCTAATAACTTAATCAATCAAACAAACAGTGGAGGTGCTAATGGTTCTTAACAGACTCCTGTAACTACTTGAACTATCTACTCACCATCTACATTTTCTGTTAGTCCTTAGAGTGATGCTAGACTGATCCTTGTTTTTTAAGTTTTATCTACTCACAGTCTCTTTTTCTTCCTCCCCTCCTCCACCCTCCCTCCTTCTCTTATTTATCCTTGGATCTGGACTTATTATTCTCTGCTCATCTGAAGAAGTGGGTTTTATCCACGAAAGCTCATGATACCATCTACATGTTTTATTAGTCTTTAAAGTACTACCAGACCATTTGTTGTTTTTTAAGTTTTTCCTTTTATTGGAGTAAGTGCTTTGTGATTTGTTTTCAGTTGAGGAAGCATAGAATGGGTCTGGAGAAGAATCTTGAGAAACTGGAAAAGAATCCAGCATGATATATAGCTATTTACTATTTAATAAAAAAAATTGAAGTTCAGTCCCAATATCAGCAGAACTCCCACTTCTGGGCATGATGGTCCTCAGTCAAATTTCAACAAGTTCTTATTCTCTGAGTGTACAGAAAATGCCTGGCATAAACATGCTTGTTTTTTCCACAGTTAGGTTCTGTTAAAATTATCTGTCATTTAGAGTCAAACAACTCAGAACACTGTCTGGGCTTTCTCTCCTCTCCCCCACTTCAATGTTATTCTGTGCCACTAGTCTGATATCTCATTATACCTGTAGAAGAAAGATTATTATCCCCTCACACATTTAGCTGAAGATTTAAATGAAAGTACATTATCTAAGTAGTTGAATCATGGAGCATACAAGTAAAGCTCATTTCAGTCTGATCTGTATTTTTTGGGTGCTTTAGCAGGTTAACAGCTTCTTCTGAAAATTACTTTATTCAGGGTTTTCACCATAATTTTGTTCTAATGTGGTCTAGACCAAATGGTAATAAGAGCCTGCAGAAAATTTGCCATTCATTTTCATTTTTATGTCCTCTTAAAAAAGACAAAAAGGGGGGCATCTTTTTCAAATAATTCAGATAGTGTCTCCAGGAATAATATGTGTCGTACATTGAAAAGTAATTTGTTTAACAGAATAATATTTAAAATATTTATCATAACATACAGATATTTAGTATTTATCATTAATATTTAAGAGATTCAGGTGTCTCAGTTCCTGAGCTTTGTGCTGGATGTCCCCCCCCCCCCATCTAAAAAATAATGTATGAATCATATTCTAATTGGGAAGTATTCCATGTCAATAAAAATGGTCATAGGATCTCATTGGCATCATCATAATAATTTATTCATGCCAACATATGCTGTTATTGTGGTAAGAATTTATATGGTAGATTTCTTGTCATTAATTTAGGTCTGTGTGAAACAGCATAATGGGATGGTAGAAAACAGATGTTTCTCAAATAGGGCCACCATGCTGAATGAGGCTACCAGAAGATTTTTGTGTGTCCAGATTTGGGGGAAGGGAGCAAATTAGTGTTAAAAAATATATAAATATTACTTTTCACAGAAACAGACTTGCCAACTAGTAAGTGAAAAGACAACTGTATATTATTAGTAATATTGTATCTGCAGTAAAAAATCTACATAAATAAATTACAGATTTGGACATGTATATGCACATATCTATTTATTTTTCCAAAGTTAATTAAGTATTTTAGGAAAATTGTCAGCATGGTTCCTAGAAAGAGTTAGCATTCTGAGGACACAAACAGATTTCTTGTGAGCAAAAACAGAGCACAATCTACCCAGGTATATTTCTATTAAATGGGGTTTTACCTTTGCAATGCTAATATTCTAAAAGATGATGAATTCTCTTATTCAAATTATGGAGCCAGTCAACCTCTGGATATTTGATTTACTTTAGATTTAAAGATTCCTCTAAATAATTTTCAATCTTAATTAGTGAAAAATATGAACATGTTTCACAGAGGGGATTTTTTTTCAGAAAATCCCTTTTTTCATGGTAAAATTAAAATTCAAAACATTTGAAACATCTCTCTTTGTTTGTTTCTTTGTTGAATAGAACAGGTAGCTTCCCTGAGAATATGCTAACTTCCAGACAAATTCAGTCCTTTCCCTAAAGATAAACTAGAGGCAATCAGTCCTCTCCTTGAATTTTTCCCTCTCTTCCCTCCTAATCTAATAATTTAAATGTTGTGTTACATTAAACAGATATGAAGTATTGATCACTATGTCTGACTTTCTGAAGGGAACAAACATCTCACTGTATTCTTTCAGGATCATTCATGCAGAAAAATCCCAATGTACTGTATTTTGAAAGAAAACCTATCTTTATGCATCAGTGCATTGGAGCTTTCTCCAGCAGTACAATTTTTTTTAAAGTAAATAATAAAAGGGTTTAGAATTTCAGGAGTTATTACATCACATTCATCTCTGGCATAGTTCCATTCACTTCAAATAGTTTTTACTGGGGACAAATTTGTTTGATTAGATTTAAGGCAACTATGTTAGGTCATTCCGCACATGAAAGGATTCACGAATCTCCATGGTGAACTTCACTGTAAGGCAAAGAAGCAAAGGATGGTTTTGTTCTTCTAAGGACCAAATATATCAGGACATTAGCTAACATCCAAAGCAGAAGAAAGTAGTATAACTTGCAGCAGCCAAGTTGCAAAGGAAAGGTATAAATCAGGGTACATTTTAACCAAGTTATAGGCAGAGAATGAATGATTTCATTAATTCATATGGATCTACTTCAGAAGCCCTCCTTTTCACTCTCCCTATCAGAATTCCTAAATCATCCCAGACTATCTCTCTTACATTGTGCTGGAGGGAATTGGCTAATCCCCTCACTTGGACCAGTTCTGATATCTGCAATTGTTGAATGCAGAGTAGACACTTCTTGTCCTTTTCTAGTGGGGGGGGGGGGGGGGGGGGGGAGAGAGAGAGAGAGAGAGAGAGGATTAACTCTTTCTCTGCCAAATTCTGGAGCTGGACACAACATGAACATCCACGTGTGAACATCAGCAGTAGGCAATTCAACTATTTTTATTCAAAATCACTTGTGTGACATTTCTTCTGCCTTGGGGTCCATCGCCTCTGCATTTCGATGTGAAGTTCAAACTTGAACAAAAGCACCATGCATACGTGTGGTTAATACCTTTGAGTTTCCCTGCTTTCTAATCAAAACCATGTGAGGGCACTGAATTTCCTGTTGCTTCCCTCTGATGCAATAAAATGGTCTGGCAGTACACAGAACTTAGTCCTTCTCTCTAAAAATTGCCTCTGGTTGCAGATGTGTAATAGAAATTTCACCACTAAGACTGAGAGGAAGGGCGGTTTTGTGGTAAAGCAAGGATGGGCAGTAATTTTCTCAGGAGGGCTATTTAATGAATTTTGGTATGTGGTCATGGGCCAGCTCCACCTCCAGAAGGAGTGGGACCTAGTGAGGAAGGGGAGTGGCTAAGGACTAGCCTCCCCCCTAGAGTTGTCTGGGTCTGGAGGCTTTGAAATAAAAATACAGCAAAGAGCTCCTGTCTTCTGGCCCCGCTACTACCATATTGCCTCACAGCTACTCGGTGTTGCTGTGGCTATTTAAAAGGCTCATGGATCTGGCCTCTGCTGGGGTAGCATTGTGGCTGGGAGCTGTAAGCCATTTAAATAGGATCCTGATGCCTGAGCTACCTCCCGGAAATTTGGTGGCGTGGGCAGCAGGATATAAATAGAAAGCGGCCAGATCAAAGTGCTAGGTAGGTTGAAACTAGCCCCTGGGCCATATCTTGCCCAGCCCTGTGGTAAAGGCAGTGGCCTAGCACTCAGAAGCATGAGGTTTAGTTGCTGACACTATGCAGGACTTCTTGAATGACCTAAGGCAAGATACATCATTTCCTGTATCTCCATTCCCAATCTGCAAAACAGGGGATTCATATAGATCTACTTTCAAAAGCTTTCTCTTCACTCTCCCTATCAGAAGAGTGATCAGACTTACTGTCTCCTTCACCCATCTTGCTTAATTGGACTGAAACTTCAGGGGAGGAGAGGGAAGAAAGAAAAGTCTCTTCCCATATGTTTTTCTAGTGGCCATCATGGACAGGAAGGTGGGGAACACAGGTCTCTGGATGCTACACTAAGATTAGCTGTAATGCTCTTTTTTATGCACATTCAAATATAGTATTATATCTTTTTAGTAGATCATGCCCAGGAAATATCTGAACTATCAATATATGTTTGTGCAAATTACACATGATAAAGAAAAGTTCTAAAGAAGCACACAGGCCTGATCACTTCATTTAAAATAATGTATATTATCAATGATACTTAGGAATGTAACAATACTGATTGATTTAATACTGCCTGCAGTGGCTTGAAAACCTGAGTATCAACCTCAGATTAGGCTGTTAGGAAGCTGGGCACAGCCCACAATGGAACAACAGAAGAATGCCCTACTGGATCAAACCAGTGACTCATCTAGCCTGCTATCCTGCCTTCCAGTAGTACCCATTTCAGCTGCTCCAGAGGGAATGAACAGAACTGGATGTCATCATATGATATATGCCCTGCTGTCCTCCCCCATCTTCTAGCAAACGAGAGGCTAGGGACACTCAGAGCATGGGGTTGCATCCCTGTCCATCCTGGCTAATAGCCATTGATGGACCTATGAACTTATCCAGTTCTTTTTGAAACGTGTTACAGTTTTGGCCTTCATGGCATCCCCTGGAGAAGAGTTCCACAGGTTGACAGTGTGGGTCAATTTTTTTCTTTCTCTCTGAGGCCCATTATAATGATAATTTTAAATTTCTTCATGGGGGAAATGATGGTATTAATCTTAACGTTAAACAAAATTTGGGGTCTCCTAGGCTGTTTCTGTAAGGAGTAATTAGTGCTGGAGACAAGCAGTTTTTTCGATATAACTGTTTGATGTAATTATTAACAAATATGTACATAAAATCTTATTTCCCTGAACATAGTAGGAATCAAACAAGAGACAGTTTTCTTGCTCACAGTTCCAAACCTTTTTTCAGCTATCACTCTGCCCCAAAATATCTGTCTCTGTCTGCTTTATCTCACAGTCATGCTAGCTGTGGCTAACCTGGGCTTTCTGCTGCCTTATATGTGTTTTTCTGTGGTGCTTCTCTCTCTTATATACACAGCTGTAATTCATTCAGTCCCCTACCCCTGCCTTTTTTTTAATCAGACACCTGGGAAATATTTGGGTCACAATTCTCAACTCCAGACTTTCATGTGGCTTGTGGTTTTGGTGATGGTTCTATTTATTCTCCTATCTAGTCCATAAAAGGAACTCAATTTCTGTTTATATTTTTCCTACATGATATGCCCACCAGCTTGAACCAGGTTTCACCCAATCCCCAGCTGAACAATATGATTTAATAACAAACCAGCTAAGCATCTTCCCCAACTTCTGTGGTCAGTCTGTAGCAGAACTGATATAGTTACACTGTACACAAGGGAATGTGGTGATCTGGGCATTATTTGTGAGGGGTGGAGAACCTTCTCCATCTATTATTATGTGGCTCTCCCTTCTAGGCAATCTTGCCCTGCATGTCTATGGAGAACAGGAGACAACTCTTTGAGATTATAGACTATGGAATGACTCCATGACCTTGAAGGGAGGATTTCATCTTTTTCTGATCCCTAAGAAGAAGATGTGGCATTTTACTGTGTGCATTAAATCCATCAACCACTTCCTGTTCCTGTAGCCAGACATGAACCCCCATCTTGTTTCCCCCCTCCCCCCCCCAAAGAGCAAGAGAAAGGCAGTCAGCCTTTGATGCCCTGGGAACGCAGGTGTGCTGCCTGTCCCTGACTCTACCATAAACAGAAACCAGACAGTAAATGGGCTAGCTGACGACTCAGGGCCTCCCGCCGTCCTGATGGCTAGTACCAGTAATTGACACACCTGCACTGTCCCAGGAGAGGAATCTTCACCCATCAAATACCAGAGGTGCCCATTGTCTGCATTTTCCCAGATGTGAATTATACTTTGCACCCTTCGTGGGAAACTTGGTGTTCAAAGCCATTTTTCCTAATTGTCCACTTGAGACCAGGAAGAAGCCTACATGACCCAAGGGGTATAAAGAGGGGTTTAGTAGCCCACCCCATTTGAGCTCCAATCATCTACACCTGCTGGCAGGTATTGATTGTCTCCTGAGGTTTGTGGGACGCCCAACCTCGCCCTACTTCTTCCCGAGGGATTGAGAGAAAGACGCTGGCCACGCAGTCTGGAACGCAGGGGTGAGAATATATACCTGCTATGTGTCTATTTTGCATGCATTTAATAAGAGCTCAGAGAACCAAAAGGGTTTCATGGTACCTGTAAGTGACTTATCAGTGTAATTTCTGTCTTGTCCTTTGTAGTGGCTGTGTTATCTGTAACACAATAGTAGCATTTAACAGCTAAGTTTACCCTGTAACAATAAAATATTAACTGTTTAAGCTTTAACCTGACTCCTTCAGTTGCTGTATCAGAACCAAGCACAATTTAAAAGAACTTCAGCCAGTCATAAGGGACAGGTATAGGAAGAGCTTGGGCGTTTTGGATCGTGTCACTCCCAGGTGACAGATCCGTTGGGGCATCTCTCAGTCTTCCCTAGACTGCCCGCTGTGAAGGGATACTGTATCCTAGCAGCTGAAATCTGAGGTGTAATAAGCCCTCCCTGTAAACTTCTTGGGGCGCCCGTCAACCTTCTCCAAGTTGCCCGCTGCGAAGGGACCCCGGTCTCAGCAGTTGAAGTCTCGGGTGTATAAAACACACAAACACCACTCACTGCCCTGACCATCGGCTGACAGTTCCTCTTGTCGTCATTGTCAGTATTGTAACAATTTGAAAGTTTAATTACAACTTTCAAATGACTATAAGGTGGAGACACATCTGGTTTAAAGGCTGTACTCAAATAACAGTTATCAATAGTTCACTGTTAAACTGGGAAGGCATCTCTGTATGGATCCTGTAGGGGTCAGTGATGAGATTGGTACTAATCAACATTTTCTTTAATGACTTGGAGTGGAGAGCATGACTGTAAACCAACGTTGGAAGGATTGCAAGTATTTTGGAGGACAGGATTAGAATTCAAATTGGAGAATTGGTCTGAAACCAGCAAAATAAAATTCAATAAAGACAAGTGCAAAACACTTCACTCAGGGAGGAAAAGTCAAATGCACAGCTACAAATGAGGAAGAATTCGTCAGATGGTAGCAATGCTAAAAAGGATCTGGAGCTTATAGCAGATCACAATTACATAGTTACTAAGAAGGCTAATAACAGAGATGTACTAAAAGCAATGTCATATAGAAGGCATGGGTGGTAATTATCCCATTCTGCTCAGCTTAGGTGAGGCCTCAGCTGGAGTATCATGTCTAATTCTGGGTGCCACACTTTGGGAAAGATGCAAAGAACTTAGAGAAAGTCCAGAGAAAAAGAAAAACAATGAAAGGTTTAGAAACCTGACCTATCAGGAAATGTTATAGAACTGGGCATATTTAGTCTAGAGAAAAAAAAAAGATTGAAAAGGCCCCTGATACATTTTCAAGTTAGGGCTGTTATGAAGAGGACTATGATCAATTGTTTGCCATGTCCACTGAGGGTAAGACACAAAGTAATCCATAGCAAAGGAGATTTAGAGTGTATATTAGGGAAAACTTTCTAACTACATCAGCAGATAAGCCCAGAAATAGGGTTTCATGGCAAGTTGTGGAATCCCCAGCATGGGAGGTTTTTAATAAAAGAGGTTGGACAAACACCTCTCAGGAATTGTCTAGCACTCAAGGTTAACTTGATCCTGCTGCAGTGCAGGAAGCTGCACTCCTTGACTTCTGAGGATCCCTTTCAGCCGTTCATTTCTTTCATTCACCCCTTAACTCTTTTTTGGAACCTTCTGAACTAGCTCTGGTAACCACGTTGTTCTAGACTCCATTTTCACCTGCACTGTAGTTCTCATGTTTGAACTATCTATTGAACATGCTGAACTTTTTCCATGCAGAACTGATATTTTGTCTTTCACTATTAAGAGGGGCGCTTTATTTTTTTTCAGGTTGTTTTGTAGCACATACTTTTATGAGGTATTCCTAGGTTTTCTGCTGTTGCCACAATAATTTATCAATAATGTCTGATAGCTAGAGATTAATTTTCATCTCAGTAATCATCTGGTGCACTGAAAACCAGAGAGCGCTTTCTCTTTCTCTTTCTCTTTCTCTCTCTCTCTCTCTCTCGCTTCTTCTTCTTGTTCCTTTGCTTTCCCTAATTCTCTGCCCAATATTTTTATACTCATTTTTTCTTTTCTTTCATTTTTGTCTCCTGTCCACCTTTCTGTTTTTAATTACACTTGCTCTTTCCTCTTTCCAGATCCCCCGTCATTGTAAAAAAAGTGATTTATGACTATTCTGTCCCTCCTGCCACATATATTTAAAGAATTATCTTCATTCCTTGTATTTTTGCAGAACCACAACAATCTGGTTTTGTTTCAGAGATTTTTGAGAGATATTTTACCTTTCTGACAGAGATTTCAGGGTTCATATCACTGAATCAGAAATATAGCTAGTACCGACTCATAAATCAGTATTACTAAGGTGTATCTCTAGAACTGAAACATTTTTATTGCAAACATCAGTGATAATATGGGCATCAGGATTCCCCTGGAATATGGATGAGTACAAACCATTTAGGAGCAAATATTCTGGCTGATAACTGACAGCCAGCCAAAAGCAGCCCCTGATAAAGATAAATAACCTGTATTCAGGGACATTTTTTGCATCATTAAACATGGTGAGGGTATTAGCTGGCAGGGGGTGGAGCTGAGTCCCTAAAGAGATAAATCTAAATTATGTGCGCTTTAGTGATCATAACAGTAATGCACCATCTTGGCTAACTAGTTGACATCAAGGGGGAAGGGAATTTCAGGTTTAAATGAACCAAACTACAGAGCATTGCAGTTCGCATACAAGATTAAATGGAACATATTCATGAACTTTTTATGCTTATTCTACCTGTTATTTTGATACACTGATGCTTAGTCTACACTAGAGCATTAGGTCGAGTTAAGGCAGCTTACTTCAACCTAATAAGGTCAGTGTACACACTACTGACGAGCTCCCTCCAATGTAAGTGCTCTACTGCACTGATGTAATAACTCTACCTCCATGAAAGGCATAGGACGTATGTCAGTATAGTTAGGATGATGTAGCATCTGTGTTTTACTTAGCAGCTGTTGGCAGGCATGGAGCTGTGAATGACAACTCTGTGGCAGGTGGGAAGCTCCAGATAGAGACTAGCTGCCCCTCCCAGCCTACTTCTGGATTCTGACTAACCCAGCACTGTTGCTGATCATGCTCCCTACTCCCAGCCAGGCTAAATTCCTTACAGATACTGTAACATTGCAACACTCTCTTGGGGGAGGCTCAGGGCAGGGTATTGGGAGTTTTGGTGGCTTAATGTAGGGGGTGGATGGTGTAGGTGTCAGGTTAAGGGGTTAGGAGGATTATGAGGAACTGGGGTGTTGTGTTGCCCTCACTACCTGGCTGCCTGAGGCTGCCAGATCCCTGAGGCTGGCTAAGATGCAATGACCCTGATGTCCCGCTGCTGAATCCCTAGGCCTGACCGGGGTGGCAGGTACCATGCTGCCCAACCACTGGATCCCCAAGGTTGACTGGGGCATAGTGACCACACTGCCCAGCCAATGGATCCCCAGGGTTGATTGGGGCGTAGTGATCATGCTGCCCAGCCAATGGATCCCCAGTGTTGATTGGGGCATGGTGATCATGCTGCCCAGTACTGGGTCCCCAGGCCTGGGTCTGGCTGCACTGTAGCCATACTGCCCAGGGGCTATGGTGGTTTGGGCCCATTGGGGCTAAGGCCTTGCCTTCCTCACCCCCAGTTGTTCGTGCTAGGGACCAGGGATCATGAGGGAGGTGGGTTGGCTCCAGAGGGTGAGGAGCATGGAAGGGGGGGAGAGATAAAGAGAAAGAGGTGGAGCACCCATGTCCAGCACCAGCATGGGTACATTATCTATGTGTGGTGGCCAACAGCATCCAGAGCCTAATGTAGGTCGATTTAAATTTCTAGTGTAGACATGTCCTGAGAGCTTAGAACTGTCCCAGAAGTATCTGCATCCTTTTTTCTTTCTCTCATTTGACTAGTCTCCAAGCTACTTTCCATTAATCATCCTTCACCACAGTTATAGCCACTCTTGGTGAAAGATTATAGATTTAGATAGGTAGTTTACATTTAGTGACACTGAAAAATAAAGACCCTGGAAAGTTTAGATAGAGGTCACTCGTTTACTATTTGAAAAAAGTAGAACTTTGAAGAAATATGTGACCAAATGTTTTTGCTGTTTCGATTTCAGAGTTATCTGAAACTCTGGCAAGAGCAACAAGGAGAGGCTTTAAATGGAATCATTTTTTTAAAGCGAATCAAATATCTTTTTAAAAACATTCACTGGGGAGTATTGTCTTGACTAGAAAAATAATTTCTGGCCTTTGAACCCCATTTTTAACTTGTTTTGGAAACCCAACAGGAGAGTTGAATCTGTTAAAAAATAAAGGGTAAAAAGAACAAATGTAAGCAAGTTAAGGTAGTTTAGTTTGTGAAAGTTTTTTTGAATTATGATTATACATTGATTTCTGTGATATGCTGGGTGACTTGATAAATAAGGAAATACATTTCTTAGGCTTTGTCTACACTGGCAATTGAGTGACAAAGCTTTTGTCGTTCACAGGTATTTTACACTCCCCCCCTTCCCGCCCTCCTTGCCCAAATAACAAAAGCTTTGTCTTGGAAAGTACTACTGTATAAGGTGCTTTGTCGAAATGCAGCCCATAGGGAGTGGAAGCTTTTTGTTGGCAAAAGTGAGAGTATGTCTAGACTACAGAGCTTTTGTATTCTGGAAAAGCTCTGACGCATCTAAGGAACACGTCCGCTTTTCTGAAAAAAATGTCAGAAAAGCAGACGTGTTTTGTCAGCATCCCTGTAAGCCTTATTCTATGAGGAAGAAGGGCTTTTTCCTGACATTTGGCTCTGTGTAGACTGGCCAAATGTCAGAAAAGCCTCTTTCAGAAGAAAAGTGGAAAAAGATACGCAAATTGCTCTTTGCAATTTGAGTATCTTTTTCCAACTTTTCTTTGTAGTGTAGACATAGCCTGAGACAAACTGTGTTTACAATGCTTGACTTTCAACAACAGAACTGTATGGACATGTCATTGTTGTGAAAAGCTGGATAGTGTAGACATACCTTTATAGTCCAAATTTTCAAATAAACCTTTAAAATGCATTCATTTATATCAGTTGACACTTGCATATCTGCTCACGTAAAACTTTGCACACTTTTTCCACTACAAGCAGTCCCTGACTTACAAATGGGTTACATTCCGAACAGCTACTCATTACTCGATTTGGTCGTAAGTTGGAAATACCCTTACACATGCTGCCTGCGCTGTTCGAAAAACTTGACGTACGTGGTTCTCAATTTGAAAATATTATAATGGGGTCAATGAGAGGCTGGTCATAAGCATGGATGGTTGTAAGTCAGTGTGTTCATAAGTCGGGGAATGGCTGTACTGACTGGTACTAAGATGTGCAACTGCATTTTGTACGCAGAACTGTTTATACGGTGTGGGGGGGAGTAGTGGGAAGGAATGTAGTCTTTAAGCATACATAAAACAACGATCGTGAAAATTTTTTAGGTGTGTTTGACAATAGGACCCTAATAGCTTGGTCATGAGCTCTTGTGTGAAATATGGAGACATCGTTTAGGAAAAGACAAAGAAAGGTAAAACAGAATCTCAGTTTTGTTTTTTTATTCTTAAGTAAATTTTCTGGCCTTTTTCTGAGCAAAGACAGTATGACTAATTTCACCCAGTCATCAGAGATGGAAAGTAGCAGCAGCTGGTCTCCACTTCTGCAGCATGAAGCTCCAGGGAGAGTAGACGGAATCTAAAGCTTCCCTCCCCCATATCTTACATACACCACTTTAATGTACAATTAACCAGTTGTGCTAGGGGAGTATCACTAAATATCACACTATAGACAGTCTCCAAAATGTTTAGGCTGGTGGTGTTCAGAATGCCGTGACCCTGATAGTCAGGACTCACTAACATGGATATTAGCAAATAGCTTTGCATGCCCGTCAAGAAATGCCAAGGTCTGATGAGAGTGCATTTTGTTGCATGAAAATGCAATAGCTGTGTGTCCAATATATGCACCTAGATAAGCCTCTGCAACGTAAAAACAAAAACACAATACCCAAACAAACAAATTAACAAACAAACAAACCCGGAGTTTTTAACAGGATCTGAGAGGACTTGTACTTCAGAGAAGCAAATAAAAAATTGGAAGCAAGGATTTTATAGGTTGGTTGGACCCTGTGAGGACCCAGGATTTCAAAGTGGTTGCATCGTAACTCACAGTACTTATCAAAACAAGAGATTTATCAATATTATGATGGAATCAATGACTGGACAAGTCCTAGTCATATGCTTGCCTAGAAAAATAATGCTTGAGTGCAGCTGTATAAATATGTACCACATCAGCTTATCACGTTTCAGATAGCAGGGCATTTTACGAAGTGAGAGTAATAGAGGAGACAATTCTTGCAGCCATGTAATTTCAGTGTAACGTCCTGTTTCTGCTTTAAATGTGCTTAACTTTAAATATGTGCTCATGTCCCTCTGATAGTGCTTAAAGTGCTATGCTGAATACATACCATAATGAGGAAATTGTTAGCAAGAACTCTTTATCAGGCTATCTCAGGGCACATTTATGTGTAGGAGGTTGCAAGGTATGTGAGAAAATCTATACGTTGCTACTTTTTTAATTTTAAAAAGGAGAACAAACTTTCTGCTAATTAAAGGGTTGCTTTTTATTTTAAAGAAACCCTATCCTTCCAAACAATATTGTTGACTTAAAATTTTTATAAATGGTTGTAAAGTAAATAATAGTTCTTTAGAGTTGTTCTAAATTTGGAATGTCTGTTCCACAGAAAAATATAGTATTTTGACATGTCTTTTCATCCCAAATCATAATAAAAATTCAAAATATCAGTATTTTGTGCTGAAAAAAAATGTTGAAAGATTTCAGTTCAGAACTGTCAAAATATTTAATCTGAGCTTCACTTAACTTAGAACTGTCACTGGCCAAGCTGCCACTATGCCTCATGAGAATTGTAGTTTATGTGTATCTGATATATAGGCCAGGTTCCTATCTGACTACATCTCCCATAATGGTCTGAGGTCATGAGATGTTCATAGCACAGTCAGAGCGTAACCAGAGGAAAGACTATAATGCATCATAGGAGATATAATCCAGCAAGGGATCCTGGGTAATAGGTAATGTTCCCTCTAATCTTTTCCAGCCATATGTGGATTTTTTTTTCTCCATGTGGAGAATAATTTTTGTATGTACCAAGGCACATGTGAATGTGCACTACAAGTAGAAACAAAAAGCAAGCTGTGAGTGCTCTGCTAATAAATTGGGCAGCATTTTAATCTCTCCTGGACAGCTGCACAGATTCCAGGGAACATTGAACATTGGAGAAAAATGCTGCAACTCAACTACAATTCCTGTTTGGCATCAGGGCAACTCAGGCAGATAAAGATTAAGGTTAAGCTGACCAAAAATGGAAAGAGAAAACAATGTGTTTTGATGCAGGATCATTCAATTTGAATCAACATATTTCATGTAGTTATTTTTGGTAGAAAACTGAAAATATTCAAGAACAATCTAATTTTTACTATGGAAAATGTTGATTTCTGAAGAAACACCATTTTCCCCCTATTAAATGCATTCTCATGGAAAATACCTGACCAATGCTATGATCTATAAATATAAAATGCCAGGGTCAGTGTTCAACTCATGGATTCGTGCATGCATATGTACAGGCAGTCCCCAGGTTACGTACAAGATAGGGACTGTAGGTTTATTCTTAAATTGAATCTGTATGTAAGTCGGAACTGGCATCCAGATTCAGCGGCTGCTGAAACTGACCAGCGGCTGACTACAGGAAGCCCGAGGCAGAGTTGCTCTGCCTCAGGCTTCCTGGAATCAGCCGCTGATCAGTTTCAACAGGTTGAATCTGGACGCCAGTTCTTACATACAGATTCAACTTAAGAACCCCAGGCGTCCCCAAGTCAGCTGCTGCTGAAACTGATCAGCGGCTGATTCCAGGAAGCCGGGGCAGAGCAACTCTGCCTCTGGCTTCCTGTAGTCAGCGCTGGTCAGTTTCAGCAGCGGCTGACTTGGGGACGCCTGGGGCAGAGCAGCTTGGGTGCTGCTGGGTTGCTCCAGTAGCGCCGCTCCTCGGCGCTACTGGACCAACCCAGCAGCACCCAAGCTGCTCTGCTCCAGGCATCCTGATTCAGCCGCTGCTGAAACTGACCAGCAGTAGCTGAATCAGGACGTCTGGGGCAGAGCAGCTGGGGTGCTGCCGGGTTGGTCCAGTAGTGCCCAGAGCGGTGCTACGGGACCAACCGGCAGTGCCCCAGCTGCTGTACCACAGGCGTCCGGAGCAAAGCCGCGGAGCACGGGGGCAGCGGGACAGCCCAGATGCGCCACGGCTGTCCTGCTGCCCGTGTGCTCCGCGGCTTTGCTCCCCGTCTCCCTGGTCTGCTGGTCACCAGCAGACCAGGGAGACGGGGAGCAAAGCCGCGGAGCACGCCGGCAGCGGGACAGCCACGGCGCGTCTGGGCTGTCCGCTGCAGATGTGCTCCGCGGCTTTGCTCTGCTTTGGTCCCCGTCTCCCTGGTCTGCTGGTCTCCAGCAGACCAGGGAGACGGGAGCAAAGACGCGGAACACGCCGGCAGCGGGACAGCCGCGGAGCGTCTGGGCTGTCTGCTGCCCGCGTGCTCCGCCGCTTTGCTCCCCATCTCCCAGGGAGACAGGGAGCAAAGCCTCTGAGGATGCTGGCAGCGGGACCAGCAGACCAGGGAGACGGGCAGCAAACCCCGTTCGTAACTGCGGATCTGACATAAGTCGGATCCGCGTAACTCGGGGACTGCCTGTAATGGGGTCTCTGAAGCTTAGTGCATGGGCCTCTGCTGCATGAGCTAAAAGTCAACTGCCTATTAGCTAAGGTAATAGGGCAGACTCATTATTCTCTATAATTGGTTTTGATGCCACTAGGTGGGACAGTACAGCACACCCAGAAGGTATATGGGTTACACATACATGCAATATAAAATCATATACAAATGTAATAATAATTCAATGCAGAATAAAATGTCTGCAATCTTTTCTCAATACTGAATCACACGGAATGTGCATTAATCCATTAAAAATCCCGTAACTTTTCAATTAGACATTTTTTCCTTAAAAAACAAGACAGAACAATTGCACTGTATTAGAGCTGATGAGCTGAAAAAATGTTTTTCAAAGCCAAGTCTTCATTAACTACCTCCCTTTTTCTCAGAGGCTTCAGCAAGGTACACAAGTCTGCATGTAACTATTTAAATATTTGAATGGCCCTGTAGTTTCCAGTGGCTGAACCTGTCACATGCTTAAGATTGCCTGCTTGTTTAAGTCCTGCACTGAATCCGGATCATGTTCCTTTCTTCCCTGTTCATTTACACTTTTCTCATTTTCTGCCTTCTTTGTTTTCTTTATTTCTCATCCTGCTCTTGTTTCTGTTTGATCTTCTCTCTCCTCTCCCTTCCTCCATTCCCTGCCTTATTTTAAACATGTCCAAAGGCCAGATCTTTCCTCCCTCCCTGCCCCCAAATGAATATCTCTAGGAAATAGTAGCAGACAAAGCATTTTAGTCAGGGGACTAATCTAAAACCCACTGAAGACAATGTGTTGTCCACACTGTGATAAAAAATCGGCAGCACGTCCATGGCTGGGTCAGGCTCATGGGCTTAGGCTGTGGGATTATAAAATTGGAGTATAGATGTTTGAGCTTGGTCTGGAATCTGAGTTTGTAGAGTCCTAAATGCCTACATTGTAATATTATAGCTTCACAGCCTGAGATCCATGAACCCACATAAACAGGAAACACTGTGTGGTATAGATTTTGGTGTACATACTCGCAGTGACACTCCAACTACATAAAAAAATTGGGAAAGTACAAAACCATTGCAATCTATGAGTTTACCAAGATCATACTTTTGCATTAGCTATTAGCATCCTGCATCCAGGCCAGAGAGATTATTCATACATACCTTCTTTCCATCTGACATCTGTTTTTTTTCCTGGAGCTCTTAGCTGTAAAATTTAATAGATTTAAAGAAAAACAACATTCTAATGCCTTTCCATCTCCAATATTCAATATTTTTAGTAACTACCAGTAGATGTTAGTAAATCACATTGACCTTTCATAGACAGATCAAAATAAACACACACTGATTAACCATCTTGTTGCTTTTACTGCTATATTATGTACACAAATAAATACCAGGTCAGTTTAGGGCACCATTGATAATTCTTGCCAGCCAGTTTATACTTGGGACCTTTGACCCATTTTTAATGTGTGTCTTGCATGGAAAACACCACAAAGGACTGTTAGTTACAACAGTGGAAAATTGGCAAATCTGTTTTTTTATTTCATAAACAAGTGCGTTGCGGATTCTTTGTTCAGATCCACTTTTAAGAAAAGTGAAAAAATAAATCCATTACATTTTAAACTCTATTCCATGAAGATTCCATGTGTTATGCAAATGAAATTATTGGCATTCAGGGGAAATACTAAAACACCCAAATGTGTAATACTTAAAATGATTTTACCAACTTCTTAATTGATCCTGTAACAACACATTTTTGTTCTTCTTACATACATTTTCAAAGTATCGCCATTCTTGAAAAAAAAATCAGTTTTGCTAAAATCACAGCTTCAAGCATGTATGACTAAGATCATATATAAGTAATAGACTTTTCAGACATTATAATAATCAATGCAATATAAGCAAATCAACAGATGCTAGCATTTTACATTTGAATATACAAGATTCATAGTTTAGAGAGAGAAAAACAACTCTTAAGGTGATTACAAAGCAGACAGCATAAATCACAGCAAAAACTCAATCTAGCATGCTTTAAAGCCAATTATATTTTTAATACACTTTATCCTCAGTAGGCCCTTAAGAGGCATACACATAATATTGGAACTTTCATTAGGATTCAAAAAATGACTTTAAATCTTTCAGTGTCAAATATTTCTAATCATTTGTAAATTTAATTAGTGAGTCCTCAAGTTGATTAGCATATTTTTGAATATGATCTTACACTAAAACCAGCACCTCAACACTTTGTCAGATGAACTCTAAGCTGTTATTGCTTCTCAACCCAATGTGCCTGTAAATTCATGTATGGAATATCACAGATATGTTTCTCTATATATAATTGGAAAAAGGGATGCTTTAGATTTTCTTTGGTTTTATTTCCTGCCTGTTTGCATTCTGACATGCTTCTGCATATAAAAGATGCGATTAGTCACAAATCACATAACAAATTGTATATCTGGAACCCCTCCCCCACTGATTTAGTGAATGTGCACCAAACATATTTCATGGTATCCCACTTAAGTGTACAGAAGCTTTATCTGAAATTAACTACAAGGGTATCTAAAATTAACTACAAGTCTGTCAAAAACTTATTGATTCTGTTGAAGAAAATATCAAGATTTATTTATTCAAAGAATAAAAAGACTTGCCAAGTCGAAGAGACAATAAGCACAATAACAAGTGTGACATCAGTACATGTATAAATTCAGAATGCTTTTATCCAAGTTATTTGGAAATCTCTTCACTAAAATCATTTAATGTATTCAGTTTCCATCAAGTTTCTTTTTAAATTACAATCTAAAGAATAGATGACATGAAGTGGGAGATGCAGAAAAAAAGTTCTGGTGAACCAGTAAAAAGCAAAAATGTATATAAGGTTTTCTGATTGGCTCATCAAAATTAAATAGTAGTTTTCAAGGAGTGCAAAGGCAGGTAATCAGGACAAACTCATTTGCCTATATTGTTCAGTCCCTTGGGAAGAAGTGAAGTATAAAAACATAATTGTGCATCACATGTCTGTTTTTGGCCCATCATGAGCCTAGATGTTTTTTTCCTGCAATAATTTTCAATGGTACTTTTTGATAAATGATTCTTGGCTATTGCTCATAATAATATGTAAACACAACCAAAATAGATATTTTTAAATAAATACATAAATAGTGAAGTAGGATTTATCAGTGGCAGCCAGTAGCTTAAAATAGCTATTAGTTAAACCTAGATTATTTTAATTATAATTTTAATAAATTATAACTATTGTGTCATTAACTGTGTTGCTCTACCCCAGTGTTTGGCAACCTGCGGCTTGAGGGCCCCATGCAGCCCATTGGGGTTCTGTGTTGCCCATGAGATATTTTGTTTACTGTTTCCTATACACAAGTTTGCCAGTTATTTTTCCTATCGGGAGTTCGGGAGTGGCACAAGGGCAGGGAGAGGTGGTGTGTGGGATGGAAGGGGGATGTTCCAGCCCTTCCCCAAGAGGAGTGAGAGGTGGTGGGGGCGGGGAGGAGGGCACGTGGCCGGTGTCCCATCTCCCACACATCACCAGTCACTTCTGTGTGTAAGGAAAGATTAAAAAGATAGGGACTGTTCATTTTACAAAAGAGTGAAAGAAGGGGGTCCATAAAATCATGATGATGTGGAGACAGCGAACAGGGAAATGTTATTTGCCCCCTTCATATAAAACAAGAACCAGGATTAACCCAATTAAATAGGCAGTAGGTTTATAACCCTCATAGGGAAGTATTTCTTAACACAATGCACAGACAATCTGTGGAGCTTAATGCCAGGGGATGTTGTTAAGGCCAAAAGTATAACTGGGTTCAATAAAAGAATTAGGTAAACTCTAGGGTAGGTTCATCTAACTCCCAGTTTTGTGAGATCTTTTGTAACTGTGATGGAGCATCAGGGCTCCACACTAGGACTACCCCACCCCCACCGGCACGAGGGAGGGGGCAGGAGTGCGTCACAAAAACCCAGAGGGGAGCGCGGTGGCTGTAAGTGCAGGGAAGCCGGGCTATGACATCACGTGGCACGACCTGCTGAAAAGGCTGGGTGCGCCACACGTAAGGGGGTGGAGCCAGAGCATCGGGGGTGGGAGGTGGCGGCATTAGCTGGCGGTGCGCCACCAGTTTTAAAAGCCAGCCGGCACCCTGTTGCCTACATAGTGAATTTCATTGGGAAAGAAAAACTTTGGGAAATGGGTAAGAAGCGGGGCGCTATCCTGTGTGCTCCTACAGTAACTCTTCACAATGAGCTCTGGACTTGACTACTTTGAATAATTTTATATCATCCTCAAATTTGCTACATCATTGTTTAACCATTTTTTCAGTTCCTGTATGAATATTTTATCCCAGAGCTTTGGGGGACCCTGCTATTTGTCCCTTAATAGTGAAAACCAAGCATTTATTCCTACCCTTTCTTTCCTATCTTTTGACCAGTTACTGAACCATGAGAGGACTTTCCTTCTTATCTCATGACAGTTTACTTCACTTCAGAGCCTTTAATGAGAGACCATGTCACTAGTTTTCTGAAACTCCAAATATACTATATCCATTGGTTTAATCTTGGCCACATGTTTATTGATCTCCTCAAAGTATTCTAATAAACTGGTGAGACAACATATCCCTTCACAAAAGCTGTTTTGATGATTGCCTCTGGGGCCTTAAAAAAAATCAACATTATGTAAGCTATCCTCTAGTCATCTGGTCAAGAGGCTGATTTAAAATAGGTTATATACTATAGTTAGTAGTTCTACAACTGTATATTTGACTTTCATCAGAATTCTTGCGTGAATACCATCTGATCCTGGTGACTTATTACTGTTTTTTTTTATCAGTTTGTTGCAAATCTTCCTTTATTGACAATTCAATCTGGGATAGCTCCTTGGACATGTTACCTGAAAAGAATGGCTCAGCTGTGGGAAATTCCCTCACATTCGCTGCATTGAAGACGAATGCACATCATTTTTCAACAAGGGCTTTCTTTCACTTAAATGTGCCTTTAGAATCTTGTGATTTCTCTGTTTGCAGGTTGGTTAATAGTTATCTATTTTGCTAGATGCTCTTTAGATTTTTTTTTGCCTGCCTAATTATAATTTTATACTTGAATCAATCAAACTTGACACGATTTGACTTCCAGTTTTTAAAGGATGTATTTGTCTCAACTTTTACTCTGTTTAGTCATGGTGGAATGTTTCTTGGTCCTCTTAGTTTCAATTTAACTAACCTCCTCATTTTTGTGTAGCTCTCCTTTTTAGAGTTAAATGCTACTATGGTTGGTTCTTTGGGTATTCCCTCACCTGCAACATCCAAGAATCTTAATTTAATTACATAATGGTCACTGTTATATTCACCTCTTAGACCAGATCCTGCGCTCACCCCTTGTGAGTTCTTGGACTAGCTGCTCCAAGAAGAAGTCATTAATGATGTATTGAAAAGTAACTGATGCTTTGGTTTGAAGTCATCTTCAAATTTAGTAGCTGATTGCTCTTAGCTTTATTACATTTTTAATTAGGATGCATAACCATAGGTACAGTACTGCTATGTCTGCTATCTCAAAGAGTTGACAGTTTTTTGGAAGTTCTTACATAGTCAAATTATTGTTTTTATTCTAAGCCTTCTTTTTAAGGTGCTGTTTGCTCTCTTTTTTTTGTCTTTTTACATTGGAAGGTGACTACAAGACTGTGATATCTTAGAAAGAACTCTGAGGTCTGTAGCACATATGGATTATACTGTACTTTCTTTTTTCTTAAAGTGATTGTCATGAGAATGGGTTCAGGGTTTGACATTTCATAGACTTGTTAAAATCATTACAATAAAAGTGAGGAAGCCCAAGAAGTAATAGTGGTGGATATATTCTTGGGGAGGTCATTGTAAATTCTATGACTTTGACCTATTCAGTGTTTTACAATTTGGTATGCTAGCCATTTTCATTCTCTATTTTTAGTCTCAGTATCCGAAGAGGGAGATGTAAAATGGCAGTCCATCAATACTCATAATAACGAGAAGGTGAAAGTTATATATTTCAAGGAACAAGGAGAATATTTTGTGGGAAAGGTGCTCACCTTAAAAAGTGCTGGAGCTCTGAAAAATGTCTCTGTAAATGGCTCTAGGGATCTTTACACTTAGGCTACATCTACACTACGAGTTTTCTCAGAAAAAAATATGCTGATGAGGGACTCATTTGCATGAGTCGCAATTTGATTTGCATTTTTTCTGCAGATCCATTTTTGCGCTGGGTTTTTTGCGCAAAAACAAGCAGTGTGGACATTTTCTTTTTGCACAAAAACCCCTTTTTCTGCAAGATCGGCAAACCTCCTTTTTTGGGGCATGAGAATCTTGCAGAAAAAGCGGGTTTTTGTGCCAAAAGAAAACATCCACACTGCTTGTTTTTGCACAAAAACTCCAGCTCAAAAATGGATCAGCAGAAAATATGCAAATGAGATCACAACTCATGCAAATGAGTTCTTGATTAGCATATTCTTTTCTGAGAAAACTCGTAGTATAGACGTAGCCTTATTGTTTCTCAGTGGCTTCCAGTAATTCAATAGGATTCTTCATATGCTTAATATTAAACATAGTTGTTTCCAGGATTATTCCTTAGTTTACGATTACATTAAGGATGCACAAATCACAATAAATTCCAGTTCACATGTGTTGGCTCTGAAGCAAAATGAAAATAAAAGATGAGAACTTTACTGACATTAGCAGATAGAACTACTTGAAAGATACACAGAATACATCTACTGAGTAAAATGGTGGCATATTTTCAGAGAAGAAATGTGTTTTAATGATTCATTATTTTCATTTATCTCCAAGTATTCTAGTCCCAGTATCAAATACTTCTGAGTATCACATTAAAGCCTGGAAAGATCGTATGACATCATTCTATGACATCATTCCCAGAAGTACTTTGCCTTCCATTTCATAGACTACAATGAACTAATCAAATTGTGATGTCTCATCCTCCTGGAAAAAAGACAGTAGTGAGAACAAAAAAGTGTCTCCAGATGAATCCATTCTCATGACAATCATTCTTATGAGACTAAGAGAAATCAAATCTTGTTGCACTCTGCTCTGACCTCATAGCCCCCTCTGGATTCTTTATTTTGGATTGCTGTTTTGCTATACTTGCATGGGTGAAGAATGAAATCACCCTTCTAATGAATTATATCTACCAATTGGACATTATGTAACTTAATGAGGTGTGGCCCCATTTTTATGAATGGGATTTTATAAATGAAACAGTGTTAACCACTTTTGGATTAATTTGTTAATAGCTTGTTAAGAATTGCCTTTGAAGAATTTGTTATTTTAACTCCTTTTCAATACATTGTGGCTACGTCTACACTGGCCCCTTTTCCGGAAGGGGCATGTAAATTTCACCAGTTGTCGTAGGGAAATCCGCGGGGGATTTAAATATCCCCCGCGGCATTTAAATAAAAATGTCCGCCGCTTTTTTCCGGCTTTTAAAAAAGCCGGAAAAGAGCGTTTACACTGGCCCCGATCCTCCGGAAAAAGTGCCCTTTTCAAAGTAGGAATAAGGCCCTCCGGAAAAGGGCACTTTTTCCGGAGGATCGGGGCCAGTGTAGACGATCTTTTCCGGCTTTTAAAAAAGCCGGAAAAAAGCGGCGGACATTTTTATTTAAATGCCGCTGGGGATATTTAAATCCCCCGCGGATTTCCCTACGACGACTGGTGAAATTTACATGCCCCTTCCGGAAAAGGGGCCAGTGTAGACGAGCCCTGTAAGTAAAGAGATCCCATATTGTAACTGAACCCCCATTTAAAACTGTTAATATATTGTAACTAATGTGACTCCAAAGTGAATATGGATGTGTATATAAAGGGATCCGTCTCTGAAGCCAGACCATCTGGGAGACCACCTGCCAGCATTACCTTAATGGCCAAAGAACAGAGCGGATGAGCCCTACAAAAGAATCCATCCAAGAAAGAGAGAGAGAAAATCCCATCAAGAAAAAGATCAAAGTTGCACCTGCTGTTAACTGATGGCTCATGGTCATATAGTGCCCTGGGGCAGTGAGACAGGACAGGATCTATGGACTAAAACATAAGAAAATTTGGTGCAAAACAATAGGATTCGGTCTTTCAGTTCTACGATCATCCTCCAGGAGCATGGGTGTGCACTGATATGACCTGCCTTCCCTCCTCATGTCTAGACCTCTGGACTGTGGACTAGCACAAGCAACTGAAGCTAGTAATTATATTCCAACTGTAGAACTGTGTGTATGGATGTGTGTATATAGATAGAAAATATTATAGTAGCCAAGGACAGTAAGTGAATTCTGCATTCACAATAAACAGCATATTACCTTATATCCCGATCAAAATTCTGCTAGTTCTATTTCTCTAAGTGCAACATGCTGATTTTCTTAACCCAGGGTCCTGGCAAAAGTAACAGTGTATTCTATTATAAATGTGTTGTTAAAATGCAATGCCAGTGCACACCCTGAAGTGCCAGCCAATGAACTGTGCTGACATGTTTGCATAAAAGCTAAAGTTCTGAGATGGAAATGAAACAGTTTCTTTTATGTCAGAGAGCCAGAGAATAAATATATTCTGCAAAAAACTGTGCTGAAGAATTTTTAACAAACTGAATATCAAGGGATTAAGATGAATAAAGGCACTCAACACCGATGTTGATTCTATTTGTTTCATTCTGTCAGGCTGTTCTCCCAGTGCTAAATATTAGAGAGACATAATGGTATCTTTTTCCTATTCATATTTGCCATGATATAAAAAAAAACATACTCCTTTAAATTTCACTTCATCGTGAAGTTTTTCTCCATTCCAAATCATTTCCATCTCTACCTCTGACCTCTATTTCTAGTACTGGATGACCCAAAACGAACAAGATATTTCAAGGGAGAGTGGTCCATTGATTGATATAATGGCATTACAATACAGTAAACTTCTGATAATCCGGCACCTTTAGGACCCAGGGGGTGCCGAATTATCAGATATGCCGGACTATCAGAAGAGGGGGCTATGAGGGGTCTGGAGTGGGGTGGGAGGGGATGCCACCCCAGACCCCTCATAGCCCCCCCCTTACGATAGTCTGGCTCTGCCCCAGGCGTCCCTGATTCAGCCGCTGCTGGTCAGATTCAGCAGCAACTGAATTGGGGATGCCTGCAATAGAGGGGCGGCGCTACGGCACCAACCCAGCAGCACTCCAGCTGCTCTTTGGGACGCCTGGGACAGATCAGCTGCTCTGCCCGGGGCTTCCTGGAATCAGCCGCTGATCTGTTTCAGTAGCGGCTGACTTGGGGACCCCTGGGGCAGAGCCGCTGGGGTCCTGCCGGGTTGGTCCCGCAGCGCTGAGGGGCAGCGCTACGAGACCAACCCCGCAGCACCCCAGCCGCTCTGCCCCAGGGGTCCCCGATTCAGCCGCTGCTGAAACAGATCAGTGGCTGATTCTAGGAAGCCCGGGGCAGAGCTGATCTGCCCGGGGCTTCCTGGAATCAGCCGCTGATCTGTTTCAGCAGCGGCTGACTTGGGGACCCCTAGGGCAGAGTAGCTGGGGTGCTGCTGGGTTGGTCCCGCAGCACTGAGGGGCGGCGCTACGAGACCAACCCCGCAGCACCCCAGCCGCTCTGCCCCAGGCGTCTGGATTCAGCCTGCTGGTGAAACTGACGCTGCTGGTCAGTTTCAGCAGCGGCTGAATCCCGACACCTGGGGCAAAGCAGCTGGGGTGCTGCCGGGTTGGTCCCGTAGCGCTGCCCCTCGGCGCTGCAGGACCAACCCGGCAGCAACCCAGCTGCTCTGCCCTAGGGGTCCCCAAGTCAGCCGCTGCTGAAACAGATCAGCGGCTGATTCCAGGAAGCCCGGGGCAGATCAGCTCTGCCCCGGGCTTCCTAGAATCAGCCACTGATCTGTTTCAGCAGCGGCTGAATCGGGGACCCCTGGGGCAGAGCAGCTGGGGTCCTGCCGGGTTGGTCCCGCAGTGCCGTCCTTTGGCGGACGTTAGTTCGAATTGACTTTGATAGGTGCTACACTAGCGCTCCTCTAGTTCGAACTTAATTCGAACTAGCGGAGTGCTTAGTTCGAACAAGGTAAACCTCATTCTACAAGAACTAAGCCTAGTTCGAACTTACTAGTTTGAATTAAGGGGTGTGTAGCCCCTTAATTCGAACTAGTGGGAAGCTAGCCCTCCCCAGCTTTCCCTGGTAGCCACTCTGGCCAACACCAGGGAAACTCTACTGCCCCCCTCCCGGCCCTGGACCCCTTAAAGGGGCACGAGCTGGCTACGGTGCCAGTGCCAGGTGCAAGCCAGCCAGCACCCAGCTAGCAGACCCTGCACCTGGCATGGCTCGAGCCAGCCACCCAATGCCCCCCAGCCCTCCCCTCTTCCCGGGACAAGGCTGACGGCTCCCGGGAGCTTACCCGGGACCGCAAGAGGTGGGCATCCCCCTGGTCTAGTGCGGACATAGTGGACCTCGTCCATGACCTCTGCACTAGGCACAGGAAAGTGGCCGTCTAGGGCAGGAGAGCTGCCAGCCTGGCCACCCAGGAGCAGGTTTGCATGAAAATCAAGGTGGTCTACTGAGACCCCTGACCCTGAGCCCTGAGCTTACAATGGCTGTACTGGGTCAGACCAAAGGTCCATCTAGCCCAATAGCCTGTCTGCCAACAGCGGACAACCCTAGGGACCCTGGAGGGGATGGACCGAAGACAGTGACTCTTGGGCCATTTGTCTCGTGCCATCCCTCTCCAGCCTTCCACAAACTTTGGGCATGGACACCACTCCTACCCCCTGGCTAATACCACTCCATGGACCCAACCTCCATCACTTTATCTCACTTCTCTTTAAACTCTGTTCTAGTTGTAGCCTTCACAGCCTCCTGCAGCAAGGAGTTCCACAGGTTGACTCTTTGCTTTGTGAAGAACAACTTTCTGTTACTAGTTTGAAGCCTGCTACCCATTCCTTTCCTTTGGTGTCCTCTAGTCCTTCCAATATGGGAACTAATGTAGAACTTTTCTTGATGCACCTTCTCCACCCCACTCATGCTTTTATAGACCTCTATCCTGTCCCCCCTCAGTCTCCTCTTTTCTAAGCGGAAAAGTCCCAGTCTCTTTAGCCTCTCTTCATATGGGACCTGTTCCAAACCTCTGATCATTTTAGTTGCCCTCCCCTCTCCCACCCTCTCTCTTCCCCTCTCCCACCTCCTTTTCCCAGTCTCCCCGAGTTTTGTTCAATAAAGAGAGATTCTATTTTTGACCACACGTTTTCTTTATTTTCTACATCAGGAAGGGGGGCTAGGGAAGGGTAAGTTGAAGGTGGTGAGGGAGGAATGGGGGTACGAGCCCCCGATGGGGAGGACTGGGCTGGCTCTGTGGGCTTCTGGGGGTGGAAGCTCTCCTGCAGCCCCCCAATTGCTTCCTCTCCTCATATGGCAGCCTGCGGCAAGTGCAACCGGTCTGATGGCCGAGTGCTGTGATGTGCCCAGTGTGGGCACTCAGGGCACTCCAAGCCAGGACTGCTTTGCAAGTGGGGCACCCCTGAGAACTGTCTGTCGGGGTGGGGATCGGGTCCCTTTAAGCACAGCCCTCGGCTAGCCTGAGGCAGCATCTCCACGCTCTAAGTCCTCATCTGATGCCCTGCCGGCACTGCTTCCGGCCATCCTTAAGCCCGGTTCAGGGTCCACTTAGTTTTTTAGTCTGGATCCGTTAGTTCGAATTAGCTTAGTTCGAATTAACTAATTCGAACTAAGTTAGTTCGAATTAGCGCTGTAGTGTAGACATACCCTCTGTTTATAAGCATCACACAAGAAATAACTAATAGTAATACTTAGTGCTAAGAAGTCGCTGGTGGTGGCCATCTTGATTCATACCACTAATGATATGGGGTCCTTATGGAAAAAAAAATGGTGAGTAATACCACCGTGTGATTTGCTTATATAACATTAAATCTCTCTTAAATCTTGGTACTTTCAGGAAGATGGTCAATCATCCAGGCCTTTTCAGGAGGGAGAGGGGATAGATGGATGAAACAAAACAGTAGATATTTTATAACACAGAAATTCCCAGACTCATCCTATATAGTTCTTTTCCCCCACGGATTTGGCCCATACATACATGGCTCTATAATGCAAATATTGTAATAGGTCAGCATTATTTATTTCTTTAAAAAGTTTTATTATTTAAAAAAATACAGCTATAGACCTGTATTTCACTCTGGAGAACTAAGATGGAAATAAGCTATCACATAATTCTCTTTTGGGTTTAATTTTCCCATGAATTGCTATCTTTAGAGTCACTGAGTTACAAGCAGCTTTGTCCACAGGGAAAAATTCTCATTTATTTCTTTCACTTTAAAATTTAAGTAGTATTTTTTAATTGTGACAACCCTGCTTCTACAAAATGTGGTTAACAAATGGGTAATTGCTAAGATCGTGGGGTTATGAGGTCTATTTATTTCAGTAGCCTGCTACTTTAAAGAACGTGGTAACGACTCCAGAAGTGCTTCCACAGCTCCATCCCAGTTCTGTCCACTTTGCATAGTCACTCTTCCATGCAAAGGGATGTAATTTCCTTGGCAAGGCACAGCAGTTTTGGAGGAACTATGGCAAGATGGGCATAGTTGCTCACTGGCATGGGATAGGGGCCCTAAGTTGTGGGGTGGTAGCAGGGTAAAAGTACTTTTGTGTCACCTTTGTAGACTTTGGATCCTGGCAGTGGCTGAGGCCTTCGCTAAGCTGCCAGAATCCCATAGAAACGATTCCAGCAGAGACGAGAGGGTGTCATTAGAATACAATTATCAGAGGGGTAGCCGTGTTAGTCTGAATCTGCAAAAGCGGTGAGGAGTCCTGTGGCACCTTATAGACTAACCGAAGTGTTGGAGCATAAGCTTTCATGGGCAAAGACCCACTTTGTCAGATGCATGCATGGGTCTTTGCCCATGAAAGCTTATGCTCCAACACTTCGGTTAGTCTATAAGGTGCCACAGGACTCCTCACCACTTTATTAGAATACAATGATACTGTATTCTAAGGACACATCCTTTGCCTCCCAGGAATGCCCTCTGTGCCATTGGCTGCAAGGCTTGCAGGCAGATTTCTATATTGACTTTTTGCCACCCAGGGAGTCTTCCCTCAGGATTCCCCCATTGCAAAGGGCTGTATCTGTTGAATTTCTTGGTGATTTATCCCACCAATATGTTGCAAAGCAGCCAGAGAAAACCAGAAAGTTGGACCCATCATTTCAGGTCTTGTCACAGAGGGAGGTCAATTGAATGTCTTCATGGGGGCTCCAAACATATTTGTATTGGCCTTGATTAGTACAGTGCCTCTCAGTTTCAAACCACAGTATCCTTTCTGCCCACCTTACCTCCACTGTTATTCCAGTTTGGGGCTGTCCCTAAAGAGATCCTGACAACTGTGTTCAAGTGCGAGACCATTTTGACATTGTTATCTGAAATCTATTGGTAACCATGAAGAGAACACTTAGGCCTTGTGAAATATGCTAACTAAGATAAATGGAGAAGGTAAAAGAGTGATCTTGTCTATGTCACTCAGCTTTCTTTGGTGGCTCAAGAACATTACAGAGAAAAAAAAATAGTTTGAAATCTTTATGCTAGCTTCAGGAGATAATTGCAGGCAGTTCATTTTTGATCTTTTAAGGCCATGTAAAGCAGGTAAAAAAGAACCACTCACAATAAAGGGATACATTTTCACAATATGTACTACGCAGATGAAAGATACACCACAGAATTCAAACTGTGCTCTTCTTCTTTCAAGTCATGAACTTCATCTCAGGAGGTTGCTTAGAAGAAATGATTTGGCTGGACCATCACACAGAGATGCATCAACCACTGCACTAATTGTAACAGTTTTCTAGGTATGTACCACTCACATAGCTGCCCCAAAGAAAACAAGCAGCTTTAAGAAGTCTGTGCTTGATTAAGATTGAATCAGGGCAAGGCAGGTAGGTGTTTTTGTCCAATTCAATCTTGTAAAATAGCACAGAGATTAGTCACTAAAATGGATGTACATGTCAAGCAGTTTACACATTAACTATAGAACAATTGCCTCTCTGCTTAACATCAGTAGTGAAAACTTACAGAATTAATAGCTCTCTCAGAATTATGGCTCATTGGGGATTATTGGTATGTCCGGGTGTCTGGGATGGATCATCTAGACACCTGGCCATACCAAGGAATAGGGCAGACAATGCCCTAAACAGGCCACTTGTTCTGTATTTAGATTCACCAAGTCAGTAGCTCTACAAGAAGCCAAACATAGTCCCCTTTAGACAGTTCAGCCCTTGTTTACCCTCTGAGAAAATTGGCCTAATATAGTAAGATGTTATTGAAAACTCTATGTGCCATATTTAAAAGGCTCAGACACTTACCTTCAGGTCAATATATGTCTAAGATCTTAGCCAAATATCAGACGGTCAACCAAACCTAGTAAATCAGCTAAAATGTATTAAGGAAAGAGGAGAGTTATATCCTGGTTTGTAGCAGTTTGTAGGTTTGTAGCAGTGATGGATGAGTCTACTCACTTACAAAACAACAATGATCCTGTAGCACCTTACAGATGAATAAAAATATACAAATAGTATCATGAGCTTTCAGATAACAAATATGGAGCAAGGGGTAAGAAGTGGGTTGTGCCTACAAAATATATGTTTACACAGCAGTTATTTCGGAATAACATAGTCTGCGTATACACAGCAAGCAGTTATTTCAACATAATGTTGAAATAATGTCGAGCTGAAGGACATCTTACTCTGACTCCCGTAACTCTCATTTTACGAGAAATAATGGAAGTCCGAGGAAGAGTAGTCTAACTCAGACTTCCTGCTCTGTAGACAGCGTGAAAGCTGAAATGAGCTATTTTGACTTAAGCTATGCAATTGACATCTACACAAAGGGCATGTCTACATTAGAAGGTTATTTTGAAATAACTCCCCTGATTTCAAAATAACAAGGTAAGTGTCCACACTACTATGCCTATTATTTTGAAATAAAGGGCTTATTATTTCAAAATAATAGTTTCTGCTTGTGAAGTGGAATAGCGCTATTTTGAAATTGTTATTCAGGGAGTTATATTCTGAAATAATTCATTTTGAAATAATTCCCTACTGTAGACGTGTCCTAAGGTGCTACAGGAACATTATTATTTTAAAAGTTTTTTTAGCTACAGACTAACACGGCTACCCATCTCTCTTGCAAAAGTCTCTGGAATCATCCTGAAATAATTCAAATGCAGCTTAGCTGTAAACGTGGCTACAGTCTTTCTATGCATTTTCCAGGGTATTCCAAATAGCTAGTTGGAAAATCTCCATCTCATGGCTTAAACTTTCTCTGTTTAAAGTTCAGCAGACTAGAGGGCGGGTTCAAGCCCAAGGTTTCACTTTTATACCTGAAGCAGGTCATTAAAGGCATGTCTACACTAAGAAATTATTTTGAAATAACTAACTTTAAAATAATATCTCTAAAAATAACTATTTTGAAATAAGCTTATTATCTAGGGACAGCAGGAGTATAGATTTCAAAATAACCAGCCCATTATTTTGAAATAACAGGTTTGTTAGTGTGGATTCTCTCCTTATAATTTTGAAATAAGGGCGGGTTATTTTGAAATAACTCCCTAGTGTAGACCAGGGTTCAGTGTTTGACTGAGGTTTCTTCTTTACTGAGAACATACTAACTCTTTGAAGTTAACATTCATTTTCCTATGTATACACTGGTAATCTAGTTACACTGATTTGCATAAATCAATTAGCCTGTGCTTCATTATGACAGAGATGGATAAGCTGAAAATAATGTAGACAATGTTAAAAGTTTCCAGAGTTATCTTACATCTTTGATTTTAAAGTTAGTTGATCATAGTCACATCCATAATGTAAGGCAATTAAAATCTGAAAAGGATTTAGCATCTAAAAACTAATCTAATTACATAGCTAAACTTCTAACAGGATACAGGTACACAGACAAACACAGTTAGCATTGCCCTTGATTTCTATTACCATATGTGAATGAGTTAATGAGGCTGGTCTAGTAAAGTTCTTGGATAGTCACGTACAAGTGAATTGTGATGTAACTGTAATGCCTCTTATTAAGTTACTATAGGTTAGATGGAGGTTGGTTGGTCTGTCAGTGTCACAATTATTTTTGAGATCGATAAAATGAATTTATCAGGAGGGATTCTGACCTGCTTCAGAATTATATATGCAAATTTCACTGAAATATACCTTAAGTTTGTTGAAGAAACAGAGAAAATGAACTTATGTAGCACAACTTGATTTTAAACTAAAAACTGGTAGGTTTTTGGTGTTGTTAAAGCTTGAGAGAGATATAGAAAATCATTGAATCATAGAATACTAGAACTGGAAGAAACCTCAAGAGAACACCAAGTCCTGTCTCCTGCACTCACTGCAGGACCTAGCACCATGTAGGTCATCCCTGATAGATGTTTGTCTAAACTGCTCTTAAATATCCCCAATGATAGAGATTCCACAACCTCATAGGCTTGAAGAACTACAGCCATGGCTAAGTTAGAGCAAATTGATGTAAAATCCAAGCATTAAGCATAATGTTAGGGGAAAGACAAGTTTCTCTTTCAATATAGAAATGATGTATTGCTCTTATGGCAATATATTACTACACTATTGCTTTGATTATTATAAGTCAGACTTCTTTCATACCTGCCAATGCTTTTGAGGCTTGTGACTCAGGCTGAGCCAAACATTAGATGCATTCTCTATGGACCAAATGTAACCTCAAATCAACACATGTATGTTTCTGTATTTACCGAGTTAAGGGCCAGTTGATGTTTCTGTTACATATTATTTTTAAAGATTTATAACTTGTATTTTGTTTTTAGTTTGTGGTTATTTTGGCTTTCAATACTTAAGACTTTAAAACAATAAATATTTTAGGTGTATATAAAAATAATATGTATGCCAAAGAGCAATCTGTAATACAAATTTAAAGACAGAATTTTCCACTGCCTGGAAAACAATACCTCCTCCCCTGAGTAACAGTCCAAAGAAAATAAGTAGCTGGTGCTCAAAAAGACTCCTGGGGAATGTTTAACATTATCAGCACTCCAGTGAGGCAATAATGATATGTTGGGTGAAAAGGGAAATAAATACAAAACATTTTAGCCTGACTTACAGATAATCCAAAGCAAGAGTACTAAAAATCACACATGCATCTGACGAAGTGGTTTTGACCCACAAAACTTATGCCCAAATATACTTGTTTGTTTTTAAGGTTCACAGGTCTCCACATTGTTTTTACAGCTACAGCTACCCCTCTGAAACTCAAAATCACAGTTTATCTTACACATCACATCAAAAATGTATCAGTCAGCTAAGTAATAAACTCCAATGTGTATGATTATTCTCTATAAAAAAATCTACTCCCTTGCTTGTGCCAATGTGTGTTAACTTGGAGACAGATCTAGTGACAAAAGCTGTTGTATGTCTAGGAAGGCAGCATCATATTACCAATGTTTGAAATACAGTGAGCTACGTAGTCACCTGAATAAAATAATTTTTGATGGTTTTCCATGCCTCAGAAACCATTATAAAATTATTGAATATCTGCTCCAACCAGTAACTAATGTCTGACTTAGGTTTAGTTGAATGTATTCAGATAAAATTAAATAGCATCACTAACCCAAACTTACACTTTGTTTTTGTTGTTATTGAAGCTAAACAGAGTTTGGAAACTTTTCTTTAATCCCTCAATTCATTTTAACAGTTCCAGAGGAGACAAGTAGGATTAGGAGAGATCACACTCCCCAAGAAGTTTCCAGACTGCTTATTGTGACTCAGAAACATAACATTTCGAGATGCATCCACATTTTAATAACTTAAAAATAAATGCCTTGATGTGCAATTCTTTGTCTCTTGGATTGCTCTTAATTAACCTGATATGAAAAATTTTACAAAAAAAAGGCACGCTTCCCTTCAGATATTTTAAAAATTCTTTTTGTAACTTATACTATTAAAATTATATTGATAAAATTATTTTATATGAATATGTATGTTATGCATAAATTAATAATGTTATTAAATAACATTCACTCTGCCATTGTCAACCAATTTCAATAAGATCAAAATGCATTCCTGCTATCCTCTGTAAATGAACATACAACCAATTGCAGGCCTTCCAGCAATTCAAAATGGCTCAGTAATTACTGCTACTGAAAGTTCAAGTCCAGGGCTGCCCACTAGAAAAACCCTACCCCAGCCATCAGATGATCAAGTATACCAACTGAGGCCTGGTCTTCACCTAAAATCAGATTGACTTACCTTGCTTAGACTTGTGCACAATTTTGCATCCAGAATTATGTTGTTAGGTCAACCTTAGACCTAGTGTAGATGCAACTAGGTCATCAAGAATTTTTCTATTCACTTAGCTGCCACCTCTTAGCATGGTGGATTAACTACACAAATGGAATCCCTGCCCCATTCCATTGATGTGGAAAGCATCCAGACTATGGCATTCCAGTGGCATAGCTGCTGTGCCATAGCTGTACCACTATAGCTGCTGTAGTGTAGCCATACCCTGAGTAAGAGCACATGAGCTAACCTCATCAGTTACAACTATAACATGAAAAAACCAGCAAATGGTCTGGTAGCACTTTATAGACTTACAAAACATATAGATGGTATCATAGAATCATAGAATCATAGAATAATAGGACTGGAAGGGACCTCGAGAGGTCATCGAGTCCAGCCCCCCGCCCTCAAGGCAGGATCAAGCTCCGTCTACACCATCCCTGACAGATGTCTATCTAACCTGTTCTTAAATATCTCCAGAGAGGGAGATTCCACCACCTCCCTTGGCAATTTATTCCAATGAATAAATCATGAGCTTTCATGGGCACAGTCCACTTCTTCAGCTGACCGGAGTTTGTCACTATAATGTGAATATTTCTACTGACTTCAGTGCACTTCAGGTCAGGCCTATAATAGTAATTAAGAATCCATACTAAATCACTGCAATTTCGATTCTCACGCTGGTTGTGACTACATATGCAGTGATAGGCCACAGACATTGTCTACAACACAAATTATTATTTTAGCCAAAGCTATCTGAATAGTTTTTAAACCATTTATTTGATGTAGGAGGGTCCGAATGTGTATATTGCCCCCTACTGCTCTTTTCCCTGGATTGAAAGGAAGGAAATGAACCGAAGTCAATTCCAATGTAGCTTTGTGCTTTAGAATGAAATGTACTGGTGGTCCAATAAATAAAATAGGATTTTATCAGTAAAAAGACGCACATAGCAAAAGAATAATGTTTAGCAGCTACAGAGACCGGAAATTGCTTGCGACAAATGTGAAACATTGAGATATTTCTTTTTAAAAAAGTATGATACCAATTTAGTGTTTAAAACTTCTCAGTGGCTGGGATACAAGCTTCTTGTGAAAAATATTAGGTGTTGAGAGTCTCTTAGCGGCTAGTAAAAATGCTCCTAATGAAACAACATATTAATAGCTCAGGGCCATTCAAAGCAAACTCTTATAAAGTATTTAACTGGCTAGAGATGCTTAGTGGCTTGCTAATCAACTTTTAATAAAGTATATTCTGTATTTATAGTTGATCAGTGGCTAGGAAAGTAAACTTTGCTCAACAACAGCCATAAAGACTAATAAAATGCAGAGCTCTCAGTGGTTGTAGTGAGCTTTTTAAGGCCATACTAAAATTAGAGAGACTGAATTAAGCAATGTCAAAGCATAAGGTATTTTCTGTAGAATTAATGTCAAGTTGGGAGAAGTTGATGCCTTATGGCAGCACTTCAGGCCATTAATTCCAGCTTTTCCCAGGAAAAACTATACACTGAAGTCGTTGTTGAAAGCGGCTAAAAACAAACAAGCAAAATTCCTATGCAAAGGTATATGGATTTTTTAAACAGGGGGAGGTAGTTTTAAACATCTGTTTATATTGGTTTACTAAAGAATTATTGCAATATTCTCTAGTTAATAAGATTCTGGAATGTCTGCTTCCCATTCCATTCAGTACAACAATTAGAATCAAGGATATGGTGCAGTTGGCATCCTAGTTGCTGCTTGCTTGCCACCTTTAAAAAAGAGAAAAGGTGTGGTGAATATATCTCTTGAGACACTTCTTATAACCAGGCTTAACTTTATTGAGCCTTGGAACAGCTGTAAGCACAGATATAGGGTTGAAACGTAATGCCTGTCCAAGTTATCCGCCTTATTCTTTGCTACCCCTCATCTTTTTATGCATAACAGAGTGGTAGCTTCACTATTACATTTTATGTCCAGAGAAATTTTTACCCAGTGATGCACAAGCACTCTACAGATTGCTTATTGAGATTGCTGTGCTTCTGCAGAAATACCTCCCCCTCTGAAATGATGGCAGAAATTCTGAGCAAGCCACATGACACAACAATGTTTTAGCAGTGCAAAGTGAAGAATAAAATGTAATTGAAATAACGGGAAATTTAGGTAAGTAGAATGTGAACACCTGTGTTGGAATTTAGCCAGGATTAGCTTCTGAGCTAATTCTGAGTAATTCTGCAATATATTCTGCCACATAGTCTGGTAACTGAATCAGTGTATAATCTCCTGATGTCATGGATTTAGCACTTACCTTAGTTTTCTTCAGTTTAATTACTTAGGAAGCAGTAGGCAGTCATCACATTAAATATCACTATATTGCAAAACTCAGTTTGTGGCTGATTCTGTCCAATATGTATGAAGGGATAGCTTTGTTTCCTTCCAGGACGAGATATAGAGGCTGTAGAGGGCATTATGCAAACAGCTGGCTGAAACAAAACTGAGCAAGAAAGAAATTTGAATCATGGGTAGAAAGAGGAAAGCACAATAGAGTAGTTATTCCTGTTGTGATGTCACTGCCCATGAAAGGCACCTGCCTACAGATCCTTAAGATGATGTGCACTGTCAATGTGATGCTTCTGGACTCCCTATTACTATTAGATATACAAATATAGACATCACTGTGAAAAATGCTCTTCTTCAGCTCATCAGCAACTCATCAGCAGCTCTATCTTAAATGTCTAAATGGGTACCCACGTTTGGATTCAGTTGCTTAACTTTTGCCCCCTAAGTTTGAAAGTTGGGCTCTGTTGCTATAAATATCACTGCTGGTCTTACCAGATATTTTAGTTTTATTGTCACCTAAATGTGGCATTGAGTTAGCCCAGTACGGCAGTTTTGTGATGCAACAGCATCTACCTAAAGAAAAGTCCTACCATATTCTTACCAATATGGTAAAAAAGATTTTTGAAAGAAGGGTAACTAAAATGATATGAGGACTTTAGAGGCTGATGTGCAGTAGAAAGAAGTGCATTCATTCAACATTAGCCTGACAGTGACAGGGTTTCATTTTACAAAGCCTGAATGAAGAAGGCAGGTATTTATATCCAGTTAAATTTCTCCTAAGCTTTACCCTCAGTTAGTTTGAAATCCTTGCCAAACTCAGCTGGACAATTAAGGCGAGAGTGTAGCATTTAAACCCCCTCCTCTTCCCATAGTGACACATGGATGCAAGAACTAAGTATAATTAGGCCTTTAGCAGTGGACCTTCAAAAAACTCTTTGGGTCTCAGCAGTACAGAAATCATTCTACTTTGGTGTCAGGAGAATGAAGTAACCCTCGTCATTGACCTTCAGCCTGTTCAAACTGAGAGGCTGAGTAGTTTCTCTTGAACTGCACACGGGATCACAACGATACAAGCCATTAAAGCTAACTGCTGATGAACCTATTCCATTACTTTTAATAACATTATATCTGTGTTTATCTGCTTAATGCAATGATAACTTAGTGAAGGAGAATTAATTCCACATATTACCCACATAAATGATGTTGAGTGAAATCAGTTTCCTCTACACATGCAGTAAAAAGTTTAATTAAATTTGGGCAGGAGCCAATTGATTTCAGAATGGTCACTAGCTTTCACTGGAAAATGACTTGCCTAAAACCAAGTAAATCTATAAACAAAATACCACAGTAAACCTTCAAAACTGTGAGGAATAAGGCAAAAGGAAAGCGTTCTAATAGACCTGCACAACATTCTGCCAGCCTAGTATGGATAATATTGCTCAATCTAAACCTTCAAACACTGGTGGCTTTGCTAAGTATTTCATCAGTGGGAAAGCGATCAGGACTCTGTGCCTAACCCTTCAGACTATTTAGGAGATAAGGCAAGATGACTTTGTCACCCATGGGGTATGTAGTCTTAGTAGAGCTCCCGGCACCTAAAGAGTCCTGTATCGGCTGCATAAAGTCAGTGTTAAAACTTCCATTGACTTCAATGAAAGCAGATTTGGATCCATAATTTGACCAAAACAGCTGTTCATGAACATCACAGTAAGGGTGCATCAAGACAGTGGCATTATTTCATGATACTTCCGGTATCCCAGAATAGCTATTCTGCATCGTGACAGTGCACCCATTATTTTCAAATAATAGGCATGCTATTCTGACATCCCTGTAAACCTCCTTCCATGAGGATTAAGAGACGTTTTGGAATAACACTCTATTTCAAAATTTGGCACCGTGTAGACAGAGCCAAATTTTGAAATAAGCTATTTTGAAATTAACTCGAAATAAGCTACGCAATTTGCGTAGCTCAAATTGTGTAGCTTATTTCAAGCTAAGGATGCAGTGTAGATGCACCCTAAGAAAATAACAAGTACTTGATAAAATTCATTCCTACTCCATTTCATCCATTTCAATGAAAGCTAAGTCCTTGTAAGGACCATCTGAGGCTAGATCTCCACTTGGAGGCAGGGGTGGGATTAGACATACTTGTGCTAGCTCTTATTAAACTACCCCGTTACACATGGTAGTGAAGCTCTGGCAGTTTGGAGAGTGGCAGCATAGGCTAGCTGCCCTGGGAACACACCCACAGGATCTGGACATGTACTCATGGTAGGTAGCCCTGGCCACTGCTTGTCCCAGCCTGGATTACTCCAGCTACACTATTATTTTTATTTTTTTTGGCACACTGGCTCGATCAGACCTCACACAAGTATGTCTATGTGAACGGAGATTCATAGATTCTCCAGAGGAACTGTTATATCATCTCATCTGACTTGCTGTACAAAACGGACCATAGAACATCCCCAAAACAATTCCTATAACAGATCCCTTACACTACCATCCAATCCTGGTTTAAAAATTGCCAGTAATGACAAATCCAGCATGATCTTTGGTGAATTGTTCCAATGGTTAATTACTCTTGCAGTTAAAACTTATGCCACCAGTCTGAAGTTGTCTTGCTTCAGGTTCCAGCCTTTGGATTGTGTTACGCCTGTCTGTTCCAGATTGAAATGTCTGTTATTAAATTTGTTGGACATGTAAATACTTGTAGACTGTGATCAAGTCATTCTTGAACCTTCTTTTTGGTAGCTAAATAGACTGAGCTCCTAGAACTTATCACTATAAGCCTTTTTTTCTAAATCTCTGATCCTTCTTCTTGAACTGTAGGTACCAGAACTGAACACCATATTCCAGCTGCAGCTGCACCAGGACCCAAAACAGATAAAATAATCTCTCTACACCTGCTCAAGATTTCACTGCTTATGCATCCCAGGATTACATCAGTTCTTTTGGCCTCAGCATCACACTGGGAATTTATTTTCACCTGGATCTCTAGTATGACCCTTTAATTTTCTTCAGAGCCTTTCAAGGATAAAGTCCATCATCCTATAAGTATGGCATGAAATCTTTTCTGCCTTGATGTGTACATTTACATTTTCCTGAATTAAAACATTAGTATCTTCTGCCCAGTTTACTAAGGGTACGTCTAGACTGCACTGGTAAATTGGGAAAAAGATACACAATTTGTGGTACGCAAATTATATATCTTTTTCCAATTTACTTTCGAAAGAGGCTTTTTTGAAATTTGGCACATTTACACTGTGCCAAATTTTGGGAAAAAGTGCTCTTTCGAGCCATCCATTATTCCTTATAGAACAATGTTTACAGGGATGGAGAAAGAGCGTATCTGCTTTTTCAAAAAAATTTCCAAAAAAGCAGACGCATTCTTTGGATGCAGCATTGCTTTTTCGGGATACCTCTAGCATAAGGGTACATCTACACCACAGAGATTGTCGAAGCTGGTGCTGTTGATCTTCAAAGATTTGAATTAGCATGTTTAGTTAAGACACACTAATTCGAACTTTGAGGGGGCATTCCAGTCGATGCTGGTAGTCCTGCTTTCATGAGAAGAAATGGAAATGGAAAGAAGAGTGTTCTCCCTTTGACTTCCTGAAATGTGGACAGCGCCAAAAGTTGAGTTAAGCTATTTCGACTTCAGCTACGCAATTAACGTAGCTGAAGTTGCATATCTTACTTCATCCTTGTCCCATAGTGTAGACATATCCTGAGTGACCCAGATTTGTCTGACTCATTATTTAACACTCTCCATAAATTGTGTGTTATCTGCAAACTTTATCTGTGAAGATTTTATGTTTTCTTTCAGATCACTGATAAAAAATATTAAATAGATTAGGGCTAACAACTGATCCTTGTAGGACCTAACTGGAAGCTCCTCACTCCCTCAGTGATGATTCCCCACCTACAGTTATATTTTGAGAACAGTCAGTTAGCTAGTTTTCAATCCATTTAATTTGTGGTACATTCATTTTATATTATTTATTTTTAATCAAAATATCATGCAGTATCAAGTAAAATACCATATAGACATCTAAGTATAATAAGTGAACACAGTTAGTCTTATCAAATAAATTGATAATCTTGGTATAAAAATATATCAAGTTTGTTTGACAGGATATATTATCTTCCCTGAAATTGATGTCAGGTTGGTAGGCCTAAAATTACCTACATCATCCTGTTTAGACTTTATAAAAACTGGGACATTAGCTGTCTCCCAATTTTTGAAATGTACCCAATGCTCCAAGACTTACTGAAAATCAACATTAATGGTCCAGCCTTCTCCTTAGCTTGCTCTTTTAAAACTCTTAGATGCAAGTTATCTAAACCTGCTGAATTAAAAATGTAGTAACTTTACTAGTGTCTGTTTTAACACCCTCCAGAGATAGTACTAGAATGGAAAGAGTGTTAACACTATATGATGAGATTATATACACTGATTTTCCCAACTATAGACCAGAAATATTTATTTAACTCCTATGGCTTTTGTGCATTAGTACTGATAATTCTACCATTGCCATGTACCAAAGAACTAATGCCATTGTTAGGATATTTTTGTTTCATATATATTGAAAATAATTTTTAATTCAGCTGGTTATATATTTCTACTTGTTTCCTAGTCTTCCCTTCCCGTATCAATTTTCCAGAATTTCTATATTTTGATTTATATTCATTATTATCAGTTTCTCCTTTTGTCCATTGAATACATCTATATGATAGAATCATAGAATACTAAAACTGGAAGGGACTTCAAGAAATCATTAATTCCAGTCCTCTGCCCCCACGGCAGAACCAAGCACCATCTGGATCATCCTGGATAGATGTCTTATCTCCAGTGATAGAGATTCCACAACCTCCCTAGGCAAATTATTCCAGTGTTAAAACATCACCCTGGTAGTAAGGAAGTTTTTCCTAATTTCCAACCTAAACCTCCCTTGCTACAGTTTAAGCTTATTGTTTCTTGTCCTATCCTCAGAGGCCACCCTTTTAAATACCAGAAAACCACTATCATGTCTGCTCTCAGTCTTCTCTTTTCCAAAATAAATAAGGCCAATTCTTTTAGTCTCCCTTCATAGATCATGTTCTCTAAACCTTTAATCATTCTTGTTGCTCTTCTCTGTATCCTCTCCAATTTCTCTACATCTTTTTTTAAATGAATACTCCGAGTTCTAATCAGTGCAGAGTAGAGCAGAAAAATTACTTCTTGTGTCTTGCTCACAACTCTCCTGTTAATGAATCCCAGAATCATGTCACACTGTTGACTCATAATTTAGCTTGTGTTCCACTATGACCCTTAGATCCCTTTCTCTGGTACTCATTCCTAGAGAGTTGCTTGCCATTCTGCATGTGTGAAACTGATTGTTTCTTCCTAAGTACTTTGCATTTGTCTTTATTAAATTTCATCCTGCTTACCTCAGACCATTTCTCCAGTTTGTCTAGATCATTTTGAATTTTGACCCTATCCTCCAAAGCATTTGCAACCCCTCCCAGCTTGGTAAAATCTGCAAACTTAATAAGCATACTCTCTATGCCAATATCTAAATAGTCGAGAAATATATTTTTATCTATATCTAACTTATTTTTATAGATACATTTACTTCTCCTCTAAACCATGATGTTTTATTTTAATCAATGCCCTTTTTTTGAGTGTGACTTTTTGGTATCTATTAAGATATTCCTAATTGATTCCCAATGATCAGTCACATGTTTTTTCTGATTAAATTCTTCTTTCTCACACCAGAGTACTCAAGAATCTCGGGAGGTCAATATTGACTAGGAGCATTCCACTGCTTACTAAGCTCTTAGAAGACATTTAGGAGTAACAGAACACTAAGAGCCAGGACTGGTGGCTATAAACAAACTTTATGGTACCGTGTGAAACTTGGCCACACCCATAAGTGGTCATCTGGCTTACTAAAGACATGCCGAACCATGGATGTTGCCGGACCAGAGAGTGCCTGACTAGAGAGACTGAACCTGTGCTACTAACCTGGGCTTTTCTCTGCCTGCACTTTATAAATGTGATCAAATCATGATAGTTTGTAACTAAATAACATTTATTTTTAGTTCTGTAATCATCCTCTTGCTACAGGTGCAGATGTAGCTGAAGAAGTCAAGCTTCATGAGTTGACCAATTATTTTCAAATAATTTTTGTGATCATTAAGTTAAAGATAGAGTGATTATTTCTTTATTTTAGATCATATTGATTTGTCATTTGGTAGGCCTTGGGATAAGAGATACTGTATTTCCATTTACAAAAATATGAAGGAATGCATTTTCAAATGATATAACAATGCTAATGTGGACTTATTGACACCTCGTTGAGAGCAAGGGGGTGCACTCCATCAGTTTCAATGGTCTTTGGATCAAGGTATCAGAGAGAAGCAGACATGTATGAAGAACAAATTACACTGAATTATGAATCCCCAATGAAGCTCTAAGAAAAGAAACAGATGAGTAGAGAAATGTGTGTAAGTGTCAATATAATAAAAAAACAGGCATAGTTCTGCTCCCACTCTATAGGAATTTTGCCATTGTCTTAAGCGGGAGCAGGATCAAGCTGTAATTCACATATATGTGCTGAACTTTGCCAGGATTTGCCACCTAATTCTTTCCTTGAAAGAGTAAACCCAGAACTATATCAGGGTATGTCTACACTACAGCACTAATTCAAACTAATGTTCCTGATGTAAAAAATAAAGGTCACGTGTTCAAAAATAGAAACTCGTTTTATTTAAAAAAAACTGGCCGGGGGGGGGGGGGGGGAGAGAATTAACCTCTGGGGAGACTGGGAAAAGGAGGTGGGAGAGGGGAAGGTGGAAACCTGGGAGGAAGGAGCTGGAAGGGGGAAGCCAGGGGAAGAAGGAGGAGGGGAAGTATAAAACTATGGTACATTATATCTTCAGTACTGTGTACAGATATGGTCTCCTCACCTCAGAAAAGATATTTTGGCCTTGGAAAGGGTTCAGAAAAGGGCAACTAAAATGATTAGGGGTTTGGAACAGGTCGCATATGAAGAGAAACTAAAAAGACTAAGACTTTTCAGTTTAGAAAAGAGGAGACTGAGGGGGGATATGATAGAGGTCAATAAAAGCATAAGTGGTGTGGAGAGGGCGAATAAAGAAAAGTTCTTCATTAGTTCCCATAATATAAGGACATAATATAAGGACTAGCCCCTTAATTCGAACTAGTGGGAGGCTAGCCCTCCCCAGGTTTCCCTGGTGGCCACTCTGGTCCATCTAGCCCAGTAGCCTGTCTGCCGACAGCAGACAACCCTAGGGACCCTGGAGGGGATGGACCAAAGACAGTGACCAAGCCATTTGTCTCGAGCCATCCCTCTCCAGCCTTCCACAAACCTTGGGCAAGGACACCACTCCTATCCCCTGGCTAATACCACTCCATGGACCCAGCCTCCATGACTTGATCTCACTTCCCTTTAAACTCTGTTCTAGTTCTAGCCTTCACAGCCTCCTGCAGCAAGGAGTTCCACAGGTTGACTCTTTGCTTTGTGAAGAACAACTTTCTGTTGCTAGTTTGAAGCCTGCTACCCATTCCTTTCCTTTGGTGTCCTCTAGTCCTTCTTTATGGGAACTAATGAAGAACTTTTCTGTATGCACCCTCTCCATCCCACTCATGCTTTTAGAGACCTCTATCCTGTGATAGAGATGTAGCCGTGTTAGTCTGGTGTAGCTGAAGCAAAATGCAGGACAATGTAGCACTTTAAAGACTAACAAGATGGTTTATTAGATGATGAGCTTTCGTGGGCCAGACCCACTTCCTCAGATCAAATAGTGGAAGAAAGTAGTCACAACCATATATACCAAAGGATACAATTAAAAAAAAAAGTGAACAAATATGAAAAGGACAAATCACATTGCAATGTGATTTGTCCTTTTCATATTTGTTCACTTTTTTTAAAAATTTTGTTCAATAAAGTGGAAGGAGGTGAGGGAGGAATGGGGTAACAGCCCCCGATGGGGAGGACTGGGCTGGCTCTGTGGGCTTCTGGGGGTGGAAGCTCTCCTGCAGCCCCCCAATTGCCCCCTCTCCGCAGATGGCAGCCTGCGGCAAGTGCAGCCGGTCTGATGGCCGAGTGCTGTGATGTGCCCAGTGTGGGTAGTCCAGGCACTCCAAGCCAGGACTGCTTTGCAAGCGGGGCACCCCTGAGAACTGTCTGTCCGGGGTGGGGGTCGGGACCCTTTAAGCACAGCCCTCGGTTAGCCTGAGACAGCACCTCCACGCACTGCTTCCGGCCATCCTTAACCCCGGTTCATGGTCCACTCTGTCTGGACATGCTAGTTCTAATTAGCAAAATGCTAATTCGAACTAGTTTTTTAGTCTGGATCCGTTAGTTCGAATTAGCTTAGTTCGAATTAACTAATTCAAACTAAGTTAGTTCGAATTAACGTTGTAGTGTAGACATACCCCAAGTTTCTGTGTGTGTTAGAATTAGCTGGAGTGTTTTGTTTATTTTGGCTTAGTAACTTATTTTGATCTGTCTGTTTTCACTTGCAATCATTTAAATTATACTTTTTATATTTAATAAAAACAGTTTTGATTATTATCAAGCCCAGTGTAAATAATTGTTACCGAGGGGCAGTAGGAGCTACCACTATGCATATCCTTCTTTCATTGATAAAGAGGGTGAATGTATAAGCTTTCTCTGTGTGAAACTGTTATATAGAGTTAGACACATTTATCTGGGGTTCTGATCTTCTTTAGGGGCTGTGCTTATGTGTGCTGTCAATGGCCTTGAAGCTGAACCTTCCCAGAGCTGAACTGATTCAATGTCTAAGCTGGTTGCTCTACTGGGGGGTGTGACGGACCCGACCAGGTCTGGGCACCACTGAGGGTGTCCACTCAGGGCAAATTGCTCAAAACCAGGGCTCCGTACAGCCCCTGACTGAAGACTTTTCCCAAATAGGCCACACACAAGTCACACCGAGCGCTTCAGCTGCCAATCTGGCTAGCAGGAAGCCTCATGAGCAAAACCCCTCAGACACTCCAGCTTTCCCTGTGCCACAATCAGCCCCGGACCTTACACACAGGTGAGGGGTTATAGAACCCAATCTCACCTACCCCGAATGGGTCCTCCTGGTCCCAAAGAACCAGCCACAGATCCCTGGTCAATTTCACTTTGGATCTTAACCACAAGAGCACGCTGGGCCTATCCTTTAGAATCTAAAATCTAAAGGTTTATTAATAAAGGAAAGAAAAAGTATGAGAGTAAGGTTGTTAAGGAGAATACATTACATGCCCCGAACACCAAGTTCTTGATGCAGGCTCTCAACAGAGATGTTATAAACCGCCATCTTAAAAGTCTTTGATGTACATTCTATGTCAGGATGGGTCCACAATCCTTCCTGGCTCTCTGTCTCTGCAAGGCTGCATCTGGGATCAATAGCAGAATTGAAGACAAAATGGAGCATGCCTCATGGCACTTTATATCCATTCCTGGTACCTTCCAAACTGGAGTGGGTCACATGGCCAAGTGACCTATCCCTGTGTCTCATGCTAGCAGCCATTAGATACTGACTGGTTTGCAAGTTTCCCGATGCATTCCTCAGGTGTGTACTGGGAACCTTGAGAACCATTGTCCTTGGGGCCATGCAAATTAGCATAGTCAGTGACTGAACAATCCTTTTTTACAGCAGGTATTCCAGGCCCATTGCTCTGTCTCAGGCAGAGAACATTCACAGTATAAACACAGAGTCCATATTAACAACAGCACACAAGTACATGAGTAGCGTACATAGAATCAGTAGAACATAAGCTTTCATTTGACACTTCACATAGCCCCCTTTGTATAGATTTTGGGGGGGAACACTCCCCCGTGGGTGCAGCAGTGATCTGGCTGCTCCCCTTAAAATCCAATAACATGACAGGGGGCTGTTACCCTAACTCTGTGCCTTGGCTGGGGGAGACCTAAGCTTCTGTCCTAGCAGGGCAGGGTGGTAGGGCACTCTGGAGAGCAGGCTGGTAGGCTCAGTGGCATGACCAGCACACTGGGTGGCAATCCTAAGGGCATCTCTGTGATTCAACCCGTCACAATTGGTTTTAAATGCCTAGTGTTTCACTCTAGGAAAAGTGGTGAAAACACGCAGGATAGTAGGGAAACGGTGCTTCAGAGAGACAATTTTATTTGAAGCATTCACATTTCATATATTGCCATCAACTTTCAGGATTCCAGAGAAGTTCAACTCCCACCCCTCAAACAGTCTTTTTCTGATTACTCTAGCATGTTGTTTAATCTATAGAGCTACAAAGCCTACTATCTCTCATTCTATGGTTATCTTTCATTGTACAGTGCATGATGCTGCTAGTTGTGCTGATAACAAAGAGCACATGCAGAGAATGTGGCACTGCATTGTTTGTTATCTCTTTCCCAACTAAACATACCATTTTCTTTCTTGGCTCCTATCAATGCAAAAATTCGGAAAACAAGTTACTTTTAGTGTTAACACTGCATATCCCACTCAGATGTGGCTGCGACATTTTGTACTTGTCTATGTTACCTCAGAGATTTTCAGAGGCTTTAAAAAGACATAGCAGCTTTGTATCTAAAGTAGCAATCAGCCACCCTATATGGCTAACTACGGATTGGTCATTCAGAAAGTGTAAGGCAGTCAGATTGACCCAAAAGCTGTTCTTGGTTGACCTTCGACCTGCGAAAAGCAAGTAATCCAGTTCTATCCTTTTTCATTTCCTACAATACATGAAAGCTGATAAGCTTTCGTCTCTCTTGCAGCAATACAAAACCAGTTAAATTGAACCTTCACTGCAGTCAGAGAACAATCTAGTCGTTTCCATTCTCACAGATCTGCTACTCGGAGAGAATGAAAGCTCCTTCCTCAGTAAAAGGCTGATCTTTGTGTCTTCTCTGAGTTATCTAATGAGTGTTTGTCCAGCTGCTTTGTTCTCCAGAATTTTGGGCATTTCCCAGATGTATGAGGACTCCTATACTTTTACCAACAAATGGTAATTTTTTATTTTTGGGAATTCCTTTTGGTTCTTTCAAATGCTATATGCTGGTAAATTATATTTAAAACACGAACGCTGATTATTGTAGAAATGTCCTGATATTTCTAGTGATCCTTTTTTAAATACTAGAAATATAAGATATTTTTACAATAAATTAGTTTTGTTTGATTTCAGTGGAACACTTACAGAACCTCGTAAATTAAAATGAAAAAGTTATCTTTCGTAACCAAATACTTTTTAAGTATTGAGATCCAAATTCACACAAAGAAAGAATTTGATTCAGAAAAATAGCTTGTATTTGTTTGTGCATGGTAAGCTCTCTCTGGGTATGTCTACACTTGCTCCCTAGTTCGAACTAGGGATGCAAATGTAGCTGACCAAAATTGCTAATGAAGCAGGGATTTAAATTTTTTGAGGAGTAACGTTAGTTTGAACCAAGGGGTTTGATTCGAACTAACGCGTCCCAGAGCTCACTTCCTGGTTCGAATCAGCTGGGGAGTGGAATAGCACGCGGGCAAGATTATGCTAATAAAGCGCGGGATATTTAAATCCCTGCTTCACTAGCAATTTGGTCGGCTACATTTGCAACACTAATTTGAACTAGGGAGCAAGTGTAGATGTTCCCTCTCTCCCTCTCCCTCTCGCTCTCTGTGTATGTGTGTGTATATATATATTTATATATATATTCAAGAATACATTATACATATTATACAAGATAACTATAACATTTTCTAAAATAATCACTCTACTACAGATATTATCATTGATAAGATTCAATAACCATTGGACTACAGGTTGAACCTCTCTAATCCATTATTCTCTGGTACAGCAACATCTGTGGTCTGGCATGATTTTAGTTAGCTGGATGTCCACTTATTATGGGTGCAGCCAAGTTTCCAAGTGTCCCATAAAATTTGTTTACAGCCACTAGTACTGGATCTCAGTGTTCTGTGTTGTTAGTTAGCTCTAATTTACCCTTAGTTGTTTCTTAGATCCCAGCAAGCAGTGGAAAGTGTTGGTAACGCTGCTAGACAATATTGACCTCTCATGGTTTGGCAAGTTCTCTGATTTGGCACAGGTCAAGTCCTGAGGGTGCCAGACTAGAGAAAATCAAACTATACCATGCTTCCTGAATTGGAGCAATTTCAGAATGTTTCATTCTGGGACAGTTACTTTGCTGTTATACTGAAGGACAGACTAACCCTCTGCCCCAACACTTCTAGCCAAAGCCCTTCCTCTTCTGGGGGCCCAGAGCTGCCCCCTCCACCTTGCCCAAGGTCTGACAAAATCTGTCAGCTGCCTTGCTGGTTGCAAATTAAACTGATGATAAATAATCCTATATCTTACCTCTGGAGATGGAAAACGTTACGGCTGTGTCTACATTGGCATCCCTTTCCGGAAAAGGGATGCAGATTAGACCAGTCAGAATTGCAAATCCGCGGGGCATTTAAATATCCCCCGCGGCATTTGCATTTACATGGCTATCGCTTTTTTCCGGCTTGGGGATAAGCCAGAGAAAAGCGCCAGTCTAGACGTGATTCTCCGGAAAATAAAGCCTTTTCCTTGATAGTAGGAATAAGAGATCCTCTGGAAAAGGGCTTATTTTCCGGAGAATCATGTCTAGACTGGCGCTTTTCTCCGGCTTATCCCCAAGCCGGAAAAAAGCGGCAGCCATGTAAATGCAAATGCCGTGGGGGATATTTAAATCCCCCGCGGATTTGCAATTCCAACTGGTCTAATCTGCATCCCTTTTCCGGAAAGGGATGCCATTGTAGACACAGCCCCTATGTGTTCCCTTAAAATTGTAAACATATTTGCTTCAAGTTTGTTGATACCATGCTTGATTTTTCTTTGTGCAAATATCCACCGAATGAGCTTACCTAGTGTGGAAAATTTGCAAATGTAGTCGCAAATGCCCCAATAAGCCCTGGAAACAGATATTGGATATGTTGGATTGTCAATTACGAAATGCTTCTTGATGCTATGCTGATAATGTACATAAATCATCCAATCAGCAAACATAAATAATATCACTTGACTTTATATAGCTAGTCACCCCAAAATAGAATCCAAACGTTCACAGTGAACTGAACAAGATGACTACAAATTATTCATTTGATAAATATGTGAATAATTTTGTAAAATGAATAAAGGAGGAAACTCCTATTTCAACAATTTGCAATGGAAAAAAAGGAAAACTGTATTTCATGTTATCTCTTTGCTCTCTTTACATCTGTGGAGAGAGATTAATGTAGCTTTCTGTAAGGATTCAGAGTACTAGAATGCAGGTCTGTGGAACTGATGCTTCCCTGCACCTTGCACCTATGGCATCGCCATGATACATACACTGCAAACTCTAGGGGACTAAGCACCAAAAGACATGCCCCCAACAGAAAACCCAACTGATAGCCCTCACCCAAGCCCTGATTGACCCAAGCATACTACTGAAGCATGCCAAGTTCCAGGAACCTGCAACTTGGCATTCCTGGTCTGGCGCTTCAACAAACCTCACTCACTTGACCCGTGACTTGACTCCTGATTAGGACGATTGTGTTTCACTATGCTGAATATGGGACACTTGGTAAAATTATTAGTATTTCAAGAGAGTTCAACAGCAATCTATCAGAATTATGTGCTATAAATGTTCAAATTAACATCAAGCTGACTGAACCAAGTGGAAAAGAAATACTGTACTGTTGGATTCTTTTTATTTACTTGCCTGTCTTTAAGAATTTACAGTTCACATGAGGAGAAGTGCCCCTCCCACACACACCTGTACACCTCTCATATGGGGGAGGGTGACCAACTGACCTGACCCTTCCTGCCTGGTATTCTTGGTCCCCCATGTCTGGCTGGGCCGCTGGGACACATCAGCTTCTCCTGGCACTGCATCTTCCCAATGCAACAGATGGGGCTGGGATGTAGGCCAGGGTCACATGCCTCCCATCAGATTACTGCCAGGATTCACACCAGAATGTGGCCAGCCACAGCCTTTTGGCACTGTCTGGGAGGAAAGAGACAGGAACTGCTTCCAGCTTCAGGAGTGGAAGAGAGGAAAGGAACAGCCAGGTCTGTGTCTTTACAGAAATCATCCTTTCCCCGTCCCCCATTGCCTATGTCTGGAAGCAGCTTGCCCCTTCCTGTCAGCACAGTGTCCAAAGGCAGCTAACACCTCCAGGCTGCTGTGGGCCACCAACATGACCCACTCACCTCCTGTCCTCTGGCTATAGCACAGACAGGGCGAGATTAAGTCCTAAAGATGCATTGTGTATCAAGATCCACAGAGCCTGACTGCAGAGGCTTCGGCAAACCTGACCGGAGAGGTGGCTCAGCAGGAGAGGGTGCCTATGGCACAAAGCAACCCCGCACTCACTGCTGCTAGATAATATTGACCTCCCATGGTTCAGAAATTTCTCTGGTTTGGCACCTGTCAGCTCCCAAGGATGCCAGACTAGAGACGTCCAACTTGTATAAGCACAGCTGTACAGGCCTCAAAAAAATAAATATTATAACCAAAAAAATGTGAACCCTCTGAAACTTGTCTATAAATTACAATATCACACTTTTAGGCTCTGGTAAATGACAACATACTTGACTAGACATGTGCTATGTGCCATTGAAAGTACCAATTCCTACTGCAACAAAGCAGGTGTCGCTAATCTCCCAGCCCTGAAGAAGAGCTCTGTGTAAGCTTGAAAGATTGTCTCTTTCTCCAATAGAAGTTGTTCCAATAAAAGATACTATCTCCCTCTCCCTCTCTTTCTAATATCCGGGCAACAACACAGATACAACAGTACTGCAAACAACAATGGAAGATATTAAATTTAGCAGTATGAAATGTAAAGTCTGTAACATGAAGAAAAAGAAAGTAAAACTTAACAGTGATGTCTACTTCCTGAGCAAATGCAAGAAACAAAATATCATTCCCTGAGGACTTACCATCTATAGCCCTCTGAAGCTACTTACAAATCCCTCTTACTCCATATGCTACAATATCTGTTCCACCCTGTACTTAGTTGTGACACTCTATCTTTCCCATACCTGAAAAAGAGCTCTGCGTAAGCTCAAAAGCTTGACTTTTTCACCTACAGAAGTTGTTCCAATAAAAGATATTATCGCACTCATGTTGCCTCTCTAATCCTGATGACATGCAAGAAGATATTGAACTTTCAGCCTCTTGTTGGTGCAGAACCAAAAGCTGTCCATCCTATACCTCTGAGTGGCATAATTTGGGGACGAAATTCCATATTTAGGAGTGGAGGGGAAGGAGACATATTATTGTAGCAAAGAGCTTCTTTGTTTTTTTAAAGGCAGCTGGTTAAAAGCTGCTCAAAGGTTTAGAATGAATACTGTCAGAGATGGATTATAGGCAGAGTGCAAGTGAGACAGTCAAAGGAGTATAATAAATGCAATTTATCACATAGCTCTGCAATTTATCACATACCTATTAACCCCAGCTATGTGGGTATAACTAACCTAATGTAACTAATATGCCTTCTCTATTTTTAAACAAATATTATTATTTAAAACCTGATCACATTATTAAAAATAGACATGATATCTTCCTGTGGAACAGCGACCAAACGGGAAAGGAGAATGTATTAAGGGAATTGGACAGCATTGTAAGAAGATTTATATATTAGCAATTAATGGAAACATTTATTTTGGACATCTACTAATCAACTGAAATGTCATTATTAAACTCTCCTTGAAATAGGTCATCTTATTATAGCACATTTTTCATTAACTTGTCAGATGCTTGTCATACATAGTCAGGAATGTAACATGAATGTAACTCAGCTTTAGCTGTGTCTAAGCTCAACAGTGGTACGCTGCACGTACTCACATGTATTGCAAAGATATTTTATTCAGGGATTCTGAACAATGAAACATGATAAAGCAAACCAAAGACTAATACTTTGACCTTGAAATGTTTATGCATGCATTTAACTTCATGTATGTGACTGAGTGACTGAGTTGGTCAAAGTTTTTCCATTTTTCCTGAAATATATATGTAAAAATGAAAATGTACGTGGAAAGTTTTCATTTAATTCAAAATTAAAATAATACTAAAACATGAAAATTAGTTGTTTTTTAAATGATTTTCTGTAAGAACAACTGTTTTCTAACAAGCTTTAAGGTGAGTACTTCCATAGGCTTGAATAGGACCACTCACATGAGCAGCTTGCATGCTTTCAGATTCACAGAGTTGGGTCCACTCTGAGGGTATGTCTACACTACAGAGTTTTTTTGGAAAAATGGTGGTTTTTCCAAAAAACTTTGATTACATCCACACTGCAATCACATTCTTTCAAAAAAAAAAAATCGAAAGAACTTTTGTGTGGATGGGGAAGAGGGAGTTCTTTCACAAGAAGAGGAAAAAGGAAAAAGCACAAGTGCCCTGGTGGCCACTCTGTTCATAGTAATGACAGCTTACATGCGAGACAGCAGCCATTCAGCGTGGACACTATCTGTAGAAAAGCAGATTGCTCTTGGGTATGTCTACACTACCCTCCTAGTTCGAACTAGGAGGGTAATGTAGGCATACCGCACTTGTAAATGAAGCCTGGGATTTGAATTTCCCGGGCTTCATTTGCATAAGCGGGGCTCCGCCATTTTTAAATCCCCGCTCGTTCGACCCTGTGCCGCGCGGCTACACGCGGCACGAACTAGGTAGTTCGAACTAGGCTTTCTAGTTCGAACTACCGTTACTCCTCGTGGAATGAGGAGTAACGGTAGTTCGAACTAGGAAACCTAGTTCAAACTACCTAGTTTGTGCCGCGTATAGCCGCGTGGCACAGGGTTCGAACGAGTGGGGATTTAAAAATGGCGGAGCCCCGCTTATGCAAATGAAGCCCGGGAAATTCAAATCCCGGGCTTCATTTGCAAGTGCGGTATGCCTACATTATCCTGCTAGTTCGAACTAGCGGGGTAGTGTAGACATACCCTTTTTGATGCACTTTTGCAGTGTGGACACTCTCTTTCAGAAGAAGTTTTTTTGGAAGATCTCTTCCAGAAAAGCTTCTTCTGAAAGAAGCTTGCAGTCTAGACATAGTCTGACAATTATTAATGCCTATATTTGAAAAGACTTACAAATGTCCGCAACTTTATGCTGTATGGGTAGTCACACTGACTTCAATAGAGCTATTCACAGTGTGTAATGTTTAGTAAGTGCTTAAGTCTTTGCAAGATATGAGTCTTAAGCAAGTGATTCATTTTAACCTCACGAGTAAAGTCACTCACCAGTTTAAATGATTGCTGGATTAGGTCCTTATTACATTATAGTGAGTGTATATAGCATTTATGATAAGAAATGGGGTTAAGTTACAAAATTCAGGTCCAGAGTTTTATTTTCTAATTTTTATCTCATTTTGGTATTATATAGTAAAAGAGCTGATTTATGCTTTTCTTCAGGAATACAGGATTTTGAGACATCCAACATTTTCTTCATTAATTCAAAGAGAACTGTTGTTCTCCTTGAGAACATTGTTTAAACTCTGATTTTTACTCCACAGGTGCAATTTTCCTAAAAATAAACTTTCAAAATAAAAAAAAATAGCTAAATACCTAAAACCACATACTCTTATTATAGTATATGGGAAGCGATTGCTACTTCAAACATCATTCTAACAGTGCATACCTCAACTCAGTAATGAATCAGACTACTATCTACCACATAAAAGATGTTTTAGGAAAAAAGTATTTGTTCTTGATCAAATAAGATTGGCTGGAGGGGAAGAAAAACACCACCACCACACCAAAGGCATCTCCCATCCAGCTTGGTTCTGATGACCTGCATGATCTTGTGTTCATAAGGGGTGATATAAGGAGAAAGAAGAAACAGAAAAACAGCCCTGGGATAATGAGCTTTGTGTGAAGCAGAAAATCATACTCTTTGAGGGTCATTTTCTTTGAGTTACTGACTCAAGGAGATAGGAGTCATAGATTGTATCTGTGAGAGAAAGTTTCTATTTAGTTGCATGGCATAACTCCACCTTAAAAGACTATGAAAGCAGACGTTTTAAGGCAGAGCTTTTTCTGATAAGCTTTCTTGTTATAAGTATGCAGATGACAGCATATATATTCTGTATCTAAATTTGTCATCTTTTAAATCCTTACCCTCTGATACTACAAGGAAACAGCTTCCCCTTCTTTTTAACTGTTGTGATTCAGGAAGAAGCAGAAATCAGTGAGCATATGGGGTAAGTGATCATGGCATATGTATGAGGAACTCTAAAATAGGTTGGTAATTGTGCTTGTTCAGTGTGTTTGTGGTGTCTAGCCAGTTATTGAAACATTATTAGAAATTTGTTTTTCTAAAGGAACAGTAAAGTTTGCCCACTAGGTGGCACCTGAATTCTTTGGTCTTTCCAGGTGTATTATTTTCCCCTGTATTATAAGAGAGATCCAGTGCTGTTAAAGTTGAGATCTTCTTTCTGTTTAAAGGTCAACTCGTCTAAAGGCTCTAAAATCCACATCGTTACCTGGATTCTCTTGAAATTTGCTGTGCTTTGGATGGGGGGGAGGGAGAGGGCAGAATTGTATGATTTGAGCAAGGACTTCTTGAGATACAACCCCCTGAAAAAAACAGCATTTCATAAAGTCCACTGGTTTCACTAATGCTTTTTGTGCATAGACAGGGGTTAAGCCACAGCTCAGATCATTGCCCAGCTGATTTCTGTTTTTCTGTTGCTCAAGATTTAACTCAGCAGGTGCCTGGCATCCAGGGTTCCTTTGGGAAAGCAATATTAAAATAGTTATTTCAAAAAAAGTTAGGCTTTCTGGATTAATGCCTACAAAACACTTCAGGCACCAAATCAATGATCATGGTGTATGTGCAGAAAGATTTCAGCCAGGTCTACCATACAGACCTATACTGGAATATCTGTGTCACTGAGGAGTATGAAAAATCAAAACCCTTCGCCAAAGTAGACATCTCCATGTCGACTTGAGAGCTTCTCCTGCCACCATAGCTACTGACTTCTGGGTTAACAACACAGAGGTGAGAAACTCTCCTGGAGACATAGCAGTGTCTTCCTGAAAGAGCTACAGAAGCACATCTGCTTCTGTGCAGTGTAGCACTGGATGTGAAGACAAGCCCTTGCTAAGAGGCCTTCCAGATTTACTGGCTTCACAGGAGCTTGGAATCTCAAGGGAACATGTCCTGGCCATTGAACCCGAGCTACAACCATGCACTGGAAATTCACAGCCAATCTTTAGAAGAACTCTGGGAATGATCTTTAGCTATGCTGCTGCTGTCCAGCTCTGCCAAGAGGATTGAGTTGGAAAATGCGCGGTGTACATTTAACTAAGTGATTAGGCAACAAAATGGCAAATGAAATTTAATGTTGATAAATGTAAAGTAATGCACCTTGGAAAAAAGAATCCCAACTATATATACAATATGATGGGGACTAATTTGGCTACAACTACTCAAGAGAGACATCTTGGAGCCATTATGGATAGTTCTCTGAAAACATCCACTCAGTGTGCAGCACCAGTCAAAAAAGCAAATAGAATGTTAGGAATCATTTAAAAAGGGATACAGAATAAGGCAGAAAATATCTTATTGCCTTATATAAAACCATGATATGCCCACATCTTGAATACTGAGTACAGATGTGGTCACCTCATCTCAAATAAGATATCTTCACATTGGAAAAGGGTCAGAACGGGAACAAAAATGATTAGGGATTTGGAACAGGTCCCATATGAAGAGAGATTAAAAAGACTTGGACTTTTCAGATTAGAAAAGACGAGAGTAAGCGGGGATATGATAGAGGTCTATAAAATCATGACTGGTATGGAAAAAGTGAATAAGGAAAAGTTATTTACTTATTCCCACAATATAAGAACTGGGGGTCACCAAATGAAATTAACAGGCAGCATGTATGAAAAAAAGAGGAAGTTTTTCTTTAGTCAGCGCACAGTCAACCTGTGGAACTCCTTGCCAGAGGATGCTGTGAAGGCTAGAACTTTAACAGGGTTCAAAAAGAGCTGGATAGATTCATGGAGGTTAGATCCATCAATGGCTATTAGCCAGGATGGATAGGAATGGTATCCCTAGCCTCTATTTCCCTCTAGGTGGGTGATAGGGGAGGGATCATGTGAGGATTACCTGTTGTAATCCCTCCCTCTGGGACATCTGGTATTGGCCACTGTCAGCAGACAGGATACTGGGCTAGATGGACCTTTGGTCTGACCCAGTATGGCCATTCTTATGTTCTTATGTACAGCTTAAACTTCATAACCAAGGAAGTGTGATACTCTCTAGTAAACAGAAGTCAGGGATATGTGTATGCAAGGGCAGAGTATGCCACACTTCAACAAGGAGGTATTTATGCGCTGACAGTTTTTAAAGTGTTGTCGGCTTAATGGGGATGGGAAGGAAAGGATTAGCTGGAAATGTACGGGGTTGGGTAATATATGTTGTGGAGGAAAGTGGTGGGAGCAGAAGAAGGAGAAAGACACACTGGTCACCTCTCATGCATATAAAGTTACTGTAAAAAACATGGAATAAAACAATCAAGATTTTAGGACACAATGTCTGTAATTTCTCTCCTTGCCCTGTCAGCAGTTCCTCCCTCCACACATTTCAAAGCAGGCTCACAGTGTCCATTTCATTGTAATACAGTGTCTGGAATAGATGAGGAACCACTTACAAATTATATAATATCCTTCATTATTTGGAGTCAGGAAATGAAGAGTTAATTCAAATTTAAACTTCTGAAAATCAGAAAATGTAGACTTAAAATATATACAAATGAATTCTTAATTTTGCTCTGACTGGGTAGCACAAACTTCCCAAAAGTAGTGTATTTCATTCTTACCCTAATATTTCAGTTCCCATGCAGTTTGTGCCTGCTTTCTAAAGTTACTGGAAATTTGTATCCAGTTTCTAGTAACAATCATAGTAGTTGTTTGACAATTTTTGCAAGAACAAATGCTGAGACACCATTTTACATGCATTTCAGTGCAGAGGATGATAAATGTTTCTTTATCATAAATATAAATCCTCCTAGAAGTATAAAATATTGTCTAAATAACAATGGTAATTGCAAAAGGGTTATACAGCTGATTTCTAAATTGAACCTCTATTTTTATGGATAGATTTTTGCACCCCCAAGGTATAGATACAGTGCTCTGTTGAGTGCAAGATTTCCTGAAAACATGGAGGCAGCTTTTAAAATCTGGCTACATATATATTACTGCTCCTAAATGTCCTTCATTTGGCAGATGGAACCTGTAATTTCAGTTGAAAACAGATTAGCCTGAAGCTGTTCAAAACCTACATGCCAGTCATGTATCGAAGAGGTGGCACCTTCTTTCTCAACCTAACAATCTTGCCCTTTTTGTGGGCCATGAATTATAAAAAGTAAACTGAGCCAGAAAAATGATTTATTTCATAATAACTTTTGAAGTTCTGAAATTCATTTTCATTCCACATTGGAACAAACCCCAAACCTTTCAAATGCTTTTTGGGAAATGGAATTGTGTCAAAATGTCTGTTTTCAGACTAAAAAAGTCAGGCTTTTGATTCAGGTCTCTCTTCTCTGTCTAGAAGTGACTGAAGAATCCACCCTGAACCTCAGAAATCTTCCTGTTGAAAATCTTTGTCAAGCTAGTTTCCACCAAATGTTTTTGATAAAACAGTATTTTGGGGGGGGGGGGGAGGGAGAATATTTCCTGAAAAATATGCTGACCAGTACTAAGCAGTATTGCTGCGTGACTTGCAAAAGCAGGAGATCTGTTTGCCTTAGATACTTTTATGTCTCCTGTGACTGTAATAGCAGAGCACCTTGTGATCTTTAATGTGTTTAGCTTCACAGTGTTCCAAGGAAGTAACATCATCCCCTTTTGGGAGAATAGCAAATGAGAAGAGAGACTAAGAGTTCGTCTACACAACAACATTATTTTGAAATAACTAGCATTATTTCAAAATAGCTTAGTTCGCGTCTACACAGCAGACAGTTATTTCAAAATAATGTAGAAATAATGTCAATTTGGAGGACTTCTTCCTCCGACTCCTGTAACCCTCATTGTAGAAGGAGTAAGGGAAGTTGGAGGAAGAGTGCTTTGTTTCAAAATAAGTGCTGTGTAGATGCTCACAATTTTGAAATAAGTTACACAATTGACATAGCTCAATTTGCATAAGCCTGCTTTGTAAAAGCACTCTAAGGGTGCATCTACAAGGCACCTGAAGCTCGAAATAAGGTATACATTTTGCGCTAAGCAAATTGCATAGTTTATTTTGAATCTGTTTCAAAGTAGGCCATTTCAAAATTTGGTGCTGTCTACCCAGTGCCAAATTTCAAAATAAAGCACTATTTTGAGCTATCCCTTGCTCCTCATAGAATGAGATTTACAGGATGGCAAAATTGCAATAGTGGACACATTCAAAAGACATGGGGTAGCTATTTCAGGATACTTTGGGATACTTTTGTGCAACTGGCTGGGTCCACCATCCAGTTACACAAAAGATAATATCCCTATTTCCCCTCTTCATTTCGTGCTCCCACATGTGTCATATTGGCTACAAATGCATTAGCTCAGGGAATGAGTCTACTATATTTACCCGTAAGGCACTTAGCATACTGGGAGCACAATGGGTACGACTAAACTACATGGCTTGGTCAACAGAGCCATGTAAACGAGGCAAGATGACAAGGGGAAATGAAGCGGCGATTTAAATAATGATTGTTTCGTTAAAATCAAAATGGCCACCGCGCTGTGTTGATCAGCTGTTTGTCAGCACAGAGCGGCAGTCTAGATGGGGATCTGCGGACCCTAGAACCCTTTGTCAGCAGATCCTGTAAGCCTCGTTTCACTTTGTTTGAATGTCTTGAGCCTTTTATATGCTATGCTGACAATATGCTGTTGTGTTCCCTCCCTCTGGCTCATCTGTCATTGGTCACTTTCAGCATACAGGATACTGGGCTAGATGGACTTTTGGTCTGACCCAGTATAGCCATTCTTATGTTCCTATGATCACAGTTGTCAGTCTGCACAGTTACGTGCATCAGCCTCCTACATGAAGGGAAATAGATACTTTCCAGCAGTCAGGGTTCCATAGTAGAGGCTGGATGTAAAATGGAGAGAGGTAAATAGAATTTGGGTTCCAAGAACCGAGATTACAATAGGCACCACATGAGGGAATACTAACACTGTATGAAAACAGTTCTAGTGGAGCAAATAGGATTCTTTAGGCATGGTTCTCTCAAAAAAAGTGACTCTAAAAATAGCATTGTGGAGTTCTTGTCTTTTTACCTGGCCTCTAGCCAATCACCTAAACTTTTATGAAGAGAGGTAACAATAAAAATCTCTTTCTTTCTCCCTAACTTCCTTTGCAGCATGTGGAGATATGGTTTGATTAGCTTACAAGCTTCTTGATTGTTTACATCTTCTTTTGTAGTTGAGTATGAGCAGGTGTGATTAGTGCAAATGTAAAAAATGTACTGAGGGAAAGTTAAGTCTCAAATGATATTTGCATTTCTCTCTGAACTGGTGAGGTTAACCATCATTCTTATCTGTTGAGGAAGTGAATTGTATAGAATAGGCCTAGCTCTCATGAATATTGTGTTCCCTAAACTTATAATTTCATTACTCCATACCTTGAACTGGAGTACATTCAGTGGAGGATCAGTGAAGAACACAGAATAATGGATTCATGGTGGCCTGGGTTGTTAAGCAATTGGGCTACGTCTACACTGGCATGATTTTGTGCAAATACTTTTAACGGAAAAGTTTTTCCATTAAAAATATTTGAGCAAGAGAGCATCTATACTGGCATGTGCCTTTGCGCAAAAGATTTGCTTTTGCGCAAAAGCATCCGTGCCAGTGTAGACGCTCACTTGCGCAAGAAAGCTCTGATGGCCATTGCACAAGAGGGCTTATCCCTGAGCGGGAGCATCAGAGTATTTGCGCAAGAACCACTGATTTTGTACATTACAAAGTCAGTGTTCTTGCGCAAATACTCGCCGCCAGTGTAGACAGGCGGCAAGATTTTGCGCAAAATCAAGTGCTTTTGTGCAAAATCTTGCCAATGTAGACACAGCCTTGGTGTTCTGAATTTTGTACAATTAGGAATTTGTCAGTGTTTGGCTTCATCTTCTTACTATATATTTAGAAATGTGCATCTATCTGTCCATCCGTATTTGAGTCCATTTGTTCTAGTACTCCTCCTAAATGGTAAGAGTTAGGACCACCAAATGTGGTATGCAGCATCCTCTTATCGTAACTTAAAGCCAGGTCAGGGTTTGGCTGTGCCAGAACAATGGGATGTGCCTGGAATTTGATTGTTTCTCAGAAAATGGAAAGGGAGAGGTCTGGTAGGAGTGGCAGTTATACTGTAGAACAGGGGTGTGGAACCTTTTTTGGGTCAGGGGCTGCTGACCCTCAGAAAAATCAGTCGAGGGTCAGGGAGGTGGTAGGGAGGCTGGAGTGCCAGTGTGGGCTCCCCAATGCTGTATCAGGCAACCCAGGGGTTGCATCCAGCCCATGGGCCTTAGGTCCCCCACCCTTGCTGTAGCATGACCACAGGGGGGCAGCAAGGTGCCAAAGATGGGGATTGGGACAGCTATAACCTCATTGGGGCAGCAGTGGGCAGAGGTGAAGATAGAGACAGCTATCTACTGTATATTTCAGAGAATTTGTTTATTTGTGTGACTGTTTCTGTGTTTTTCTGTCTTGCAGCTGGGTGACATGAACTTCTCTCCTAGCTATGTCCTCTGCAGCTGCAGTGGCCAGGGACAGGTGCTTGTCACCTGGCTCCAAGCTGCTGCGGTGAGAGAGGGCTGGGATTGGTTCTCTCTATCTCTCTGGAGAAGTCTGCATTCTGAATGCCTCAATCCCAATCCCACCCCAGAACAATGATTCAAATAAAGAAAAAGAAAATTTATTTGAGTAGAGGACCCGAGAAATGCTGGGAAAACCTAGTTGATAAGTATAGCAAGTGGCAACAGCCGAGCCAGGAGGTAACAAAGATGTAAATTACAGTGGTCAGGTCTGAGGCTAATATGTTCGGGTGCTATCTACTAGCCATATGATAGAAACAAGTGATTTTGTAACCAACAGGATAGCTGACAGCCTTGCTGGGCTCCTGGGTGAGGTGTGGGGGGCTCCAGCTCTGTACCCCTATAAGGGGCGGGGCCTTGGGTGGAAGGGCCGAGTCCAGGGGCAGGCAGCCCTCAGCACTGATCAAAGTGTGTGGCGCTGTGCTCCAGTGACTATTTAAAGGGCCTGGGCCTCTGGGCACCACTGCTGGCCAAAGTAGCAGCACCAGTGGCAGTCAGGAGCCCTGGGCCCTTTTGAATGGTTGAGCTCTGGGGCAGTAGCTCCCTTTGCCTCGCCCCCTTCAGCAGGCCTGAGTGTCCTAAAGGACCTCAAGGCTATGGACTATTTTAATGTCATGAGAGCATATCACTTAACAGTGGAGATGTTATAGAGGATGCTAGTTTGTGAAAGTACTTCCCGCCTCCTAAGGCCAAGCTATAGTAAGCTGAAAATAAGAGCAGCCATACTGGGTCAGACCAAAGGTCCATCTAGCCCAGTATCCTGTCTGCTGACAGTGGCCAAAGCCAGGTGCCCCAGAGGGAATGAACAGAACAGGTCATCATCAAGTGATCCATTCTGTCTCGCCCATTCCCAGCTTCTGGCAAAGAGCTGATTTGGTTAGGCCATGGAGAAGCTGAGAAGTTACTGTTCATGGAAAGGAGATGTGCAGTTGAGAGTTGACCCGTGTGCTGCTGGCACCTCAGTTCCTGTTTTCTCACCAGCTCTACCAATGGTTTCCAGTGAAAGCTGAATGCTATGGGGTACATGCTTTTTGAGCCTGGTGGTACTCATTTGAAAATGGAAGGCAGCTTCACATAACAACAGCCTGGATTTGGTCTTAGAGGAAGGATCTGACCAATTCCAGGCCAATGTTTACATCTGCAGGGAACTTTTTACCTCTTAGGGGTTAGCAGTATGCCAGTGGGAGACTATGTGCTTAGAGATATACATGACAGATTGGAAGTGTCAGATCATACAGGGGGTAAGTTTTTAATGAAAACAGAATTCTAATTTCTGTTTTTACTGCCGGAAGTTTTAAATCGTTCCAGTTTTCCTACCATTTGGGAATAATTTTTAAATTAATCCATGTGGTGTTATTCGAAAAACTAAAGTTAATTCACACACCAAGAACATCCTTCATCACTTTGTGCTTGTTGTCAGAAAAAAAACAATTCTCCTTCAGTGGAAGCATATGCCAGACATTTCCCTACAGGCCTAGCTTTCCATTGCCTTGGAACATCAAAATGCTGATTTTGCAGTCTGTGGACAGAAGTTACTTCCCAGAAAATATGAAAGTCATTTTGAGGTTTTTTTTTTTTTAAATCTGTACTTGTAATATAATATGCACCTGTCTCCTTTTTTTTTTCCGTTTCTTGATATCATCGTCTCTAAAAAGATTTGGATACACTTTCTTGGCACCTGATTTGCAACTGTGATGTGTGCATGGTTCAGCTGGCTTGCAAATGGTTCAGTACTTGTAAATATGCTTGTGAAAAAACCCTACTGGTTGTCTGCTCTTTGATATTATGTTTGTTCATTGGTACAAGTTCAGGTGAATGTTCACAAACAAGTCTGGAAGCAAGTGCTTCAGAAAAATATTAACAATAAATACTTCAACAAATATTCAGCTATAAAGTTCTCTTGGGGTTACTTTTGCAAAGCACTGTTTATATTGTTGACTTAATAGATCCATCGAACAGTGATGAATGTTTGCAGATAATCTGAAAATAGGAATAAGAGGCTGTTCCTGTTCAAGGAATAGAAACTATCTCGTCAATCATACAGTGCAAAGAATGTCAGCTAATGAATACTCATTTCAGTTTGTGAATAAATATTATGGTAATACTTGGTTATTCAAACCATTTTGTTGAGCAATAGCAGGAACATATATTTAATAAGAATGAATATTCTGAGATAAGGAGCCTTAGGTAAAGGCAAAGGAAGCAAGAAGTGATATTAGTGTTGGAATGGGAGCAAATAGAAAATTCTGGAATAAAATAATAAATGAGACAAATTTTGATAAAGTTTGTGACTCTGTCAAAAGATTCCTAGGCCTGGTTTTCTATTATATCAGTTTTATAGTAATGTAAATTTCATGGAAGCCAGTGGGGCTCTAGCAAATTAAAATTCATGTAACATATACTTTCTCCAAAACAATCCAGTATGAAACAGCTGCAGCCCTAATTATGATGTCTTGTAACTTCTTAAGAAATGTTGCACATCCCACTCAAAACAAGGTGCTACGAGTGGCATTTTGTGATATCTTCTGACATTAAGTCATTCAGTAGATCCCAACGTGCCTTACTAAAGAGAGAAACATCATTATCCCCACTTTACAGATAGAAAAACTGAGGAACAGACCTATGGTCTCCTAGGGCACGGCTACACAGTAGTATTATTTTGAAATAATGAACATTATTCCAAAATAACTATGGGTATGTCTACACTGCCACCCTAGTTTGAACTAGGGTGGTAATGTAGGCAACTGGAGTTGCAAATGAAGCCTGGGATTTGAATTTCCCGGGCTTCATTTGCATCTCGCCGGGCGCCGCCATTTTTTAAATGTCCGCTAGTGCGGACTCTGTGCCGCATGGCTACACGCGGCACGGAGTAGATAGTTCGGACTAGGCTTCCTAGTCCTAACTACCTAGTCTGTGCCGCGTGTAGCCACGCGGCACGGAGTCTGAACTAGCAGACATTTAAAAATTGTGGCGCCCGGCGAGATGCAAAAGAAGCCCGGGAAATTCAAATCCCGGGCTTCATTTGCAACTCCGGTTGCCTACATTACCACCCTAGTTCAAACTAGGGTGGTAGTGTAGACATACCCTATGTGAGCCTCTACACAGCAAGCCTGTTATTTTAAAATAATATCAAAATAACAGCTGTTTTATTCTGTATTCTGTATCCCTCATTTCATCAGGAATAACGCCTATTCTGAAATAGCTATTTCATAATAGAGCATGTGTAGACAGGGCAGCTGGAATTATTTTGAAATAAGAGGCCTCCAGGCCTTCCCACAGGTGCCCTGCTGGCCACTCTTTCCACACTCCTCAGAACTCTATAGTCCCCCTTCCGTGCATCTGTTAAAGCTGCAGCCACAGGGGAAAGGGCTTGTGGCACACAGCAGGCCCTGACAACTCTGAGCCACAAGAGCAACAGCCTGCACAGTGTTGGCAGCTGCCATGAGCGACCCCCATGCTCCGTCTGAGCCCTCCACAGCTGCAGCCATGCAGGGAGCCAGCTTCCAGAACCCTGCCTGAGGATGAAAGAGACTCACACCTTCCTGGTCTGGTGTGGTGATCCTGGACCTCATTGAGGTCCAGGGAGAGGAGGCAAACCTCCAGGTTCTCTGCACCAGGCATGGGAATGCAGATATCTAAGGCCAGATGGCTGATGGCCTGGGCAACAAGGGCCACAGCCTCACGTAAGAGCAGGTGCACATGAAGGTTAAGGAGCTGAGGCAGGCCTATGCCAAGGCCAGGGAGCACAGCTCCCACTCTGGGGTGACACAGCAGACCTGCGCATATTATGCCCAGCTCCACTACATCCTAGGGGGCGGGTCAGTCCCTTTACCCCCACCCCCATCATCATCCTTCCAGAGGGCAGAACCTGTGTGGAGGAGGAGGAGAAGTCGGATGAGACCAGAAGCATTTTGATGTCTGCAAGCCAGGAGATCATGCTTGCCCTGCAGCTGGTACTGCCCACCCAGGATGTCTTCTAGGCATTGTCTGAAGCTGGGGAAGGCCCATCAGGTGAGTGCTATTGCTTTCCCTAGGCACACACAGATGAAGGTGGTGCTCCACAATTTGCATAGCTTTTTCCAACTGCTTTTTGGAAGAGGTTTTTCTGCCATTTGACCCCATCTGGATAGGGCCAAATGGTGGAAAAGCCTCTCTTTTGGAGTAGTCCTTATTCCTCATAGAACGAGGTACACAGGGCTCCTCAACAGAGAGCATTTGCTCTTCTGCAAAAAAACAAAAAACAAACCCAAAAAACCCACCCCCAAACAGAAGAGAAAGCGCATTCCCCGGATGTGGTGTTTTTCTGGGATACCTCTGGAAAAACCCCGCAGTCTAGATGTACCCTTAATGGACAGTGATACAGTAGACATGGCTCACATTGAAACTTGAGGCAAAGTATTTTCATTTGCTAGGGGTAAATTTGTAGGGTTTGGGCTAAAAATAAGGAGCTTCAGTGATAAGGTAATAGAACTTTCACTTCTACGTTAAAGCTAATTTGTATTTGGTAAGCTGTGTGAAATGAGTTAGGGAGTTCAGTGTTATTCCCAGTGGTCTGGTGTCCATGTCAGAAACAAATGCCATCTCTTGTTAACAATCTGAGCAGATGGGCCAAACCAGAATAGAAAAGGAACTGCACTTCCCACCTTTAGCATTGTTCCATGTTACAGGGAAGATTATGCTGTGGCTCCTTGTGCTGTAGCAATTTTGTAGACGAATAGGATATTTTATTTCCTAGGTCCATTAGTCTTGGCATCTTTCTTCTACACAATTCTGCTCCTATTAAAGTCAGTTTAAAAACTCCCATTGACTTTAATGCAAATGGAATTAAACCAACATTGAGTGCTTCAGGAAATCCCTCGTTCAATATCATATTCAGGGTCACAAAGGAAGTCAGTGGCAGAGCTAGGAACTAACCTCCAATCTCTAGAGTCCAAGTCCATTTTCTTAAGTAAAAGACCATCTGTCCCCCTTTCTAGATGTTGCAATTCCCACATTTTCCTCCCCAAAACATTTGGAAATGGTTCATATACCTCAGTAGTTTGAACATTTTCCCATTTGCCAGACAAGTTTTCAATCTTTAAATTTTATGTTTAGTAAACTTAGTTGTCACAAAGAGCTTTTGCAGTGGGCAGGACTCAACAGTTGAATGAAACCCAATTTAAGTACACGCAGTTTTCAACCCTTATCTTTGTCTGGCCCTTGCCTCTTAACCTACTATAGCATGGACCATTATCATCTTTAATCCTTTAACTCTCCTTTGAAACAAAGTTGCTTTACTATCTAGACAGTGCAAAGTTCTCATCAAATATGGCTTGTAAATAGTCTTGGGGTATTTAGAGGGCAAATGGCTATATATCTAGAAATACTTTACAAACTAGTCTAGTCCCTAGTAAACTAATGGAAACTTAGGTCAATGTCCTATAAAATATTTATTTGTCATTGTCATTTTGATAAATTCTTTTCACCACACTTGGTCCTAATCCTGTGTGAAGTGCTAAGCCACATCCCAGATCCCTCTGACTGGTCTTGCCAGGGAACCTACGTGCTCTGCACCTCACAGGATTGAGCCTTGTTAGAGTGGATGCAAAGCAAAAGGGTTCTTCATGCATATGTATTGGATATGTTGATTGGTGTAAAAGCTCTGGCTGGATGTGACCTTGCTTATGTGGAATATTTTGGGTAGTGTGTTGAATAATGAATGGCTTAATCATTCATTGATGGCAGCCAAGAGTGTAATTGCTTGATTCCGGAAAAGGGTGAGGATCCTATTTCAGAAGAGTGGTTCTAGAAAATTGGCTTAGGGAGAAATTTGAAGATGAATAATAATTAATGCAGGATCTTTTTTAAAAAAGTGAAAAACTTATCCCAATGACTCATTGATTCTGTGTGTTTTTTGATTTTTTTTACCTCGCACATTTTGAAACCTTTTTTACAACATGTAGTTGGGCTGTCACTCAAAGTCAGGCATACAGGGCCTTAGACATTTTGCAGAATAAAAGCGATTTGGGTATCAACTTCCACTTACACATAAATGGCTCAAGTGGCTGATGTTATCAGCTTATTCAGTTCCAAGGCATCTATTGTTCTCACTAATTAGCCCATTCCTAATTAGTCCATTGAACCAGTAATTAGGTGAACTAGATGAACCTGTAAAGACATTTAACCCCTTTTGAAGGTTCTCTTGCAAATTTCAACTATATCTTATAAAATTAAACATAGGATTTCATATCTTTTCCCACTTTTTCTACCATACTAACAACACAATTTGCACAGGACAGATTTTAACTGGCATAGCAGTTTACCCTACCTTGCTGCACTCACACATCATTTTATCAATGCGTACATTTGGATTGTAATGGGAGTTTAGGATATGTTGAAAAAAAAAAAGATATGTGTGGTAATAGTGAGTGATGAGAGACACCATAGCTCCAGTCAGTCTAGTGGCCTGGTTGAGGGGACATCAGACAGGGCTTCTGAACACTCGGAATCTATACCTACTGTTGTCCTGCTGGGTGGTCTTGTATAAGTCTGTTCACCTTGGTTTCCCCTCACAAAGTTGTCTGTCTTCTCTGTTTAATCAGTAAGTTCTTAGGAGAAGGGATATTCCTCATTATGTGTTTGTACAGTGCCTAGCACACTAGGACCCAGACTTGATTGGGGCCTACAGATGCTACAGTAATTTAATCATGATGAATAGGTTTTCAGAAGGCAGCAGGTATATTCCTTATCTGAATAGCTGGCAACTCTGTAGTTCCCTTGAATGTTTATGAGTTTTGCAGTGGTTGTGACCATGAAAGCTGATGATACCATCTACATGTTTTGTTAGTCTTTAAGGTGCTACTAGTCCATTTGTTGTTTTTTAAGTTTTTCCTGTTACAGACTAACTCAGCTCCCCCTCTGAAGCTGAAGAGTTTTGCAGAACTGGTTGAAAAATTGGATTTTTGAATAGTGTTAAATCCTCTTCTCCCAGAAAATTTCCCTTCTGCCAGAAAATTTCTGAATTTGAATGTTTTTGTTCAGTTCTGAAGCATATTTTCTCCTATGAGTTATTCTGTATTATTTTGTTCCAAAATTCCTATAAAGAACCAACTTTTTAAATCCTCTAACTTATTCTCTGTTCTTAGCCATTTTGATTAATGAATCTTATTTCAAAATGAGTGATGTTTAATTAAATACGACCTCCCTGGATGTTCCTAGGACAATGGCAATATGAAGAGAGATTGAACTAGTGCCTTATGGACACAAATTGGGATATTATGGAGACATTAGTTCTTTCCATATTTAGGGAGATGCAGTATCTAGTGAGAAAGGGTTCAACATGTGCAATATTCATATCAGTATAACTGTGTAAGAAATATAGGACAGTACCACACACAGGCAATTGAGTAGGCATCTAGCTGCTGCTCTCCAATTGGAGGGGTTTCCTTGTACATGAGATCAAAAGGAGAGATTCTGCCACCATTATTCATGCTGAGTAAATAGTGTCTTGATCTGAGTAGTTGCATTTTCTTTACAGGGACTGCTTGCAGAGCATGGTGGCCAAAATTAGTAGAATGTTTTATGGAGTGCAGAGGACTTGTGTCTTCATTGCTTTGCATCTTGTACAGTGAATTATACTTATTCCTGACTGCCACTCAAATGGCATCCAACTGCAAAGCTCCCTCAAGTTGTGTGTCTAGACTACAGCACTTTCCCTCACTACTACTGAGATACTCAGATTTTGGGAGGGAAGCTTTTGTGACTATTAATTGCGGTTATACTTTAGGATTATAGCAGGAGAGGATTTGGAAAGTAACAAGAAGTGAAATGATTTATTTGTGTGTTTGGAATCTGTGAGCAACATCAGCATTCCATCCTGTCTGCTGCCTACCCACCAGTGCTGGGAAAGGAAAGGATGGGGGAGAAGAAACACTCCCATTTCTTGGCTCAGTCAAATTACCTAAAACAAAACATTTTTCCCATGGCCAGACAAGTCACATAGGTGAGCTGGAAAAGCCACATTACCTCTGTGTCACAGTCAGGTGCTGCAGCTCTGTACCAACCAGCCTTTGTAGGTGTGGGGAATGTGCTTTTGCATAGTTCAGCAAACACTGTAGACAACTCCTCCCATGTGCTGTTTTGGGAATTTTGTGAGTTTTCAAGAGGTCTGTATATGGATGTTCTCGAAAGGTGCATCTACACTGAACCATTATTTTGAGATAACTAGCATTGTTTCAAAATAACAATGTGAGCGCCTACACAGCCAATTATTTCAAATTGAAATAATTTGAAAATAATGGATGGCTTATTCTGAAATCTGTAAACCTCATTTTATGAGGAATAACACCTATTTCAAAATAGCTATTTTGAAATAAGGCGTGTATGGATGCTCTACTGCTGCTATTTCAAAATAGTCCCTTACCAGGGCCCTTCTAAGTGCCTTCCAGGGCTCTAAATTGAGGTAGCACGTCTACATTAGGGAAGCCTGCCTTGGACTAATTTTGAGGCTTTCCTGCAAGTAGACGTGCTATTTTGAAATAAGCTATTTTGGAATAACTATTCCAGAATAGCTTATTTCGAAATAAATGTACCCTAAGGCTAATAGGCTATAAGGTTATGTATCCATCCAAACTTTCCCACTGAGGGTACGTCTACACTCCAGCACTATTTCAAAATAACTAGCGCTATTCTGAAATAACTTAATCTGCCTCTACACAACAGACAGTTATTTTGAAATAGTGTCAAAATCCTGTCAAGCTGGAGGACTTCTTACTCTGATTCCTGTAACCCTGATTGTACAAGGAATAAGGAAAGTCGGAGGAAGTGTGCTTTATTTTAAAAGAAGTGCAGCGTAGACACTCCCTATTTTGAAATAAGCTATTTCGAAATAAGATACACAATTGACATAGATCAATTTGCTTAGCTTATTTCGAGTTAAGCCCTTCAGTGTAGTAGGACCCTGAGTGAGCAGTTACAAAATTAACTAAACAACTGTTATCATCAGAGATAGACAGCTGGTCCCAGCACACTCCAGGGTATGTCCCTCTAATGCAGGGCTACTCAAGATGCAGCCTGCGGCCTGCTTATATGCAGCCTGTGGTGCCTTGAGCCGCTTCCCGGGCCACCTGCCGGCCTCGTCGCAGTGGGCTCCAGCACCAGCGCCTCCCCTCAAGCTGAGCCACACGGCACCACACTGAGCCAGGCCACATCGGCGCATGCGCAGGAGCTATTGGCTGGCGGGGGAGGGGGACGGTAAAAGGTGGCAGCAGAACATGCCTGCTGCATCAGCCACAGCAGCAGCGCCTCCCCATGAGCAGAGTTGTGCAGCACCACACTGAGCTAGGCAGCATTGGCGCATGCGCAGGAGCTTCTGGGGGCAGCAAGAGGCAGTGGGGAAGTCAGGCAGTGAGGCATGTGGCTAGGCAGTGGCAGAGCTGGCAGCGAGAGATGTGGCAAGGCAGTGGCAGAGCCAGGCAGCAAGGCGGGGGCGAGAAAGGTCTGCACAGGGGCTTGGGTAGGGTTACAATATATCCAGTTTTTCCCGGACATGTCCTTGTTTTCACACGTTAAATCTCCATCTGGATGGGTTTTTTAAACGGCAAAAAATGTCCTGGATTTTTTTGCCTTGCAAAGGGGATTGGGGAGGTGGCAGTGGCACATACTCTCAATGGAATATTCAGAGCTGCACGCCCGGACCATTCACAGCCACTCTGTGCACAGGCCCTAGTACCTGAAGGGAATAGTGTGTGGTTTCTATGAGACCCAGGGTGCTACCCTCTGCCCCACTAGATTTATGTCCCCAGCTCTGCAGGAGGGAAAGGACATTGGGTTAGAGCAGGGGGGCTGAGGTTGCCTGGCTCTGAGGGAGGAGTGGGGCATTGGGTTAGAGCAGGGGGCTGGGTGGTACCTGGCTCTAGAAGAGGGGAAGGGCATTGGGCTGGAACGAGGAGGGCTGGGGTACCTGGCTCTGGGGGAGGGTTGGGTGCATTGGGAGCTGGGCATTAAAACTGGCTTCTTTCCTTTCCTGTAGGTGGGCAGTGGATCTGTTGGTTAGATTTGGGGGTTCCAGTCTCTGCTCTGTGAGGATTATGGGAGCTGGTGCTTGGTGAGGCAGGCAGGGGAAAGGAAGGGATTCTGAGAAGCAGGATTCCTGGGTTCCTTTTCTAGCCATGCCACTTCTCCCCTCAGTGCCTTTAACTTCACAGTGATTCTACTTATATTTCAGTAAATATTGTATTGGCAGCTTTTGTTTGATTTGTTAAAATTGTGCAGCCAAAATAAAAAAGTAGTCAATATAATGGTCTTTTGTTGATATGTGTTTTAGTCGTTACATTTCCGGATTGTCATTGCTCATTAAAAGTGCTGTCATATGGATGGAAATCGGGTAAACATTGCATTTTATTAATATCAGCAGAACTAACTTAAATGGGGCCTGTGTGTTGCGTAGTCTTGCCTTAATCTTTGTACTCATGCCCGTCAATGTGAAATAAGCTATTTGCACATATTTGCATATATGTGCAATCACACTTAAGTTGAAGCCCTCAGCATGTGCTGTGGGTATCATTGTGGCTCCCAGGGCTTCTAAAGTTGAGTAGCCCTGCTCTAATATGTAAATGACAAAGGATGATTCCTGATCTTGACAAAGGGTTTTATTGTTTTTTTATCCACCTGGGTTACAATGAGCAGAAACTGCCCCTTATCTCCTCCCCATTCATCTTTCACAACATCACTATAGGATACTATCAAAAGAATCTAGGATCAATACTAAAATACAGATTCAAAAGTGGTCTCCTATAGTCTGATTGTCGTGTATCTCAGGTCTTTGTGAGGTTCTATTAACCTTCGTGCTTCTCATATGTGTTTTTACAGGAGTTTCTTGAGTGACCTCAGATATTGGTCCTCAGTAATATTTGCAGCACCTCTCAATTTAGCATAAACTGGCTACATCTAGACTGCTGCTTTTTATCAGAAAAAGGTATGCAAATTGTGCTCCACAATTTGTGTACCTTCTTCCAATAGTTTTTTCAGAAGAGGCTTTTCTGAAATTTGGCCCATCTACACTGGGCCAAATTTTGGAAAAACCTCCTCTTTCTGAAGAGCCCTTCTTCCTTGTGAAACAAGAAAGACAGGGCTTCCAAAAGAGCACGTCTGCTCTTCCACAAAAAATTTTGGAAGAACAGATGCGTCCTCTAGACTCCATAGTCTAGATATAGCCACTGTGAACATGTTTCTCTTACTTCAGACCACGAATAAAGATGTTAAATATGATTCATGCATTGGCCAATTTATAACTTTGAATTCAGAATCAACAGGTTCCTCTCTGTAATTTTTTAGTAGAGATTATTGAAAATAAAACATCATAAATGGATGCTTCAACAACAGGGAAGGAAAAATATGTTGGAGTAGGAACAAATGTGCATTTTTATTGGTTAAAAGTATAAAGAAATAGGAAAAACATGTTTTTCGTCTTTGCATTTCAGTGAACATAAAAACAAGACAAAATAGATAGGTGACCATGCATAACAGAACAATTATTCTACTAAAGCATTCTGTGACAGAGTGTGTGATGTTACCAGAACCCAGAGATGGATAAGATAGCATTCTTATACGTGACCACTTCTTTGTATTATTTTTTTTTACAATATCTGCATGTGAATAAGAAAACATCCTTCCCTGCTGTTATGGATTTCTGGCTGTGGCACTACAGTGATTTTCAAAAGTACTTCTCAATAATATGTGGAATTATACCTTAGAATTCTTCTCCTTTCTGCTTATTGAAAACAAATTTTATAACTGATATAGATTATGTAAAACAACATAGATTCACTATTGTTTTAGCTAATCTATATACCTTCCAATCCATGTGTTACAAGGTAGGTATTTATCTTGCCCCCATGAAGTATAGGACTGTGGGTTATTGGTCTAGTGAGAGATATCTTTTCATATTTCAAACATGTAGATAATTTGTTTTCAGTATTGCAAAATCTTTAACTACCAAAAGAACTAATATCCACATCCACAGAGATGTGCAACGTGTAATTAAAACATATGTGTATGATCAAATAAGTTCCTGAAGTCAATGGGAATCTTTTCTATTGACAATCAGTTTTGCACCAGGCTTTATTAGAAGCAAATCTTTTTTTAAAAAAATTGGTCTCTGAGTCTTGCAAATAAGGCATTTAAAGTAAAACATTTAAAGCACATTTTACTACAAATAAAATAAAGTTTTTAGACACCTAATGTTTTCATCTGTAAAAATCAGAAGCACAGACCTTCTGCCAGATGCAGCCAACAGCAACCAGGGCTGGGCTCCTTTCCATCAATATAATACAGAATGGACTCAAGCCCCTACCAAGAAACCTAGGTAAATTGCATGTCCCCCTGGATGCTTCTGAGAAGAAATATTTCTCCACTCACAACTGCAGAGTCTGAGCATAGAAAATAAACTTTTTAATGAAAGAAGTGAAGTAACTCGGTGTTAATTTGGAAAACACCACAATCAGGGTTCATAACCATAAACCCTGTGTAGAACCATTTGGTTTACAATTGTTTCTTTGTCTTTGAGAGGTCAAATAAAACAATAGCAGCCTTATTTATTGGAATATTTGGGGCAAAATGAAAGATCTGATAATTACTTTGACCAGCACACTTAATTGAAATAGGGTATATTACATGTTGCATTAGAGTAAGTTAGCATAAGTTAGTTGCAATTCTCTCTGTTGATTCCTCTTTAAGTTGGAATCTTGGCCTCATCACCTGGAATTAATGAATTAATGACACACAAGGTTTAATTAAAGGAAAGAGTGAAGAAATAACCGCAAAAATGAAAACGCTGCTGAAATAATTTTCTGAAGAAAAAAATTACATGATTCACCACATCATTAAAGAGATCCAACTATCAGACACATGCACATACATTTCTGAAGGATTGGGAGATTACAAAGCACCTGATTATTTAGTAAGGTGACAAAATGCTCTGAAATAACCAGAACAAATATTCAAAACAATGTGGGAATATGCAAAATTTTAAAGGCAAATATATTGTTTCTTCTTTACTCACCCAATGAACTATTAGATTAAAGTGGAGGCAGGAATGTCACCTAAATTTCAGAGGCTAGATGGGTGAGGGAATATCTTGGACAGAGCTTAAAAGTTTGTCTCTCTCACCAACAGAAGGTGGTTCAATAAAAGACATTACCTCACCCATTTTATCTCTCTACACTGAGACCAACACAGGTACAAAAATACTGCCTACCCTAAATTTAAGTCATGTTCAGTAAATAATATAGATAACAATCATTGGAAATATGGTCTTCTATTTTATAGGCATCTGCAAAGCAATCGACACCATTAAGGCTCGACTAGTCTCCTGCGGTTTCAATAGTTTAAAATATTTCATTGCAGTTTCTTCTCACAAATATCTGACATTATTAAACACCAGATCCAAAAGGAAGATGACACATCCAGCTAAACACAAAATAAATCCCAGCCTAAGTTTAGGAGAAATGGTTGTTTTTAACTAACTGTCTCATCAAGGATGCTATTACATTTCACAGAAAACAATCAGCTTTCCTTTGTAAGCAAAGTGGGAAAGTAAATGGTTCACATTTTTAAAATCGCCATATAAAGAATGCAGCAGAAAGTGGCCATTTCATTAGCACACATGAGCCCTTTGAAAGACCAGAAAATGGCTCATTATCAGGTTATGTAGTAGCACTTATGCTGGTTTGCCTGAGACTGTACTCTTCACAAGTGGAAAAAAATGCTTCAAATATTAGCAGAGGCCATATATTTTTTCATATTCATTAAATTTCTCTTCACCTATGCTTTAATGATGAGCTCTCATCTGGTACCCTCTGATGTGTGCATAGACCAAAAAGATGGATCAGCCAAATAAGATTTAATTTAACCCCCTTTGTACCAGGCTCCATACATGACCATTATTTCCATGACATAGAAAATAAAGATCAGAAAACATTTGCATCCACAGATTGCTAGACATCATTTGAGTATCTTCAGAGGGGTAGCCGAGTTAGTCTGTAACTGGAAAAACTTTAAAAAAACAAAAAATAGTCTTGCAGCACCTTAGAGACAACCAAACATGTAGATGGTATCATGAGTTTTCGTGGGCAAAACCTACTTCTTTCTTATGAAGAAGTGGGTTGTGTCCACAAAAGCTCATGATTCCAGCTACATTTTTTGTTAGTCTCTATAAGGTGCTGCAAGACTGTTTATCATTTGAATATGTTTATTTAGTAACTGATCAAACTCAAAGTGTCAATTGGGGAGGTGGAGTATATTGTGAAAGATTTCAGAATAAGGCAACCTTGATTCACTTGGCTTTTTTTGTATACAGGATAGTAATCCAGCTACTTCAGCTAAAGATAATAGAAATTGGCTATAGAATGTTTACACATGAGTAGTATTATTTTAATTGGTATTATTCCCACCAAGATCTTGTTTTCATAGTAGCCTGTAATGAATTGTGGAGCATTGTAGAAAGTCAAGAGGAGAGAAAGTTCATGATGAAACAGAAAATTAATCAGTTGTATCCAAATTCTATGCAGTTTATTTCCCTTGTGCTGCTTACCTTTCCTTTCTGGTTTGGAATAATAGAGTGAAGCAACATGCAGTCTGTATTTCAAAGAAAAAACACAACCCAGAATTTATGATACATTAATGTTCTTGAACTAGATGCACTTTGCAGGGGAAATTCACCTCTTTATTCCCATGTGAGCTCTGTATCACCTATTTTATACAGTGGCCACCATCAAAAAGTGACCTTTTGCCTGCAGCTAGAAGTCCATGGCACTGGAGATACCACTATATTCCTCTCTGTGTACCTAAAATGTGGGAAATTAGTAGCTCAGATACCACTGAGTGATTTCTTTGGGTAAATGGTAGTGACTACTCTGGCCTGATTTAATTCTAGAACTCCTTGGATCACTTTCTTTCTAATTTATATTCAGCTCTTGTACACCTTTGTTTAGAAGCACTGCATAATTTAGTGTAGCTAAGAAGACACTATACTGGGTTCATATAGGCTAAAACTCTTGCAGGTGAATGGCTGTTTTTACAGGAAGGAAAGAAAGTGTAAGGAAAGAGAAGATAAGATGGGTAGGTAGTCATTTACTTTCAGACATTCATTTAATCTCTCATCATGAATACTTTCTCTTCCTCATGACATCTGCAAACTGGCATTACTATTTGATGACAAGTGAGCTGACATCTCTAAAAATATAACACTTTAACAAATTGTTTAGCAATGACTGCGCGCAGCCATCAGGTAAAGGCAGTGATGAGGTTGAGAGGATTTCAAATGAAATGTGTGAGCTTTAAAATAATCTGTGGATGGACTGGAAAGAAAGGCTTGATTAATTTTTTTTGATAGCCTCTGAGGCAAAAAGGGAACTAGATACCTATATATCTATATTTATTACTAGAAAACTCTGTTCTTTTTCTCTGGATACCCTAATAGAGGGGGAATGTCATCTCCTTTTGGGACCTGAAAACCTCAGTGTGGAATGTGAAATCATAGTGCTGTTCTGCAGTGTGAATCTCTGTTTTTAAGGGAGAAGAGGTAAAATGAGCTCAACCTTTGCCCAACTATATGAATGAGACCTTCAAGCTATTTTTCTTTTCCTTTTCTGGGATTAGAAGTGCTGAAATGCTGCAAGAGAATCTGTTCTCATACTTCCGACGTACCTGACCCAGCAATCCCATGAGAGTGTCCATTCATGAGGCAGCATGTCTGACTCGCAGAACAAAGAGAACTAGGTACGTTCAGATAAGCGCCTACATTTTAGCACCTTTACTGAATTAATACAAACTCTTTGAGATTCACCCATCGCTAATTCTCACCTCAGTTTATGTAACAGGGTAGCAAAAGCTGTGCTCAGCAGAGTCTGATAGTAGTGTGCATTCTGTCTGTATGTACCCCTTCAAGGCCCAGCAACTCGATTCCAAATATGAACAAAAATGGGGCCTCAAAGCTGCACCTATTTAAACTTTTGTCTGGGAACAGACTAATATTTCCTGAGGGTATTCAGAGCTGTGAGACACTTCTGTACCATCTGTATTTATGAAGTGTTGGTTGGGAGATCAGCTGCACAACTCCACCTGTCTGTGGCAATACAACCTCCTCCCACAAGCCTCACAGCCTTCACTCTCTCATTGAAGGTTAATGATAGGCACACACCAACTCTGGAGCCCTCCAAACATCTTTCTGAAGTGCCCAGCCCCTCAACCACTGGAAGCTCTCAGAATCTCTGATCCTCTGCTCTCCAAGGAGCAGTACAATACCAGTTATTCCCTCGATTACAGCTCCACCACTTAGATATGTTTTAGAGAAACAAGATGGCTGTGTCTAGACTGGCCAGTTTTTCCGGAAAATCAGCCACTTTTCCGGAAAAACTTGCCAGCTGTCTACACTGGCTGCTTGAATTTCCGCAAAAGCACTGACTTCCTACTGTAAGAAATCAGTGCTTTTTGCGGAAATACTATGCTGCTCCCATTTGCGCAAAAGTCCCTTTTGCACAAAAGGGCCAGTGTAGACAGCTGAGATTTGTTTTGCGCAAAAAAGCCCCGATCGCGAAAATGGCGATCGGGGCTTTTTTTGCACAAAAGCGCGTCTAGATTGGCCACGGATGCTTTTCCACAAAAAGTGCTTTTGTGGAAATCGTCCTTGCCAATCTAGATGTTCTTTTCCGAAAATGCTTTTAACAGAAAACTTTTCAGTTAAAAGTATTTCCGGAAAATTATGTCAGTCTAGACGTAGCCGATATGTTTAACAGACAGCTCAGATTCAAGTGAAGGAAGCAGAAGTACTGGAAACAAAGGCTTGCATATATGTTAAAAACATAACATGCATTCTAGAACCCAGACTTACTTAACCAGACAGCCCATCATCTAATAATATTTAGCTCATCCCCAAGCCTTTCCAGAATTTTTCAGCCAACTCTGTCTCTGATCCTATTTTCATGGGGAAAAAAAATCCACTGTCAACTTACTTCCTAGGTGAAAGATTTAGAGTCCCTCAGCTACTTATCATTACAGTTCAGAAATCCATCTTCTTCACTTGTAAACAGGACTCCTTCCTGCTGGTTTACTCCCTTCCTACCTGAAAATGCCCTCCTGTAAAGATTGTACAGTCCTCTCATTAACAATCTATGCACATTGTAAATGAGCATCCATTGTGTATCATACAAGTTTACAGATATCCAGATGGATAGCTTAACATCTCTTGACTGAAAAAAAATCCTTATTTATTACCTTCTGGTGAGCAAACCCCAATTCACAGATTTTAAGAGCACAACTTTCAGTAAATATCTAACTCCTTATATATTACCTATGCATACATTTCACACTGACTAGGATGATCTGTGTGACACAGGATTTCAATAGAAATATCAAAGGACACTCTTTGGCCAACTAATATGAAGATATAAGACCCAGGAGATCCTTATAGACCTCATAAAGCCTTGTGTACTCTGCTCTCTTCCCTCTAACCTGATTCTCCTGCTCTCTTCGCAGGAGCACCCATCCCCCCACCTGCAGCCTCATCTACAGAAGGAGGAGTGTGTATATATATATATATATATATATATATATATATATATATATATATATATATATATATGGAAGAATTTGCTTGCGTTAATGAAGCTAATCAAGTCAAGATGGAAGTGGCTCCTTCAAAACCTTTGGTGTGGTAATGTGATTTCTAGAGAGGGGAATGCGTTAACCATTTGAGATCTTTATTCAATCCTAAATTGACAGCCACATCAGTTGTAAAAATAACAGAGTTTAGAGGAAAAAAAACCCAAAAATGAAAACCCTGCAGTGACATATGCTTTGTGAGAAAGAATATAATATAATATAATATAATATAATATAATATAATATAATATAATATAATATAATATAATATAATATAATATAATATAATATAATATAATATATATTGGATACTTTCACAATTACAAATTTTGAGACACTTACAGTTAATGAAAAAGAGAAGAATAAAATATGTACAAAAGCAAAATATTTACTTAGATCCACTCAAACCAGCTTCAACCTAATTTGGGTCCAGACCTGGATATTAAAAAGAAAACAGTTTTTGCCTCTTGCAAAAAAATGTGGAGATTTCTTGATTTTGTTACAAATGGGGATGAAAAGACATTTTAAAATTTGTGCAATGATATTTTGAATGTTTATTTCAGAACAGTTGAAATATTTCATTTTCAGTGTGACCATTTAAGAACTAACTAAAACTTAAATTTTGGGAAAAAATGTCAAGTGGACTGATTGTGGACCTATAAGCTTTGAAGCCCAGGCTCAGCTGGGAGCCTCAGCATTTGAGAAGTGGCATTTCCAGGGCTTTCAGACTTCTAGCTCCCCATGATCCTGACAGACAGGCAGGCCCACTGACAGGGCAGGTGCAAGAGGCCCATTGCCCGGGGCCTAAGCGCTCCCAGCTGCTGCAGTGGAAGCCCCTTTAATTTGCGGTCAGACTGACAGAGCACCACTCCACATGGCTGAGGCATGGAGGGAAGGGTGTGCTGCAGTCTAGGCATCACTACACTTTGACTGCTCTTGTCCCTGGCCCTTCTGCCTGAGGCCACACCCCTTGTGGAGGAGTGGAGCCAGCTTCCTCCCTCCTTCCCCCCTCCCCCATTGCCCTGGAGCCTGTGTTGTCTGTCGATCCTACTGTGGACAGGCTATTAAGAATCCAGAGCTTCCTGGGCTTTCAGGCAGGCCAACATCCTACTGAATAAACTTAGAGCTGTGGAGACCCTCCAAGCTTAGGACTCAAATGGACTCAAATGGAGATAATTCAGTGCTGCCCATCACTGAGTAGCATCAGTATCCAGAAGCTGACCAGACTTGTCAACATGACAAGCATCTGGTCAGTTTCACTGCTGCTATTCAATGGTGGGCAACAGTGAAACTAACAAGAATGATGTCAATTTTAGTAAGCAGCTTCTAGGACTTGCAGGATTTTTGGTCATTCAGGAATCCAGGGAATATACATTGTATTTCCATTCTATGAAGAATGGATGTTTTGACTTTTCATTCTTATTTGGGCCGTTATTGTTAGTCAATTTTAGAAAATTCTAATTTCTGTCCAGCTCTGATATCCACAAAAACCTTGAGGGAATCATGACTAGGAACAACTCCAGTGTTTTAGGAGTTTTAGAGCATTCATACATTCCTCCACAGAGTAGCCACATAAACAGTGACACTATATTTTTATATGAAGTTAGTCACTACTTCCTTATAAGAGCTGATATGCTTGCCTTATCTCAGTTTGTGAAATAAGGCAATTCTCCATGCCAGTCTTAGTATTGCATTTGTCACATCTCACCTCACACCTTTTGTATGTATAACGCGTGGGAAAAATAGAGCTCTGACCTCATTTGGAGCCTCTAGGGCCTAAGCACTAAAAAAATACAAATAGCATTAACAACAATACTTCCACATCTGCACACACCAGATATTGTAACAGCCCTGGGCTAGGCTAAATGGGTATTGCATGCAATTTCTTACTCAGAACTCCCAACTGTATGTTCTGTGTTTCAGATGTTTTCCCTCTCTGGCATTGTGAGTATATTGTAGTGAGAATGGATGAAAGCTCACTTGATGTGAATCCCAATGTACTTTACAAATTACATAGATAGAGAGCTCACTTTATCCACCACTAAAATGCAGTCACCTCTAAGAAGAAGCAGAGTGACTGCTTAGCACTGAAGAGCAAAACCACATAATAGTGTAGGATGGGAAGTGGGCAGTGGACAGTCTAATTGAAATTTCGGAGGGAAATGTAGAAGCAGACATATTTTCCTAGATTAAAATTGGCCAGGACACTGGGGTGTTGTCCCTATTTTTCTATACAATATCATGGAACCGGCAATGACCAGTCCGGATCTCAGATTTGCATCTCCATCAATACACAGCACCCCCAGAAGCACAAAACCCTTTATTATCATGCTAAGCGAATTACTTTGGTGGAGAGCCAGAAAGAAGATTGCCATCTACTGGCTCAGCATTAGCACTTCCTGCAACACAGAGTTTTCTTTGGAGGCCTGCCAGCCAGTTACTCACTCTGCCCACATCACCCTAGTTTGCTGATAAGCTTACAGTTTTGAAGGACATGGCTGATTGGCTTAGTTCCCCTCCCTCCCTTTTTTTTCTGTTCACTTTCTCCTCTTTGATTTATGAAGGTCTCCAACACTCTCTTACAGGTCCTTCTCTAACTTTACTGATAAGGGATTTCTCCATGTCCAATTAGTGTGGGTAGTGTAGCAGGTTAGAACCTGATAATTAAAAGAATTAAAACAGGCAGAATGACCTTGGTTCAAAGGCCTCCAGAGGTAATTTATAAAACTTCTAAGACTCCAAGAAAAAAATGTGTTTAGTGTTATTTTACCCCTTCTTCATCAGAAACAAGATTATCTCATAACTTCAAGGTCTTTCTAAAAAGAGAGACAGAAGAATCTCATTTTGAAATGTTCCCCTGAAGGTTGTATATTTCTAGAAAAAAACTGTATTTTAAAAGTTCCAAAATGAGTGGTTACGTTACTTGTATTTTGTCACTAGATAGCTATCTGCCATAATACTGTATATCCAGGATAACAGAAATCACAAAGAGCATAAAATCTCATGAGATTTGAAGCCTTATTCTATTACATGTGCTTGAAGGTTTCATTCTGAAAGGGGAAAATTAAAGTGGGAGAGCTGATGTTGCAGTTTTGGTGGTTTATGCAGTTTATGTAATGGGGGGTTTATGCAATTATTATAGAAGAAAGGCTTGTTCTAGAAAGGTGCTGGTGAATATCTGCTGAGCAGATGCAACTCTGTTTTCACTGGTAGTTATGGATGTACTACACTTTACAGGAGCAGCTCACAGTTAAGTGGAACTATATTTTCAGATACAGAAAAGTTCTGAAGTTGAGTGAGATACCAGAGTCTGAGAAAACTGCATAGAGAGACATTGACTGGGGCACAGACAAAGAGGTAAGATCACTGAATTTCCCTGTAGAAAGGGATTTCTATTCTGTCTGAATGTATTCAGTTTAGGGATGGAGAAAATAGGATATTCACTCACTCACTGACTTTTCCTACTTGTCCCTGGCCCCGAGCTGCTAGGTGCTTGCTTACAGACTCCAAATTAGACAATGTAATCAATAAGAGATGGACCTTGTCTTAGTTGAGTTTTCCCATTAGAAGACATGTGGTTGTGGTACCAGACAATAGTTCTGGTTTCTTTTTTCATGTCTGTAACTGTGTATCCAGTGAGGCTGAGGTGCTCTCATACTGGCTTTTGTCTGTTACCATTCTTGATGTCTGGTTTATGTCCATTTATTCTTTTATGTAGATACAGTCTGGTTTGTCCAAAATAAATGACAAAAGAGCAATGATGGCACATATCACTTTAGTAGATGTAGGGATATAAGCCACTACTCCACTATCTAATAAGCACATTGGATTAGTTGCTTCTCCTGCCTTGCTGCCTCTAGCTGAGAGAGGCAGTGGAGGAGAGGGGGTAGGAGCAGGAGCCAGTGCAGGGGGAGCTGGCTTAAAAGCCAGTTCTCCCCCAACACCATCTCTGGGGGAGGGGAAGGGGTCAGGGGAGGCAGAGCCATAGCAGGGGACTGAGCATGAGCTGGGAATCAGCTGATTCCCTGGCTAGTGCCCAGTTCTCTCCTCCTTCCCCTGCCCCCCACTGCTGTGCTTGTGCTTTTTAAATGTATTAAGAGCTGTCAAGATCTTAATACATTTAAAAGGCACAAATGCAGTGGGGAGGACCAGAGGTGAGTCGGGACAGCTGATTCCTGGCTTTTACCCAGTCCCCCAGCTGTGCTTCAGCCTTTTAAATGTATTAAGAGCCTGAAGGCAGAGCTGTAGCAAGGTTAGCTCCTGGAGCTAGGAGCTAACCCCACTGCAGCTCTGCAGTTTCCCCTCCTTAGCTGATTAAGCACTATTTAACATCCCCAGTAGGTGATTGAGCCCTTGATGGTAGGGCTGATGTGATTAGGTCCTCTGATGGTGTCACCAAGGTAGAGGTGTGGACATTGTTGGCAACGAGGTTTGTTGCAAAGATAGGTTTCTAGGTTTATTACAGGCTTGAAAAATGCCATTTGTAAGTAGAAAACCCTTCAAAAACTGAATGCAATGTGAAACTGCTGAGCTGGAATTCATATGCAAGTTGGCACCAGCAGAATGGGTCTGAATAGAAATTGGAAATGGCTCTCTCATTACAATAAGTAATTTTCCCCTTTAGGGATCAAAGCCTTATTAACAAGCTCCCAGCCTTGCCTAGAAGGCTGCTAGCCTCAACACAGCAATCCTCCAAATAAACAAACAGCCTCAGCACAAAGGCCTCCAAACAAACAGACCATGTACTATCTTTCAGTCAAGCAGCAAGCACAACATAAACTCAAACAATGTTCAATCTTATCTCCCCAGTGAAATTGCTCTCCCCCCTAGGACTGTTAGTGATGCAGAGTTACACCCACTTACACAAGGAATGAACTGGGACAATACCAAGAAAGTGCCTACCCTAAAAAAAATTACTCTCACATTTATTTCCTTCATTCCTTAGAAACCCTAGCAAATGAGATTTGGAAATATGCTTTGGGAGTAAAAGCTTTTTTAGCTACCCAGGTAGGAGTTTGATATAGCATTACCCAGATTTGTAAGTCTGGTGACCAGCAACAATGTAGTCTCAGAGCTGAGATATCCAAAAATCTTTCTAATAGTGAGACGTTTCAGAGGGGTAGCTGTGGTAGTCTGTTATAGCAAAATTAATGACGAGTCCTGTGGCACCTAAAGATAAGCAATTTATTTGGGCATAAACTTTCATGGGCTGGAACCCTGATCCATTACATGTATCTGACAAAGTGGATTCCAGTCCCTTATGCCCAGCAAATGTGTTAGTCTTTAATGTGGTAAAGGACTCCTTATTTCCCCCCCTCTAGTGGGAACACATGTTTCACAGGAGAAGAAATGACCATTAAAATGGTCACTTTCACTGCCCCCAAATAACCAACATTTCCCTTTTCACCTCTGGAATGTGCTTCCTCCTTGATCTGAGAAAGCCCAAACTTACTGATTTCCAGCACACTTCATAAAATCTGTGTACATAATTGTTTAAGGGAATAGAACTGCATGGTCAAGTCTTGTGCATCAAACATTATTTTAATACAAAGAATAACAGTACTACCAGGAAAGGACAGTGCTAACTACTTGCATACAGTAAGATATCAATATTTTACTTGAAGATGCTACTGAAGAGCCCACTCAAAACATAGTGACGCTTTAAAAGTTTGCCCTAAAGCCACTGCTGTTTCTAAATGTTTCCTACAGCTTTCAAATTTTCTTCCCTGCAGGCTGACACTTCCTCCTTCATTGTGTGCCTCATTCTCTCCACAGTTTTTGCTGGGTTTGAAATAAATCTTCTAATTTACTCTCAATCTGTCTACTATTAGCACTTAATTATTAGACTACTTCAAAATTAAATCATTCCAGCATTTTGAGGATTTACTAGATAGGGTTTACTTAACTCTTTCCTTACTCATAAATCCTACAGTCCCCAGAGACTCTCTTTATAATTCTTAATATTTTGTAATGCTAATTCATGCTAGTTCATGTTCCCTGCAAGCCATTTTCAATGCAACCACAACAAATTCACCAGGGGTGTGTCTAGACTACATGCCTCATTCGACGGAGGCATGTAGATTAGCCAGATCGGAAGAGGGAAATGAAGCCGCGATTAAAATAATCGCGGCTTCATTTAAATTTAAATGGCTGCCCCGATCTGCCGATCAGCTGTTTGTCGGCAGATCGGGGCAGTCTGGACGCGACGCGCCGACAAAGAAGCCTTTCTTCATCGGCACAGGTAAACCTGGTTTCACGAGGCTTACCTGTGCCGATGAAGAAAGGCTTCTTTGTCGGCGCGTCGCGTCCAGACTGCCCCGATCTGCCGACAAACAGCTGATCGGCAGATCGGGGCAGCCATTTAAATTTAAATGAAGCCGCGATTATTTTAATCGCGGCTTCATTTCCCTCTTCCGATCTGGCTAATCTACATGCCTCCGTCGAAGGAGGCATGTAGTCTAGACACACCCCAGGGTAAAAATGCACCAGGATAAATATACATATTTGGATTCCTCACACATTATATTCAGGAGACAGAAAGGAACTCTAGAGAGACAAGGTGGGTGAGGTAAAATTTTTAACGGACCAAGTAAAACAAAAGATATTACCTCACCCACTTTGTCTCTCAATATCCTGGTGTCCACAACCACTACATCTATGGTGCATATAATCACATGACCAAATTTCAACTTACCAGTTAACTTCTCTTACAGAGACTGATCTGAACCAAAACCCCTACTTCAAAAACTCTAAACTTTTGGCCTCAAAAATTTCTGGATGTGAACTTTGTGGCTGAAGCCTATATACAGTTTCAAAGTTATAACCTGTGGACTAAGATGAAAGATGGGCCAAATTTCTGAAGGGAATAAAAGGTAGATTTTTGTTTGTTCATTTTCAATTGATTTTTGTACAATTCCTACAGTTATAAATTCTGTTTAACTAAATGTATAGACATTTTAATCCTGGAGAAATGTTCATTGATAGTTGTGTACAATGCTTTTTAGAACTGAGCATAACACTAATAAATAGAACTGACAGCTGTTTTTCAATATTTGTTTTCCATGCTGAAATATGAGATTTTATTGAAATAAATGGCTTCCCCAAATGTAGGTTAACATATTTTTTGGATTTTTAAGTGGGAAAGTTCAAAGTGAAGGTAGTATGTTTTTTAAATGGAAATTTAGAAATGAAACCTAAGTGTCAAAAATGTTGACATTTCAAAAATGTTTAATTTTGCTCAAATGTTGAAGATTTTTGGAGCTTTTCATTCCACATTTTTTTTAACGGTTCAATGTTTTTGTCCTATTTTGGTAGGAAAACGCTGTGATACCGGACTTTCCTGTAGGATGGAAATTACATTTTCTGAACTGTTCTATAGGAAACATTTTCTCTTCCTGAGTCTCTCAGTCTCAGATGCTGAGCCTCTCTCAGCAGGATGTACTAACAAAAAAATAAAACTTTCTAGGGGTGGAGGTCAAAACTATCACTCCTAAATGAACTCCTTTAATTTCTTGCAGGACTAACAAGAGAATAGCCAGGCCCCTGGGCCAGGTGTGGGGAGGGTAGCTCCAGACCCCCAAAAGGTATGTGATCTCATGCAGAAGGGGCGGGACTGGAGGCTAGTCTGCCCTGCCAGCCCTTCAGTGCTGTCCAGTCTGAGTTGCCCATGGCTCCAGCAGCAATTTAAAGGGCCTGGGACTCCAGCTGGTGCTGGTGTAGAGGTGGCAGTAGCCGTGCATCCCAACCCCTTTTAAATTTCTAGGTCCCAGGGCAACTGCCCTTTACCCCATCAACAGCCTAGCCTTCTTGTGACTACTGTCCATCCTTGGACTGCATGAAATTATTTTTGGACGCTGTCAACAATATTAATTTGAGCTACTGAAGGTGTCTATGTTGAGCAATGTAACACTTCCCTCTCTGTTCACCTCCCCCCACCTTGCAATTAAGTATGGTCCCTTTGCAGGACTTTTATTATAGCGTTTGTTAGCTGCTATTGGCAAGGCTGCACTGTGCTATGGTCTTTACTATACTACCTGTTAAGGTAAATGCAAAAACTAAATGATACAAATCTAAGCACTAAACAAAACATCCTTGTTAGGATCACTGACAAGGGTTTGCCCAGTAATAGTAAATTAACCTTTGCATTTACTTCAACTTCAACTTGATTATTACACTAATATAAACCAAATCATACCTCCCCATGGAAACACTACTGTGGTATTGCAAATGACCTGGGAAACCACGTGACACTTACCTTAGAATTTGTAAGCTGTCTCTTCAAGGCAGACTAATGTTTGAGCCAGGTCACAGGAAAGGCAAGGGTAGGACCACCCAATCCATATGTCTGGAATTCATGCTCTGGCAGTGGGTTGTACCATGCATCATAGACAGCTCATGCCTTGGCATATGGAGGCACATTAGCTAAATGGGAAGACATGTGACTTCCCCATGTATCTCTTCCCTGCCCCGCCCCTAACCTGGGTTGTCTACTGTCTCATGTTACCTGTGGGGAGGGGAGAAGGGGCTCTTTCCTCCCACTGTGTTGTCCCTGCCCCTCTCCTTTTCCCTGTACATGTGGCTGCTTTTCCTGGCATCCAGGCTCAGATGGGGAGTGGGAAGGAGCCATTCTCAGTCATTGCTCTGTGCAGCATAGCCAGGTACCTGGGAGAGCCTGGCTGGGGAGAGGGCACAGTGGCAACCTGCTTCCTGTCTGGGCTCAGTTTCCAGGAACAGGGGCTGAATGTGCTGTGGGGAGGCAGAGAGGCTCCAGCTTGCATGGCCATTGCAGCCAGAAGCCGAGCCAGGGAGGGGAGGAAGGCCACTGCTGCCACCTCAGCCATTGTACTGGGAAGCATCTCATAATGACTGGAAAAAACCCTCTTGCCCTGCCCTTTCTATTCCCTACCTGGGCAGGTGCAGAGGGGGATACTTGATCCTGCATGCCCCTTGCCATGACATCTCTGCCCTGCATATATTTTTGCTAGCCCACTTCTTCCCTACAATAGCTGTACTACCAATAGCCATGTCTGAGCATAACCCGCAATGCTACTTCAAGAACCATTAAAATGGATCCAGATCTATTCTAGGGTATATGCTACTATTTGAAGGTGTAAGGTTCCTCCTGAATATACCACCATTCCAGCCCTCAAAACACATGTAACCCAATTACATTTCCCTCCTTGAAAGATTTTCTCCTCCCTGAACTCTGCCCTTCTGTTTCCCTCTGGAGAGATTCGCTATATTAGGGGCCATCCATTCTTAAAAGTGGAAGGTATGGCTGAGGGCATCGTTTTAAAATAATCTTACTGACTCTACTAATGGCAAGTGATCTTTCCCACCTTTGATTCTTTGATCTTCTAGCAGATTGCAGCTTACAATAGTTGATCAATTGACAATGTAGCTCTGTATTTGGCTCTATGCCTCATATTTTGGCACCTCATACAACGGAAGGCTTCTATTTTATCTGCTATTGCATAGATACTGTATTTTTTAAACTGTTCCTACTGAGACACAACTTATAATTACTCTGTTCTAAGCAGCAAATGTGGTAGCTAAAATAGAACAGAATCTATATTATTAATTTATGAAAATTAACTCTTGATAGCTCCACAGCTACTCCCTCCGGAGTGGCATGAAAATGAAATGGAGGTACATTCATGTAAACGTACATGGAATCATCAATATTCAATATTTTTACCTAGTTGGAGTGACTCCAAAGGGAATATAGCCTCCTCCCTGGAAGGAAACAAAATAATTTTTTCTTATTAATATATTCATGAGAAAAAACAGAGTTCAAATATTTCCCCTGATGTATGTGAAGAGATGGAGCCACAGACGTCAGCTGAAAATCAAGGCTTCGGGCATTAAGTCTGTGATGAAAATTCAGACTTTGCATTAAAATGCTTGACATAATGTTGGTACAGTGTAAAATGTTCAGATGAAGCAAGGCCATAAGCTTAGACATTCTCAGGAAGGGCTCATCAAAAAGCTACACATCTAGTTACAACCTATGAGAGAAGCCTTAGTCTTACTGATTCAACCACGCCTTTTGGTGGCATTTACGAAAAACCCAATGTTTTGCTGTGATTTTATGTAGAATTTAGTTATTTTATCATTTGGCTTCATTCCAACTGAGAACAAATCCTCCAAATTTTAAAATTCTCCGTGAAAAGAAATGGAGCCCTAGTGCTGGGACTGTCTGTCTGTTTAAGGGATCGGGAAGGTCATACCAGAGGTGGGAGTGACCAGACCAGAGTTAGAGGAATTGCAAGACTAGGTTCCATAGGTAAAGAATTAGGGTGAGAGAATCAGGCCTAGGTCAGGAGACTGTACATCAGAGAACTATTAGAACATGTTAGAACTGAAACACAAGAAACAGGATCAAAGTCAGGCTGGAGTCAGACCAGAAGACAAGGAAAAATCTGGTATTTTTAAGGCTCTACTATGAAGCCCAAAGTGACTGAAATCCAAGTTTTAGGCTGAGTCTCTAAGGTGCCGAGGGGCTTAGCTTGTGGCATCTAAGGGCTGGCCTACAGTTCTGGGGGAGATCCATCTAAGTTAAACAACTTCAGTTTTGTGAATAACATAGTTGAAATCAATGTACTTAGATATATTTACTGTGGTGTCTTCACAGTGTGTTGATGGGAGACGCTTTCCCATCTACTACCCTTGCAGTTCTCATTGTTTGCAGTGAGAGTGATCAGTGATCAGGTTATTGTGCCCATAGTAGACTCAAAAAATTTACCCCCACTGGATCGATTGCTGCCTGTCATTCTGTCCGGAACTGTAGACATATCTTTAGAGTATGCACACAAGTTGCAAGAGTCAACTTAGTTCTAAACATTGTCTTTTGTACACAAATGAGTTTATTTGAAGAAATGGGAAGCTGTGCAGAAGGTCCTGAGGGAGACGAAGTGGCCTGCCAATGGAGTGTCATGTGAGAGATTAAGTCTTTCTAGCCAGGGATGCACCAGGGTGGATGAATTCTTCCTAAACGTGAGAGCTCATCCCCTCTGTAGTCCCACATCTGTCCCTCCTAGCTTCCCCAAAGCACTTTCCCTGGCCAAGCAGCCCAGGTTCCTTCATCTGCCTATGGGGGAGGAGGCTTGTTAGCAGTCCCCAGCCTATGTCCCTATCTCCTGAGTCCTACACCCATGGTAGGTAGAGTGTATGGCTTCCCACAGTTGCCCACATGGCTCTTGCCCTGACCTGGCTCTGGCTTCCGGCCTGGCCAGGTTAAATTGCTGCCACTCTTTGAAGGCCAATTTAATTGCAAGTAGTTCCTTACTCAATATTCCATAATTCCATTCAGCTGGGATGAGATTTTTGTAATAATGGGTACAGAGATACAGGACTTGCTATGGGCCATGCCTCTAGGAGATCATCCCCATGGCTACATTGGAGAGATCAGTTTCCACTGTAACTTTTGGGGGTGGATCTGGGTTTGCTTGAATGTAGGCAGTGGTGAAAGCAGTCTCAAGATCTTCAAAAGCAAGGTGAGTTCTGGATGTCCAAGCAAATTTGATTGCCTTGTGGAGGAGATTGGTGATAGGAGTATTTGTAATCAATAAGCTAGAATAAAGTCATTGTTAAAAGCTGGTAAATCCCAGAGAGTGTTCTAACTCGCAGAGGGATCTGGGCACAGTCTAGCTACAGGTGGTCTCCACTTTCTGGAGTCCATCTTAACACTCTCCAGAGAGAGGATGTAATTCAGGGATTCTGTAGAGGACTATTCAAAGGTACATTTTTCCAACTCCTTGAACAAGTCATGTTTTTGTAGGTTTTCCAGGATGGAGTGAATGTGGTTCCTAAAGAGTGTCTGAGAGTATAGGTGCATCTAGACTGGCAAGATTTTGTGCAAAAGCGACCGCTTTTGTGCAAAAACCTGCCAGCTGTCTACACTGGCCGCTTGAATTTGCACAAGAGCACTGACGTTCTAATGTAAGAATTCAGTGCTTCTTGTGCAAATCCTTTGATGCTCCCACTCAGGGATAGGCCCTCTTGGCCTCTCAGAGGCCTAGGAGATGTGGGATTTTATTTTTGTCTCACCTTGGACAACTCACTTCTCCTCTCTACTTTTATGAAAAGATAAAAATGTGTCATTTTCACAATTGAAACTTTGCATTGTCATACTCTTCCCTTATTAAGCAGGAAAGCTACATAAGACACAGACTTCCAGAAAGTCACGAGTTTTATTGGACTCCAAATAATCTCAAATTGAAATCTATAGGAAAGATCAACAACTATTAGATGTGGAAGTTAGAAAATGCTGACTGAGTGCATGTACCATGGGGAAGCTTCTCATTCTGGGGGCCATGGCTCTGAAATGACACATAAGCAAGTATCAGTGCATCATGATCGTGTGCCTTTTCTTCCCCTGTTGCTAATAGCTGGATGCCCTAAGATGGGGCTGGTGCTGACTATAGAAAGGGTGTTGAGTTACGCAAAAGGTTGAGAACTGCACTATAGAATTATGTAAAAACTGCAGACATACCAGCACACTAGAAAATACAGAGTGAACCAATTGTTGTAACTGAATCACATTTTCCCCCTGGATTCAAAGATATCTGTCTTACAAGTTATTACTAAAAGATGATACACACAAACAAGTGTTTCTGTACATTATTTTATCTTGTACAATTCTTTGTACCACAAAGCAAAGGGAATCAGAAAGGTCCCAATGGTGTGTGAATGGACTTCAGAATTCTCACAGTGTGCCACCAATGCATTTACAATTGGAGATCCATAACAAGACTTTTGAAAAATATGGACACTTTAGCTACATTAATATAATATGGACTCTTCCTTTCATACGTCCTATGGCCACGGTCCATCAAACACTTAAACACTTAAGTTTATGCATATTCATTATTCTTTTCAAGTCAATGGGGCTACTCATGTATGTAAAGCTATGCATTTTTGAAGAACTGAAGCCTTGTAAATCTGATACAAATAAACTAATAGGCATTTTAGAGATGGACTTTGATAATCTTTGAACAAGGCTATAAGATCCTGATCCAGGTGATCATTTAAGCATGTACTTAAGCATATGAGTAGTCACTGAAGTTAGAATTAAGTGCATGGCTATCTGCTTCTTTGGATCAGGACCTAACATTGTAAAATCAAAGTCCTACTAGATATTTCAGGAATCACATACTTCCTTATACAACTTGTTAAATATATAAATGTTTAATGCATTAATTTTGGAGTTATGCATATCTATTTTGGTACTAGTGTGCTGCCATCTCAATATCCCATATTACATTTTCAGAAGCTTCCAACTCTATATACAGTTAAGTGAGAGTCCCATAGACTCTATCCAGCTAGTGTTTTTCCTGAAAAATATTATTTCAAGACTATCAACAGTACCGTATGGTGTCTTCAGTCTACCTTCTTTTAACCAAAAACCAACCAACCAAATGAATAAACAAAACAAGCAAGCCAAACAAACAACCTGCACAGAAGTTTACTATTCCACTTATGAGCAACAAAAATATTATGAAAAGCAATTGATGACATGCTCAAGCACAAAGATTGCATTTTCAGTGCTCGTCATTTGATTCTTAGCTTCTGTATTTTTAAAAGAAAATATTTTCCCTCTCACATCCAAACAAGAAAGTTTATTTATATTATGGGTAACAAGATTTCTATCTAGAAAAAATGTAAGGCCATTTTTGAGCTATGAAATGGGGGGGGGGGGGGGGGCGATCACAACCATAAAAGCAATTCTTTTTGGTTTACTATAACTCGGGGTGGAAAAACATAAGCTGAAATCTTGTTGGCTATTGTTTCAACTTGAAGTGAATTGGTATAGATGCTCAGAAAATGTAGAAGCTCAGAAAGATCTAGGGTCTCAAAATAGGTTTTATAATGGAAAAACTGGAAGACCCTTGACTTTAGGGCTACGTCTACACTGGCCCCTTTTCCGGAAGGGGCATGTAAATTTCACTAGTCGTCGTAGGGAAATCCGCGGGGGATTTAAATATCCCCCGCGGCATTTAAATAAAAATGTCCGCCGCTTTTTTCCGGCTTTTAAAAAAGCCGGAAAAGAGCGTCTAGACTGGCCCCGATCCTCCGGAAAAAGTGCCCTTTTCCGGAGGCTCTTATTCTTACTTCAAAGTAGGAATAAGACCCTCCGGAAAAGGGCACTTTTTCCGGAGGATCGGGGCCAGTCTAGACGCTCTTTTCCGGCTTTTTTAAAAGCCGGAAAAAAGCGGCGGACATTTTTATTTAAATGCCGCGGGGGATATTTAAATCCCCCGTGGATTTCCCTACGACGACTAGTGAAATTTACGTGCCCCTTCCGGAAAAGGGGCCAGTGTAGACGTAGCCTAGAAGTGCAAACACACTTCTCTAAGGAAAGGAGAGAAGAGGCATTTGAAAGACCCATTGGAAAGCAGCCTTTACTCCTTTGAAAGCATGAGATTTTTCTAATTGTTTTTTTCCGCTGCTGGATGATATCTAACTGACTGATTAATTAATTACACCTGCTAGCCAATTAACTACTATGAGAAATGGCTCTGAAAGAGAATCTAGTTAAAAAAGATATTGTGGAAATTCAACAGGTGAACTGTAAATCATAAGCAGAAGATTGAAAAAGTAAAATCAATTCTTTCTGATATGTTTCCTTTAAGCATAAATAAGCATTGCATGACTTATAAGTGCAGTCTTACTAATTGCAATGTTTTAAAAAAAATGGAAAAGTTTTAAGTTGCTACACAGAAGACAGAAAAAATTGAGTTGTAAATTGATTGTGTTTTTGTCACAACATGGATGTGTTTTTAAATCAGGGGATCAAGCTAATAATTGGATCCAAGCAAATAATTCACAGTGAATATTTTGTGCAACAAATTTAGCTTATTTTTTTGCTTAACTCATGGTTTGTGATTTTCTCAAATGTGGTCTTGAGTCAGAATTATTGTATGGTATTTTTGTGACTTCTTATATCTATGTATTAATCCCAAAGAACTTTCTCTGATTATTTAATATGCATGGTATGCTAGCCAATTTTGATTAGCTACATACATTATATGGTGGTATTATTTTTGTTTCATGATTAGATAAAAGCTCAAGCCCTTCTCATATGATAGTCAGAGGTTCACACTTAGAATTTGCTTCCATCCAAATACTCAGCCATGTACCTGTACAGGTGGCTTTTTGAGTATGTTTGTGTAAGTTAAACTCAGCTGCATAAATGTCTGATCACATCAGGCTCCTTCTCAAGTCCATTCACTGATTCCCAGTCCGTTTCAGATGCTAGTTTTAGACCTTTGTCCTAATTTTCAAAGCAATTATTAGATCAAACGGCAGCTACAATAAAGACTGAATTCTAATCTTTGATGTATTGAGACAGCTGAGCTCCTTTGTGACAATGCAGATCACAGAACTGAGGATGAAATTAGCAAGAATTCAGCACAAAACATTCTTGGACAAAAGGATTCAGCTCCGCATGAACTTCCAGAAGATATTTAGCAAAACCAGAATCTGACCTTTAAGAAACACTAGAAAACCTTCTGCTTTTTGATAGTTTGGGTCAATTTCTGACCCCTTTGCCTTGGAGAGGAGACCCCATTTACAACTTTTGAGGGGGCAAGAATTTATCCATAAATGAAATCAATGTAGAGAGATATATTCCAGCACCTTGTGGACAGTCCCACACTGTAATCAAAAGGCATGATTACAGCTTGAGCAGAATAATCCAAGCTATCTTTAATCTAGCTAGCTTGAGTCCTGGATCAGTGAAGTTACAGCTATGTATGCTGCATCATGCACCATACAAGCTGCACATGTGCTCCCATGGGTCCAAGTGCTCTTGGACCCAAGCAAGTCAGACTGAATTAAATGACCAGGATTGAAGGGGTAGTTTGGAATCTTTGTTCACTGAGGTTAGGATTCTCATGTTAAGTGCCTGGGGTAGATTACATTGTTTAAGGCACAGCTAATGCCACAATGATAACCATATAGATCAGCATTTCTTAAAGTTTGATTCGTGGCACACCGGTGTTCCGCGAGGCAGTTGGGGGTGTGCCGTGGAGAACAGAGTTCTAAATGGCTGCCTTTTTTTTTTGCTCAACAACTTTTCCCTGCCCCCCCTTTGTTTTGCTAAACAAAAAACCCCTAGTGTTCCTCATAAAAACATTATTGTTTGGTGTTCCTCAGTCTTAAAAAGTTTAAGAAACACTGAGAGAGCCAGTGCCATTAATTTTAATAAGATAAGCCCCCAGGTACTTACCTCAGGAACCCTAATTCAAAGGAATAATGGGTGCAAACTGCTCTTTCAACCTTGGCCATTTAATTCAGTTTTAGGCACCTAACATTCGTGATTCATATGGTGCAAAGTTATAGTGGCCACACATTTGTTTTGTTCCCTGGCTAAAGCAAGAAAGCCCATCTCCCAGCCCTGTGCTGAAGGTGCATTTGGGCTTGCAGTGTCTCATCAGCAGTAGCATCTTTTACCTACCTGTGACTTAAGACCCATGTGCTTTCATACTGTACCAGTTCTGTCCTTGAAGGAGAGGAGAGCTGGCAGTGGTATGCAAAGGGAGGGATTTCTTACCAATTCTCTAACCATTTGGCACTCTGAAGGTAGAGAGGTAGAGGACAACCATATTTGCCCATCTGTGAGTGTGAGGTGAAGCCACTGGTGGATAAAACTCCCCAATGCTCTAGTAAGGGAAAATGCTGGGTCCTGAAGATACATTCTGAGCTATATAGTCTGTTGTATTATGTAGGTTTGTATAGGACATAATCTAATTTTTACTTGCTTTCAATATCTCTGCATATCTGACTTTTACATATATTGTACTGAAAATGAGGTATTTTTTCAGATTCATATCAAATACCTTGTTATAGTTGCACAACAGGTATAATGTATTTTGAGTACCCATAACTACAGTATGAATGTGAAGCATTCTCTCATGCTGGGTTTACAATATTCTTAAGAAGAGTTTTGTTATAGTTTCTTAATATAAAGTGTTGCTTTGGCTAGTAGTTACAAATTCCTGAAAGACATAACTATAGTTTTCTCCTAGTGCTTCTAGTTATCAGCAAAAAACATCCGTAGAGTTATTTTCCTGATCCATTTTTCTAAGCTGGAAAAGGTTTTATAGAATGTTGAACTAGAAAAAATTCAGCTGACTTTAAATGAAGCCGGCAGCAGTAACTTTTTTCAATCCTTCAAAACTCTTTTGCACAGTTCTGTTGCTCAGCTTTGCATGCCAGTTCTACATATGGTATGTTCACACATTACTGTGGCAATAGCTGCCATTACTATTAGTTGCCTAGGGTACATCTACACTGCATGGCTATTTTGGGATACCAGAGGTATCCTGAAATAGCACCTCGCATCCATACAAGTTGCTTTTTATTTAGAAATATTTTTTTAAATAACAGGTGCGCTATTTCGCCATCCCAGTAAACCTCATTGCACGAGGGATAAGCGATGGCTCGAAATAGTGCTTTTTTTCAAAATTTGGCACTTTGTAGACATGCCAAATTTCAAAATAAGCTATTTCAAAATAGATTTGAGATAAGACATGCAATTTGCATAGAGCAAATTGTGTATCTTATTTAAAGTTTAGGATGCTAGGTAGATGCACCCTTAGTCTTTAAAAATTAAAAATCAGCTGATTGTCAGCAAGAGACCTCTGGCCCCAGAGAATTTGAAAATTAAAAACATGGCAAGGACAACTATATTTTTTCAATCAGTATATATTAGTGTTTATAACTCTTGCTAAATTATTTTGAGCATTAGAAAATATAATTTGCTAAATCAATTTAGCAATATATTTGCTAAATATATTCCAATATAGAATCATAGAATCATAGGACTAGAAGGTTCTTGAGAGGTCAGATAATCTAGTCCCCTGCACTCATGACAGGGCTGAATAAGGCCATTACTGGCAGGTATTTTTCTGTCCTGCTCTTAAAAATCTCCAGTGATGGAGATTCCAGACTCTCTAGGCAATTTATTCCACTGTTTAACCATTCTGACAGTTAGGAAGTTTTCTCTAATGTCCAACCTACACCTGCCTTGCTGCAATTTAAGCCTGTTGGTTTCTGTCCTATAACCAGAGGTCAAGCAAAACATTTTTCTCCCTCTTCCTGGTAACAACTTTAGTTTTAATCACCATTCTAAATGAATGACCAACTAGTGCCCACTGTGCTTTTGGGGATTTTTTTGCATGGCAAACAATCATCTAGGATGTAGCTTCAGATGGGACTGTATGCCCTGCAACCTGAAAGGCACACTAAGGGGCTGCAGAGTAGATGCAGTTCTGACTGGAACAAAATTCTTTCTTATGGCTCCCCTCTAGTTCTGCTGTCTCGTGCAGAGAGGGTAAGATGAGCCACCCTCCTTTTCGTACCTCTCCTCCATTGTCCCTCTCAGACATCTAACATTTGTATAGACACTGCTATAGAACAGGGACTGTGCTTCCACAGAGGGAACTTGACACTTTCATGCATGGGAATTTCCTGTGCCCTCCACAGCTCCTTTGTGCATCAGTGCAAGAGTTGGCTGGAATCTATTTCTGATGTGTGGTATAACAATGGTGAAACTAGAGGTATTCTCCTGCTATGGGATAGACCACAGTTCGTCATTTAGTACCTCTATTCCAATTGCCTATTTGTTCATTTACAGAATAGTTTCCTTTTCTTTTGAAAGGCATGTTAATGCTATAGGGAAGACATCAGAATTTGTTTGGAGAGAAGAGTGATGTTGAATCTTTTCTTCCAACAGAAGCATTTCTACTGTTTCTAACTTAGTTTCAAAATTGAAGAAAAAAAAGTGATGAAAAGCAAAGTGATGCACAGAAGTGCTTTAATATGCTATAGAATGCCATGAATTTTGTTACTCTTCTTGTAGGGTTTTTTTTTTTTTTTACTTTGACACCTTCAGACTCGACTTCAAAGGGTATGTCTACACTACCCTCCTAGTTCGAACTAGGAGGGTAATGTATGCATACCGCACTTGCAAATGAAGCCCGGGATTTGAATTTCCCGGGCTTCATTTGTATAAGCGGGGAGCCGCCATTTTTAAAACCCCGCTGGTTCGAACCCCGTGCAGCGCGGCTACCTCGAGGTGTACCGGTAGTTCGGAATAGGAATCCTAGTCCGAACTACCTAGTTCGAGCCCCGTGTAGCCGCGCTGCACGGGGTTCGAACCAGCGGGGTTTTAAAAATGGCGGCTCCCCGCTTATGCAAATGAAGCCCGGGAAATTCAAATCCCGGGCTTCATTTGCAAGTGCGGTATGCCTACATTACCCTCCTAGTGCGAACTAGGAGGGTAGTGTAGACATACCCAAATATATTTACAATGGCCCCACCGATGACCTAAGCAGGCTAATCCGGTGATGCATATTGTATAATGTGATTACAGAAGGTAAAACCAGGAGAATAACGTGCAGTATCTGGAGTTATTTAGCAAAGCTGACGTATATCTCTCAATTTTCTGTCATGCTTTAAAAATCTAAAAATACTCCAGTCGTACCAGCCGTGCTCTTATTGCTTGATTAACACTGCTGTTTTACTCTAGGAAGATATTGACTGTACCTGTCTTCTTTCACACAGTCATGCCTCTTTGGTCTTTTCAGAGCTATGAATACTTGAGACACTCCTACAAATTACTGTGCTGATTAAAAAAGCTTGATCATATCACCCTTTAGCTTTTAAATATGCTGTCAAACAATAGAATCCGAAATATGGGGCTGAGGCAGTTATTTCATATTAATGCTCTGAGTTCAAACAAAGTGTCAAGATGACTAAGTACAAGGGATTTTCAGAATGCTTTAATGTTGCCTCATTTCAAATCACTTCATAAGCAGCTTGGTAATGAGCTCAATAAATTCTGTTGGAAAAAAAAACACTAGCTACAACAAAAAATTGGTTGCTATTTTATAATTAGCCCTCTGGGCTGGTGAGAAGGAGTCTTATTTCCTGTTTGAAATCCACTTTGTTAGTTCTGTGATGTGTAGATGGCTAAATGAATACGAAATATTGTAATTAAGTACATCACAAGCTGTTTATCTTATCAGAAGTGTTTTTCTTTAATGACTAGCGTGTTGACCACTCGTATATTATTCCCATTTTTCTGTGCCTTATCTGCTGTAATAGACAGAGGTATCCAAATCCTGCAGGATGGGGAAATACAGAAAGAAGACAACAAACAAATATAATTTGAACCTAGTAGTGGCTTTCTTTTCCACAGAGCAGGTATTCTTTTCATTAGCTCTGAGCTAAATGAGTTTATAAAAACTCTGCTGGGCTTGATGAAAGAATGTGATACGTATAGTTCTGTGTCTGGCTGTATGGTGCCTTCTAGGATAGCCTGCTGAGCAGATTGTTTTTGTTCAGGACAGAGGCAGAAAACCATCTGACTGTTAGAAAAATGAGAACTGGTTTATTATTGATTGGAAGTCGAGTGACTGAGCTTCCCCTTAATCTCCACTGTTATTCTACAGGTTTGGTATTATGATAATCTTTTGACCGCCTACATTTCTGACTTCAGTCACATAGGACAGCGGTAGCCTATGAAGACTCATCTAGCATGCTTTGCGTTAGGGACTGTCAGAAAGTTTGCCTTGGGGCCAAATCCTGCTCCTCTGCGTCAGTGAAGTAGCTATGTTGATTCTAGAGGGAGCACTTGTGTGATTAAGATGTGCAGAACTGGGCCCTATAGTTGCAAATATTTTGTATTGTGTGTCAGTGCAGAGTGATTATGCAAATGAGGAATTCAGGGTGTTTTCTAGTATTTATCTCAATTTCCCACAATCATCTCAATAGCCTCTCTCCTAACATCTTCTATAAAAGAAGTGCAACATCTGAAATCTCTTAACATTTCAGCTTTAGAACAAAATAAATCCATTTTCGTCTTATACTATTATTCTTCCTTCTGACACAGACCAACACAGAAAATGTGCTCATGTGCTTCTTTGGGCTCCCTTAACATTATTTGAAGAGTAACAGAGTTTGAGGTCACAAAGGACCATTAACTAATTTAGTGTGGCCTCTTGCTATCACAGGCCATTTAGTTTTACTCCTGTACTGAGCCCAGTGACTTGTGTTTGACTAAAGCGTATCTTCTAGAATGGCATCCACTCCTGGATTTGAAGATATTAAAACATAGCAAACCTGCCACTTGTCTTGGAAGTTTGTTCCAATGGTTAATCACTCTCACTGTTAAAAATGTGCAACTTCTCTCTAACAGGAACTTGTAGGACTTGTGCGACTTGTCTCTAATAGGATTCAATATCCAGCTATTAGTTCTTGTTCTGCCTATCACATGTTCTTTTGCACCCAGTATTTTCTCCCCTATACGTTAATTTCACATTGTAATCAAATTGCCTCTCAATCTTCTTTATGATACCTTAATATGATTTAGCCCTTTAACGCTTGCTGTAAGGCATTTTTTCCAACCCTCCAGTAATTTGGGTGTCCCCTTCTTTTGCACTCTCTCCTCAAATGAAAAGAACAGTGCGACCAAAGCAAAACCCGCAACAAGCCCCTAAATAAAACTCCACCCCAACCCTGCCAAAATTCTCTCTCACAAACAAATAATCTAATTAGGCCCCATCCTTTTTGGATACTCAGGCATAGGACAGGTCTTACAATGGGCTTTGAAGGTCAACAGCCCATTGCACAACTCAGGATCCCTGGTGACTAATACTTCATCACCAGACTCACTCTTTGTTACACCAAGGGTACCCAAATGCTAAGTTGACCACAATTGTATCAATATTTATCTAGGGGTATGTCTAGACTGCACCCCTCTGTCGGCAGAGGGATGCAGATTAGGCAGGTCGACATTGCAAATGAGGCAGGGATTTAAATATCCTGCACCTAATTTGCATAAAAATGGCCGTCGTGTTTTGCCGACTCAGCACTTTGTCGGCAAAAAGCTGCAGTGTAGAGGGGGATCTGTTGAGAAAGAAAGTCTTTTTCGACAGATCCTGTAAACCTCCTTGTAGGAGGCATAAGGGGTCTGTCGAAAAATGCTTTCTTTTTCGACAGATCCCCCTCTGGACTGCTGCTTTTTGCTGACAAAGTGCGGAGTCGGCAAAAATGGTGGCCATTTTTATGCAAATTAAGTATGGGATATTTAAATCCCTGCCTCATTTGCAATGTTGACCTGACTAATCTGCATCTCTCTGCCAACAGAGGGATGCAGCCTAGACATATCGTAGGAGGCCTCTGGAACCTTAGGGCATGTACACACAGCAGCCTTATTTCAAAATTACTCACATTGTTTCGAAATAACTAGGTGAATGTCTACACAGCAAACCTGTTATTTCAAAATGGTTTTAAAATAATGGGCTTCTTATTTCAAAATCTGCAACCCTCATTTCATAAGGAATAATGCCTAATTCAAAATAGTTATTTTGAAATAGGGCTGTGTAGAAAGTGCAGCTGAGGATTTTTTCGAAATAAGTGGCTTCCAGGGCTTCTTGCAGATACCCTGGTGGCCACTCTGCCCACACTCATCAGAACTCTATAGTTCCCCTTCCCCTATAGCCTTTAAAACTGCAGGAGAAAGAGTGTGTGGCACATTGTGAGCCCTGCTAGCACCATGCCACATTTTGGTTTCCAGCTCTGACTTCCCTGCTGCTATGGTAGACTCCAGCGTGCCACCTGAGCCCCCCATGGCTGCCAGAACAGCTGCAGGCAGCTCCCAAGCCCCTTTCCACATTGAGGTCTGGGGAGAGGAGGCAAAGCTCCAGGATCTCTGCGCCAGGTGTAGGAACACTGACATCTACAGCCGGATGGCTGACAGCCTGAGCCAGAGGGGACACAAGCACATCCAGGAGCAGGTGCACATGGAAAAACTTAGGCAGGCCTATACCAAAGCCAAGGAGTGCAGCTCCCACTCACAGGCAGCACCCTAGACCTGCCCCTACTTAGACCAGGTCCACTCATGCTGGAAGGGGAGTCAGTCCCTTCCCCCAATCATGATCATGAGGGTTAGCCAGTATCCTGGGGACTAAGGGGTTAACTATGTCCCTTACCTAAACCAGGTGGCAGGCAGCCAATAGAAATGTAGGTATGAATTTCAAACTGAGACAAAGGAATTTTGGGTTTTTTTTCCCTCCTTTGTCTCTGGAGTAGTCTCTCTCTAGCTGTTGAAGGGGACAGGATGTCTTCCTCTAAGAAAATACTCTTCACGGTCTGTAAGTAGGATAAAGTTTAGATAAATCCAGTTTTATTGTTTTATGGTTTGGGAAATGGGATCTAGCCTGTGCATTTAAAAATGGGTTTTGCTCTCCTTTGTAACTAAGGGTATGTCTACACTACCCTCCTAGTTCGAAGTAGGAGGGTAATGTAGGCATACCGCACTTGCAAATGGAGCCCGGGATTTGAATTTCCCGGGCTTCATTTGCATAAGCCGGGTGCCGCCATTTTTAAATCCCGGCTCGTTCGAACCCCGTGCTGCGCGGCTACACGCGGCACGGACTAGGTAGTTCGGACTAGGCTTCCTAGTCCGAACTACCGTTACTCCTCATTCCACGAGTAACGGTAGTTCATTCCAGGAGTAACGGTAGTTCGGACTAGGAAGCCTAGTCCGAACTACCTAGTCCGTGCCGCGTGTAGCCGCGTGGCACGGGGTTCGAACGAGCCGGGATTTAAAAATGGCGGCGCCCGGCTTATGCAAATGAAGCCTGGGAAATTCAAATCCCGGGCTTCATTTGCAAGTGTGGTATGCCTACATTACCTAGTTCGAACTAGGAGGGTAGTGTAGACATACCCTAAGTTCCTGGCCCATGGTAAATTTCTCTTCCATGAGTATATTATTTTGTTACTGTTCCATCTAGTCATTATGCTTGCAACAGGAATATTGTTATTTCTCTTTTCTTTTTATTAACCTGGTATTGGTTAATTTTTGTGTCCTGGTTTGTACTTTGGGGGTGAGATTTCCCAAGTAGTCTTTCCCTGGTTGCTTTATTAATATTTGGGTGGTGGCAGCGGTGTTTTATTCTCAAAATCTAGGTTGTTAAGATTTTGGGGGGAAGTTTTATACTAAAGCCTGGTAGATAAGGTTTTGGGGTACTTTTGCTGGTCCCCACTTCTGCATTTATCTTGCCAAAGTGGGGAAGGAGCCATGACAACCCCCTTTTTATGGACTCTGGGCTGGAGACATCCATTGCCACACTCCCAGAGGGCAGGTCTGTGGCCAAGAAGAAGGAGGAAGAAAAGGAAGAGGAGGAGGAGGAAGGACCAGGTCACTGATAACCATGATGCCCACCAGCCAGGAGCTCAGCCTGTCCTTGGAGCTGGTGCCCCCTCCCAGGATGCCACCCAGAGTTTGGACGAAGCCGGGGAAGACCCATCAGGTGAGTTTCATTACTTTCCCTCAATGCAGGTGGATGTGGGGGAAGCAAGGCTCCCCCCGAGGACATCTGTGCCTCTGCAGGAAAGTGCCCACTGTGTAGGCCACAGATGGCCTTGCCCCCAAGCACATCATCTTCGACTGACCCTAGACCATTTCGGTGTCAACTCGGAGAGGCACCCTGTCTCTTGGGATGACTGACCTCTTTGTTTTCACAGCTGAACCAGCTGTGAGTGAGGCACCTGCAATACCTCCTATGCCAGCCTCCTGACCCTGTGAGAGCCACCACCACAAACAAGCCCATGAAGACCTGGAGTGGGAACATGTCACCTGTCTGCATGGACTCCAGTGGTTTCTGGAGCAGTAGGACCAGCATTGGGACGTGGACCAGGAGCACCACATCACCTGGCTGGAGCTGGCCCAAGAGACCTACAGCATGTGCACAGCATATACGGCTACTATCAACTGCCTGATTGCTGCCATTGAGCAGTCCAGTAGCCACCCCCACCACACACCCACTCCCACTCCTGCTTCTGATCCTGCCTTTCTGGCTTTTCCCTCTAACCCCCACCCCCCACATGGCCACCTAGGGCCCCACAAAAGATGCAATAGGACCATCCGAGGGAGACACCACTCCCAGGCCCATTCCTTTCCTTTCCTTCCCCTTCACACCTGGCCCCCCAGGTACTTTTCCCAGTCCCTTCCCAGTTTTATTTACCCTAGGTAAATAAATAAAAAAGAGAGCTCATTGTTTCAAACCCCAAAGTCTGCTTTATTGTATCTGCAGGGGAGGAGAGGTGGAAGGGGGAAGAAAAGGATGGAAGGAGGGCAAGGAAAGGGAGGAGTGTGGGACATACCTTTAGAGACTGAAGGTATGTCTACACTACAAAGTTAATTCGAACTAACAGCCGTTAGTTCGAATTAACTTTAATAGGGGCTACGCATACAAATTTAAATCGAACTAGCGGAGCACTTAATTTGAACTAGGTAAACCTCATTGTACGAGGAGTAACGCCTAGTTCGAATTAAGTAGTTTGAATTAAGGGCTGTGTATCCACTTAATTCGAACTAGGTGGAGGCTAGCCCTTCCCAGGTTGCCCTGGTAGCCACTCTGGGCCAAACCAGGGAAACTCTTCTGCCCCTCTCCCGGCCCTGGAGCCCTTAAAGGGCCACGGTCTGGCTACAGTGCTTGTGCCAGTTGCACGACTGCCAGCACCCAGCCAGCAGACCCTGCACCTGGCACGGCATGAGCCAGCCACCCGCTGCCACCCAACCTGTCCCGGGCTGCTGAGACTGCTGCCACTGTCTGAAGACACATTGAGCCCTCTGGGACCCTTTCTTGGCTGAGGAGATGGAGGTCGGGTGGGCAGCGCGTTGTGGCTTGGATCCCCACTGGCCCACAGACTTAGTTGGTGTGTAGTGGCCTGGATCCCTGCCGACCCTGTGGCTGCAGTGCTGCCTGGATCAGGGCCCTGGGCTCAAAAATAGTCGATTGGGTGGGCCTGCATCCCTCCTGCCACCCCGTCTGTTGGGTGGCAAGTTCCCCCTGTGGGGCAAAAACCCCTGCGCTAGTGGGTTCTTGCCAGTGAGGAGACCTGACCCCTGCCCGGCTGGGTCCTGGCCGAAGCTCTAAACTGTTGAATTACTTCTGGTAACTTTTATTCGCCTCGCTTTGACCCAGGGCTGGGCCTTATAAACTGTTAGCCCAGGCTGCACGTCAGGCACTTGTACTCTGTCACTTGGCCAACAGCTAGGCCACGGCGTGCTGCGCAAACTTGTTGGCAACTTGCAGCACTGCAACTGCCCTGTGGTGGGGCACTCTAGGGAGTCAGCGTGGCCTCCCATTGACATTGGACCCTTTACAGCCAGGAACAGCTAAATGCAACCAATGGGACCTGTGAACAGCCTTATCTGTAAATGCTCAGGTAAATCAAAAATCTGGTGCCCTGCCCAGGCCTAACCCTGACAAACTGCTTCTGGTCCATGGAGTATTTATTGCCCACCCCTGGATTATGTTAATGTGGATCAATGTGCATTTATTCAATCTCTTTTTTCACTTCCCTTATCTTGCTCAGTGGGTGTGTCTAGACTACAGGGTTTTGTCGACAAATGTGGACTTTTGTCGACAAAACTATACCTGCGTCCACACTGCCTTTGAGTTATGTTGACATAACATCGACAAAACTCAGCAGTTTTGTCGACGTCTGTAAACCTCATTCTACGAAGAATAATGCCTTTTATCGACAGAGTTCTGATAATAGAAGGCATTATTGCATCTACACTGTCCTTTGCGTCCACACTGTTATGTCGACAAAGCGGTTTGCTTTGTCGACAGAACTGGATGTAGTCTAGACGCTCTTTGTCAACAGAAGCTTTGTTGACAGTATCTATCGACAAAACTTCTGTCGACAAAACCCTGTAGTCTAGACATACCCAGTGTGTTTAAGCCCATCTCGAGTTTTGCACAAACCTTAACATCAACTTGTTTTAATAATCATTCATACATTAGCAACTGAGTATTTATGCTTACAGAGATAGTGCCCTGAATTGGCTGATGTCTCCTAACTGGAGTGGAATGTCATATGTAGAGGAAACTCTATTTACAGATCATGAAAGGACATTGTACATAAAGATTAGAAATGAGGAACAAGGTGCAGAGCCTCCTGGCAGGGAATATGAATAAAAATGACATTGAATAAAATAGTACTGTTTCCATTCCAGGTCAGTCTGTGTTCGTGACATTTAAATCATGCTCAGTTTTACACTTGACCTTCTGCCTTGGAGTTATATTTTTCCAATTCTAGCATTGAGCACAAGTACCAGAGCAGAACACTAATCCATTATAAATACTGTATAAGAACAAACACACTGCCAACATGTCCAAAACAGTTATTCAGTCACCTTGTCACTAGTCATAACTGCAAAACGCCATCACCCATAATATATTCTGCCATCCTACGCACATAGACCAAGAAAGTCAGACCAAGAAAGTCAGCTTAAGGAACACAATTTACCTTAAACCAAGCTGTGGTGGCATCTACACAGTGGAAGGCTAATGGGAGCCAATGCTCCCATTGGCTCCCCTTACGTCCTGCAGAAGGAGAAGTACTGGATGCTGGCGGGGGCTGCCCTCAACATTCGATTTATATGTCTATACTAGGCCTGCTAAATAGAATTCTACAAGATCAGCCTCCAGAATGTTGATCTTCTGATAAGTATAGACGTACACTAGAGAGCTACCCTTACTCTACACACAGTGCCAAATCAAAGCGGCTACTAATGGAGTAAGGTACCAGTCGATATTCATAAGAGTGGCAGTATCTAGCTGTAGAAATTGATATTGGCTCCACTTTTGAACAGTCCAAACAATTTACTTTTAAAAAACTAGTTAGTTACAAACAGCAAAATACCAGTGAATCAGGTTATATCTACACTACCACCCTAGTTCAAACTAGGGTGGTTAATGTAGGCAACCGAAGTTGCAAATGAAGCCCGGGATTTGAATTTCCTGGGGTTCATTTGCATCTTGCCAGGCGCCGCCGTTTTTAAAGTTCCGCTAGTTTGGACTCCGTGCCCGCGGCTACACGCGGCACGGACTAGGTAGTTCGGATTAGGCTTCCTATTTCGAACTACCGTTACTCCTCGTGGAATGAGGTGTACCGGTAGCTCGGAATAGGAAGCCTAATCCGAACTACCTAGTCCATGCCGCGTGTAGCTGCGGGCACGGAGTCCGAACTAGCGGGGATTTAAAAATGGTGGCGCCCGGCAAGATGCAAATGAAGCCCAGGAAATTCAAATCCCGGGCTTCATTTGCAACTTCGGTTGCCTACATTAACCACCCTAGTTTGAACTAGGGTGGTAGTGTAGACATACCCTCAGATATTAAATGTCAGTACAGGTTGGACCACCAGCCCTTGAGCCCACTGCCCCTCCCCACTACTGGTTCCTTCGGTCCGGCTGGGCTCCTGCTAGCCAGCCCCAACCCTGTCTCTGCTACCTGACAGATAGCATATGGCTGGCCATACTGCTTCTGCTGGGCTGCAATGAACACAGCCATGTTTCCCTTCCCAGACTGCTGTGTCCACAGCCCAGCCCCCTGCCAGGTGACACATGGCCCCAGCTGTGTTGCTTCTGTCAGGCTGCTGTGGCCTAGCCTGGTTTTCCCCTCCTGGGCTTCTGTGGCCAGGGGTGCACCACGCTAGGGCAAGTGCAGGGAGAATAGAGTGGGCAGGTCTGGGATTGGCTAGCCCCACCTACCTGCACCGTTTTGCCTGGTTTCACCCTAGTGTGGTGCCCGGGGGGCAACTGCCCCTCCTATCCCCCCCCCCCCACTACCCCACTGGCTATGGCTGCAGCCCCAGCCCTGTTGCCAGGAGGCAGCCAGCCCCAATCATGCTGTCACCACCGCCTGGGCAGCTGCAGACCAGTTGCTGCCACCCAGGATATTATGGACTTGCTGTTGCCTGAGCTGATGTGTCCCCAGCCAGGCTTCCCCTCCTGGGCAGCCATGGTCCCAGCCTCCCTGACAAGCGGTAGGTAGCCCACAGTGCTCCACCAGTGCCCGGGCTGCCCTGGTTCTGCCGCTGCCCTGACTGCTTCAACCCTTCCACCACCAGACTTGCTGGGCTCCCAGCTACTGGCCCTCCTTCTCTGGGGTTCTCTCATCCAGGAACATCCGTGGTCATGCCATACCATGGATGTTGCTGGATGAGAGAGTTCTGGATAAGGGAGGTACAGCCTGTAATTAACTCTCTACTGAACAAGAAAAACAACCCTGAGACACATCTTTAACTGGTACTGCAACAATATTTTATACAAGTATTTAATCAAACAGGTATTCTATGCCATGATGCACATTAACCTTGGTCACTGGTTGAGCCAATTGGAGGAAACAAATTCCAGAGACATAGGCCCTCCTTGAGGATGTTCTGTATGCAGCATAAAGTGTTCCTTTCCAAATGCCAACAATGGAAGTATCTCACTCATTTGCATCAGGACATGGCAAAGGGAAAGAAGCAATCTCTCAGTTAAATGGGCCCCAGCCTATTTATTGCTACATAGAGGACAACTAGCATCCGGACTTACTCACCCACAGTAGAGGTTTCTCTGTGTATACTGCTGTAGCTGAAGTTTCTGAATAATTCCTTAGTAAGACCTACATGCAGAGTGTTCTATTATATTACCTTGAAGATTACAAAGACCTGGATTGCTATGGTAGGATCTACCTCAGAGAGATTGATTTACATCTTCTGAGTCACTGTTTCCAGTGAAGCATTCAGGAACACTGATGCATCCAATATGATGTGCAAACTGTGAACCATATTGGAAAGGACATATATCTATCTAGATATATAGATATATAAGGTTTATTTAATTGCCCTTGCTCATTTCTCTATGTTCTTTCCCTTACCTATCAATGTCATGTTGGTTTCCTCTGATTGAGTCTGAGCTAATTCACTTTCACCCAGTTTATTTTCCCACATCTGTCAAGGACTGTAAAGAATGGGAACATCTGAATGTGAGTTTAATAAAACACAGATATGGGCTTGAGTGTTATTTGCATATTGATAAAACTACCAGTAAAGTATGTTATTGTTTTCTCTAGAGACAATCTATCTGTCTACTGCATCTGTCTATTATCTGTGTCAGTACTTATATGGAGCCCATCACTATAGTCACAATTTAAAAACAAGGCAGGTGGCAAACTAGCAATCTGCACAGCTCACACATGAGTACCCTGAGGGATGAAAATCAAATGCACCTTACCACTGTGGGGATGGAACACTCTATGGAAGTGCTTTCTCAATCACTTCTTCAAGACTCTCCAGTCAACGAAACGACACGGTTGATGATATCAACAGGAGATGACAGGGCTAATAATACCAGCAGAGTGTCTTTAACTGTGTCCTTTGCACAGGTAAAATTATAAACCATAGCTTACAGCTCATTCTCCATACTATATTTTTGCATATAGTACAGTAGAATGGGAATTGTTGTTTAAAGAGAAAAAGCTATCCTGTCGTGACTTGCCTGTTTTGTTTCTTCTGATCCAAAGCTTATTTCTTTAGTATCTTGAATTCTTCTTGTTCCCACAAAAACTTCTCTTTGTTCTTTATAAAATCTCGATTGTATTTATTTACATTTATGTAAGTGACGGTCCAGCACTCTTGGTTTTGTTTCCCTGGGACTTCATTAAAAGCAAGAATTTCTTGGGTTCTGTCCATGGGCTCAGCTACCACTTTCTAATGTTTTTGCAAACAGATTTCATCTTTTGAACTTGGCTGATGATAAAATTTGTTTAGATTCCAAGTCTCTTCACATTCCAAGGACAGAGACAGATGTTTATCCTAGCAACAGTGTCTTATCCTGTGGCAAATCTCTGAAAGATCCATAAAGAGATACTTTCTTAAAGAAAGAATTGAATATCTTATTTTTGAAGATTCTTGTTTCTTTTTGCTCACCACAGCAAGCAAGAACCACTACTGAAGCTTGGGTAGAAAGAGATGTCAGAACAGTACCAGGGAGAAGGGCACAGCCACAGAATTCCTTCGAAGGGGGCTCTCAATCTTCCTGTCAGCTTAGTCTTTAGGGAAGAAATCTTCTCTTAGAATAATTAGAATCAATAATCTTTTGGTAGAGAAGTGACTTCAGCACCATTGTTTACCTTTGGGACTGGAACCATATTGCACTTAGATTGCTGAAATTTTGTAAAATGCCATTATCTGACAGTTTAGCCATCTGCCCTCCTCCAGATGCTCCAATTCACCCACAATGAGCAGTCACTGAATGAAGAGTATAAAGAAAAAATAGTCTTCAGAATCCATTTATTGTAAAGGAATTCCTGGCTTGATTTCTTCGCTGCCTTGTTTTCCTGACCATTGTGTGTGTTTATCAATTGCTCAAATATTTTGTCAAACTTCAATCAGGAACACTTCCTGTTTATCTAGTTTGGAACTTGTAGGTTCTGAGCCATTAATGCTGTTTCTATAGAGCACGGATGGGGAAACTTTTTTGGGCAGGGGCTGCTGATCCACAGAAAAATCAGTCGGGCAGGAGTCAGCAGGGGCTGGAGTGCCAGCATAGGCTCCCCAATGCTGTGGGAGGGGGGGGAGGAGGCCTGAACCCCGGCAGCCAGATGTAGGCAAGGCAGGGACGGCATCTGGTCCCTGGGGCTCATGTTCTTTACCCATGCTATAGACTGATTTTTTTGTCCTGTTTCCATTTTCAATTAAAGTTTATTTTTAGAACTGATCCCAAACTATATATTGAAGTTGAATAGTCTTAGGGTTAAAAAGTTGAATTCTCTTCAGGCTGTTTTTTAAAAGGGTTTCATCCATAAGCATCCTCAGCTTTTACCAGTTCAAGAAAATACCAGCGTCTTCTTTGAAAATGTGGCTGTTTTATTCAGTATATTAAATTGCCTTTCAGGGAATGTCTAAACTCCGTCGATGGAGCCATGTAGATTTGTTTGTTCGGCAAAGGGAAATGATCAGCTGTTTGTCGACTCAGTACAGTAGCCATTTAAATTTAAATGAAGCCGCGATTATTTAAATCGCGGCTTCATTTAAATTTAAATGGATGCCGTGCTGAGCCGACAAACAGCTGATCATTTCCCTTTGCCGATCAGCCTAATCTACATGGCTCCATCGATGGAGCCATGTAGTTTAGACACACCCTCAGAGTCCCTATAGTTTTTAACTTACTGTTTTCCACATTGCTTAGATCTGAACCATTTATTTTTATTTATCAAAAGGGTTGTATATAGAACTTGCCCACTGGTCCTTTATCCATTCAGTTAAACATCTTACAGAGGAAGGAAGCCTCTGAAATGGCTAACGATATCTGGCCTTGAGGTGTAGAGATGTGGTTGCCTCATCTCAAAAAGACATCTTGGCATTGGAAAAGGTTCAGAAAAGGGAAACAAAAATGATTAGGGGTTTGGAACAGGTCCTAGATGACGTGAGATTAAAAAGACTTGGACTTTTCAGCTTAGAAAAGAGGAGACTAAGGGGGGATATGATAGAGGTCTATAAAATCATGACTGGTATGGAAAAAGTGAAGAAGGAAAAGTTATTTACTTATTCCCACAATATAAGAACTAAGGGTCACCAAATGTAATTAATAGGCAGCAGGTTTAAAAACAAACAAAACAAAGTTTTTCTTCACTCAGTGCACAGTCAACCTGTGGAACTCCTTGCCAGAGGATGTGGTGAAGGCTAGAATTTTAACAAGGTTCAAAAAAGAGATAGATAGATTTGTGGAGGTTAGGTTCCTCAATGGCTATTAGTCAGGATGAGTAGGAATGGTATCCCTAGCCTCTGTTTCTCTGGAGATGGATGACAGGGGAAGGGTCACATAAGGATTACCTATTGTGATCCCTCCCTCAGGGGCATCTGGTATTGGCCACTGTCAGCAGACAGGATACTGGGCTAGATGGACCTTTGGTCTGACCCAGTATGGCCATTCTTATGTTCTTATGCAGAGGAGGTAGCACCTATGCAACAGAAAGGAAGTCTCCTGGTCATTGTTTCTTATTCACTTTACATCTTCTGTCTGCAACTACCTTCAGTGCAAGGCAGGATGGTGACTGTTCATGGAAAGTACCTCCAGGATCTAGAGTTATATGCTGTTGCAAAATTACTTCAGAGAGGTGGATGGAAGAGCAAGAAGTACTAGAAGTGGTTTGGGAAATGAAAAATATATGTAACATCTTTTAAGCAAAATCAGAGAAAGGAAAGGATGGAATGAATTTTTTAAGTCATTTTTTTCCATTGTGTACTTAACTAAAGTTATTGCATTACTGAAAAGGTACAACATGTAGATGTCAAGGAGACTATTTATGTTTCAAGGTATTTGAAAATTGCATGGTTCTTATCATAATAGTATTTTAGTACCTCCCAAAGTATTTATTAATTAAACTAGCTGTTTCTTCCTCCCAAACCATAGAAGAAATAACTTGAATCATATATATAAATAATAATATAATAGCTTGCTTATGCAGAATTGTGTGTGAGTGAATGGGTCTATATTTGTGTGTGTGTGTATAATCACTAGATTTCCCCCCTCTAGAATTGAGAATGACGTGAATGCCACCAGTAGGAGTGGAAAAAAGCTCCCAAAGTTGGATAGAAGATATATTGATGAAGGAGAAAGGTTCAAGTACGTTTTCCCACCAGCAAAATTAACTGAGATACACCGATGCAATGAGAGGTCACTTGGCTAACATTAGTCAATAGACATCATGGTGCTTTTCCTAACAAAGGAGAGATATACTAAACTATCAGACAGAGGAGGCTTCCATCAGTGGGAGAGGCACTCTGAACATGGCCTCCAATGAAATAAATAAAAAACAGATGTGTTTTTGATCCATCTCTGGAAAATCATTAAATTAACATAACAGCACATTAAAAAGATAAGATTTTGTTATGGACAAGATGCTTGGCTGGATGCCTACATGGAATGCACTGGGACACACTGACTATGTACTATCTATTTCTGTGACTGTTTCCCAGAGAGCTGAATTATAGCTCATTTTTACAACCTTTTATCCTGCTTTTGTTTGCTAAAGTGTGCTGATGTTAATTGCCTTGCAGACTCATAGTAAATGTTCTCCTTTAAAGACATGTCACAAACATAAACCCAATTATTTCTCTGTAAGTAGGATGACCCCAGAACTCTTTTTATCTCTTTCTGTAGCCCTTTTCTTTCTGACACTTTGTAATCCCTCCCTAAATAGGAAGATCCAGGAAATGAGAGAAGGGAAGAGTTAGATTTTTAGGGACTGCTGAGGGGAAAAAAGGAGGCACAGGTTCAGACATATCCCCAACTGGTATAATCAAAGGAAACTTGCAGTTTTTATGTTCTAGGTTGTGTTCTGGATAGAGAGGTTGACTCTTAACACTCAGGGGCTGTGTCTAGACTGGCATGATTTTCCGGAAAGTTTTCCGTTAAAAGCATTTTCAGAACAGAGTATCTAGATTGGCACGGATGCTTTTCCACAAAAAAGCCCCGATGGCCATTTTCGCAATCGGGGCTTTTTTTGTGGAAAATAAATCTGAGCTATCTACACTGGCCCTTTTGCGCAAAAGGACTTTTACCTGAACGGGAACAGAATAGTATTTCCACAAGAAGCACTGATTTCGGACAGTAGAACGTCAGTGCTTTTGCGGAAAATCAGGTGGCCAGTGTAGATATCTGGCAAGCTTTTCCGGAAAAGCGGCTGATTTTCCAGAAAAAGTGGCCAGTCTAGACACAGCCAGGATGTGGTGAGGACAGAAGGCCATAAAGTAAAATTTAACAGTTCTATTACAGTTCTCAAACTGGACATCAGGTATCCTCACTAATACACACTAGGGCTCATTCCTGCAATCATCTATGCATATGCTTAACTTTATGCATGTAAGAATCCCCACTGGACACTGTAACATCAAGTGAAAGCATGTTTGCAGGATCAGGGCTCAGGTGACATCATAACAATGCATATTATAAAGTACAAGGACAAAGGAAAAGAAACAGTAAAACAAATGTAAAACTCTTTTCATAAACTTCCTGATCTACTGTGTAGTAGGCAATAAATCCAAAAGATACTAGCCAGAACATTGAGCCAGAACAACCCAAAAGATTCAAATCAGCAAGATGAAGTGTTGCAGTGAACAAAGGCCAGAATTCTAGGATTCTGATTGGTTGGACATACCAAAATGTTTTATAGCAGGCAATACATTTCAAAAGAAAAAAAAATTATTATGTTCCTATGGTGGGCTTATGGCGCACAGCTACAATATTTCTTGATTGGTCCTTTCAATTTCCTGGCTCTAGTGATGCCTGGCCTGGCTGCCCAAGTCTTTAAAACAAACAAACAAACAAACAAACAAACAAACAAACAAACAAACAAAAAACCCCTTTAAATTCCAATGTTGATAGCGAAAGTCCTTCCTCACAGAATTCCTTTTGGAGGGAGTTGTTCCTTTCACGTGCCCCCCAGCCTCACCTCTTTTCCCTCCGGGGTTGATGTGCTACCTTATTCCCAAGGGAGTTTGTGAAACAGTAGGGCAAGAAAGCAATCTCTTGTACTCCTGTCTCTCTTTGTCTCTCTCCAGCTCTTGTTGTCACCCTGCTCTGCCTCCCATTGCATCACTGACAATTCCAGCAGCAGATTCTTTGCTGTCAAATGCAATTTCTTTCTTCCAGCTGACTTTGTCTTCCCACCTCCATTGTAGGTCATCATTACCAGAGGTTGCTCTTTGTTGAAATTCCCTTATGCTGCCTTTACTCTCTGATAAAGAGACCTAGGTTGTGGGGTAGAGAGGGAGATTAAATTAAAAATGCCAAAATATTTGATACAATCAACTTTTTAATGATTATACAAGGGAGAGACAGTGACCAAGTCTTGAGGAATGCTCTGCTGGAAATGTCTATATTTATTTCTAGCAAAACTGTTGCAGTTTTTAGTTAGCATTAGGCTATTTCTGTCCTCAAATAACCTTTTGTTTCCCACTATCAACATGAGATTTATTGTGACCTCTCCTAAGCAGTCCCTTGATGCTGCAGATTTTTGAGATCACAGCTCTTTGCAATTTCACAAAAAAATATGTCCCCATCTCTGCCACTGCAAACTGCTTCTATGGAACAAAACATTTGATCAGGAAAACAGGGTGAAAAGCACCAAGATAGGATTAATATGCCACACAAACACAGTTCCCAGCACTCAAGGGGAAACAGATTCATGAATTAAATGATCAGACATTTTAATCTGATTGTTAATGAAGAATGTAATGTGTAATGAATGCATAGTTCACCTACAAGCAGCAATAAACTGTGAAAGAGCTCCACATGATAAGCCAGCTGTACCATACCTCTGTATAAAATGGGGAATGTATTCTCATAAACTGGGCCAGCTTTGCTAAATAACAGTGCAGGTATAGAAGCCTTTCTATTTATAAACTGTCTTTTTCAAGGAAAAAAAATCTTAATAATTTATGTAGTAATTTAGACAAATGACCAGAAACACATTGACAAAATTGTCTGAAAACAACTAACGTGAGTGGACACCAAAGGCCATATTTTCTTACCTAAACTTTTCCACTAGAGGAAATTGGAGTGTGTCTGTGACATACAAAGGTGCCTTTGTGCCTTGCATATTTTCAGCCCTGTCCATCATCCAGCAGCTGCTTTAACTTAAGCCATGTCCACACGCTAGCATTTATGTTGGCAAAATGTTTGTCCCTCAGGGGTGTGAAATAACTCTCCTGTTCAGAGACATAAGTATTCTTAGCAGAAGTGCTTGTGTGCTGTCATCAGGAGACACTCACCAGCCAAAATAGCTACCATCACTCATTGAACTGGTTTTACGATGTTGATGGAAGAGCTCTCTCCCATTGACATAATGTGGCTACATGAGTGCTGTTACAGTAAGTGTAAGTGTAGACATGGCCTTAGAATACCAGAAATCACAGGATCATAAAAATGTAGTGCTGAAACTGACCTCAAAAAGTCATCAAGTCCAGCCCTCTGTGCTGAAGGAATCGAAATAAACCAAATACGGGACTGGGAATTGTTTTAGGGTTGGGGGCCACTGACTCTCAGAAAAATCAATCAGGGGCTGCACACAAGAGAGAAGCAAAAAAAAAACACCAACCAACCAACCAACCAACCAACCAAGCCAACAAACCAAAAAAAACCCCCAAACTCTCACTGATGTGGCCCCTGACTCAGAAGGAGAAAGATACTCCTCACACTCCAGTGAGTGCCAGCATGGGAGCCCCAGCCCTGGGGGGCCCGATCCAGGAGCATTATGTTCCCCACCCCTGCTCTTATATGTCAAGATCACCATGAATTCTAATCCTGGCATCCAACGTGCTCTCAATCCCTCTCTATAAAATTGGTTTTACATGCAAATATTATAAGCATACTCTTCACTCTATTATCCAAGTTATTGATGGAAATATTGAGTAATATTGGAACTAGGACTAACCTCTGCAGGATCCCACTGGACAAATCCTTCCTCACCAGATAACAGTTTGACAGAAAACCATTGATAAGTATTCTTTGAGACATTAGTTAAACCAGTTGTGCACCCACCAAGTAGTTATTTAATCCAGACAATATTTCTCTAGTTTGTTAACGAAAATATCATAGTGCTGAAAACCTTATTAAAATCAAGAAATATCACATCTGCTGCTTATCCCTCCTCTTCATTAGGCTAGTAACCTTATCAAAGCAGTTAAGTAATCCTGGGTGTATACTAGGGAGGTATTTCGAAATAATAAGTGGAACATCCACACAACCAAGCCCAATACTTCGAAATAATGGGCTGATTATTTTGAAATCTGTACTCCTGCTTTCCTTGGGATATAATGCTATTTTGATTCTGTTATTTTGGGAGTTATTACTTTTAATTTAGTTATTTCAAGATAATATCCTAGTGTAGATATGCCCTAAGTTATTTTGGTGTGATTTGTTCTTAACAAATTCATGCTGCTTATTCCTCATAAAGCTATTATCCTCTAGATACTGTACTCACAAACTGAATTTTTAAATAATTTGTTCCAATATCTTTCCAGGCATAGAAATTAGGCTGGCCAGTCTATAATTTCCTGTTTTTTTCTGTTTTATTTTTAAAGATGGGTATTGTGTTTGACCTTCGTCAGTCCTCTGGGATCTAATCTGTCCTCTGTGAGTTCTCAGAGATAATCACTAATGGTTCCAAAATGCTTCAGCTTCAGAATGCTTGAATATTCAAAGATAAATTTTATCATGCTCTGCTCACTTAAACCATCTAACTATTCTTACACTTATTCTTTCCCTATTTTATCTTGTGTTCCTTCCCTTTCAATTGTGTTGAGTATCTCATCACCATTAAGCTTTTAGTGGAAAATGAAACAAAAAAAACATTAAATAAGTCACCCTTCTTACTGTCATCACCTATTAGTTTTCCTTCCCTACTGAGGAAACCTACACTTTCTTTAGTGTTGCTTTTGTTTCTAATGTATTTTAAGAACCTCTTATTGTCTTTTATGTCTCTTGCTAGGTGTAACCCATTTTATGTGTTAGCTTTTCTGATTTTGTCCCTATGTGTGTATGCTGTTCTTTTGTAATCAACTTTAGAAATATGTTTATACTTTTTGCAGGATTCTGTTTTGATTTTTGGGTTATTAAAGATCTCCTCATGGAGCAATGTTGGTCTCTTACTAATCTTCCTATCTTTTCTTTGCATAAGAATAGAAATATTTCCTTACATTTATGTTAAACTTGTTTCCTATTAATTTCATTGAGTGACCCCTGGTTGCTGTGTTATGTGAGGGAGTAAAAAACATTTATTTATGAACTTTTTTCACACCATTCATGATTCACTTAAGCAGGTGAGAGGCCATTTGATCTGTCTACACATGGCTGAGGCATCAGCTTGTCTTTTGTATCCGTGGAACTGGTTTTGCTGCCTTTCCGCCCCATGTCTCAGAAACACCATACAGTGGAATCTCATAACCCCAGATTCTTTTGATGACAGAGATCATTTTTTGAGTTTACACTAGAGGTGAAAGTAAGCTAGTTCATCCCAGTGCAGCACTCCAGCAAGAAGCCAGCCAGCTGGGGCTCTCAGCTGCAATGGGAGGGGTGGGGTGCTCCCAGCCCTGCTCCTGGTTTCTTACATGTTGCCGCACTCAATAGCAGGCAGCCAGGCAGATTAGGGCCCCCCAAAATGGCACCCTTGCTCCCCCTACTCACCCTCCACAAACCCAGCCCCCTGCTCTGAATCCTATACTACCATGTTTCCCTGCTCTGAGTCCCCACACACTCCCAGCCTCCTGCCCTGAGTTACTTCTCACCCCCAAGATCCTGCCTTGACTCCTGCTATACCTCCCCACATCCTCCTTTGCGCGGAACCCCCCACACTCTACCCACACTTACATTTCTTACAGGTATTGTCATATCCCATCCTCCTGCCCTGAGCTCTACACCGCTCTGCCCCCCGTGGTGCCACAAGACAGTATTTGTAAATCTTAAATTACTTTCACCCTTGGCTTACAGAGATCTTTAAGTCTAGGAAATGTATTCAGAGTGCCATAGCAAAATATAAGGTGGAGCAGATTGTTTGGCATAAGTAGCGTAAAATCGCGAGTATAATGCACACCTATGTATAATGCGCACCTGCCTTTTAAACGTCAGAATTCTGAAATAAACTGAACTCTTATCTATAATGCGCACCCCCATTATACTTGCGATTTTACGGTATATATAGGAAGGAAGAGGCCTGCTCCTGCTATGGGGCCCCCTGCCCAGCTGCCCACGCCGAGACTGGGCAGTGAGCCAGGGTGCTGCAGCCTGGCGGTGCTGCCGGCTCCTCGCCTCGCCTTCTGTGGGGGCCCCCTGCCCAGCTGAGCTCACGCCACGCTGAGTTTGCACCAGCTGTGGGGGCCTCCTGCCCAGCTGAGCTCACACCTGCCGTGGGGGCCCCCTGCCTAGCTACCTGTGCCGAGACCAGGCAGGCAGCGAGCCAGGGCACTGCAGCCTGGCAGCGCCACCAGTTCTCGCCTCGCCTGCCATGGGGCCCCCTGCCTAGCTGTCCACTGAGCTCACTGAGCCTTCTTCCCCCTTTGGACAGCTACTCGCGCACCGCTCCTTGTCCGGGAGCCTGGCGGGGCACCGCACTGCAGCTGGAAAGTTTCTATGCAGAGGGGAGGGTGAGTTTAAAACTTTAACAGAAAACCTCCTGGCTGTGTCTACATTGGCACCCTTTTCTGGAAAAGGGATGCTAATGAGACAAGTCGGAATTGCAAATGCCGTGGGGGATTTAAATATCCCCCGCGGCATTAGCATGAACATAGCTGCCGCTTTTTTCCAGCTCGGGGCTTTGCCGGAGAAAAGCGCCAGTCTAGACGGGATCTTTCGGAAAATAAAGCCTTTTCCGGAAGATCCCTTATTCCTCTTAAAATCAGGAATAAGGGATCTTCCGGAAAAGGCTTTATTTTCTGAAAGATCCTGTCTAGACTGGCGCTTTTCTCCGGCAAAGTCCCGAGCCAGAAAAAAGCGGCAGCCATGTTCATGAAAATGCCGCGGAGGATATTTAAATCTCCCGTAGCATTTGCAATTCCGACTTGTCTCATTAGCATCCCTTTTCTGGAAAAGGGTGCCAATGTAAACACAGCCCCTGTGTATAATGCGCATGCCGACTTTGACACTAAAAAAATGGGAAAAAGTGTGCATTATACTCGCGATTTTATGGTAGTTAGCACATACCTCAAGAAACCATTAAAGATGAAAACAGTGTGCATCAATTTCACACAAAAAACTTCCCTTGTCACTGGAGTATTGGATACTCTGAGAGGCAGAAAGATCTTCTTGCCTCTTGCCTAATGACTTATTTGTTTCAGTTTTCGTCAAAAGATGGATGGTGACTGGATGCCTAACATAATGAATGTTAGTGGGAAGGGGAGTAGGTTTAGACATTAAAATAAAAAAAAGAACAAGTTAAAAATTACTTAGAAAAGTTAGACATCTTCATGTTACCAAGGCCTAATGAAATGCATCCTAGAATACTCAAGGAACTGATAGAAGAAAAGGCTTTATTTTCTGAAAGATCCGTGTCTAGACTGGCACTTTTTTCTGGCAAAGCTCCGAGCCGGAAAAAAGTGGCAGCCATTTTTATGCTAATGAAGCGGTGGAGATTTAAATCCCCGCTTCATTTGCAATTGCGATATGTCTAATTTTCATCCCTTTTACGGAAAAGGGATGCAGTCTAGACACAGTCAATGAGGTTTAATAAGGACAAATACAAAGTACTCCACTTAGGAAGGTGCAATCAGTTTCATACATACAGAATGGGAAGTGATTGTCTAGGAAGGAGTACTGCAGAAAGGGATCTAGGGGTCATAGTGGACCACAAATTAAACATGAGTCAACAGTGTGACACTGCTGCAAAAAAAAAAAAACATAATTCTGGGATGCATTAACAGGAGTATTGTGAGTAAGACATGAGAAGTCATTCTTCTACTCTACTCTGCACTGATTATGCCTCAGTTGCAGTATTGTGCCCAGTTTGGGGCACCACATTTCAAGAAAGAGGTAGAAAAATTGGAAAAGCTCCAGAGAAGAGCAACAAAAATGATTAAAGATCTATAAAATATGACCAATGAAGGAAGACTAAAAGAATTGGGCTTCTTTAGTTTAGAAAAGAGAAGACTGAGGGTATGTCTACACTACAGAGTTTTCCTGGAAAAACGGCTGTTTTCTGACAAAACTTGTCCACACTGCAATTGCATTCTTCTGCAAGAAAATCGAAAGAACACAGGGTTTTTTCTGGCATTGGTAATCCTTATTCTATGAGGAAGAAGCCTTTTTGTGAAAGAGCTCTTTTGCAAAAAGGCAAGTGTGGACGAAGAAGGAGAAGAAAAAGGGAAGGAAAAATCACAGGTGCTCTGGTGGTCTTTCCATCCATTGCAATCATAGCTTACATGCGAGAGAGCATCCACTATCTTTCAAAAAAGGAGATCACTTTTTCGATGCACTTTTGCAGTGTGGACACTCTCTTTTGGAAGACATTTTTTCGGAAGATCTCTTCTGAAGATCTCTTCTGAAAAAAGCTTCTTCCGAAAGAAGCCTATAGTCTAGCTGTAGCCTGAGAGGGGACATATAGCAGTTTTCAAGTATCTAAAAGGGTGTTAACGAGGGGGGAGAAAATGTGTTCTTCTTGGCCCCTGCGGATAGGACAAGAAGCAGTGGGTCTAAATTGCAGCAAGGGATGTTTAGGTTGGGCATTAGGAAAAACTTCCTAACTGTCAGGTGGTTCAACAGTGGAATAGATTGCCTAGGGGGGTTGTGGAATCTTCATCATTGGAGATATTTCAGAGCTGGCCTAATAGACATCTACTAGGGATGCTCTAGGTGGTGGTTGGTCCTGCCGTGGGGGCAAGGGCCTGGATTTGATGACCTCTTGAGGTCCCTTCCAGTTCCAGGATTCTATGACTTCATTTTGAATGGTCTTTCTCACTAACAGAAGTTGGTCCAATCAAGATATTACCTCATCCATCTTGGAATAGTCTTGTTAATTTCATATGGGTCCCTAGGACATTACATCAACATATATGAATAACAGATTACAAATCTTTATGATACAGATGCATATTTTAATACAGTGCATATTGCTTGCACTGTAATGGCACCTGTGTGTTTTTTAAAAAAAATCTATGTTTAGGAATTTAAAAGGAAATATGATTTGACTAGAATTGACTATCACAAATAAATAATAGTCGATTGTTCCACTAATAGGAATACTTTCAAAATTAAGTGAATACACCATAGGTGCATAGAATTTATAAACAAATATACACATGTGCACGTGACAATTTTACTGGCCACTTTCATGTACAATTTTTTGCCTTGTGTGTGCATGGGTGAGGATTGCCTAAACACTTTAGGGGATGAGCAAATATCTGCATCAACTGCTTACTCCTAAATTAGAAAATGGGCCCACTTTATTAGCATATATGCTGTGTTGTATGATTGTGTCCTCATACAATATGATTGTAATTATTTTCACTACACAGAGAAGTATCTACAATGTATGCAGCCTTTTGACAGCTACTTTAAAATATATTTCAAATACCCCAAATCATTAAACTGAATTCTGCATTAATTGCTGGTTTTAGGATATAAAGAAACTATATAATTTCCCATACTCTTATACTTCAAGTTTGTTTCCACACTAAATAATGTAGCTCGAGTGTTTACAAAAAGCAAATAAACACTGTAAACAGTTTCCTCAAGGCTGTGTTCTTGCATGTCAATATTGCCTAAGTATACAATGAAAACATTGGCTGTCCTTTACAATTATGGAGCAATCAAGCACCACTAAAAGCAAATTCAATCAGGTCTGCACATATGGCTTATGAAGAGTTTTAGACAGAATGTTATTCTAACATCACCACCTTTGATTTCTGGTGGTGATGAAACAAACAATGAAACAAAAATGAAAGAAAATGTGGGAACCATACTTAACTTTTAAAGGTTTACAAAATATATAAGATTTATAATATAGCACCCATTGTGAGAAACATTTTCTTTAACAGTCTGTTTGGTGTAGTGTTTGTTGCATTTCTTCATTTAGTGGAAGCCTTTTAATAACACAATCTACTGCATGCCTGACTTCCAAAAATTCTCATTGCAATACGTTGTTAGCTTATTACCATCCACAAAATTACGATTGTAAAATGCAGACCATGGGCAGAGGGGCTTAAAATGACATGTTGTAGTATTTAAGGCAATTTGCTTCATACATGATGTGTCACGTGATGAAACCACATAGTAGGCTTCTAACTGATCCATTTTGTAAGGCTGTGATATGGATTCTTAATATCCTTTCCTTTTAATCTTTTTTTGGGACTAAATGGTAAATGTTTATCTAGTAATCATTGGTTTAACCAATATTGGTGGAATATTAACATATTATAAGTGAACGTGTTCTGTTACAAACTCTAATGAAATACTCAAACCTTTTTTTAATTCTTCCCTTTTTTGTGAAGAATTCGCAGATCAAGATAGACATCATCTGGATAAGCAAGCTTTAATTTATAGGCTACTGGCATTTCAAGTGCTTGATTCATGTTGTCATATGGAATTATTTGGTATTCCGTAAGAAACACAATTTCTTGCATGTTTTTTTCCAGACAACCAGCCACTGGGAAATTATTGTCAGAATCTTAAAAGGATTTCTCAATGACTGCTTGTTAGGAAAATGAAATTTCTCTCTTAATCGCTTTCTCCTTCCTTCTCTTTTGGGAGGGATGAATCCCTGTGCTCTTACAAGAAGGTGTGTGCGCCTATACTATATAGATAGATTTCTCCTTTTCTTTCAGGAATGACAGCAACATCATTTAGCAGGGAATCAGTGAGCTAGTCTCATCGAGAGAGCAGTGGAATGAGGGTTTAATGTGAAGAATGGGCTCTTGAGAAAACAGATCTGACATCAGAATGAGGGGCTTATCAGTATGACAGCAGGAAAAAAAGATCTAGTAATAAGGGTGGTGGAAGGTATGAAAGTGGATGGGCATAAATAAAATAAAGGGAGGTAGAAGAAACAAGAGAATAGGAGGTGCTGAAAACAAGGATGACTATGGTGAGAAAATCATGAGCAAAAGAGATGGTTTAAGGAATGAATAATGGGAAATACTTCCATCTATAGAAGGTGTGAGTCTGAATGTTTTCCCCCCTAAAAGGCATGAATTAATCTATTTAGTTAGTAAAATATCTTGTGCTGCAATAAAAATCTTAGTAAATATTAGTTAGTAAAATATCTTATTCTGCAATTTCAAGCAGAAAATGCTGTTTCTTTTAATTGTTCTATAAAACATCCAGGATTTTGTCGACAGAAGTTTTGTCGACAGATACTGTCAACAAAGCTTATGTCGACAAAGAGCATCTAGACTACATTCAGTTCTGTCGACAAAGCAAGCTGCTTTGTCGACAAAACCCTGTAGTTTAGACACAACCCTAGATGCAATAACACCTTCTGTCGACAAAACTCTGTCGACAAAAGGCGTTATGCCTCGTAAAATGAGGTTTACCAGC